>NC_140590.1:1185864726-1187158720 GCF_964204655.1 Triturus cristatus | reverse complement strand
GACCCCGTTCATAGCAACAGGCTTCTGCGGTGGTGACACCAAATGCACCGCCAATGGAAACTGTGATGAACAAAAGCCCTGAACAATTTTCAGTAATAGACAGTCACTTTAAAAAACAAAGAATACCACGGACTGTGGAACCCGATAATCGAAATGTGACTGAACTAGCGAGAACAACAAGAGAGTTGACTGAAAAGATAAGAGAACTGACAAAGAATGTAGAAGCTGTAACTGTGCCAGTAACTATAGGTCCAGTAATACCAGTGTTTGAAAATCAAAAGATAGACGAACATTCTTTAACTATTCCCTTGAATTCTAGCATGCAAACAGTCCGAGAAAAAATAATTCCGGAAGTCAGGGAGGCAAAAGATTTGGTTAGATCAACTCCACCTATAAATTTGACAATAAATCAGAGTCCAATAAATAAAATTCCTATTGGGACTGAGTCAGCAACTGAAACCCCAGAGAGAAGTGTAAATAGGGTAGAATTAAATACGACCCCTGTGGGTCCAACTGCGGAAGAATTAAATGATTTGGTAAGAAGTTTGCAAAAGAAAGACACAGAACAACAACCTTTGGATGTGGTTAGGTTAAAGATAGATATGGAAGAATTGATTCTAGGACGATTGGTATAGATCGACTAACATCCTATTTAGATGATGAATTAATGTTTATGTGTAAAAGTATTACTTGGAGAGATAAGAACTTGCATGAAAAATTGGCAGAAACAGCAAAAGAATTGGGAGTAGATTTTGTAAAAATCAGAGGATTACAGAAACCGTACAGAGTAGATTTTGTTGAGAAACATATAGAAAATCTGAACACTTCAGGACGGTTAACACAGATAAAAGAACTGATTGTGTTACTGAGAAAATGGGGAGACGTAGACAGGTGGAGAAGTAGGTGGATAAGGAGAAAAAAGGAACGGCTGATAAGGCAACATTAGCTTTCCCCGTAAAAGAAAAAGAACCAGCGGTAATAGAATGTCCGATAAGAGAAATTCCAGGAGGAGGTTATGTACACGTCCCATGGTCCAGACAAGTTATATTGTTGTTTGCGAATGATTTTCCAAGATTAAGAGAAAAGCCTGTAGAACGGTATAGACAGGTGGAAAGGTTTGTAAAGGTTTCAAAAGTAATGTGGGGATATTTGGATGGATTATTTGAGATTGTTGTTCCTGCTGATTTATGGACAGAATGCAAAATTACAATTGACTGGCCGAAGGAAGAATATCCTAGAGATGCAAAAACAGGAGCCCCAGGTCCAGAAGTAATGAGAAAATATGAGCAGGCAATCACATTCCTGAAAAATAAGTTTCCACCAAAAGAAACAGACTGGGTAAAGATTGATAGAACAACTCAGGAGAATAAGGAGTCTGTGCATGCTTTTTATGAAAGGTTGCTTTTATTCTTTAAACAGTATAGTGGATAAGAGAATTTGAGTGAAAAGGATATGAGTCATTTTGTATACCGATTTGTATATGGATTGAGACCTGAGAGAAGTGAAATGATTAAGCAGTATATGTTGTGTTGGCAGTCTAGTACAGTAGATGAGGTATTATGGTATGTGAAATATTGTAGTGATGATATTGAGGCCAGACAACGTAAGCTCAAAGAAAAAGCAATGTGGGCACAAGTAAAGGTTGCAGAACAGCAAGAAGCCCAGATAAGGAACCAGATTAGTGATGCAGGGCAGACCAAGTTCAGACCTAACATTGGTAAAGGAAAAGGTCAGATGAGTATAGAAGAAGCTAAAAAGAAATGGCCATTTTTTAAATGCGGAAAAATAGGGCACTGGAAAAACGAGTGTAAATTACCTCCAAAAGTTAATACCGAGAATCAATCATTAAATCCACAGGTGCAGAATGAGGTGAGTTACCAACAGCCACGACAGCAGCAGGTAGTTACTCAACAGAGTCAGGTGCCGCAACCACCTCTCCGAAAGAGTGTAAATCCTCAAAGATACAGTGCAGAGGCAGGATTCTACGGTGGAGAGCAGGTAACAAAATTGCCGCGCGCAGCTGCTGTTTCACAGTATTGGCTACAGCTATATGGAAATGAATTGGATGAAAATTTATGACGGTGCCTAGGAGAGGAAGAGGAGTGCATGCTTGGTGCAACTCTAGAGGTAGATCAGTCAGGTCCATTTGTGGATGGAAAGGTGAATGGTGTAAATGTTTCTTTCCTTGTGGACACTGGTGCTACCCGTTCTACTGTAAGATCAGTGGAGATTTCCAACCTTCCTCTCTCAGGAGAATTCATTCAAGTTGTAGGTGTCTCCAACAGACAAATAAAAACCCCTCTTACAAAACCAGTAGAGGTGGAAATTGGTCCATTTAGAGATATTCATCGCATTGTGGTATGCGATTGCAGTCCTGTAAATTTACTAGGACGCGATATACTATGCAAAATGAATTGCACCATCTACTGTACCCAAGATGGTATTGCTTTTCAGACATCAGATGATGATAATCTGTATAAAGTGACTATGAGAGAACTAGAACCAGAAAAATTTGATACATTTCCAGTGTTTGATGCAGAAAAAAACCCTACTGAATTAAAAGGAATAGTGAGGACTGATGTGTGGAATTTCACAGGTGAAGATATAGGTCTAATGAAAGGAGTTGACCCTTTAAAGATTACTGTAAAAGAAGGAACACATTTCCCAAATACCCCACAGTACAAATTGATGCCAGAAATTAATGACTGAATAACCCCTGTGATTGATAAAATGATTGAACAAGGAATTTTGAGAGAGATAATGAGCAGTTCCTGTAATTCACCTATAATGGGATTGAGAAAGCCTAATGGGACATATAGGTTAGTGCAAGATTTAAGAAAAGTGAACAAAATTGTTGTTCCTTGCTGCCCAATTGTGCCAAACCCTGCTGTGATACTGTACCAAATCCCTCATGATGCAGAATGGTACACAGTCATTGATTTGTGCTATGCATTCTTTTCTATTCCATTACACCCTGACAGCCAGCCATTATTTGCGTTTCGGTTTGGTAAACGTATTTTGGCATGGTGCCGAATTCCTCAGGGGTATACGGAAAGTCCTTCCATTTCCAATCAAATATTGAAAAAGTCTTTAGAGAGTTTGAAAATGCCTGAAAAATCTGTGATGGTCCAGTACATTGATGACCTATTGGTGGCATCAAGGACAAGAGAAGCATGTGTTACTGACACAACTGCACTATTGAATCATTTGGCAGAAGGAGGACACAAGGTGTCCCCATCAAAATTATAGTTTTGTCAACAAGAAGTACAGTATCTAGGTCATAAGATTGAAAAGGGAATGAGAAAAGTGACAACAGAAAGAATCAAGAATAATAAAGGAATGAGAACACCAATGACACAGAGAAAGGTGAGAATGTTCCTCGGAACGGTTGGGTATTGTCAACAGTGGATAAGTGGATTTTCATTGATTGCAAAACCTTTACAGCGATTAACAAAACGTGATGTAAAAGATCTGATTGTGCTGAATGAGGAAGAGATGGAAGCTTTTGAGCAACTCAGAACCAGTTTGTGTGAAGCCCCAGCATTGGGAATGCCTGATTATGAGAAGTAATTTGAATTGTATTGAAAGAGATGGATTTGAACTTTCAGTACTAGTACAAAGACATGGAAGAATGAGACAACCAATTGCTTACTTTTCAGCTGTTTTGGACCCAGTAGCAAAAGCGTTGCCTAGATGTCTGAAAGCAGTAGCTTCTACATGTGTGAGTCTGGAACAGAGTGAATGCATTGTAATGGGATATCCTTTACGGGTATACATCCCACATTCAGTTGAAATTCTCCAGACCAGAACAAAAACACAATATATGACACATAGTCGGCTGACTAGGTATGAAAAGGTGATTTTGGGTGCAGATAATGTGACGATTGTAAGATGCATAAGTGTGAATCCTTCCACCTTACTGCCTGATGCAGTAAATGCAGAGGTCAAAGATGATGATGATCATGATTGTTTGAATGTGCTCGAATTCTGCACAAAGCCTCATCCTGGCATTAGAGATGAACCTCTAGAAGAGTCAGATTATGTGATGTTTGTGGAGGGGTCATACCTGAGAACAAAAGAAGAACTGTTAAGTGCTGCATATGCTGTATGCACAGTGGCAGCCATAACGTAAGCATCTTGTTTGAGAGGAATACGTTCAGCCCAAGTTACTGAGCTGATCGCTCTAATCCGAGCTTGCAAACTGGGAAGAATTTTCCGAATCACTGTGATCACAGATAGCCAGTATGGCTTCGGAGTGGTCCATGATTTTGGACAGATTTGGTCCCAGAGGGATTCCGACTTCCTCAGGGTCTCCAATTAGGAATGGTGAGTTTGTAAAGATGTTGCTTGAGGCGATACAGCTGCCTAAACAAATTGCAGTGGTAAAATGTGCTGCACACAAAAATGGAAATGACTACATTACAGAGGGAAACAAGTTTGCTGATGACATAGCTCAATACTGTGCCAGAAATATGACCTCAATGAATCGGAGGAGGGAAAAGGAACATGTTTCATGTCCATTGCTGTTTACTAATGTAGTTGAAACGTGGGATGAGGTTAGACAATTGCAAGAAGAAGCAAGTGATGAGGAAAAAGATACATGGATAAAAGCAGGGTGTAGACGAAGAGAGGTTTGGGTTTACAGAGATGAAAGACCAGTTATGCCTGATAGCAGGATATCTAACATGGTACAGATGTACCATGGACAGGCACACATAGGTAGAGATGCCATGATGAGACTTTTCAAACAGACTTGGTACAACCCCAAATTTAGGGCTATAGCTGAGAGCCTTTGTCAAAGATGTCTTATATGCCAACAGCTAAACTCTGGAAGGAATACAGTAGTGAGTTTGGGAACAATAAGACGTGAAGGAGGTCCTTTTACCAGAATGCAATTAGATTTTATTGAAATGCCCCAGAGTAACAGATTGAAGTATGTCTTGGTGGTTGTCTGTTTGTTCTCTCGTTGGGTGGAAGCCTATCCGACAAGAAGGAATGATTGAGTTACTGTAGCTAAGCTTCTACTGAGAGAATTAATTCCTAGATATGGTTTTCCAGTAATGATAGAAACAGATAGAGGGAGCCAACAGAAGAAAATCCAGATTCAGACCGAGAATCAGAGATTATAAAATTCAAAGTTAATGAAGTGAGATCTGAAACAGAATCTGAAGAAATGGAGAAAAGAAATGAGGCTAGGACGAGGACCGAGAAAGAGAGCTTGAAAAGAGGAACGTGGGGAAAAGGAGAATGATGAACTAAAAAGGCCATGGAAAGGAGACAATTGGCCCGACGAGAATAAAAGACTGAGATATAAAATAATAAATTTAAGCAATAATAAAGAAGAACAAGTGAATGAAATAACAAGCCAGAGACAACAAATAATATTGAACAAAGGACAATTGCAGAGACCTAAAAGAGTGAAATTACCTAATCTGAAATACAAATCGCCTGAATGGACATACATAGCACTGTCTGACATTGAAGAGGTGGATAGCAGTCACGAAACCCAAACGAGGACTGTAAGCAAGTGGGTGAGAGTGAACTGTGCACTTTTGAGGAGACCAAAGAAACCAGAAAAGACACATGTACTGATAAAGTCAAAAGAAAACTTTTGAAGGACTAAAAAGTACGCTCAAAGCATTTGACTCAGGTCAATAATAAGAGAGAGGGAAAAGTGGCAAAGGTCATTTTGGGGGTGTGGAAAGATACATTTTTCTTGTACATATTTTAGATTATAGTTCACTATGGTAGACACTAAGAGTAGAAGATCTAGATGTGAGTTCTTCCGTAGATGGTGTGAGAAGTGTTTCTATTGTACAGGTTTACTGATGCTTATATGGTTTATTTTAGCAATAGTTATTCCACTTAGATTAGTTAAAGAAAATACATCTAAACTCAATAATGACACGAATAGTGACAAGACATTTAACATAAAGGACACCACAACACCGATAGACAGTACTGAACTTCATAGAGATAAGTCAATAACTGATTCTTCCAAGAACGTTTTCACAAAACTTTTGTATGAATATGTAGAGACGATGGACGTTAGGGATTGTTATGTCTGCATGCAGTTACCTACATCTGTGTCAGAAGGTGTAACCTATCATTACCTTCCTTTGATGTATGGAATAACTTGTAGTGTTTTAGCAAGCTTATTTTACAAGACAGGCAAATTAGAATATTATTACACTGACATAGATGTTGTTTTTGCTAAAGTTTCTGTAGTACCTGAATTAAATAAGGTGAAACTTGCTAAGATTTTTGGAGAATTTTTCTTAGAGACAAAAGAATTAACATTAGATTACGCATTTAGATAAAATCTTACTTGTAGATTAAGGAAAGAAGAAAAGGTCTTTTTAAACATGGTAGAAGACAGAAGGGTTAAGTTTCAAAGAAAAGCAACAGGATGAAAACGCCACCTTGGGTTTTTGAAGAAGGAAGTTACAATAAAGGTGAAACCAATGCAGCAATGGTTTTAGATTGGCCACAACAAGAAAAATTGTGAATTAGAAGAGATAACACCATGTATGATAACTATTTTGTGGGTTCAAGTGAGTGCCGAGATACATACAAAATAATAGGAGGATGGGGATTCAAAGGAGGAAAAGATCCAGTATTTCCAGGGATCTATTATATTTGCAGGAACAAAGCCTATTATAGGTTACTGGACCATTGGTATGGAATATGTTATCTAGGCCTGGTCTTTCCAAAGATATTTCATGTGGAAAGCGGAACTAAGGGAATTTGCGAGATAGGTAAACCATTAACACGTAGAAGAGAACGTTTTTCAGAAACAATAGGTGACATTTTTGGAACACTGAAACCAGCAGTGTGTGTATCTTTGAATGCATACCAAATGCGGAAAGTGTCTACAGTAGTAGATCGTTTGTTAACGAATACTGCTGGAGGGTTCTTGATGGTAAATACCAAAATGGTTGCTATGAGAGCTATGGTGATGCAAAATCGACTTACCCTTGATATTCTTTTGGCAAAAGAGGGTGGAGTCTGTGGAATGCTGAAGGTACAACATTGTTGCACTTACATTCCAGAATAAAGTCAGAAGATACAAAAATATATAAAGCACATTACTGAATTGCATAAAGAGATTGCCCCACTGGAGGTTGAAGGTGCTTGGGAGAAGCTTGGTAAGAGTTCTTCCTCAATAAAGAAGTGGTTCTCCGAAGTAGGTAGTTCCCTAAGTGGGAAAATACTAATTCCAGTGAAATTAGCAATATTGATGACATTAATGTTGAGATTAGCATGTTTGTGTGTTAAAAAGAGAAAAAGACAAAATAAAGTAAAAAGAGAAAATGAGAAAAATAAGGAAAGAGAACGAGAAATGGGAGAGATTGAATTAGAAGAATTTAAAGAGAACCTGTATAACAAGTCTAAGAAACAAAATGAAAAGAACACAATTGTCTGAAATAACAAATGGAAACGGACAAGAAACATGATTCCTGATAAATTGATAAAGATAGGGTTTAATGGTGATGTTAAAAATCACCAAAGTGGGCAATTGATGGAGCAGGGGATGCAAAAGTTTTGTTGTACCCCTTTAAAATTAATTACCTCATAACTTTATTGGTACTAATTGTTTGAACGCATGTACTAATCAACAAATGTGCCTATATTAGACACTTCATGTGGGAACACTAACTGGCTTTGCAAAATCTAATTTACTTACAAGCGTGGATTAAATAATATAGGTTTTGGGTAATTTACGTAATTAATACAGTAAAATTGCATGGATTTGGTGTGTAGTAAAATTGTTCTGTGGCAAAGAATGCAGATGGTAAGTAAAATGGCTTTGAATGTCGCTTTTGCTAGGTAACATCTAACACAGGTCATTAGAATGGCGGGTGGAAAACAGAAAGGCTTATTTTCGATGTCTAAATCCTGAAGTACTGGGTATTTTAGTCCCAGCGGTGCAGGGGCACACACCCTATGACTTCGGGGTTTCACCCTGTTCCGGACCTACAGAAACACAGAGTCTTCTGGGTGAAGTCAAAGAATCGTTTATTGGCTGCAGACCAATGACAGATATCCTAGAAGTACAACAGCGTGTATGTTCTCAGGAGACTGCTGAAAATCATAGGAACGGACTTCTCCTTAAGTACAAAATATCATGCTCCAGGCATACATTCCTTGGTTTATGATATGGTCATATAAAGGCATACATTACAAACGAAAAAGCAGAGTCATGATGACCATCCCACATTCCAGTTCGGCCAGCCCACAATGATTTACACCGGAAGGTTCAGATCCCATGTTTGAAGTAAATAGACCCCCCAATAAACATGAGCATCTCCTGTTTTGGGAAACAAGCAATAAAGCAAGAACATGCAGGTGTAGAAGAGATTAGCCGGGGGATTGTGTAGAATGAAAGGGTTTTATGACGGGTCAAGCCCTGATACGAATCACAGGTGGACGGAGGAAGGGGAGCTCGTGAGACCGGTTTGACCCGGGGCAGCAGAGCCAGCTGCCCAGGTCACAGAGAAGTCAGAGGGAAAGCTCATGTACTGTGAGGCCCGTATTAACTCCATCATAGCCTATGTGAGGGCAATGACAAGATGGCCACTGCTTCCAAAATGGAACCCGCGTAGTTGAGCAGAATACGTGTACACAGTGCGTTCGTAACTAGAATGACACGCAAAGCACTCGTACGTGCCGCATTTACCATTCGCGGTTCGCTAATACCAAGATAGACAGGGGTAGGGCCCTGTCCCCTACGCGGTTCCCGAATATCAAAGTACGACAGACCCTCCTTTTGCCGTTACATAGGCAATCACTATACTCATTTTAATCCGAGTCTAGGTCAATGTCCGCAAAGTCATGGAGATGTTGCTGTAGCATCATCCTATTACTTAGTTCGTCCCTCGATACAGGTTTCCTTACCCATAAGGTAGTACAGAGGCCACATATCGCAGGAGCACACTGTATACACAGGCAGAACAGGAAAAGAATGGCTAGGATCATTCCAATGACCATCAGAACTTTCCAACCCCAGGCAGATATCAATTCCCAGAACCACCCCACCAGTGACCAATCTCCCTTATCCACGTGTATGGCTTCAGATATTTTATGGAGTTTGGAGATGGCTTGATACACTGTTGGAGCATTATCTGGTATGAAAATGCAGCAACTGGATTGGATGACCTTGCATACCCCACCGCGGTCTGCAAGAATAACGTCTAGGACCATGCGGTTCTGCAAAGTCATAAGGCGATCCGCTTGGAGCTCAGCTGTCAAATTACTAAGAGCACCAGCCGTTACATTGACGGTGGATTCAACCACACGAGTCAGCTGTCTCAGGTTCCTACTATTGACCATAGGTCCCCAAAACGGCAGGAAACCCAAGAAGAAGTCTCCTGCTTCCTGACCGGCAGTGTCCTCCTTACTGATCACACCTCTCACAACTCTGGTCTTGTGATAATCAGAGGCGGCAGTAAATGTCGGCGGTAGCAAGTTCGCAATATAACATGTGCCCGAGAAATCAGGGGGCAACCATGTATATGCTCGATCATGACAGATGAAATATGTGCCCTTAGCAGCCAAAAACGCAGGGGAAAACTGTGACGGGAAAGTGTACGTTTCAGTACAGTCACTTCTTCCCAGTTGAGCCCTAGGGTTCTGACCATTACCCTGTAAGCAGAACCGACCCATGTGGGGTACGACCCAGATTGGAGATGAGATTTTTCGCTGTCTTTCACCCAGACTAATACTATACCCCGTCGCGTTCCATCCCATATAAGGTCTCAGCTCTTCTTTGGGAATGGATGAGTATGCATTAATATCTCTACTCATATCGGCAACTCCTTTCATCAAAGCCTTATTATTGGTGATGGGTCTGATGGAACGCGGTGGGCGAGGGGAGTATGTATCTAGAGCATAGAGAAACATGGTTTGGAATGCCCATGACGATCCATTGTAACTGTACGGTAGCACCAGGTAGGGAATACCCTTGTTAATGGTATGTGGCATTAACCCACAGACCCAGCAATTGGTCGTATTCATTACCAGTTGGTGCTGGTGCAAGAGTTGGATAAATGAGTTATTTACGAACTCTGATCGTCGGGTCTGTTCGTGCTCAGGCAAAGGGTGAAAAGAGTGAGAGGAGGCAGTAGAAAGAAGTATAGGCTGTTGAGTGGGTGCAATGGGTTTTGGAGCAGAGAAAAACACAGATCCTACAATAAACATTATGATACTACACAGTGTAAAAAGGCACAAAAAGACGAAACATTTACTTTTTACAATTCTACACATCCTGGCTTGAAAGTTCATTTCTTCAATCGGTCTCTCCATCTTACAAAACTCCATCCTCTACTCGGGCCGCTCGCGGTGGATGAGTTTCTTCTGCTAAGGAGTACGCCTGTCAGTCCAGGGAAACGCCCTAGACCAACCAGAACCGTCGACCTAGCGTCTTCGGCCTGTACCCCAAAGTCTTGGCACCGCGACCCTGCGGCAGAACCCGGATGGTGGTTCGAAAAACAAAAATCAAGAAAGTCCTTCAGATGGGAGAGCAAAAAATGTCAAAAGGGAAATAATGAGGGAATCTTTATTTGTCCATGGGCCTAGGTCTCAAATTATAGCGGAGACGGCCAGGTGTTGTTTGGTCTTGAAAAAGAAGTTCAGGCTCAGTGGTGTCCAGTCGATTCGATGGCGGCACAGCTTCCTGCAGAATATTGTCACTCTCTTGGACTGAAGCTGTGTCTTTTAGGCGTGCGTCACTGAATGGTACAAAGCGAGGCACAATGTCTGTCTCTGAGTCGGCGATACCCTCTTTGACCCACTGGTCATATGGCAGAGGCAAGGGAACTACCTTGCAGTGAGTACCATGGATCCAGTGCTTCTTCCCTTTCACTCGCACTGCTGATCTTGTCGAAAGAAGAACAAGATGAGGGCCGATCCAACGAGGCCCGTCGTTGCCCTTACGCTGGAACTTCCGTACTAGGACCCACGAACCAGGGTTGATGGGGTGTCCAGGAGGTTCAGAGGCTTGGGGAAGAGTATCATGTACCTGTTGGTGCAAAACACGCAGTTTAACAGTCAAATCATACAGGTAATCGAGCAGTACTGGATGCTCTATCTCGCTGAATTTAGTGGGCCTTGGCACACCCCATACATTAGCCGGGCGGCCAAAGACCACCTCGTAGGGACTAAGTCCCACTCGTGAGTGTATCGTCATTCTGGTGGACAAGAGTGCTAGAGGCAGGGCATCAGGCCATTTAAGACCAGTGCTCGCCTGGATTTTGGCTAACTTGAGCTTTAAGGCTCCATTGTAGCGTTCAACCAGTCCAGCTGATTGGGGGTGATTTGCAGCGTGAAATTTCTGCCTTATGCCTAAACCTTCACATACATTCTTCATCACTTTACCCACAAACTCACTCCCGTTATCACACCACACCATTCTCGGCATCCCAAACCTGGGGAAAAACTCCTTCACAAGGGCTTTGGCTGTGGATAGAGCAGTGTTATCTTTCAGAGGATAAGCCTCTACCCATTTGGAAAAAGCACAAACAACCACCAATACATATTTCAGGTTGTTGCACCTTTCCATGTGAATAAAGTCCAGCTGCAAAACTTCGAATGGACATGATGGGGGTGCAAAGTGACCGGCCGGAGTTGGGGTTCCCCTACCAGGGTTGTACTTCAAGCATACCATACAATTCTTGACCACATTCTCTGCACACTTGGGAATTCCAACATTCTGCCATACTGGAGCCAACAACTTACAGATACCTTTTGTACTGATATGCGCCATTCCATGCGCCATAGTAACCACTGGAAGCACATATGCATCAGGCAACAACCATCGCCTATGTTCTGTCAGGTCGATCCAACAACCATTCTCATCCAACTTACCCATACTCTCTCTCCACTTGCTTAACTCTTCTTCTGTAGCTTCAGCTTGAAGCGACTTCACACTCTCTATTGTGTTCTCACATATTCCCACATCATTAACCCATCTTGCGGGGCCTGCAACATACATTCTAGTCTTCACATTCTGTGCGGTTTCTCTCGCGGTCTCATCAGCAAACGCATTCCCACGTCCAACATCATCGGTGACTTTCTTGTGCGCACTGCATTTCATGATCGCAACTTGCAAAGGTAGGGTCAGTGACTCAAGGAGATCATTCACCAACTTGCCATTCTGAATTTTAGCTCCGAATTATGTGGCACTCGTGCAGTTTCCACAACCGTATGTAAAGTCGTGATAGCATATGCAGCAGTCGTGTCACCATTAGGGAGCTTGAAACAGGACCCATCTACCCATAAAGTGCCATCACACTCAGTCAGGGGAGTATCTTTGAGATCTACTCTCCCTTTCGTCTCTTCTTCTGTTCTGAACAGACAGTCATGTTGCTCAATCTCATCTGAGTCTGCTGGAATCGGCAATAATGTGGCTGGATTCAGCGTATTGCATCTTTTTATGTGTATGTGATTAGCTAACAGTGTGAGTTCATACCCTGATAATCGCGCACTAGTCAGGTGTTGTGTCTTGGTTCTATTTAATAATGTATCTACAGCGTGTGGAACCATGACAATCAGTGTGTTGTCCATTACCAGACCAGCAGATTGTCGGATAGACATCGCTGCAGCAGCTGTCGCTCTCAGACAGCTTGGCAATGCCCTCGCTACAGGGTCCAAGGTGGATGAAAAATATGCGCATGGGCGCGGTCTGTCGCCAAAAGGCTGTGTTAACACTGACAACGCACATCCATCTTTCTCGTGAACATACAATGTAAAAGGCTTACTGTAGTCGGGAGTGCCCAACACAGGAGCTGAACACAACGCATTGCGCAATTCCACAAAACTTTGCTGGCACTCTTCAGACCATGGGATAGGATTCGGTGTGTCTTTGCATGTTAATGCTAATAAAGGTTTTGCCAACAAAGAAAAACTAGGGATCCAATGCCTACAGTATGAGGTAATGCCCAAGAAAGCACGCACTTCTCTCTGTGTCTTTGGCACACTCAACTGTGCAATGGCTTGAATTCTCTCTGGGGTCAGTTTCCTTCCCTCCTTCGATAAGAGATGACCTAAGTAGGTCACTTCTTGTCGACAATATTGCAGCTTAGAGAGAGACACTTTGTGATGGTAAGCTGATAGATGGCGCAGCAGTGACAATGTGGCTTCTTTACAGATCTTCTCAGTATCCGCGGCGATCAGTAAATCGTCCACGTACTGGATCAGGATAGCGCCACTAGGTAAAATAAGTGCATCAAGCTGCGCTTTCAGAGCTTGACTATATATGGATGGACTCTCGCAGTAGCCTTGGGGAGCGCGTTTGAAGCGGAAGCTTCGGCCTCCCAGACTAAAACCAAAAATGTCTCTGCTCTCTTCTGCAATTGGGATACTAAAGAAAGCATTCTTTAAATCGATCACTGAAAACCATGCAGCAGAGGCTGGAATCATCGTTAACAAGGCAGTTATATCGGGGACAACCGGAAACTGAGGCACAACAATCTTATTAACCTCTCTAAGATCGATCACAAATCTGTAAACAGGTGGCTGTGAAGGGTCAGTTCGCTTTAAGACAGGTAAAATCGGGCTATTGCAAACGTTGCCTCTTGTCTCTTCAATCACACCCTTATTAATCAAGTCGCTGACAATGTCCAACAATGCTTTCTGCCCTTCATTAGAGATCTTGTACTGGGGAATACGTGGCAGTCTGACATTAGCTTTTAGAGTCACCACATATGGTGGTATTTCCAAGAGGCCCACATCATTGGGACCAGTAGCCCAAAGGGCATCCGGAAGGGATGACAATTCAGGTGGCATCGTGTTTTTAGACAAATACATTGGGGAAACCACTTTCTTGCCTAATGTAAGTTGTACTCCTGACGGAGAACAATACAGTGTAGCGTGCAATCTTTTCAACAAATCTAATCCCAGCAAATTCTCACCACAACCTGTTGTCAGGATCAGGGGCGCTTTCAGCTCACAAGGTCCAACAGAAAGTGACATGGGACTGGAAATCGGGTTCCTAACTGGGGCGCCAGAAAAACCTACTGAAACATTTATATCGCCAGACAAAGGTGCGCCAGGGAGTTTGGAATGCATGATTGAACTCTTTGCAGCACCAGTGTCTAGCAGAAAAGGCTCCGTTACATTTGCTGTAGTCACCTCAACATACGGTCCACTCTGATCCACTGGCACTGAAACAACTCCCTCTCTCTGTCTATGGCTGTCCTAGTAACCATTATTTTCTGCATCGCCATCTTCTACATAATAATCATTATTGTAATACTGAGCCGTATTGCTAATCGCGTTAGCTTGCTGATCAAAACTATTAATTGCGCTTTGGGGCGGAAGAGGACGCGCATTTTGGGGAACACTTCCACGCCCTCTGCCTCTAGGAGCTTGCTGACCACCTCTACCTCTTGCGCCATACGTATTACCATTCCGTTGCATTAATTTAGGACAACTATATTTAAAATGGCCTTCCTCTTTACAGTATGAACATTGGTCGGGACCTACAGGGACACGTGGTTGATAATACCCGTTCATTTGCTGGTTTGTCTGAAATTGTTGGGGTTGGTGATAGACACCTTGGGGTTGTCTATAATTATTACCACCGCCACGTGGTGGATAGGCCTGCTGTAGAAGGACCTTCGTTTTTAGTTCCTTCGTTTTCTTCTCCGTCCTATCTTTCTCGTCTTTATCTCTGTTTTCATAATACTGTGCAGTAGCCAGTATTTGCGCTGAAGAGGAAACGGCCCAAGAACTCTCTGAATCTTTCAACTTTTTACACAGGTCAGGGAGTAAATTCTGCACAAACTTGTCCACAAACAACCGTTGTCCACCCTCAGTACTCATATCTTGCCCACTGTGGTCAATAAACGTTTCTTCAAACCTAGTAAAGAAGTCTGACACTGTCTCATCTTTCTTTTGCTTGCATGCAGATAACTTGTCCCAATTTACGCGCATCGCAGGCATTATTGTCTTCATATACGTAATGATTCTACCAGGCAATTCAGCTACTAAAGGTTCTGGTTTCGCACCACCCGTTTGTCTAGCATCAGCAGCAATAATGTTAGCCCATGTATCCCCTAGTTCTGCATTGTGATCTACATTACGAATTGATCCCCATAGAGGCTGTGGAACAACATTACCGAACAACATGTCTATGTCGGCCAGATTCATAACGCATGACCCTGCCGTCTGTGACAACTCTTTATAATAACCTGCTGGGTTTTTACGGGGATCAGGCAATGTCTGCTTAAGTGCTAACACCTCAGAGCGCTTCCATGGAACATGCACCCAAACACGTTGGAAATGCGCTGGCACAGCGGGGTTATTGCCGACAGCTGCAACCGCTTCCTTCCACACCGGGGGAACTTCTCTCATAGGGTATTGTCGCGCTTTTGCCTTACTCCCCACAAGGACCTCATGTTCAAACAATGACTGTTGGCAATCGTCATTCCTTAAGGACAGTACAATCGCAACTGCTTTATCTACTTCGCGGTCCACAATTATACCAGTTCCAAAATCGCACCTCACTCTACACAATTCCTGCGGGTTTGGATTTCTACCACTATCCTCCAATTCTTCACAGAGAATTTCGCACATTTTCTCAAATACATATCTCTGTTTCGGTGCATCCCATTGATGGAAAGTGTTAACAACCGATTCCACATCATACAGTGAAGGAAAAACGATCCATCTGCGCGCCATGTGATCTATTACCTTTTTCTCATCGGGGTTAGGCAATTGGCTGCGCAACTGCTTACGCTGTACACCAGGAGTTGCACCAGATGACCCAAAGAGAGGCGACATTAATGTAGTAACCACATTAGCCAAACGCTGTCGCGCTGAAGGAGAAGCTGAAGCGAGAACGGGGGGAAAAACAGAGGGAAGAAAAGAGGATGTAGAGACAGGTACTGGAGTGGTAGAATGAAGAGTATTAGGGGAGGCAGTTACTGGATCAAGCAAAGTCGCAGAAAGTGCGGCGGTAGTTGGAAGCACTACTGGAGGCGCTTGAGAAGACTGCGCTACAGGAATAGGAACTGGTTGCAAAGCAACTGGCGGTTGCGGCAAGGCCTGCAGTATATGCACTGGAGGCGGCATATTTACAAGCTGGGGAGGTGCCGTGGCAGTTTGAGCATACGGGGGTGGCGAACTCAACAAATGTGACATCAGGGGATCTTTCTCCTTTTCTTCTGACTCATCCTGCTTAGAATATGGCAAAGCCGGGTAACATTTGTCAATCCCTAACTTACGTTGCCTGTGCAATTGCTCATTCATTTGCTCCTCTTCATTGTCTTTAAATTGTACAGCTGCTTGCATTACTGACATACCTCTCTCTCTCTTATTCTTTTTCGCTAGCTTAATTTCCTTCTGTTTGGCTTCTTTTCGCCATAAGCGGAAAGAGTCAAACATCGCCGGCCGGGCTTTCTTCTTAAACAATTTAATTTCCAGATTATCTAGAATATCGGTATCGAAACTACCATTTTGGGGCCATTTTAAAACACCGTCTTTCCTGGTGTAGTGGATCCACACTTCATTATATGCAATGGGGCCTACGCCATGTTTCACATAGAGCTCATAAGTTGGAGTTCCAACCGGAGGAACCGGACATGATTCCTCTAGCTGGAAATCTTTTCCACAACCCAAACAGAATAATCTACCAAATAGTCTAGAACCAGGCATCTTCGCTCACTAGTCTAGATCCAAACGTCAAAGGATTATCGATTACGATATTCTCGTGAATACACGAATCCTCTGGCTTTGGGGTTTGCAAACACCAAATCACCAATTACCAAATCAAACCAAAACGATCCCGAGGGATACCAAAACAAAAGGGAGACGCTCCACTTATACTTAACTGAATATTGCTGATCGATGACGTCACCAGAAGACTCTCTCGATTGTTTCGCTCTCTCAAACTCGTCAAGGGTCCAAAACAGGTCGATTAATCAGGGCAGCAGTCCTTCGTAGCCGTCGGGACGCGGAGAACCTCGCAGAAAAGACTTTCGGACCACGTCGACATGCAGGGGTCGATGAAGTGGCGGCCTTCCTCCGGAATTTCCACACGAAGCTCCTCACGAACCTCTGGCTTGGACTGGTACCGCTGAAATCGGCCCGAGTTGGGCGCCAAACTGAAGTACTGGGTATTTTAGTCCCAGCGGTGCAGGGGCACACACCCTATGACTTCGGGGTTTCACCCTGTTCCGGACCTACAGAAACACAGAGTCTTCTGGGTGAAGTCAAAGAATCGTTTATTGGCTGCAGACCAATGACAGATATCCTAGAAGTACAACAGCGTGTATGTTCTCAGGAGACTGCTGAAAATCATAGGAACGGACTTCTCCTTAAGTACAAAATATCATGCTCCAGGCATACATTCCTTGGTTTATGATATGGTCATATAAAGGCATACAATACAAACGAAAAAGCAGAGTCATGATGACCATCCCACATTCCAGTTCGGCCAGCCCACAATGATTTACACCGGAAGGTTCAGATCCCATGTTTGAAGTAAATAGACCCCCCAATAAACATGAGCATCTCCTGTTTTGGGAAACAAGCAATAAAGCAAGAACATGCAGGTGTAGAAGAGATTAGCCGGGGGATTGTGTAGAATGAAAGGGTTTTATGACGGGTCAAGCCCTGATACGAATCACAGGTGGACGGAGGAAGGGGAGCTCGTGAGACCGGTTTGACCCGGGGCAGCAGAGCCAGCTGCCCAGGTCACAGAGAAGTCAGAGGGAAAGCTCATGTACTGTGAGGCCCGTATTAACTCCATCATAGCCTATGTGAGGGCAATGACAAGATGGCCACTGCTTCCAAAATGGAACCCGCGTAGTTGAGCAGAATACGTGTACACAGTGCGTTCGTAACTAGAATGACACGCAAAGCACTCGTACGTGCCGCATTTACCATTCGCGGTTCGCTAATACCAAGATAGACAGGGGTAGGGCCCTGTCCCCTACGCGGTTCCCGAATATCAAAGTACGACAATCCTGTTGTGTTTGTTCTTATATTAGTTTTGTTCGGGCCTAGTAGGCCATGCCGGAGAGGGACAGGATTGCGTGCGCCGAATAAGAGGGCCCCAGGCATGAGCAGAGTGGATGCTTCAGTCACGTGTCTGCGGCCTATGCCCGGAGTGAGAGATGTCAAGGCCAGCCTGACCTGAAACGAGAGTCGTGCCAAGAGTTCAGCATGTATGCATGGGAATAGATGGGAGAATTGAGCTACAGAGAATGACCATCGGAGTTTGTTACAAATTCATTTACAAGTTAAATTCCTTTGGATATTGTGGATCACGAGAACTACAGTATGCATTTATTGTTTGCAAACCGGTTCGAACAAGGAGGGCGATGAGGTGACCATCACCACCCCTCCATTGGACCAATTAGAATGAATTCTGCCCCTAAAGATTTTACATTGGAGTGTAGCAAGTTAGAGAAAAGGGTATGAAATGAGTCTGCGCTTACGTTATAAAGATTCGACAATCCTTCATTTTTCCATCCTGAGACTGTGCGAGACTTGATGGTGAGTAGGAACGAGACTGTCACGGGCGTTGCCCCGGGAGGAGATTAAGTCCGAGGAGGTTAGAGGGACAGTCAGTCAGTTTTGGGAGATCTATCCTGTGATCTGCGGTTCAGTCTTCTTTCTGGTGAACCATTCTCATCAGCGCCCTATGGCCAGGGGTAATGAGTATTTTCTGTTTTTATTTTAATCTTTACTTAAGTGCTGATTTATAATGTTAAATGTATCTGCTTAATAAAACTTTACTTATTTACTTTCATTCAATGAATTCAGATAAAATCATGTGCTAACTCTAAATTGAGTCTGTGATTTCAATAAATGTTAAAGGTTAAATTGTGATTGAGCTGGACTTAATCGCCATCAACTGATTCTACTAGTTGGTGCATCAACCGAATAGTGGAACCAACAATTTATAAGATTAATGTATAGAAATGTGTATAGTGTACATTCGGTCATTTTAATAAGGTACCCCGTTTGTATTGCAGCTCGTCTACGTATCATTAATGCAGAAAACTGAGAACATTTGTGTATTCGGTGTCATGGGCCCCACCGATGTAGGTTTATGAGTAAATAGGTGTAGGGGTTTTCTGGGTTGATGTCATAAGGTAGAGGGTTTTAATAGCCGCGCTGCATCAATACCAGCAATTAATAGACTCAAAGTAGGAAAAGCCCCCGGACCTTACCCAATAGCAGGTGACTTCAATAAATCAGAACCTATGATTTGGGCTCCGTATATATAAATCTCTTCTCAAACTGTATATCTGCTGGTGGGGCTATTCCAACAACCTGGATGGGAGGTGAGATAATCACAATACACAAAAAGAGAGATGCTTCTATCCCCTCCAATTATAGAACCATCAGCCTGATTGACAATTTGTAAAAGATCTTTGCAAGACATGTTCTGGATAAACGTCAAATCTGGATAGATGACAAGGCGATATTGTCCCCATATCAAGCAGGTATCTGTTCTAAAATAAGTACACGCGACCAGGCTTTTAGATTTATTCTACTAACGTGTAAGTATGTGCTGCTAAAAAAACAAAAACTATATGTAGCATTCGTTGATCTGTACGTTCTACCTTGAACCGCGCAAATTGTTATGAAGAATTATGCTTGACCTAGGTGCCCCAATCGATCTACTAGTCTTGATAGCAAGACTGCATGAAGACAATTACGCCCGGGTCAGTTGGGGAAAAAATGGTGAATTAACAGATTGGATATCTATACAGCGTGGGGTGTGCCAGGGGTGCGTGCTTGCTCCCACATTATTTCATTTGTTCATCAATGATGTGGCTAGCAGATTATTGGACTGCAGGAATGACTCTCCCATTATGAACGGCACGAAAGTTCCGATCCTACTCTTTGCAGATGATTCTTTACTTATTTCCACAACACCAATGCGCCTACAAATCTTAGTTGACAAATTTTTTGAATTCTGCAGGGATAGGAGCTTGAAACTTAACGTTGCCAAAACAAACTATATGGTGTTTGGGAAGGCAAAGGGGAAAACACAAGTGGTCTGGATTGCATGTGAACCTCTTAAAAGGGTGAAAAACTTTGACTACCTTGGGATAAGATTAAACAACTCACTTGTCTGGGAACATCAAATAGATAAGAGTTACTTTACCTTATGCTATAGGTCAAAATCGATATTAAGATACCAAAGACAGTCACGTATTCGTACTTTGACCCCAGCCTTAGAGGTTTACTGTGAAAAAGCCCAGAGTGGTGTTCTGTATGGAGCAGAGATATGGGGCTATATTAATACAAACAAACTGACGATTTGTGAAAACATCTTTGTTAGATCACTTGTTTCGGTACCCATCACCACCCGACTGATCCCATTATTTTTCAATCTAGGGATGAAAAGAATAGGTGATATGGCTTCGCTGAAACACTTAACGAATTGGCTATGTGTGTGGTCAACACCACAGCTGTCTGATTATTGTAATTCTCTGAGGGAGATTCTGAAGATCAGTGGTGCCAAAAAATTACTGTGGTTCAAACATATTGTAAGCTGGTGTAAATCACTGGATATGTTGGAACTGTGGGATCACCCAGAGAGGGCAAGCAAAGGGGATGTAACTAGATTGAAAGCGAGGTATTGGGCATTTGTGGGAGAGCGCTACACTACCAGACCAGCAAATGGCCATTTAACAACACAATTTTTAAGTGTCAAGCTATGCCCCAGATTTGAACCCTGTTTGGACCAAATCTTGCCCCCAATCGCCAAAAATCTATACGTTAGATTCAGATATGGCAATCTACTCTTAAGGATCCCTAATAACCAGGCTGCTGGGTTATTATCAGAACTATATCCTGCCTGTGCCAGAATACAAGAATCGGAAGAACATATACTCTTTTTCTGTAGTAAATACCAACTGATCCGTAGGAGGTGGATACGACCGATCTACCTAAGCCTTGGAGCCAGGCAATACTGGGTTGCTTATAGAATCCTGAAAACAGATACATCTGGCCCAATAGCTTTTACAGTAAGTCATTTCTTATTCTTCTTCTGGATTAACCGCCAGAAGTTTTTAACTTAGACTGTGATGGCTGTTTTCATCACAATAGAATTAACATGCCTGTGAAAATGATGGTTATAGGACTAGATGAATTGTGTTTTGAACATAAGATTGTATTTTAATATACTTTTAAGCGGCGTTAGCTTTTGACTGGAAGTTTAATAATTAGAAGCTTGTCTTTTTTAATGCTTTTACTCTTGTTTAAATTAATGTCTATTTATATATTTAATCCAAGAACTTTATTCTCTCGTCTAGATTGGAAAACAATGGACTTTTTTCTTTGTATACTTTGATGGTTTAAAACAAAAAAAAAACTAATAAAGTTATTATTATTTTTATTATTACTAGGAGCAATTACTCTTTCTCTCAGCTAATGAAGCTTTGTCCACCTGCAGTCGGAACACAAGATACATGCAACATTCCACGGTGCAAGCAGAATGCTAATTCAAACGATAGCTTAAAAAGAAATTGGAAATGCATTTCAGGCCTACAGTTAAGCTAAATTAACAACCCACAGGTAATATATGTGCGCCCCTCTACAAGCAAATAAGCCATACTTTTGATATATACTTCAACAGTTATAAATGTCAAGTCTTAAAATATTAGTGTCATAAGTGTAATATTAAACAAATTAGCAAAAACACTTAGTTTGCTTTCCCGTAACTAAGTAATAATGCACAATCTTGTCAGTTACATTTCTAAAGTTCACATGTCATTTGCATTAATTCATAAGGATACTTTAACATCTCGTATTCTTCTTTCGCTTTTTCATACATTAGTCTCACAGAATATATGTGAGTGCAGACTACCCATGATTATATCGCACTCCTACCGTCAATTCAAAAAGGGGTCCAAACTACTCTCCTCCGCTGGGCCTCAGCCAAAGGGAAGAACAGATAATCTGAAAAATGTAAGGCATAGCACCCATTCTACGACATATTAAGGACATCAAATCAGAAAGTCAGTCACAAGGCGACCACAGGGGGAAGGTCTTAATATCGACAGAAAGAGGTCACTCAAAACCATACAGAGCAAAATGAGATTGGGAAAACCAAGAACCCCGCCTTCCTTCCTAACAGGGAAACCAGAGGCGGCAAAAGAAACAACTCGTAGTCAGACCATCGATGTACAAAACAAAATAAACATTAGACGGCGAGAGGCACATGTTTAAGAAAAACAGTATTAGTTCGTAGAAATGTAACTTCTAAACTGAGCCTGGTTTGCTCCAATCCTAATAACTAAATGAAGTCGTAGCAGTGCCACCCCAATGGCTCCAACAATGAAAAACAATGACAATGTCTGTTATTATAATGAGGACGGAAAATATTGTTAAATAGGAAGCAACAAAAGCGTATGCCTGCTGAAGGCAAGAACCTGTGCAAGTGCAAGTCTCTCTAATTCACTCAGTACCTCAACTCTGATCCAGACAACACAGCAATTTCTGACCAGGAAGAATGAGAGCTTATTGACCTTGCTGTGGATGGAGTGACTGATGATCATCTCCCCACAATCCATTACGAGTGTCTGATTGGCACACTTGTTGGACCATATAACATTCTGGGAAATGGGGGAGATCAACCGGCTAATCACCCTGCAACTGCCAGCTCGCTATCCACTCCTGTGTTTCTAAAGGGAGCAAGTTTATACTCAGGAACATCTCCACAAGTAACATCAAAGGTGAACAACACTCTAGTGAATTATCCAGAAGAGTCAATAAACTCAAACGTAGGTTGCCAAGCTGTGATACTTGCGGATACTGTTTTCACTACGGATGAATCACCCTCTCTAGCCATTCCAAATCTTCACTTACTGCAAACAACTGCAAATATATCTACACCCCCTATTAACATCGCTGGGGCGCTGATAACCATGCAATTAAATCCAAACCGGGCAGCATCTGTGGACTATTTGGACTGAAAATGCCTGGTGGAAGATGCGCAGAAATGATACATACTTGAATGGAATTATTGAAAATGAGGAAATACTGACAGGCATGACCAGTCGGTGCACTCCAGATCCTTCCTCACAAGCTGGAAATGAGCAGCTATAAATGAGCAGCAATCAGCCAAATACTTTGGTATTAATAAAAGCATTGCAAATAAAGAAAATACAAGTACTCTGTCAGACACATGGGTGGCATTGTGAGGACGTTTCCAGGTGACGGTTGTTGCGTTGAACCTAAAGAGCTGGATGACCAGGTATGTTAGAGGTATTTGTCTCCGGTATAAACACAGAACTAGCAGATCTTCACAACCGTGTAAAGCGCCTAAAGAAGGAGACTCAAATCTATGCAACACAGTGCCCATGTTCACTGGTGTTAAACAAGCAAAATTCTCCCCGAACTGTTCTTAATTTATTAGCTACCAAAATGAAAATGAATTCAAATAAAACTCAAAGGTGTAGTAATCATAAACTTACCATGGCTCCTATGATGAAGTTCACAAATGTTGAGTTAGAAGAGCCAAGCAAATCAATACAAAAGGGGTTGCCAAAGAGAAATTACAGACTATATTAAAACAATAAAACAGTGGGTAAATGAAATGCCACCGAGCAAATAGAAAGTGAGCTAGCAACTACAAGTGGAAGGACACTAATTAGGAAAATATTAAGCGCTTTAGACTCTCTAGACCTAAAGATTCCAAACAACACACTCAATGATTCAGAATCAGATTACATTTGTTCGTCAGTCTCAGAGATGATGAAAAAAGACAGAGAAAAAAGCAAAGGAAAGCAAGGAATGAGAAGGTCAACAAGGTAACGAAAAATAAACCTCCACTTAACCCTTTTCCAATATTTAAAAATAAAAACAGATCTGTAAGCCTGCAACAAGAGAAAAAGATCCACATGGCACAATAAAAGATTTGGAAACCATAACCTCAAAGACACCAGTTGTATCTACAACTCCAAGACTGGATCATTCAGTAAGGGACTCAAAAATGGACGAAGTTCTGAACACAAGTACTAAAACAAAAAGTGAGCCACATACGCAAAACACCAGAGGAACATCAAGAGAATGGAGAGACGTCTCAAAATCCACTGGCCAAAGTACTTCACAAAGCTGCACTAAAGAGGGATATGTCAGCATTGACACATTTGAAAATGAAAAACAATGAAATTTGAAGCACAATCACCTACCCGGAAAATCTAAAAAAATTCCATTTACTAAGAAGATTCTGATATATATCATGAACAAGACATACAAGAGAACCTTTTAAATTAACAGAGCAAACCTAATGAAAAAGGTACAAAAACCCTCTTTACAACAGAATATTGATCAGAAGGGCTACACGATATTTTAAATTTTGGTAACATAATAAGGATTCTGCAATCCACATCAACACCCTTTCTAATATAACTTTAAGTGATATAAAGTGTACAGATGTTCTTCCCACTACATTTAAATAAGTCAAGCTAACCCACTTTAGTAACCTGAGCCACACAAGCAATGCGAGTCATATCTTGGCTGAAAAATCTGTATTTAATGATTGGGTCATAGATATTACCTCATAAAAGCGTCCTTGTTACCCCGACCTTTCTGAAGAAACATATATGACCTCAAATAATAAGAGTAAAAGGGAAGAACAGTTTACTCCATACTCGGGAATGCAATAGGTAGAACCATGTCAATAAAATACAAGACTCAGTACGAGCCAGAACCAATAAATTACATGCGCATCCAAAAACAGAGAGAAAGTAACTGGCCGTCGGTAGCCTTTCATACTTAATCTAAATCTTGAAACCCTGCCGTCCAACAACTATCTGGCAGACTATTCAAAATCAATTTTACTCTGCTCATGGAATATTGGGGATCTGGTAAATAAAACACACAACTGTGATGTACTAAACTGTAGGAAAACACACCAATTGATAATGCTGCTGGAAACTTGGTCAATGACATCTATTTGAATCCCACACTATATTGAATTTGTTAACCAGTGGTCAAGATGATAAGAAAAGGACGCCCAAGTGGACTTGTAACTTATGTTCCTGCAGCCATCCACGGAAAAAACATAGCATTACCATTAGTAAGACCTAGGTATCCCGATGGTACAAGTGGATAAAGGGCATCCAGGAAGCCATTCATCCTTGATATTAATTAACGTCTATATGCATCCGGATCCAAAAACTCAAACGGGAACACGCAGATAAATTGATCTCTGTCATCACTGACCTTAAAAATCGATCGGCTCCAATTAAAATTTTAATAATGGGTGACTTCAACCTGAATCTGATATATACACCTGAACCAGATGAACAGTGGTTAATGCAGGGCATAATATGGAACATTCCCACTCAAGAGAACAGGCATGGTAAATGATAGGATAAAACAGGAAGTTAAAGAACTAGGACTGAGAGTCGCAAATGGAAGGTTCCCAAAAGATAGTTTCCATTTATTGGCACATTTATACTACAAAGTCACACTCTCTACTCGACTACACGATAGTGATCCTTCCACTTACAACAGAGGCAGGAAAGGGATCGCTTGCCTCAAAACATTTAACTCTTTGCTACTCCCCCTACTCATCATTCAACAAATAACTTTTTGGGCACTCTACATACCGTCCCATACAAAAAAGGTAAACATACAGATAGTTCAACAAACATCCATAGAGAAAGTGGCAGAAAATTAATTAGAGGCAAGTCAATATATCAATCTTAACTCCACTGTAGCCATGGACGTCGATTCATCAAACTGCTAGGGGTAGCGGATGTGATATCACATGTCATGTGACCCCCACCTGAAGTCACAGAAAGGGACATCACTCGAATTTTGACATGGTGACATCACAGGGCGTGACATCACCTGCCCTTTGACCACCCCGATGATGTCACTGGAAGTGGCATTGCAAGGCAGTATACAAAAGATGTTGTATTGCATAAATGATTTTCTGTATATTTACATTGCATATTATTGTATACACAACCATGCCGACTGCCATTGGTTTCTGTAGCATGCCTCTACTTTTTGAGTGTCCAAGGGTGTCATTTGCTTATTTTGGGGTACAACACCAGTGAAATCAATGGATACACAAAGTGGTGTTGACCCTGAGCTGGGCCAAGTACTATTTTCAGGGCAGACTCGATTGAGTCTTTCAGTGGGATTTGTCATGTTTTGAACTGGAGGAAGAGCTAAAGTGTAACGACTCCCTCATATTTAGAGTGAATTCAGAGGTATGCTCTAGCTTTTAAACTGTTTTTCTAATGAATCAATAACAGGTTACTAATATTATACATATACACTCACTGTGCATGCTAGATAAAGGTAAAATGCAAGTGGCCATCTTGCATTCCTATTGTATACTTGTTGTCTGTTCTACTGTTGTTTTAATTTCACGACTTTGCAATAAAAGGGCAGCAGACCAGCCTGTCAGTCTTTTTGCCATGCCTTCTCTAGCTGTACAGAAGCACCCACTACCCGCACACCTGTGGGCTACCTCTGCCCTGGACTTTGGGGGTCAACAGGGCCCTGCAGGAAAATACATCCTTGTACTTTTCTCCTTTCTTGATGCAACAACATTTGTTGATCCTCCTTTCTGCCCTCTCAATGAACCATTGTTTTTGATCCAATACTGCCCACAAAATAAATCCTAGCCTAAGCATCAATCAATCAATCAGTGGTTTATAGAGCGCGCTACTCACTCGTGAGGGTCTCAAGGCGCTGGGTGGGTGAGCAGGTCCGGGTCAGTCGAAAAGCCAGGTCTTGAGGGCCTTTCTGAACGTGTGAAGTGTTTGGGAGCGTCTGATGTTGACTGGGAGCTCGTTCCAGGTCTTGGCTGCGATGTAAGAGAAGGCTCTCCTGCCGGATCTGTTTCTGGGGAAGCGGGGTACCGCTGCCAGGGTCGGTGGAGCGGAGCTTCCTCTTGGGTGCGTGGAAACATACTCGGTCATTGAGGTATTTGGGTCCGATGTTGTGGAGGGATTTGTAGGCATGGGTGAGGAGTTTGAAAGTGACTCTCTTCTCGACAGGGAGTCAGTGGAGGCTTTGTGGGTGTTGGGTCATGTGCTTGTGGCGTGGTGTCCCTAGGACGAGCCTGGCTGCGGCGTTCTGGCCTGGGCAGTTTGGAGTTTGTGTAGAAGAGTTTTGTTAATTCCGGCGTAGAGGACGTTGCCGTAGTCTATTCTGCTGGTTATTAGTGCTTGGGTGACGGTTTTTCTGCAGTCGGGGTGGATCCCTTTGAAGGTCTTACGGAGGATGTGGGGGACATTGAAGCTGGTGGACGCGACAGCGTTGATCTGGGGGTTCATGGAGAGGGAAGAGTCGAGGATTATGCAGAGGTTCCGAGCATGGTCAGTCGAGGTGGGTGGGCTTCCGATGGCGGGGGGCCACCAGGTGCTGTCCCAGGGTCCGAGGAAGAGGACCTCTTTCTTCTTAGAGTTGAACTTTAAGCAGCTATCCTTCATCCAGGCTGCTACGTTTCTCATTCCTTCCTGGAAGCAGAGTCTGGTGTCTTCTGGGTTCTTGGTGAGGGAGAGGATGAGCTGGGTGTCATCGGCGTAGTATACGATGCTAAGCCCGTGCTGTCTGACAATGGCGGCGATGGGGGCCATGGAGATGTTGAAGAGCGTCGGGCTTAGTGATGATCCTTGGGGTACTCGGCAGATGATGTCAGTGGGGTCGGAGAGGAAGGGGGAGGAGTCTGATCCTCTGGGTTCTGCCGGAGAGGAAGGATTGGATCCAGTTGAGGGCAGATCCCTGTATTCCTGAGTTGTGGAGTCTGGCGGCTAGTGTACGGTGTGAAGCGGTGTTGAAAGCTGAGGAGAGGTCCAGGAGGATGAGGGCTGCAGTGTGTCCCATGTCTAGCAGCATGCGGATGTCGTCGGTGGCGGCGAGGAGGGCGATCTCGGTGCAGTGGTTACTGTGGAAGCCAGACTGGGAGACATCTAGGATGGCGTTCTCTTCGATGAAAGCGGTCAGCTGGGCGTTCACAAGTCTTTCGGTTACTTTGGCTGTGAAGGGGAAGAGAGAGATGGGTCGGTAGTTCTTCAGGTCCGCTGGGTCGGCCGTTGGTTTCTTGAGGAGGGGTTTCACCTCAGCACGCTTCCAGTCGTCTGGGCAGATGCCGGATCTGAGGGAGGAGTTGATTGTCCGTCCTAGTTTGGCATGGAAAGTACAACCAAAATAAGGCTTAGTAAAGTTTTTTTAATACTTTGGGAGTTGTCAAACCGTTAATACTAGAAAATAAAATTTGATTCAAAAGAAGCATACACACTTTAGTTGCATGATACACATTCCCTTTCAGTGAAAGTACAACATTTCGCTCTAATTCTTAGCAAGCACTCAACATGCCCCCCACACAGTGGCGGTGCGTTCACCCACAAGCTTTGACCCACAAGCCGCCCGCACCTGCAGCTCCGACTGAAGTAAACTGACAATGCATGTCAGTCAGCATGACGCCGGACCGCCTACCCCCTTCAGAGTCAGAAGGGGGTGGGCGGTCCGGCGTCATGCTGACTCACCTGATTGACATGCATTGTCAGGCCAGGGGGTGGCGCGGAGCGCACAGTTGGCAGCAGCACAAGTTTGCATGCTGGGTTTAGGTCGGAGAATTTTCCCGACTAGCCCAGTCATGTGCACTAGTATTGAGTCTGGATGGTGGCTGCGCATTAGGAGAGCGAGTGTTGATCAATGCCGCAACCCTCGGTCTCCTAATGGTCAGGTGGAGGTCGAGTATCCCTGCTAAGCCAATCCTGGCCCTGCTGGAGCAGCGTCAGTATTGGCTGAGAGGGTTTGCCACTCCAGCGACGCAGCTGTTCCAGTAGAAGACGTAACGTTGAAGGTGGCAACGCGGGACCCCGGCCCAGGAGCAGACAGAGGCGACGTTGACCCAGTCTAGTAAGTTTTCTTTTTTTCTTTTTTTATCTCCCCTGGCCCCCACCCCCACACGTATTGCGAGCACGAGCCACGACTGGGTAGAGAGACGGGAGTGCTGTTTGACAACTTTAGCGCCGGATGTGCAGTCTGTAATTTGAAAATGTAAATAGCAAAACAGCAAAGCAGTCAGTGTATTAATTTAGCTGCCCGCGCACCGTGCTTCCTCTCAGAGCTGCTTGACGTTTAGGGTCCGCATTTGTTTATATTAATTACGTCAATTGGAAAATGATGTGCTTTACATGTGTTGAGAGACGGGAGTGCTGTTTGCCAACTTCAGCGCCGGATGTGCAGTCTGTAATTTGAAAATGTAAATAGCAGAACAGCAAAGCAGTTAGTGTACTCATTTAGCTGCCCGCGCGCCATGTTTCCTCTCAGAGCTGCTTGACAATTCGGGTCCGCATTTATTTATATTAATTAGGTTAATTGGAAAATGATGTGCTTCACATGTGTTGAATTGCGAAACATCCAGCCCCCTGTGAATTGGAGCATGCTGGCTCAGAAATAATACTCTGCTTGTTTCCCAGAGATATCGGTTCACACAGGGTGGTGCAGCCAGACAAGACACGGGCCTATGGATTCTTTTTCTGGTACGTAGAGCAACAAAACATCCCTGGCAAAAATAGTACTAGTACACCTTCTGGAAGCATCAAGGGAGGAATTATCAAGGTAAGAAGATGTATACAAGTTTGACTGTGGGGGGGGGTTTCACGAAGGGGCGTGGCCTATGTAATTAAGTGAGTGGTTTGAAAACACCTGAGCTAAAAACCTATGCTTAGCATAGTGTGACACCCGACTGGTATTTTGCTGTTTCTGTCATTGCATCCAGATATATAATAGAACAACTAACATTACACCTACAAGAGGCACGCATAGATTTCAAGAGTTCACTTATCTCCTCGCTCGCATGTACATAAATCACATTTTCACAGTGGAGTTCATTGTGAAACTGTGATTTATGTACATGCGAGAGAGGAGATGAGTGAACACTTTTCGTTTCTGTTTTAACTTCTCTGCAAAAGGTAATGGTGGCAGCTGCGCCGAGCACTGATTAGTACCTTTGCACAGTGCAGATGTTACTCTAAGAAAAGTAACTGTTTTGTAATCGAGTGCGCCGCTGATCAACAGGGACACTCGAGTTACATGAAATCACAGTGCAGCACAGACAAATGTTCAGCATAGTGTTCAGACGCCCTAATTTTAGGGTCTTTCACTGGTACACGTTGTAGAGTGTCATACTTTTTATATAAGTGGCCGCTAAACATATATTTTTTAAAACAGTGTGCCGGAGCTCTCTTCTTGGGTCTAGGGTGGGGTCTGGAATGTTATCTGCTTGGAAAAGGAGCTGGGATTTCACCATCAGAGCCGCATTCCAAAAAGTTCACTGGTATCTATTAATGTCTCATTTATGGCGCTTCTCACTGGCTGATAATGTTTGTTGTGAGACATTTAGCCTATCGGTAGCCTGGACACAGCTGCTATTCTCTTCCCAATGAAGCAAGCATGAGGCAGTGCTAGTGAGGTTGATGTTGTCATCTGGGCTGTGTCTACAGAGTAAGATTTATCCATAAAATGTACATAATGATCACTCCTTACTCCCTTCTCAATAATAACTTCTTAAAGATTGGAAGCGAGGAGAAAGGTGGAAATCATGTACGAACTGTGAGCAGAGAATGGGCAGGAAATAGGCAGACTTATGGGGTTGTACCTGTATTGACAATTTAAAAGTGGACCATTTTATAAAATGTGCAATATGTTGATGGAAAAGTAATGGTTGTATTTATTTAAACTTATTTTAATACCTCATACCCCTAACTACTTCCTGGCTTTTAGAATGCAGCATGGTGTTTCAGAGGTACAAGCTTGAACATTTGAGATGGAAAGGGGGAGGCGGCTGAGTGTCTGACTATTTGTCTGCATTATAATTCCTATTATAAGATCCGTTTGGTTGTCTCTGCTTTACAACTGCAAGACTGAGATGTGTCTGCTTGTTAGCTGTGTATTTGTCTGTCTACTTGGCAATCCCCAGTAGAGAGGTATGTGTACACCTGTGAGTGAGCATGGGTCTCTGTGGAGCTGGGTGAAGGTACAAGAACAAAGCTGTGTGAAGTGAGGGGAGGTGCAGTGACCGATCTATGTTTATTAGGCCCAGCACTAATTGCTTTATTAACCATCCTGCTTCCTCAAATTTGCTTAAAAATGCACAGATTGTCCACCCTTTCTTCAAGATTTTCTTTGGGGGGAGAACCTGCCCAAACCCACCATAGGTTGTTCGGGCTCGCTCACTATGCTCGCTCGCAGCAGTGCAGTACGACAATAATGTTATGCTTCACTACTGACCCCACATAATATTCCGTAGTCCATTGAGGATCCCCCCTCTAGGGTTTCATGCATCTCATACATTATTGTGCTTTCTGCATCATCATGCATTCATTTGAAATGTGTGATATTGAGCTTTCTCCAGTTCATTTTTAATACCCTACCCTTTGTCAGACACTGCCACACCTTCTTTGTATGTGCTGTCCCACCACGCTTAGTCCCTTCAACAAACATGATTTCTCTAAAGCAGATCAGAATTAAAGGTGTTATAACATAGTGTGCCTAATAGGGAATCTTGTTCGGAACATACATTACCAGCAACTAACATCTTATCTACCAGCCAGAATGCCTACAGGGATGAATGTTTGCTTTACACATGCGGATCTTAGAGTCCGCATTTAAAAATGACTCCATTAATCACTAATCCTAAAGCAAAAAATTCCACATTTTCTAAATCCATCACACAAACATACAGAGACAATGAATCATACGTGTGTAAATCAGTGTATAACAAATGTTGCATAAGGCAAAGAAGGCTACAAGGTGTGGGATTCACATGTCATTCATACTGGTAGGCACTTTTTAGGAGTGCTTGGTCTGGAGAAGGACAAACTCAGGGTTCAGAACACAACACAGTGGATAGGGACACCCGTATTCTATTTTCTATCTCCCACACCAGCTTTGTGACCGGGACCAGGGGGCCAGGATTTACAGCCCCAGGCTCCACCATGCCAACCACATCACCGACAGCGCCGGGAGGCGCAAGCCAAAAGCCGTCGCGGGCTCCCGCAGGGCGGGTCGCCCGTATTCTATTTTCTATCTCCTACGTCAGCTTTGTGACCGGGACCAGGACTTACAGCCCCAGACTGCAGGGCGCCAACCACGTCACTGGCAGCGACAGGAGGCACGAGCCAAAAGCCGTTGCGGGCTCCCGCAGCGCGGGACACCCATTTTTAATTTTCTATCTCCCATGCCAGCTTTGTGACCAGAGGGACCAGGCTGCACTGCGCCAACCCCGGCAGCGCCAGGAGGCATGAGCCAAAAGCTGTGGCGGGCCAAGGGCGGGCCCGTCCTTGCCCGTCATAGACCGGAGTAGGCTTGGCTGGGCCACCCCCCCTAAATTCCATATTATGAGAACCTAGCGGTTTGCTGAGTACTCCTACCCGGATATCCAAAGAGAAACTGTTGATTGTAGATATTGACCATATCCACATCTCAATTGTTAGCGAAATCAAACCTACTACTTAAAACTTCATACCCAGTATATCAAAAAGGACTAATAGGGAATCTAAACTTTGTGCTCTATGCTGGTAACCCCCATCACGAAAGAAAGGCTATTTTTTTTTAAACTGTAAAAGGAATGGGGGAAAAGAAAGGTGGAAGCAAATAAAGGACTTCTCAAGAGGGTTGCACCTAAACCAGTTACCAGCTCACGCTCATCCTTACTGATTTACCTCACTGGGCAATGGGGGCAATCGAGAAACAAATTAGTACTGTTGAGGAGACTTTAAATGCGGAAACCAGAGGAGAAAGCCCGCATGTTGAGACAACGCCGATAGAAAGACATCGAACAGCAAATGGAAATGGAAGTGAACTGTATAAAAATGGATGCGTGCAAAATGTATCAGACCAAGTGTGGGTGAGTGATGAGGACAGTGAAACACAGCCACCTTCAAAGCGCCCAAAGAAACCGGTGGAAGAAAAAAGGGCAAGTTACAATTCACATATTTGATAGATAAGGGTTCTCCACTCAAAGACCTCTGGAGCACTCCCTGAGATCCAAGCCCTCGCAATACAAAGTCGGGCAGAGGCCATCATGATTGTAATACATTTCTGAGAACCCCCAACAAAATCATACTTCATACTTTTCATTTCTCCTCAACAGATAAATTGACAGGCACGTCCAAAATGAATGACATATAATTATCACCCCTTCCCAGAATTTTTGCAAACAGGGGCAGAGTACAAACATATGTAGGACATCAGCCGAAAAGAGATTGTACTTAGGGCGTCTTGTTCTGTCTGTACTACCTGTTAAAGCAGTTGCTCCCCATTTAACAATGACATCTGGGGTATAATATAAAAGACACAGCATGCCCCACTGTTGTAACTTACGATTGTCAGAGTGTACCGAGCGATCTAGCAGATCTAAAGCCCGCTGGATTTCTTCAGCTGATATTTCAGACGATTAAAGCCTGCTCCATTTTGATGCTAATAATGGAGTATCTTCCACAATAAATTGTAGAAATGCTTGATACATCCTGCTTATAGTGGTTTTAATACCAGGCTTAAAATAATATGAAGAGAGATCGGATCTGTCGATATCCTGTGCTTGTTTAACATACGTCCGCAAGGAATCCCTCAATTGAAGATATTTTTAAAAAGAATGACAAGGTAGCCCAAATGAACCTTGTAACTCAGCAAAAGCTCTAAAAACATCTAGATCAAATAGTTGGCCCATTGTTATAATGCCGCAATCTGCCTAGACTCTACAAGCTAAGTCCTGGGAAAGAAGGGAAAAAGCAGGGTTGTCCCAGATGGGAGTGTCTTCGTTAATAAGACCAACAGAATATTTCTAACATATCCCCTTCCATATGAAAATAATATCTTTAAGTATCTTAAAGCGCACCCTTTTATAGTAGTTGGGATCATTCAGTCGATAAAAAAAAAAGAAAGACTAGCGTCGGGACCAAGAGCAAGCCGATAGTAGAATGGTGCAGAATACGGCTCACTAGGAGTCAGTAAGCTACACAATCGTCCAGTAAAAGCAGCCCAAAAAGAAAGCTTAAAATCTGGAATTGAGAGTACTCCTCTATTATAAGACGTTTTCAAAAGTCGAAAAGCGTGCCTTGACCGCCTGTAGCCCCAGATAAAACTACCTATTGCACCTTGAGGTCTTCTAAATAAAGAGTCTAGAACCGTTAACAGGATTTCCCTGAAAAAATAAAGAAATTTGGGAAGAATAATAATTTTAATGATAATTATCTGTCCTAATATAGTAAGTGGTAACTTAATTATTTGAATTTAGGAATCGTTGCTGCTAATAAAGGTTCGTAGTTTAATTTGAATATGTTGGAGACCACATGGCAAAGCCTAACACCTAGGTAAACCGCTGAAGTAGTAGTCCCAGAAATAGGAACATCAGGAGAAAAATTCAGAAGAACCTGAAGAACCTGGGTTTTAGATAGATTCAATTTGTAGCCAGAGAAGAGGCCAAATATGCGAGCTTCAAGAGCAATCTGAGTAATTGCTACTGCAGGATTAGAGGAGCAAATTGCCACATCGTCGGCATATGCATTTAGTTTCAATTGCTGGCCCCTGAGAGCCCATGGTTGGATATCTAAGTTCCTAAAGAGGGACTGTAAATAGGGCTTAAAATACAAGCCAAAAAGAGGGGGGTAGAGTGGGCACCCCTGCCTTGTCCCACGGAAGACCCGAAACAATCCTGAATAGCTCCTGGCATGTGCTACCCGGGCACGGTGTGTCGCATAAAGAGCCCGAATCATTTTAATAAAATCTTCCCCTATATCAAAGGCAGCCAATGTGATCCATAAGCAATATCATGCAACACGATAAAATGCCTTCTCGGCATCGAGCAATATCATGCCCATATTCATATTACACTTCTCAGCGATGTGGAAGGCAGCAATTGCTGTATTAATAGGAGCAATAGTATCCCTCCCTGAAACAAATCCATGTTGCTGTGGGGATACTAAAGCGGGAATTATTAAATTAAGTCAGCTAGCCAAGATTTTAGCGAACCATTTGTCAACAGTGTTAATGAGTGAAATGGCCCGATATGAGCCCAAATCCTCAGCAGGTTTCGCTTTTTTTTTAAAAGACCACAATGTTAGTTATTTGTCAGCTTGTTGGAACTGGCCCTCCTGCTTGAATAAATTGAGCAAGAAAGTAAATTCCAAACTTAATATATCCCTGGACAACTTATAAAACTCAATGGGTAGCGAATCTTCTCCTGAAGCTTTGCCCGAGGACAAAGCCATTAATGCAGCCTCGGTTTTCAGCCTTGAAATATCTGACTGCAGGTCCTTTGACTGATCCTCTGCTTAAGACGGGAGATTGCTGCGCTGAATATATTCTATGCATTTACATTGATCGAACTCTTGTGACTGGCTGTAAAGTGTTCCATAAAACGGAGAGAATTGTTCTAAAACAGCTGTAACTTTTGAATAAAGCTTCCCATCCAATCCCTCAATGACCTGATGTTTGTCCTTATTATATTTTTCTGTAATTTGGTGTGCTAATATTCTGCCGACCCTTTCCCCATATTCATACTGGAGACTCTTATATTTGACAAATCTAGTACCTATCTGTTCTTTCAGTCACCATCCAGCATGAGACTGCATCTCTAGAAGTTGAGTGAATTTTTGGCATGCATCTGTAGCACCTTGTGTAATTTTAAGTGCGTGAAGCAGTTCTAGGTTGCGGCCCATTTGGGATAAAGAATCAGCTTCATTAGAGGTAGCTCTATTTAATTTCACTATATATTGACACGTGATACCACGGACATATGCCTTCATAGTGTTCCATATTACTGATGGCGAAGCTGACCCTCTATTAGTAGTAAAAAAATCCTTAAGAGACCCTGAAATAAAACTGATGCAGTCCCCATTAGTCAGTAGGTGGCAATGGAAAGTAAACCTGGGAGTAACGGGCCCATTACACCTTAAATCCACAGAAAATTAAAAGTAAATCGGATTATGGTCTGAGACTATTCTTGGGCATACTGACATTTCCATAGTTTCAAGCCGCATACACTTAATGAAAATCATATCAATTCTTGAGAGGATGTGAATAATAAGTGTAACCAGGATCTGTTGAATATATAAGTCAGCCAGGCATCACAGATGCCATATAAATTGATTAAGTCATTCAAGGAGAGCCTGATTCTAGGTTTACGCGCAGTAGCCCTACGATTAGTAGAGTCTATGCTATAATTCATTATGTAATTAAAGTCCCCCATTAAAACCAATTCCCCCATCCAGCTCAACAATTCCAGGGAGAGTGTATCGAATATTTTGGGGTCAGCAGTATTTGGTCCATAAACGACACATAATACAAATTTAATAGAGTATAGAAGCATCTGTACCAAAACCTATCTCCCTCTAGAGTCCGCTGCAGTCTTTAATATCTGACCTTGAAACTTTTTAGATGAGAGCATCGCCACCCTTCGAATTGCCGTATACTGTGTTGTAGAGACAACTGTACTATACCCTAGATCCTTAAATAGGGCCCTATCTTTGTATGCTAAGTGGGTCTCTGTTAAGGCCAAAAAATTAGGTTTATAATGTGTAATTTTTTCCTGTACCAGTTGTCGCTTGGACCGTCATTAATCCCTGACACATTCCAGTACATACATTTAATCTTAGCCATTTTAGCAATGTAGAAAAAATTACAAAATTTGCGTTCCTATATTTTGATATTCAAATATGAACCCCAGATATCCAAAAAACAATATATGCATCCGGTTTGAATAAAAACCTATTATGCCCGAATCTCACACCCTGTGCATGTGAACTGATTAGCCTGAAAAAACTGAATGAAATCATCGGTAATACTGATTTGGAGGCTAAAGCCCACTGGAAACACAAACCCACACAAGACCCGCTACCCCTCAGTACTCTAAGGAAGGAATCACCCCATTCTGGAGCCGTTGATGAAAAACAGCCCAAAGGAGCCCCCATCTCATCCACCCCGGAACCCCCATCCACCTATGCTGAGAATGTCGTAGTTTTAAAAAATAGCAGAATAGAGCAGCAGAAACCAAAATAAAGAAGAGAGAGAAAAAAAAGCGAAAAAATCCCCCCAAAAAGTCGAAACTAAAACAGGAGAAGAGAGAGAATGACAGAATTTTGGGGTCATTATAGCATATTATAACATATTGTAATTTCATATATTATTTGATAGTGGCATATAATTGTTCGTCCCTCTGACACAGGCCAATGCCTAGGCCGCCTTCTCTTCGGAGAAGCACATCCGGGACCAACCATCTATCATAATTTTGAGGCGGGCAGGTTCCTGCAAAAAGGCTTGAGCGCCTGCTGCTTTAAATGAATCGATCAACTGATGAAGCTTCCATCTCCGGTCCGTTGTAGATCTACCAAAGTCAGAGCAAGCAATAATCAACAAATTATCAATTATGACTGGTCACGTAGGTCGAGCTGTCAGACAGATAGCTTGTCTGAGGAGGAAGTTCCCAATGTATATCAATATAGGTCAGGGTTGCGTTATTTTGGTACCGGAAATATTAAGGCTAAGAGGGAGCCGATGTGCGCGTTATATTAGTGAATCCCAGTCCCAATCGCTGAGATCAGGGAAAGCCTTCATGCACAACTGAGCCATATATTGCCGGGGTCAGAGCCCTCTTTACCTTCCGGTATCCCAAAAATCCTCAGACTGTTCCACCTATGTCGATTTTTAATGTCCTCAATCTTAGCTTGAAGAGATTTCAGTAGGCCCTCGTGATTCTCGACAGACTTGGCTGTTGTCGTTGCTTGTTCCTCATTACAAGCAACCCTTTCCTGGAGGTCAGCAACATCAGTTGTAAGTTTACTAATCTGCCTAGAAACCTCTTCAATTGACCTTTTGAGATTGAAAGACCGACATAATTGATCTTAAAGATGGCTCTTGTAGATCCTCCTCCATATGCACCCGCCTAGTCAAAAGTAGAAGAGATTGGTCAAATAGATTCTCTGACGATATATCTGAGGGAGAGCCAGGGTTCGGAGTGGAGCATATATGAAGGGAGTGTGGAGCCAGTGGTGCTTGTTGCTGAGATCACTGTTTTTCCACTTCTGCCCTAGGGAGCGTAGCAGAGGGCCGAGATATAATCGATTTGACTTCTCCCATGGAAGTTACCCATTTCCTCAGTAGGCTACTCTTAGCGACAAGCTTGCCTCGTTTGCCATGCTAACGCTGTCTCACAGGTGGTTTAAGTAATTGATGTACAGAGGTAGTGACCTACCTGATCCATGGGCATTTTCTTTTTCCCGGACAACCTTGCTTTGTCCTGATCAATAGAGGAACCCCTAGAGCTAGAGTCATGGCTCCTTGTACTACAGGCGAAACACTATCCATAAGCTGAGCAGGTTGCGCAGCAGTGATCTGAGAGCACCCATGGGGAAGTGAATGGTAACTTGAAGCCGCATCTTTTAGGATCACCCCTGGCTTACCACCGTGTCTCCCAGAATTAGATTCTCCAGGTGAATTCTCCTGTAATATCTCTCTAGGCGCATGGCAAGGCAAATCGACATCATTGTTACTCTTCCACGATATATGTGACATATCAGGGGCAGTACTTACATTTGTGGGCTCTGGGGTGTCCTGCACTCTCTCTGCGAAAGCATCTTGAATACCTGGTGAAATGCTGCCCCCGGTAATTCAGCAACCGAGGACAAAGTTGGTATCTGTGGGACCGGGTCCAGGTCAGAGTGTGGTAAGACCTCCAACATCCGCTCAGTAGTACAGGGTGCTTGCTTGTAGTCCTGAGAGTGATCCCGCAGCGGGGCGATAGGGGAAGAGATATAGTAGGCACTGTAGTTGTGACTGCTGACGCCATCAAAACGTCCGCCAACTGGGATTCTTCCCCTGGTGCCAGTTCCTTAGCAACAGCTTAAACAAGGTCTCGGGCTGCACCAGTCCTTAGCAGCTTCAAGATAGGGTGACCCACGTGTGAGGCTGCCGGGGCCACAGGTGCAGATGCACCAGTTGTTGCAATATCTGACTCTGGTTCATGCTCAGCGCGGGTCTTTGCTGCCCCTCGGGCTCCACGTGCCCCTGATGTGACATTGGCTTTTGGGTGGGCCATAGCCAGGTCCTGGCAGATAGGGTTTGGCCAAAATACCCGACTGCAAAGAACCAGGGACGTATGGCTAAAAGTATGCCTCTCACACAGCTGCAGCATCGAAGAGAAGGAAAGGTGAGCAGAAGTAATGTTAGCTCCTGCTAGAAACTTGCCATAAAAAGACCCAAGAAGCAACGGGGGAGAAGCACGCTGAAGAGAGCACACAGGAAGCAGCAGGCGACAGCGGAATTCCTTTAAGTAACAAGGATCTCTCTATTATGATTTAACAGCACACATCGGTGTCACAGTACAGCGTTTTTCCAGCCAGGGACCGAGGAGGCATCTGGCATCTATCTCTGGAGAAAAAGCAGTGAAAGAAATCCGATGTAGCAGCACGGTGTTCTCCGTGTCTAGCCAATCAGCTTGCCGCAAGGAAACAGCAGCCGTGAGGCATCGGTGGATGGGGAAACACGGAGCGGAGTGGAGCCCTTGGCGGAGTCAACCCGCCATCTTCCTTCAATGTTAGTCACTGTCCAAACATGCCTAGTCATGCTGCGCGTGCTTCATGCTCAATCGCTCAGCTTACTGGCCCAGGCCCACAGCAGATACATAAAATGTATCTAATCAATGACTGCACCGGCTGGCCCGGTGTCACCATAGCAACCAGTGAGACGAGTTCTTTACCCCACCTAGGCCCAGCTTACAGGTCATCATGCTGTCTCTGCAGGCAGAGCTTCAGCATAGCAGAGCAATCAAGCGCTGTTCACACTGCAGCTGATTTTATGCCACCAGAGCGCTTGTCGAGGCTGACAGACAGAGGTTGCAAGCAAGGTGGTAGGGGTCACAAAGGGTGGCTTAAGGGGTCACAGTTGGGACCCCTGGCACACCCTAATTGACATAATGATTGTAGTCCTGGGAAACGTCCACAAAGACACTCATAACTATATCTACAAAAAACAAGCACTAAAATCCACCTACCCTAGGCAATGAGAGCCTGTTTACTGCATCAAAAAGCTGACAATTGAGCACTTACCAAAACATATCTGACACCCGGGCCCCCACCAAAAGTGACAAGTTCCCGCGGCTCTACCGGCTGGGAACTGAGCAACGACCTACCCGGCTTGCCAGCGGACGGATGGACGGCCCTGGGACCATGTGGTGGTGAGGAGCCGTCCCAAGATCCGACTGTGCTGCAGTAGAGGCTGCCGGCCTGCGTCACCTGCACACTCGGGCTCTGGGGGGCATTCGGTTGCATTCCACACCTGCGCATCTCAGCAGATGTATCGCGGCTGCACCCTACGATCCCCGGCATGCGCGACTGTTCCCGGGCTCGCTGTGAGGCCTGGAGCGTAAAGTGACCCTGCAACGTGCGACCTGCTCAGCACCCCACTGTTGGTGAGGAGCGTATGCCCTCTGGCCCCATCAGGGCCCGCGGGGCCTACATCTCCTGGAGGCATCCCGCTTGAGTCCTATGAGTTCCCGGGGCATGCCACTCACGCGTAGGCCCCAGAGGACATTCCACTGCTGCTTCCGCTTCTGAGTCACAGATGGTCAGCTGCGGCAGCACCCGGCCTCGCCTGTTCCTTAGGCCTGGCGTGCATACGAGCCACGGCCGGGCCCGTGTAGCGTCTAAAGAACCAGCGCAAGCTCGCAGCGGGAGGCCTACTCAGCTCTCCACTGCCCAGAGACTGGAAACAGCACATCGCGCCACCTGAGGATCGCCTGATGAGGATCGGTGCCCCCCGGTCCCCCTTCATTCTGTTTTGGTGTCTGCAGGGCCTCCGGTGGTGGCCCAAGTGAGGCCAGTGTTGCCTAAGAGGTCCGTGGTGAAGGAGAAGTGCAGGTACAGGAGTGATTTGGGTGGGGCCCCCCTGCTGATCGAGCATCACTGCGACTGGGGAAGCTAGTGCCCTGCTGCCTGTGGCCGGTGGGCAGAGGCCTGAAGCAGAGCAGTGGTGTGGCGTGCGGGCGGTGGTGATGCTGGGGTCTCTCATCCTCTGCTGGGTCCTCTCTGTGCACCCTAAGGCTCTATGAGAGGTCCCTTGGGTAGTACTGGACCCTGCTAGTGATTTGGGCCTCTACAGTGGACGGATGTTCGGTTGTGTCTGTGGGCGACAGCGCGGCAGATCCGGTGGAGCGCCAGTACTCCGCGGACCCTGATTCCACCCACCCTGGGGGCTGGATGCCCCAGGGAGCATTGCAGGGCCTACTGTTCACTACCGCCAAAACCTGAGAGAGGGACAAGGATTCCGTCTTGTTGCAGTGGAATACTAATATTCTCAGGGTAGCACCTGGGTGTGAACGGTGCCTTTTCTGGGAGCCAGCGTGCTTCTTCTTTCACCAACCAGCCTCCTGGTGCACACACACCCTCTCCTCTGGGCCCATCCCCAACCCGTGGGAAAGCCAGCCTCAAGACACCACGATGGCGGCAGCCAAAGGCAAGAAAGAAAGGTCAGTTTGAGACCTCCTCATGAAGTTGGCAGGGGACACCTCGGGATCTAACGTGACATCAGGTGGAGACAGCCCAGACGGCGCGATCACAAGGGAGTTCCTAGAGGCGTTGTTCACTTCCCTAAGAGAGGACATCCTGGCCATTAAAACGGACTTAGAGGCGGACCTGCGGGAGGTGCGAAGAGACGTCAATGCTGTGGGGGAGCGGGTGGCCTCCCGGGAGGACTCAGCAACTGCAAGGGATGAAGAGATCGCAGCACTCCAGCAAGAAATCCTGTGGCTGCAAGACCAACACCTGGAACTCCAATTGCGCTCCGAGGACCTGGAGAATAGGTCGAGAAGGAACAACATCCGTATCCGCGCAGTCCCACCCAGGGCAGAAGGGGAAGACCTTGTGAGTTACATCCAAGACCTCTTCTGAGCTGTTTGGAACGCACCGGCGGACTCCTCCTTCAAGATCGATCGATACCACTGTGTTGGCCCACCGCACCAACCGAACCGCCCTCCTGCAGACATTCTAGTGTGTGTGCACAACTTCACAGTGAAAGAGGAGATCTCAAAGCAGCCCGTTCGAGTCAACCTCATCGCTTCCAGGACCACTCTCCCCAACTATTTCAAGACCTGGCAGCCAGTACCCTTCAAAAGAGAAGAGACTTCAGCCCAATCACTAACCAACTGCGCTCGCAGAATATATCATATACATGGGGGCACCCATTCCACCTCATTTTCTGTTTGGGCGGGAAGCTGCACCAAGTCTACTGCATGACTTAAGCATGTAAAGTGCTAAACCTGAACCTCGATGACCGGCCTCCCCCACCGGATGTCCCGGAGTCAGGCACACAGAAGCCCCCGAGGCGTGGGCCCCAGGGAGGTCGGGGCTTGGGTCGCCTCCGCACGGACCCTGCCACAATCATTAAAGAGCAGTCTGTGGTACTTTGCACACTGGCTAGCGCAGAAGGGGACACCCTGGACTCTAATGACTGAGGGTAAAGTGCTTTTAGGTTTGTTCTATCCTCTTTGGGTCCGGCAGGAACCGGGGGATTTTACTCTTCATTGAATAGGGGTGCCTACACTCCCTTGCCGGACTCCACTTCCTATTGACCAGCTTTAAGATGGACTTCGTGGGCTTGTCCAGGTTGTTGTTTTATTGTTTTTGTGTCTGTTTTTCTTGTTATGGGATGGGGTGGGTCCTCTCTCTTGTGAGCTTTTTATTCAGCGCTCCTCTATCACGATTTGTCCATTTGCAGGTGCACACTGGGTCCCTTCTGAACTTTGTCCCTCAGCACAGGCCTCACAGCTTTAGTCACAGCTTCTGATGGTTCCTCCTCCATCGATGGAGGTCAAGGTAGTCAGTTTTAATGTAAGAGGCCTTAATAACCCTACTACGTGGAAGGCAGTGCTCTCATTGCTCGACCATGCGGGAGGGGATGTGTGCCTACTCCAGGAAACCCACTTTCTCCATTGCGACACTCACCGCATGAAACATGGAGGATTTCCTCTGCAGTTTTGGTTCTCGGGGAAAAGCAAGAAGGGTGGGTTGGCTATTTTGCTTTCCAAACATTTTAGAGGTTCTGTGGTGGGTCCCATGGCGGAGATCAAGGGGGGTCGCCTAGCGCTGAGGTTGCACATAGGGGCCTCCAACAACACAATAGCCTCCATCTACTCACCAAACAAGCACCAAGAGAAATTCCTGAAGGACGCTTTGGCTGAGGTCCTCCATACACCCACTCCCTGGTGGTAGTGGGTGGTGACCTAAATCTACTTATGGACACAGGGTTGGACCGTTCTAGCCTGATATCAGGTGGGGCAGGAGCTATATCGGGGAGCGGTAGTGAATGGCTGGATGACTGTGGGATCAAAGATGCCTGGCATTGCTTACATTCTGATGTAAAAGATTATTCCTACGATTCAGCGGCCCATAAGACCTATGCCCACCTGGACCACTTCTTTGTGACCCAGGCCGCTTGGGCATGCACTAGAGCTTCTGCCATTGAGGCCTGATCTCTCTCGAACCATGAACACATTACCCTGACACTGCACCTGCCGCCCACACATTCACCCCATCGCACCGGCACCTGAGAAACTCCATGCCACAGTCCCCACAGGTAGTGGAAGACTTACGACATACGCTGACTGATCTAGCACTTAACGATGACGGCTCCACGCCTCAGGTCTCCGTTTGGGAGGCTTTTAAACTGATCGCGAGAGGGGCCTTCATCGCCAAAGCGGCTTATGATCACAAAACTAAGCAGGCTAAACAAGAGGAACTAGAAGCCAAAGTGTAGTAACTCGAGGCAATCCTCAAACGCACAGAGGCCCCCCAATCAGGCACTAGTTGGAGAAGTAGCGACTCCAGCTGAAGCGTTTAGACCTTGATAGGGCCAAATATGCGGTGCTTAGGCTGAAGCATAAATATTATGTGGGCTCAAATAGGGGTGATCGTATGTTAGCTCATTGTCTCCGCAGTCAATGAACGGCCCAGGCAATTAAAGCGGTGCGGGGAGAGCATGGGTCTGAGGTCATGGATGATACCGGGATAGCGACGGCTTTCCCGTCCTTTTACGAGAACCTATATTCCGCTGAGCCTTCTAACCGTGCTGACCCTACTGGGTACCTATCTGGCGTGGTGGTCACCCCACTCCCATCCAGCGAGGCCGATGGGCTGGAGGCAACCATATGGATAGAAGAGGTGATCTCTGCTATTGCCCGTCTGAAGCCCCTGAAAGCGCCGGGCCCTGACGGCTTCAGTGCTCTTTTCTATAAGACTTACTGTGCTGAACTGGCTCCGCTGCTCACTCGATTGTTCAACTCCTTTGCGGACACGGTCACTCTCACAGCTTCCATGCTGCGAGCGACAATCTCGGTCATCCCCAAACCGGGAAAGGACCCAGTGTTCTGCAGCTCATATTGGCCGATTTCTCTGCTGAATATTGATGCAAAACTGTTCTCTAGCATCCTGGCCCATAGACTAAACCCTCTCATGCCCGGCTTGATCGGCCCAAACCAGTCCAGTTTCATCCTGAATAGGCAGTGCGGGGACAACACCAATTATTCCAGTTTTGACTGTACCTAACCCTTAGCTTAATGTTCACTCCCCCCTTGCTAATGCTCTAACCTCACTATTCAAGGACAGGAAACTCCGCTAGTCCCAAATTACCAATTTCCTTCCCAGGAACGACTCATCACCACCGCGGACCCCACAGACTTACACCTCCATTCCCCTTCGCAGACCGCTTTCCCTACACACCCTCTACCCCTCACCCAACACTCAGACTTGGCTGCGCGCCTAGATGATATTTCTCTACAGTTGTACCTTCCTCCTATCTGAGTTACATGACCTGAAAGCCCTCTCAAATGATCTTTTCCCCGTGATCAGCTCTTTCCTCACCTCTGCGAATTTGCCCAAAGCTTCCACTAGTGATAGAAATCTCATGGACCAGCCTTTAGCCTCCTCCATCTCGAAATCCATTCCCCTTCCTAACGACCCCTCACGCCCCAGAAGATATGAGACCCACCTTGCGTCCACGGATCTCCAGGACCTTCACGACTCTTACCCTACTTGGTCCAACCCCAACATGGTCCCGCCGAGACAAATACAATCCATCCTTTCTAACCCAAACAGAGAACCTCCTCGCAATCTTAGAGGCAGCAATAATGACAACCTCACTAGTGTGAACGTCACCCAGACTCCCCCCCCAATCCACTACCACTTAAATGTGTACTTCTAAATTGCAGATCAGCCAGTAAACACGCCTCTGATATCTTCGACCTCATCGAACACACAGACTTAGACATTACCATCCTCACTGAAACTTGGCTAAATCCCACTTCCACTCCTATCTTAGATCTCTTAGTACCTCCCACTCATGATATAATTAGGCTACGGAGAGGTCGGAAGTTGGGTGGTGGCCTAGCCTGTATTCATAGGAACACACTCTCGATTTCTCACTTGGAGTTCTCTATGCCCTCCTCCTTTGAGTACTTTTGTCTCAGCATCTCAAGGAAGAACCTTCAGGTTTGCAAACTTCACACCTTCAACCACCCCCCAGGAGACAGTCTCCCCTTCATTGAGCAACTAATGGAAATCATCTCTGGCAATGTCGACTCAGCTGTGTCCCAAATCTTCCTTGGTGATTTCAACCTTCACTGGGCAAACCCTAACGACCTCGCTGTATCTTGCCTCAAATCATTCTTAAATGATCAAGATCTGATTCAGCACTGTGACCAACCAACCCACATTAAAGGAGAAACTCTTGACCTCATTATCTCGAAAGGGCAGACCATCACCCTGGATTCCATTACCCCATGTGACTGGTCAGACCACCACTGCATCCTCTTTTATATTAACAGGGAGGTACTGATGAGGAAGGCTCAACCAACGAAATCACAGATATGGAAAAGAGACCTCAGATCAATAAACTCTGTTGAACTAGCTGCCCATTGTAAATCTGCCCTCTCCTCCCAAGCTGACTTGGTCGAGGTGCAGTCACTCACCGACTCCTACAATTCGACCATCTCCAACATCATGGATGACATGGCTCCACTCCAACATAAAAATGTCTCAACAAAAATATCCAAACCGTGGTATAATGACAACTTAAACACGGAACGTCGCAACCTTAGGGCAGTTGAACGTTCCTTGAGATCAAATCCCTCTTCGAACCACCTAAAATTCCTGAGAGTTGTTAGGAGCCTCTACTACAAACAAATCAAGAGTGCTAAGGCTGACTACTTCAGACACCAACTGGATCAAGCGGCTAACCGTCCCAAGAAACTTTTCGAACTGGTCAAACAGCAATCAGTTGTAGGTGTAAACCTCTCTGACCCTGGTGGCAGCCCACCCTCTTGTGACGAACTTGCTGCTTTCTTCACTGAGAAATCAAGACTCATCTCCACTGACCTCGCCTCTAAGAAGACTCTACTGCTCTCCTCCAGGGCCACATCTCCCCTTGACCTCTTAGAAAAGCGCAATTCTGCCACCCCGAACACCAAGAACAGTGAGTCATGGGGCACCTTTAACCCATTTAGTGAAAAAGACATCAACAAGATCCTTCTGCATATAAACCCATCCAACCACTTTAGTGACCCGTTACCCCCAGCCATCTTCAAATAAATCAAGAATGCACTCATTCCCACCTGGACAAGGATTGTAAACGCTTCTCTATCACAAGGCACAATCCCAGGCTGCCTAAAAGCAGCTCAGGTATCACCTATACTAAAAAAAACTAACTCTGACAAAGCTGATATCAATAACTTCCGACCTATCTCCAATATCCCCACCCTAGCAAGACTCCTAGAAAAATGCATACAATCCCAACTCTGTGCTCAAATAGAGAACTACCAACTCCTAGACCAACATCAATCCGGCTTTCGGAAGGGGCACAGCACCGAATCGCCTCTCACTCACGTTATGAATGACATTTTAAAAATGCTCGATGAAAACGAATCCTGCCTCCTGATCCTCCTTGACCTTTCCTCCGCATTCGACACGGTTAATCATGACGACCTCCTATCCATTCTGCAAAACAGGAAGGGTTTTTCTGATCAGGTCCTACAATAGTTCTTGTCCTACCTCCACCACAGATCTCGAAGAGTCATGGCAAACCGCGCTCTCTATTCTTTTCCATATCTATGTGGATGACACACAACTCTATTTGAAAATCTCATCCCCGGAAAACATCATCTCACTCAACACTACCCTAACGTCTACTCAAAACTGGTTAACTGAGAACCATCTCCTGCTCAACACCTCTAAAACCGAATTCCTGATCATCTCCCCTCTGAACCACATCCCCAAGCTAGACCTTTGGATGAGTCACCTCACTGCTTACAACTGCACTCCTCTAATCATAGACTCAGCCAAATCTCTCAGAGTTATCATGGACAGGCACCTGAATTTGAAAAATCATATCAGTAATATATGCAAGGGAGCAAACCACTTGATGAGGACACTCGGGAATATCAAACCTTTCCTTCCACTCAATGATTTCAAGCAGATGTTCCAAGCGCTTGCCTTGTGGAGGCTAGATTACGGCAGCGCTACCCTCCGTGGCCTTCCCAAATACACCTTGGCTCCACTAAGGGCATCATTGAATGCTGCGGCTAGACTGGTTATAGGCACCAAACGTAATGAGCATATATCCCCAGTCCTAAAATCTCTTGATCGGCTCCCCTACAAAGCACAAATTCAGTTAAAGATTGCCATTCTGACGCACAAAGCGATTCACTTCAATACTCCCAGGTACTTTGCGCAAAAACTTGAACTGTCCTGTGGTGTAAGAGCCTCAAGAAGTGCCACTACTTTCCTCTTGAAACCACTCATCCTTAGCAAAAAGAGAACTTGTCTCCGAGCCTTCTCTGGCGCTGCCCCAAAGATATGGAACTCTCTACCAAGTACAAAAAAATCTCCTCAACGACGGTGTTCAAAGTGGAAGTCAAAAGATTCCTTATGAATTAATTCTTACCGTAATTGGGCTAGGCTCTCCTGCTCGATGACATTGTCCCTAATACCATGGTACCATCATTTGATACTGCTCTTCTTTACCACATATTGTGACCTCCGTTGTTGCCCGTTTACACCTGATTATTATAACCCTCTGTGTTGCAATTGTCTTTAATCTGTGATCATTCCTGTTTTTACTCTTACTTGATGTAAATATTGCATTTATGTCCTTTCTTCCATCCTAATGTAAAGCACTCTGATATCCTTCGGGATCTTGTTCGCACTATATAAAACTTTATAAATACATAAATAAATAAAAGGAGTTGCCACTTAATTGTCAAGGTACACCATTCTAAAGAGGAGGCTTTACTCCTTGCGGTAGATGCTGAGAAAGCCTTTGACCGAGTGCACTGGCCGTATCTGTTTGCCACTCTGGAGCGCTTCGGCGTGGGTGTCAGGTTTCGGAAATGGGTGGCAAGCATCTAGAGTCTCCATCTGCTGTGGTCAGGGTAAATGGAATACTCTTGTGCGACTTCGCGGTGCGAAGGGGGACCAGACAGGGCTGCCCTCTCTCCCCTTTGCTCTTCACCCTGTATATGAAGCACTTTGCTCAGAGGCTCAGAGACAATCCACACGCGTAGGGTATCCCATTCGGGGCTGACCACCATTTAATTAGCTTCTACGCCGACGACGTCATTTTCTCAGTAGCTCGTCCCCTGACTTCCATGCCGGCAATCGTGGCAGACCTGCAGGTCTTTAGCCAGGTTTCAGGATTGAAAATAAATTTGCAGAAGACTCAAGTACTGAATCTTACTACAACACAAATGACAGTAGATACCTTGCGAGCCGAATTTGATTTAGACTGGGTGATGGATGGTATAACATACCTAGGGCTGGTTCTTCATAAAAGTCTGGCCAAGACGACGGAAGTGAACTATAATAGCCTGCTCTCTCGCATCCGAAAAGATCTGGCCCAATGGCGGCGCCTTTCCCTGTTGTTGCTTGGGAGGCTGGCAGCGGTTAAAATGAATGTTTTACCCCAGGCCTTATATCAAACACTTCCCTTACAGCCCCCACCGAACTCACTCTTGCACATTCAAACTGAGATTGAGCGTTTTATTTGGGGCCCGATTTCTACCAGGTTGCAGAATACTCTGCTGCAGTGCCCCAAGAGGGAGGGCAGCCTTGCCCTGCCCAACATCACTCGCTACTTTCAGGCCTCGTTGCTACGCTACCTCGAGGAATGGAACCGTCCCATGATGGAGAAGTACTGGATTTTCATGGACCAGACGGTGGCAGGCCACCCTATCTGGAGGGAGGACTGGTTACCTAAGTCATCACCTTCTTGGGGACTATACTCCTCGACAGTCACTCGCCCCACTATCCTAACTTGGGACAGAGTGTCTACGCGGGCTAATCTCACAACTTTCCCCTCTCCCATGTCTCCAAAATTCTCAAGCCCTGATTTCCTGCCCGAAATGGATTGAGGGGCGGGCACGCGATGGTTGGAGTGTGGGTGTAAGCGCTCGGGGCATCTATTTGACCTACAGGGTCATATTCCCTTCAAGCAGCTCCAGGAGGATTACAGCCTTGCAGGCCGGGACCTCTTCCTACATACGCAAATGTTGCACTGGGTAACTGGCCCCGCAATATGACCCATGGCTGGTAGACCGATGCTGCCGTTTGAAAAGTGGCTCATCTTTAAAAAAGACAACCGCAAACTCATGTCTGAAATATACTTGTTCCTCACTCAGGGCGCCTAGTGGGCTTGAACCGCAGGACAGAGACGGTTGGAGGCAGAAATAGTTTGCACCCTATCAGACAAAGAATGGGAGGATGTTTTTTACAGGACCCACCACACCACACAATCCATGGGCCACACCGAAACTGCATTTAAAATTGTATCTTACTGGTATCACACCCCAGCTCGCCTAAACAAGTGGAACTCTCAATGTGATGGCCTCTGCTGGCGTGGCTGCAGTAGCCCTGGTACCCTCCTTCATTTGCTGTGGAATTGCCCAAAGCTCACGAGATATTGAGAAAAGATCCTCAATGAAATTGATAAGGCCTTTGACACCACCATCCCTAGACTTCCTGCTTATACTATCCTGTATTGCCCAACGCGCTGACCTTCCCCTTGCGCTCTACCAAAGGCAGGGAGATTGCACTGGTGCTGAATGCTGCACACTGGGTACTTTTGGCAGGGTGGAGGACAGACAGGATCCCGGAAAATACACAATGGCTGCATCAATTGTGGTATCTTTTTGGCATGGAGAGGCTGTCTATGGCCACTCTAAGGAACAAATCCGACTATGCCAAAATCTGGGCCCCATTTATCTCAATTCTATCCATGGAGTTCCGGGAATTGTCATGTTCCAACTATCTCCGGATTCTGAAACTGATTCCTGAAGTGCACGAGGGTGCCTAGCGCCCTCAGTTCCAGATGGGTTCCCTGGGTCCTCATGACACAGATAACTTCGCATCGGATCATACCCGTACGTAAAAGTGCACTTTTTCCTTGTTTCTTGCTCACCTGGAGTGGGGAGGGGTGGGGGTGGAGGGTGGGCATTTGGATTTTTAATTTGGGTTGTATTCTTCTTTGATTTGTGTTCTTCATTTCTTCTCTTAAAATCAGACTCTATAGCCTTTAGCCGTTAAAGACAGGTTCTTGGTTCATTGCCACTCGCATGCTTGTAGCGCACCGGACTTTTTTTAAATTCACCTTTTGTAGAGCCAGGACTGTGTATTGTCTCCTTTTAGCAAACGCGGCCGGCCCTGAATGGGTTGGAGGTGGCATGCTGTGTCAACTAACTAAATGGATAGCCTCTGATCCATAGGCCCGCCTTTCTTTTCTGATTGTGATGTAGCCGTCCCCTAGGGTTGTAGGCAATGATGGAATGTATTTTCATGCTATGTGTTCTGCTAATAAAATTGATTTAATTCTAAAAAGTTGACATTTGCATGTACACTGGCTAAGGAAGGGAAAATTGAGCATGGAGGTCACTACGGAGATCTCTGTCTTATTATAACTTGATTCAGAGCTATCCGATACAGAGGGCTGTATATGAAAAAGTCCCCTGGATGGGAAAAAGGTCAAACAAGTGACATTTGAGCAAAACAACTAAACAAAGTAGAGATCCTAATCCAAAGAACTAGTGGGAAGGGTATGCCCAGACGTGGGTTCCGTGCTCTCCGTGCCACTGGAATCAAGCTATCCTGGCTAAAGAGGGGTAAAACCCCGAAAACGGTCCTAGGATGCTTGTTTCCAGTCCAGGGAGGACCTGGCATGGCAGTTCGGGCTGGACTGTTCCCATGAGGTACAGGGTCAAGACTGATTTGCATATAGCTGGGTTCGAACTGGAAATGCATGGTGAGCAAAAAAACGATGGATTTAGGCCCAGATCTCTGTACTGGGGTGAATGTATGACAATGTTCTGCATTCTGTCCATCAACTGTTGTTTTTGCATTTGTCACCCTAAGTGGGACAGGTATGCGCAGACGTGGGTCCCGTGCCCTCCATGCCACTGGAGTCAAGCTAGCCTGGCTACTGAGGGGTGAAACCCTTGAAACCGATTCTATGATGCTTGTTTCCAGTCCAGGGAGGACTTGGCCTGGCAGTTTGGGCTGGACTGTTCCCATTGGGAGCAGGGTCAAGACTGATTTGCATATGGTTGGGTTTAAACTGGAACGGCATTGGGAACAAAAAAACAATGGATTTAGGCCCAGATCTCTGTACTGGGGTGAATGTTTAGCATTGTTCAACATACTGTCCATCAATTGTTCTTTTTGCACTTTCTGAAAGTGGCATTTCTAAAATCGTAATGTTAAAGCCAACTTTACCAGTAAAGAGGAGTTATCATTTCCATTCCACAGATAAAACATGACAGAATTACTCCTTCCTAATCAGGAATTATAGCTTAAAAGTGTAAATAGGAATTTCCAATAATAACCTATCAGAAGCATAGGCCTCACAGCAGTGAAAAACGAATGTGGGTGTTTTTTCACTACTAGGACATGCAAAAGTTAAAAGTACATGTCCTATCTTTTACTTAGACAACACCCTACCCTCTGGGATACCTAGGGCCTACATTAGGGGTACGTTTTGTGCAATAAAAGGGGAGTTTAAGGCTTGGCAAGGGATTTTAAGTGCAAGTTGACATGGCAGTAAAACTGCACACACAAGCTCTTCAGTGGCAGACCCAAGACATGTTTAAATGGCTACTTGTGTGGGTGGCACAATCAGTACTACAGGCCCAATTGTAGCATTTAATTTTCTATCCCAATTGTGGATATACCAATGTAACCATGTTTAGGGGGAAGCGAATACACTTTAGCACTGATCAGCAGTGGCAGCATTATCAGAGTCCTAAGTCCAACAAAAAGAATCAGCAAAAAGAGGAGGTAAGCAGGAAGAAGGTTTGGGGGGGAGACCAACCAAAGGCTGACGGGTCTAACACGTGTCCCCTCCAGCTGAAATTAGGGAAAGCTACCCAACTCTCTAGGAACTTCTCATCTCTAAGGCAGAAAAGCCTGGACAGATCATTACCATTGGTGTGGCCTACCCCTGGTCTGTGTTCCACCCTAAAGTTCATATCCTGTAGGGGAATGGACCACCTCAACAATTTTGGATTCTCACCTCTAATGATTCAGCAGTCATCAGCCTCAAAACCTTCCTCTCAGAACTCAACCTCACCCAGATCTGTAACTGCCCCACACATGATAAAGGCTCAATTCTAGACTTAGTCATCTCCATAGCTGAAGCCACTCAGTTGGAAACATTCCTCCCCTGTGACTGGTCTGACCACCACATCATCACTTTCTTCATCAATGAATCAGTAAAACCTCACTCTGCCTAACCCACGAGACCCAAAATTTGGAAGAGAAACCTAATAAACGTCGGTGCAGATCAAGCCACAAATTCCCACTTAACATCCTGCTTCCCTCCGAAGATATATCTGATGTGCAAGATCTGACCGATAACTACTTCTGCTCCATAAACAAGGTCCTAGACAAAGTCGCTCCCATGCTATGGAAAAGAGCCTCTACAAAAGATTATAAACCATGGTACGATGGTAGACTTAATGAGGATAGAAGATCCCTTAGATGAATCGAATGACGATGGAGGTCAGCGCCTTCTTCAGTTCACCTCAAGTTGCTAAGAACCACAAGAAACTCCTACTACAAAAAGATCAGACAATCAAAAGCAATCTTTTTCAGTAATCAATTAGACCCAGCCAAGAACCACCCCAAAAAACTATGTGAACTAATCAAAGCACAATCTAAGGGCGTACCTCACCCCTCCAAACTAACTCAGACTCACTACCCAATTGCAATGAATTTGCCTCCTTCTTCATTTTGAAGACAGAAAACATAAAATCGGACCTGCTCAACGACTTAACAACCCACTCTGACCTTAACATGGACACTTCATACCCCCCTCCCGGAGCCCAATTTATATGCTCCCCTAAGTTTAACCTCAAAAACAACACCTCATAGTTCTCCTTCACTACATTTAGAGAAGAAGCGATATCAAAAATGATCACTTCTCTGAACCCTTCCAACCCCTTCACAGCCCACCTTCCCGCAAATCACACAAAATACTTCATTCCACTGTTACTGCCTTTATGGACCAATATTATAAATTCCTCCCTCCTACAAGGAATCATCCCAGATATCCTTAAATCTGGGCAGGTATCCCCCATCTTAAAGAAGCCAACGTCCGACCCAGCGGACTTAAATAACTACCGCCCAATAATCAACATCCCTACTCTGGCCAAATTATTTCAAAAAATTCACTCACACACAGCTTAGGAAACACATTGACCACTTCAACCTGCTTAATCAATACCAATCCGGCTTCCACACAGGGCACAGTACTGAAACAGCCATGGCCCACATAATAGATGGCGCTCTAAAAATGAAGCCTGTCTGCTAATCTTGATTGACTTATCCTCAGCTTTTGGCACCTAACTAGATCTCCTGAAGCACTGAATGGGTCTATCTGGATCAGATCTACACTGGTTTTCTTCATTCCTACAAAATAGATCACAAAGATTCAAGGTTAAGCTATCCTTGTCCAACCCCATCCCAGTCACTTCAGGACTCCCGCAAGGATCGTCCCTGTCTCCTACAGTCTTCAACCTATTCATGGAACCACTCACCGACATCCTCAGCTCCTCTAATGTCCAATATCACATGTGCGCTAACGATACACAAATAAACTTAAAAATCCATTCACTAGTGGACATCAAATCTCTCAACGTAACGCTACAAAAAACTCAGACCTGACTGGCTGAAAACCATCTGAAACTAAACACCCTCAAAACCGAATTCATCCTCATCGCTCCCCCCAACCAATCGACCATCATCCTTGACTGGCAGAAACACCTCACAGCAATCAACTTCCTACCTCTTATTATCGACTCAGCACAATCATTGGGAGTAACTCTCGATAAAAATCTTAACATGTAGAAACACATTAGCAACGCAACAAATTTTCAAATGAACACTCTAAGAAGTCTAAAACCCTTCCTACCCGCAAATGACTTCAAACTTGCAGTTGAAGCTCTAGTACTCCCTAGAGTTGAATATGGTAGTGCTGCCCTCTGTTGGCTTTCCAGATTGACGACGGCCTACCTAAGAGCCTCAAGCAACTCAGTGGCTAGACTCATCACTGGCTCCAAAAGAAACTTCCACATCTCACCTGACCTTAGAGCCCTCAACTGGCTACCTTTCGAAGCCAGAGTTTAACTAAAAATCGCCTGCATGACGCAAAAGGCCATACATCACAACACTCCGAGCTACCGGGAACAGAAATTGGTACTTTCTTGTGGCAACAGATCCTCTAGAAGCACCAGTAACCTATTGAAACCACAACAATTTTCCAAGAAGAAAACATACTAACAGGCCTTCCCAGGGATTGCTCCCAGGATTTGGAAATCACTACCTCCAGAAACCAGACCGAATCCCTCTATTGTATCGTTCAAAAAATAAGTGAAATATATTCTCTTATCCAAATTTACCTAACTATGTTTATAAGTTGTAATACTATTGTATGATATGCCCGGAACATAACTATTTCTTGTATCACGGGTTTTGTTTACTATATCTGCTTGTAAAGCGCTCTGATACCCGCAAGTGTCTTGTCCGCGCTATATAAAACCTTCAAAATAAATAAATTTGCATTAGCCACCTGAGAAGCCTGTGGTATGCCTGAATCAGGAAGTGAGTCCCAAACAGGTATGGTCTCAGCTTCTTCAGTGCCTAGATCACAGCAAAGGCTTCCCTCTCAATAGCACTCCCCCTTTCTTTACTGGGAAGAAACTGCCTGGAGATGAAGGTTACAGGTTGGTTGAGGCCCTCTTCAATAAATTGTGAAAGCACTGCCCCTATACCATGCTCTGAGGCATCTGTCTGTACAATAAATTCCCTGGGAAAGTCAGGGGCCATGAACACAGGAGCTGTGCACACGGCCTGCTTTAGGGATGCAAATGCTTTTTAACATGCCTCTGTCCAAATCACATTTCTGGGCTGGTTCTTTGAAGTCAGTTTTGCCAAGGGGGCAACAATGGTGCCATATCCCTTGACAAACCTCCTATAGTACCCAGTGAGGACTAAGAATGTTCTGAACTCAGCATGGGTTTTGGGAGGCTCCCAGGCCATCATAGTCTTGGCCTGGAGGGGTAGCTGCACCTGACCCCTGCCCACCAGGTGTACCAAGTACACCACAGACCACTGCCTTATCTTGTTCTTACTGGCATTGATAGTCAGGCCTGCCTGTTGCAAAGCCTGAAGCACTTCCTGTAGGTGAATAAAGTGGTCCTTTCAGTTGCTACTGAAAACTGTAATGACATTCAAGTTGGCAGCACTGAAGGCCTCCATTCCAGCCAGAACCCAGTTCACCAGTCTCTGGAAGGTGACAGAAGCATTCTTGAGTCCTAAGAGCAGCACCCTAAACTGATAGTGGTCCTCTGGAGTGGAGAAGGCTGACCTCTCATTTGCACCTTCTGTTAGAGCATTCTGCCAGTACCCTGAAGTAGGATCAAAGGTACTCAAGTATTGGGCAGCCCATAATCTGTCATTCAGCTCACCAGCCCGGGGTATGGGCTGAGCATCAGTCTTGGTGACTGAATTGAGCCCCCTGTATTTCACATAGAACCTGAGTTCAAAAGAGGTGCCCGGTGGGGCAGCTGTTGGTCCTAGTACCACAGGACTGGACCAGGGGCTACTGGAGGGGGGCTACTGGAGGGTTCTATCAACTCCAATTCTAGCTTTTTAGAAACCACATCTTTAATGCTGGCCTTCACCTTGTCAGACAGCCTGTAAGATTTATTCTTGACAGGGAGGCTGTCTCCAGTGTCCACACCACGGGTACACAGGTGGGTAGTCCCAGGGATAACGGAAAACAGAGAATATTACTGTCCCAGAAACTTGTAGCAGTCCATCTGTTGTTCAGTAGTCAGACTAGGAGAACGGTTCACACCTTCCACTGATCCATCTTTCTTCTTGGAGGCTAAGATGTCAGGGAGAGGCTCACTCTCCTCTTCCTCCCCTGCACCGGTCATCAACAGCATGGTGAGCGAGGACCTCTCAAAGTAGGTTTTGAGACGGTTGATATGGAGCACCCTGTGAGGATCTAAGGGGTCTTGAGGTCTACCAGGTAGGTGCCCTCACCCTTCCCCTCAACAATCTCATAGGGTCCAGTCTAATGGTCTTGGAGGGCCCTGGATTTCATAGGTTCCATCACCCACACTTTCTGCCAAGTTGCAATTTCACAGAGGTAGAATTTTGGTCACCACTTCCTGACTACCTTCTAAGTTGTCTGAAGCTTGCTTCCACAACTTAGCTACATGCTGTCCTTCAGAAGTCAAATGGCTAACTATATCCTGGAGAATGTTCCTGGGAGCTTGCTCTCACCCATCTTTAACCAAACCGAGAAATGTTTTACTGGGTGTTCATAAAGAAGCTCAAAGAGACTGAAGCCCACTCTCTTCTGTGGCCCCTCTCTGTAAGCAAAGAGTAGGCATGGCACAAGGACATCCCACTTACGTGTCAAGGCCTCAGACAGGCCTTTGAAGATGTCCTTCAGGGTCTTGTTGAACCTTTCAACAAGCCAATAGGTTTGTGGATGGTAGGTTGTGGAGGACTTGTAAGTCGAGCCACACACCTTCCACATTGACTGCATGTAAGCAGACATGAAGATGGTGCCCCTGTCAGACACCACTTCCTTGCGGAAACCCACTCTGGTAAAAATCCCGATCAGGGCAGTAGCCACTGCAGGTTCAATTGCAGTCCTCAGAGGTATGGCCTCTGGGTACCTTGTGGCAAGATCCACAAGAACCACGATAAACCTGTTACCATAAGCAGTCTGTGGATCCTTAGGTCCAACAATGCTGAGGACCACCCTGTCAAAGGGTGTGTCAATGACAGGCAAGGGAAGAAAGCGGGCTTTCAGCTTCTGCCCTGTTTTCCCACTGGACTGGCAGGTCAAGAAAGTCCTACAGAATGTATCTGAGGAAATATTTACCCTAGGATAATAAAAATGGGTGGCAAGCCTTGCAAATGTCTTATGTTGTGAGCCAGCGACAGTAGGAACCTTGGAACAACTATCCTCATGGAACTCTGTGTCACAATTTCTTTCTTTTTCAAGTGAGTTCCATGTGAATACTTGTTCCAAGGTAACTAGCAAGCGACAGCGGCAATTTTATCCAATTGTTTATTGCTGGTGTTTATTTTTGCATCGCCCTACCATAGTTTTCTAGGAGTACCACCTCTGGGTCCGTGTGCACCTGGATCCACTGATAGCGCACTGATTCCATTGTCCATTTCAACGGATAGTCTGTTTGAACTGGGGTCGTTACAGGTGTAAGTGGAAGGATAATGGATTTGTCTCAATTATGCGGAGCCCCGGGTGCCCCCAAAAAGGACCACCTAAAGTAATCCCAGCATTAGATTCCATTCCAGGTTCCGTATGTACAGAAACATGTTGTCTGTATAATAATTTAACTATAATTAGGGAACTGAAGACAGCGGCATGCATGATATTCCCGTAGCGCACAGGCCAACAGTTCCGCCATCAATGCATACAGCAGTGGGGACAGTGGACACCCCTGCCCAGTGTCCCTACCGATGTCAATAGGTGCCAATATCATGCCGTTAATCCGAATTCGAGCAGCTGGCTGCATGTAGAATACCGTAATTAGTTGTAGAAATACGTCTCCCACTTTAATCTGTTGTAACACTGCCTTCATAAACCTCTACGGAATCAAATGCTTTTTCAGCATCCATGAAAAGTGCAATATCTCACACTTCTGGGTCTAGCTGTTGAACCACTCCACAAAGATTTGTAACATCAGTAGCTAGGGTGCATCCCGGAATGACCTAGATTGCTCGGGCCCCACCTCCCCCGGGAGCCTCGAAGCTAAACGATTTGCGAGTATTTTGACATACACTTTGGTGTCTATATTCAAGAGAGATAATGGTCGATATGATCAACAAGCATTCACTGGCTTCTCTGGCTTCAGAAGGGTAACCAGGAGAGGCTCCCTCATAGTAGGGGCCATCAGCCCTTCTGCCACCATTTCCTTAAAAAGAGTTATCAGATGGGGGATCAAAGAGCCTGATGGGCCATTGTAAAAAGCCACTGTGAGCTTGTCTTTGCAGGTGCCTTCCCTGATAGCATCTCCTTCAATGCAGCCTTAATCACCCCAGGCTACAGCGGTCCCATCAGCCTCTCTCTTTGTTAGTTTGTGAGCAACTTCATCGCTATATGCGCAAGATAGTCTGCAGTAGAACACTCATCCTCATTCGGCTGTGTATACATCAGTATAATACTTTCGAAAATGATTGGCTATATCCTCGGTGGTGTGCACGGGCTGTCTCCGTTCATCCAACACCTCCAGTATCGCACCCTCATCCTGACGGGGCTGCATTAAAGTGGCCAGGGTGGCAGTCGATTATGGAGAGAACGAAGGACCCCAGGGTGTTTGGACAAGGTAATCCCACTAATATAAACTTTAAACACTTCCCATACTGTGGCAAACTTCCCTACCGATCCAACATTTATGTGGAAAAATTCTTCTTTAATTGTGACAGTTCTTTCCTAAAGACTGTTCATAATAGTGAATATGGGACTTGTCTCTGGGGTTGCAGCTCCATCTCCAGTACTACAACGAAGTAGTCTGAATACGTGTGAGGAAGAAGTCCACAGTGCCGGACCCACTGTTTCAGCTAAGGAGACAGAAACCAAAAGTCAATATGCGTGTGCTATCGTGGAGAGTAGAGTAGAGAGTGTACCCAGGATCAACTGGGGAGACGTGACGCCACACGCCTAGAAGCCCATTCTGTGTCAGTATATCCAATATAGTGCAAGCCACATCTGACAGGCATTGGGGTGGACCCCTAGAAAAATCAAGTTCTGGGCTAAGCACACAATTAAAATCGCCGCCCCATAATTGAGGTATGCCTTCCCACTGAGCCAGCTGTGCATTTAAAGTGTAATAGAATTGGGAATCATCATAATTAGGTCTATGGACACCGATTAGTAGGACCATCAGGTCATCCTTGCTGCATTAAGCTACTACATATATCTCACCAGGATTCACACATATCTCTTGTAACTTGATACCCAAGCCGTTGTGAGCCCAGATCATGACACCCATAGCGTGTGTGGTGTAGCCTGCAGCACAACATTGGCCTGGCATTCTGCTTGACGTTAACAGGCTGCTTTCTGGCACCAAATGTGTTTCTTGTAGTATAGCAACATCTATAGTGTGCCGCTTAAGATAGTCTACTATCTTGTGGAGTTTATTGAAGTCATTTAAACCTCTTACATTCCAGGTGAGGAAGTGGACCAGCGACGGGCCACCAGAGTCCATCGTAGGTCCTCGAGTGTAATCATCTGCCATTCCATAGCCCTGACTGTCCACTGTGCTTTGTCCAGACACTCAGCCCTTGTTGTGCATTCTTCCTGTATGTCAACAACTACCACCTGAAATGCCCCCCACCCAAATTGTGCCTCGCCCCAACTGACACAATGAACTACTACCCTCCCAAGTCCAACCCATACCCCAACCTTTTTCCATTCGTTATGAAATAAGTGGCAAACACATGGGGGGCTATGAGATTGCCATACCTAGTTACCAGGTATCGACATCTCCAGCAAGACTGTAGATTATTGGTATTATGCACAATTAAAGAAAATACAAGTCAATACAGTAAAACTGAGAACAAGTCACATACCTGGCCATGTTTGCAAACGATTACAGTACTGCACAGAAGGTGCAAGGATCCCAGGATTTGTCGCCATATCCAATTGGCAGCAACCTCCTGTGACTTAGATGTTCCCCCTTCCTCAAGACCCTCCCCTCCCCGACCTTACCCAGTGCATAACTGCCACAAACAAAGCAAGCAAGATATTTAGTGAAGAACATGAAGGGAACTGATGTGTTGAGTATATAGAATAGATATTATCAGTCTCACTTGTAAGAGGCAGGCCTAACATTTGCCCCTGCAGCCTGAACCCCAAGTTCAGAGATTTTATAGATTGGTGTTAGAGGGGAACAAAATCTCACTCTTCTATGTCTTACCTGTCACCTTCTGTGTCGGTATCTGGCCTGGGAGACCTGAGTCGCGAGTACTTGGGTTCCCTACTCCTCAGGAACTGCTGCAAAACTTTCAGATCAGTGGATATATTCACTTTACCTTCAACCATAGCTCTAAGGTTCGCTGGATATAACATGTTGTACTCAAGTTGCAGTTCCCATAATTTGCGCTTAGCTGGAGCAAATTGTTTATGGGTAGAGGGAGAGACAAATCCACACCCCCATACCTAAGGACTTTGAGTTCCCTTGCCCTGCAAAGTGTGGCGTCCCTGTCCATATAATTCAACAATCTTTCTATGATTAGACGATACAATGCCAAAGGGATCAGACGCGGTGCCAGGGAACGGTGTGCCCTCTCCACGATGAACATTTCAGAGAATGTTTCACTCCCCCAGTAGGTCTCAGAGAAGTTGTTCCACAAAGTGCCTCATATTGTTTGTTAGTGCTCACTATTCTTAAGTTATTCCTCCAAGATCGTGCTTCTAAATCTTCAGCTTTTGCTTGTAGTGTAAGGAGGAGTTTGTCCACCTTCTTCTAGGCTGCCACAGCCATGACCTGCTAATGCTCAACTTCCAAGATAATCCGCTCTGCCATATTCAAGCGCTCTGTGTGCTTATCCAATCTTTCTGTCATATGAATCATTCGGAATGCTAAGGCATCGATCTTACCATAAATCTTTTTAAGACTTCATTGCATCGCTATAAGAATCTGTGTAAAGTCTGCATCAACTCCTGCGCTCTGGACCGCATCCCGACCACTTGATGAGGCATCCTCCTCATCCCAAGCCCTCGGTGTCTTACTGCAATCAAACTGAAGCTTCAATTGTGTTTTTTCCATCTTACCAATCACCGCAGAGAGGTGCTTACATCCACACGCCCCCCTCCAGTCGCTGTGTGAAATTCAACTGTTGGGGAGTGGGCCATTGCAAACCACAGAAAGGAATGATCTCCCTAGATCAGTAGGACCCTGCACCTCACTGCCTCTCCGCTCCAGAGAAGGCGATGTAAGCACAGTTCAGTGCACAGAGATCCACCAGCAGGACAGTGCGGGTCTAGTCACACCTACACCCAGGCGCCACAAGTCAGGGGAGTGTTGTGTGTAGATTTAGATTCTGTATATAGGTTTCCCGATTTATGCCCTTATATAGGTACAATTCATATTGCCCTTATTTAGGCATAGACAATCCAGCCCTTATTTAGGCATATGTCCATGCTTACCAAATACAGGCATGGTCTCCTACATCCATCCATCCACGTCACAACGAGTTCTCGGAAAACCAGACTCTTAAGCCTTTAGGAATTTCCCTTGCTTTGATATTGATTTCTCCAAGAACTCATTTTTTATGCATGAACATCTATTCCTTAGGGGTTCATTCATGACGTTCCGATGCCCGACGTTTACATCAATACAGGCATTCCTAAACACCTTCAAGGTATAAATATACCTGCACTTGCCCTGGCAAACCACGGTTCCGCTATGGTCCAGCTCGATTGCCTACTTGCGGTGCGCCACAGCAAGTTCGGAAGGAGATCGAGTTCCAGCCTGACGCACTGACCAGACGCTGTCATCCTCCTCGCAGAGAATCCAGCTCCAATGTTTCTGACTCTCCTTGCGGGGTGTTAGATATCGAGTCTCGGAAAGAGATTCCAACCTCGCACATTCTAAGGTATGGAGCAAGACTAGAACTTAGAGAAACTTTTGGCAACTCTTGGCAAAACTATAGCCATAGTTAACTATACTTTAGACAACAGCATCTACTTATTACCTCATACTACACTTAGGTTAGGTACACTGGGGTAGAACTATTTAAAAGCAATAGATGAGTATTCACATTTTAGCCTGTGTTATTTATGTATGTATTTTAATTAATATATGTCATAGCTACAAACCATGCTATTGCAGAATTATTTTATCGTACTGCTAACTCTGTACGTATTGTACTTCGCAGCCTGTCTTACGATTGTAGCAGTTCATATCTCTTGCACGAGAAATAAGACTGTTCAATAAACCCTTTTTATTGAAACACCTGTCTCTATATTTCTATGCAACTCTGTAGAAACGAAGCATGCACGATTAACTGAGTAAAACTGTTATCTATTGTTTCCACGGTTCTGAGATTGTTCCGACTCTAAGGGAAACAAAGTTGTCATGTTTATGCAGTTGTCGGAAACAAATCCTTTCTTGTATATTGAAGAAGTTTCTAGTGACCTCTGAGTTAGCTGGCACACACAAGTAATCAAGTTTAAGGTACTCGATAGAGACATACAGACCTCAGTCCTATATCAAATCTATAGTGTATATTATTCCAATGCGCAGAGCCTAGCAGGGATTTAGGAACTACACTACAGGAGTCTGGTACACCCCAAAAGGCTGGAGTCATCACTGCACACACAGCAGTATCTTCCGCTTCACAGACCCATAGTTAAAATGGCACCCAAAGATAGTCTCGACTTACAGAGCCCACACCAGGGGCCAAACTGGTAGTTCACAGCAGGATCACACATCGGGTAAGGCCCAGTATGACCTAGCAGGGGGCAAGCGGGCACACTCAAATGCAATTGATTTTGGATCTGCAATGTGCATCCCAGTATGCCACTCACCCCTCCGCCAGAGTGGGGGCCGCCCCCTGAACAAAAAGTCCAACCAGGCCTCTAAGATCTCAGCATCACTCTAAGGAAGAGGGGAGGGGCTGTTGGTCCAGGCCACCACTTCTGCCGGCTGGTCAGCAATGGTTAACTTCCAATGAAGCTTATTATGGTGCCGCCAGCTGGTATTAGAAAGGCCAACAGCTGAGCACAGTGTCTCTTTCCCAACGCCACCAGGATCTCAAATCCATTCAATTACGACCTGACCAGTCGCCGCTAGTGGACATTAGCCTCCGTCCTGTCTTTGCAGGCCCAACTGCACACCAGCCCCGGGGAGAGTGCTACCTCCTCACTTCTTCAGATCCATTGCAAGGGGAGGACCAACCATCAAGTTCACCCCCCTCTGCCCTGGGTGCTCGCAGAACGCAGTCAGTACCCAGCCGCTATCCCCACTCACTGCAGCAATGAAGACAACACAAGCCGCATATCTCCAGACTAGCCTCAGGTAGGCCACAACACCGTGACCTCCACGGGTTACCTGTATCCGGTCTCTGGCCTCCGCTCACCTCCAGGTCAGTATCCTCTGCAGGTCAGAGGGAGCCGATGAATATAATGTCTCCAAGTCTGCACCTGTCTCTGTGATGCTGGAAGTTAAGAGACACTGCTGTACCTCACTCTGATGTCTCTGCTGCAGACGATATGCAGCCCCGCTGCAACATGCAGCCCTTCTGCGATACCAGCACCACGCTGTTCCATCCGCATGGATCAGTAATAAGGGGCCGCACCAGAAATTTGTCACTCACAGGCTGCTGGGAAGAAGTTAGCAAGTGGGCACTGCCAGTTTCAGTCCATTTGCACTGGAGGATTATTGTAGGATTGAAATGTAGCCAGTGGAGAGCGACTACCGGGAGGCCATTTGCAAGCACGGAACGCTCCGCCTAGCACAGGAAACTTCATAGGCAAAGAATTGTATCCTTGCTTTTGAAGTTTATTGGCTGGTAGCCATTTTCTACCCAGCCTGGTGTACGGGAGGTGGGAATAATAAGGTTTTATTTGTGATTTCATGCTACACATGCGCTCTTGTTTCTTCTTACTTTCATTTTAACACTAGCATTGTTGTACGTCAATAAATGAAGCAAAACGAAAGGGGTTGATGGACGGAGTGTTGAACATAGCAAGCACTCACCCCCATTCAACTGATCTGGGTTTAATCCATCATCATTCTTTAGTTAACTCTGCCACCCCAGTTCAGAGAGGCCCAGATGCAAATCAGTCTGACCCTGGGCCTCATGGGAACAGTCCAGCCGGAACTGCCAAGCCATATCTTCCCTGGACCGGAGACAAGCATCCTGGGACCGGTTTCTGGTTAATCAGACGTCATCAGCCAGGCTAGCTTGAATCCAGTGGCAGAGTGAGCAAGGGACCCACGTCTGGGCATACCCTGCCAACTTAGGGTGAACAAAGCAAAACCAAAGGGGATGATGGACGGAGTGTTGAACATTGCAAGCACTCACCCCCAGTCAACTGATCTGGGATTAATCCATCATCATTCTTCAGCTCACTCCGCCACCCCAGTTCAGACATGGCCATATGCAATTCAGTCTGACCCTGTGCCTCAGGGGAACAGTCCAGCCCCAACTGCCAAGCCATGTCTTCCCTGGACCAGAAACAAGCATCTTGGGACCCGTTTCTGGCTAATCAGCCGTCATCAGCCAGGCTAGCTTGAATCCAGTGGCAAAGTGAGCAAGGGACCCACGTCTGGTGCCTACCCTACCAACTTAGCGCAAACAAAGCAAAACCAAAGGGGATGATGGACGGAGTGTTGAACATTGCAAGCACTCACCCCCAGTCAACTGATTTGGGTTTAATCCATCATTGTTCTTTAGCTCACTCCGCCACCCCAGTTCAGACATGGCCATATGCAAATCAGTCTAAACCTGTGCCTCGTGGGACCATTCCAGTCTGAACTGCCAAGCCATGTCTTCCCTGGACCGGAAACAAGCATCCTGGGACCAGTTTCTGCCTAATCAGCCGTCATCAGCCAGGCTAGCTTGAATCCATTGGCAAAGTGAGCAAGGGACCCACGTCTGGGCATACCCAGCTAACTTAGGGCGAACAAAGCAAAACCAAAGGGGATGATGGATGGAGTGTTGAACATTGCAAGCATTCCCCCCCAGTCAACTGATCTGGGTTTAATCCATCATCATTCTTTAGCTCACTCCACCCCCCCCCCAGTTCAGACATGGCCATATGCAAATCAGTCTGAACCTGTGCCTCATGAGAACAGTCCAGCCCGAACTGCCAAGCCATGTCTTCCCTGTACCGGAAACAAGCATCCTGGCACTGGTTTCTGGCTAATCAGCCGTCATCAGCCAGGCTAGCTTGAATCCAGTGGCAAAGTGAGTAAGGGACCCACGTCTGGGCAATAAATGAACCATACAACTGAGCTATTTCTGCAGCCCCCTTACTTAATCGAGCACCCTTAACGGTAGCCCTCACCAGAGATAGATTTCCTTGCCAGCCCCCCACGCGTACTGACTGACACCAGAACAGCTGTCCCATGGCTGCGAGACAAAAGCCCAGACAGTTGACATATAACATTCTAATGTGGAATGACTAGATCATGGTCACTCCCACCAAGCATTACAAAATCTATAGCTACCTAAGTCATTGTCATACACACATAGCCTGTATACAAGAAACACATATGGATGCCAGAGAAGGAGTAGTTTCTTTTCTGTAACTCCAGTTCTGTAGTAGGGGTATCTCTGTTAGAGTCATAATCTAGTGAATAGTCCCGCCCATGTGCGTGGACCCCGGAGCAATAAAAATAATCTCTTAAGTTGTCAAGCCATGCAGACCTGCATCTACACTTAAGAGAGAATTTCAAAGACAGATAATGCAGCCTATATCCACAGGCTACACTGTCCAGTACTTCAACTAGAAAAATTCCACCAACAACCACCAGCAGCACTGCCTGCCCAGCTTTTTCCACAGGGAAAAACCTGCCTCTTCCAGCTAAAGCCTCTGGAATGATAGAGAGGAAGGAATGGACAGACAAGCCCCATAGGCTGCCATTATGTGGCTCAGAACAGGATACTGTGCCTTTAAGAAAACTTTCCAGAACTTTTCCAGTATCCCAGAATGCACAGCAGGTCCCTTTTACTTTCAGTTCTTTTTGAAGGCGTAGCACGCCAGACCTGTAGCATTCCTTATATTAACATTCATCTCTCCACCGGGGAGGAGGGCGGGCGCTTATGACTATAACAGAGATACCCCTACTACAGAACTGGAGTTACAGAAAAGAAACTACTCCTTCTGTAGTAGGGGATCGCTGTGTATAGTCATAATCTAGTGAATAGAATGGCAAACCCATCCCCACACAAAAACAGCGGTGGAGAAGATTACAAAATAATACCACTATTGTGCGAACAAATTTCGCAGCGAAGCCTGCCCAACCTGAGCATCTGCCTTGGCATCCGTGTCCAGACAGTAATGCGCAGCAAAGGTATGGACCGACTTCCAAGTGGCCGCCTTGCAGATTTCTGCAATCGGAACATTACGCAGCAAAGCAGTCGTGGCAGCTTTGCCCCTGGTGGAATGAGCCTTAGGTTTACCCCCTAAGGTCTTATTAGCCTTTTGGTAACACAACTGTATACAGGACACAATCCACCGAGAGATGGACTGTTTGGAGGTAGCAAGACCGGTCCTGACTGATCCATAATTGATAAACAATTGGTCTGACCTACGAATATCTTTGGTCTTATCAAGACTTCAACACCCTCCTAACGTCCAGGGAATGCAGAGACCTTTCCGCTGGAGAAGAATGAGTCTGAAAAAACGTAGGCAAAGTTATGGTCTGGTTGACATGAAAATCAGATATAACCTTAGGAAGAAATTTAGGGTGAGTACGCATAACAACCTTAGCAGCATGAAATACAGTATAAGGTTCTCGGCAACACAACGCCTGAAGTTCACTCACCCTGCGGGCCGATGTAATGGCCACTAGGAACGCCGCCTTCCAGGACAGGTGCTGCAACGAAGCCTTGTGAATAGGTTCAAAAGGCTCCTTCATCAATCTGGACAGCACCACATTCAATTCCCATGAAGGCGAGGGAAGTCTGACAGGAGGGAACACCTTCTTCAAACCTTCCAAAAAATCCTTGACCACAGGGATCGGAAAGAAGGAAGTCTGTGAAGGGCATTTCCTATAAGCAGCGAAAGCAGCGAGAGGAACCTTAATGGAGTGGAAATTAAGGACAGACTGCGCCAAATGTAAAAGATATGGAAGGATGACATCTTCCTTACAGGTCGTCGGGTCAAAGTTCTTGGATTTGCACCAGATGCAGAATCTCTTCCACTTGTAAGCATAGGAAGTCCTAGTGGAAGGACGTTTAGCCTCCTTCAGTATGTCCATACAATCTTCTGGTAGATTCAAATGGCCATATTGCACTATCTCAGGAGCCATGCCGCCAAACTCAAAGACGAGAGGTTGGGATGCACCATCCGCCCCCCGAACTTCGTGAGAAGGTCCGGCCTGCACGGCAGCCGCATGTGAGGAAGGAGAGACCGGTGAAGCAGGTCCGTGAACCACCACTGCCTGGGCCATTCCGGGGCAATTAGGATCATCCGCGCCCCAGACTTGGACAGTTTGATGAGCACCGCCGGAATCAGGGGAATGGGTGGAAAAGCGTACAGAAAGCTGTTTGACCAGTCGATCCATAGCGCATTCCCCAGCGTCCCCTTCTGGTAGTACCTGGATGCGAAGTCTCGGCATTTGCTGTTTTCGGCGGTGGCGAACAGATCTACGTCTGGAGTTCCCCACCTTGCGAAGACTTCTCCTAGTACCTCGTCGTTTATGACCCATTCGTGGTTCTCCTGAAGCAGCCTGCTCAGTGCGTCCGCCTACACATTCTGCACCCTCGGCAGATGCGTGGCCGTGATCATCAGTCCCCGGGCCAGAAGCCAGCGCCAGATCGCCTGCGCCTCCTGCGACAGAGTGCGCGATCTTGACCCCCCCTGCTTGTTGAGGTAATACATCGTGGTTGTATTGTCCGTCTGTATGAGCAACGAGTTGGTCTGGAAGGACGGATGGAAGGCCTTCAATGCCAAGTAAACGGCTCTGAGTTCCAGGAAATTGATGTGGTACATAGACTCCAACAGGGACCACTTTCCTTGTATCTGTAAGTCTCCGGAGTGCGCTCCCCAGCCTTAGAGAGACGCATCCGTCACAATACTCGTCTCGGGAATGTCCTTGTGGAAGGGAACCCTCCTGAGGAGATTCTCCGCCGAACACCACCATCTCAGAGACTGAAGAGCACGTAGAGACAGCCGTATCTTGTCGTCCCAAGAACCTGTCCTCTGATCCCACTGATCCTCCAAGCACTCCTGCAGTGGTCTCATGTGCAGCCGTGCATGAGGAGTGAGGAAGATACAGGAGGCCATCGACCCCAGCAGCGAAGACACCTTCCTCACTGTCGCCGATTGAGCAGCCATGAGGTCCTGAGCCTTCCGAAGGAGCGATAACCGTCTCTCCTCCGAAGGAGACACGCTTGCTGACCGTGTATCGATGGAGGCCCCCAAGTACTGTATGCACTGGACCGGAGTTGGGACAGATTTGGACATGTTGACGTGTAACCCCAGCTTGTTCAAGAGAGCGCACGTCCTCCGGAAGTGCGCCTGCGCTTCCGAGAAAGATGAGGCCTTGATCAACCAGTCGTCCAGGTACGGGTAGACAAACACCTTGTTCCTCCGCAGGTGCGCCGCTACCACTGCCATGCACTTCGAGAAGGTCCTGGGTGCAGACTTTAGCCCGAATGGCAGTACTGTGTATTGATAATGATTGGCGCCGACTTGGAATCGCAGGAACTTCCTGTGTTTCCGTGCAATGGGCACATGGAAGTACGCGTCCTGTAGGTCTATGGCACAGAGCCAGTCTCCCCGTTGCAGCTGAGGGTAAATCTGATGCAACGATAGCATGCAAAACTTCTCTCTGCGAATCCATTTGTTTGCTTGCCGCAAATCCAGAATGGGCCTGAACTCGTTCTTGTCCTTCTTGCGAACCAGGAAGAACCGAGAGTACAGACCTCTTCCCCTTTGAGACAGAGGTACGTCTTCCACCGCCTTTTTCCGTGACAGGATGTCTGCCTCCGCCTGGAGCTCTCGCAGTTGATACCGCGAGCTTACCAGCGGAATCGCTGGAGGCGGCCTGATGAACCGAAGACAGTATCCATTGCAAACAATATTCAGCACCCACTTGTCCTGAGTAATTTTTCTCCACTCTGCCGGAAAAAAATGTAATGCTTCCCCCCACTGGAGTGGGTAACGGTTGCAGGGGAAGTAGACGCTCAGGGCCGAGACCCGGCCGGGCCCTTGGTAGCAGTAGCTGACTGCTGGCCCCCTCTACCCTTCTTGCGTTTCTGGAAGGGTTTACGGAACTGCTGCTGCTGGTGTTGCTGCTGTCCCGAGGCCTGCCCACGCCCTCTTCCCGCAGACCCGAACCGTCTCTGGAACGGGCGCTTCTTCTTTTCGGGCTTCTCCAACCCGACAGCCATCAGGGTCTCTGCCTCCGTCTTCATGCGGGCCATTTCGTCATCCGCATGCTGGCCGAACAGGGTTTCTCTCGAGAAAGGCAGATTGGCCACTCTATGTTGAGCCTCCGGCTTGAGCGAGGTAAGTCGAAGCCACGCGTGACGTCGTTGGTGGACGCCATGACAATACCCATGCGCCGCCAGCAGAGACACATCCGCTGCCGCACTGATAACCTGGTTTGAGACCAGCATCCCCTCGCGCAAAGTCTCCAAGAAATCCTCTTTCTTGTCGCGAGGCAGCAGCTCCGCGTACTGCTGGAGAGACTCCCACAGGGCACGGTCGTAACGCCCCAACAGAGCCCCGGCACTTCATGGTGGTAGCAGCCGTCCCACAGACCTTCCTGCCCGCTGAATCTAGCCATCGCCTCTCCTTGTCGGGCGGAACTGTCGCTGAAGGGGTGGTAGCATGCTGCTTCCTCGCCGCCGCCACAATGACTGAATCCGGCTTAGGGTCCATCCTCAAAAAGGTCGGGTCCGAGTCCGGGGCCCGATACTTCTTCATGAGGGGGCGGATTTCGTCACCGCCGGAGTGAGGAACAACTCCATAGCAGGCTTCACCAGTCCCGGCACTAGAGGCAGCAGGGGGCGAGACAGGTGCTTCTTGTGCAGCGTCTCGAATATCACGGACGTCGTAGGTGTCAGGACCATCACCGCGATTCCCAACTTGGCTGCACCCCTCAGTAGTACCTCCTGGAAGGAGACTAGATCGTCAACCGGTGACACCCTCGTCCCGGGCGAGTCCGACAGCGTCGGTGAGAAGTCCCTGGCAGATGATCGAGTGCGTGATCTGGATCTGCGCCTCCTGTGGCGTCGCCTCAATGTTGACGACGAACGCCCACGGCTCCGTGATCTTCCTCTCCATCCGGAGCGGGAGCGCGATCTCCTTGGCTTCGGTCTGTCCGCCGGCCTCGCCTGGCCCGGCGACGGTGGCTTACCCTGGCGCCGCGGCCTAGGCGTTCCCTGAGGCAGCGTCGGATACCTGGGCAACGAAGGCCTGCGAGGCGGAATAGCAGGAGGAGGAGGAGGAGGAGGTGGTGGTGGCAGTGGCGGTGGCGGAGGAGGAGGCGGCGTATACACCACTGAGTACCCCGAGCCCGGGGACTCCGTCGAGGGACTCCTGGTGTCCGGGCGCCCCCTGCGCCTCCTCGACGTCGATGAATCCCTCTTCGACGTCAATCGCCTCCTTGACGTCGATCGCCTCCTTGACGTCGATCGCCTCCTTGACGTCGATCGCCTCCGTGACGCCGATCGCCTCCGTGACGTCGATCGCCTCCGTGATGCCGATCGCCTCCGTGACGTCGATCGCCTCCTCGACGGCGAACCCCGCCTCGACGGCGAACGCCCGAGTGCCTCGACGGCGAGTGCCTCGACGGCGACCGTCTCCTATTCGCCGACGGCGACAGGCGACCTCCCCTCGACGGTGAGTGCCGACGCGGGGCCTGATCTCGACGTCGATGACTCGACGGCGAAGTTGACGGCGTCGACGAAGACGATGCCGAAGTCGTCGACGGCGGCCTGGTCAGCTCCCTCGACGTTGAACGTCGACGTCGCTTCTCCCCAGAGCCCTGGGGAGAAGGTGAACATAACGTAGTCATCCCTCTCGACGCCTTAGTCGACGTCGGTGGAGAATGGGGGCGTTTGCCGGTCTTCCTGCCCCTGGGGAGCCCCCCAGAGGCCTCAGCATGGGCAGAATCAGCCCCGCCTGACCCACCTTGTGCCTTCAGCCTTCTGTCCTCCAGGACTTGGAGCCTGATCTTCATTCTATCTCCCAGGGTCCTGGCTGAGAACGAGTGGCAGATCTCACACTCTTCCGGCACATGGGACTGGGGAAGGCAGACGATACACACCCTGTGTGGGTCTGACTTAGCCTTCTTCCTATCGCACTCTGGGCACTTGTCAAACAAGTCAGGCATGTTGACAACACCAGAAGGAAGTTCCCAACACTAAAACACTTGAAAAATGACACAAATCACCAATAAACCCTTGAAAAGGGAGAGCTTTATGCTCCAGGGTCCTGCTAGCAGGAGCCGGAGAAAAGAGCTGAAAGTAAAAGGGACCTGCTGTGCATTCTGGGATACTGGAAAAGTTCTGGAAAGTTTTCATAAAGGCACGGTATCCTCTTCTGAGCCACATAATGGCAGCCTATGGGGCTTGTCTGTCCATTCCTTCCTCTCTATCATTCCAGAGGCTTTTGCTGGAAGAGGCAGGTTTTTCTCTGTGGAAAAAGCTGGGCAGGCAGTGCTGCTGGTGGTTGTTGGTGGACTTTTTCTAGTTGAAGTACTGGACAGTGTAGCCTGTGGATATAGGCTGCATTATCTGTCTTTGAAATTCTCTCTTAAGTGTAGATGCAGGTCTGCATGGCTTGACAACTTAAGAGATTATTTTTATTGCTCTGGGGTCCACGCACATGGGCGGGACTATTCACTAGATTATGACTATAACAGAGATACCCCTACTACAGAACTGGAGTTACAGAAAAGAAACTACTCCTTCTCTGGCATCCATATGTGTTTCTTGTATACAGGCTATGTGTGTATGACAATGACTTAGGTAGCTATAGATTTTGTAATGCTTGGTGGGAGTGACCATGATCTAGTCATTCCACATTAGAATGTTATATGTCAACTGTCTGGGCTTTTGTCTCGCAGCCATGGGACAGCTGTTCTGGTGTCAGTCAGTACGCGTGGGGGGCTGGCAAGGAAATCTATCTCTGGTGAGGGCTACCGTTATGGGTGCTCGATTAAGTAAGGGGGCTGCAGAAATAGCTCAGTTGTATGGTTCATTTATTGCCCAGACGTGGGTCCCTTACTCACTTTGCCACTGGATTCAAGCTAGCCTGGCTGATGACGGCTGATTAGCCAGAAACCAGTGCCAGGATGCTTGTTTCCGGTACAGGGAAGACATGGCTTGGCAGTTCGGGCTGGACTGTTCTCATGAGGCACAGGGTCAGACTGATTTGCATATGTCCATGTCTGAACTGGGGGGGGGGTGGAGTGAGCTAAAGAATGATGATGGATTAAACCCAGATCAGTTGACTGGGGGTGAATGCTTGCAATGTTCAACACTCCATCCATCATCCCCTTTGGTTTTGCTTTGTTTGCCCTAAGTTAGCTGGGTATGCCCAGACGTGGGTCCCTTGCTCACTTTGCCACTGAATTCAAGCTAGCTTGGCTGATGACGGCTGATTAGGCAAAAACTGGTCCCAGGATGCCTGTTTCCGGTCCAGGGAAGACATGGCTTGGCAGTTCGGGCTGGACTGTTCTCATGAGGCACAGGGTCAGACTGATTTGCATATGGCCATGTCTGAACTGGGGGGGGTGGAGTGAGCTAAAGAATGATGATGGATTAAACCCAGATCAGTTGACTGGGGGTGAATGCTTGCAATGTTCAACACTCCATCCATCATCCCCTTTGGTTTTGCTTTGTTCGCCCTAAGTTAGCTGGGTATGCCCAGACGTGGGTCCCTTGCTCACTTTGCCACTGGATTCAAGCTAGCCTGGCTGATGACGGCTGATTAGGCAGAAACTGGTCCCAGGATGCTTGTTTCCGGTCCAGGGAAGACATGGCTTGGCAGTTCGGACTGGAATGGTCCCACGAGGCACAGGTTCAGACTGATTTGCATATGGCCATGTCTGAACTGGGGTGGCGGAGTGAGCTAAAGAACAATGATGGATTAAACCCAAATCAGTTGACTGGGGGTGAGTGCTTGCAATGTTCAACACTCCGTCCATCATCCCCTTTGGTTTTGCTTTGTTTGCGCTAAGTTGGTAGGGTAGGCACCAGACGTGGGTCCCTTGCTCACTTTGCCACTGGATTCAAGCTAGCCTGGCTGATGACGGCTGATTAGCCAGAAACCGGTCCCAAGATGCTTGTTTCTGGTCCAGGGAAGACATGGCTTGGCAGTTGGGGCTGGACTGTTCCCCTGAGGCACAGGGTCAGACTGAATTGCATATGGCCATGTCTGAACTGGGGTGGCGGAGTGAGCTGAAGAATGATGATGGATTAATCCCAGATCAGTTGACTGGGGGTGAGTGCTTGCAATGTTCAACACTCCGTCCATCATCCCCTTTGGTTTTGCTTTGTTCACCCTAAGTTGGCAGGGTATGCCCAGACGTGGGTCCCTTGCTCACTCTGCCACTGGATTCAAGCTAGCCTGGCTGATGACGTCTGATTAACCAGAAACCGGTCCCAGGATGCTTGTTTCCGGTCCAGGGAAGATATGGCTTGACAGTTCCGGCTGGACTGTTCCCATGAGGCCCAGGCTCAGACTGATTTGCATCTGGGACTCTCTGAACTGGGGTGGCAGAGTGAGCTAAAGAATGATGATGGATTAAACCCAGATCAGTTGAATGGGGGTGAGTGCTTGCTATGTTCAACACTCCGTCCATCAATCCCTTTCGTTTTGCTTCATTTATTGACGTACAACAATGCTAGTGTTAAAATGAAAGTAAGAAGAAACAAGAGCGCATGTGTAGCATGAAATCACAAATAAAACCTTATTATTCCCACCTCCCGTACACCAGGCTGGGTAGAAAATGGCTACCAGCCAATAAACTTCAAAAGCAAGGATACAATTCTTTGCCTATGAAGTTTCCTGTGCTAGGCGGAGCGTTCCGTGCTTGCAAATGGCCTCCCGGTAGTCGCTCTCCGCTGGCTACATTTCAATCCTACAATAATCCTCCAGTGCAAATGGACTGAAACTGGCAGTGCCCACTTGCTAACTTCTTCCGAGCAGCCTGTGAGTGACAAATTTCTGGTGCGGCCCCTTATTACTGATCCATGCGGATGGAACAGCGTGGTGCTGGTATCGCAGAAGAGCTGCATGTTGTAGCGGGGCTGCATATCGTCTGCAGCAGAGACATCAGAGTGAGGTACAGCAGTGTCTCTTAACTTCCAGCATCACAGAGACAGGTGCAGACTTGGAGACATTATATTCATCGGCTCCCTCTGACCTGCAGAGGATACTGACCTGGAGGTGAGCGGAGGCCAGAGACCGGATACAGGTAACCCGTGGAGGTCACGGTGTTTAATCCATCATCATTCTTTATCCCACTCTGCCACCCCAGTTCAGACATGGCCACATGCAAATCAGTCTGACCCTGTGCCTCATGGGAACAGTCCAGCCCGAACTGCCAAGCCATGTCTTCCGTGGACCGGAAACAAGCTTCATAGGACCGGTTTCTGGCATTTCAGCCGTCTTCAGTCAGGCTTGCTTGAATCCAGTGGCCAAGTGAGCAAGGGACTCACGTCTGAGCACACCCTGCCAACTTATGGCGAACAAAGCAAAAACCAAAGGAAATGATGGACGGAGTGTTGAACATTGCAAACACTCACCCCCAGTCAACTGATCTGGGTTTAATCCATCACCATTCTTTAGCCCACTCTGCCACCCCAGTTCAGACATGGCCATATGCAAATCAGTCCGACCCTGTGCCTCATGGGAACAGTCCAGCCCGAACTGCCAAGCCATGTCTTCCGTGGACCGGAAACAAGCAAAAACCAAAGGATGAGTGCTTGCATTGTTCAACACTCCGTCCATCATTTCCTTTGGTTTTTGCTTTGTTCGCCATAAGTTGGCAGGGTATGCTCAGACGTGAGTCCCTTGCTCACTTTGCCACTGGATTCAAGCAAGCCTGGCTGAAGATGGCTGAAATGCCAGAAACCGGTCCTAGAAAGCTTGTTTCCGGTCCAGGGAAGACATGGCTTGGCAGTTCGGGCTGGACTGTTCCCATGAGGCACAGGGTCAGACTGATTTGCATATGGCCATGTCTGAACTGGGGTGGCAGAGTGGGCTAAAGAACGGTGATGGATTAAACCCAGATCAGTTGACTGGGGGTGAGTGCTTGCATTGTTCAACACTCCGTCCATCATTTCCTTTGGTTTTTGCTTTGTTCGCCATAAGTTGGCAGTGTATGCTCAGACGTGAGTCCCTTGCTCACTTTGCCTCTGGATTCAAGCAAGCCTGGCTGAAGACGGCTGAAATGCCAGAAACCGGTCCTAGGAAGCTTGTTTCCGGTCCAGGGAAGACATGGCTTGGCAGTTCGGGCTGGACTGTTCCCATGAGGCACAGGGTCAGACTGATTTGCATATGGCCATGTCTGAACTGGGGTGGCAGAGTGGGCTAAAGAACGGTGATGGATTAAACCCAGATCAGTTGACTGGGGGTGAGTGCTTGCATTGTTCAACACTCCGTCCATCATTTCCTTTGGTTTTTGCTTTGTTCGCCATAAGTTGGCAGGGTATGCTCAGACGTGAGTCCCTTGCTCACTTTGCCACTGGATTCAAGCAAGCCTGGCTGAAGACGGCTGAAATGCCAGAAACCAGTCCTAGGAAGCTTGTTTCCGGTCCAGGGAAGACATGGCTTGGCAGTTCGGACTGGACTGTTCCCATGAGGCACAGGGTCAGACTGATTTGCATATGGCCATGTCTGAACTGGGGTGGCAGAGTGGGCTAAAGAACGGTGATGGATTAAACCCAGATCAGTTGCCTGGGGGTGAGTGCTTGCATTGTTCAACACTCCGTCCATCATTTCCTTTGGTTTTTGCTTTGTTCGCCATAAGTTGGCAGGGTATGCTCAGACGTGAGTCCCTTGCTCACTTTGCCACTGGATTCAAGCAAGCCTGGCTGAAGACGGCTGAAATGCCAGAAACCGGTCCTAGGAAGCTTGTTTCCGGTCCAGGGAAGACATGGCTTGGCAGTTCGGGCTGGACTGTTCCCATGAGGCACATGGTCAGACTGATTTGCATATGGCCATGTCTGAACTGGGGTGGCAGAGTGGGCTAAAGAACGGTGATGGATTAAACCCAGATCAGTTGACTGGGGGTGAGTGCTTGCATTGTTCAACACTCCGTCCATCATTTCCTTTGGTTTTTGCTTTGTTCGCCATAAGTTGGCAGTGTATGCTCAGACGTGAGTCCCTTGCTCACTTTGCCTCTGGATTCAAGCAAGCCTGGCTGAAGACGGCTGAAATGCCAGAAACCGGTCCTAGGAAGCTTGTTTCCGGTCCAGGGAAGACATGGCTTGGCAGTTCGGGCTGGACTGTTCCCATGAGGCACAGGGTCAGACTGATTTGCATATGGCCATGTCTGAACTGGGGTGGCAGAGTGGGCTAAAGAACGGTGATGGATTAAACCCAGATCAGTTGACTGGGGGTGAGTGCTTGCATTGTTCAACACTCCGTCCATCATTTCCTTTGGTTTTTGCTTTGTTCGCCATAAGTTGGCAGGGTATGCTCAGACGTGAGTCCCTTGCTCACTTTGCCACTGGATTCAAGCAAGCCTGGCTGAAGACGGCTGAAATGCCAGAAACCAGTCCTAGGAAGCTTGTTTCCGGTCCAGGGAAGACATGGCTTGGCAGTTCGGGCTGGACTGTTCCCATGAGGCACAGGGTCAGACTGATTTGCATATGGCCATGTCTGAACTGGGGTGGCAGAGTGGGCTAAAGAACGGTGATGGATTAAACCCAGATCAGTTGCCTGGGGGTGAGTGCTTGCATTGTTCAACACTCCGTCCATCATTTCCTTTGGTTTTTGCTTTGTTCGCCATAAGTTGGCAGGGTATGCTCAGACGTGAGTCCCTTGCTCACTTTGCCACTGGATTCAAGCAAGCCTGGCTGAAGACGGCTGAAATGCCAGAAACCGGTCCTAGGAAGCTTGTTTCCGGTCCAGGGAAGACATGGCTTGGCAGTTCGGGCTGGACTGTTCCCATGAGGCACAGGGTCAGACTGATTTGCATATGGCCATGTCTGAGCTGGGGTGGCAGAGTGGGCTAAAGAACGGTGATGGATTAAACCCAGATCAGTTGACTGGGGGTGAGTGCTTGCATTGTTCAACACTCCGTCCATCATTTCCTTTGGTTTTTGCTTTGTTCGCCATAAGTTGGCAGGGTATGCTCAGACGTGAGTCCCTTGCTCACTTTGCCACTGGATTCAAGCAAGCCTGGCTGAAGACGGCTGAAATGCCAGAAACCGGTCCTAGGAAGCTTGTTTCCGGTCCAGGGAAGACATGGCTTGGCAGTTCGGGCTGGACTGTTCCCATGAGGCACAGGGTCAGACTGATGTGCATATGGCCATGTCTGAACTGGGGTGGCAGAGTGGGCTAAAGAACGGTGATGGATTAAACCCAGATCAGTTGACTGGGGGTGAGTGCTTGCATTGTTCAACACTCCGTCCATCATTTCCTTTGGTTTTTGCTTTATTTAAATATATATACATGTGAGTATTAAATATTACCTATATTAAAAATGTAACATTAATTTAATGAAAATAAAATAGATATAATATATATTTCAACAACTATAACAAATAACCTTTTTTTAAAGTTAAATACACACACACATATGTATATACATACATACATATATATGTGTGTGTGGGCATGTGTGTGTGTGTGTACATATATCTAGTTAAAAAACTATTAAACTAATAATTTTAATTTATATTATAATTTTAGCAGTAGGGAAAATGTTGAATTGTGTAGGGTTCGAATGTACTGTTCGCACTCCAGTCAGTGCAACACTATGGAAAATGCTGGATCGTGGAGGGGTAAAATGTACTATTCCCACTCAAGTCAATGCAACAGTAGGGAAAGTGTTGGATTGCGGAGGGGTAAAATTTACTATTCCTACTCCAGTCAGTGCAACAGTAGGGAAAGTGTGGGTTTGTAGAGAGGTAAAATGTACTATTCCCACTCCAGTCAGTGGAACAGTATGGAAAGTGTTGGATTGCAGAGAGGTAAAATTTACTATTCCCACTCCAGACAGTGCAACAGTAGTGAAAGTGTTAGATTACAGAGGGGTAAAATTTACTATTGCAACTTCAATAAGTGCAACAGTAGGGAAAGTGTTGGATTGCAGAGTAAAATGTACTATTCCCACTCCAATGAGTGCAACAGTAGGGAAAGTGTTGGATTGCAGAGAGGTAAAATTTACTATTCCCACTCCAATCAATGCAACATTAGAAACAAAGTAATTCTCATCAACACAAGAAAATAATTGCAAAAACATTGTAAACAAACAAAAATATATATAAAATAAAAAAATACATACGCTGATGTTAAATACATATCATAAATATTTACAAATATTGTTAAAAGATTTATTTTTAAATCATTCAATAAATAATTGTATTTCAAATTTTTACTAACAAAAAAACATTAATTAAATCATTCTTATTTACTTACTACCCACCCTATACCACTACAATACTCTCAACCCGCACCAAAAACGTAATTTAAAAAAACATAGTATTTACACTATTAACATGGGGTCCCGCTTCGTCTTTGGCAGCCCTTTGGATATTCCTGCAACATTGTATCCAGCAGTGTTGATCTTCGTGGTTCCTTGCTCACGCCGAGCCTCCGCTGCCGGTTCTAGCCGTTGCTGTGGGGAAGGGAGGAAGACTGCATCACCCAGGCGCCCTCTGCTGTCTCCACCTGTGCCTAGGGCCGCCCACCCGATCCTCCCACCCACTGCTCCTTCAAGAAACCTCGTGGAACCCGCTGGCGCGGGTCCCGCTTCGTCTTTGGCAGCCCTTTGGATATTCCTGCAACATTGTATCCAGCAGTGTTGATCTTCGTGGTTCCTTGCTCACGCCGAGCCTCCGCTGCCGGTTCTAGCCGTTGCTGTGGGGAAGGGAGGAAGACTACATCACCCAGGCGCCCTCTGCTGTCTCCACCTGTGCCTAGGGCCGCCCACTCCATCCTCCCGCCCACTGGTTGTATATCAATCCACTATTGCTTCCGCAGCGCAGAACGCGCGCGGGAACAAGCCCGGGCAAAGCCCGGGACAAGGGCGGGACCGTCTGTGGCCGTCAGAGGCCACAGGAGGCCAGGCCGGGCCCTCTCTCTTTGCCCCTTTGTTTTGCTTCATGTGATACAGTGTTATGCTATTTTCTTAGTCTGCGGCCCTAGTGTGGACATTGTGTTTATAACACACAGTCAAGTGTATTTTATGCTGTGACTTGTGTTCTCATTCTGTCCCTATGGCAATGTCTACGCGCTCGGGAAAGGGAGGTGGGTCAGGGGGGGTCGGAGTGAGCGGCACCTTAGATCATTTTATAATACGTGCCTGCTCAGTGCTTGAAAAGGAAATTGCCATCACTGAACGTCGACTCTCTCTTGACCAGCTCAATGACAAACGTTCTTCATTGGGCAAAATAGCTTCAGTTGTCTCCCCTGTCCCAGAAACCACCCAAATAAATAGTATTACATTGGGGAATACCCAAACCATGGCGGTTAGCGTGGACAAACATCTTCTTAGCCCTGTAGGGCACGGTTCTCTAGTACACCTAGACCTGTCGTATTCACCTTTGCTGCCTATTCCGACAGTGCCCCCGGAGTCTACTACAAATATTACTCCCTCTTCTGAAATCCCAGTCCCCCCCCCGAGTTAAACATCATTGCAGGTCCTAAAACTGCCCCGAGTAAAAGGAAAAGAGTGGGTAGCGGCCATAAGGAGGACCACGCAAAAACATCTAAAAAATGCAAAAGTAAATTGCGTAATATTGCTGACAGGAAAGCGGGTTGCATAGTGCCATCTACATCTTCACATCAGAGGACCAGGTCACCCTCTGGGCATCCTATATACCCGGTCTCTCAAACTTCTGTAGAACAGCCCCCTCCAGCCCTTGAACCATATGGCCCTGAGTTCCAATCTTCCCTTGTCAGCCAATTCGAATTACTCATCAAATCCCTCCTACTTCCTTTGACTGAAAGAGTAAGGTTATTGTCTGAGAAGCTTGAGAGATTCGAGCAGGCCTCTTTAGATAACTTCTTTTCTCTCAAATCTCTAATTAAGTTACATTCGAAGATTGGCCACGTTAATCACGCTACCGCTGTTTCCCTTCCAACTACCCATAACGAGTCTACTCTTCAAATCGCCTCGTTACATCCAAGTATTTCCCCAATCCCAGGGCCCACGAATGGAGTTATCTCCATAGGACCTAAACGTCCAGCACCTCCATCTAATTTGTGTAAAGAATCCACACATAATAAGTTAGTTTCTGGCCCAATCGATAGCCATACAAATTCCGAAGCACCAGGTCATGAGATAGAGCCCACACAGACCTTACCTATATCATCTATCAAGGATACTGTACTTGCCCATTCGAATGAAAATGCTATCCGTACCCAACAAAACCTACCCCACATCAACTTGCCACCGGAGTGTTTACCCTACGTTGCTGTCTTAACTGGAGTCCCTCAGCTCAAGGCTGGCAAGTCAGAATCCTATACTGAATTAAAAAATAAAACAACTCATTGGTTGAATACTAACAGGCCGCTCCCTAGGCATTTGGACGGTTGTGTCCTTTATGTCAGAAGGGTTTCTTGGGTGGGCAACAGACCCAAGAATACGCCTGGTGATTGCATCATTGTAAACTTCAGGGATCCTCGTGTTACAAGGCTAATTTGCAATCAACAATCAAATCCTGTCACTAATGGCATGGGATGTTGTGACTTAAGCCAATTCTATTCAGACTCTGTGTATTTCCACTACTCACACTCTTTCTTTCATTTGGCTTACGATGGGTATTCTAAGAGGGCCTGGATCAATGGTGAAAATGATTCCTCTGTAATTGTCCCTATTAGATCCCGAGAACTATATGGCCCTTCTAACCATCATTGACAAGGAACTCCTGCCTTGATTGGATCTTATTCCCTCGCTGGCGCACAGAATAAAAAAGATGCAGTACCATCTACTGAACTAGCGGGGGACCCTTCCCCAACCATCCTGAGCCCCCATGCCCAGCAGCTTAGTTTACAACTTACCTCAAACCCCCAGGCTATAAATTACTCGTCATTGCTTCCCAAACCTACCTTGCCTCAGGTTATCCCTAGTCCTTCTAGTCTTCCTACAACAGGGGATATAGCCTCTATTGTTCTTCCTCTAAGGGTTCTAAGCTGGAATGTAGCTGGCATTGCCAGCAAATTAGATCTCCCATACTGGAATTCCCTAATAGAGCCCTATAGTATTTGTATTTTTCAGGAGACTTGGAGCATAGTGCCCCAACACATTGTTGGCTATACCACCTTTTTTGTACCAGCCACCCTATCGCCATCGGGGAGAGGACGCCCCTCGGGCGGTCTCATGATTTGGGTTAGCATCTCTCTCGGGCGCTCTATTAGGCAGGCCCACAACATCTCTCCTGATATATTAAGGCTCACTCTTAAGGGAGCCCAGGGCAGGAAAACTCTAGACATATTCAATGTTTATGCTAGGGGATTAAGGGGTGGAGCCTTGTCACCTACTCTCATACTTCTTGAGGGCGAATTAACGAAGTGCCACCACGCATCCCATGTCCTGGTGGCAGGAGATTTTAACTGCTCCTTTGAGCCCCTTGCATCACTTGACCTCCCTGATTTACTGGACGATGACGCCAAAAGAGGCATCCCGCTCTTAACATTGCCCCCCATCAGGAGGTGGACCAAATCAGTTATATACTTGAACACCATGACCCTAGAGTTTGGGCTAAGAGCGGTAAACGGTAGAACACCTTCAGACCTGCAAGGTGCTCATACTTATAATAGGATAAATCATACTTCAAGGATAGATTATATACTCCTTGATTTTAATCTTTGGACATATGTGGTGGATATGGAGATAATCCCTTCCCATGATAGTGATCACAACCAGTTATCCTTAAGTATGAAACCTTTCTGGGAGAAAGTAGGTGGGTCCCTGGTCCCCTCAGCAGCTAGCCCTATGCAAACCCACAAGGTGCGCCCCGAAAATTGTGAGAGACGCCTCAAATGGTGTAAAGTAATGCTTGATGATGGGAAAGTCCAGTCGATTGGGGCAATACTGCACGCAGCGCAAGCCGAGTTGGCTTCGTCTAACAACCATGAGGCTGCTTGTGGTAAGGCTCTAACCGTTTTTCAAGGTACCATCAAAGAACTGGACAATCTTTTTCGAGCCCATGATAAAGGTGGGCCCACTAGGGGGGGGCTAAGGATACCTTTATGGGTGGTTGGTATACGCAACACTGCAGGCGGATGTAATCTGCTCTAATTATGGCCCTTAAAAGTAAGATTACACCAAAGATCCAGAAGGCCAGGAAGGAGTATAGACTCTGTGTAATTAACGCCAAAAAGGTCTGGGAGGAACAGTATTGGCAGGCATTAAGGGAGGCTTCCCTAAAACGCGACCCATGCTCCTTTTGGAATGTAATTAGAACTAAGAATAGACCAGCCCATGAACTCTTGTCATGTAACATCACTAGTGAGGTCTGGTTTGAACACTTTTCCAAACTTTACTCTTTCCGACCAGAGGTAGCGTGGGAGTTTCCTCCTGACATGGCTTTTCCTTCCATGGACACATTGAGTGCTAACCCTTTTTCTGAAGAAGAAGTACTCTATGCTATCAAGTCCATTGTCCCCCAGAAGGCAGCTGGTCCGGACGGTATCCCTGGTGATGTTCTCAGACTAGATCCATCTAGCTGGGGGAAGCTTCTCTCCACCTTAATTAATGCCATAATTAATGGTGCTTCGGTCCCTGAATCCTGGAAGGGGGCTGAGGTTGTCCCGATTTTTAAGAAGGGCGGTAGCGAGGATCCAGCCAACTACCGCCCAATTAGTCTGATTGATTCATCCCAGAAGGTGGTTGGGAAGGTAATCCTGGAGAGGATCTTATCCTGGGTGAACGAAAACAACATCCTCTCAGACTACCAGGCAGGCTTCAGGGCCGGGACAGGCACCATAGAACAGGTCTTCAGACTGCTCCTTATATATTGGAAGGTTGTCCTTCTTGGTAAGGGCAGCCTTTACCTCGCTTTTATAGACCTTAAAACAGCGTTTGACCTTGTGCCCCGTGACACTCTGTGGGGCGTCTTGGCCGATATGAATATTCCCCCCTACTTATTGGCTTCATTAGTAAAACTTCACGAGGGAAATTATGCCCAAGTACGGTGGGGCTTGCAAGGCCAGAAAACGGAGAGAATTCCAGTGAACAGGGGTGTCCGCCAGGGATGTGTTCTTGCCCCTACGCTTTTTTCACTTTAGGTGAATGGTGTAGTGGATCACCTGAAGAAAGTTCCATCTGACGCTCCATCCCTGGCGGGCGAACGTATTCCAACTCTCCTGTTCGCTGATGATACTCTTTTGTTGTCTAAATCACTTATGGGTCTACAAACCCTTTTAGACAGCTTCCAAGTTTTTTGTAATAGTAGAGGCCTTGTAATAAACTCTGCTAAAACAAAATATCTAATATTGAACCCACCCAAAAAACTAGGGCGGCCCCCAGTCCTGAATGCGGCTATCCTTGAAAGGGTTAAAGAATTCGATTACCTGGGTATCCGCATTTCAGACACTATGCGCTGGTCATCCCACATACATAAGATGCTTCTAACCCAGAAGAGGGTCTCTGGTGCCCTCCTCAGGGAGCATCGCTCCTCCGCGTCCAGACCCTATAGCCACAGCCCTCGAGATATATAAAGCGAAAGGCGTGAGCTCGGCACTTTATGGCGCTGAACTTTGGGGCCTGAATAACATGGACGAGCTCACTAAATCCGATTCCAGTTTCTATAAGGAACTGATGGCACTTCCTCAGAGCACTCCAGTGGTACCTTTACTGTTGGATCTGGGGTGCCATGCGTTGAAAGATTTGGCAAAAGTACGCCCCTTGCTTCTATGGGCTCGGCTCTGGCGAACACCTGAGTTAGCTAAATATGCGGAGGGACTATCTGAATTATTGTCTATGCCTTGCTGGCATAAAGTTAAATGGTTGAAAGATGTAAAGACCTTGCTCTGTGACCTTGGCCTCAAAGACGCCTGGGAGAACAGAACCTCGCCCCCGAAAGATGTATTGAAGAAACTTTATTGGAATTGGGTTATCGCAAAGAGGAACTCTAGTTCCCATGGTGGCAGATGCACCATTGAGTTTCTAAGGTTCAAAGACGAAGTACGCTATGAGCCCTTTCTTGATATTATTCAGAAGCCCTTTGACCGTGCCCTTTATTTTAAATTCAGAGTTGGCACTCTCCCGGTGCGAGAGTTGACCGCGCGCTGGAAGCCACCGTCCCAGACTCCACCATTTTGCCCTTTTTGCGAGACCCACATTGAGTCAATTGCACATGTTTTATTTGCATGTCCCAAATACAAAATTCCAAGGTCTTATTGGCTTAAACCTTTGTGTAGAGATCTGGGCACGCGAGACCATCTCATGGCTTTGCGCATTTTAAAATCAGACACACGATCTCTGTATGTCTGCGCTCTATCGAAATTTTTGAGGTGGTCCTGGCTCATAAGATGCAAAGCCCTTGTAGCTCATACATAAGCAGTCCCTTTGTTTTATCACTGGTACATACTCTCTTTTTTAAAATTGTCTTATTTATTTTGTCTATATATGTTTTTACCTCGTCTGCTTTGGAAATCTGATGATGTTACAGTCTTATGGCTCGGCTTTTGATCTCACATGTTTGTTATGTATGTGCTTTTAAGATATTGTTTTATCGAAATAAAGCTTATTTCAATTCAATTCACTATTAACATAAATATTTATCTATAAATTAACTATCATTAATTAAAAATGAATTATGACTTAAATATACTTAATTTACTTCCCACAATATACCCCCACAAAACACACAACACACTCCTAAAATGTAACTTAATAAAAAAAAAATTACAAAATTAACATAATTAATTATCTATTTAATAATGATTATCAATTAAAAAAATAATTATAACTTAAATAAAATTAATTTACTTCCCACCCTTTAACCCTACAAAACACACATAAAATTTAAGTAAAATAATGTTATTGCACAACCACCATAATTCATGATCAATTAAATTATTATTATTCATTGAAAACTAAGGGGGTCATTACGATGGTGGATGAACTTCATCCCGGTGATGGGGACCGCCCGTCTGTAAGGCGACAGTCCCACAGCTGGCTGTAGCACCTGCCACAATGGAAAATAAGGCAGGTTTTGCTTTTCTCTGCACTACGCGGTGACTGCCACGTGGTACCGGGGAATGTTGGGGGGCACCATAGGTGCCCCCCCCAAGTGGAAATACAAACTACCCCTCCACAAGGGGGGCCCACAATGGGCCCCCAAGGTCAATCCCCACCAGCCTTTCCATGGCGGGTGAACCACCATGGAAAGGCTGGCGGGGATCCAGCATCCTAATCTGGCAGGTGGTGCCTGCTACGCACTGCTACCATTCTGAGGATGCGGGGCAGTCTGACAGGCAATTGTAACGGCTGTTACTGTTGGTTCCGTGGCAGTCGGGCTTTCCGCCCACCAGCACATCACCCTCCATCACAATCTGGCAGGCAGTAAATGCCCTCACGATGGCTGTGAACCCGTCACTGACAGCCTGTCGGTGGCGGGTTCACCGCCATCGTAATCAGGCCCTAAATATGAATTACTTCACCCAGTACCCTTATAAACCCCACAACCCGCACCTAAAATTAAAAATAAAAAAATGATACAATTAACATAATTAATTATCAAATAAATAGTTAATAATAATTAACAACTAATTATTAATTAGCCAGGTCCTCCCTGGCTAATTCCCTGAACCAGAAACAAGTATCCTAGGACCAGTTTCGGGGTATCACCCCTCATCAGCCAGGCTAGCTTGAATCCAGTGACACAGTGAGCAAGGGACCCACATCTGGACATACCCATCCCACTTAGGGCAAAAAGTGCTAAGCAAACAAATGATGGACGAAATGCTGAATGAATCAAACATTCACCCCCAGTCAAGCGATCTGGGTTAAATCCATCATTCTTCTGCTCATCATGCAACCCCACTTTAGACTCAGCCATATGCAAATCAGTCTTGACCCTGCTACGCAAGGGAACAGTCAAGCCCAAACTGCCAAGCCATGTCCTCCCTGGACTGGAAATAAGCATCCTGGACCGGTTTCAGGGTATCACCCGTAATCAGCCAGGCTAGCTTGAATCCAGTGGTACAGTGAGCAAGGGACCTACGTCTGGGCATACCCATCCCACTTAGGGCAAAAAGTGCTATGCAAACAAATGATGGACAGAATGCTGAAAGAATCAAACATTCACCCCAGTGACCTGGCTTGGGAATTCCAGATGGACTATTCCCATGAGTAGCAGGGTCAAGACTGATTTGCACATGACTGTGTGTTTAAACTGGGGCAGCATGGTGAGCAAAAGAACGATGGCTTTAACCCATATCTCTTGACTGGGGGTGAATGTTTGATTTGTTCTGCATTCCATCCATCATATGTGTGTCTTTTACTTTCTCACCCTAAGTGCGCCGGATGTGCCCAGACGTGGGTCCCGGGCTCACTGTGCCACTGGATTCAAACTAGCCTGGCTATTGAGGGGTGATGCTCAGAAACCGGTCCCAGAATGCTTGGTTCTGTTCCAGGGAGTACCTAACTTGGCAGTTTGGACTGGACTGTTCCCATGAGGAGCAGGGTCAAGACTGATTTGGATATGGCTGGATCTAAACTGGGGTAGCATGGTGAGCAATGAAAACATGAATTTAACCCTGATATCTTGACTGGGGGTGAATGTTTGATTTGTTCTGCATTCTGTCCATTTGTATGTCTTTTGCATAACGGAAAGGGAATCATTTAAGTTGGTCAATAGGGAAATAAGTCTCAAAATCACATATGAAGTCAAGCAAGAACTTTCTCTTAAACTACTAAAGGTTGAAAACACAATCCGGAACGTAGAAATGGGGCTTGAAACGGGATAGCAAAATCCACAGACCCTTCACAATCTCAATAAAGAGTACGGGAAACTAGTGTCACAACAAGCAGCAACACATAGAAGGTGACAAATCTGCGTGTTGGTTGGCCTGGCTGCTCAAAGCTGAAAAAGGCAGATCACCTATTGGAGCCATCAGGACTCCGGAAGGTGTGACAGTTAACACTCACGTTGTGATAAACTCAACATTCATGAACTACTGCTACGAGTTATGCATGTGACTGGCCAACCCTTAGGAACTTAGGCACTACCTGAGATCCATACACATGATCAGACTAAACCAGCTCCCGTGATCAGCACTGGAGGAGCCCCTGACCCTAAACGAGGTTTAGTCAGTGATCGATCAAATGTTAGGGAATTGGACTCCGGGTATGGATGGCTTCCCCGCAGAATACTATAAAATCTTTAGGGCCATATTAGGACCAAAACTGCTGGAGGTCTATTAGACCACCAATAGAGTGGGAGAGCATCTGGACTCCATGCGTGAGGCACTGATTGTGGTCTTGCCAGAGCCCGGCAGAGACACACTGAACGTTCGATCCTACCGCCCACTAGTTACACCCAGTGCACCCAGATCAAAATGGATTCTTACCTGGCAGGAAACCATACTCTATCTTTGGCGCCTCTTTAGTCTGATAAGTATCACCTAAGACTCAGAACCGTGTCACATGGTGCTCTCCCTGTATATAGAAAAGGCCAATCACAACCTGGAGTAGCCGTACCTTATGGCTGTGTTAGAGGATCTTGGGGCAGGACAGATCTTCTGTCAATGGCTACAGAGGGGGGGTCCACACGGGATAGGTGATATCAGAACTTTTCCCCATAACCGATTCAGTGCTGAAGATGTAACAGTTACGTCCTCGACTGTGGCGCTGGTGTGCCAAGGACGTAACCATTACGTCCTCTGCATACCACTGCAAAATCCCTCTGCTGTAAACAGCAGAGGGATTTCATTTTATTTGTTTTGACTCGGGAGGTGGGGAAAAGCCCCAACCTCCCGAGGCATTTAAAAAAAAAACCTCAATGTAATGAAGATCGTGTGCCTGGCGTGCTGACGCCATCACATTGAAAGTGAAACGGAGATGAGACGATCAGCTCATTTGAGTTTTCCTGCTTCGGTGCTTGTGGGGCTATCTCAGCCCCCTGAGCACCGAAACACAGGGGAGAAGTGTTGCTGGAACAGGGAGAATCTCCCCTTTCAAATGGTACCCTTCTCTAGTGGATCCCTGCTTGGGGATCGCCTCAAGAGGGTGATCCCAAAGCAGGGATCAACCACTAGACACCAGGGAGGGAGGAGCGGCCCTTTGGGCATGGGCCTTTGCTCAGCCCATATAAAATTGGCCAGATTCAGTCTTTCTAACCCCCTTTCTAATTACTCTGTCTTCCAAATGTAATACTGTGTAAAAAAAGAAGACATTTTGGAAAAATTCCCTGTAATTCACTTGGTAGTATGGCTACCCACAAATTCAGAGACGTGCAAATAACCACTGCTTCCGAACTCCATAGTGTGTTCCCAATTCAGAAATACATATGTTTCAAATTTTTCACTCTTTATATTTTATCAAATTAATTGCTGTATACCCGGTATGCAATGAACAACCATTTCAATTTGCAGGTCAGTTATTGGCTCTGGGTACCTCGGGTTCTTGGTGAACCTACAAGCTCAATATATCCCTGCAACCAGAAGAGTCCCAAAGACGTAACTTCATTTTGCTTTAAAAAATCAAGCATAGTTAGATGTTACAGGTGAAAATGTACACACAAAGGGCTGTTTTTTCCAACTCAATTTTAATATGTTTATTTTAACTTTTACTTTCTATAGGAAAACCTTGAAGGATCTACACACATTACACAAATTACTCCTTGCTGAATTCAAAATATTGTCTTCTTTACAGAAATGTAAAGCTTTCCAGGATCCATTATTGGTTTCACACCCCCGTTTCTACCACTAATGGAAGGAGGTTGAAAGCACAAAAAATAGGAAAAGTGGGCTATGTCCAGGTAAAATGGCAATACTGTGTAGAAAATGTTGGTTTTCTGGCAAAAATCGTTCTTTTACTGAAAGCAGGGAAGATGGTGATTGTAGCACTGCAAACCCTTCGTTGATACCATTTGCAGGGAAAAAACACAGACGCTGTCTTCTGCAGCACTTTATTCACATTTTGCCAAAGGAATACCAAATGTTGCTGTATTTTACCTAATTTCTCGTTTCCCTCGAGGGGAATCCACAAACCCTGGGTACCTTTAGAATCCTGTAGATGTTGGAAGAAAAGGACGCAAATTTGGCATGGATACCTTATGTGGACAAAAAGGTGTGAGGGCCTAAGCACGAAATACACCTAATAGTCAAAAAAGGGAGTGGCACGGGGGAAAAGGCCTGGCAGCGAAGGGGATAAACAGGGGCACCAGACAAGGCTGCCTCTTGTCCCCTCCTTATCTTTGCCTTAGCCATGGAAATCCCTGGCCTACCTCCTGCTCACAAAGGCGAAGGACTGGGGCATTAAAATGGGCGACAGATGGCAGATTGACTCACTCTATGCAGACAATGCCTCGATTTACCTCAAGGATCGATTGTCAGTGTTCCGGAGGTGATGAAAATTCTAGATGGATCTGTGACCTGTCCAGGCTGCACGTTAACTGGACAAAATTCTGCTTTTACCTGCTCCACCACTCTTATGGAGGAGCATGCATGATTCCCACCCATGGAGATAAAACTTAAATTACAGACGTTTAAATACATGGGGGTGAATGTCTACCACTCTGACACAAATGTTATTGATGGAAACCTAGGTAAGTGCTTAAGGGCCACACAACAGTATCTGAAATCCTGGATGTCACTCTAGCTATTCCCCACAGGGAGAGTCTCTAACATGCTGGTCCTACCATGGCTATTGTATTTCTTCTCAATGCTTTCTATCCGATTCCCCAAAAGGGTATTCACTGATTTTCGTGGGCTTCTCACTGATCTCGTATCTGGAACTAGCAGGAGGCACGTCAGGCTTGATAGACTACAGTGTCCATTGGCAGAGGGGGGACTAGGTGCCCCCGATTACGAATCATATTACACCAAAGCCCAATTGTAATGGATCACCTGCTGGCCGACACCCGGCCCATACTGGGAGTGGGCAGAAGTGTTTGGTGACACGCCATTCCCCAAGATAGTATACAATTTGTTGTCGCCAACAAAAAGCCTACCACAATCTCACAGGTTTGGGGAAACAGCAAGACACTCTGATAGCACTAGCTCTCTAAATCTCAAATGGTATTTAAACGCCTTTAGTCTAGGCATTTGGCCTAAGAGGCATAGCGAGGGGTCGAGCAGCAGTGTCCGATCGACCTGCTCCCACAACACATCTCAAAATTGACTGGGAACAAAAAGGAGAAAAGATTATCCGAGATGAAGATGAGGAAGGACGCTGCCGCTCGCCCCCATGCCTTTTAGGCCAAATACCTAGACCAAAGGCGTTTAAATACCATTTGAGATATATAGAGCTAGTGCCGGTGCTATCGAAAAGGCATATAGTTGTGGCCGGGAAATCCCACGAGGCTCCACTGCTTAAACACTGGTTGGTGTACCTAATAAAGTGGACAAGGGTGGAGGCCACCATACTGGTCGAGCAGAGAATGACAACCAGACGTGGACAGGTGACAATGCAGTGGACCATGATACTACTGGTACTTAAAGCAAATTTTCGCAGAGGCCGCTCCCGAAGGGGGCCTAGAGGGCCGGCGCCATAATGGCCGCCCGTGCCCACAAGGAAAGGATCCGGTTTGCGCTGGTCAGCGCCGCCGGGGAAGTGCCTCGCTGCAAAAGCGCCTGAGGCCCTGCTCCTCCCCCTCCCCAGGAACAAAAGGAAGAAGGAAAGGGGGAAGGGGATATAAGGCAACGCTCCCCCTGTGCAGCTCACCTTTTACATCAGGGAGCTGGGGGAGCGGCACCAACGGTTTTTGAGTAGCGGCGGTATCCACCATCATGACCCATGCGAGGAAGGATCCAAACCAGCAGGAGAGAACAGGAGGTGCCAGGTGTCAGAGGACGACGTGCCCGAAGTGTCCCCACCCCTGCCGGGGCACAGAAGGTCGGGAGGGAATGGACCGAAGCCGAGACACGCGGACACAACCCCCAGCTCCCCAGGCAGTATGACGAGGCTTGCAGCGCCGGAAGCGATGGCAGGGTAAGGGCTCGAGGAACTAGGAGTGGCGGCGTCTCTGCCGGTCACCATGGCAATATTGTGATAAGTTGTCCTGCCCTGCCTTTGTTCTATGGCGTAATGGCCATGTGCGAGCTATGCAAGTGTAGGCAAAAATGTGGCGTTACTACAGAAGGTGGCTCAGCGAGCGGAGGGCTGTTATGTGGAAACATTGCGCTATCACGCACAGCGGCTGCCGGACACGTGTTTGCTGTGCGTAATTTTGAGTGGAAATATAAGTGTCTGGGCCCTTTCCGGGAGGACACTACGGCCTGTACCATCGATTGCCCCGCCAGTACTGCCAAGACCAGTACAAACCATATGGAGTAACCGCCCTTAGAGTAATGATCTCGCCCCATCTTTTTCTATTGGTAGGTGGGGGAATAGCGCACCAGTAAATAGCAGGGCGCCTTCCCCTCCCGGAAACAAATTCTAGAAGGGTTTCTCCGTTTTCAAGAACCAGGAAGAAATTCCCCGTTTAATTAAAATTCACCCGGGGCCGCGATGCTGGACGGGAGGATCATTAACGCTGGCTGGAGAGGAGGACAGGCCTGAAGAAAGGCACCGCGCGCTCGTTGGCCACCTCCGATCACACCAGTAATTTAACACCGAGGGGGCTCGGCTGTGTTAACGATTGTTCGGCCTCGACGGGCTTAGCCCAATAAAAAAAAAAAAAAATATATATATATTTGCAGAGGTTCAAGGCAACCCACGGAAGCGCCACACACCATTACGGATGCGAAAAATAGTTCGAGCCTCGAGGTCGCGTCCACATCCCGCGATTCTGGGCAAATCACTAAATCTCCCCGGGCCTGAATGTGTAATAGAGATACGGGGCGCATGTAAAGCGCTCCGATAAGTTCGGGTCGTGTTCGCGCTATATATAAAAAAAAAAAAAAAAAAAACAAGTTTGTCCCCATGTCTGCGCCGGCCCTCTAGGCCCCCTTCGGGAGCGGCCTCTGCGAGAAGTGGCCGAGTTATATTACGATGAATCACAAAAAATCTTGAAATTCCGACAGTTGTAAATGCAATTAAGCAAGCGGAAACGCAATCCTGTGACAAATTACTTCAGTACCTCCTGAGGCATGAAAAAAGGTTTAGGAACAGAACAGACTGCTTCTAGAGGCACCGTGAACGAGTAGCTCAGCAGGCAAATAATACTGCGAATGAAAGTGTGATTCTTGGAAGCACAAGCTGGACATCCCTCGACACAAAACAAGAGATAGATACAATTATGACTGGGGAATCGAGCAACAGTTTGTATCAGGCAAAGAAAAGCTATTAGAGCAAGGTCTTTTCGAGCAAGCAAAAAGGACTGAATATTTATGACTCCATTACTTTTTACAGTAGGGGAGTACAAATACAATTTTCCTTCATCTTTCTGGTGACTCTCGGCAGCTAGTGACGCCATGAGGCCTAAAACATCATTTACTTTTCATCATTTTTGTGTGCCTGCGAGTCGTGTAGTGAGTGTTGATTTATGTTGCTGCTTCGCAGGCAGGCGTGATGGCAGCTGTGAAAATTGTTTGCTGCTGTAATGTATCGTGTCCTCTTAATGTACACAGAATACTAAAATGTGTGTGTTCGTCCCACTTCCAGAATAAGGATGACCTTGTGGCTTCTATGAGAGGTCAAATATACATCCTACTTTTGGTCAGAGGATATCGATTAGGCGGTACTTCCCGAGCTGCAGCGCATACACGTATATAGGTTGATTTCACCTTCTGGTGGGGTTTAATCGATTTATCGCTCTTGCTGACTCTGAGCAATAAACACGCTTGCTCAGTCTCCAGGAGCGGTTGATTTGTTCTGCTCAGTCGTAATAACCTCGTGCTGCCCTAGGAAACAATTCGACTGCAGAATAAAAACTCATATCCACATTTTAATAACGGTTTCGCGAGAACCGTTGTGTTTGGAGGTGCCAGAGAGCTAAGTAGACACGTTTCGCCATTTCACATTTGCAGTACTTTCCTCACTTATTCCCTTCATAGACTGATTTTAATCGCGCAGATGTTAAAAATAAATACGTTTTGAAATTTCTGTTCGTTTAGACATGAAATAATTTCCTTCACTGTTAAAAAAAAAAAAAAAAAAAAAAATTGGGTGGGCTTTTCAGTGGAGCAGTTGTTTAATGACAGCTGGATTACAAGTCTTTAGTTTCCCGACATGTTTCAGCCGCCAGGGGCGCTGCTCCATTCAGAGCCCACGGATTGCACAGTGGCCCCTCAGCTAGGTATTTCCATTATGTGGGATATTTCTAAATCCGGCCGTGAACGATTTAGAATGCAGAAGGAGAGGTATCCAAGTCTGGAAGGTGGCACAAACGGGATAGAAGGGGACTGGAATTGGGACAGTACATCTGACTGGGGAACCACGTCCGTCGGTAGCTCAGTTACCTGTAAGACAAGGCTAATTGTATAATACACACGCACGTGTACCGCGGGGCTACGTCCGGGTACAACAATGAAGATCAATGGAGCAAGTTTTCAAAGACAGCCTTTGCTGTGTCTGGTTCTATCCGTGTGGAAGGAAGGAAAGTAAACTGAGTTGGGTGACAATAAACATCTGTCACCCAGTGCCTAGATGGGGTTTACATGCGCTTTACAAATAGAGGGGTCAGGTTCCCTGCGACCCCAGTTGTGCCAATACGTGATCTCATCCGTCCAAAGTAAGAATCATGTACAGTTTAGCATGGCGCTAGGTGAACGAAAATGTCAGATGTCGGGGGCAGGTGGTAAACGTAGTAAGGGAATACAGCAAGGTAAAACATCTGTACCATGGAGTTGAGCAACAATAAACAGCTGCCCTTGGGCGTAAGGGAACTTTACAAACACGCAGGTTTTGGCCTCTGCCCACCGGCAGCGCCAGCTCAGGAATAGGAATTTGCCCGCGGTAATGCAGCTGGTGCCCAGGTAAAGCGACGCCCCCTGGGGAGTCCGTGTTACTAGAGGGACCAGCGCCCACGACAACTGCTCCATGCGCAGAAGGGAAGGGAGACTTAAAAAAAAAACAAAAAAAAAAAACGCTCTGCTTAGTGGGTTTACAGGCACGCCAGTGCGCTAAATACTAGGCCCCCTGCCAGGAGCATGGACGAAGTAAAGGGTGTAATGAAACACTGTATGTTGTATCATGCCTCCAGGAGCGGTATCTGACCATCTCCCAATTTTGTTTGATTTCATGGGTGATTCATGGTGAGAAGATACAGTGCCAGAAGACTCCGAACAGGACGCAGGCGTGCCACTACAGGAGGGCAAGGGCGGAGCTGAGCACACCACGGTGTTTGTGGGGAAGATTGCCATCAGACCTTACCAGAAGTCAGCCTCCCGGAGACGCAGCTGGAGGTGGGTATCCTAGCGCTCGAGTGGTACAACAACAGGGGCGGGTCAACAAAGAGCAACGGAGGCGCAAAAAGAGACGATACAGGGTAGGGGGAGCCGCAGGAAGACGGCAGCCTCCCTGACGGCGTGGCGGAAACAAGAGGTATATTGGTTGGGTAATGGAAACACACCGACAGGGCGGTGTGTAGAAGGAGGGCCACTCACTCTGGGATGCCTTACGGCTGGGTGAGTACGCCTGACAGAAAATCGGGGTAGCAAACGGAGACGGCACTCGCAGCCCAGCCCCTGCCAGACGGCAGGGCGCAGGAAAGACTAGCAAGGTCGCGAGTTGTGGCCTGGCTCCGGGAAAAGGCTACCCCCCCCCACACGCAAAGGGGCATGGACAACAACAAAGAACAATCTACAAACTGTCAGGGTGATTTACGACCCCTATTATATGCAAATGAGCAAAAGACAAACCAATGATTTATGGCCACCCGATGATTTATGGCTGATGATTTATGATGCCCATGCAGAATGATTTATGACAACAAAATGATGACAGAATTGTGACAGAATGATTTATGACATCCCGATGATTTATGACCAAGATTTATGGCAACAAAAATTATGACAGATTTGTGACAGAATGATTTATGATACCCGATGATTTATGGCCCATGATTTATGATGGCCAAATTACACTGAGCGATAACCAATTGTGATAATGTATGATAATGATTTATGACCCCGGCGCAAGAAGGTGTCCAGGGGAATTGTACAAATATGACGTATGTAATGTGAAATAAACTGCGGCCAACAACCACCACAAATACAATGACTGTTGGCTGTGTGTAGTAATACAGGTACACGGGTATGGTAGGTTTCCGGGAATAGGCACAGTGCGGCTGTTATCGCAGAGGCCGCTCCCGAAGGGGGCCTAGAGGGCCGGCGCCATAATGGCCGCCCGTGCCCACAAGGAAAGGATCCGGTTTGCGCTGGTCAGCGCCGCCGGGGAAGTGCCTCGCTGCAAAAGCGCCTGAGGCCCTGCTCCTCCCCCTCCCCAGGAACAAAAGGAAGAAGGAAAGAGGGAAGGGGATATAAGGCAACGCTCCCCCTGTGCAGCTCACCTTTTACATCAGGGAGCTGGGGGAGCGGCACCAACGGTTTTTGAGTCCCACCCACCCACACCTACAACAGCAGTGTCGCAGTGCTGACCGGGACGAAAGGAACTAAGGGTGCAACGATTGGCAAAGGAGACACACCGGGCGGTGCGTGGAAGTAAGGCCACTCGCTTTGGGATGCCTCGCGGCTGAGTGAAGTGGCACCACTCACTTTGGGATGCCTCACGGCTGAGTGAAGTGGTCTAACAAAAGGGGGTAGCAAACGGAGACGGCACTCGCAGCCCAGCCCCCCCACCGGTCGGCAGGGCACAAAAGAGACCAGCATGGTAGCGAGCTGAGGCCTAACTCCAGGAAGAGGCTACCCCCACGCGATGAGAGCGCATAGAGAGAAGAAATCCAACCAGAAAGTGCGGAAACAAGAGGTATATTGGTTGGGTAATGGAAACACACCGACAGGGCGGTGTGTAGAAGGAGGGCCACTCACTCTGGGATGCCTTACGGCTGGGTGAGTACGCCTGACAGAAAATCGGGGTAGCAAACGGAGACGGCACTCGCAGCCCAGCCCCTGCCAGACGGCAGGGCGCAGGAAAGACTAGCAAGGTCGCGAGTTGTGGCCTGGCTCCGGGAAAAGGCTACCCCCCCCACACGCAAAGGGGCATGGACAACAACAAAGAACAATCTACAAACTGTCAGGGTGATTTACGACCCCTATTATATGCAAATGAGCAAAAGACAAACCAATGATTTATGGCCACCCGATGATTTATGGCTGATGATTTATGATGCCCATGCAGAATGATTTATGACAACAAAATGATGACAGAATTGTGACAGAATGATTTATGACATCCCGATGATTTATGACCAAGATTTATGGCAACAAAAATTATGACAGATTTGTGACAGAATGATTTATGATACCCGATGATTTATGGCCCATGATTTATGATGGCCAAATTACACTGAGCGATAACCAATTGTGATAATGTATGATAATGATTTATGACCCCGGCGCAAGAAGGTGTCCAGGGGAATTGTACAAATATGACGTATGTAATGTGAAATAAACTGCGGCCAACAACCACCACAAATACAATGACTGTTGGCTGTGTGTAGTAATACAGGTACACGGGTATGGTAGGTTTCCGGGAATAGGCACAGTGCGGCTGTTATGACATAAACCCAAATAAACATCACCACTAAATCCGGTTCCGTTGCCACTGGTACAATGAGCGTGAACGATATAGCATCACACTCTGTCAGAAATCCAGGCAGACTGAAAATTAACGTAAACACACCATGAGAACACAGCCAATAAACAATCAATAATCCTTGTGGAGCAGTAAGTGGGAGATGCATGAAGACAACGAGACAACGCACACTGAACAAATGGATGCAGTAAAGTATGACCGATTGACCATTTTCAGCAATCAGTTCTGGATTCATGAGGGATTTACAGTAATCCTCAACAATGTGTACGGGTATACATTTGTGGTTTATGCACTATTAGCGTACCAAAGTATGTTTTTATTGATGCTTCTTTCTACAGTTTTGTATGCTATTTCGAAAATCTACTCTGTGCTGGTGGTGAAACTGGTTTACCTGTCATCAGCCGCCCTGACTAATTCTTTTAATAAGTAGCCTTTGAACCAGACAACACAAGGTCTTGTCATAATATTGGCCACCATTTTGCATGTGTGACAGACATGGCCAGGGGCCCATAAGCGATTTGCTCTCAGTTAACGTGTAACACCACATTCTGTCTGTTAACTGACCCATCCAACTTATCCTAGTGTCTTCCTTGTTTTTCATTTAGGACGGGCTTGATAACCTAAGGGTTATCTGATCTTTATTGTAACTCCATATCTCAATGGCTATGCAAGGATCCAGCATATATATTTTTCTCAATACGATTTGAATACGTGCAAAGTCTCCAATCATAGTTTCTATTTATCTTGGCGAAGTAATTTCATCTGCCATACTGTATAGTGTTGCCGCTGCTGTACTACGACATGTCTGATGTAGTTGGTCCGGGTAAGATTTTGAATTAAATGCAAGAGGCTCGCAATGATTTACAAAGCAGTGCACGCGCTATGCCATTAATATAATATGGAGCTCCAAGTTACTCTACAGAGCAACATGTAGCAATGTCTTGAGATACGGGTCCAACTATAATTTAAACATGGGAAGGGGGGCCGTGCAGCCCCTCCCCGGGCCTTATCAGGCCCCTGGGACCCCATCCTGGTGCCCATGTTACTATAAAGGGGAGGAAGACCATGCGGCCCCCCCTCCCTGAGCCTTCCAGACCATGGGAACCCCATCCCCCAGGGCCAAATACACTAGAAAAGGGGATGGGGCTGCGAGGCCCCCTTTCTTGAGCCTCACGAGGCCCTCTGGACCGTCCCTCAGGGCCAGATTTGGGTAGCCCAATGCACACCGGGGCACTGATGTACCACATGTTGGGGGCCATGGGAGAGCCCCAGGGCCCCCACAGCATTAGCCTGCTTCTCGCATGGTGTGGGAGCCAGCATTGCTCCAGCCCGGAGGGAACAGCTACTTATGCTTGCTCCCTCTGGGCAGGAGCAATATCGGCGCATCAGTGCGGGCTCCTAACCAGCGACGCATATTTAGATCTTCTGCTGGCTGGGGGCACACTTACATGTTTGCTCTCATTTGTTGGGAGATTGGAGGGTGCTACCACTAGATGGGAACAAACATATGTTCCCTGCCCAGGTTGGTGCTGGCAGGGAAACTGCTGTGTCCCAGGGGTGGGCTCCCCGGGTCACAGTAAGTGATTAAGCCTCTGGAGATTGGGTCCCCGTGGCCTTTGAAGGCTCAGGGAGGGGGAACGGGGGGCCTCCTCCCTTTAAACTTTATTTCAGCCCCAGGGGATGGGTTCCCCGGGACCTCCTTAGGGCTCAGGGAGGGGGTTGCATGCCTCCCTTCCCTTTATTTCTGAAAATAGCTCCGGAGGATGAGGAATCCTTAGGCTCGGGGAGAGGGGCTGTCTGGTCTCTTTCACTGCTAGGGACTGATGGGCCAATATGCTTTTTAAAAATCTCCTTTGTTTTATTTGAATGCTTTGTCATAAAAGTGAACTTCAATGGGCAGAGTGGGTAGCTTTGGCTCTGACCTCCCCTTGTAAGTTCGGCTACAGCCTGACGGGGTTAGATGGGGGTAGAGATCACTGACCATATTAGCAGGTAGGTGCCTCCGGGTGGGCACATGATATTAGCATATAAGGGCACTGGTTTGAGTACACCAAATACAATATTTGTAATAGTTCTATTCTTTGTGCAACACGTGCTTCATAAACATATGCTCAACAGGTGCATTATTAATACATTCCCCGTACTTTCATGAATAATGTATACATGTCTATTAAATGCGATTTCTGGTCCAGCGTGATTAGTGAGTACATGCATAAATCATAAATCCCTAGCAGTAGTATATTAAAAAATGTACGCAAAATAGTTGTACAAAAAACACATAATTGAAGCATAAAGCCCTATCTTCCCACAAGGGTACATGCATCGTTCTGTGGCTAGAACATTTCAAACACTATGCTCATTGCATACACGTATGTTTAATACATACATGTTCAAAGGATACTTGTTTACTATGTGCATGGTCAGGTGGCGTATATGTTCGAAATAGGTTTGTTTGGCGGCTTTATTCATGATCGTTCATTATACATGTGTTAGAGTGTGAATCCCCCGGTTACTTACCGGCAGTCTTCATTAATCCGAGTGTAGTCTTCCTCACCACAATAATAACATAGTGAACTTCAGCTACCGCATAGAACTCTCCAAGCAAATTAGCGCTCTAACCTCCCCATCTCTCCCTAACAAGGTCGACCTCTTTCACCCCTGACCTACCATAAGAGGAGGCACGACCCACCCCACTTCCTGTTCCTATACCAAGCCACAGTACCAAAAACATGAAACTGATATCAAAACATGGAAGGGAGGGGAGGGATGGGAACCCATGTGGCGAGGAAGCAATGGAGATTATCGGTAAGCAACCGGGGCATCACCTCCTCGTAAGTCTTCCTCACCACAGTAATAACGTAGTGAGCATATACCGAAGGTAAAGAGGCTTCATGATCACCAGACAAAACACCAGAAATGAAAATGTGAGGCACAAACACAGTTTAATTCAAACAGCCATCAGAAGAAAAGATAGCCGCAAAATATGTAAGCGACAATCAATCAACAGTCAGAGCCAGACCGCAAAACAGCCGCAGCAATAACAACAGCAGCTGAGACTCCCAACATCACCCGATAGTGGTCCATGAACATGTGAGGAGAAGCCCATGTAGCAGCCTTACAAATGTCTTCGATCGAGACCCCCTTGGAAGAAGCCTAGGAGGCAGAAATACTACGGGCAGACCACCCCGTATCCTGGACGATACATCCGACCACCGAGACTCATACGCCAGAAGGGTTCTCTGTTTAATTAATCTACTCATAGTGGGAATTGACGGTGTATGACCAGGCCTCACTGGCCCAAAAATGACAAACAAACTATCACATTTGCAAAAATCCAAGGTTCTCTCAAGAGACACCAACACAGTCCTTTGTACATCCAACAGATGAAGACGTGTGATGGAGCAGGGTTTTTCCAAAAAGAAACCTGCTCAGATTAACACCCCGTAAAACATACTACATATAGTGTGCAGTGGAGACTAACATTCGAATCACATGAATCACATGAAATACACGTGAAACCGCTTGGAGCATGCGTGCACTAATGTGAACTAATGCATGAAAGAACTAGGCCGCACTTTACATTGCGTTTGGAAAGAAACAAAATTAATGCATGCCAAGGGCGCATTTCGCATCTTGCATCTCACTTTAGGAAAAAAATAATAATAAATAATGCCGTTTTTGCTTAAAGCTTTGCTAAGAAAAATATTAACATGGGATGATGCAAAGGTGGGTGGTAAACAGTGAAAGGTGCATTTTCATGTAATTAATGAATGCTTATGTTTTATTCATTATAGTGAGCCAAATGGGCTTGCATTTTCCTAAAATTGACATGATAGATGGGGGCTGGAGAGAGCATGAATAACCCAACAAATAGACAGAAAAGCTGAGTGCTGAAGAAGTGCCTGAAAAAGTCAAGGTTAACCAGCTACGGAGAAAATTGTTTGTATGCCAAAAGATGAGTCTAGCCGTGGGACCCAAGACTTCTACCGCAGACGTAGCTGAAAGACTCATGTGAAATAATGAAAAAGTTACAAGCATTAAAATGAATAAACAAGTCAAGAATGATGTAATGTGAAAGGATGTAAAACAATGAGCTGCAGAATTATGAATGTGATCATCGTGGTGTCATTGAACACCCCCTAAACCATCCAATAGAAGAATCTGTTTCATAAATTGTTTCAACTAATGTGGGTTGGACATGTAGGTTTTAGGGTATAACTGGGGTGCCTTTAGGGGTGTGGTTAGTTAGGTCATCTGAAGAGGAGAGAGGGTCATTAGTCGCTGACCGTCGGTTTGCAGAGAGGCCTATCTGTTTCCTGTCCTGTTACTGAGTCCTTAAAACTTTGTTCCCTGAGGCTATTCAGGGGACCCCCACTACCTCCTTGACTAGGGGGATGGTATTTCACTAATCCATTGGGTTAGTATTATCTCCATGACTGGTACTTTGCATAATGTATTTTTGTCTCTGAAACTTATGTCTCTTCATCTATCCCCTCCGTCATATGTATATTGTTTCACATTATTTTGCTGAAACTTCATCTTTCCACTCCTTCATATGCATATCGTTCATTGACGAGTATGACACTTTTGCATTTTTGCTGATGTTTTTCTCTCCCTCGAGTGGGATTCTTTGTTTGCATTTTAACCTGTATGCGATGAACATTAATTTTTCACGGTAATTTGAGATAAACTTTATTAATCTTACAGAGAGTCTGTGATTATTTAGCTAACTAGATAGTTAGATAGTACTATTATTACCATCAACTACTCAACTAATTGGTCCATCGACCAGATGAAATAGAGTTGATATACAGGTCTAGGTATGTATTTAGAAATGTTAGACATGAACCTGTGAAGGGAACAAATTTCCACGTCCTTAAAACTTGACCCCCAGCGCAACAGAGATTTCATGAGTTGGGTCAATGTGTATGGGCCATTTGTATGAAATGTTAATAAGTATCGATCCCTGAGGTACTGGAGAAAAAGTTGGCATAACAACCTCCCTGAAATCATTAGACACGGAAGGGATCTTGCGCAACAACTTCGGATCAGACCGCAGGACAATGCGGTCAGACAGCGCCCACAAGAAAGGAGGCGACCAGATAAAGGACCCCAACTCCCCAATTAACACAGCCGATACAACCCACGGACAGTTCTCCTGCCACCACGGCTGCCAGACCTTCAACACCATCAGCACCCCCAAGGGCACCACCCCTGCACTGAACGGCAACACCTTTGAAGCCCTGAGGAGCATCCTCCTCAACGTGGGCTCCCTGCACAAACATGCCATTGAGATCTGGGACCTCCTCAGCACCCTCTCACCAGACGTAGCTTTCTTTACAGAAACCTGGACCAACGCCTCATCAGCCCCCGACATCGCCACTGCCATCCCCGCGGGATACAAGATCAGACGAAAGACCGCCCCAACCGCCTGGGTGGAGGACTCGCCATCGCACAAAAGAGTGCCCTCTGACTCTCCATCTCCACCACCAGCTCCATCTCCACCACATAACACCTTCACTTCCCGATCCAGACCAGCCCTAGAACCACTCTGCGTGGCACCCTCACTCAGTGGCTGTTCCTTTGTAGGGGCGTTGGGGCGTCGTCCCACTGATTATTTGCCTCCAGGGATCCACCAGCAGCAGCACTTATAAGTTAATAAATTTCAGCCTGCGGCACGCATGGTCAAGCAGTCAGCTGTTTCTTTCTGTCAGCCGCGCTGCGGGCATGCCATTACGTGATGTCACTCACAGGAAGGGGGGTGTTAGGAGCAACTTGCGTGCGGCATTCCCCTGAGCCAGTCCAGCAAAATTGCGCATGTCGGGTGCCTTTCCCTGGCCATCCCGACAAGCGCAGTCTTACTGGTCTTGCCACTCTTGCCTGTTTAATTGAGGAGGGGGATGGGTTGAAGCCGCAGCCCCATGGCCTCTTAAGGAGCGGCCAGGTCTCCTGTCCCAGGCCAATCCAAGTGTTGCTTTAGCAGCGCCTAGATTGGCTGCTTTAGTCACTGGGCAGAGTCTGCATAAAACGCGGCAGAGCCTGTGACTGGGGGCATGTCCAGGAGCATGTGGGCATATTGGCCAATCACTGCATGGCTTTATTGTAAAGCTGTGCGGTGATTGGTCATGGTCATCAGCCCCGCTCTCTCTGCTCCGGGACGGTGCTCCCCCTTCCCTTCTGTGCGTGCGTGCCATTGTTAAGCAAGTGAGAGAGAGTCGGAGGCTCGGAGCACTCGAGCTCCGCCTGACTTTGTTGCCCTGCCCTGGCCTGGGAGGCCTGGCTCTGTCTACTTCACAGGGAGTCAGTTAGTCAGGTGTTATATCCTGGCTTTGATGTTATTCATGCAATCTCTTGCTCTGCCAGTGGAATGTTCATTCAATGATGTGTTAAAGAATGTTGGGAGCCAGAGATGTCAGTTCATAAGGGCTGAGCAGCATGCTGGCTGCTCCTGGTGGGGTCTTGTATTGGATTTAACTGGATGACTTGTAACTATCTCCAAATAAACATCTAAAGATCCGATACACCTCTGGACCCATTCACTAAATTTTTGGCGACGATCTTCAAAAGAACCTGCATCTTTCACCTCTTCAAACTTCAAGCAACTCCAACTACAGACTTAACAGTAACTAAAGCTAGCTTCTACCTTCAACTGGCATCCTTGACCCCACCAGTGACCTCCCATCGGTCGCCCTCAACAGTCTGCCAGTTGTTTGTGTTCCTGGGGAAGTTCTACTTAAAGAGCTGTTCATCTTCTAAAGGCTGTCTACTCTCCTGAGCGCATCTCGACGTTTCAGACAAAGCCTACTTCTAATGGTGCTGAGCCTTCTGTGAGGGTAAGCCTACGTCTGCACACTGTCTGATAAAGAAGTGTGTGTGCTCAGGTGTGTGCCATTTCCTACTGTTTCTGCCGTGGGAGTGGAGTAGAAGTGTACTATTGTACACACCGGACAGCCCCCACACAAGTGTGCTGTACTCCACCTCAAGAGGCTTCTACAACAACTTACTTCAAGGATTCTGCGCGCACTGACTCTTCATGTACAGTAAGCCTATTTTTTTTTTACATCTATTTTTCACAGAGTGAGTGCCTGATTAATGCCTGCGTTGGAATTGTCCTTTATCACATTGACGCTGCCCAGAGTGTGTGCCAATGTACTTCCTACGTTGGAACTGTCCATCACTACAATGATGCTGTTCACAGAGCGTCCCTAATTACTGCAGCTTTGGAACAAAAGACATTGTGCACATCAAAATTTACATATGCGCAGTGCCTTTCTACTCTTGGTTATCTGCCAAACTATTTTGTCAGATGTGGCCGTTTATACTTCAAAAAAGGTTTGATGCATGTGGAGAGCCTTATTTGCTGCAGAGCGCGTTACTTCTTGTCCACTTCGCGAGTACGGTGTGACATGAACTGTTTTTGTAATTTAACTGCACCGGAAGAAAGCAGGACTCACTACTGACAATCTTAAAGAAATTGAAAACCTCATGAGCAAAGTCTGGTGGGGCACGTTTTGTCTGTGTTTTTTCAGCTAGTTTGGGACCTCCTCTCTGCACCATTACCATCGCCATTTGAATTAAAAAAAAAAAAACTTTGCATGCGCTTACCTGTGCGCTCTGGTCGCGTGCAGTCTCTTCTTCGCGCTGCCCCACGTCATCTACAGAAGTTGCGTGTGATGTTTCTTCGTCAACTTTGATGCCTTTTTCGTGTTTTGATGCACGTTTCTGCCATGAGCCACCCGGCATCGCCTGACCTAACGTGCTGCAATCTTGCAGCTGGCACCATCTTTACAGCATTGCCTTGCTTCATAGCCATTTGCCATCCAAACTCTTTTTTTTTTTGCCAACCACATTTATCTTTAAACAAGTACTTCGTCTTCCATAGAGTTATTTGCAGCATGAAGACAGATTGTCATATTTAAGAGGAATGAGCACGATGGTGTTTGTACACCGGCGGTGAGTGAAAGTTGCTATTTTACAAAGTGTCCACCTTCGGATGACAGGATCCATTTGTTTTCTTGAGGTTCCACATCCACATCAGGATTTTAAGAAACTCTAACATGAAGACATTTTTTTTCTTATGTGCATAACATACTTTGAAGTCTTATCGGAGTACAGGTGACTTTGAGAAAACAACGGTGACTTGTTTTTAGGTCTCGCCTACGCAGTGCGCATGCGCTGCATAGGCAAAAAGACCTTTAGCAATCGCTTCGGCTTTTCAGCCAAAAACTTGCACGCGATCCATTGCCTTCAATGGCAACGCGTGCACGTCTGGAGATTCACTTGCGGGAGCGAGCGGCTGGCACCATATGTTATCAATTATCGCGGCGCCAGCCGCTCGCTCCTGCAAGTGAATCGTGCAGGCCCCCTCCCCCTGCTGCCGCACGAGGCGCACGCGCTTGTTTTCGTGTGCTAAGGACAGTTCCGCTCTCCCGCAATGGTTACCAGCAAGAGCACACCAATCATAGCCTGCCGAGTCCTCCGACCCGGTAAACACTATCCCAGCCGCAGAGGACGAGTCCGACACCGCGGCGCATCCACCGCCAAGGCGCTGCTTTCAGCCCCACTGTCAGCTTACGGTTCAGCACGGCTCTGTTTCTCCTCAGAAGGCACCGCAAACCAAAGAAAACACTACAACACATTCCGGTAGTCAACGAGGCCCTGTCAACGTCTGTAGACTGGGTCCAAGTGGGAGACCGAAAAAGAGAGGAGGTATGGCGGGAAAGGGGCTTTTATTGTGTGGTGTTTCTTGGCATTGGTGTCTGGGGGTGCAGAAAGGCATCATCTGTAATGAATTCAAGTGGAGGAGGAACGTAAAGGTTATGGTGCCGATTACGATCCTGTAAAAAAATTCCCCGTACGACTCGTATCCGGTCTTTTTACCGTACGAATCGTACAAGTGCCGTACAAACTGCCAAGTACGATTCGCATGGGAAAAACTCCATACGAGTCGCATTGGGAATAATTCCCCACACGTCCTCGGGTCGGAAAATGTGTCCGACACCTCCCCGGACGATTTACCGTACAAACGTGAAAAGTGAAGTCCGACCGCGCAAGTACGATCCATCCCGTGCGTCCGATTTTACAACCGTATGGAAAAAACACCGTCCGCACCGAACTCCCATTGCAACCATGGAGACATGTGCCCACATACACGCCGACCCACCCCCCCAGCCCCCGTGAGTACGCGCCGAACCCCTGTGTATGTACACCCCTGTGCGTGTCGAACCCCCCGTGTATGTACACCCCTGTACGTGTCGTACCCCCACCCGTGTATGTACACCCCTGTACGTGTCGAACCCCCCCGTGTATGTACACCCCTGTACGTGTCGAACCCCCGTGTATGTACACTCCTGTACGTTCGAGTCGTACCCCCACCCGTGTATGTACACCCCTGTACGTGTCGAACCCCCCGTGTATGTACACCCCTGTACGTGTCGAACCCCCGTGTATGTACACCCCTGTACATGTCGTACCCCCACCCGTGTATGTACACCCCTGTACGTTCGAGTCGTACCCCCACCCGTGTATGTACACCCCTGTACGTGTCGTACGCGCTGGGGGTACGCACCGTACATACACGGGTGGGGGTACGACTCGAACGTACAGGGGTGTACATACACGGGGCTTCGACACGTACAGGGGTGTACATACACGGGTGGGGGTACGACTCGAACGTACAGGGGTGTACATACACGGGTGGGGGTACGACACGTACAGGGGTGTACATACACGGGGGTTCGACACGTACAGGGGTGTACATACACGGGTGGGGGTACGACTCGAACGTACAGGGGTGTACATACACGGGGGGTTCGACACGTACAGGGGTGTACATACACGGGTGGGGGTACGACTCGAACGTACAGGGGTGTGCATACACGGGTGGGGGTACGACACGTACAGGGGTGTACATACACGGGGGGTTCGACACGTACAGGGGTGTACATACACGAGGGGGTTCGACACGTACAGGGGTGTACATACACGGGTGGGGGTACGACTCGAACGTACAGGGGTGTACATACACGGGGGTTCGACACGTACAGGGGTGTACATACACGGGTGGGGGTACGACTCGAACGTACAGGGGTGTACATACACGGGTAGGGGTACGACACGAACAGGGGTGTACATACACGGGGGTTCGACACGTACAGGGGTGTACATACACGGGTGGGGGTACAACTCGAACGTACAGGAGTGTACATACACGGGGGGTTCGACACGTACAGGGGTGTACATACACGGGTGGGGGTACGACACGTACAGGGGTGTACATACACGGGTGGGGGTACGACACGTACAGGGGTGTACATACACGGGGGTTCGACACGTACAGGGGTGTACATACACGGGTGGGGGTTCGACACGTACAGGGGTGTACATACACGGGTGGGGGTTCGACACGTACAGGGGTGTACATACACGGGGGGTTCGACACGTACAGGGGAGTACATACACGGGGGTTCGGCGCGTACTCACGGGGGCTGGGGGGGGGGGGTACGGCGCATACCGGGCCCCCTATTCTGGTCGTTTCGCGGCGTACTTCGCTTTTCCGGCACTTTTTGGGTGCTGTGAAAATATTGCCGTCCGGACTGCTGTCGGTTCGAATCGTACTTCCTGGGTCGTGAAACGCTGCCTGACAGCGTCCCGATGTCACGTCGGGGCATTCCCGGATCACATTCGTATGTATATTTTCGTCGGACGGTGTTTTTTACGATTCGTACGGAAATGGTGTTTCCGTGCGAATCGTACTTCCATGTTTGTAAAGTTTTACAACCGGGTACGAGTCGGACGGAGAAAACACTCCGACCGACGGTTCGTACCCGGTTTTTTCAGGATCGTAATCGGCACCAATGTCTTCAGGGCCGTTTTACCAACTGAGTAATGACAGTTAATTTTCAGACTAATCTCACGTGCTGGTACTTGTGCAGGAATAAAAAAAAATGGAATGAGCATAAACAGGTATATTGTACAAAGCACACATTTAAAGTAATTAGAAAACCCGTACCATAAATGTTTAAAAAATGACTTTATTCATTTTGGTTTAACCCTCCATCCAGCACAGAACACTGTATTACTTTTCATTTTTTCCTTCATTATAATATTCGGTAATTTGTCGCAATGATCAGTTATTATTAGAGAAAGACAAATAAATGACAAAAAGAAGCTGCTATTTCTTCAAACTGTGAACACATAGCGAGAATCACTGATCTAATTCAAGCGCCGTCAGACGGAAAAGGGGGTTCCAGGCCTGGGCGCATCCAGGTTCCCACTCTCCAGCAACATTTATTTATATATATTTTAATAGCAAGGAAGAGAGCAGTCTTCATTAATAATGGCGCAGTTTTTGTGCCAGACCGCCAGATGCGCCAGAAGTCAAATTTTTCCTTTCTCTGAGGTGCCATTTTTTTAAAATATTGAGACCCAGGTTCTGCCTTTAACTCCTTGCTAAACCAGGAGAAGCATCCAGAGGCCTCGCATTAAGTTTTGAACCAAGCATTGCACTTACTTCTGACAAGCCCACAGTCCCATTTGATTTAACACCCTTGATGTGCTGGGTCCCTTGCATACCCGTGATCCAAACAGGATGTCATTTCATCATTTGTGTTTTTTACTATGGCTGGCTTATGCAATAAAAGTTACTTTATCTATATTATCTGGTCATCATGTTTCAGCAGTGAAGGGTAGTGCAACAAACGAAAATACATTCAACATTACATAATGGCGGATCACTTTCTGAAGGATGAGTGTGCTCTGTCATTGGATTTCGGGTAAGAAGCAATAATCGTATTCCGCTCCATATCATGTTTGTTTCCCTACTTTTGCATAGTGACCGGTATACCCCATGCTCCGCTGTAGCCCATCTCAGAAGCTCAGGTCTCCCTGTGAGAATTCTTTGTGCCCTGGGTGAGCGCCAAATCGTCACTCGACCCCTTGGCCAGCAGCAGTGCTGGGTCTACAAAGCTACATTTGGATTTGTCGGATTTGTGATAGGGAATTAGACCAGCAGGTGTTTCTCAGAGGTATGCAGTCATTTCCTGTCAGTCCACAGAGTCCCTAATAACATTCCCTACTACAGTGCCCCCTTCACTGTGGTACACATGTAGTCCCAGGTATTTAAAAGTACATGGATCCTGCTTCTGAGTATGGACAAGTACATTTGTGCTCCCTGAATGTCCTCTCAGTGAAGCGGGAAGAGACATGGGGGCCATAATTACAAGGAAGTTTCAGAGCCCGGAGGTGCGCCAAATTTGGCAGTGCCACACACTGACATTTCCAAAACGCAGGGATGTGCCATATTTACAACAATATGGCGCACCCCTGTGTTTAGGTCTCGCCTAAGCTGCGCTTGCACGCTGCTTAGGAGGGACCTCTTGGCATCGATCTGTACTTTTTGGAAACTTGTGCATATTTTGCACTGTTTCCAATGAGTACTCGTGCATGCAGAGCCTTTGCCTTGCGGGAGCGAGCAGCGGCGCCATCTGTTAGCAATTATCGCGCCTTGCTGCTCGCTCCTGCCATTTTCTATTACTGTGTGCCCACTTCACACTTTTAGTGTTTTTCCGAGGAAACTGGGAAAAGTGAAATTCCCTATACACTCACTTACTCTCATCTGATTTTGAAAAAGGTGAGATATAGTAGTCTTAGAGACATTTAGCAGAAAAATGTTGCTTAGTTTACGTTTCATGCAACATCCCTAAAAAACGTTTCTTTTAGAGGAAAACAGTACCTCAGGCTCACAGCCTCACACATAGGAGAAATGGGTGGGAGGGTGTCACAGACATTATTTGCATTAATTTAATATTAGCGAGTTGCTGTTTTGTTGCAATAATGAAAACACACGTCACTATCCATGAGTATTTATAGATGTAAACACATTTAGAATTTTGGAAGATTGGCTGTGCAGTACTGTCAGTGACCTGATCAAAGAGGGCCTTAAACATCTGAAACTGGATTATATATTCAAAGTTTACCATCAGCACTGACCCTAGGCCCGTTTCCACCATGTGAAAAAGTGCACGCTCAGCCATTGGCTGAAGGTCTGCGTCTGCGATGTGGTCTGCCTGCCATGATTGAAGGCTGTAGTGCTGCTGGAACAATTTTAAGAGTGGTGCCAATGTTGCATGACTGACTGAAATCATAGGGTTTGTGAAAATCACAAAAAATAAGTGTTTATAATTAATTAATTTTGTTACCACTACTACTACTAATTATGTTATATTCTTCTTTTCAGCATCTGGTAAAGGCTGACATGCTCTATATAATTTTTGGGCAAAGAATAACAGGGTCCTGTACAGAACCCAACCTACTTTGTTGCTCTTGCAACTCCACAAAACAACAACTCCAATGTTTAAGGTAAGGAAACTGATGCTATATTGTTTTTACATGGTAGTTGAAGGCTATATAAGTGGCCTACATGCTGGGTCGGGTGGGTGCACATAGGGATCAATTTGAGGCATGGAACTGCGTAATCAGTAATAGTATTAAGAGATGGATTGGATTATTACGAGTTCCATTGAAAACAATGAAGTGGTTCAGGGATTATAATGTCAGGTGTAAGCTTTCATCTCCAACTTCCCATTGTTTGTTTTTCTGTTCCTCCCTTTTTAATGTAGAACCCTCAGTGGGTGGACTGCAATAATAGCTTTATAGCCCAGCTGCCTCGAGCTATACCAGTTGTTAAAGGCCCTCTCCCATGCCTTGTTATAGAGGCTCTCACCTGTCACACGAGATATGTCTGCTTCAGGGCCTTGAGCAACCAGTATGGCACACAGAGGCAGCAGGCAATAAGGCTGTATTTTTAAAAATCATGTTGTGCAAAGGGGAGCTATTGGAGATATATTATGATAATGCACAAATATGTATTTATAGAGAAATACGATGTTTTTGCACCAAACCATATACATTGTACTTTGATTATTGACAGGTAACTTTAATATTGGTAAGACACCATGAATACAGTAGAACAGATTCTTGCAAGGCCATTCGTTCGACTGAGCCTTAAAAGACAAACTAACTGTAAAATGATTGGGGCCTGACCAGCCCGACCTACAACTACAACAAATTTCTAAAGACAGAGGGAAGTCTTACAAATGTACATTCTCCCCTGGGAAGTGGAACAAGATATGGGGGGCCTGGAATCAGTATAGAGGGAATATATGTCCCCCACCCTGCCAGCGAACTGAGGATGAGGCTATGGAAAAATTATTCTTGAACTGTATGACTCTAATCTGATTGGAATTGATGTCGCCTGCTACTGTCCTTTATGTATGACAGTCGAAATGGTTTAATAAAAAGAAATATATAAAAAAAAAATAATAATTACATTCTCAAACACCTGGTACACAAAAGTTGTTTGGCTTACATGGTGTACTTCAGCAAATTCTCTGCTGTGCTTCCCCTGCTTGCTATTTAGTGGTGACATTCCTTGGCCAAAAAAAGGAGTAATAGACTTGAAGCATTTGTCAGACAAAACAAAGATTCATGCACACACAAGAATCCATATGGAAAACCTGACGAGACTGGGAATATTGAGAGACACACCTATTGAAGCCACATTAGCAACGTGAACCGCAAAACAATACAGTACTTCAGGAAATTGTGGCCAAAAGGCTTCCAAGGCGACCCACAACTCGTTGGAACTTTCACATACGTACAGTCAAGCTAATATTCCAATATAGGGAGGATCTGGAGAAATGTTCTGACGCCATAGCAGCCAATCCTGACTTTGAATACAAAAATCAGAAAGAAGCCCGTGGCTTTGCTAGAACACTACATGACAGAGAGTTTCAGTTCTTTCTGTTTTTATTTCATGAAATAATGCTTTATGTCGACATATTATATAACCAGTTACAAACAAGAGCCATAGATACTGTCTCTGTGAAAAGAGATACCAGTATGTTTGTCACCAGCATGAGCAAAGTGAGAGATGGGGTTGAGAATTTAGACAGCAGACTGCCGAAGGATTATACTTTCTCAAACTGGAGGAAAAATATCAGCAGTCTGGTCCGAACTGCAAAGGAGGTATGTGACATTATAATTGTGCATGCAATGGAACATTTTGCTTTTACAACACATTTGGTGAGTGCCTCATTACTGCAAAGAGATTGGTTTGCAAATTATGATCATTCCTTCCCTGAGCAAGCTCTGAAAGAGGCTGTGGAAGCTTATCCTATGCTCAACATAGAGGATCTGAAAACTGAGTTGACTGTACTGTACGGAATGCATGTATACCGGCAGGCCACTGTTGCCATTTCTTTGCTGGCTTTAATTCAGAAGCTTAATATGCAACAGTCACTTACAGAGACAGTGACTTTACTAAAAATAGTCATTACCACTCCTATGACAACAGCAGAGTCGGAACGATGTTTTCCACTTTAAACAGAATTAAGACATTCCTGAGGAACACCATGCATGAGGAAAGACTGAATGCTTTGTCAATGCTCTCTATAGAGAGAGACCTCGTCAAAAGAATGCCAGACTTTCAAGTTATCGAAAGTTTGCTGCTATTAACGACAGACGTGCTGATTTTATCTACAGAAAGTAAACAATACGTTAAGCATAACATTTTTCTTGAATGCTGTTTAGTTGTTTGTTTAGTTGTTTGCAGTTTAAATTAAAAAAATCTGTGAGGTTCTCAGCATTGTATCTTGAAGTCTGTTATGAAGCTCCGTGGTTATACTGAATAAGCAGCTACCATGGTATTGTTATATGACATCCCTTTATTAATGTAATAACTGCACTTTCACAATTGCTTTATTAACCTTCTTGCTTCTCAAATTTGCTTGAAAATGCACCATTTGCCCACTCTTTTTTCAACATTTTCTTGTGGGGAGAACCCCCCCGAACTCCCCTTTAAGTGTTCACGCATGCTCTCAGCGCTCGCTCGCCATGGAACTCGCCCGCAAAGTTTACGCACACCACTTTCAAATGTCACCAGCCACCACTGGTGCACACACTAGCTGTGTGCAGGTGGAATAGCATGGATTGATATACCATTTACCTTACGGTCACTTATCTATCATTCATGCTACTCTTTCTTTAGTCTTGTGCAGAAGACTTGGAAAAGTGCCTGTGCCATTATTAGTCCAGAACTGGGCAGTTATCCGGGAGCAGTCTCTGAAACTGAACACAGGGGCTGTGGGAATGGGAGTGAAGCACGTTTTTTGGTTGTTCTGAGGTGTGATGGAAACAAGGATTTTGAAATGATCAAAACTAAAGGAGCAGACAGGAAAAATGGTTTTGTGTTGCCTCCTTTTAAAGTAACTCTCTATGCAGTTCTGTAGACAGTCTGTGTGTGGGGTGATACCTCCCCCCCGACAGTAAGGTAGTTTCCAGGTTACAGCACCCACAGCAAGTCACAAAGAGGTGTGAAATATATAAATTGTATATGATCAGCCACAAAGACAGTGATCAGGAAAGAGAGAAAAGGCTAGTATAAGCTAAAGGACGCTTCTGATCCTCAATAACAGGCAGCAGCCCTCTTCAACCCCACCATCTACCAAGTACCAATGCTACAGGAAGCACCTAATAGAATTTCTATGCCAGCTGTGTCCCTTTTATTCTCTCTTCACTGTCTAGGTCTCCTCCCTGCTGCATCCTGATATGCTTTCACTGTCTGGGAAAACAACCTTACTCCCATCTTGTGCACAGAAACATGCCCGGTATGTCCAAAAAGGAACCCACAGGCCTACATCACTTTGTTTCTCTTATACATATACTACATATAATACAATAGTCACACATGAACACAACATACACTTAGACGGGATTAGATGACAAAATAAGAGTATAAATCTGTTTGAGCACAGGCGAGAAACTCTCAGCCAGTGCAAAATAACGAATTTTTTGTGAGTGAGTGAAAAAACCTTCTATTTACATACCATTGAAGGAAGGTCTTTAAATAAGACCTTCTCTTTTTCTGTGCGGACTCCCCTTGTGCAGCGTAAAGACCCTGTACCAAGGTTGGGATAGTCCAGACTATGCATATAAGGGCTGTCCTAGGCTTGGCACACAACAGGTTAGGGCACCTAATGTTTAAATGATGTGTACATTCGGAATCACACGTTTAAGCTATCTGCACGGGATATGGAGCACTAAGTATACTGTTTCTCTCTACAGCCTACATTCTCCAACTACTTGCTGACTCAAAAACCTTTCTCCCACTGTACTCTTAAACCCTGCATGAAAAATTGACCTTGATCTAGTTTCACTTCATTCCTCTTTTTTTTTTTTCAGAATGACTTCCTTCTTACCTTCCATCCTGTGCACACCTTCTACTTCTGAGAATACTCTCCTCTTAGTCTCATGCCAGTCTGCCTCAATCTTTCTTATTGTAGTATTGCAAATGGCTGATACCTCATTTCATAGATCACAACCTCTCCTCTATAAAACCCTACAACTTGTATTTCAAAATTAATCTCCGCCAGCCTATCCCATCAACGATTCACCTGAAACCACATTGCCCCACTAGTGATCACACCTACGTGGTACTAACATATTACAATTTAAATGGAGTAAATGCATGCAATTTTTCTTGACAGCACATTACTAAGCACAATAATTACTGGAATAACCACTAACCTCGAGTTCCAGAGTAGTGTGCTACTCGCTGTAAAGTGCTTCAAAGCCCCATCGGGGGTAGTATGCGTTATATAAATCCAATTACGTCGCATAGGGCTGGCTTCCCACAGGTTGATTTACCAACCAACTTGTCCATTCTGATTTTTGAGAATGTTATTCTGAAGCTCTGGAAGACCTTTCCTTTTAAACTGCAATGAGGCAGCAGACAATGGTTATCTAGCGGTGCGCTAGACTCATTTATAGATCTGGCTCTCATAGCCCATACAGAGAAGCGGTCTGGTTAATTCCTGCTTTGCAACAACGATGGTACCTGACACAAAGATGGGCTGCAGGGGAGACGGGTGCTTTGGTGCATCGCTTATGAAAACCTTCTGCTTTGTTTTATGTCTCATGCTCAGCACAGCATTCCAGATGAACATTTCGCTGCATAGAGGAGGTGAGCACACAAGAAGCATCTATGTTTTTGCATTTGTCATGCGGTGCCCCTGATATTTCTCCATTCACAAATGTAAAACTGGTTTTATTGTCTCCCTCGCGCTTGGCGCTCAGAAATGGGTGGATGCATACACCAACACATTTTCCTACTTAGCTAGTTTACGTTCCGCCATCAGGGCACACAGCCACCAACTTCGCCTATCCTGCTTGGCCATTGTTCGGGGAGCCCAGCAGGCTGAGGAAAAAAAATGCCTGGTTTAATTGCCGCTACTAGTACCATAATAGTTTACAAATTAAACTAGGCCTTCAACTTGTGGTAAGCAGTCACCAACTACTGCTCTTGTGCATCTTTCTTATTTTTTTCCTGATTTTTATACTCGACCCAAAGGTATTGGAGCGCTTTACACAAGTGCCAGTTAGGTTACACAAGGACACATTTATTTTGGGAGGCACAGGGAGATTAAGTTATTTGCCCAGAATCACAGAATGCTGAGCCGACGCCGAGACTCAAACCTGCTTCCCCAGCTCCAAACTCGGCAGCGCTAGCCGTAAGGCTACATCCTCTCCGCAATCATGACGGTATAACGGAAAAATAATGAGAGTCTGACTAGCTCTTCAGCACATGCACCCACACGTCCAGTGCATGCTACTGATGGTATTATGTCAAAAGGCCAAATAAATATGTTTGAAGACCAAAAGCTCAAAAATTATAATTAAGAGGGTCGATGTAGAGGATAGGGTTGCCACCTGGCCGGGTTTCGATCACCCTGCCTTGTATTTTTAAGTCAAGGACAGAAATGATTTTGGGAAAAGCAGTGAAATCTGGTATTTTTTTGTCCTTCTGAAAGTTAAATGTAAAATGTTAAACACATAAAGAATTCAGTTCAAAGGTATTTGGGGGCTGCCTAAAACATTCCAGAATGATAGTTGGAGCAAACAGGGGGATAACTACCATGTAGCAAAAGTATTCTTTCAATTTTACATGGACAATTGTTCACCTACCAGGTGCCGGCTGTTCGAAAACAACAAAATGTAAACAAATGCTCGTTATTTAGTTTTTCAAAAAGCGGCAAGCCTAGCAGGGCAGCAAGAGGTCCCTCCCGCTGAAGCTCTGAAGAGGCTTCATTCACAGGGCTGCTTTCTAAACTGTGGATCGAAATTTTTTTAAGGAGGGAGTAGGCATAGCTGCAGAAGGGTATTGTGGATAGGTTGCGTTGAGTGGAGCAGCACATCTGATTAAGGCAGCCACGGATGTTCACGGGAGAGAACGAGGCACAGCCGGGGCTGCTTCCCTGACAGCTGTGAGGCCCTCTAGGTAGGCCTTGCGCTGAAGGAGTCGAGAAGGGAGGTGGCAGGGGATGTGAACTAAGGGGTTGTGGGTGAGGTAGATGAGGTGCAGGGATGTGGACATGGCTTGGAGGGCCCCCCGGTGAAGGCAGGGTGCATTACACACATGGGTCAGGTAGGGCCTGTGGAGGATGTAGAATGGGAACAGGAAGATATGCAGGAGTGGGGAATAGGGAGGGCAGGACAGCCATTTGAGGGGCACATGGGGATGGCAGGACAGGACAAAGGATTGCAGGGCCCACTGAGGGGAAATCATCAGCCCTTGTGGCGGCACTCCTGGAGTGGAGTGCAGATGAGGAACAGGAGGGAGAAGCACGAGTCAATATGAGGGAGGGCTGGAGAGGGAGAGAGACCTTAACTGTGAATGGGGCCACCCCTAGCCCCTCAGAGTATATCAGTGGATCGGGAGGGAGAAAGAAGGGCACACAGAAATGATGCCATATGAGGAGAGAGGAAGGGGACCAGAGGGGTGAAGGAAGCGAGGCCAGGGAGTGGGAAGGTAATGGAAGTGGGGAGATATGGGTACCAGAGTGGAGACAGATTGGATACAGCGGTGGAAGGAGTGCCAGCACACCAGCCTTCACTGCGTATGCTTGCTTTCTTGATCAAGATGCTGTGACAGACTCTGGAGAGTCTAGTTTGGCTCCGATACCCAGAGAGGAAGTGACGGCATGGTCTCAGGCACCAGCACGAACGGGACAATGGACAGGAAAGGACAGAGCTGGGGAAGGTCTGGTGAGATCTACGACACAGCTAAGAGAGGAAGGTCTGGTAGGACATCCTCATGAGAGGTGGAACGTCTGTTCGGTGAGGCCATCACTGGTGGGCTTGCACAGTGGGCACATGAGGGTAGGTGGGATGAGAAGTTCATCCCTGATACAGTGTGTGGTGACCTGGGTCACAGTGTATCTCGAGAAACTGATGTAGAATCAATGTTGGACTATGGTGTGGATGAGCAGGAGGATGGGGAATTGTTGGAGAGTGGCACAGACGGGGTAGGAGTGGAGTGTGAGTGATGGGTATCAGGACAACAGCTGGTGTGGGTAGCAGGACTAACGAACAATCTGCTAGTGTGTTAAGGGTCCTACTGGTGGCAGCAATGGGCAGAGTCACAGAGGAGGCAGGTTTCGCAAAGTGGCAAGCTTTGGTGCAGGCGCCGAGCATACGAGCAGGTAAGTGGCCACAGAAGATACAGAAACTTGTAATGATATCGACTGGAGTGGCTGTGAAAGGCCTGGAAGGGGAAGTTGATGGCAAGGCTAGATGAGTAAGGGTAACTACGTGGCAAATAAAAATGTGGCGCCAGTAGAGCAGGCAACACCGGGAGCAGGGGATGGTGAGGACAGGCAAGGGGGCCGCTGCTGATCCCACTTTAAAGATGACAGGAGTTGGCACAGTGCTGTTGAAGGAGAAGGAAGGGCAGGGCACACAGGAGGAGGATAAGAAAGAGAGTAAGGAACTGAAATTAAAGAGACTGTCCTATATGGGGATCACAAAGCCTTTGGGTGTACATTTAATTACATCCCACAAAAGAGAAAATATGGAACGGGGAGTACATGGAGGCTTTTCAGTTGCTACATAGGTAAATAAGGGCAAAGGAAGGGTCAAAGGAGGAGGAATATGAGCTGGCCAAACGGCTGAGGGAGCCTGTCACAATAGAAAATTGGACGGCGGCGATTTTAATATACATCAGTGTGTATTGTGAGAAGTTTCCAGAGCGATGTGTGGTACTGTTCACATACATGGATGTGATCGGAGTTCATGGCTCGCTTGGGGGCGGATGAGGAAGGAAAATGGGGGAACTGGACAATGATCTGTAGCTTCATACAATGGGGCTGGCAAGACCAGAGCCCACGGTGTTCACAGCGAGAGGTTTACCCGTAGTGTATAAACCCTTTCAGGGACGTCCCACCCAGGGTGGCTGTTGGGAAAAGTCAGACAGGAGTTTTCAGGGCCTACAAGGGACTACTGCAAATTTAGACACAAGTGTTCATACTGCGCAGCTAGACACCCGCTCATACACTGCAGGGGGTCGGTAAGGCGGACAGGAGGGCACATGTCAACATTCCTTGGGCAAGGGGGTCATGGAGCACATGGAATTGTGGGAAAAGGCCCATACGCTGGTTAAGTTGCAGAGCTTGACACAATGGCTGCAATGGTATGAGAGACCAGATGACACAGACATGGCGAGGGAGGGTTTTGAGAGGGGCTGTCGACTGAGTTATGAGGAGCCATGTAAACGGAGGTGGGCAGACAACCTGAAATCAGCAAATGATCACCCGCAGGTGGTGAGAGACAGAATCCTGAAGGAGATCAGAGAAGGTCTAATGGCAGGTCCATACGATGCATGGTATCTGGAGAACTTGATCATCTCTCCCATAGCGGTGGTACCAAAGAAAGAACAGGGGCAGTTTTGGCAGATCCAGCATTCATCATGGCCGGAGGGCAAGTCGGTGAATGGCTTCAGAGCAGAGGATCTGTCCTCAGTGACATACTCCTCAATTGATGTAGCCATCGACCTGGTGAATGCTGTAAGGAAAGATGTGCTCCTGACATAGTGACCTTAAGTCAACATTCCACCTCTGACCTATTCACCCCCTAGACATATGAATTGCCAGGTATACATTCTGAAGGGCAGTGGTATGTAGATAAGGCATTGCCCATGAGCTGCTTTCTCATAAGCATTGTTTGAGCCATTCAGTACTTTTCTGCAGGGGTTGTTCACGTTTGTGACAGGACACACAACAGTAAAACATTACTTAGAAGGATTCTTTTTATGGGCCACTCGGCTCGGCGGATTGTCGGCAGATGCTTGTTAGCTTTCAAGAGCTAATGGAGGATGTGGAGTTGCCCCTTGAAGAGGAGAAGACAGTAGGGATGGCCACGGGGATGTCATTTATTGGAGTTTGAAATTGACACTGTAAAATGGAAGTGAGGTTGCCTGAAGACAAGAGACGGGCAATGATACTCCTGCTGGATAACATGTTGGTGAAGAAGAAGGGGCAGGTGAGAGAGGTGCAGTTACTCCTAGGACATCTGAATTTTGTGTGCTGGGTAGTACGGGTGGGAGATTGGGCTTGGCATTGGGTGGAGGTGTTGTGGGGGGAAATTGCTACACCACAGGGTGAGACTGTCAGCGGGGGTGAAGGAGGATTTGAGGATGTGGCGAGCATTTCTAGGACAATGTAAAAGGATTTCACTGGAAAGAGTAGGGGACAGGACTGAATGAGACATGCATGTGTTTTCGGATACTGCCAGCGGTGCTGGCCTTAGGCTTTATTGGAAGGAACATTGGTGTGTGAAGCAGTGGCCTAAGGCTTGGAAGAATAGTGGGGGTAGCATAGCATTTCCCAAATTCTTTCCTTTGGTTGTGGCCCTCTGACTAGAGCAACCATTTTGTAGACAGCACGGTTTTGTTTAATGTGGACAACATGGCAGTAGTTGATGTCATGAACATACAGTCAGCCAGAGACATGCCTGGGCTTAGGCTGTTGTAAGTATTTATATTGGCTGCCTGAAGCGCAGCATTATCTTTAGAGCATGTCATGTGCCAAGTATAGATAATAACACTGCGGACACTTTGTCCCGTTCGCAGTGAAAGAAGTTCCGTGTGCTCGCTATGGAGGCAGACAGGGAAAAGAGACCTATGCCACAGGAACTATGACAGATAGACATCAAAGGATTCAGCGCCTTGTTTTAGGTTCACTGACACAGGCCACAAGGAGGTCGTAAATGCAGGTATAGACAGAGTTTCTGGCATCTGGAGTCAAGCAACATGGGATAGAGGAGTGGCAGAAATGTGAGGATGTGGTACAGGTTATTATAGAGATGGTAGACAAAGATAGATCTAGGGTAACAATTGCTGGTAAGTTGTCAGGGATTGCTTTGATGGGTATCTTCTTTTGGGGTTATGCTCCTACAGCTGGGGATTTGGGTAAGAGGATAATGAAGAGGTGGGTCAGGTAAAACGGCAATGGGGAGAGGAAGCGGCGACTGCTAGTGTGGGTGGTCCTACAGAAGGTGATGGCGAAGCTGCCACTGGTGTGCCGTGATGCTGGGGAGGCAGGTTTGCTCACAGTTGTGATGTTCTGGATGTTCTCTGGAGCCTTTAGAGTGGCTGAATTGCTGGGTGGGATGGACCACAGAGACACACAGTGGAACCAGGTGATAATAGGAAGAGACACAGTGGCAATAAGGCTGGAGAAGTCCAAAACTGACTAGAGGTCTAAGGGTAGGACAGTCAAACTGATGGGATACCTTGTACAATGGGTTTGCCGAGTGTATATGGGATCTAAATTTCAACAGGAGTCAGGAGGGGTTCAAGGCAGGGTTTTTCTGCATCTGGATGGATCAGTGGTGACTTTATTCCAGCCAGGAAAGCAATGGCCCATCTGTTGATGCCGGTGGAATATGGCACTCATTCGTTCTACATAGGGGTGGCCAGGGAGTCAGGCAAGAGGCGTTGGTCAGCGGACAGGATAGAGAAATTGGGTAGATGGTCTTCAGGGTATTACAAATGGTATGTAAAGGAAGGAGGGGGATGAGAGAGAGTAGGATACCGTGGATAAGGAAAATGCTACTTACCCAGTAGGCACCTGTTCTTGGCATGTAGAGCTGTAGATTCACATGCTTTGCATAAGTCTGCCATCTAGTGTTTGGTCCGGATGTTTGCACTTCGTTTTTCTTCAAAAAAGTCTTTTCCAGTCATGAGGTAGGTGACTCCTCCTTTCGGTGATAATCTACAATGGAGTCGATGCCCATGTGCACTGTTTTCCCACAGAGGGTGAGAATGGAGTTAGTAAAAGTAGAATACAGATGTCCATGTGTATGTATCTAAGTAAGATATTACTGCAACAGGTATAGGTACCCGGGGAGGCGGGTGGGCACATGTGAATCTACAGCTCTACATGCCAAGAAGAGATACATACTGGGTAAGTAGCATTTTCCGTTCGAGGCATGTGAGCTATAGATCACATGCTTTGTATAGACTATACAGCAGTAATCTCCCAAAGCGGTGGCTAACCTGTAGCTGTTGCAGAAGTTTGAAAAAGTGTACGTAGAATTGCCTGGCTTACATTAGCTTGTTGTCTAGCTAACACATCTACACAATAGTGTTTTGTGAATGTGTGAGGTGTAGACCATGTTGCAGCTTTGCAGATGTCTGCTATAGGAATGTTTCCTAAGAAAGCCATAAAAGCACCTAGTTTGCGAGTGGAATGCACTCTAGGGGGAACTGTAATCTTTGCTTTAATGTAGCATGTTTGAATACATTTGACTATCCACCGTGCAATACCTGATTTAGAAATGGGATTGTCCTTGTGAGGTGGTGCAAAAACAACAAAGAGTTGTTTAGTTTTACGGAAAGATTTTGTCAATTCTATGTAGTAAAGCAATGATTTTTTAATATCTAAAGTGTGGAGAGCATGTTCTGCCACTGAATCTGGTTGGGGGAAGAACACAGGCAACTCAACAGATTGGTTGATGTGAAAGGCAGAAATTACTTTGGGTAAAAATTTAGAATTAGTCCGAAGAACCACTTTGTTTTGGTGTACTTGTAAAAATGGTTCCTCTATGGTTAGTGCCTGAAGCTCACCCACTCTCCTCAGTGATGTGATAGCAATGAGGAAAGCAACTTTCCAAGTGAGAAATTGTCGTTCATATTTATGCATTGGCTCAAAGGGTGGACCCATTAGCCTAGTAAGAACAATGTTCAAATTCCACACTGGGGCAGGTGAAAGTCTTGGGGGGAATGATTCTTTTGAGACCTTCCATAAAAGCTTTAATAACTGGCACTCTGAAGAGAGACAAATGCTGTTTATTCGGAAGACATGCGGCAATTGCTGCAAGATGTAAGCAAATAGATGTGTAAGCTCGATTTGAACATTGTAAATGCAGTAAATAGCAAATGATGTTTTGAACTGAAGCATCAAGGGGGTTGATGTGGTTGTTATTACAATAAATAACAAACCGCTTCCATTTTGCTGCGTAGCAAGCCCTTGTAGTAGGGCATCTAGTTTCTTTGAAAATATTTGTACAGTCTGTCAGAAGGTTAAGGTAGCCAAACCTAATGACCACAGGTGCCAGATCGCTAGGTTGAGACGTTTGGGATCTGGATGTCTTATCTCTCCATGGCTCTGTGTGAGGAGATTGGATGCAAGATGTAGCTTTTGAGGAGGAACTACTGAGAGTTCCAACAGAGTAATGAACCATGGTTGACGTGCCCATGTGGTGGCTACCAGGATTAGTGAGAGGGATGTTTGCCTGAGCTTCCGAACCACTATTGGAATGAGTGGGAGAGCTGGAAAAGCGTAGGCAAATATCCCCGACCAGTTCGTCCATAGTGCATTGCCTTTGGCCAACGAGCGTGGATACCTGGAGGCAAAGCTTGAGCATTTTGCGTTTTGGTGTGTGGCAAACAGATCTATGTCTGGGAAGCCCCACATCTTAAAGAATGGGAGGAGAACTTGAAGGTGGAGTTCCCACTCATGAATCTGTTGTCTTTGCCTGCTGAGCAGGTCTGCGATCTGGTGGTCTACTCCAGGAAGGTGTTATCCCAGGAGATAGGTTTTGTGAAGTATGATCCTCCTGCAGATGGCCTGTGCAAGTTGTGACAATTGGAGAGAGTGTGTTCCCCTATTTTTGTATGTAATACATGGCTGTTATGTTGTCTGTACATATCAGGACAGCTTTGACAACAAGGTGAACTTGAAAGGCTTTGAGTGCTAGAAATACTGCTAGCAGCTCTAGATGATTTATGCAAAGCTGCTTTTGCTGCTGACTCCACATGCCCTGAATGGTGTGTGCTTGGAGATGAGCTCCCCAACCAGTGAGTGATGCATCTGTTGTTAGCACTGTCTGTGGAATCGAGTCGATGAAGGGCCACTCCTTGGAAAGGTTTTGTGGATTCCACCACTGCAGAGAGCAATGAGTGCGGCCATCCACCAACACTAGATCTGATAACTGACCCTGAGACTGATTCCACTGATGTCCTAAGCATTCCTGAAGGGGACGTATCTGAAGTCTTGCATAGGGGACTATCAAGATGCAAGACGCCATAATTCCCGGTGACTGCATGAATACCCAAGCTGGTAATGAATGGCTGGGCTGGAACTGAGAAATTAGAACTTGAATGTTGCGAATTCTGGCTGGACTGGGACAGGTTAGAGCTTTTTGTGTATCTGGAGTGGCTCCTAAGTATGTCTGCGTGTGGGAGGGTTGGAGGTGGGATTTCAACAGATTTACTGTGAATCCAAGATCGTGGAGCAGCTGTACTGTTTGCAAGTGTGTTGTAGACACTTTGCTTGTGAACTGGCTTTGATGAGCCAGTCGTCCAAGTATGGGAAGACATGAATGTGTTGTCTTCGTAGATGAGCTGCGACTACTGCCAGGCATTTGGTGAAATCTCTGGGAGCAGTGGTGACTCCGAAAGGGAGCACCTTGAATTGGTAATGTTGTCACGCTACCACAAACCTGAGGTATTTGCAATGAGCAGGTGGATTGGAATATGGAAGCAGGCGTCCTTTAAATCTAAAGTGGACAGAAAGTTGCCTTGCAGAAGGAGCGGGAGCACTTGTTGGAGTGTCACCATATGAAAGTGATCTGATTGGATGTATAGATTTAGATCTCAGAGGTATAGTATAGACCTAAGAGAGACGTCCTTTTTGGAAATTAGGAAGTATAGAGAGTATACACCAGTCCCTTGATATTGTAATGGGACTGGCTCTATAGCTTCTTTTTCCACTAGAGCGAGAACTTCTTGTTTGAGAAGGTTCAGATGTTCTTGTGACAGTGTGTGATCGTGGAGGAATGTTTGGGGAAGTGTCTGTAAGTTCCAGGCAATAACCATATTGGATAATCTGTAGAACCCATCTGTCTGAGGTGATTGTATTCGAGATGGGTAGAAATTGGGAGAGATGACCCCCGGCAGGAGTGGAATGATTGGGGGTAGAGGAAGGAAGTGACTGTTTGTTATTTGCAGGGGAAGTGGATGTTGAGTTGCCTCTACCTCTTCCCTTGCATTTATTTCCTGTAAATTCTCCTCTAAAGTAGCCTCTTGAAGTGGGCGATTGATTATTGCCTTTGTTAGAGGAGGTGGGATTTTCTGATGATGTGTTCTTGGAGACCCCCCCCCTGTAAAGGAGCGGCAAAAGGAAAAGGAGCTGCAACGCCCCCATGGATTTAGCAACCTCTGTTACTTTTTTCATCTTTTCTAAAGAAGTGTCTACTGTGGGACCGAAGAGGTGCTCCTTATCAAAAGGCTGATTTAAAATAGAAGCTTGGACCTTGGGTTTAAACCCAAAAATTCTGAGCCAAGCGTGTCTGCGTAGTAAAACACTAGTGTTGACTGCGCGAGCTGAGGTGTCAGCTGCGTCTAAAGCGCACCTAATAGATGTATTGGAAATTAATTTTCCCTCTTGAATTGGATCAGTAGATTTAGTTTTATGTTCATCAGGGAAAAACTGAATTCATGTTTCTATCTCATCATAAAGCGTCTTCTTAGATGGAAAAGATCGGCACGCGTCGCATTCCTGTTCAGGGGATAGACACAGATTGCACACTTCGTGCAACTCGGTGCACCGAAACTTAGCGTGACACCCGGGACGGAATTTAAAGGGAGTCCGTTCCATCGACGGCTAGCGGGCCCGACACGGGTAGACCCAACGGCCCCCCACAAATCTTCCGACCGACGACCTTGAGTCGAAATGATACGCGGATTTTGGGAAACACGATCGAGAAACAATAACGTTGGGGGTAGTGGATTGTGCACCAATGGGAACCCGAGAAACAGTGTCAAACCGGAGCGCCCCAATTCACTTCCAAACCCGATGGCAGAAAAAACAATCTAACAATGGAGTCGATGCCCATGCGCACTATCACCGAAAGGAGGATTCACCTAACTTGTGACTGGAAAAGATTTTGTCGAAGAAAAACAAAGTGCAAACATATGGACCCAACACTAGATGGCAGACTTATGCAAAACATGTGACTCACAGTTCACATGCCTCGAACATTAACTTATGCTGTTTTCTGTGAGCTCTGTACCAGACCCAGAGAGAGAGGAACTATAAGTTTGGATTGTGGGACACTCATTCGTTAAATGGGCAGAAAGGCAAGCTTTTACAAGACAACATGGAACTCAGCTGAGTTTCTCTGTGGAGACATCTAAAGTGCAGTTGTATGAGAAAGGGGCATGCCTTGGAGGAAGCTATTGCCGTTACTAAACAGATTGTTGGATGGGAATGGTTGTCCTTATGTACTGGTGGTGCACCTGGGGAGAATGACATGGAGAATATTAAACGGCAGGAGGTGTTGAAAGTGATGAAGTGAGATTTGCAGGAGGTAACAGCGAATTGGGCTGGGACATCTGTGCTGTGGACGGACTGGAGAGAATGGAGTGGGAAGAAAAGCCAGGGGCTATTGACAAAGCCAGGGAGATGCGGCCGTTTTGCTGGGGGGGGGGGAGGCATTGGCCGGGTTTGTCACCTGGATTTAAGGTATGAGAAAGTACATTTTTTCCAGGCAGGACAGAGTGACAGGAGGCATTTGTCTCCTATGAGCATGGACTTATACTTGATGCAGTTGAGGGAAGCAATAGCTCAGGCAATGGGGTAAGAATATGGAGGTCAGATTGAGGACCAGGTAAAAATGTAGGACAGCTGCAGGCCAGGATGAATGCGAGCAAGAAAATAAGGGGTGGGGGGCGCAGAAAAACCAGGATGGTTGAGGGGTAGGGGTGGGGGGGGGAGGTGGGTTGCCCTGAGGTTGGCATTGTTCAATCGGTCTATTGCAACTGGGGTGGGGGAAGCAGTGTGAAGGGGAAGAGGATGTTCACAGTTGCGCAAGATAGGGAGTTTAAAAGTTTACAGTTATATGAACTTGAGCTAATTCAGAAGACAGTATGTAGATACAGGTCAAGTTGGATGACTGGGGTGAGTGTTGGGGGGAAATATAGGGCTGGGTGTAGGATTAACAGTGGATGAAGCTTGATGTATTAGCTAGGAGAGTAGTTTTGTAAGACAAATTGCCCAGGGAACGTTTATGTTTGTGATGGGCACCTGTTTCAATAAAGCAGCCTTTTCTACACTAAAACATGTCAGTGGTCTGTGCTGCACCCTCTCGACCAGGAGGAGGACAAGGGGCGGCTGACCAAAGGGAGGTGTGCCTCTCTGGAATGTTGGGTGGGGTGGTACAGTCCAGAGGTCTGTAGGTAATTTGGGCAGATTCTGGTGGGTGGAGTTAGGTTTAAAAGGTAAAGGGACTGGGCTACCAGCCACCATTTTGTAGTGATTATACTCCGTCGCTGGTAGGCTACAGCAGGTGGGAAGAAGATTTTTACCGCCCCACCCAGAAAAGTGACATGGTCATTAGTGTGAGTTATTGGGGCGTGTTTTTGTTGGAACAGGTGTGCACGAAAAGGGGGTTGTAGATATGTTGTTAGTTGTCTCTTGAGGCAGGTGCATGGGCTGTTCGACCACAGGTTGCGATTGTTCAATCGGTTTATTGCTATTGGTGTGGGGGGCAGCAGTGTAAAGAGGGCAGGGCGGAGGATGTTCACACTTCTGAAGATAGGAAGTTAAAAAGTTTACAATTATATGAACTTAGGTTAATTGAGAAGACAGTATGTAGATACAGGGCAGGTTGGATGGTTGTGGTAACTGGGGGGGAAATAGAGAGTTGAGGGGTAGGACGAATGGTAGATGAAGCTTGATGTATTAGAGAGGAGAATAGTTTTACAATGCAAATTGCCTAGGGAACTTTTATATTTGTGACATGCTCCTGTTTCAATAAGGCAGTCTTTTCGACACTAAAACATGTAGGTAGTCTGTGCTGTACCCTATTGCCCAATGGATGCAGATGTTGGGTGTTCCATTGGAGGTTGAAGTGGAGTGCGCAATCACAATCCTGAAAGGAGCAGCCCCACCTGAGGACCGTTAAGGCAGGCAGCAGGGCCCACATTAGAGAAGAGGAGAGTGGGGGCCCCTGGGTGAGGTGGGGATGCCCCTACCATGGAACTAGTGTTCCAGGATTTCAATACTACATGGAAGGTACCCTAGAGTGAGCACCTTCAACGCAAATCAGACATTTGAAGTCAAGAGTACAAGAGGAAACATCAAAAGGGGAGATGGGCGAGAGACAGTAGCGGTTCTTGATGAAGGTGACTCCCAGGGTTGGGTAGAGTCAAGCGGGATACAAGAAATGTCCAGGCTGGCATGGAGAAAGGCACAGTAGCGGAGATGAGAGTATACCCAAGGTAAAAGGGGTAGAAACACAGTAAAGCATGGGATGCATGGCTTGGAATGAGGACCTGGCTACTGAGTAGAATAGCACTAGCGGCAAAGAGTCTGGGAATGTCAGTGGATGAGGTGAGCCACAGTATAGGGACAATCTGACAGCGAAAACATGGGCGGCGGGCTCAAGTTGATGCTATACAGGGAGAGACTCAGACCGACAGGGGCCTACATTGACACGAGCAATTGGTCTGAGAGAGAGATGCAAATATCACACAAAACCACACAGCCAAGAGGGGATATCAGTTAAGCAGAAGCATTCCAGAAGGGAATCAGATGAGAAGAGAAGAAATAAAATGAAATGAATTTGTACTTGTATAGCGCACTTATACCCTGGGGTGTCTTGGCGCTGTACTCATACCGCTGTGGAACCCTTCCTGGCTTTTCCCTGTGAAATGTCCACTCCTGGGCACCCCCAAGGTGAAGCCAGGCACCCCAGCGCTGTTGGGGCCGTTGTGGAGATTAAGCAAGCTATTGCCCAGAGTTGCAGAGTGGGACCCATGATCAGAATAGGCACAGAGGCAAGAATTATCAGGTCCGAGGAAATTGAGCCCAAGACCCGCCAAGGCGGGAATTGAACCCTGGTCCTGGGCCAAACCTCTGCATCAGGGTCTGCCGCTCTAACCATTGAGCCACACTTCTCCATGAGAGAGGGGGAGGCAAAGGGTGGGTTGGGTGCAGACTTCTGTATGGGGATGAGTGGGTGGACACTTAGTGGGAAGCAGAAAGTGAGATGGGGACAATGATGAGTTTCGGGGGCAGATCAGATTGTGGCAGGGGAGTGATGTGAATGAGTTTGAGCATATGCAGGGAGCATAGAGCGGATCATGGGAAAGATTACGAGTTCAACAAGGCAGTACTCAATCAATCAATCAATCAATCAAGGATTTCTAAAGCACACTACTCACCTGTGAGGGTCTCTAGGCACTGGAGAGGGGGGGGGGGGGGTCAGGCAGTTCCACATCATCCAAAAGGCCTGGTCTTGAGGCTCTTCCTGAATGCTTGCAGTGTGGGGGTTCGTCTGATGCTGAGGGGTAGTTTGTTCCAAGCCTTGGCTGCGATGAAGGAGAAAGCTCTCCCTCCTGTTCTGGCTCTCTGGATGCAAGGGATTTCGGCCAGGGCGAGGTCGGCGGAGCGAAGGTTTCTCTTGGGGGTGTGGAAGGAGATTCTTTCGTTGAGGTATTGGGGTCCGGTGTTGTGGAGGGATTTGTAGGCATGAGTGAGCAGCTTGAAAGTCACTCTCTTTTCGATGGGGAGCCATTGTAGGTCTCAGAGGTGCTGGGTGATGTGGTCTTGTCATGGGATGCTGAGGATGAGTCTGGCTGCAGCATTCTGGACGGTCTGGAGTTTGCGGAGTAAAGATTTGTTAATTTTGGCATAGAGGGCGTTCCCATAGTCCAGTCTGCAGGTTATGAGTGCGTGGTTGACAGTCTTCCTGGCTTCGGGAGGATCCACTTGAAGGTCTTGCGAAGTATGCGGAGGGTGTTGAAGCACGTGGAAGATAAGGCGTTCATCTATCAGTCCATGGTGAGGGAGGAGTAGAGTATGATGAAGAGGTTGCAAGCGTTGTCCATGTGTGTGGGAGGGTTGCCGAGGGGTTGTGGCCACCAGGTGTCATTCCACACGTAAGGGGTGGATCCGAGGACAAGGACTTCTGTCTTCTCGAAGTTGAGCTTCATGCAGCTGCTGCTCATCCAGGATGCGACGTTCTTCATTTCTTCCATAAAACTGAGTCTGTTGGTGTCGGGTTCCTTAGTGAGGGAGAGGATGAGCTGGGTGTCAGTGTAGGATGCTATGTTGAGTCCATATTTTCTGACGATGGCTGCGAGTGGGCCATGTAGATGTTGAAGAGTGTGGGGCTGAGTGAGGAACCTTGGGGTACTCCGCATCTGATCCCTGTGGGTTTGGAGAGGAAGGGTGTGAGTCTGATTCTTTGAGTTCGGTCAGCGAGGAAGGAGCGGATCCAGTCTAGGGCAGTTCCCTGTATGCCGGTGTCGTGGAATCTGGCGGCTAGTGTGCAGTGGGAGACAGTGTCGAAGACTGCTCAGAGGTCCAGTAGGATGAGTGCTGCCGTGTGGCCTTGGTCAAAGAGAGTGCGGATGTTGTCCATGGCGTCTAGGAGGGCGGCCTCGGTCCTGTGGTTTCTGCGGAATCCGGATTGGGAAGTGTTGAGGATCGAGTTGGATTCTATGAAGTTCGGGAGCTGGTTGGTTCTTCTCGGTGACTTTGGCGGCGAAAGGAAAGAGGGAGATGGGTCTGTAGTTCTTGAGGTCCATCAGGTCTATTAAGGGTTTCTTGAGGACGGATTTGACTTCTGCACGTTCCAAGTCATCGGGGGAGCTGCCTGATTCAAGGGAGCCGTTGATGGTACGTCGTAGTTCAGGTGCTATGGCGGAGGCGGCTCTGTGGAAGATGTGCGGTGGGCAGGAGTCTATGGGGGCTCGTGAGTGAACGCTTCTCATGGTCATTGCGGAATCTTCTGTGATGACAGGGGTCCAGGCAGTGATGGTTGGCTGGGTGGAGTTGCTGGTGGCTGGTGTTGTGTCTGAGCCTTGGTTCTGTTTGTCGAAGTTGTCGTAGAGAGTCTTAATCTTGTGGTGGAAGAAGGTGCCGAGCTTGTTGCAGAGATCCTGGGAGGGAGAGACGTCTGAGGTTCCGCTGGGGGGTTTGGTGAATTTTTGAAGGATGCTGAAGAGTTCCTTAGAGTTGTGGGAGTTGGAGAGGATTCTGTCCTGGATGAAGTTCTTCTTCTTGGACCTGATGAGTTGGTGGTGTTCTGTCATGGTGGTCTTGTAGCCGGTGCGTTCTTGAGAGGTTTTGTTGTTCCTCAATGCTTTCTTGAGTCATCGGCACGTGCGCTTTGATTCTCGGAGGTCTGTGGAGAACCAGGTGGCTTTCAAGGTGCATTGTCTGTCTGAGTTCTGGAGAGGGGGCGAGCATGTTTGCGCAGTAGGTGAGCGATCTGTGAAGTTCATTGGCTGCAGAGTTGGCGTCGGTTGTGGTGGGAGGAGGAGTGCAGCTGAGGGTGGAGTTGAAGTGCTCTTCTGTGATCTTGCTCCAGTTTCTGCGTGGGTGGAGTGGTGTAGGTGTAGGTTTGTGTACGGGGGATTTCGAGGAGGACAAGTGGATGCAGTGGTGGTCTGTCAAGAGGGGTTGCGTGGTTTGGCAGAGCTAAGACGGCAGCAGTTGAAACAGAATGAGAGGGGGAAGAAGGTGGTGGCCAGGCAGAGCAGCGAACGACACAGGATGGGGGGGAACTCCAAGCATGACTCACTGAAAGCATGGGAGGTTTGTCAGAGGTGTGTCAGCAAAAGTTCCTTCGCCCAAGGTACACGGGAGCAGAGAGGGGGGACATGCGGGTGTTACAAGAGGGAACTTTGTCAGCAGTTACGAGTAACCATGTGGGGGAGACGATTATGCTGTCCATGGGGAAAGGTGAGCTGCTGCGGGAGGGTTTACTTAAATGGTGTCCAAAAAGGAGAACATATGGGTGTACAAATATGTGGACATCTATGTTCCCTGTAGGGTGCACTCATATATTTTCAGAGTGTCCAGCACCTCTATAGGAGTGAACATCTCATTCCAGGCATCGAGGGAAGACATGCCCAGCTGCTCATTTGAAGAGAATGCAAAAGCAATGAAGAGAGCTTTCTCTTCTTTTGCATGATGAAGCAAAAATAAATCCAATGGTCGAGAGATCCTGATGAGGTCCTATAACTATTCTGATGGGGCCACTGGAGAGGGACAGTATTAACAGACATTTATTTGCAACAGAGCCTGCTTGAGTTAAGTGCATTGTGTTTATATGCTAACGCACTTAACACCTTTTCACGCCCCTTTGCCCTTCTCTACAAATTTGCTTGAAAGGACTTGACAAGGGGTGTTAAATGCATTAGTAAGTGAATGGTTTGAGGGGAGATGCATATATGGCTACAGTAAAAAGCTATCTCGTTACAGTTGTGCTGGAATGTGCGTGTGGGGTGGAGGTGCACGCCCTGACATGAGGAAGACCAGTCCAGAATAAGGGGAAATTTCTGCATTTTAGATATTTAGCAGCCTCCCTGCGTCACACATGGAACAACGTCTAACAAACAACTGAGAAAGTGGGATAATGGAATCTATGCAAGGCTGAGAGTAAAAGTGAACTTTGCTACATTGACCTAATGATAACGTATCCAATTGGGACACAGGAGAGCACAAACAAGAAACCTTTGATAAATATTTATTAAAACACACATTTTGAAACTCAGTGCTTCTTCTATTATGCTAGCTACAAATATTTTAGGTATTGCCCTCATTAAAAGGCCAAATAATACCTGGTATCGCTTAATATTCAAATGCCACGTAAAAAATAATTTTAGTAGGTTCTAAAAGAATCAAGTTACAGTCTTCTATGCACACCAGGCTAAATTAATCGACTTTGTATTACTCTTTCTTACAAATTTTCTATTTGAGTGTAAGCTGACACCTATATATGAACAAATAAGTTGTTGTGTAGTGTCATATTTTGCAGCATTTTAGCAGGTCTAAATCAATGTTAATATTTTATTTATTACTTTCCACTTATTACATTTTATGAAATGTTATATTTTAGCTGTCTATCACCAGTGTTATTGGTGTTTTCCCTGTTTAATGTAGTGTCCAATTTGTGCAACAAATGCACGATCCACTAAGCTGTTACTCTATGTAAAATATTGATTGATTATCTATCACCTACTGTCCGGAAGAATCAATTTCACGTTTGTATTTTAAACTATGACCATTAAAGCTGAACTGAAGCTATGCATAGGCTCCGAAATAAAGCGCTTCTCAAACTTTACACACATTTAGGTGCCGATTACGATCCTGTAAAAAAATTCCCCGTACGACTCGTATCCGGTCTTTTTACCGTACGAATCGTACAAGTGCCGTACAAACTGCCAATCACGATTCGCATGGTAAAAAGGCCATACGAACCGCATTGGGAATTATTCCCCACACGTCCTCGGGTCGGAAAATGTGTCCGACACGTCCTCGGACGATTTACCGTACAAATGTGAAAAGTGAAGTCCGACCGCGGAATCACGATCCATCCCGTGCGTCCGAAGTTACAACCGTATGGAAAAAATACCGTCCGATGTTACAACCGGATGGAAAACACACCGTCCGCACCGAACACCCATAGAAACCATGGAGACATGTGCCCGCATACGCGCCGCCCCCCCGCCCCCGTACGTTCGAGTTGAACCCCCGTGTATGTACACCCCCACCCGTGTATGTACACCCGCGTACGTCTCGTACCCCCCGTGTATGTACACCCGTGTACGTGTCGTACCCCCGTGTATGTACACCCGTGTACCACTCGTACCCCCCGTGTATGTACACCCGTGTACATGTCGTACCCCCGTGCATGTACACCCGTGTACGTCTCGTACCCCCTGTGTATGTACACCCGTGTACGTCTCGTACCCCCCGTGTACGTGTCGTACCCCCCGTGTATGTACACCCGTGTACCACTCGTACCCCCGTGTATGTACACCCATGTACGTGTCGTACCCCCCGTGTATGTACACCCGTGTACGTCTCGTACCCCCGTGTATGTACACCCGTGTACGTCTCGTACCCCCGTGTATGTACACCCGTGTACGTGTCGTACCCCCCGTGTATGTACACCCGTGTACGTCTCGTACCCCCCATGTATGTACACCCGTGTACGTCTCGTACACGTACGGGTGTACCCCCCGTGTATGTACACCCGTGTACCACTCGTACTCCCCCGTGTATGTACACCCGTGTACGTTAGAGTCGTACCCCCACCCGTGTACGTATGGAGCGTACCCCCCACCCCAACAGTGTAAGTACGACCCGTACCCTCACCCGCGTATGCATGGAGCGTACCCCCACCCCAACATTCCAAGTACGGAGCGCACCCCAGGCCCCAACATCACCACCTTCACACAACATCGCGCATGTACGAGTCGTACCAAGCCAGACACAAGGACAGCACTGTACAACAAAATGGCCCATGTACACACCGTACACACGCCAAAAACGCACGTACACAACCAGGACAAAGCAAAAAAACACAAGAATACACCATTCGAATGGCACAAAGCCACAAAACATGTCCAACAACCACTAAAACAACACATTCACTGACCTGCAACTGCCAAAAACCAAAACAGAGGCCCAATACACAACCACTCCTTATAACACACCCACCCAAAGTTCAAACACAGCCACACCCACCAATGGACCAATAAAAAGGGCCCACACACACAAACCATGAGCCTTTGCAACAGACTCACTGCTGCCAGACCCCACAGACAACCTACAGCACCATACTAGAACAATTACTACACCTTACACTTGCACACCTTCACACACACACCTTCACAAACACCCCCTCATCACATTCACACACACACACAAACAACCACACCCACACACCCACAACCATCCACACACACACACCCCCACCATCCACACCCACACCCCTCACCATGCCCACTAACAAGAATCCAAAGTTCACTAGCCGAGAGTTGGAGGTCCTTGTCGAGCCACACCTCTTTGGAACATTGGTCAGACAGACCAGCATCTCCACAAAAACAGCCATGTGGCAGACGATCGTCGATGCTGTCAATGCTGTTGCGGACACCAGAAGGACCAGGCAGGAATGCCAAGCCAGGTGGTACGATCTGCGGAGGAGGGTCCGAGAAAAAATGACCAACGACCACAACCAGGCCAACGTCACTGGAGGAGGGCCGCCCCGCAGACCCGTACACTACCAGCCCTGGGAGGAGAGGGTGATGGCCATACTGCCGGTGGTGGCAGTCGACGGATTAGAAGGACTCCGAGACCCGGGTGAGTACACAAACAACTCACCTCACATGGGGGGAACGTCATCCACAACCAAACTCACAAACAGGCACGCAACCACCCCAAGCTATCGCATGACTCAACCACACTCCATGAACACGCACATGCCACTGGCGCCACCATGCCCCATGCACCCAGCTGGACAATGTCAAGTCACAGGCCACAGAAAACACCAACACATGACACGGTAAGCCGGATGGCGGGAGGGTGGGCCCAAAAAATCACATAGTGCAAATCAGAAGCAGACAACAATGCCCCCTGCCCATATGGCCTAGGTCACAGCCAGACAAACAGTGTGTCCCAACACAGGAATGACTTGCCAGCAAATGGCGGACGCCTTGCATCAACACATGGGGGTGACGGCACGTTCTTGCAGATGACAGCAGCTAATGAACAGCCAACACTGTGAAAGAGTGGCAGCACACACCACCACAGAAGCAGTGCAGACACAGACACTACACCCAATGGGTGCCTGGAGATCAGAAACAAACTCACATCAACAATCCAAGGGCCATTCAAAGATCTGCTAACAGTGTGTGCCCAGGAAGCTGGGCTGAGGTGACAGAGGGTGACACACAGAGGGAGGGAGTGGGGGACAGAGAGGGAGGGAGACACAGGGAGACGGACAGGGGGAGGAGGCTGACACACAGAGGGAGGGAGAGGGGGACAGAGAGGGAGCGAGAAAGGGACACACAGGGGGAGGAGGCTGACACACAGAGGGAGGGAGAGGGGGACAGAGAGGGAGGGAGACACAGGGAGACGGACAGAGGGAGGAGGCTGACACACAGAGGGAGGGAGTGGGGGACAGAGAGGGAGGGAGACACAGGGAGATGGACAGGGGGAGGAGGCTGACACACAGAGGGAGGGAGAGGGGGGCAGAGAGGGAGCGAGAAAGGGACACACAGGGGGAGGAGGCTGACACACAGAGGGAGGGAGAGGGGGACAGAGAGGGAGGGAGACACAGGGAGACGGACAGAGGGAGGAGGCTGACACACAGAGGGAGGGAGAGGGGGACAGAGAGGGAGCGAGAAAGGGACACACAGGGGGAGGAGGCTGACACACAGAGGGAGGGAGAGGGGGACAGAGAGGGAGCGATAAAGGGACACACAAAGGGAGGAGGTTGACACACAGAGGGAGGGAGAGGGGGACAGAGAGGGAGCGAGAAAGGGACACACAGGGGGAGGAGGCTGACACACAGAGGGAGGGAGAGGGGGACAGAGAGGGAGGGAGACACAGGGAGACGGACAGAGGGAGGAGGCTGACACACAGAGGGAGGGAGAGGGGGACAGAGAGGGAGCGAGAAAGGGACACACAGGGGGAGGAGGCTGACACACAGAGGGAGGGAGAGGGGGACAGAGAGGGAGCGAGAAAGGGACACACAGGGGGAGCAAATCAGCCTTGTGGTGTGTGGGAATGTCTGCTCGTCAGCAGGTGGACTGCGTGCATGTAGACTAGGGTGGCCAGTGCCAGAACCCCCCCTCTTCTCCATGGAAAAACACAGGGTCATGTCACAACCTGTGCACGAGCACAGCAACAGCTACCTGCATCATATAAGTGTGTGGAACAACTCCATGTGCCCACGTACAGTGCTACACGGAAGGCGCCAATGCATGGCTCGCCACACCTGCCCACTCCACTGCTGACTGCAGTCACAATTGACGCAGCAAGTAAGACTGTGCCACACATAGGTAAAGTTGCAAAAGCTGTGGCCAAGGGACATACCCATGCACAAGTGCACTGTGAGTGGAATGCAAGTCATATCCAAATTCCCAGAGCAAATCTGCCAACTCTGAAACCAATGAAACATGGATGTTGCATGGAACAAAATTAACATTGTCTCTCTCACACACAGGTCAACGTGGTGGATCACCCCCCAACACTGGGGGGGAAGACTCACAGGACCTGGCTCGGCGGGATGACGGAGCCACCGGCAGCGACGACTCTCACCACTCTGTGGACGAACCCGACCCCGACCAACCTGGCCCCTCTGGTGTCCAACGACCTGCAGCACCTGCGTCAGGTACAACTGGGCCAACCACCACCCCCACTCCTGCCACATCCCAGGAGACACCCAGGATCCCTGCCCCACCACCACAATGCAGCCAGGCTGGCCAGGAGGGACACGGTGTCCCGGGCACCCAGGTGGAGGCAGGCGACAACGCCAATGCCACCCCTCAGGGGTCCCGGAGACCCGATGTGCCCACAAGGGCAGGCCAGGTGCAAGTGGGCAGGGGTGGTGGGAGTGGAGGACGGCGGAGGCGCGAGCCTGACCGGTTGGCTGGGGAACCGGTATATTCCCATGTCCGAAACATCCTGGACACATACCGGCAGGACACCACGGGCATGGCCCAGGTTGTGTCCATCCTCGAGGAGATCAAGACCCAGCAGGCCCAGCAACATGCCTGTCTACTGCAACACCAACGGCGGATGGAGGACAGACAGGCTGAGCTCGTGACGGTGTTCACGGGAATTCACAGTACATTCCGTCGGATGGCCGACAACATGGGCAACCCTCCCTGTGCCACCAGGCGTAGAACATCACCACCCACAGGGAGGGATCAGGAGGAGGAGGAGGAGACATCCGATGGAGCATCCCAAACATCGTCACGGCCTGCTTCTGAGGGTCCCCGCAGGAGGGCGGGTCGTCCACAGAAAAGACCGTGAGGGTCGGCGCAACAGCACCATCTCCCAGGACACCTGGCCCACTGGAGCAACAGCAGCACAGCAGCAAAAGACATTCTCTGCCACATGGACTTGCTGGTCACTGTCTGACCAATGTTGACAAAGACTGTGGCATGGACTCTTAGGCTTTCAAATGGCAAGGACACCAACTCCCCTAGTGAACTTTGGATTCCACACACCCGGAAAGCCCCTCATGTCAAACCCCCCCCCCCACCCCAACCAAAATAAAAAGTCACACCATGAAGAGTAGATGCCTAGTGATTGCATTATTACCTCACATGTGTCTTGTAAAGTCTAACCATGCCTGAGTTCTCATTTGACTTCAACCATCCACACCCTGGGGCCAGAGTCTGGCACCGGACACACATGGGTCACATTGTATTAGGCCAGACAGACATGGAGCACCATACACACCCGTGATGGGCCCAACCTGCTGAGGGGGTGGCCGCACAACCGTGCCGACAGACATATTGAGTACAGCGACAGCCATGCGCAGAGGTCAGGGATCATGTGGAGTGTCCTGGGGGGCACCCAGGTATGTGTGGACAGGTGGCAGAACCATGTCCTACAAGCTTGAGTCAGGTGGATGCAGAGAATGGTGGCCTGGCCAACGTTGGATGCATGGGGATGGCACATGTCACAATACCCACACAGTCATGGACATCATGCACAATACACAGTCTAATCCCACACAAACAGCTTGCATCTTGCTACTCTACACATAGACACATAGCCACTATCACGGAAAACCATGCCAGAGATGCCGGATGCACCGTGGCAACACACCAGCATTGACTGAGAAGAGGCACCTTGGAGGCATAGGGACACCTTTATTAGTCATGTATTCGGGATTGCAGAGGCAACTCGGAGGACACATGAACGGGTCATGTGGAGTTACATGTGGGTCCAACACTGGCACCCCCCTTCTGCAGCACAAATGCGTGATAGCCATGGAACTGGTACACAAGTGTCGGCTAACACCTAAACACCCCCTGCTGCTCACGGAGAGACTGCCATACACCATTGATCCGCTGATGTGGAAGTCCCACACCATGTCAAGCCAATGCAAACCGTATGTGTCCGAGGGCAGTGTAACACACATTGATGCCATCATCACATTCCACAATCCCATCACTGATGACTGTCAACAAGTCTGACCATCTATTCAGGTGTACCCAGCTGCTTGTCATGTGTACCATGGTGATGCGACATGTCTGCAGAGGAACCAAACATCGACAGGGGCAGTGTGCATACATCGTAAACAACTGCCACACCCAATACACCCCTGATGCATCCCTTACCCTAAGGAGACTTCCAAACTTGTCCGTGCGTGTAACGCTGAGTCAGCACACGATGACGTGTCCATGAGGAATAGCAGTGCCACAACAATGCAACCAGCAGACGGCATGCGCAAGTACCTGGGGAAGAGAGACACACAAGAAGTCAGCCACAAAAAGCACAGCCACTTGCATGTGCATGTACTCGACACATGTAAGGATGACAACATGCCAGGTCACAATTATGACTGGGGATATACACTCATCACTGGCACCATCACTCCAGTGACACATCCACACATACCTCTGACTCACGTGCCATACATGCAGATGGACACACACATCGCAACACATGCCACACGGGGACAAATGCGTGCACACACAGACACTGGTACTCACCACTAAGCAAAGAAGTCGCGTATGAGCCGACTCCGGATGTCCTCTTGCGGCTCCACATCCTCCACATCACTAGCCCCATTGCCAAGACCTTCGTCCTCCACGGGTGGATGGTCCTGATCATCTTGATCCAGGATGAGTGGCACAGCTCTCTCAACTGCCATGTTGTGCAGCATGCAGCAGACCATGAAGATTTTGCAGACCTTTGCCGGGGCATATGGGAGGGCGCCGCCGGTCTTGTGGAGGCATCGGAATCGGCTCTTCAGGAGTCCAAATGTCCTCTCTATCACTCGCCTTGTCCGGCCATGGGCGGTGTTGTAGCGGAGCTGGGCCGACGTGATGGGGTTGCGGAGAGGTGTGATCAGCCATGGCATGTTGGGATAGCCAGCGTCCCCTACATGGAAAGCACATGGACATTAGTAGGACAGGAGAAGCGGTTGCGCTGGAAGCCTACGCAAAATACAGGACAGCCAGAGTGTACCCACCAACAACACATGCTCGTCCGTTGCGCAGCTGCGTCATCATTTCAGGCACCCTGCTACGCCTCATGATGTAGGCATCGTGTGCTGATCCTGGAAAACGAGCACAGACATGTGAAATTACCATGTTGGACAAACACACCACAAGGGCATTGATGGAGTGGTAGTGCTTGCGATTCCTGTACGCTACCTCCTGTGCCTTTGGTGGTACCAAAGCCACATGTGTCCCATCTATGGACCCAATGACATGGGGCATCCCTCCCAGGGCATAGAATCCACGCTTGACAGCAGTCAACATTTCAGGGGTTGGAAAATGGATGAATTCATCCAGGTGAAGCAACATGGCCTCTAAGAAATCATGCAGCACACGGCAGAACATGCTCTGGGACATGCCACCAACATGAGCTATGGTATTTTGAAAGGTACCCGTGGCAAGAAAATGTAGTGCTGCCATTACCTTCAGCTTGGGTGTCAGTGCCGTAGGATACCTGTGCAGCGGTTGCAGGTGTGGTGCCAGCCTCGCCTTCAACTCCATAATCAACCGTTGGGGGAAGCGGTAGCACCGGATACAGTCATTCTCCCGCATGGCAGCCAAGTCCGGAATAGCTCGGGGAAGAGGCGGCGCTCTGCAGTAATTTGGAAGTGACAAGGAAGAGTGAGTGCACTCCAACAACAATTTGTTGGTGCTGAGCACATGTTAATCTGTCAATACACATATGCGACATACGGAGTCAGGTATGTGCCACATGCCCTGGACACGTATGGCTGCCAGCTGACACTCCTACCAAGACCCAGCTACACACGGAGATTGTGAACCTCCACATGCCATGGCATGGAATTAGCTGTGTCCCAGTGTAAGTGAACAGCCAGACGCAACACAGGAGTGACATACATCCACACATCAGCAGAAGTAGGATGCCGATTGCAGAGACTGGTAGCGGAACAATAGAGCCACAGGTCACATGACATTACACTAGGACAGCCCACACACCTTGCCATGAAGGTGTATATGTGATGACTCACCACACATACATAGAGAGGATGCAGACATTTCCTTGTTACGCTACTCCATGTCCCATGCATACACATGCACCTCACATCCGATACCACATGTGGCCTGGTGTGCGTAACAGTGTGCCATGTCCATCTACACACAGACACATGTTGGTTGCTGCAACAGCTGATGCTTTTGAGGGAGCTCCAGCATCAACCTAATGGGAACCCTCCACACATACACGACATAGTCACATCGTGCACCGTGGGTAGTGACATGTCTGGTCTGGTAACCCCTGTACCGGGCATCAGGGGACACTTGCGTGTGTTGGTGACCGTGCCATGCCAGTGACGCTCATCCCAAGTGTGCAGTACGACATGCACACATGTCAAGGGAGTTTTGGGCATGCCTGGCACACATTGCACCGTCACACATAACATCTGTACACATCTCATCATACATCTCGTGCCTTCTCCACTCAGGAGTAATGTGCCACATCACAGCCTTTCACACCTGTGCCCCACGCATGTAGTACTGTCCAGACAATGCCTTGATGTCCATCCATGGACAAGTATGTCAGCCCTATTCCTCCCTGTGTGCTGCCTGTCACCACTGTGATGTGTGAAAGGCACCGTACATTCGCTAAGAGGGCCTGTGTACGTTCCCTATCACTATGGGAGTTCTGGCGTATGCGTACTCATAGTGATAGTGAGCGTACAGGCGTGTGTACGGTCCGTACCACTATGAGTACGCATACGCGCGAACACCCATAGTGATAGTGAGCGTACAGGCGTGTGTACGGTCCGTACCACTATGGGTACGCATACGCGCGAACACCAATAGTGATAGTGAGCGTACAGGCGTGTGTACGGTCCGTACCACGATGGGTACGCATACGCGCGAACACCCATAGTGATATTGAGCGTACAGGCGTGTGTACGGTCCGTACCACTATGAGTACGCATACGCGCGAACACCCATAGTGATAGTGAGCGTACAGGCGTGTGTACGGTCCGTACCACTATGAGTACGCATACGCGCGAACACCCATAGTGATAGTGAGCGTACAGGCGTGTGTACGGTCCGTATCACTATGGGTACGCATACGCGCGAACACCCATAGTGATAGTGAGCGTACAGGCGTGTGTACGGTCCGTACCACTATGGGTACGCATACGCGCGAACACCCATAGTGAGACGGACCGTACACACGCCTGTACGGGCCGTTGATATGCATTTGGGGTGCCCTAGGGCCCCGGTACGCACCGTACCTGTGTGTGAAGCTCCAAATTACATAGGGGACACATGAGGGACAAGTATTAAGCCCTACATGCATGCTGGTTGTCATGGAGACCAAGTTTAAAGTTTGAATTTTTCCGGAAGGTGCACAGCAGAAGTCAGTTTGAATGAATCTACTTTGTTGCAATGTGGTTCTGGAGTTGACATCATGCTGAAGAAAAAAACACTATAAAAAAAATGACTGTGCTAGGTTTGAAGGGATTGGAGGAAACATAGGATGCAAATGTGAGTGACCAATCACTCTGTACTCCTGTGCATGAAACAGGCCAGCAAGGCAGATATAAGGCAGCCAGGTCCCATGAGGGAGCACTTGCCTGCACATCTTTGTATTCGACGACCCAGCTGCTTCTACTGATTCCCTGGAACCATGTCAAGGTCTGTGGAGAGGACACAGCCATTCACCCTGGAGGAGAACCTGGCATTGCTGGATGTGATCCTCCCACAGTACCCCCTTCTGTATGGGCGACCAGGGTATCAGGTGAGTGCAGAGGCTACTAGCACAGACTGTGTCCCTTTTTTGTGACTGTGACTTCTGGCATTGTGTCCAGGTGTGACACACATGCTATGTACTGTAGGGGGGGTCACAGGGGGGAGAATGCCTGATGGCTCCCAGCCAGAGCATGCTGTGGTGCATGTCTGCTCTCCTCACTTGCATTGTGTGTACTGTGACAATCACTGCATGTGGCATTACACATTCTGCCTGTCTAATCCTCCTGGGTATGTTGCTTCTACAGTCCTCCTGTGATTCTGTGGTCACCCCAGTGTGACAGGTGACTGTACCCACAGATGTGTGTTTGTTCAGTGTACCTGTGCTGAGAGTGTCCACATGATGTGTTTGTACCCTGGACATCGGTGTGTGTGTAAGTCCCCTGTCATGTGGGTGGGTGCATATGTGTAGTGTAGCACCCCAGATGCATGAGGGATGGATATACCCTGCCCATCTGATGTGAGCAGGGAGCAGTGCTGGGTGTCTGACGTGCAGAGCCAGCCCCACACCTGTGAACCCCCCCAGTCTAGTGGCACATGTGCAGAGTGAGGTTTGTAGCTGCATTTGGCAATGGCAGGTGAATGTCCTGTGCCTGTGTGTGTCTGTGTACTCTGCTGAGGTGGCGTCAGTGGCCTGTGGCATGTGACTGCTTTGAGGTGCTGCCCAGACGCAGGAGGGGTGTGTGCAGAGTCCTCCCAGCAGTGCCCAGAGACAGGAGGGGTGGGTGCAGAGTCCTCCCAGCAGTGCCCAGAGACAGGAGGGGTGGGTGCAGAGTCCTCCCAGCAGTGCCCAGACACAGGAGGGGTGGGTGCCTAACACTCCCAGCAGTGCCCAGAGACAGGAGGGGTGGGTGCCTAACACTTCCAGCAGTGCCCAGAGACAGGAGGGGTGGGTGCCTAACACTCCCAGCAGTGCCCAGAGACAGGAGGGGTGGGTGCCTAACACTCCCAGCAGTGCCCAGAGACAGGAGGGGTGGGTGCAGAGTCCTCCCAGCAGTGCCCAGACACAGGAGGGGTGGGTGTGATGCACAGTGTGAGCCTTGATCATTGATTGTGTCGTTGCCCTCATTCCACCTGTGTACTTTCATTGGCACGTACTGCTTTTTCCCTTCCCCAGAGGATCATGTCCCTATGACAAAGGTGCAATGCGTTGGATGCATACTATGCCTTGTTGTGAACAGCAAATGTGTTCTAATATGTCTCACTGTGAGATGTGCCTGGTGTATTGATGTAGTGTCACTTGTTCATCCTCACAGGTTGGCGCCTCTGCCAAGGAGCAGATCTGGCTGACCGCCGTCAGTGCCGTGAGGAGTGCGGATGGTCGGGAGCGGCGCCTGTCCCAGGTGAGGAAACGCTGGCAGGATATCCGGTGCTGGACGCGGAGGATCGCACGGGTCCTGCTGGGGGACTCACCTGAGAGCCATAAGAACCGCGGGCGCCGCCGTCTGACCCACATCCACAAACGTGTGCTGGCAGTGGTATTTCCAGACTTGGAGAGGCGCTTACAGGAGAAGCAGCAGCAGGAAGGGGGTAGGTATATGTGTGTTTGTTGTGTGTCACCAGCATTTGTAAGTGCACAGTTGCATGGATACACTGCCAGGGTTTAAAGGTGCTGTGCAGATCCTGTTACCCACAGTATAGCGGTGCTCTCCTGCTTCCCTTCCCCTCCTTGCAATGTGTTCCCTGGTCTGTGTGTAGTCACTCCTTCACAAGGTAATGTAGGCTGGCGCTTTCTCCACGTGAACTATGCCTGTAGCATCATGTGTGGGGGTGGTGTGTAACAGGTTTTGGGACCTTGCCTGTGCCCTGTCCAGTTCAGTGCATGTGGGTTCCATGTCAGTTGGCACTGATGCTGAGTCCAGACATGGGAGTTAGTCTCTCAAGTGTAATGCCTTACAGCGCGCATGTCCTATGTAGGGGCCTGTGACATGATGTGCATGAGTGTGCGATACGCATAGTGCAGGGATGGTGGCGTGTGTTGCAGTCATTCCCATTCAGGAGCATGGAGTTGTGTGGCCACTACTGTCCCCTGGGGCATATTTTCCTAGGTGTCATGTGTGTCATCACAAAACGTGGACACTCTCAGTGTCTACAGCATAGGTTGTGCTCTGTGCCATTGTCCCCTGGCACCATGTATATTGACGTGAAATGTAGTACAAGTGTCCACTGTACAGCCGGACCTGATTTTTCTTGTTCATACTCACAGTGGCCAGTGCCTGTGTGTCTTGTTACAATCATCTGATGATGGGCATTTGTACATGATTATTTGGACAGGCGCACCTTGGGTGTTTGGCGTCCAATCTTGCATTTAGGCAGCCCCTGTGTATTTCACCCAGACTAAGAGATGTAAGTGCCACCTGTGTCTCAACAAATTGCCTCATGTAGGGGGTGGTTGGTGCGGGCCAAGCCTACATGTCAAAACCAGAATCCTCCTTGCTAGGTCTGGCCAGTGTGTGATGTTTGTCTGGACATACACTCAAGGTGCGGTGAGCCAGTCATGGTGGGCATGTTTTCAGTATTACCTATGCAGCATGTGCCTCAAGTTCATGGATATGGTCCCTGCTCATCCCTATTTTCGCCAACGCTGTGTGGTGCAGATGCAGTGCTGGATTGTCCCCAGGGCCTGGCTCCTATGTCAAACTCCATTTCATGTCATTTGCTATTGTGTCATGCTCTCCATGGAATTTCAGTGGCATGGTGGGTCAACCAACTGTGTGTTTCATGCCCTACATCTGTACCTTGTTTTGTAGATGTTACTGATCTTTCTTTTCAGGCTATGCACTGTAACCTATGTAGATTGGACTCATGTGACAGATGTATACAGGTGTATGATTAATTTCTGTCTCTTCACCCTGCCCACAGCATCGTCGGGGGACACGGAGGGAGGCATGGGCACAGACGGAGCGAAGGGACCGAGCACCAGTGCCAGCGGTGACATCGTGGCTGGCACATCGAGTGGGACAGAGGCGGAGGAGAGTGAGGCCGAGGACCTGTCGACTGGCACGACGGAATATGAAGCTGACGGGTCCGAGGATGATCTCTCCGAGTGGGCGGAGGCTGCACCAGCAGCTGACAGCGGCACAACATCTCGCCCCGCCCCCTCCATTGCCATCAGCCGCCTCCCACTTGCTCGTGTCCCTTCCCAGCGTGCCCAGTCATCGCATGTCTCCTTCATGCCAGGCACCGCACCCCCTGCCCCTGTCTCCACTGCTGCCGCCAATGCCGAGTCTGTGGACATCCAGCGGCAGTTGCAGGTTGGTCAGGCTGCGATCCTTAATGTCCTCCATGGCCACAGCCAGGTCCTCAACAACATGGAGGCATACTTGGAGGGCATTCATTCATCGCAGGCTGACCAACGCAGCTTGCTGAGGTCGATAGACTCGACACTGACTGCAGCAGTGGGTCTCCTGCAGCGCTACGTCCCACCCCCTACCCCTGCCCCATCCACACTTCCCACTCCCATGCCTGTCCCACGTACACCCAGACGTCAGCATGCACCCACCACAACAGACACAGGCACCACACCAGCAGGGAAGGTCCACCGCACACCTCCTGACACGCACACACAGGGTGAAGTAGGCACACCCACTGGGTCGGGGGGCAAACGTGTGACACGCAGCCAGAGTGGGAGTCCGCATTCCACCAAATCCACTCCCTCCAAATCCCCTCCCCTCAGCTCTCCTGGCCACATCTCCCCCAAAGACTCCTTCATGGCCGCTCTGTCCCTGAGCCCCACAGTGACACCACCCCGCAAGCGGTCAAGGAAGTCCCCGGTCAGGGTGGTTGAGTCCCCCCCCTGTCCACACCCTCCCCCAGTGGCGCTGCGACCCATCCCTCTGACCCCCCCCCCCTCCTTGGGGCCTGTGGTTCCTTCGGGTGCAGGGGATTCCCTGGAGGACCTTGCTAAGGTGTGCAGCGAGATCCTGGCCTCCGCCTTTGGCCCTGCCCCACCCCCTGTGGTGGAGTCCTCCATCCCTGCACCCACGACGCCTACCCTTCGCCCTGATGTCCCTGCGGTGCCTGGTCCTTCCCCCCCACATGATGCCCTCACCCCTGTGGAAGACGACGGAGTCTGACTGTGCAGGCAAGCTAGGGGACACGCATCCCACTGTGTCCCCCATCCGGCTGTGACTTCTGGACTGCCCTATGGGCTTTGTAAATATTGAACTTCCTGCATTCCACAATGTTTGGATCATGCTGAATAAAGCAATCTATTTTGTTTCCTTATAACACTACTGCTTTGCCGGTATTGCTGTTGGTGGGGCTGCTACATGTTGTTGGGTGGTGTTCATGTGTTGGGTGTGTGGGAAATGTAGTAGTGTGCTGCTCATAGGGGGGACCCTGGGATCTGTGTGCCATCACAAGGTGTTAGCTAACTTTCTTTGTTCATGTAAGCAGTTTCTGCATGGTGACATTGTCCCAAGGTGTGTTCCTTCCTCTGTGTACCCTGACATCTTCCCTGCAGGGTGTTTCCAATGTGTTGTGCTGAGCTGTGTCTACATGAGCTGGGTGTGTGACGGAGCCCTTCAACTTTGGCCATGCATGCAGAGCTATGTCTCCACCTGCATCATTCGTGGCATCCTTGGTGATCACTGTACTTGTGTATGGAGTCTGTTGACATGAGTTCATGGGGACATGTTCCCTTTTAGGCAGTATGCATGTGTGTACTCCCAGCCTCGCACACATGTGTTACATGTACTGCAGGGTCTTTGTGCACCTGACTGACAATTGTGGCAATTGGATCTGTGGGTACTCCACCCTTATTTTTTTCCATGGCCAATGCTGGGAGGACTCTGCACCCACCCCTCCTGTCTCTGGGCACTGCTGGGAGGACTCTGCACACACCCCTCCTGTGTCTGGGCACTGCTGGGAGGACTCTGCACACACCCCTCCTGTCTCTGGGCACTGCTGGGAGGACTCTGCACCCACCTCTCCTGTCTCTGGCATTGCTGGGAGTGTTAGGCACCCACCCCTCCTGGCTCTGGGCACTGCTGGGAGGACTCTGCACACACCCCTCCTGTCTCTGAGCACTGCTGGGAGTGTTAGGCACCCACCCCCCTGTCTCTGGGCACTGCTGGGAGGACTCTGCACACACCCCTCCTGTCTCTGGGCACTGCTGGGAGTGTTAGGCACCCACCCCTCCTGTCTCTGGGCACTGCTGGGAGGACTCTGCACCCACCCCTCCTGTCTCTGGGCACTGCTGGGAGGACTCTGCACACACCCCTCCTGTCTCTGGGCACTGCTGGGAGTGTTAGGCACCCACCCCTCCTGTCTCTGGGCACTGCTGGGAGGACTCTGCACACACCCCTCCTGTCTCTGGGCACTGCTGGGAGTGTTAGGCACCCACCCCTCCTGTCTCTGGGCACTGCTGGGAGGACTCTGCACACCCCCCTCCTGTCTCTGGGCACTGCTGGGAGTGTTAGGCACCCACCCCTCCTGTCTCTGGGCACTGCTGGGAGGACTCTGCACCCACCCCTCCTGTCTCTGGGCACTGCTGGGAGGACTCTGCACCCACCCCTCCTGTGTCTGGGCACTGCTGGGAGTGATAGGCACCCACCCCTCCTGTCTCTGGGCACTGCTGGGTGGACTCTGCACACACACCTCCTATTTCAGGATATGTACGCTTAGAACATACACGGGTGTGGGTTCGCTCCATGCATACGAGGTGTGGGTACGGGTCGTACTTGCACTGTTGGGGTGGGGGTACGCTCCATACGTCCGCGGGTGAGGGTAGGGGTCGTACTTACACTGTAGGGGTGGGGGTACGCTCCATACGTATGCGGGTGTGGGTACGAGTCGTACTTACACTGTTGGGGTGGGGGTACGCTCCATACGTCCGCGGGTGAGGGTAGGGGTCGTACTTACACTGTTGGGGTGGGGGTACGCTCCATACGTACGCGGGTGTGGGTACGAGTCGTACTTACACTGTTGGGGTGGGGGTACGCTCCATACGTCCGCGGGTGAGGGTAGGGGTCGTACTTACACTGTTGGGGTGGGGGTACGCTCCATACGTACGCGGGTGTGGGTACGAGTCGTACTTACACTGTTGGGGTGGGGGGTCCGCTCCATGCATAGGGGGTGGGGGTACGGTCCGTACATACACGGTTGGGGTGGGGGTAAGCTCCATACGTCCGCGGGTGAGGGTAGGGGTCGTACTTACACTGTTGGGGTGGGGGTACGCTCCATACGTACGCGGGTGTGGGTACGAGTCGTACTTACACTGTTGGGGTGGGGGGTCCGCTCCATGCATAGGGGGTGGGGGTACGGTCCGTACATATCCATCCCCACGCTATGTGATGCTTGTGCGGGCCGTACCCAGGCCTTTGCCACGTGGGTACAGCCGTCCCGCCATTGTTGGGGTGACGTAGGTGTGGGCGTGGTACGACTCGTACCCACGCTCTTAAGGCCTGGGTACGGGACGTACCTGTATTGTTGTGTTGCCGGTTCGCGTCATCAGGCACTTCCGTTGTGGCGGACGCTGGCTTTGCTGGACACGCCCCCACCCCCTCGTCGTGACCAGGGCCTGTGGGTCAGGTATGTCCAGGGCATGTGTGCTGTGTGACTTTGGTGGGGGTTTTGTGGCCTGCCCCTGGTCCTGCCCCCCCCTTTCCCCCCTCCCTTTGTTGTTCTGACCTTCTGCGGCGTCTGCGTCCGAACCTGTAGAGGAGGTCGACTGCTATGAGGGCCGGGATGACACGTAGGTTCGGGTCCATGTCTGTCCGTCGCGTACAGGTACTCCTTGTTCGCGTCGTCCTGATTTCCCGGCAGTTTTTGGCAGCCGGAAAATTTTCACCGTGCGGGATGAGGTCGGTGCGATTCGTGATTCCTGGTTCGTGAATGGCAGGCTGCGTGCGTCCCGACGTCGCGTCGGCGCTTTCCCGGATCACATTTGTATGGTTTTTTTAGTCGGTCGGGCTTTTGTACGATTCGTACGGAAATGGTGTTTCCGTGCGAATCGTAATTCCATGTTTGTATATTGTTACGACCGGGTACGCGTCGGACGGAGAATATGCTCCGTCCGACGGTTCGTACCCGGTTTTTACAGGATCGTGATCGGCACCTATGTAGTCTAAAGTTTATTCAGAAGAGGTGGTGTTGGCTAGAACATTAGGACTCAGCAATTCATAACAATTAATAAAGGAATGGAGAGGTAATTAAATCTATGAACACAGCTAGACGATTAACTCAAAACTCCAAAACGCAAAATGAATAATACTCCGACCACTCGAGCCCCACCCGTCCTAGTGCAGTGCCATGAACAGGTATTACCCACGACACTATATATATGATATTTAACACAGAGTTATCACAATGGACTAGCCACTGCCTACTACCTTTGACTCAGGGTTGCCACCATGTACCTTAAACTTCCTACTGTCTTAGGCAGAGGGTGTCACACAATGCAGGAGCTTCTATCTTTATGTCTTGCCACTATGACGGGAAGAAAGAGTTAATACTCCATTTGGGAACACTGCTACTAAAAACTTAACTTTGTGGTTTTTCTGCAGTCCCTGTGTTGGCGCAGTGTGCCTGCAAGCATGCAGTTCTCTCATAGAGGAGGTTCTATGGTAAGAAGAAGCAACTGCGGCCAAAGGTTGTGAGTTTTCCTAATGGTGTTGGGCTGAGAGAAGGTTGCGAAACCGCACCAAAGCCACCCTCTCCCCAGCTAAGCTTTGCACAGCTCTTGGCAGGTCTATGTTATCTTCCTTGTGTCCGATCACAACTCCATCCCCCAAAGAAATGAAAACCCACCCAAAAGTTGCAAATTTGCTTATTTGTGATTTTCTTATTCTTAGTCTATAAATGCCATTTCCAAATCTCATATGTTAACTTGTGAGTAAAGCTTCATAAAACGCTGAGCCAAATCTCTATATCCAGTTGTCACAATTTTATTATTTTCAGTTGTGACCAGACTGTTGTAACAATCATAAAAACTTTAATATTACACATAACAGAAAATATGAGGCCCTGCTTATTTAGTGAGTAGACTCTGGCCCATTGCCTATTACACATGCAGAATGTGGGTGCTGAAGAATACCTACACTTTTCATGATCAAAGAATCACATTTCCCATTCAGCTCATACCTGCAGGATTAGCACCTGTGATACATACACACAGAAGCTAAGAGTTGAACAACTAATGACATCATTAGTAACATTAAAACTTGCATATCCAGACGCTAACATCATATTGTCGGGTGACTTCAACATCAACTCACAGCATAACAGGAAAAAGGGCACAATAGCGCCCACACCAGTCTCTAATCGACGTGATACACTCAGTGAGAGATGCGCGGCCCGTCTAGATGATCTTTCAATGTGTTCACTTAACGGTCGAAGCCCGACAGAGTACCCTGCAGCATACACAAGGGTTACTCATAAAACACGTTCAATCATCGACTACACATTTATGGACCTCAATCTTCCCCCGTATATTGCGAATTTTCAAATAATAGACAAGGCGGAAAGGGACCATCAACCGCAATCTTTCACGCTAAGGCGATGTCTCTTCAAACACAATGCTACAACCTAAAACATCTTTGCTGGAAAATAGTTAGCATTGAGTATATCACTAGTACATACACCAGTCTTTTGGAGAGATTCAACGTGGAGCCATTGAGTATAAAGGCCTGGGAATCCTTCATTCAGGAAGTAAATAAAAAAATCTCAAATTATGCCCATGGCCATAAAGCAGGAAGATCAAAAAGTGCAGCTTGGTTCACCAAAAGTTTAAGGAAACAAAAACAACAGTTAAAGAAGTACTTAAGGCAATTACGAACCCGGGGCCCTGAACCCCCCCAGGAACTCTTGCGCCTAATATTAAAAACAAGAAATTAGTTAAAAAGGGATAATAAGGCAGCCAAGAAAGAGTTCCACTAACACATCTGGGCAAAACTGTTTCATGCCTGTAAACTAAGGGAATATTTTCAAAAAAACAAGGGAACCCAAAGGATAGATAAGGACCTTGGGTGACAGCTTTATATTAGAACAATGGTCCTTAAACAGAACAGTAGTCACAAGGATAAATATTGACTAGAATCAGTGCTATATTACGAGTGTCCAGCCGGACATTCAATTTAATCAATCAGTAACGTCAAAAAACACAAATAAGAGCACATCAATATAGTGGGACACAGTCCTGCATCCTACAACAAACACATGACAAGTACATTTAAGACAAAATCATTTCAGGCAAGACAGAGGTAGCTTGTGGAATATTGAGCATAATAGTGGCAAGCTTAGAAAAACAGTAATTGCACTTCTTTTATCACATTGGATTAATGTGCATACTGTTTACATTAGTCGACGACATTTCGATCCTTTTAAAACAATAGTAGGATCATCATCAGGACAGTTAAAGTTACAAGCCTGAATTTGTAAAAGTGCCTTGGACTTGCATGCGGGAACAATTTATGCGCACGGTCGCTCGAACCGAGCTGAAAGAACCGCACAATGGATGGGTCTTAACAATAACTGGCGAGGATCTGCTGGCGTTTTGGAATAAGTAAATTAATTCACGGCAAGGTAGCGATGCACGTGGGAAGCTATCCCAGCTATTCAGCCTCAGATCCCACGGCACAATGTGCATCGTCACCTTGCCGTGAATTAATTTACTTATTACAAAACACCAGCTGTTCTGTTTAGGGACCATTGTTCTAATATAAAAATATGTAAAATAAGGGATTCCAAGCTCCTCTGGGAACAGATCAACCAGCTACAAAACGGCATGGACCGACATCAAAATTCGTACATATTGAAAGCCACCTGGGGAGCCCATATCGAACTCTTATATAAAGAAATCCCACTCTCAAACACCCCGAATAATGGAACACCAAAATGGAAGGGGGTTGCTGGTACAGGACTAGTCAACAACATCTTGACTCACAAATTACCTGAATTCTCTGTGCCGAACCCACAAGAACAAGTGCTAAAAATTATTACAAATTTAAAATTAGAGGGTGTGCCAGGGCCCAACGGTCTACCAAATGCCCTGTTCCGGCATGGTCCTTCATTTTGGTCTGGTCACTTTACTCCCCTTTTCACCCACGCTATTTCCTCCAGTTCCATCCCTGAGTCTTGGAGAGGAAGCATCCTAAATCAATCTACAAGTCGGGCTCTCGCTGTGATCCATCCAACTACAGGTTGATTGCACTAATTGATGATTGATGTGGAGGCAAAAATATACCCATCGAATCTCCTGGTGGACCTCGAGGACTGGGTCAGTCGAACTAACCTGATAGCTTACACGCAAACCGGATTTTGGGCAGGGATGGCACCCTTGTTAAAATCTCTGCAGTTACCCTCCTAGCCAATCAAGCCTTTGCAAAATCTAGGCCCTTGTACGCATGCTTCATCGATCTCAAAGCGGCCTTGAAATAAAGTTTTGAGAGCTAAGTTATGGGCAAAAATGCAAGGCTGGGGGGTACCAACCAAACCCCTGGAGGCCATAATTAATCTCTACTCTCACATGTGGGTCCAAATTAAGAAAGGAGATGGTGCAGTTTAACCAACAAGATCCCAACACGCAATGGGCTAAAACAGGGTTGCTTGTTAGCGGCCTGCCTATTTAACATATACATCTCAGATCTTGACAAGCACCTTTGGTCAATTCAGCCGATCCCACACAATTGGGCAAAACACCGATACCGTGTCTCCAATATGCGGACGACATTGTTTTGCTAGCACAAACTCCTGTAGGCCTGCAGAGACTGATAACGGAATTAGGAGCTTACACCACCCTGGCACAATTAACTATCAACCATCAAAAAACAAAGGTGATGTGTTTCTCCAAACGCAATAAAACAATGAAAAAATGTACATTTTCCTGGAAATTAGAAAAGCAACCGTTAAACCAGGTAGTTTCGTACAAATACCTAGGTTTTCAAATACACTGCCACCTCAACTATAAACCCTTCAGCGCGGCGCGGATTACCGCGCTGTGCTGAAAGTTCTATTGAGCGGGCGGGGCCATGACGGAGCGGTTCCGTCATACGCACAGCGCAACCGACGCGCATGACGGAACCGCTCCGTCATGCACATCGAAGGGGTTAAGCTACATCTGGACCAAGGACGCACGAAAGCAAAACAATTGCTGTTTGCATTTAAGATTCTAAAAAAAAAGCTTACTGGTCACTTGCTAAAAGTGATTGCAGCAAAATGCCTTCCCTCCATTTCTTATGGCTCAGAAATCCTGAATATTAAATATGCCACCGTTCTAAATACAGCACAATTCACATTTTTCAAGAGATTGTTTTTAATTCCGTCACATACCTCACAGGCACAAATCTGCCTTGAGTACGGACTAAAAAAACAAATCCCGGCCAGACAAGGTGCACTAGTAAAGTATTACTGGAGGATGAGGGAAGCAGAAGACAACACCTTAGGTCACCACTGTTGGGTGGAGATTGAAAATCAAGCAAGGCTAGTCAACTCAATCACGACAGTCTTGAAGGAATCCCTCTCTGCATTACAGCTAGAGGAGGCCTGGTTTACCCCTGCAACATACCCCGGATTTAAATCTGTTGTGAATAAGGTCATCAAGCGGATATCGTTATTGACGGATAAAACTACCTTCTCCAAAAAATACCACACATGGCCAGTTATACATACCTACCAGACTCTGAAACCACAACCGTACCTGTCTGAACACTTTTCTCAACAGGAAAGGCACCATCTGGCGCTGCTGCGAATGGGGTCTTTTCCCTCGAAGAACCTGACCCCGGAATGGAAACACATGGCCATCCAAGGAATGCCGCCTTTGCGGGCAAGGGGATGAGTCATTATTACATATATTATGCATTTGCCCATCACTATTAGAAACTCAAAAATCTCTCCTTCGGGAGTCCTTTAGGAATAAGAACATGCAGATCCGCAGTCATCAAGTGTCTAGGAGGGTCGTCGATTCCTCTTTCTTTCAGAGCCATAAAATTCTAGAAAATTGTGGCCAAAGAATTGGACTAAAAAGCAATTCAATCTAAGTAGCCCAAAAATAATCTGTAAATACACAACTTCCAATCGCACCGATATAAGTGGTGAACCCTTTACTTAATCAGTTGCCTTTTGTCTGTGGTTACAACCTTGTGGTCTTTTTAATAACATGTTTTTAAAATGTATTCTTAAAGTATTATGTTCTACTGTGGTTCTCCCACCCTTTTATGATTTTTTATGAAATCAAATGAAAGTATATTTGACTGACTGATCTGTTGACTGTCTTCTCTCACCATCGATGCCTCTAATGCTGCTATTTATCCTCCGTTCTGCACTGTATCCCTTTAATATGACGAGCATTTCTCATTCTTTTCCTCCTATCCCCACTGTCATTTTTACACTTCCATAAGCCTTGTTAGATTTGGGGGTCTCTAGTTGGCAGAGGTAGGTACCTTTGGCCAAATTGGGACACTTGCGTTTAGTCAGGGTAAGGGGCTACACTCCTAAAATAACCACTGCTCACCCCCTTGGTAGCTTGGCACGAGCAGGCAGGCTTATCTCAGAGACAGAAGGGGGATGGGAGCACACTGCTACCTCCCAGCACAGTTCGCCCCTTTGCATCCTGGTACATGCAGTTCAATTTTAAATGCATACTTAAAATTTTGCAGAGTGTCTCACCAAAGTTGGTGCAGGTTAGTGCTGTTAATCTCTAGACACATGTGTTTCTGGATTTCATCCTTCTTCAGTAGAGATAAAACGAAATTCATCTGGGGTTTGCTGAGAAAGCTGCCACAATCCTCTCAGGTCTCTGTACCTCTCCCTGGCGCACAGGTGCCTCCCATGAGCTCGTCAGCTCAGTGGATCAAGGGAGCCTTTTTGAAACAGAAGGGGGATGGGAGCACACTGCTACCTCCCAGCACAGTTCGCCCCTTTGCATCCTGGTACATGCAGTTCGAATTTAAATGCTTACTTAAAATTTTGCAGAGTGTCCCACCAAAGTTGGTGCAGGTTAGTGCTGTTCATCTCTAGACACATGTGTTTCTGGATTTCAACCTTCTTCAGTAGAGATAAAACGAAATTCATCTGGGGTTTGCTGAGAAAGCTGCCACAATCCTCTCAGGTCTCTGTACCTCTCCCTGGCGCACAGGTGCCTCCCATGAGCTCGTCAGCTCAGTGGCTCAAGGGAGCCTTTTTGAAACAGAAGGGGGATGGGAGCACACTGCTACCTCCCAGCACAGTTTGCCCCTTTGCATCCTGGTACATGCAGTTCAATTTTAAATGCTTACTTAAAATTTTGCAGAGTGTCTCACCAAAGTTGGTGCAGGTTAGTGCTGTTAATCTCTAGACACATGTGTTTCTGGATTTCATCCTTCTTCAGTAGAGATAAAACGAAATTCATCTGGGGTTTGCTGAGAAAGCTGCCACAATCCTCTCAGGTCTCTGTACCTCTCCCTGGCGCACAGGTGCCTCCCATGAGCTCGTCAGCTCAGTGGCTCAAGGGAGCCTTTTTGAAACAGAAGGGGGATGGGAGCACACTACTACCTCCCAGCACAGTTCGCCACTTTGCATCCTGGTACATTCAGTTCAATGCTGTGAAAAGATTACCCTTCTCCCTGCAACAAATATCTTTAAATGAACAAAATTTATAAAACAGGAGTACATTTCTTTAAAATATATATATTATTCCCACTGCACGCCTGTGGTGCTCTCTCCTCGCCATTATAAGGATATGTGTTATGAGGTAGACGGTTATTATTTCATAAGCATTGCACCATTAATCAGATGTCGATATGAGGATCCCCATGTAAGAGCTTAAAGCATTTGCATAGTTAATCAAAAAAACTAAAATAAAAATATTGAGCATTCCAATAGCACCGGAATCAACAGGGTGTGAGCTGGTGAGAAGGTCACTTGGGGCTGGCAGGGTTTAGTACAGAAAGCCTCCTTGTTTGTCTCAAGAAATTACAAGCTTCTCTATTGAGAAAACTCTTCTCCCAGCCACCCACCCAGTCCAACCACGAACACAAAAGGATGGCTGATTTTCATGACACTAAAGCCAAAACTAAATTGGTGAAACACCACCAGTGCATTCCGTATGGACTTCACTAAATAATGAAATACCAGCATGCAGCAATGGCCACAAAAGAATCATTCTTGTTACCATACACTCAAAAAGTATGTAAGCACTGGTAAGACAGCAGTGCAAGTATGGATGGAAACAGCGACATCCAAAGAAGACCTATCTGACTAGAAATACTAAATGTATGTAAATACAATGTGTCCAAACTATGTTTGGAACTCACACACACCACAAGCAGTCTCTCGCTTGAATTTATCTCAGCAGCACAGTCTAAAATTTGAAGTTGCACTTCACTCCCTGGTGTTGTAACCTTGATGTCAGTGTGCATTCATATACATTATAAATTACAAAGTCTCCACTGTGTGATCACTTCCTAAAACGTTCAGATTGATGTATTGTTGCATTACCATGTAAATATCAAAACAAGGCACAATAAGTACATTAAGAAAAACCTGAAGGCACTATTGCTTTCTTAACCAAACATATTTCCCTTAAAGGCAATATAGTTCAGTGAGTTAAAGGCTCACTACGGACAACTGCAAAAATCTGAAATTCACGAGTTCGAATCCCAGCAAGGTCATTGAAAACTTCCATACTCCCAAGTTTGGTGATCTACCGTGGATTTTGGTAATAGCAACACATTACTTACACCAGGAAGGAATGAGAGAACTACAGTTTCATGCAATACATATGAAAAGTTATGGTCAGTATATGCACATTCAACACATGAGTTTACATTACGCGCACTTATGGTTAGGACTGGTACACAGGCTTATGCTTTTGTGAATCATGCCTAAAGTATGACTTTCTAAAAAGAAATATGAAAAATCGTGCGGTTCCTACCTGAACGCCAACATATTCCCACACTGACTCCATTCCATTCGTCAAAACCTATCAAACTCTCAAAGCATATATTTATGCATAGGCATGTGGTAACCGACTCCACGTACCTATGCTTGCGTTGCATCGTTCCCACAACTACAATATGTCATGTCCTATCATCGTGATGACGCTTACACTACGCCCTTTCCCACAACTGTACGCCAACATGTCCAACCTAGAGTTGTAAAGATTTATTGTGCATCTCTCAGCAATATGTCATTGTGTTAGATGTATCTACTGCCTTATCCTGGCGCTCTTGCAAAGTGCCTTCTACCTAAACTTATGTTTCATGCTACCTCTAGGACTGTTCCATGCCAACGCATCGTACCCGACAAATGAGAAGTCTAGTATATTTTTAAAACTTTATGCATAATTATACCTCGTTTTGTCAAACAACCTCCTGTAAAACGCTCTGGAGTCAAGACTACACAAAACATAAACAAGCATTGGCATAGCCAATAGGTCTCGCCTTTGGGACCTTATAAGTGTTTAGCCATGCAACAGTTGCATAACTAAACACCAAAAGCGAGACCTATTGGCTATGCGAAAGTGAAAGTGATCGCGATCAAACATCAAAGCGGCCATGCGGCCGCAAAAGTGAAAGTAATTGCGGTAAAGCGCGGGGCGCGCGCCCGCGCACATGCACTGTATCTCTAGGCTGACATGGTAGCACTTTTTAGAGCCCTCTCAATAAGTCTCGACCAGACCAGCGCATGCGCTGGGTCAGGCGAGACCTAAAAACGAATCTCTCCACAAACCTTTGTGAAATCGGACCACTTGTAAAATCTTTTACGGCATCACGGGGTTCACTGCAATGAGTTCTTGGTATTATCTTTAAAATAACCTCATGGTTGAGTGCGCATGCAACAGCGTGGGAAACAATTCTGTACGATATACGCTGCAATCCTACTGTACGCGTCCGATTTACACTAAGCAGCAACACCTGATTCAAACAACAACACCATTACATAGTACCGTCAGTCAGAGCAAAACTGGGTTCTTAAATGTTGTCCATCAACACCGCTGCATTCCATGTGAAAGAAACGTTGCTTTAGAGACATCACTTCCAGGTACCAGAGAACAACGAGAGCAAGCCATAGATGATAAAACACTGCCTTCCGTGGAAACCTAACAGGCGTGCTTCAGGAAAGCAAACTCAGGGTTTTACAGTTCAGTGGGACTCCCTTGACAGAAAAGAGGGCTCCGTGGTATGTTTATTTACGGCAACACGTTTAAGAAAGGTCAAACAACAACCCGCCCGCGCGCACACACACAAGTGGTTCTGGCCGTAGGCAAACAAATAAACAGATGTAATGAGACGTATACTATAAGCTGTACCAAGTGAGCTGAATGGATGCAGCTATTATGCATGTGCAACCCATCGTCAGGACACAGAAATTAAAATACTTGCACTGTTTGTGCAATCAAGAGTATTTAAACGTATGGCAAGATGAGAAGACTTCTCGTTGACTAGCACGATACGTTCAGGATTACAGACATTTGTTTAGTAAAACGGGTTAGGTGGCTCTAAACCACTGGCCGTTTATGTAACTAACAGCATACGTTTATTATAAGGAAGGTCTAAATCGCCACCAGTAAAGTACAAGAAAGCTATGGGAAGAATGCCCGAACGGCTCTCAGCAGCTGGTTACTCTGGGCCGCATTCCAGTACTTCGTTTTTCAGCTCGTCTGTGCCAATGCAGACTAGGAACCAAGTGAACATCTTAATAATATTTTTATTTTCCATAATTATAACACTAATCGGTCGCGTGCTAAGGCGAGAAGGCAGATATTATTTTGAGTTTATTAGAGTTTAATGTAGTTTTTGAGAGATGGATCATAAAGTCTGCAAGGTTTGGGGATCGCCTCTGCAACAATAATGCACTTGGCAAGCGTGCAGAGTCTGTCTAGGCGCTGCACTGCTCAAACCTTGCCTCGGTTGTCCTTTACCTTTTGACCTGCTCCCTGTCTTTAGTTATATAGCGCCTAGAGACACCGGGCATTTGAGGGTCCGTTCCCCAAAACAGGGCGAGTGCGCCACATAAGCAGGTGGGAGAGTCTACTCACTGGTGTGTCGTGGGGCAGGCGTCTGGCCTGGGCGCTCACTCGTTTGGACGGACAGACTCGCTGGGCCACGGGCCGCTGGTTCCTCCCCGACAACCCGACACTCAGTTCAGAGTCTGTATTTCTGCACTCCGGAGCAGGAGGCTGCCCAACCTGGGGAGGCGGGGCGTGCAGCACCTAAGCGCTAGGCTTAAAGTAAAAGAGAATTATAATAAACAGAGCGAGGTGTCCCTGGAGCGGGCGCGCGCTTTGAATTAAACTAAAATATAAATAAACAGAGCATGGTGTCCCTGAAGCGGGCACCGCGCCTTGAATTAAAGTAAAAAAATAAAATAAAAACCCAGAGCGCGGTGTCCCTGAAGCGGGCACCACGCTCAGCATTCACATACAATAAAGCCGCCCTTGGCAATAAACTAAATAGTGCTCACCCACTAGATAAAGCATGCAGTGGAATGAGCGAAGTAAAAGGTCCAGTCCTTATGGGCGGCAACAAATGGGTCAGGGCGGTAACAAATGGAAACCAAGGCAGGACTAACAAGCCTCATAATGAATCGGAAGCCAGTGTTTACCAAGGACAATGATACAAGCCAATTACAAATATAGGAGGAGAGTGGGCGGGGCTTCCACAGCACTTCCACAGCATACCATACTACAGCATGCCTCGCAGAGCGAGCAGTGCATGCGCGCTGTCGTTAGGCTTGACCTAAAAAAAACATAGAAAACAGCCTCCACCTAAAATGACCCTGCAGTGCAGGGCTGTCTGGCGCTGGAAAGGGTGCGGGATGCATGGGGCATGGAGGACGACCTGCAGAGTGAGTTGTGATGGGGAAGTGACCTGCAGAAGTCTGGGGAAGGGGGTGGGGCAAACTCACAAAAAGGTCACAGTGGAGAATTAACAACCAAACGCGGTACTACTCCTAATCACAAATTTCACAAAAAATACCGCAATAGAAGATTGATAGCAAAATAAGGAAAAAGGAGACTTAAAAATTTATATATCCAAAAAACTATCAGAGAAAACCCATGGACAATGTAGGGTTTAAAGACGAGGACCCTCACTCACCAGAATGGTGACATGCTTCATCACTGGGTCCCCTCTTGTACACAGTGTCCGCAAGGTACTCTGTGTAAGCTACAACTCTCCCGCAGGAAAGGAGCACAGGGTGTTCTATACTCCAATGTGAGTGTGTGAATAAGGGGCAGAGTGCAAAAAATAATAATAACTAATGTGACTTTAAAATCATCTCAAATGGGAGAAAAATTATTTATTGACTCTCCCTAATGGATGGTTTAAAATAAGTAGTGTGACGATAAGAATATAAGATTTCTTATCTGACTAGGTCAGGTCAACATGTTTCTGCCTATTGAAATAAATTCATGGCATTCCTCAGGACCATTGTCTTGTCGCTCTGCTTAGATTGTATCATAAAAACCATACTCAGAATGTGTAGGTCTCTTTAATGACCAGCATCCTAGGGTCTTCTTTCATTAAGCAGTAATTTACATGCCAATACCCTTCAATGGTCTTTACGAACGGGTGTCTAATCACGCCGTACGTCTCTCCCGAATGAAGGGGGTGGGGCATGCAGACGCTGCCTTTCCCTCAGGCAGTGTCGGCGCTGCGTTGCCCATTCCTTCTGTTCTCAGGGTGGAAGGGAGGGGGGTTAGTTTTGGCGCTAAGAACAAAAGTTTGAGGCGTTTGCTGTTTCTCCAATGCGCCACTGTTATAGGACACCGAGTGAAACTCTTGGACCTCCCCAAAACAGTCACAGGGAAGAAAGTTTAGCAGTGACTGGAGAAGACGTTGACAGTGCCAGGGCAAAGGTGAATCTTGAGTTCAATCTAAGAGTAACTGGAGCCCCTGTAGGAACTGAGATCAGTACTGTCAGAGTTCTAACCTCTTTTCCAACAAGAACCTTGATAGTGTCACGTCAGGGATATGAGGCGCTATATTATCAAGATATTACAATCGTGTGACATCCTGTACTGTCTACTATCAAGCTCTGACACAATTAGAACCTGATAAAGATGGTACAGAACAAGTGCTGCTGCAGTTCGATGTTGACACTTCACATTTTCTGAAGCAATACGTCTCGGCCACTGTCTGAGCAATGCCACGGCGAACCCTGGCAAACAGACCTACCTGAGCCTAGTGAAGCCTGAAAAAGTGGTGACACCACAATCCCAGTTATTGCACACAAGCCTTGGCACAGTTAAGGCAGGAAGTCTTACCCCTGTTTTAGCCTGAGTCTGGTACTGCCTGGCCCTTGCACTGTCTGACGGTGGCACAGGAAATGTTTAAGTAAGAACCAACTAAAGCAACATGCTAAACCTGAACCCGGGAACAGTACGAATTCATGCAGAGGGGAACTCCGGAGAGCCCGCATTTAGTAACAGCTTAATCTAGTGTGACCCGACCTCTCTCCCAACCTAGTACAACATGAGTGGCATAAACTGGCACAGGGCAAGCCCTAACACAGCTCCACTCCTGCTAAACATAACACTGGTAATGTGGTCTCGGCACCACCCCAAGGCCTGGCAGGGGTAAACGCTTATGCAAGGCACACACTTAGCTGTGATTCAAACTTTTGCAACTTTGCGCAATCTCTGCATATTACAGCCCAACCAGACCTTTGGTCTGGTGCTGCTAAAGTCATACCTTGGCACAGCCTGGCCCTGATTCAGACACAGAGCCATTATAGTCTTGACACAGGCACAGACTCACGAAATGTAAAGCCTAACACTGGAAACTGTCAGTGGCACACCCCAACCAGCACCCTCCTCCGACTCAAAAGTAACATGTCCTGGCACAGCCAGATCAATGTACTAAGCAAACTCTGACACAGCCTCAGTTTTGGTACCAGTCTATACTTCTAATGTGTGACCCTGATCAGTTAGTCACTCGTACAGTGCAAGACTTTGCAGTCGTGGAGCACCCTGGCACGAACTGTAACCTTGTAATTGAAGGCGCTGGCACAGCAGGATTCTAGCAGGATTCTAGCAGTTTCAGCCCGACACAAACGAACTGTGTACAAAGCAAATATTGGCAACAGTTAGTCTGTCACAGCTGCAATCCTGAGACATTAACTTTAGTAATACGCGTCTCTGGCACAAACGAAGTTGAGAGCACATTAGTTTCCGACCCTGCAACAGCCTTGTACTTGATTTTCTTTCAGTCTAGCAAAACGGACCCTGGTGCAACCTGAGCGAACTTTCTTGTATTACCAGAGACTTGGTATAGCCTAAGCAGTTCTCTAGATAGCAAAGGGGCTGCCCTGGCACTTTCAATCAGCAAGGGCTCAGCAGCAGGCATACCAGTTACCATGATCTGTGGATGCTTTCGCAGCATTTCAAACTCACCGCTTGCGTTCGGACGAGTTGCCAGTTCTGTGACAGTCGGTAACGAGTCCCCGGACAGCTCGTGACATCCAAACCTCCCGCTAAAGTCTCTTTTCAAGATTTTCAGATATGGCCAATGAGGAGAGAGCTGCAGTTGGATGACAGGCCATTTGGGCTGGCTTTGGCGAGGCCGCGCCTACTCCTCAACTACAGTCGGCGTGCTCTCAGGCTCTTTCCCGACCGTATCCTCGCGCTCCCTGCCCTCCCCCTCATCTCCTACCTGTTGGCTGTTGGGAGCACAGGACACGCTGCTAGCTGGCGGGCTCAGAGCGATGGATGTTCCTGCTGCCACGGGGTGCCGCGGCCTTTGTTACCGCTCTAAGTGGTCGTTTCACTTTAAGTGAGGAGGGAAGAAATAATCGAGCAGATGGAGGTGCAGCCAGCGCTTTGAATTTAAGTAAAAAATAAATAAATAAACAGAGCACGGTGTCCCTGAAGGGGGCGCTGCACTTTGAATTAAGTGTGACGCGCGCAAAGGCAGCTGCTTGTTTAGATTTGCATCGTGCTTTCACTTTACAATAGCTGCCGCTCCACACAGCACTCGTGGGGTGGGGCGGCAGCTATTGTTAAAATGAAAGCGTGATACAAAAATAAACACGCGGCCGCCATTGCCAAAATAGTGCTTACTGACTAATGAAGGAGACAGTGTAACGCCGCAAGTAAAATATCCAATCCTGATAGGCAGTCACAAAAGGAGACAGGGCGGTAACAAGGGCGGACTAAGAAACCTCTTATTGAGTTGTCAGCCAGCGTTTACCAAAGGCAATGACACCAGTCAATGAAAAATATGGGCGGGGCTTCCACAGCACTTCTACAACATACCCCACCTACTACAGCAGGCCTCGCAGAGCGGGCAGCGCATGGGCTGCATCGCTAGGCTCAACCTAAAAAACAGAGTCAGTTTTAGTCTGTTCTTAGTGCACCTTTAGTACTCCTTGACAGTGACTGACAGTCAGGGTCGGATAGGCAATGAGGGCACTCGGGCAATGCCCGAGGGGCTGATGTCTAAATTCCAGCTGTGGGCTGCTTTTTTGAGCAGTGGGGGGGGGGGGGGAGGGCTATATGGGTGGTTTCTGCCTTGTTCGGATACTGCCAGCGGCCCAGTGGATGCCTGAGTAGCCTTTCTGGAGGCAGATGGGCTTCGATTAACTCCCTTTTATGAATGGGCAGAGGTGTCACTCCCTTTCTCCCACTGGTCTGACCCATTAATCAGAGGCGGCTGGTGTGTAGGGGCGAGATGGCATCGCCCTGCCACCCTGGGGGGGAGAACAAAATGCGAGATAGAACACCGAGCAGCTAGCAATTAATTGTGCTGGCTGCTCGGTGAACTAACATGTAAATCTGGGTTTTTGTTTGAGGGGGTGGGGGAGGATGGCCCTTGGCTCTGTGCATATCTTGGCTGGGTGAAGATTTCTTCGACCTGCAGGCAGAAAGCAGGGCAGTGACGGCACACTGGTGGGCCTGGTCAGTGTATCACTGCCAAAATAATGTTTTAGTTTGGGCGCTATTCATGTAGCCCAGGGAGGAGTCGGAAGATTACATTCATTTCAATGGCTGGGGGCCGGGCAGTCAGCTTAAACAATGTAGGAGGGGGGTATGTCAGTGGCCTCCTTCTTTCACGAGCCCCAGCAATAGTTGTTCATTTGTAAAATGATTGGTGGGCTGGTGTCTGGGGGAGGAGTTCAAATCCAGTATTTTCCAGTTCCTTCCAGGCTTACGCCATGCTGTCTGCAGTCCAGTCATGCGGAGGAGCCTGTCACGAGAACGTTCTATTGGTGAGTAATTTATTTACTTACAGTACATTATATTGATCGAGAGAGACTGTTTTAAAATGACCGAGCTCTCTCCAAAGCTTTTATTCACCAACTGCTCATGAGTGCTAGCTCTGCTATCAGATCCCGAGATAAAGGTAATTTAGTTAAAACGTGTGTGTGAGAGGCCTTTCCTGTCAGGAAATTTGAAATGTTTAATTTGTGAGGCCTCTCCTGCCATGCGTCCTTGGGTTCTTTTTTGTGGTGTGTCTGTGCTGCATAGCCCCCCTCACATTTACGTATTGAGGTTGTTTACATTATGTAAGTCGGAGCGCAGAAAACACTACAGGCATGAAATAGGCATATATTCAATTAATGGAGAATATTTGCTGTACGTCTCGATAATCCATAACATCTTGGGCCTTGACCTCTTTTGGCCAGGAGAAATGGCGCCCTCAGACCAGCATTGTGCGGTAAGGCAGAGGGGTCGGGGAGGAAGCTGGGGATGCCAGGGTCCCAGCACTGCAGGAGAGAGGGAGGAGGTGGGGGAGAGGAAGAGTATACAGACGGGAGACCAGCAGGAGAGACATAAATGTGGTAGTGAAAGAACACAAGAGGTTTGCAGAGAGCAGGCGAAACAGAGAGGCAGCGGAAGTGACTGAGAGAGAAGAAGAGTTGTAGGGCAGGGAGATTAAAACCAACAACAGAGTGTGAGGGAGAGGAAAAAAGACGATAAAAGAGCACCTGACAGATAGGAAGAGAGGAGGAAATAGAGAGAGAGCACAGGAGAGAGACAGGTACAATTGGGGTGAGAAGTGAGGGGACGGCGCGATAGAAGGAGAAAAAAGAGAGAACAATTGAGGGAGTGCACGAGGGGGAGAGCGGGCAAGTATAGAAGAAAACCGGAAAACAATATAGACAGGAAGGAATATATGGAGAGAGAAGAAGGAAGGCGGGTAAATCAGGAGAGAGATTAAAGAGCAGGAGAGTGCACGATTGAAAGAGGGATACAGAAACAGCACAGCAAGAGCGCAGGAGAGGGAGCAGGGGCAAAAGAAGATAAGGCATGAGAGTAACAGAGCAAGCAAGGGAGAGGTGGGATAACAGGATAATAACAAGAAGAGAAAGGACGCGAGATTGGTGAAAGAGAGGAAAGAAGAGGAGGAGAAAGTGGGAGATACGGCAGAACAGCCACTGCGGAGAGCAAGAGGGGGACAGGCTGCATGAGAGAGTGAACATGGTAAGAGATCACAAGAGAGCTGTGGAATTCAAAAAGACGGAGTGAGAACAGGGAGAGATTTGGGAAGATATTGTGGGCCATGCGTGGACCACAGGAGGGAGGCCGAGGGCGCATGTGGAATTGGTTTTGTTGACCTTATCATTAAAAGTTGTGTGGTAGAAGCTAGAAGGACAGGGGGAGGGTGTGGCCTAACAGCTAGAGTAATCAACCTTGAAGCTGGGGAACCAGGTTCGAATCTCGACAGGGACGCTCAACATCCTGTGATTCTGGGCAAGTCACTTATTCTCCCCCTGCCTAACGAAAAAAAATGGAATTTGTCCATCTGTAACGCAACTGGTGTTCAGGTAAAGCACTCTGATACCTTCGGGTCTAGTTTGTGCTATTTAAAACCCTCCCACAAAAAGGGCATGCTTGCTTTTATTCGCTCACAAAATATGATAGACTTCTTACTTGGGATCAGATTTACATGCTATATCTAGAACTCTGGTGATGTAATGGGGATATGTGGATTTTCATTGTAGCCCTTCATCTAATGAGGAAAGGTGAGCCAGAGATGTGGACCACCCTCCATAAAACACTTATCTCCTTTGCTTTTCTTTGTGTTCCTGTGGATCTGTAGGATAGTGGCTTAATCAGAGTGGATGTGATTGGTACTGTTTTAAGTTCTTTCAGGCGGTAGCTGAGTCCTGGTCCTTTTGTTGGTGACTTAGAGAATCTTTAAGGTAATTTTGGCCTGCGACAAAAGCCATTGAAGGTTTCTGATTTGGAGGGAGGGCAAGTGCATGTTAGTGTGTCTGCTGTGGTCTATTGGAAAAACAAGCATTGGCAAAACAAACATGTGTGGAAATGGCATCACCTGGGGTATTGATTTGTATTGATCGTATTAAAAGGAGTAGTTTCTTTTCTGTAACTCCAGTTCTGTAGTAGGGGTATCTCTGTGATAGTCATAATCTAGGGAATAGTCCCGCCCATGTGCGGGGACCCCGGAGCAATAAAAAATAATCTCTTAAGGTGTCAAGCCATGCAGACCTGCATCTACACCTAAGAGAGAATTTAATTTAAAGACAAATAATGCAGCCTATACCCACAGGCTACACTGTCCAGTACTTCAACTAGAAAATTCCACCAACATCCACAAACAGCACTGCCTGCCCAGCTTTTTCCACAAGGAAAAAACCTGCCTCTACCAGCAGAAGCCTCTGGAATGATAGAGAGGAAGGAATGGACAGACATGCCCCATAGGATGCCATTATGTGGCTCAGAACAGGATGCTGTGCCTTTAAGAAAACTTTCCAGAACTTTTCCCAGTATCCCAGAATGCACAGCAGGTCCCTTTTACTTTCAGTTCTTTTTGAAGGCGTAACACGCCAGACCTGCAGCATTCCTTACATTAATAATGATCTCTCCACCGGGGAGGAGGGCGGGCGCTTATGACTATCACAGAGATACCCCTACTACAGAACTGGAGTTACAGAAAAGAAACTACTCCTTCTGTAGTAGAGGATCTCTGTGTATAGTCATAATCTAGTGAATAGAATGGCAAGCCCATCCCCACACCAAAACGGCGGTGGAGAAGAATACAAAATAATACCACTACTGTGCGAACAAATTTCGCAGCGAAGCCTGCCCAACCTGAGCATCTGCCCTGGCATCCGTGTCCAGACAGTAATGCTTAGCAAAGGTATGGACCGACCTCCAAGTGGCCGCCTTGCAGATTTCAGCAATCGGAACATTACGCAGCAAAGCAGATGTGGCAGCTTTGCCCCTGGTGGAATGAGCCTTAGGTTTACCCCCTAAGGTCTTATTAGCCTTTTGATAACACAATTGTATACAGGACACAATCCACCGAGAGATGGACTGTTTAGAGGTAACAAGACCGGTCCTGACTGATCCATAATTGATAAACAATTGGTCTGACCTACGAATATCCTTGGTCTTATCAAGATAAAACTTCAAGACCCTCCTAACGTCCAGGGAATGGAGAGACCTTCCCGCTGGAGAAGAGGGATTCTGAAAAAACGTAGGTAAAGTTATGGTCTGGTTGACATGAAAATCAGATATAACCTTAGGAAGAAACTTAGGGTGAGTACGCATAAAAACCTTAGCAGCATGAAATACAGTATAAGGTTCTTGACAACATTAACGCCTGAAGTTCACTCACCCTGCGGGCCGATGTAATGGCCACTAGGAACGCCGCCTTCCAGGACAGGTGCTGCAACGAAGCCTTGTGAATAGGTTCAAAAGACTCCTTCATCAATCTGGACAGCACCACATTCAATTCCAGGAAGGCGATGGAAGTCTGACAGGAGGGAACACTTTCTTCAAACCTTCCAAAAAATCCTTGACCACAGGGATCTGAAAGAAGGAAGTCTGTGAAGGGCATTTCCTGTAAGCAGTCAAAGCAGCGAGATGAACCTTAATGGAGTGGAAATTAAGGCCTGACTGCGCCAAATGTAAAAGATACGGAAGGATGACATCTTCCTTACATGTCGTCGGGTCAAAGTTCTTGGACTTGCACCAGATGCAGAATCTCTTCAACTTGTAAGCATAGGACGTCCTAGTGGAAGGTCGTTTAGCCTCCTTCAGTATGTCCATACAATCTTCTGGTAGATTCAAATGGCCATATTGCACTATCTCAGGAGCCATTCCGCAAAACTCAAAGACGAGAGGTTGGGATGCACCATCTGCCCCCCGAACTTCGTGAGAAGGTCCGGCCTGCACGGCAGCCGCATGTGAGGAAGGAGAGACCGGTGAAGTAGGTCAGTGGACCACCACTGCCTGGGCCATTCCGGGGCAATCAGAATCATCCGCGCCCCGGACTTGGACAGTTTGATGAGCACCGCCGGAATCAGGGGAATGGGTGGAAAAGCGTACAGAAAGCTGTTCGACCAGTCGATCCACAGCGTATTCCCCAGCGTCCCCCGCTGGTAGTACCTGGATGCGAAGTCTCGGCATTTGCTGTTTTCGGCGGTGGCGAACAGATCTACGTCTGGAGTTCCCCACCTTGCAAAGACCTCTCCTAGTACTTCGTCGTTTATGACGCATTCGTGGTTTTCCTGAAGCAGCCTGCTCAGTGCGTCCGCCTGAACATTCTGCACCCCTGGCAGATGCGTGGCCGTAATCGTCAGTCCTCGGGCCAGAAGCCAGGGCCAGATCGCCTGAGCCTCCTGCGACAGAGTGCGCAATCTCGACCCCCCCTGCTTGTTGAGGTATTACATCGTGGTTGTATTGTCCGTCTGTATCAGCAGCGAGTTGGTCTGGAAGGACGGATGGAAGGCCTTCAATGCCAAGGAAATGGCTCTGAGTTCCAGGAAATTGATGTGGTACGTAGACTCCAACGGGGACCACTTTCCTTGTATCTGTAAGTCTCTGGAGTGCGCTCCCCAGCCTTGGAGAGACGCATCCGTCACGATACTCTTCGTGGGAATGTCCTTGTGGAAGGGAACCCCCCTGAGGAGATTTTCCGCCGAACACTACCATTTCAGAGACTGAAGAGCATGCAGAGACAGCCGTATCTTGTCGTCCCAAGAACCTGTCCTCTGATCCCACTGATCCTCCAAGCACTCCTGCAGTGGTCTCATGTGCAGCCGTGCGTGAGGAGTGAGGAAGATACAGGAGGCCATCGATCCCAGCAGCGAAGACACCTTCCTCACTGTCGTCGATGGAGCAGTCATGAGGTCCTGAGCCTCCCGAAGGAGTGATAACCGCCTCTCCTCCGAAGGAGACACGCTTGCTGACAGCGTATCGCTGGAGGCCCCCAAGTACTGTATGCACTGGACCGGAGTCGGGACAGATTTGGACATGTTGACGTGTAACCTCAGCTTGTTCAAGAGAGCGCACGTCCTGCGGAAGTGCGCTTGCGCTTCCAAGAAAGATGAGCCCTTGATCAACCAATCGTCCAGGTACGGGTAGACAAACACCTTGTTCCTCCGCAGGTGTGCCGCTACCACTGCCATGCACTTCGAGAAGGTCCTGGGCGCAGACTTGAGCCCGAATGGCAGTACTGTGTATTGATAATGATTGGCGCCGACTTGGAATCGCAGGAACTTCCTGTGTTTCCGTGCAATGGGAACATGGAAGTACGCATCCTGTAGGTCTATTGCACAGAGCCAGTCTCCCCGTTGCAGCTGAGGATAGATCTGATGCAACGATAGCATGCGAAACTTCTCTCTGTGAATCCATTTGTTTGCTTGCCGCAAATCCAGAATGGGCCTGAACTCGTTCTTGTCCTTCTTGCGAACCAGGAAGAACCGAGAGTACAGACCTCTTCCCCTTTGAGACAGAGGTATGTCTTCCACCGCCTTTTTCCGCAACAGGATGTCTGCCTCTGCCTGGAGCTCTCGCAGTTGATACTGCGAGCTTACCGGCGGAATCGCTGGAGGCGGGCTGATGAACCGAAGACTGTATCCATTGCAAACAATATTCAGCACCCACTGGTCCTGAGTAATTTTTCTCCACTCTGCCGGAAAAAATTGAACGCTTCCCCCCACTGGAGTGGGTAACGGTTGCAGGGGAAGTAGAGGCTCAGGGCCGAGACCCGGCCGGGCCCTTGGTAGCAGTAGCGGACTGCTGGCCTCCTCTACCCTTCTGGCGTTTCTGGAAGGGTTTCCGGAACTGCTGCTGCTGGTGTTGCTGCTGTCCTGAGGCCTGCCCACGCCCTCTGCCCGCAGACCCGAACCGTCTCTGGAACGGGCGTTTCTTCTTCTCGGACTTTTCCAACCCGACAGCCGTCAGGGTCTCTGTCTCCGTCTTCATGCGGGCCATTTCGTCGTCCGCATGCTTGCCGAACAGGGTTTCCCCCGAGAAAGGCAGATTGGCCACTCTGTGTTGTGCCTCCGGCTTGAGCGAGGTAAGGCGAAGCCACGCGTGACGCCGTTGGTTGACGCCATGACAATATCCGTGCGCCGCCAGCAGAGACACATCAGCTGCCGCACTGATAACCTGGTTTGATACCAGCATCCCCTCGCGCAAAGTCTCCAGGAAGTCCTCCTTCCTGTCTCGAGGCAGCAGTTCCGCGTACTGCTGGAGAGACTCCCACAGGGCACGGTCGTAACGCCCCAACAGAGCCCCGGCACTTGCCGCCTTCATGGTGGTAGAAGCCGTCCCACAGACCTTCCTGCCCGCCGAATCTAGCCAGCGGCTTTCCTTGTCGGGAGGAACTGACGATGAAGGGGTGGTAGCATGCTGTTTCCTTGCCGCCGTCACAATGACCGAGTCCGGCTTCGGGTCCATCCTCAAAAAAGTCGGGTCCGAGTCCGGCGCCCGGTACTTTTTCAGGAGTCGTGAGGGGCGGATTTCGTCACCGCCGGAGTGAGAAACAACTCCATAGCGGGCTCCACCAGTCCTGGCACTAGAGGCAGCAGGGGGCGAGACAGGTGTTTCTTGTGCAGCGTCTCGAATATAACGGACGTCGTAGGTGTCGGTACCGTCACCGTGATTCCCAACTTGGCTGCACCCCTCAGTAGTACCTCCTGGAAGGAGACTAGATCGTCAACCGGAGACACCCTCGTCCCTGGCGAGTCCGACAGCGTCGGTGAGAAGTCCCTGGCAGATGATCGTGTGCGTGACCTGGATCTGCGCCTCCTGTGGCGTCGCCCCGATGTTGACGACGATCGCCCACGGCTCCACGATCTTCCTCTCCGTTCGGAGCAGGAGCGCGATCTCCTTGGCTTCGGTCTGTCCGCCGGCCTCGCCGGGCCCGGCGACGGTGGCTTACCCTGGCGCCGCGGCCTCGGAGTTCCTTGCGGCGGCGTCAGATACCTGGGCAACGGACCGACCGTGGCGGAACTGCGGGCGGTCCCGACGGCGTGTGAGGCGGAATAGAATGAGGAGGAGGAGGAGGAGGAGGAGGAGGAGGCGGAGGAGGAGGTGGTGGTGGTGGCGGTGGTGGTGTAGGAGGAGGAGGCGGAGGAGATGGCGTAGGGATCCGCGGCGCGGGCTCCCGTGGCGACCCCGGCTTCATAGGCGTATACACCACTGAGTACACCGAGCCAGGGGACTCCGTTATCCTTTTACGTGACCCCGAGGGACTCCTGGCGTCAGGGCTCCCCCTGCGCCGTCTCGACGTCGATGAATCCCTCTTCGACGTCGACCACCTCTGCGACGTCGATCGCCTCCTTGACGTTGATCGCCTCCTTGACGTCGATCGCCTCCGTGACGTCGATCGCCTCCTTGACGTCGATCGCCTCCTTTACGTCGATCGCCTCCTTGACGTCTTCGATGGCGAACGCCGCCTCGACGGCGAACGCCGCCTCGACGGCGAGTGCCCGTGGCTGGCCGGCGACGGCGGGTATCCCCTCGACGGTGACCTTCTCCTCTTCGCCGACGGCGGCAGGCGACCTCCCCTCGACGGCGAGCGCCGAAGCCGGGCCCGATCTCGACGTCGATGACTTGACGGCGAAGTTGACGGCGTCGACGGAGACGATGACGATGTCGTCGACGATGGCCTGTTCAGCTCCCTCGACGTCGAGCGTCGACGCCGCTTCTCCCCAGAGCCCTGGGGAGATGGTGAACAGACTGTAGTCATCCCCCTAGACGCCGTAGTCGACGCTATCGACGTCGGTGGAGAATGGGGACGTTTGCTGGGCTTCCTGCCCCTGGGGAGCCCCCCAGAGGCCTCAGCATGGGCAGAATCAGCCCCTCCTGACCCACCTTGTGCCTTCAGCCTTCTGTCCTCCAGGACTTGGAGCCTGATCTTCATCCTCTCTCTCAGGGTCCTGGCTGAGAAAGAGTGGCAGATTTCACACTCCTCTGCCACATGGGACTGGGGAAGGCAGACGATGCACACCCTGTGTGGGTCTGACTTAGCCTTCTTCCTGTCGCACTCTGGGCACTTGTCAAACAAGCCAGGCATGTTGACAACACCAGAAGGAAGGTAACAATGCTAAAAGCACTTGAAAAGTGAACAAATCACCAAATAAACCCTTAAAAGGGAGAGCTCAATGCTCCAGGGTCCTGCTAGCAGGAGCCGGAAAAAAGAACTGAAAGTAAAAGGGACCTGCTGTGCATTCTGGGATACTGGGAAAAGTTCTGGAAAGTTTTCTTAAAGGCACAGTATCCTGTTCTGAGCCACATAATGGCATCCTATGGGGCATGTCTGTCCATTCCTTCCTCTCTATCATTCCAGAGGCTTCTGCTGGTAGAGGCAGGTTTTTTCCTTGTGGAAAAAGCTGGGCAGGCAGTGCTGTTTGTGGATGTTGGTGGAATTTTCTAGTTGAAGTACTGGACAGTGTAGCCTGTGGGTATAGGCTGCATTATTTGTCTTTAAATTAAATTCTCTCTTAGGTGTAGATGCAGGTCTGCATGGCTTGACACCGTAAGAGATTATTTTTTATTGCTCCGGGGTCCCCGCACATGGGCGGGACTATTCCCTAGATTATGACTATACACAGAGATCCCCTACTACAGAATATTTGTTTACAGCAAACTTCAGGATTACAAAACAATTTGGTTCATTTGTGCTTTGCTAATTCTGATATATTTGCAGAGTTCATTTACAGACATTTGAATTATGTTGTGTGTTAAGGAATATGCTACTTACCAGTATGCATCTGTTCTTGGCATGTAGAGCTGCAGATCTACACACTTTTGCATAGATCGCCATCTGGTGTTGGGCCCGGATGTTTGCAGTTTGTTTTTCCCTTGGAAAGTCTTTGGAAGTCACGAGGTCGGTGACTCCTCCTTTGGTTCGTATTGCGCATGGGCTTCGGCTGCATCCTCAGATTGTTTTTCGCCAGCAGGGAAAGATGGAGCGTAGTAATAATGGTAAAGAAACCCATGTCTGTTGTATCTAAATAAGATCGACTGGAACGGATACAGGTAGCCGGGGAGGCGGGTGGGCGTGTGTAGATCTGCAGCTCTACATGCCAAGAACAGATGCATACTGGTAAGTAGCATATTCCGTTCGAGGCATATGAGCTGCAGATTACACACTTTTGCATAGACTATATAGCAGTACCCAACCCTAGCGGCGACCACCGGTATCCGTTGTAGTAGTTTGGAATAGTGTTTTTAGTACAGCCTGGCACACACTAGCGTGTTGCTTGGTTTGCACATCTACACAGTAATGTTTTGTGAAAGTGTGTGGAGTTGACCATGTCGCTGCTTTGCAGATATCATCTAATGGGATGTTCCCTGGAAAAGCCATAGAAGCCCCTATCTTCCGTGTAGAGTGGGCTTTAGGGGGAACAGATAGCGTTCGTTTTGCTTTGTGGTAGCAAATCTGTATGCATTTTACAATCCACCTAGCTATCCCTGATTTAGAGATGGGGTTGCCTTTATGTGGTGGAGAGAAAGAGACAAATAGTTGTTTGGTCTTTCTGAAAGGTTGTGTTCTCTGGATATAGTAAAGTAAGGCCCTTTAAAAAATCTAGTGTGTGTAGAGCCCTTTCTGCAACAGTTTGAGGTTGCGAGAAAAAAAACGGTAATTCTACTGATTGGTTTAGATGGAAGGGGAAAATGACTTAGGGTAGGAATTTTGGGTTGGTACGGAGGACAACCTTGTTCTGGTGCATTTGGAGAACATGTTCCTGTATAGTGAGTGCTTGTATCTCACTGACCCTTCTAAGGGAAGTGATGGCCACCAGAAAAGCTGTTTTCCACGTGAGAAATTGCAGTTCACATTTATGCAAGGGTTCGAAAGGGCGGTCCCATTAGCCTTGTGAGAACTATATTTAAGTTCCACACAGGTGAGGGTGGTACTCTGGGTGGAATTACTCTTTTGAGGCCTTCCATGAAGGCTTTGATGGCAGGCACCTTGAAAAGTGATAGATGCTGTCTGTTTTGTAGGTAAGCAGCAATTGCTGCGAGGTGTAACCGAATGGATGTATATGCTAGGTTACACCTTTGTAGATGGAGCAAGTAACATATGATGTGCTGTATAGATACATCTAGAGGGCTGATTGTGTTGTTATGGCAGTAAACAACAAATCTTTTCCACTTTGCAGCGTAGCAGGCCCTAGTAGTAGGGCGTCTAGCTTCTCTGATAATGTTCATGCAATCAGGGGGAAGGTTAAGGTATCCGAATTCTAGGATCTCAGGAGCCAGATCGCAAGGTTGAGCTGAGCTGGGTCCGGGTGCCTGATCTCTCCATGGTTCTGGGTTAGGAGGCATGGTGAGAGGTGTAACTTTTGGTGTGGCACTACCGAGAGTTCCAGCAGCGTGGTGTACCACGGTTGTCTGGCCCATGTTGGAGCTACTAGGATGAGCATGAGGGAGTGCTGTTGTAGTTTTCGCACCACTAATGGAATTAGTGGGAGAGGTGGAAAGGCGTACGCAAATTTGCCTGACCAGTTCATCCATATCGCATTGCCTTTGGACAATGGGTGTGGGTATCTGGAAGCGAAGCTTGGGCATTTTTTGTTTTCGTGGGTGGCGAAGAGGTCTATCTGAGGATACCCCCACTTCTGAAAGAACGGGTGAAGAACCTGTGGGTGAATTTCCCACTCGTGGATCTGCTGCGTGTGTCTGCTGAGCAGATCTGCCATGGTGTTTTGGACTCCTGGGACATGTTGGGCTAGGACACGGGTACTCATAGTACGGCCCGCGGGCCGTCGGCGGCCCGGCAAGCCTTCCTTGGCGGCCCGCGGACCTTGCAGACATAGTGCCTGTGCTTGTCAGCGAACACCGCCGGTTACAGCAGCGCGGAGCTGTGAGGCCGGGTGATTCTTTTAAAGGCCATTTACTTGTTAATGAGGCTTTGTTGTATTTCACCTCTTCTTAGCGCCCCTGCATCTCCACTCTGATTGAGTGGAGATGCAGGGGCGCTAAGAAGAGGTGAAATACAACAAAGCCTCATTAACAAGTGAATGGTCTTTAAAAGACCTGTGAAGTACTTGGGTGCGGCGGCCGTGTGCGTTCCCTGGAAGCCGTCTCATCCGCAGGGTGAGGTGACAGAGGACAGCAGGGTGGGGTGATGGAGGCCAGCAGGGAGTGAGAGCAGGGGGTGAGGTGACAGCGGGAGGAAGACAGAGTGCAACAGAGGGAGGAAGAGGGAGGGAGAGGAGGAAGACAGGGAGAGGAGGAAGACAGGGAGAGGAGGAAGACAGGAAGACAGGGAGAGAGGGAGGGAGACAGAGGGAGGGGAGGGAGGGAGGGAGAGGGAGGGAGACGGAGGGAGAACGGAGGAGGGAGGGAGGGAGAACGGAGGAGGGAGGGAGGGAGGGATAGATAGATAGATAGATAGATAGATAGATAGATAGATAGATAGATAGATAGATAGATAGATAGATAGATAGATAGATAGATAGATAGATAGATAGATAGATAGATAGATAGATAGATAGATAGATAGATAGATAGATAGATAGATAGATAGGGCGGGAGACAGAGTGAGAGATAGATAGATAGATAGAGAGGACGGGAGACAGAGTGAGAGATAGATAGATAGATAGATAGATAGATAGATAGATAGATAGATAGATAGATAGATAGATAGATAGATAGATAGATAGATAGATAGATAGATAGATAGATAGATAGATAGATAGATAGATAGATAGATAGATAGATAGATAGATAGATAGATAGATAGAGAGGGCGGGAGACAGAGTGAGAGATAGATAGATAGATAGAGAGGGCGGGAGACAGAGTGAGAGATAGATAGATAGATAGAGAGGGCGGGAGACAGAGTGAGAGATAGATAGATAGAGAGGGCGGGAGACAGAGTGAGAGATAGATAGATAGATAGAGAGGGCGGGAGACAGAGTGAGAGATAGATAGATAGATAGAGAGGGCAGGAGACAGAGTGAGAAATAGATAGATAGATAGATAAATAGAGAGGGCGGGCGGGAGACAGAGTGAGAGATAGATAGATAGGTAGATAGATAGATAGATAGATAGATAGATAGATAGATAGATAGATAGATAGATAGATAGATAGATAGATAGATAGATAGATAGATAGATAGATAGATAGATAGATAGATAGATAGATAGATAGATAGATAGATAGATAGATAGATAGATAGATAGATAGATAGGGCGGGAGACAGAGTGAGAGATAGATAGATAGATAGATAGATAGATAGATAGATAGATAGATAGATAGATAGATAGATAGATAGATAGATAGATAGATAGATAGATAGATAGATAGATAGATAGATAGATAGATAGATAGATAGATAGATAGATAGATAGATAGATAGATAGATAGATAGATAGGGCGGGAGACAGAGTGAGAGATAGATAGATAGATAGATAGATAGATAGATAGATAGATAGATAGATAGATAGATAGATAGATAGATAGATAGATAGATAGATAGATAGATAGATAGATAGATAGATAGATAGATAGATAGATAGATAGATAGATAGATAGATAGATAGAGCGGGAGACAGAGTGAGAGATAGATAGATAGATAGATAGATAGATAGATAGATAGATAGATAGATAGATAGATAGATAGATAGATAGATAGATAGATAGATAGATAGATAGATAGATAGATAGATAGATAGATAGATAGATAGATAGATAGATAGATAGATAGATAGATAGATAGATAGATAGACGGCGGGAGACAGAGTGAGAGATAGATAGATAGATAGAGAGGGCGGGAGACAGAGTGAGAGATAGATAGATAGATAGAGAGGGCGGGAGACAGAGTGAGAGATAGATAGATAGAGAGGGCGGGAGACAGAGTGAGAAATAGATAGATAGATAGAGAGGGCGGGAGACAGAGTGAGAAATAGATAGATAGATAGATAGATAGATAGATAGATAGATAGATAGATAGATAGATAGATAGATAGATAGAGAGGGCGGGAGACAGAGTGAGAGATAGATAGATAGATAGATAGATAGATAGATAGATAGATAGATAGATAGATAGATAGATAGATAGATAGATAGATAGATAGATAGATAGATAGATAGATAGATAGATAGATAGATAGATAGATAGAGCGGGAGACAGAGTGAGAGATAGATAGATAGATAGATAGATAGATAGATAGATAGATAGATAGATAGATAGATAGATAGATAGATAGATAGATAGATAGATAGATAGATAGATAGATAGATAGATAGATAGATAGATAGATAGATAGATAGATAGATAGATAGATAGATAGATAGATAGATAGATAGATAGATAGATAGATAGAGCGGGAGACAGAGTGAGAGATAGATAGATAGATAGATAGATAGATAGATAGATAGATAGATAGATAGATAGATAGATAGATAGATAGATAGATAGATAGATAGATAGATAGATAGATAGATAGATAGATAGATAGATAGATAGATAGATAGATAGATAGATAGGGCGGGAGACAGAGTGATAGATAGATAGATAGATAGGGCGGGAGACAGAGTGATAGATAGATAGATAGATAGGGCGGGAGACAGAGTGATAGATAGATAGATAGATAGGGCGGGAGACAGAGTGAGAGACAGATAGATAGATAGATAGATAGATAGATAGATAGATAGATAGATAGATAGATAGATAGATAGATAGATAGATAGATAGATAGATAGATAGATAGATAGATAGATAGATAGATAGAAAGATAGATAGATAGATAGGGCGGGGGACAGAGTGAGAGATAGATAGATAGATAGATAGATAGATAGATAGATAGATAGATAGATAGATAGATAGATAGATAGATAGATAGATAGATAGATAGATAGATCGATAGATAGATAGATAGATAGAATGAGGAAATATGGATTTTTGTGATCAGTTATGTCCCCTATCTTAGACCCCAACGGCTCCATGTATAAGCTACAAGTACATGTATGTTCCCTCCAGTTCCAGTTATGAAGACGCAAACACCTGTGCGTCCACCGTCAACATGTCCTCTTTCAGATCCGCCATGAATGGGCCGGATATTCCATTCCTAAGTATGAAAGGCCACCGGCTTTATGTGGCTCATTTACCTTATTTTACAGTCCAGGCGAGTAGGCCCTGATTTCTGCCATCAAGCCTTTTCATGCCTTCTACCTTTGACAGCTCCAGTCTGAGCTCGCATCTGTATCCATGAACTTTGTCCTACTTCTTGCGCGGCTAACGGTGCCTGACTCGGCCTGTCTGCCTGCCAAAAACTGTATTTCACCTTCAAGTTATCTGCTCCGCTCCTCATCCGATGCATTCCTGTCTAGTTGTTTAACCCCTTCGCTGCTGCGGACATTCCGCTGCAGCGCTGGGGGGGGCAGGGGGGCAGCGCGGCGGGCCTGTGCTCATGACGGAGCCGCTCCGTCATGAGCCACAGTTGAGCTGTGCTCATGACGGAACGGTTCCGTCATGACTCCGCCCATTTGCGTTGTCGCCCCGCACAGGCGGGGAAACAGCGCCGCGCAGGCGGAGCGGCCGCCGACAGGATTGTCATGACGGAACCGTTCCGTCATGAGCACACGGCAACCGTGGCTCATGACGGAACGGTTCCGTCATGAGCAGGGAAGGGGTTAAATAAACATTCTTTCAGCTACTGAGCAAGAGGCCTGACCTCACTGTCTTCATGCAAGTAATTCATAGCCCTTGTTACTATGGAAGATTTCTGCTCCCTCGCATCTCATGTAGACACTTAGGCGCTTGTACACGCACTCACAGGCAGTATAGAATAGATTTCGTACGAGAAACCTTCCCTTTTGGATAACACAGTTCTTTAAACATAGGATATTAGATATGGTTTAGGATTAGGTTGACCTGACCCTCCAGACTTTTGTCTCCACATGTAAAGCTAAAATGCCAAGTCTTCTTCACCCCCTAGTTGCACGTCAATCACACGTCATGCGGCTGCGTGCGCATCCCTATCAAATATTTCTGCTGACATTGCAAGATTCTCTTATGGATCCACCCACTTGTGACATCATGTATAATGACGTTTTCTAGTTACGCCTATTTTAGTTACGCATGCATATCTTAGTTTGTCTTATCAGCTGTTACGCCTATTGCATCTGTTTCACTGTAATGCCTTTTCTATAAAAATGATTACCTATCAATAATGTATTGCCTTCACTTCCTGAACCTCCGTGGTGATGGAATGTGATGCCTACAATTCGAATTGTATAAGGAATAAAGCCCTTTCAGAACCTCTAATACCACGGATTCTGCCTCTCATTTTACTGAGTTATTCTTAATAGTTTTCCGCATCAAAAATAGTACAGGTAATTAAAATATTTACCACATAAATTGGCGCCCGAACAGGGACACTTTCTCATCTCACGCGCCGGAGGTGCGTTGCAGGCCCGGTCTCCTGCCACAGCTGGACGGACAACAACGCGTACCCTCAGGATTTCCTGTATCTCCCTCCTGCCAAACGGGGGTAACTGAGGCTGCGATCAACACCCAGACGAGGCGGTGAGAAGTGCGAAGTATCCCAACCAGAGCCTAGCTGAGAGAGCAAGATCCGAGGTATACAGAGACCCGCCAGGTTCCGAAGTTCCACGACGAGTCGAGTCCAGTCCGGTCCAGTCCAGTCCTGTTCAAGTTCCGAGGCCTTCCGTTCCGAGCTACCCGGTGAGTACCATTGCCGGGGAGGCACTTTAACGTGCACATAGTCTGTGCCGGTCAAGACGGGTTTGGGTGCACAAATCCGGTCTGCACTGTTTCAGCAGTGTATCTGTACTGTTTAGCAGTATATCTAGTCAGTCTTGTAAAATAATTAGTATCGTCCAGTATCAAGTGTTATGCTAAGTAATTAAGTTTCCTATTAGTTATCATTGTTCGTTAAATGTTAAATGTAAATGTTCTAAATACGTTCTACATATTGTGGTGTGAATGACTGTTCATTATTGTGTTTATTGTATTAAGTGTGTTCAAGATTAAGTAACCAGATCTAAAAATGCCGCTCTTTTCGAAATTAAGACAGATCAAAACTAGAAAAGGGGTACTCGAAGAAGCTGTTCCCATTCCTCCTAGGGACACTCCAGGGTACTTCATGTATCATAAACATGGCCTAGATGCCGTATTATTTCTTGATTTATGGGTGGACTACACCAGGGAATTACCAGAGAATCAGAGATGGCCCGCAGCGGGGACATGGGATGCAGATTGCATCATGAGAGTAGAAGAAGAATTATGGAAAAAGAAAGCCAGACAATCACAGAAAGATGCCATTGAATTATGGCGTAAAGAATCATATAGACGTACAGAAAAAGCACTCAGACAGGAAGATAAGGGTAAGGAGAATTCACATAAAGTCCGAGAGAATCTATTAATTGAGGAAGGTACCCGAGTAAAATCAGAACAAGTAGACAGACAAAGAAACGCCCTTATGAATGGTATGTATCCACTTCTGGCCGAAGGGTTACCTAAGGCTACTCCGGAAATACCAAAAGACTTGCCACCTCCATTGTTTCCGATAAAAGCACATCCCAAAGGGCATCCCAGAACCGCAGAAGACGTTTTCCTTTCCTCTTATTTAGATGACGCAGCTCCCGAGTATGCTAATACCGCAACACATAGACCGCTTGCCGATGGTGCTCATCGCCAAGATCCTCCGTCTGTACCTACGCAACAACAAACTCCGACACACATTCCGACAAGCACACCTGTTTCTACAGCTTTTCCCGCAACTACGGTTGCTGTCTCACATTCAACAAATCCTTTCACGTCCAGCACCCCAGACGGTGCTACAGGAGGTACGACAGACATTTTTTCTACGCCACCCAGAGGAAATAAATTTTCCCTTAGAGAATTAGCACACCAACGTACGCCCAAATTAGCAACTCCCGACATGCTTAAGGAACTTCTAGTAGATTGTGGATATGATCCTGTGCCCGGTAAACGAGACGAGATGATGCTGTCATCGTTACGTATCCGACGAGCTGCAATATATTTAATGAAGCTACCAGGGATGACTACACATTTAGAAGATATATATCACTTTGTCCAGTCAGGGCGAGGTCCTGAAAGTATTAGCAGAGCCATGGCGTACCAGAAAGCGGAGGTACAGGGCCAACTGTTACGTTTCCTCATAAACTGTGTAATTAGAAACCAAGACCGGCCTGGGGTAAATCCGGAAGAAATGCGACAACTTGTCACATGGAGCCAGAATATATCAGAAGGGAGACATGATAAACAGTCATGTATAGTAGTTATGTATCGAAAGATCCGCAAAGAAATAGAACGAATACACGAAGAAAGATTAGCAGTAGACGAGCCTGAACAAGACAGAGAGGAGGGGGAAGAATCAGAACTGCCCACAGGACAGTTAGAAACAATGGCTTATGTAGGTAGAGGAAGATCTTGTAATAATACTAGATGCCTTAATGATCCGACACGTCCGACACGTCCAGATAATAACAGAAATTTCCAAACCCCTATAATAAATATAAGGTCTCCCGAACATTTGTTTCAAGCCGCTGACAAATTACTCCGAGAACGAAGGGGGTATCATATACTCGATTCTATGGACGAACAAGAATTAGCCAGGTCAGCCGTTCAATGGGTTGACAGTCCCGGAAAATATAGTGATGATACACTAGCACATACGTTTTTGAACCTTACCCCAGACGAACAGCGTTTAGCTGGTATCTACATGATTCAACAACTCCTTATATTATATAAAGGCCAACACTCCGATCCTGGTCCCTTACCTGATATATTGACTGAATTACTCACGAATAAATGGAGAGGTTCAGGTACTGATTTGATTAGGGAAATACTAGAATCCAGAAACCAGTACATTCTTTTTGTATGCCCAGAACATGTCTCACTGCCCATCAAGGAAAGAACGACGTATTATATGGACAGACAGAATCCCTTACGCGAAGTGCACCCAATAAAGGGTGATGACAATGAGTTTAAACGTGTATTTGTATACACACCCATATCAAAAATGGAATTATTGGAATTATTAGAAATGAAGAAAGTGGTACCCAGTCATGACAAAGATCCAGCGGAATTCCACCGTGAAATTAAAGACATGTTACTCATGGGAGAATATACCTATCCCGACATTATGAAAATATTGAAAGTATTAATGCCTGCTGGCATTTACGAAAAACTCAAAGAAAAAGATTGGGAGGTGGGAGACCAAAAGATAGACTGGACAGCATTAGAAAACGAAGAAAAGGCAATACAAGTTACCCCCAGATGCTGTAGTGGCTTTACTGCAAATCATTGACGAGCTTATTGCCCAAGGAGTGGTTGTGGAAACAGACTCCAATGTATGTAATTCTCCGATAATTCCGATTCTTAAACGAACTGATCCAAAAGCTCCGCTAGTATATCGATTAGTTATTGATCTGCGTGAATTAAATAAATGCATTGTACCACAATACCCTGTGGTCCCAGACATCTCTTCATTACTGACAGCCATTGACTCCGAAGCAACTTTCTTTACTGTAATTGATCTCAAGAATGCCTTTTTCAGCGTCCCAATAGATCCGGAAAGCCAATACTTGTTCGGATTCAGTTTAAATGGACGAAGCTTTAAATTCACACGCGCACCTCAAGGATTTACAGAAAGCCCCAGCATCTATAGCCAAGCACTGAAACGAGAACTTGACAGTATACACATGCCAGTCAACACTGCACTGCTTCAATATGTCGATGATCTGCTGATCACCGCTCGAAGCGAACCTGAATGTGAAAAAGCCTCACTGACGGTTTTACAATTTCTGGCCGAAAAGGGGCACAAGGTGTCCCCTTCTAAGCTGCAATTCTGTGTCCAGCAAGTTGTTTATCTTGGGCACTCGCTGTCCAAGGAGGGAAGGCAGCTTACACCTGATCGCATCCAGTTAATTGCTAACATGCCAATACCCAAGACGCAAAAGGAGGTGCGGGCTTTTATAGGCCTCACTTCATACTGTAGGCAGTGGATCCCTCAATATGCATTTCTAGCAAAACCACTCATTCAGCTGACAACACAGGAGGCAGCCACATCGAGTGTCCTCCCTTGGACTCAGGAACATACACAAGCCTTTGAAAGCTTAAAGAAAGCTTTATGTCAAGCACCCGTTTTAGCAACACCATGTTACAGTAAACATTTTACACTTTTTGTTACAGAACGCGAAGGTACTGCTTTATCAGTACTCACACAGGAACAAGCAGGATCACACAAACCATGTGCCTATTTCTCTAGTACATTAGATCCCGTAGCTCAGGCGCTTCCTGCGTGCCTGAAATCAGTGGCAGCAACAGCTTTAGCAATCAAACAAAGCGATGCCATAGTATTAGGACATCCGTTGACAGTACAAGTACCACATGCAGTAGAGGTTCTTTTGAACCGAACACAAACACAACACTTGACTATAGCGAGACTTACCGGTTATGAATTGACATTGTTTCAGCCACACATAGAAATCAGACGTTGTAATACATTAAATCCTGCCACACTTTTGCCAGTAGACGGAACAGACCCACTAGCACATGATTGTAGTGAAGTTATTACTATCACGACGAAACCCAGACAAGACCTGACAGATGTCCCATTGTCAGATCCAGACCTGACGTTGTATGTAGACGGATCATGCATGAGAACAAGTACAGGAGAATTAGTGGCCGCTTATGCAGTCACAACAGACACTGAAATCATCGAAACAAATTGCATAAATACTTTGTCAGCTCAAGCAGCAGAGCTCATCGCTCTGACACGAGCCTGTATCCAAGCCACAAATAAGAAAGTCAACATATACACAGATTCACGTTATGCATTCAGAGTCGTTCATGACTTCGGCGTGCTGTGGCGAGAGAGAGGTTATTTAACTTCTCACGGTGCCCACATCCAGCACGGACCCCTTATTCATGCCTATTAGATGCAATACATCTACCAACTGCAATCTCGATTATGAAATGTAAAGCCCATACGAAAGTTACTGATATCATTACTCAAGGCAATGACCTAGCTGACAGAACAGCTAAACAGACTGCTCAAACCCACACAACTGACGTGACAAAGACAATAGTTCCGACATCAACACATTGCATGACAGTTAAGGATCCCGCTCTTGATGTAATTGACATACAGACACATGCTACACCGGACGAGATAAAGAAATGGACTGAATTAGGAGGGATCCAAACGGATCAAGGATGGATGACGAAGGAAAAATCTATATAGTTTCTTCCTGACTCTATGGTTCAAGTTATCATTAACACAATACATAGTCCAGCGCACCTAGGAGAGAAAGGTATGCTAGATAGCATTCAACACATTTGGTTCAACAAACATTTACGAGCAGCAGCTAAACAAAAAGTTCGTACCTGTATGATCTGTTGTCAGTTTAACCCAGGTAAAAGCATTCCCGTAGAACAGGGTGGATTTCAACCTCCTGATCACCCTTTTGAAGTCCTCCAGATGGATTATATCCAGATGGAACGATGTCGAGGATTCAAATATGTTCTCGTAGTTGTCTGTGCTCTTTCCCGTTGGACCGAAGCCTACCCGGTTTCAGATTACACTGCCCCGACTACTGCCAAACAGTTAGTTCGAGAATTCTTCCCACGGTATGGTTTACCACGTGTTGTCTATTCAGATAACGGTCAGCCGTTCTCATCCGAACTGATGAAACACGTTTCACTTTTGTTGGGTTACCAATGGAAATTTCACTGTGTCCGACACCCCGAGGCAGCAGGTCTCGTGGAACGACATAATCAAACTCTGAAAATTAGATTGTCCAAAATATGCAGAGAAAAAGGTGTCGATTGGGTAGTAGCCTTACCAGTTGCACTCTTTTACATGAGAATGGTAGCACACTCTCGAACAGGGCTATCCCCGTATGAGGTGATCTTCGGTAGACCACCAAATATGTGGGGGACGCCTATACCCCGTAAAATAACTGATGTTGACTGTAATATGCTGACAGATTACCTGGCTTCCTTGATGTCTGCACTACAATCTTGTCGTTCACAGGTAGCTGCAGCCTTTCCCGATAACACTGAGGTAAAACCCCATGATGTGGTTCCCGGGGACCTAGTACTGGTACGGAATTTTGACCGGAAGACCCAGCTGGATCCTAGGTGGAAATCGCCTCAACTAGTTCTGCTTACTACAAGAACAGCCGTGAAGGTCGAAGGTCGAAAAGGATGGTTACACTCAAGTCATATCAAGAAATTTCATGGACTACCTTCAGATGTGGACATTACGTCTTGCATTTCCTCACAGACTGATTCAAAACTCCCCTTGGTCGAACAATCCGATACAGAACTATATAAATTAAAATTAAGGTCTAGCAAGTCAGACAATTTGATTGTTTAAGTCCTCTCCAAGGTGAATCGGTTGAATTTGTCCCTGACATGTATCCTCTAGACCTGAATAGAGAAAAATATCGACAGATGAAGCTGAAAAAGCATGCGTATTGTAAATCACTGCGAAGTCATTGCACAGTAACATTATTAATTATGTTTTTCTTAAGTCTTCTGATCATCGCTGCAAGTGTACTGTTGCACATATATTACCCTATTTTTAAACGTGCTTAGAATGTTACTGCTGAACATTCTTTTAGCGAATTACCCCCGCATGAGTTGTCCTATAGATTTGCGCTGCGCAATAACACTTTCATTAGTATGTTACATCATTCCCATCAGACCAGCAATGCTACCAATTGTTGGATATGTGGCCGACTTCCTCCCTATCAGAATTATAAAGGAGTTCTGCCTCTCTTTCCATATCCGTTCACACACAATGGCTCCTGTGGAGCATGGTTTAGTTTAATTAATTCCTTAGACTCAAATTCAGTAGTTTATCAAGACAATTGGGTTTGGGGAAACCTGAACCTAGTTTTACTCAAAGTCTGCTACCCTAACAAGGAGGGACTTCCCAAAAGAACAGGAACTGATCTAGAAAATGAAGTATATGGATTAGGTAACTTTACGCTTAACCTCATGATCCTGAATGTTGAATCCGAAGCTGCACCAATTTTGCCCGCTATGTCAGTATTTCCAGTTAAAGGTGAATTGTGCGTAAGAAAGAATGGTTCAATACATATGGGCCATAGTAAATGCACCACTGTAATAGAATTCAGTGATCAAGGCAAGTCTACATTTAGAGCTTCCCGTCATTCCTACTTTGTATGTGGTCAGACCGCATATATACGTTTGCCTTTAGATTGGGATGGTACTTGTTACATCGCATTCCTTTTACCACCTGTTTTCCTAGCCCCTCCTGATTATCACAGAAATACTCATTTAGTACACAATAGAGAACGGAGAGATCTCCCAATTGTCAATTATACTGAAACGGCATGGGAAAAATATACAGATTTTAATAAAGGTTTCTTTCCCTATATAGGTACAATTACTAATAGTAAGCTGATACGTAGATTAACTAGAACCCTCGAAGCAGTAGTAAACGAAACTACTTCCGCCTTAGGCAACTTAACAGAGGAGCAGTCTGCAATGCGGATTGTTGTTCTTCAAAATCGTCTTGTCCTTGACGTCATCCTGGCCGATAGGGGCGGAGCTTGTAGGGTCATCGGATCAAGTTGCTGCGTATTCATCCCAGAAAATTCGCCATCTGTACATAAAGCTATAACTCGCCTTCATAAGATTGTAAGCCAGATACACCAGAATCCAGGCACCTGGACTTGGTCCGGTTGGTTTTGGAGCGTGTTGTCAGCCTGGGGATGGAGGATCCTATCCTTCCTAGGTATTGGCTTTCTCATACTATTCAGTTGCTGCTTATGCCTACAATGTGGACCAGCGATTTGTGGTCTGTGTGCCACATCGTGTATTCCACCACCAAGTTTTCGTTCAAGTTCCCGGAAGAAGAAAGAAGAACAAATGATGCTATATGAACAGATCGATGGATTGATGAAGATTGATATCTCCTAAAGGGTTAGTAGGGGACAAGGAGGGAATGAGGAAATATGGATTTTTGTGATCAGTTATGTCCCCTATCTTAGACCCCAACGGCTCCATGTATAAGCTACAAGTACATGTATGTTCCCTCCAGTTCCAGTTATGAAGACGCAAACACCTGTGCGTCCACCGTCAACATGTCCTCTTTCAGATCCGCCATGAATGGGCCGGATATTCCATTCCTAAGTATGAAAGGCCACCGGCTTTATGTGGCTCATTTACCTTATTTTACAGTCCAGGCGAGTAGGCCCTGATTTCTGCCATCAAGCCTTTTCATGCCTTCTACCTTTGACAGCTCCAGTCTGAGCTCGCATCTGTATCCATGAACTTTGTCCTACTTCTTGCGCGGCTAACGGTGCCTGACTCGGCCTGTCTGCCTGCCAAAAACTGTATTTCACCTTCAAGTTATCTGCTCCGCTCCTCATCCGATGCATTCCTGTCTAGTTGTTTAAATAAACATTCTTTCAGCTACTGAGCAAGAGGCCTGACCTCACTGTCTTCATGCAAGTAATTCATAGCCCTTGTTACTATGGAAGATTTCTGCTCCCTCGCATCTCATGTAGACACTTAGGCGCTTGTACACGCACTCACAGGCAGTATAGAATAGATTTCGTACGAGAAACCTTCCCTTTTGGATAACACAGTTCTTTAAACATAGGATATTAGATATGGTTTAAGATTAGGTTGACCTGACCCTCCAGACTTTTGTCTCCACATGTAAAGCTAAAATGCCAAGTCTTCTTCACCCCCTAGTTGCACGTCAATCACACGTCATGCGGCTGCGTGCGCATCCCTATCAAATATTTCTGCTGACATTGCAAGATTCTCTTATGGATCCACCCACTTGTGACATCATGTATAATGACGTTTTCTAGTTACGCCTATTTTAGTTACGCATGCATATCTTAGTTTGTCTTATCAGCTGTTACGCCTATTGCATCTGTTTCACTGTAATGCCTTTTCTATAAAAATGATTACCTATCAATAATGTATTGCCTTCACTTCCTGAACCTCCGTGGTGATGGAATGTGATGCCTACAATTCGAATTGTATAAGGAATAAAGCCCTTTCAGAACCTCTAATACCACGGATTCTGCCTCTCATTTTACTGAGTTATTCTTAATAGTTTTCCGCATCAAAAATAGTACAGGTAATTAAAATATTTACCACAAGATAGATAGATAGATAGATAGATAGATAGATAGATAGATAGATAGATAGATAGATAGATAGATAGATAGATAGAGCGGGAGACAGAGTGATAGATAGATAGATAGATAGATAGATAGATAGATAGATAGATAGATAGATAGATAGATAGATAGATAGATAGATAGATAGATAGATAGATAGATAGATAGATAGATAGATAGATAGATAGATAGATAGATAGATAGATAGATAGATAGATAGATAGATAGATAGATAGATAGATAGATAGATAGATAGATAGATAGATAGATAGAGAGGGCGGGAGACAGAGTGATAGATAGATAGATAGATAGATAGATAGATAGATAGATAGATAGATAGATAGATAGATAGATAGATAGATAGATAGATAGATAGATAGATAGATAGATAGATAGATAGATAGATAGATAGATAGATAGATAGATAGATAGATAGATAGATAGATAGATAGATATGTGTGCATACCGGGTCTGGTGGCTCAGTGGATGAAGGCGTCCGCTGCAGTGGCCTGTGTTCAACCTCATGGTCATAGGTTTTTTTTGCTCTAGCCCTGCCCCCTCCCCCACTGGCCCCGCCCCCACCGGTGCGGCCCTCAGCCAGAAACCACACTGTAAATTTGGCCCCCGAGAGAAAGTTTGTGAGTACCCATGGGCTAGGAGAAAGATTTTGTGTGGAATTGCCCATCTCCATATGCTCTGTGCTAGTTGAGAGAGCTGTGGAGAGTGTGTACCCCCCTGTTTTTGAATGTAGTACATGGCAGTCATGTTGTCTGTGCGAATGAGGACTGCCTTGCCTGAAATCTGCGTCTAAAAGGATTTTAGGGCTAGAAAGATTGCCAGTAACTCCAGATGGTTGATGTGGAATAACTTTTGTTGCGGCGTCCATGTGCCCTGCACTGTGAGGTGTAACAGATGAGCTCCCCAGCCAGAGAGCGATGCGTCTGTTGTTAGGATTATTTGTGGAACCGGGTCTAGGAACGGTCGACCTCTGGAAAGATTTGTGGTGTTCCACCACTGCAGAGAGCGATGGGTGCGACCGTCTACCAACACCAGATCTATTAGTTGCCCCTGGGCCTGGTTCCACTGGCGTGCTAAGCACTCCTGGAGTGGACACATCTGGAGTCTTGCATGAGGTACTATGAAAATGCAAGAGGCCATCATCCCTATTAGTTGCATAAACACTCTTGCTGGGAGGGAGTGTTGAGGTATGAATTGTTGACGCAAAGCCTGGATGCTTGCAATCCTGGCAGGATTGGGATAGGCTATGGCTTTTGAGGTGTCTATGGTGGCACCGAGGTATTGCTTTGTGTGGGATGGTATGAGCTGGGACTTTTGGTGGTTCACCGTGAAACCTAGCTGGTGAAGTAGTTGGATTGTAGTGGCGGTGTGGTGTACACATTGGTTGTAGGACGTGGCTTTTATTAGCCAGTCGTCCAAATATGGGAAGACGTGAATGTGCTGTCTTCTGAGGTGTGCCGCCACTACTGTTAGGCACTTGGTGAATACCCTTGGTGCTGTTGTGACCCCGAACGGGAGCACCTTGAACTGGTAGTCTTGCCCGTCCACTACAAATCTGAGGTACTTTCTGTGAGCATGGTGTACCGGAATGTGAAAGTATATGTCTTTCAAGTCCAGTGTGGTGAGAAAGTCATCCTGGGAGAGGAGCGGAAGAACCTGTTGGAAGGGTTACCATGTGAAAATGGTCCGAATGTATGTAAGTGTTTAGAGGCCTGAGATCTAAAATAGGTTGTAGAGTCTCGTCTCTTTTTGGTATCAGAAAGTTCAGGGAGTAGACCCCTAAATTTTGCTGATTGGCGGGGACTTGTTCTATGGCCTGTTTTTGCAGGAGGGAGACTACCTCCTGTTTTAGTAACGTGGCATGTTCTTGTGACATTGGGCGTTGCCTGGGTGGAATGTTTGGGGGGGTAGATGTTAATTCTAGGCAGTACCCTGAACGAATAATTTGGGTCACCCATTTGTCTGAGGTGATGGTCTCCCAGACGTGAAGGAAATTTTGTAGCCTGCCCCTGACCGGAGTGGGATGGTCTGGAGGGAGCAGGGGGGAAGTCATTGGGTAGGCGGTGTGGCAGAGCGGGCGGTATTTGTTTTGCCTCTGCCTTTATTGTTATTGCCTCTATAACCGCCTCTTTGATAACCCCTTGTGAAGGTGGACTGAGGAGGGGATTTGTAGGACGTGGACGCACTATCTGAGGAGTAGCCTCTGCCCGTGCCCCAAAAGGAAGAGCGGCGAAAGGAGCGCCTAGGAGGGTGTGACTGTAGGGCTCCCATAGATTTCGCCGTATCTGTGTCTTTCTTCATCTTCGAGGGCCTCATCTACCTTTGGACCAAATAAATGTTGTTGATCAAATGGATGGTTTAATATGGAGGCTTGTACCTCAGGTTTAAATCCTGAAACTCTTAGCCAAGCGTGGCGACGGAGGAGGACACTAGTGTTGATGGCCCTGGAGGCTGTGTCTGCCGCGTCTAAGGCACAGCGTATAGAGGTATTAGTTATGGTTTTTCCCTCTTGAATCAATTCATTAGCCCTATTTTTGTACTTTTCTGGGAGATGGTGCATGATGGTTTCTAGCTCATCATAATCCGCTCTGTCGTATCTGGCCAATAACGCTTGAGTGTTGGCGATACGCCATATATTGGCTGCCTGTGACGCAGTGCGTTTTCCTGACGCGTCCAGGAGCTTGGACTCTTTGTCAGGCGGTGGTGCTTCGCCTGACGCCTGGGAATTTGATCTCTTCCTAGCTGTGGATACCACTAGGGAATCCAGTGGTGCTGGCCCTTTGATGTAGGCAGGATCTGTGGGGGCAGCTTTATACTTTTTCTCTATGCGTGGGTTTAGGACCCTAGCCCCGACTGGGTCTTTAAAAACCTCTGGCGCATGTTTTATTACCCCTTTGAGCATAGGTAGTATCGCAGTAGACCTATGTGCATTATCAAAGGTGTCTAGGAGGAACTCTTCCTCTACTGGGTCAGTATGTAGCTCTACCCCGTGATAATGTGCCGCCCTCTGAAGTAGGTGGTGAAAACCTAACGAGTCTTCTGGTGGGGATGGCCTGGATGGATAAAGGTCATCTTGTGGGACATTTGGGATGTCTGGATTGTTATAATCATCCCATGGGTCTGGGGATCCTGTGTGGGTGGGGTCTTGTGGCACATCTGCTGGGTAGTAGTATGGGTCCCCCTGATCATCATGGTCTGGAGACGGGGTCGGAGATGGATGAGGCAGGGGTGAAGGTGGAGGGGGCGGAGGTGGAGAGGGTGGAGGAGGTGGAGGAGGTGGGGAAGGCACTCTGAAAGGGGAGGTAGCACAGTCCTTCCTCTTTGGAGGTGGGGGTGGAGCTGGTTTGTCCAAATGTCTCTTTTTTGAAGACAGTGCCAAATGTCCAGTTTTTGGATCCTTGGTAAGTGTCTTTTGCAAAGGATCCGGTGTGAATAGTTCTTGCGACACTGGTTGTTCGGTCGGCGCCGACATTTTCGGGGCCGACGGCTTTTTAGGCTTGTCTGTGCCGTACTTTTTTGGAACCTCCGATTTTTTGTTCGGTGCCGAGACAGGCTTCGGCACGGGAGTGTCGGTGCCGAGGGCCTTATGATGTTTGGTCGGCACCAAGAGGCCGGGTTTCGACACCGAGGGCTTTGGTTCGGAGCTCGGTGTGGAGGTAGAGGCTGATCTCTTCTTCGGTGCCGAAGGGTGTTATTCGGCACCGCTGGCAGGCTGGCTCGAGCCCGAGCCGCCGGAAGGCTTTTTAGGCTTCTTCACCGGGCCCGAAGGTGGGGTGGTAGAAGCAGTGTCTTTGGTTTTGCCTAGGCCCGGAGGCGAAGGCGTGACCGAAGCCTTTTTGGGTGTCGGCGCAGGTGTGGGGGGGGGGGTACATTACTCACGACCCTCTGCGCCGGGGCGATGTCCTCCACATCTGAGTCTTCGGCTTCGGAAGCACTGACGAGGTCTTCTTCTTCTTCGGTGTGCTGCTGTCCCGGAGCTTCGACGTCGTCCCCGAAGATGTCGACTGGAGCGGAGGTCGAGGAGTGCGCCATGTTGCGTCTGGCCCTTCGATCTCGAATAGTCTTTTTCGATCTAAAAGACTTGCAGGTGGGACAGTCTCGAGCCTCGTGTTCAGGGGAGAGGCAGAGGTTGCACACCTCATGAAGATCGGTGTGGGGGAATTTGGACCCACATCGAGGGCACTTCTTGAAGGGAGTTCTTTCCATCAGCCGAGACCGGAGCCGGTATAAGCCCGAAGGCCGCCGTCGACGACTGCAATCGAAGAAGTGTCGAAGAGAAGGTGATTAAGAAGATTTGTATCTGAAGAATACTGATAAGCGAGGATTTTGCGTCGATCGTTGAACTGGAAAAGTTCGGAACCGGAGCGCGAAGTATTACATCCGAGCCCGATGGCGGAAAAAAACAATCTGAGGATGGAGCCGAAGCCCATACGAAATACGAACCAAAGGAGGAGTCACCGACCTCGTGACTTCCAAAGACTTTCCAAGGGAAAAACAAACTGCAAACATCCGGGCCCAACACCAGATGGCGATCTATGCAAAAGTGTGTAATCTGCAACCCATATGCCTCGAACAAGTATTTCCTTTCAAACCCTAGATTGAGTTTTCAGTTTTTCTCTTTTAATATTTAAGTAATTTCAATTTGAGGTAAAACTCGAGACAAATGAAAAGACACCATCCCTCAAACATTTTAAGAATGTGCCAAGTAAGCTCACAGTTTGACCTTGGCTGTCACACAGCTTTGCTTGCACACTGCTGTGCACACCATGTGCACAAATGCATTGCAATAATGTGCGGCCTGAAGGCGATCTTAGGTTCCTTCTTTGCAGTACCCTAATCTGCTGGGCCTGTCGGACCCATCGCAGCTTACCCTATCCCGCACTATTGTGACATAACCCAGAACGCATTGACTACAGTACCAGGAATTCAGAAAAACAGTACAGAGAAAAGACCGCATCGCCCCCATGCTTACCAGATGCATCCACGGGTCACAAGGGCGGCTACCCACCTTAGCTCATGAGGGTAGTGCCAGGTTCAAAACCTCTAAAGGGTCAGTATAGGGAAGAGCAATGTTTGGACCAGGCAGGGTATTCAAAATAACTACTACCTCCAAACACAAGAATTGGGAGAGCAAGTCAGGGCTGCAACCTCAGTAACTCCGACAGACTGTATGAAGTAAACAAAGGAGCTGAACCTGCCCGGGCTGTCAGAGACACTGATCTGACATATGACTGACACCATACCAACCCTGCCAGCGGCACAGGTCTGACATATGTCTGACACCATCTCATCCCTACCAGTCTATCAGAGGCACTGATCTGGCCACTGATTTTTGGTCTGTTCACCCTGCCTTCCCTAACGTCCTACAGTAGCCACACTGCACACATGGCATCAAGCAGTATAAGAGAGCCTCCGCTTTTCATGCTGGCCTGTTTCCGTCGGATGGGTGTGCTTGGCTTGGGGGTCATTTTGCAAGCAGACCAGTCTGAGCATTGGGCAATTTTTTTATATGTATAATATTCTCTTCACACTTGTGTTTTAAAATGCTATATTTAGATCCCCTTTTTAAACAATTTGCAGTAAAAATGTGGCGTAAAAGCCACAATTTGAATACATTTTTTTCAAAAATTTCTTGCAGGGGCAGATCCCCGCACCCCCCCCCGCACCCTCCTTTTTAACTTCGTCATACTAGGGTACAAAAAATTACGCCGCACCACTTCCAAAATCCACCAGCCGCCACTGCCATTAATATATGCATATTGAGCAGGGGCAGGGGGCCAGAGCAAAAGTGACCTCACTTGTTTTCAGGCGTGTTTCACCAGTGTAAACTAATCCGTGCATTTTTTTTACTCCTCCCCCCTTTTTTTATAACATTTCGCCGAAGTAGTGTTTTGCAGAAATGCAATATGCAAATATGGGCCACTTTTTTAAGCGTGCCCGGGCCGATTTTTGATCCCAATCCAACCCTGCTGACAGTGACTAGTAAGTAACACTGGGGGGAGGTGGAATAGTCAGAACTGACTGCAGCAAGATTTTTCTCATCAAGTGAGCAGGTTTAACAGACAAAACACAAAGTCTGCATGACTAAAATCCCAGTGAGAAACCAAGACACATCCTGCAGCTGATGTACACATCTCCAAGCTGCCAAGGTTATACGGCGCCATAATCAGGTGGAGTGGACTGGAAGGGGCCTGCCTGTGACCCGGAAGCATGACCCAGGTGCACATGGCAGAACTGCCCCTGTAACCCCAGAAGGCGGCCAGCGGGCAGTTACTCTTGTGGGAAGCGGCAGAATCTCCATAAAGCGCCTATCGAGCTGGAGCAACGACCTCTTGGCGCGAGGGTCTGTGTGTATCAACTGAGCTCACTTTTTAATTCCTGCCAGGTGAGCAGCTGGAGCAGGGAACTCTAGGAGTCAGGGCAGCCCGGGGGGGAGGATCCTCAGCAAGGTAGTGAGTGGGTCACTGACTCGAGTAAGGCCCCTCCTGCATGAGCACCTGGTACAGAGCTCTTAACCCCTTCGCTGCCAGGCCTTTTCCCCCTCCTGTGCCACGCCCTTTTTTGGCTATTTGGGGTAGTGCGCGCTGAGGCCCCTGTAACATTTTGACCACATAAGGTATCCACGCCAAATTTACGTCCTTTTCTTCCAACATCATGGGGATTCTAAAGGTACTCAGCGTTTGTGGAGTCCCCTGGAGGGGGTCATAGAAATGAGCCAAAATACAGCAAAATTTAGTTTTTGGGGGGAAAATGGGAAAAACAGGCTGCAAATGAAAGCATCTGGGGTTTTGCCAGCAAATGTTATCAAAAAAGGGTTTGTGGGGCTGAAATCACAATTTTCCCAGCTTTTAGGGGATACCAGACTTTGTCAGAAACCCAACATTTTTTACACAGTTTTGGCATTTTTCTGGGACATAGCCTATTTTTGCTATTTTTTGTGCTTTCGACCTCCTTCCAGTTAATGGTAGAAATGGGTACAAAAGCAATAATGGATCCTGGAAAGCTATACATTTTAGAAAAGTAGACAAAATTCTGAATTCAGCAAGGGGTCATTTGTGTAGATCCATCAAGGTATTTTTTATAGAAACTAACAGTTAAATATAGGATAAATTGAAAATTTGTTGGAAAAAAAAGCCTTTTCTGTCAGCGTTTTCACCTGTAACTTCTTCTAATTATAACAGCTGTTTGAAAGCAGTATACCGTTACATCCACTGGACATTACTGGTTGTGGGGATATATAGGACTTGTAGGTTCAAGAAGAACCCGACGAACCCAGAGCCAAAAACTGAGCAGCAACTTGCAATGGTTTATTATTATGTACCGGGTATATAGTAATTATTCTGTAAAAATGTGTACATGGAAAAATCGGTATGAAAGACACCTATGTATTTCTGAAATGGGAACAAAATATAGAGTTTAGAAACAGTAGATATTTGCACATTTCCGAAATTGGAAATACTCATCCTAGCATGAGATTTTATCAGTCATTTTTTATAATGACTTCTTTTTTACACAATGTCTTTCATTTGGAAGGCAGAAGTGCATCGCAATTCAATAGGTAATAACAGTTCCTTTACAAATCTGAATTACCCTAAGTCTCCCGATAAAAATGGTACCTCACTTGTATGGGTAGGCATAGTGCCCACGACAGGAAATGGCTCAAAACCCAACGTGAACATACCACATTTTCACAATGCAAAATTACCCTTTTTTAGCAAAGTGCCTAGCTGGAGTTTTTTAACCCTAGCTCTGCCGCCACCTAAGGAAACCTATCAAACCTATACATTTTTGAAAAGTAGATACCCAGGGGAATCCAGGATGGGGTGACTTGACTGCCTCCCACCAGGTTCTGTTACCCAGAATCCCTTGCAAACCTAAAAAAATTGCCAAATAAAACACATTTTCCCCACATTTCTCTGGTGGAAAGTTCGGGAATCTGCGTGGATCCACAAATTCCACCCACCCGCGTTCCCCAAAGTCTTCTGAGAAAAATGGTACCTCACTTGTGTGGGTCGGCCTAGTGCCCGCGACAGGAAACGGCGCAAAACGTAACGTGGACACACCTCAATTTCGTAGCGAAAAATGACCCTTTTTTGGCAAAGTGCCTAGCTGTAGTTTTTTAACCATAGCTCTGCCGGCACCTAGGGAAACCTAGGAAACCTATACATTTTTGAAAACTAGACACCCAGGGGAATCCAGGATGGGGTAACTTTACTGCCTCCCACCAGGTTCTGTTACCCAGAATCCCTTGCAAACCTAAAAAATTGCCAAAACAAACACATTTTCCCCATATTTCTCTGGTGGAAAGTTCTGGAATCTGCGTGGATCCACAAATTTCCACCCACCCCGCGTTCCCCAAAGTCTTCCGAGAAAAATGGTACCTCACTTGTGTGGGTCGGCCTAGTGCCCGCGACAGGAAATGGCGCAAAACGTAACGTGGACACACCTCAATTTCGTGGCAAAAAATGACCCTTTTTTGGCAAAGTGCCTAGCTGTAGTTTTTTAACCAAAGCTCTGCCGGCACCTAGGGAAACCTAGCAAACCTATACATTTTTGAAAACTAGACACCCAGGGGAATCTAGGATGGGGTAACTTGGCTGCCTCCCACCAGGTTCTGTTACTCAGAATCCCTTGCAAACCTAAAAAATTGCCAAAAAACCCACATTTTCCCCACATTTCTCTGGTGGAAAGTTCTGGAATCTGCGTGGATCCACAAATTTCCACCCACCCCCCCGTTCCCCAACGTCTTCCGAGAAAAATGGTACCTCACTTGTGTGGGTCGGCCTAGTGCCCGCGACAGGAAATGGCGCAAAACGTAACGTGGACACACCTCAATTTCGTAGCGAAAAATGACCCTTTTTTGGCAAAGTGCCTAGCTGTAGTTTTTTAACCGTAACTCTGCCGGCACCTAAGGAAACCTAGCAAACCTACACATTTTTGAGAACTAGACACCCAGGGGAATCCAGGATGGGGTAGCTTGACTGCCTCCCACCAGGTTGTGTTACCCAGAATCCCTTGCAAACCTAAAACATTGCCAAAAAAAACACATTTTCCCCACATTTCTCTGGTGGAAAGTTTTGGAATCTGCGTGGATCTACAAATTTCCACCCACCCCGCGTTCCCCAAAGTCTTCCGAGAAAAATGGTACCTCACTTGTGTGGTTCGGCCTAGTGCCCGTGACAGGAAACGGCGCAAAACGCAACGTGGACACACCTCAATTTTGCTGTGAAAAATGACCCTTTTTTGGCAAAGTGCCTAGCTGTAGTTTTTTAACCATAGCTCTGCCGGCACCTAGGGAAACCTAGCAAACCTATACGTTTTTGAAAACTAGACACCCAGGGGAATCCAGGATGGGGTAACTTGACTGCCTCCCACCAGGTTCTGTTACCCAGAATCCCTTGCAAACCTAAAACATTGCCAAAAAAACCATTTTCCCCACATTTCTCTGGTGGAAAGTTCGGGAATCTGCGTGGATCCACAAATTTCCACCCACCCCGCGTTTCCCAAAGTCTTCTGAGAAAAATGGTACCTCACTTGTGTGGGTCGGCCTAGTGCCCGCAACAGGAAATGGCGCAAAACGTAACGTGGACACACCTCAATTTAGTAGCGAAAAATGACCCTTTTTTGGCAAAGTGCCTAGTTGTAGTTTTTGAACCATAGCTCTGCCGGCACCAAGGGAAACTTAGCAAACCTATACATTTTTTAAAACTAGACACCCAGAGGAATCCAGGATGTGGTAACTTGACTGCCTCCCACCAGGTTCTGTTACCCAGAATCCCTTGCAAACCTAAAACATTGCCAAAAAAAACACATTTTCCCCACATTTCTCTGGTGGAAAGTTCTGGAATCTGCGTGGATCCACAAATTTCCACCCACCCCTCGTTCCCCAAAGTCTTCCGAGAAAAATGGTACCTCACTTGTGTGGGTCGGCGTAGTGCCCGCGACAGGAAACGGTGCAAAACGCAACGTGGACACACCTCAATTTCGCTGTGAAAAATGACCCTTTTTTGGCAAAGTGCCTAGCTGTAGTTTTTTAACCATAGCTCTGCCGGCACCTAGGGAAACCTAGCAAACCTATACGTTTTTAAAAATTAGACACCCAGGGGAATCCAGGATGGGGTGACTTGACTGCCTCCCTCCAGGTTCTGTTACCCAAAATCCCTTGCAAACCTAAAAAATTGCCAAAAAAACCACATTTTCCCCACATTTCTGTGGTGGAAAGTTCTGGAATCTGCGTGGATCCACAAATTTCCAACCACCCCGTGTTCCCCAAAGTCTTCCAAGAAAAATGGTACCTCACTTGTGTGGGTCGGCCTAGTGCCCGCGACAGGAAACGGCGCAAAACGCATCGTGGACACACCTCAATTTTGCAGTGAAAAATGAACCTTTTTTGGCAAAGTGCCTAGCTGTAGTTTTTGAACCCTAGCTCTGCCGGCACGTAGGGAAACCTACCAAACCCACACATTTCTGAAAACTAGACACCCGGGGATTTCCAGGGAGGTATGGCTTGCGTGGATCCCCTCACGTGTATCTCCTCACGAACCAAGCAATTACCGAGGATACGTAGACAGTGGCACAAAATTACCGACACTATTTTTAAAAATAATTTTTATTGCCCACCTTTTGTTCCTCACGAAAATATTGATATGGCCGTTAAAAATTGTGAAAAAGCTATTGTGGAAATGTTGGACTTGGCCCTTTTTCCCTGATTTTTTTAGTTTTTGTAGTGTTAAGGTGCAGGTGCTTACTTCTCCCAAGATGGCTGCCACAGACCCCTGCTACTGCAGGGTGGTCGTTTTTCATAGTAGCACCCTAGCTGCCAGGAGCTGGCTGGGACCCACAACAATGTTGCGACACCAGCCCGCCTTTTTGTCCCATAGGTAGAGTGGGGAAGCTCCTGGAAGATGCTGGAACCTTCTAGAAGGGAGGTGGGGTTTTACTTTTGCCGCCTTGGCTAGAGGTCACCTGACCTAGGGCTACTTAAGAGTGGGAGGGAAACTTTTGTGGTGAGTTGGCCATTGGGGTGAAGCAGAGCTGGAAGAATCCACCAGGAGTGTAGGCGGTAGGGCCTAGCCAGGGACTTATGCCTCTGAGAGTGACAGGATTTAGGTACTGCCTCTTAAGTGAGTGAGGTGCCCTGTGAATCCCACTGATCTTGCCCAGTAGTAGGAGGACCCAGAGACTCTCTGCCAGCCTGACTAGGAAGGATCTAGTCACCCTCTCCATTCCTACCCCCTGTAACAGAACCCCTTAAGGGCGCCAGATACATCTGCGCCACAAGACTTCATCTGTCCACTGAGAACTGAAACCTAACTGTAAGAACTGAGACTGCATGACAAGAGCGAGCTGTAAGCCTTGAATGCCAGAGCTGAGACTGCGTGTCCAAGCTGACCTATCAAACTAAATGCTAAGCCGATTGCCAAGCCACCGGGGATCGACCAGGTACTAGCGCTGTGACCCCCGCGCTCCCTGCCCTGGTCTGGGACCCCCGGCAGCGTGCTCCGCTGAGCACCATATCCCCATCCTTAACTTGAGCCCCCCCCTGCGACGACGAAGCCAGCGCACTCACCGCCGCGGCCTGGAGGCCTGGAGAAGTGCCCTGCTGTGTCGCGAGGCCCTGGAGAAGTGCCCTGCTGTGTCGCGAGGCCCAGGAGAAGCCCGGGGCCCCGTCGCTGCCGTCGCAGCCGTGTGAGGAGGTGCGCAAGGTCGGGGCCGAGTTCCCCCATCGTCGTGAGGACGGACGCCTGCTGACGCCGAGACGGAGGTAAGCCCGGAGGCCGAGATCCCCCCTGGTGCGCCCCCTGCTGGTCTGGGAACCACACCGCACTTGGCCCGGGTTGTCCCCTCCGTGGGAGTCCCCTACCCTGCCTGCGCGACGGAGAGACCCCGCCGAGGGATCCTGTCCGTGCCCCCCTTCCACGATACTGAGCGCGGTGCTCTGTGAACTGCACCGGAGCATAAGGACCCGCTCCTCAAGTCCGGTAACCCTCCCCGCTGGAAGCCGTCCCAAGTACGGACTGACATTACCCTCGTGTGGCGCTTCACACCACCGACTCCGCTTCCCCAGCCGGAGAGACCGGGACTGCGAGTAGCGCGTTATGTTATATGCTCTGCTCGAAAGTATTTACATGCCGATGATCACGAGTAGCGTGTTATGTTATATGCTCTGCTCGAAAGTATTTACATGCCGATGATCACGAGTAGCGTGTTATGTTATATGCTCTGCTCCAAAGTAGTTACCTGTAACTGAATTCGAGTAACGTATTGTATTATATGCTCTGCTCGAACGTAATTACATGCCAAGGAATGCGAGTAGCGCATGGTGATTATATGCTCTGCTCGACAGTAATTGTATGCCAGGGAATGCGAGTAGCGCCTTGTGTTATATGCTCTACTCGAAAGTAATTACATGCCAAAGAGTGCGCGTAGCGCATTGTGTTATATGTTCTGCTCGAAGGTAATTCCATACCAGGGATCACGAGTAACGTGTTGTATTATATGCTCTGCTCAAACGTAATTACCTGCAAATGGTTGCGCGTAGCGCTTTGTTTTATATGCTTTACTTCACCGGATTAGGGGCCATTGATTACGAGGAGCGCTCAATTCTACAGGCTCCATGTTAATGTACCCAATGTCACCCGTTACGAGTATCGTGCTGTGTTAGACGGCCTGTTCAGGGAAAGACCTCTCTTAGCGCGCACAGCGCTATAATCACCCGCACTTAGCCAACTGGCGTGGGTATATGAATAAGGTTAGGCACTGCATATGTATCGCCAAGATTGCTGTATCTACTGATTGATGGTATTATGATGCATGTATCGCCTTGTTCTTTCCTGAACTGCAGCTGACCAGCTATACTTGGATAAACTTGAAGCATTTGCATAATTTAAACGGTGTGGCGTCCCTTATTGTGTGTGTCCCAAGTCCATGAGAAGCGTGTGGTGTATGGTTGCTTAACACATAGCCCTCTGGTTGCCCAACCGGCTCGCGCCACGTTACCGCCCTTAGGGCCTGGTGACCCCAGGTTCCTACATTGTTGGCCAGCGGTGGGATCCTTGGGACTTGTTACCATACAGCACCCTTCCGTGAGGCGAAGGGCGCCACAATTAAACGCCTATCCTACATTTTTTTTGTTCCACAGCTCAGAAACCATTGTTGCTGGATCATTAGTTCCACTGTCCAGGTAGAGAGTGCAAGAAGCCTGGTTAGCTATTGACTGTTGCCTACACCCTAGGAATTTTCTCCTTAGAGTCTAGGTCCCCACCTGCTAGAATGGAATTCCGGTTAGCTGACCTCGAGGGGTACACTGTGAAGCAACTAAGGGAGTTCGGGCAGGGGATGGGGGTGCCTGGGATGCGGAAGGCCAAAGGACCGGAACTCCGCACCGCCATTAGGGCATGGGTAGAAGCCCACCCAGAAGGGAGAGGGGATGAGGGACAGGAGGCGCCAGATGCACCTCAGGAGGAGAGCGCCCAGGAAGTCCTAGACATCGTAAACATAGAGGAGTCTGAAAATGTGCCCCCAGGGAGACGTTCTGGGGCCAGTAGTAGGACAGGGTCTAGTAGGAGCGCGTCTCCAAAGGAGTATGAGGACAGAAGGGAAGAGAGGCAATTAAGATGGGAACTAGCCAGATTGGAACAAGAAAGGGAGAATAAGAAATGGGCAATGGAGGAGAAGAGGATGGCGCACGAGCTTCGGATGAAGGAGTTGGAGCTGCGTGCCCTCCAGATGAATGTGTCCAGTGAGGACACTGGTGGCAGCATACCGGAAGCTCCACAGGAGCTAGAAGTTTATTTACCCCAGGATGACATCACCAGGGTGTCTGAGGAGGCATTAGGGTGTGAACCTGAAGGGGGTGGTGCAGGGATCTCCCAACCCAGCGAGGTGGGAGAAGTGGCAGATAGCCCAGCTAGGTCCCAGGGAGAGAGGGTTGTAGGGCCTCACGACCTATCTATAGGAAGGCGTGAGATGGGGAGGTGTCCCGAGGTGCCCCAACCGCAGTCTCAGGGCCTGGAGAGTTCCGCAAGGGAGCCCCAGGTTGGGAGCCTAGGCTGTCCCGATGTGCCATCCAGTGCAGGGGAGCCCCTAGTGTCAGCAGGACCCAGGGCGACTGTAACCAGCGCGCCTGAGGTTCTGGGGTTGGCCCAGTTTCAGGGTTTAGATCCTGGGCTGGGGTGCCAGGCTCAGGGGTTGCCTGACCTGGCGGGTGGGGCCTCTGCTAACAGGGTCCCCCCGAAATTGACTTCCAGGGGTACTTTTCCCGTTAGGAGGGTGCTGAAATCTGGAAGGGGGTGCAGAGGGAGGAAGGTCTCGCCTCGGGCACCAGCTCGGCTTAAGGGTTTAGACCCTAGGTTGAGGAATCAGTTGAAGTGTCAAGGCCCTGTACTGAGGAGACAGTGGTGGTTTGAGGGTGCCCCGCAGGGTAGGGTGAGGAACCCCAGAAGGAGAGTTAGGGGGAGGAGAGCCTCACCCCTGAAGGCTGGTCAGCCTAAGGGTGTGGACACCAGGAGGAAGGACCAGAGGCAGTTTAGGACTGCAAGGAGGAGGACCGGAGTGGTCAACGGGCACTACAGGCCTGGGGCTACTGCCCCCCACTCCGCGAGATCACCCGGGCCAGAGACATCTGGACGGCCCAGGGGCCGGTCCTGGCCACAACTAGCTAGGGAGCCCCAGTGGGGTGGTTTCGTTGGTCCAGGAAGGTTTGTTAGGGAACCATCGGGTTCCAGAGCGGAGGAGAACCTGCGGGTGCTCCTGCCGTTGCGGGCCTGCGTCCACCTTTTCTCGCCCCAAGCAGGGAAGACCATCAAGGCATTGATCGGTCTACCCTGGCTTTCGGCTGGAAGGGGGTTATGTTGGACTTGGCCCTTTTTCCTGATTTTTTTCGTTTTTGTAGTGTTAAGGTGCAGGTGCTTACTTCTCCCAAGATGGCTGCCACAGACCCCTGCTACTGCAGGGTGGTCGTTTTTCATAGTAGCACCCTAGCTGCCAGGAGCTGGCTGGGACCCACAACAATGTTGCGACACCAGCCCGCCTTTTTGTCCCATAGGTAGAGTGGGGAAGCTCCTGGAAGATGCTGGAACCTTCTAGAAGGGAGGTGGGGTTTTACTTTTGCCGCCTTGGCTAGAGGTCACCTGACCTAGGGCTACTTAAGAGTGGGAGGGAAACTTTTGTGGTGAGTTGGCCATTGGGGTGAAGCAGAGCTGGAAGAATCCACCAGGAGTGTAGGCGGTAGGGCCTAGCCAGGGACTTATGCCTCTGAGAGTGACAGGATTTAGGTACTGCCTCTTAAGTGAGTGAGGTGCCCTGTGAATCCCACTGATCTTGCCCAGTAGTAGGAGGACCCAGAGACTCTCTGCCAGCCTGACTAGGAAGGATCTAGTCGCCCTCTCCATTCCTACCCCCTGTAACAGAACCCCTTAAGGGCGCCAGATACATCTGCGCCACAAGACTTCATCTGTCCACTGAGAACTGAAACCTAACTGTAAGAACTGAGACTGCATGACAAGAGCGAGCTGTAAGCCTTGAATGCCAGAGCTGAGACTGCGTGTCCAAGCTGACCTATCAAACTAAATGCTAAGCCGATTGCCAAGCCACCGGGGATCGACCAGGTACTAGCGCTGTGACCCCCGCGCTCCCTGCCATGGTCTGGGACCCCCGGCAGCGTGCTCCGCTGAGCACCATATCCCCATCCTTAACTTGAGCCCCCCCCTGCGACGACGAAGCCAGCGCACTCACCGCCGCGGCCTGGAGGCCTGGAGAAGTGCCCTGCTGTGTCGCGAGGCCCTGGAGAAGTGCCCTGCTGTGTCGCGAGGCCCAGGAGAAGCCCGGGGCCCCGTCGCTGCCGTCGCAGCCGTGTGAGGAGGTGCGCAAGGTCGGGGCCGAGTTCCCCCATCGTCGTGAGGACGGACGCCTGCTGACGCCGAGACGGAGGTAAGCCCGGAGGCCGAGATCCCCCCTGGTGCGCCCCCTGCTGGTCTGGGAACCACACCGCACTTGGCCCGGGTTGTCCCCTCCGTGGGAGTCCCCTACCCTGCCTGCGCGACGGAGAGACCCCGCCGAGGGATCCTGTCCGCGCCCCCCTTCCACGATACTGAGCGCGGTGCTCTGTGAACTGCACCGGAGCATAAGGACCCGCTCCTCAAGTCCGGTAACCCTCCCCGCTGGAAGCCGTCCCAAGTACGGACTGACATTACCCTCGTGTGGCGCTTCACACCACCGACTCCGCTTCCCCAGCCGGAGAGACCGGGACTGCGAGTAGCGCGTTATGTTATATGCTCTGCTCGAAAGTATTTACATGCCGATGATCACGAGTAGCGTGTTATGTTATATGCTCTGCTCCAAAGTAGTTACCTGTAACTGAATTCGAGTAACGTATTGTATTATATGCTCTGCTCGAACGTAATTACATGCCAAGGAATGCGAGTAGCGCATGGTGATTATATGCTCTGCTCGACAGTAATTGTATGCCAGGGAATGCGAGTAGCGCCTTGTGTTATATGCTCTACTCGAAAGTAATTACATGCCAAAGAGTGCGCGTAGCGCATTGTGTTATATGTTCTGCTCGAAGGTAATTCCATACCAGGGATCACGAGTAACGTGTTGTATTATATGCTCTGCTCAAACGTAATTACCTGCAAATGGTTGCGCGTAGCGCTTTGTTTTATATGCTTTACTTCACCGGATTAGGGGCCATTGATTACGAGGAGCGCTCAGTTCTACAGGCTCCATGTTAATGTACCCAATGTCACCCGTTACGAGTATCGTGCTGTGTTAGACGGCCTGTTCAGGGAAAGACCTCTCTTAGCGCGCACAGCGCTATAATCACCCGCACTTAGCCAACTGGCGTGGGTATATGAATAAGGTTAGGCACTGCATATGTATCGCCAAGATTGCTGTATCTACTGATTGATGGTATTATGATGCATGTATCGCCTTGTTCTTTCCTGAACTGCAGCTGACCAGCTATACTTGGATAAACTTGAAGTATTTGCATAATTTAAACGGTGTGGCGTCCCTTATTGTGTGTGTCCCAAGTCCATGAGAAGCGTGTGGTGTATGGTTGCTTAACACATAGCCCTCTGGTTGCCCGACCGGCTCGCGCCACGTTACCGCCCTTAGGGCCTGGTGACTCCAGGTTCCTACAGGAAACAATTGACAAGATTGCTCCTCTTAAACAATTTAAACCCAGACCAACAAAGAAACAAGAAATTTGGTTTACTGATCAACTTAGGACGTTAAAATTACATGCCAGGAAACTTGAAAAGAGATGGAAAACCCCTCATTTGATCGAGGATAAAAATAAATATTGGGACTCACTATCTATATACCATAAAGCCATTCGTGTCGCCCGTAAAACTCACATTGCATCGCAAATTACAGCTGCAGGAAACTCTTCAAGGATTTTGTATCAAGTTTTACAATCCTTTGTTAAACCGGCAGCATGTGAATCTTCGGAACTTGCATCCCAACAGCTGTGTGACGACATCTCTTGCTTTTTTACGAACAAAATAGATACAATCTATGACAAAATAGTTTGCACTAATAACAAACTGACCACAGATATGGCACCTCTGGAAATAGATGCTGACCCCAAACTGCATAAATATACGTTAAGCTTTTTTCCACCCATTTCTTTACAAGAGACATCTGCACTAATGTCACGGATTAAAAGTGGCAGTCCTGACGATATCATCCCAGCCAGGATTATGTCTGTCCTGACTGACCAGCTATGCCCCATGATCCAAAGGTTGGTGAATCTCTCTCTGGGCTCAGGCACTGTCCCAAGAGAGTGAAAACGTGCTCTTATCAGGCCTATTAGGAAGAATACTGCTATCCCGTGGTCCGATTTAACTAATCTCAGGCCCATATCCCTATTACCATTCTTAGGGAAACTGGTCGAAAAATATGTTAACTGTCATCTGTCCAATCACATTGAACTTGTTGGCGGCCTGGACTACTCACAATCAGGGTTCAGGCCGAAACACAGCACGGAGTCTACCCTGCTGTCTGTTATGGATGACTTACATATGTATCAGGACAAGGGTTTCTCAGTAATCCTAGTTCTTTTAGATCTTTCAGCAGCGTTCGACACCGTGTCACATACCATTCTTATTGACCGGTTGTCGAACGCTGGCATTGAGGATAAAGCCATTGACTGGCTAAAGAGCTTCCTATCTGGGCGTTCCCAGAGAGTGATCATGGACACGTACCGATCAGCGGAGGTGGAGATATCTAAAGGGGTGCCACAGGGCTCTTGTTTAAGCCCTACCTTATTTAACATCTACGTGGCACCCCTGGCAAGAGTGATGCGCAGCTATGGATTCATCCCAGTATCATATGCTGATGATACCCAGCTCCTCTTCCCTTTTAAGACCATGTCCGCCGAAATTAAAAACTCCTTTTCTGCGGGCATGAAGGCGGTGGCTCATTGGATGTCTTCCAACTTCCTTCAATGCAATGTCAGCAAGACGGAACTAATGTTGTTTGGAGAAGCCAAACTATTGTGGACCCCTGATTGGTGGCCTCCCGATTTGGGAGTAGCTCCGGAACCCAAACAGGTTGTGAAGAGTTTAGGGATTCGTCTGAATCAAGACCTGTTATTTGGACAGCATGTCAACCACACTGCTGGAATTTGTTTCCATACTATTGGCCTGCTACGCAGAGTTTTTCCCTTACTACCGGACTCTTTTAGGAGAACTCTGGTCCAAACATTGGTTCTGAGTCGTATTGACTATTGTAATGGCCTGTTGCTTTCTGCCAACGAAAACGTGCTGGCCAAGCTTCAGGTCATTCAAAACACTGCGGCTCGTCTTGTCCTTAATGCTCCTCCGAGAACTGCGTCCAAACCTCTTCTGGAGAAATTGCACTGGCTTTCCATTCGCCAGAGATCTAAGTTCAAGATATGCTGCTTGATTCATAAATGTTTAAATGGACAAGGGCCTATTTATCTTCAGAACAAATTTGTTCCTTATGTCCCAAGTCGTTCACTTAGGTCCAGTAACTGTCTTATTTTGGTGACTCCCCGTGCAAAAAAATCTAGACACGGTAGTAAAGCACTATCTATCTTAGGCCCTACCCTGTGGAATAGACTTCCCCTTATCTGAGACAGTGCAAAGAACATCTCACTTTCAGGAAACTCCTGAAGACTGTGTTGTTCAGAAATGAGATCTAGCTCCTTTATTCCTCTGTTTTACCGGCTCCACAAAGCGCAGAGATACTCCAGTTGGAGTCGATTCTAGCGCTATACAAACCTACAAATAAATAAAATAAATAAACGTTTCCTTACCCAGAATGCCCTGCAAACCTCAAATTTAGCTGAAATAATCACCTTTTTCACACATTTTTGTGTGGGAAAGTTGTGGCATCACCGGGCTGACACAGGGCTGACACAAATTTCCTACCACCCAGCGTTCCCCCGTGTCTCCAGATAAAAACGGTGCCTCACTCGTGTGGGAGGCCCAAGTACCCGCGACAGGCAAGGGCCCACAACGTAGTGAGGCGACATGAAAATTCCCTATCTCAAATCGACCTGGTTTTGCAAGGGGGGTCACTTGGGTTTTTGGCCCGGTGCTCGGCGGCCACCTAGGGAAATCTACCAAACCCACACATTTCTGAAAACTAGACACCCGAGGGATTCCAGGGAGGTATGGCTTGCGTGGATCCCCCAACGTTTCCTTACCCAGAATGCCCTGCAAACCTCAAATTTAGCTGAAAAAAAATCACCTTTTTCACATTTTTTTGTGTGGGAAAGTTGTGGCATCACCGGGCTGACACAAATTTCCTACCACCCAGCGTTCCCCCATGTCTCCCAATAAAAACGGTGCCTCACTCGTGTGGGAGGCCCAAGTACCCGCGACAGGCAAGGGCCCACAATGTAGTGAGGCGACATGAAAATTCCCTATCTCTAAACGACCTGGTTTTGCAAGGGGGGTCACTTGGGTTTTTGCCCGGTGCTCGGCGACCACCTAGGGAAACCTACCAAACCCACACATTTCTGAAAACTAGACACCCGGGGGATTCCAGGGAGGTATGGCTTGCGTGGATCCCCCAAAGTTTCCTTACCCAGAATGCCCTGCAAACCTCAAATTTAGCTGAAATAATCACCTTTTTCACACATTTTTGTGTGGGAAATTTGTGGCATCACCGGGCTGACACAAATTTCCTACCACCCAGCGTTCCCCTGGGTCTCCCGATAAAAACAGTGCCTCACTCGTGTGGGAGGCCCAAGTACCCGCAACAGGCAAGGGCCCACAACGTAGTGAGGCGACATGAAAATTCCCTATCTCAAAACGACCTGGTTTTGCAAGGGGGGTCACTTAGGTTTTTGGCCCGGTGCTCGGCGCCCACCTAGGGAAACCTACCAAACCCACACATTTCTGAAAACTAGACACCTGAGGGATTCCAGGGAGGTATGGCTTGCATGGATCCCACAACGTTTCCTTACCCAGAATGCCCTGCAAACCTCAAATTTAGCTGAAAAAATCACCTTTTTCACACATTTTTGTGTGGGAAAGTTGTGGCATCACCGGGCTGACACAAATTTCCTACCACCCAGCGTTCCCCCGGGTCTCCCGATAAAAACGGTGCCTCACTCGTGTGGGAGGCGCAAGTACCCGCGACAGGCAAGGGTCCAAAACGTAGTGCACCTCAACAGGCAAGAGTCCTAAACGTAGTGCGCCTCACTACGTTTTGCACCCATGCCTATGGAGGGTCCTTAGGCCTCCCACACGAGTGAGGCACCGTTTTTATCAGGAGACCCGGGGGAACGCTGGGTGGTAGGAAATTTGTGTCAGCCCGGTGATGCCACAACTTTCCCACACAAAAATGTGTGAAAAAAGGTGATTTTTTCAGCTAAATTTGAGGTGTGCAGGGCATTCTGGGTAAGGAAACGTTGAGGGATCCACGCAAGCCATACCTCCCTGGAATCCCCCGGGTGTCTAGTTTTCAGAAATGTGTGGGTTTGGTAGGTTTCCCTAGATGGCCGCCAAGCCCGGTGCCAAAAACTCATGGGACCCCCTTTGCAAAACCAGGTTGTTTTGTGATAGGTAATTTTGATGTCTCCTCAATAGGTTTTGGGCCCTTGCCTGACACGGGCACTAGGCCTACCCACGCACCCCATCCTGGATTCCCCTCGGTGTCTAGTTTTCAAAAATGTACATGTTTGCTAGGTTTGCCTATGTGCCAACTGCGCTAGGGCCCAAAATCGACAGGAATGCACATTGCTAAAAAAAATTCGGAGCCCAGTGGGCTTTCTGCTGCCCTGGTGGGGAATCGGGGACGGGGGTTTCATCCCGATATGCCCCTAAAGGGGCAGAAAGACTGGCTATTTTTTGTGCGGGTGGGGGCATTGGTATGACCATTTTGGGCAGCCCCCACGCATAAAAAAAGCCTGCGTACTCCCTGGTGCCTAGTGGGCTTTCAGCCCCCCCAGGGGGCAGATCAGGGGCCACTGCCACCATCTGCCCTCCCAGGGTGGGGAGAAAGACTGGAATTTCTCTGGGGGTGGGGTGGGGGTATTGTCATGCCCATTTTGGGGAGCCCCTACACTAATAAAACAAAAAAATCCATGGTTTCTAGTGGGCATTCAGATTGGGGGCTACAGCTCCCATCTGCCTCCTGGGGGGCAAAAAGACTGTCATTTTTGTGGGGGGGAGGGTTGGGGCATTGGCATGTCCGTTTCGGGCAGCCCCCACCCTAAAAACAATTGCGCAAAAAAAATCCCTCGTGGATAGTGGGCTTTCTGCCCCTCTGGGGGGGGAGGGGGGGACAGAAAGGCTGTAATGGTTGCGGGGGTTGGGGGCATTGGCGTGCCCATTTCGGGCAACCTCCATCCTAAATAAAATCCATCACCATAAATAAAATTGCGCGAAAAAAATCCCTGGCGTCAAGTGGGCTTTCTGCCCCCCCGAAGGGGCAGATTAGGGGCCAATGCCCCATCAGCCCCCTGGGGGGGCAAAAAGGCTGTAATGATGGCGGGTGGGTGGGGGCATTGGCGTGCCCGTTTCGGGCAGCCCTTACCCTAAAAAAAAACTAAAAACAAATCCCTGGTGTTTAGTGGGCTTTCTGCCTCACCGAAGGGGCAGTTTAGGGGCCAATGCCCCATCTGCCCCCCGGGGGGGGGGGGGGCAGAAAGACTGTAATAATTTGGGGTGGGGTGGGGGCATGGGCCTGCCCATTTTGGGCAGCCCTCACCCCTATTTTTATTTTTGTAAAAATTCCCTGGTGTCTAGTGGGCTTTTTGCCCCCCCCGGGGGGGCAGATTGGGAGCTACTGCCCCCATCTGCCCCCCAGGGGGGGCAAAAAGGCTCCATGATGCCAAAATAATTAGGGGGGAGCAAAGGCCCTTGCCCAAGGGGCCGCTCCCCCCTCCCTGGTGTCTAGTGGGTGGATCCCTGCTTGGGGATCGCCCTCCTGTGGCGATCCCCAAGCAGGGATCCACTGGGGAGATTCTCCCCTTTCCAACAATACCTCTCCCGTCTTTCTACATGCTCAGGGGGCTGAGATAGCCCCCTGAGCACGTAGAAAGTGAAACTGAAATGAGCCTCTTTGCTCATTTTAGTTTCAGTGTAATGACGTCGGCGCGACGTGCGCGCCGATCGTCATTACACGGAAAGCAGGGAGGGGGCCTCGGGAGCTAGGGAAGCTCTTCCCCAGCTCCCGAGGCTTTTTTTAATTAAAGGGAATCCCTCTGGTGCTCGCACCAGAGGGATTCCCCAGGGAATGCCTCATGACGAGCTGGACTCGTCATGGGCACATCGCGACTGTGCTCCATGACGAGTCGAGCTCGTCATGGGCAAAGAACGGGTTAAGGTGTTCTGCGCTAAGCCCCGGTAGCCATTGCTGGTAATTTCCAATACATGCGGGGACTTGTAGTTGAACGTTTCCAAATGCAAACTTTATGTACCAGATTGCAACGCATATGATTGGAGAAACTACGTCTGGCACTCCACAGCGTGAGATCTGCAGGGTGCTGCAAGCAAGCAAACACTGCTCCTATAAAGTGCAGGCCCGCCCGTGGTACATCGAATGCAGACTGTTGCAGGACACGTCTGTGTATGTGTTAAATGTGCGTACTGTGCTGGGACCCAGAAGCCATACGAATATTATTCTGTCTGTCCATAGGCCTATTTTGCACGTGTGTTGTCCATAATACGGCTCCTAGGCAGGTACTTGCAATAGAAAATAGAGGCTACAAGTTCCTAAATGTAAGGCGCAGTTAGTTTAAAAGTAGGCGCTGGAGTTGGGTTGGTTGGATATGGGGCCCTATTACATTAACATTAAAGTGCAGCCACAGTTGACCTGCATATTAAATAACAGATTCCTGCGTGGCACATGATCATCACAAGTGTATTAAAGTACATACCATAGTGTTTACAAGAGACTTCAGCACTTAATATTAAAAAGCGTTGTTGTGCCTAATCTAGAAGAAACTCAATGGCGAAAATAGTACACGTACCATGTAACAGCCAAGTAAAGCAGCCAGTAGCCATGGGAGGATACAAATGACAATACACAAAAGATTTCTCGGGTCTAGGGTAGTCTGAAATCAGTATGGGAAGAAAGAGGTGAAAGTATGTCTCTCTAACAATCCCCAAAGGGGGAGCAATCCCTTTTAGGGCGAATGCCCTCACCCACCATAGGTGGCATGCTTCATCATATGGGCTTCTCCTCCCAGTGGGAAAACCTAGTCCCACTGAGGGCTACAACTCCCTCACTGTGAGGTAGGAGCTCTGGGATGTTTTTATTAGTTGTCGAAAGTTGTTACGGATGCTAAAATCCCATATGTGAGTATTAAGGTGTTGTGAGGGTGCAGCGCAATAAGTGAGTGACAGTGAATTAAAACTGCCTAGTGCGGATGAAAAGATTCTTTATTGGCTCACCCGAACTGGCAGGATTAAAAAGCAGTGCAAAGCAGTATAAAATTAAACTGCTAAGGTGTATGAAGGGGTCGACATGTTTCAGCCTTTGCAATCTATAAAAGTATATAGGCTTTCATCAGGACCAAAAGGATAAACAAAGCTGCTGCTGAGAAATTGTGAAGAAAAGAAAAACAATGATACAGAACCAGTAATCCAGTGTATGATTTGGTATTACTGGAACTTGTCCAAATTTGTACGACAAGATAACCCACCTCAACCTGGTTACGACTCAGGGAAGGGAGCCCCGCTCTCTCCGTCGGTACTCCGTCGTAGTACAGATTCTGACTCACTTATTGCGCTGCACCCTCACAACACCTTAAAACTCACATATGGGATTTTAGCATCCGTAACAACTTTCGACAACTAATAAAAACATCCCAGAGCTCCTACCTCACAGTGAGGGAGTAGAAGCCCCTATGATGAAGCATGCCACCTATGGTGGGTGAGGGCATTCGTCCTAAAAGGGATTGCTCCCCCTTTGGGGGTTGTTAGAGAGACATACTTTCACCTCTTTCTTCCTTCTTCTTCCCATACTGATTTCAGACTACCCTAGACCCGAGAAGTCTTTTGTGTTTTGACTGTAACTTTAGGGGAATTACTTCTCGCAGGTCTCTAAACTGAATCCCTTGGACCCTTCTTTCTAGTTTTTTGTGTTATGAAGGATACAAATGATGACATGGATGTACTAAGGAGGGACTAACAAGTCTCATAATGAATCAGAAGACAGCATTTACAAAGGACAAACACACAAGCCAATAAAAAATAAGGGCGAGGGAGTGGGCGAAGCTTCTCTCCGTACTGAACTACCACAGCTCTTGCATGCTGGCTAACACTCAACCTAATATTTGTTTGAAAAACAGAAACAAATTGACACTTTAACCACTCAAACTAACTGTAAATTACTTAGAGCACATTTCATTTATAAATGTGTGACTATTGGGTTTGTTTCACTGGTCACATCTTCCGTTACCTCTTTGTCACCAATATTCTCACCTTCTTCCCTCTTTTTCTCTTTCCCTTACTGCCCCAGCACCCCAAATAAACATACTTTGCTACCTCATTCCAAATATGGATAACAATCTGTGCCTGCATACCATCAAGCACCTGTTGCAAAGTGTATACAACAACCTGCTCATATCCTCCAGTAGCTTGTGTGATTCTTGTACACACACTGCAAACCAATTTTAGCACCCCCCTGTACAGCATTCTGACATCCTTCAAGACACTTGGTACACAAATGAAATTGATACTATGTTTGTCAAGGAAATTCACAAACTCAACTTTCATCTCGAAACAAGTCCAATAAACATGTGACCAAAAGACATACAGAACTTCTAGATCTCCGCTGCACTGGACAAACAGATGAAAATAAAAACCACATCCAGGGTTGACCACAAAAAGAACACCACATGGATTAATGACAATGCCAAAAGAATGAAAACACAACTCAAGATAGTGCAATGTAAGTGGGAAAAAAAATCAAAAAAGAAAACGCACAAAGCACACTATGCCACTATAACAGAGCCTATAGAACACCCATTAGAACCTCAAATAGGCAATACCATTCCCCACACATAACTGAATCAAACTGCCCTTGTAAAGAACTCCACAAGATTCTTGAAGAATTCTGCAATCCAGAGTGCCACAATACAGAAACACCACAATTGCAAGACTCCTGTGACAAAATCTCCTTGGATTTGAAAATGTAAAAAGATAGAAAATTACCTTTGGGAGAATATGGACTACATCACAGCACATGACCCAACCAACATAGAAGGAGAAAAAGCAGTTTTCCATCACTACACACTTTCAAAACCCTCTCAGAAAAAGATTTCCTCAATATTATCATCGCAAGCGGACACTCAGGATCACCTTCAGACCCAGCACCTTCAAAAATCTTTAAAGACAGCCTTCGGACTACCTCTGCAGGGGAGGTATCTAGATGCTTACTCAGCAAGTCCAGAGATAAGTTCATTCCCATCTGAACTGAAAACCTCCTACATCAGACAACTCCTTAAAAAGGAAAACATTGACTCATCAGACCCAGCAACTTACAGGCCTATTTGAAATGGACCATTCTGTGTTTATCCAATTTTATGGAAGACGATGACTTAGGGCCCGATTTATTTTTGGGAGGATGGAGGAATCTTCGTGGGCCTGATGGAGGAATTCATGCCCATGCAGAGACTACTCCATGGGCTAAATTTATAAATGACTGCCAAGCTGGTGGACATTTATAAAGCATTCTTAACAGTAAGGATAATCCACAACCATTGCGACAGACCAACAGTCACCTTCAGACCAGGCAGAGGCAGAGAGTCAGGCATCATATCCATTTGGGATGATCTAACACTCACAGTGGACAAGAATGGAGTGACGGCCCTAATGCTCCTAGATTTAGAAGCTGCCTATGATACTGTCTACAATCACTGCCTACTGTAAACACTATGATAATCTCAGAGTGTGTGAAAATGCTCTAAATGGATTGCTTCTTATTTCAGATAGAGACAAAGTGTAGTTTACCTGCCAGCTTCCACATCAGCTCCTCACAACTAGTACCGTGATGTTCCTCTGGGGCCCATCACAGCCCCTCTTTCATGCAACATCTATTTAACACCGTTACCAAACCTGATTAAATCATTCAACCTTACTTATTACAACTATGCAAATGACAGCCAAATCATTCTATAAATGGATGGCCCGGAAGACCTTGACAACTCAAAAACTGATACCTGCCTTTGCACCATATACACATGGATGATGAATAACCACCTAAAGCTCAACTCTGCGAGACAGACTATGACCTGCAGAAAATGGCAAAAATATCAGCCTGCGGCCAAATGGCCCAACAACATTGAGGCCCTTCCGAAAACATCAAAATAAGTCAGAAACCTAAGGGTAGAAATGGATTCAGGCCTATCACTGATACCACATTAACAATGTTACAAAGAGTGCCTTTTTCCCATACCTTGAATACCAACAGAAACGGCAAGCCATTCTCACATTCATAATCTCCAAGCTTGGCTATGCTAACCTTATACCTTGGCACGCCCAGATTCATCAATGCAAAATACAGCTCATGTAGAGAAAAAGAAAAAACTGCAGCAGCATTTTTTCTCTGCCGCCACCCAAGATAATGTATGACTCCAGTCTTGCAACAACTTTGCTGCCTTCCTACAGCCAAAAGCACAATGTTCAAGACACTATGCATTGTCCACAGAACCTCCCACAATATCTACAAGTTAAAGCCAAGCACTGAAAACAAAACAAACAAAACAGGACACTAAGCTCAAGGCTTGTACCTTATATAATCATACCACCAAGGGCAGGCCAGTATTTGTCGTTCCGGCGCTCTACCCGCTTCAGCCATCCCTGCTGCACAGTCCACAAATGACGAACATAGCCAATCGATCATTTCCCACTTCATCATCTGTAGCAATCACTTCTCACCTCTCATTGAGCAAACCAGCACCCCGCCACCCACAGAGATGGGCAAGGGGCCTGGGCTTCCATCCTCTGTTATCCAGGTAGACATTGCTCATCTTCTCCAGCATAATATAGAGCTTAGGGAAGAATCAGGGGACTTAAAAGTGCTGGTGTCACGGCTCTCCATTACACTCAAACAACTACTCGAGAGATTCTCTACTTTTACTGATATTAACACACATATTTTACACCCTTTGAACAGTCACCTTTTGCCCATAAAACAAATCTTACCAAGCTTTGAAACAATGCTGCTTCTCATATTCCTACCCATAAGGTTTCTCCTCCAGAAACATGTAGTGAGACGGGGGATTCAATCACATATATGAACGCAGGCCAGTTTGAACCTCTAGCTCTTCTCAGCCTCTAAGTTATATAAAAAAACACCTCTTTAGGGACCCTTGCCCCTGACTCTAGCTGCTCTATTTATTTTATCAATGTTCCCAAACTTACCCAGCCCCTGCATAATGAAAGTGAGGATGCATTATTTAATAAAACCACTCATTAGATCCGGAAAGTGAGGAGTTGTTGTTCCTTTATATGGGAGGGCATACTTGGGGCAAAAAGGTACCCACAAAGGTTTTGATATCATCGAGCTAAATCCCAGGAAGAGGTACCTAGCCTATAACCTAGTGGCTTTTGATGCTCAACCATCTCGCCTATGTGACACCACAATACGTTTCAAATATAGGCATCCTGCGCACAGATATCACGCTGATTTTCTTGTCCCACCTCTCCATGTATATGATGGAACTCCCACACAGGATATAGACTGACTACCACTGCTCCCTCTTTTTGGTCGGACCTTCTGTTACCGTCTGTGCAGAGTACGGTAACCCTTTTCTATCCATTGTTTTGAGCACCCTATATGACAACCTGGCTCTGGGTAAGGTGACCCAATTGTTACTCTAGAGCCACAAAGCCCCTCATACCCCCCACCTCTTCCACTGGCACTCATCTTAGATCTGTGATGTCCAATATTTCCTGGAATGTGGCGGGCATTGGTTCCAGGTTTACACTCCCGGACCGGAGTATTTTTATTGATGTGTATAATATCTGTTTGTTCCAAGAAACCTGGGGCCTGGAAACACTCTTCAAACCAAACTACTTAAACTTTTCTATTCTTGCGACACGTGGCCGAGCTGGTCGACCCTCAGGAGGGCTGACCATGTGGATTAGACCAGGTATAGCTTCTAAACTATAGACTCTACACATTGACAATCCAGCCATTATGGACATTTGTTTTGTGGTTGATAATACCTCTAGCATTGACATTTATAATGTCTACGCTAGAGGGGCTGGGGGACTAAAAACCAACACTATCACGTCCCTGGAAGAATATTTGGTGCATAGCAATCACTGCGCTTATTTTTATAATAGCAAGGGACTTTAATACAGTCTTTGAGCCCCTGGACACTGATGATCTCAACCTAGCCAGAGAGGAGGGCGAGACGTGAGGAATTTCGAGCCTACAGCTGCCACCCATAAAACAAGCATTTGCAATGCAATAGGTATCGCATTAATAAAGGTTTTAGCTATTGGCGTTGCACATTATAATGCAACGCCAATACCTCAAGCTTTCAGTAATGCGAGACCTATTGCATTGCAAATGCTTGGTATTACTTGCAGTTCATAAAGCGAGCAGTGAACAGGCATCAAAGACTGCAAGTAAACTGCAGGCCATGGGTTAAAAACCGTATTTATTTTCCTCAATCTGTTATGATAAGGCTACTAAAAAGGTATCTTTGGGTAGTAATAAGAGATAACGCTAAGCACTATGCTACATTTTAAATCCTGACTTTGTGTTTTCCCTTGTCATACAATCTTAGCTCCTAATCCCAAACATTGAAGCCGATGTGTGACTTCTAACCCTGGAAACCCTTATCGTCTTATGTAACACCCTGTACATTGATTTAGATTACACAGTTGCATGATTTATAGTCAATGTATAATGTATACTTGTGATGTAAAGTGCTCTGACACCTTACAGTGGGATGGTTAGCGCTATAAAAATATTAAATACAACAAATTAGCGAGTGCCATTTAAATTGTTATTTGTGTAAACACTCACACAAACGGATACATGTGACACTCTTACAGTGCATGCATAGCTGTTTCACAGGGGGTTGCACAAAGTCAACAAGCATTGGCATAGCCAATAGGTCTCGCTTTTGGGACCTTTTAAGTATTTAGTTATGCAGCACAATATCCTTGGTGCAACAACATCAGCTATTGCATGGCTAAACACTTATAAGGTCCCAAAGGCGAGACCTATTGTCTATGCCAATGCTTGTTTGTTATGGTTGGCGATTTTATCTGAATAGCCTATTTTTAATGAAGTTAGATGTGAGTGTATGCATTTTCAGAAAGTTTATCAGTAAGAGTCTTTGTCAAAGACGTCTGCCTCGCTTATTGATTGAAATGTCATACTTTTGAAATGTCACCTGTTGCGATTACTGATCCATGCACAGCATGCCACTGAGCGTTCCTAGCCTTGTATCCTCAAATTGCAAATGTCTAGTTATTTCTTTAGAGCTTCAGGCATTAGTCCGTTTTGATTTATTTTTAAATTTTGACAGATAGTTTGATGTGCTTAGGGTCACACCACGTGTCACATGTAGAAATCAGGTTGAGAAGCCTGGTCTCCTGGATCTAGAATCATCTTTATATCACAAGACTACACCCCCTCCTTTGCTGGAAGCCTCCCAGGTTGTTTTCTACCAGCACAGAATCCCTCCTAATGAAGGCCTGGCACAGACAAGGGTATTTTGTTTACTGGGATTCTTTGCCCGTCGCCACCTTGGCATGGCCCTCCTGGCCACAGACTGGCACACTGTAGCAGGGATGTCACGTCTGCATTACCATCCAAACCAAGCAAAAATTAAACTCTCTTAAAGCTGCATGCCAATGCGCTGTAACTTGTACAATACCCCTACCCAAGGAAGAAGCCAATTCCTGGTAACTGACCATAAAACTGGCATCACGTGAGGCTGAAGTATGCAAGCCCCAGGTTTGATTTGGTTAGCCCAGATCAGGAACATGGCTAGAGAACGCCAAACTAGCTTTGAAAAGATAATATTTAAATTAATCTGCTCTCGTGCTGTAGAAGGAACTAACCACATGTTACAAACGTATTCACAGCGACCTTCATAAACAGCAGAGCGATCTCTCTCTACGATCGCATCTTCTAGGGTCAGGTCAGAGATCTCTCAGCCTTATTGAGGCCGTACATATACTATTAATGTATTTCTTATGCCACATAACTACCCTTCAGATTACACTGATGTGGCAAGTGAATGTAGAGGATTCCAGACCACAAGACCTTCGAGGCCCTGGCAAAGAGTTGAGATAGAAGATGCTGGATTATGTGAGCTATGTCTTTTTCTAACTCAAACTAATTAAAAGGGTCCGGAAATGCTGCTATCGGTGTTAGTGCACAGTGTCACATTCCAGTTGCTCGTTGCTGTGTTTAGACATTAACCCTGTTCACCTAATACTAATGAGGTGAAACATTTGCCCAAGAAGTGTTAACATTGTGAAAAAATCCACATAATAGCGAAGTAATACTGCCAGAAAATTTGCTGCATAAATTTTGCGCTTCTTGCCGCATAATTTTGTCTCTCTCTACCATATAATTCGATGGACTGTGCATTATTTGCTACCAAATGCAGCAGTTACAACTAGCTCTACAAAGTAACTCCAGGCTCAGCAGAGTTGCAAGTCCGCTAGCAAAGCACTTCAAAGCCTTGTCCGGGGTAGTGCTTTGTAAATCTACAACATAATACGATAGCAAAAAGGATGAAGGTGAACGTGCAGCTAATGCGAGGCTGTACATTTATGAGGTAAATGTCAGATATGTGGAAACCTGGCGCTACACAATGTCAATTGCCAGATCTAATGGTAGCCCTTCTGGGGGGAAGAAAGGAATGCTCACACCTCGTTCAGACAACTTCCACCAGTCCATCGCCCCTGTATGGTATTTTCGAGATAAGAAAGCCCGGCTTCTTTGTACACGCCGAGCAGCTGATGTGTTTTCAGGAGCCATGTTGTTGTACATGCTAGTTGGTCTGTGATCATAGAGACGCAGTACCCTGTTGTCTCGTTGCCCTTTATGTCACGTGACGCCTCGTCCTATCAGGGCAGGCCGCTCCGTGACGTGAAGGGGGATGAGACAGAGCGGAGAGCGTAGCCGGCGAGAGTAGGATCGCCCCTCCTCGTGGGCCCGTAATTATACGCGGATGCATGCTTGTAATGTGTAACCAAATAAATACACAATCATAAACCATTGCCTGATTCCTCCCTGTGATTACTGGCACAACAAATGGCGACGAGGGTTCTGGTGTGATGGCCCACAAGTGACTCTCCGTGACCCGGTGAAGGCGGCGATCGTTGAGCGACGCACGTTTGACCTTTGAAGCTGCGCGCTGCGGCCGCTGAGTGAGGCGGAGCCCTTCCCACGCAGGCATCTGCTGCTGAAGCCCCTCCCTGCATTCCACGGTGCCTGCATTGTCCGTGTGCCTTCGGCCGTTCCGGCCGAGTGATTCCTCCTCCTGCCACGTGCTCCTGACTGGCGGTGCTGCCCCTGGAGCCTTGCTGTGCTGGTGCTTTCCCCCCCACCTCCGGCCTCGTTGACCTGATTGCAGCCTCCACGAGCCCTGAAGACCAGGTACTTTCGGTTTCTGAGGGGTCTCGCCTGGGGGTGCTCGAGCCCTGTCTAGTGCCTCTCTGTCGTGGTGGGGTCCAGCCTGTCCTGAGGTGCTGCTGCTGCATTGGGGTGCCTGCCTCCCGTGCCACGACTGTGTGGAGTGTGCTTCGTTCGCTATGGCGCACAACAGCAATATCTGTGTCCCGCCTCTCTTCCTGGAGGTTCCCGGCAAGCCGTGCATGAAGTGGAAGAGCTGGTTGAGGGCCTTTGAGAACTATATTGTTTCCATCGATGGCGCAGGGTATGCTGCGGAGCGCAAAAAGTTGCTTTTGTTCGGTCTGCTGGGGAAGGCTGGTCAAGAAGTCTTCGACAGTTTGCCCGTGTACGTGAACCCGCCTGGGAGTTCCGGTCAGCTAAATGAGTACCAGGAGGCGGTGAAGAGGCTGGAGCTGCAATATTCTGAGGAAACTAACATTATGGTGGGGCGCCACAAGTTTGCCCTTCGGAAGCAGGAAGAGGGAGAGACTATAGAGGAATATATTGCCTGCTTGCGCGTCCTGGCCCAGGACTGTGAATTTGCGGGCATGACTGATACCTACATCAGGGACCAAGTGATGTTCTACTGCCATTCTAAAAAGGTGCAGGAAAGGCTGCTGACGTGCCGGAATCCAACGCTGCAGGAGGTGGTGGCGATTGCGAAGGCCATCGAGAGGTCTATGGTGTCCACAAAGGAACTTGCTAGCACTAGCCATGCTGCCAGTGTGTTTTATGTGCAGGACAGGAGTAGGTCTGCCCAGAAGCCTCCCGAAAAAGGGGCGAGTGATAAGGGGGCGGGTAGGAAGCCGCTCGCTTGCTTTAGGTGCGGGGCACTGGATCATTTGGCGGACAGCAAGGCTTGTCCTGCGCTTGGTAGGAAGTGTACAAAGTGCAAAAGGTTGGGTCATTTCGCTGCTGTGTGGAAGACCAGGAAGTCTGGTAGCAGTGTGAAAGTGAGTTCTGTAAGCGAAGGTGATTTTGAAGCGAATGCGGATATCGTGCTATCTATTGATGCGGAAGATGGGCGAGTGAAGGGACCCATAGGCTCCGTCATGATCGGCACTGTAGAGCTGCCGTTTACAGCTGATTCAGGTTCCCCAATTACCTTAATTTCTGACACAACGTTTGATGCGAAATGGCATGATGTGCAGTTGCGTGTGACGGATGTGAATCCGAAAGCATTTGGGGAGCAGGACATAGTGATGAAAGGATATTTTTCTGACACTCTCACTTTCAAGGGGAGGGCAATCACAACAAAAATTTACGTGGCCGAGAAAGGGAGGAGCCTTGTGGGATGGAAGGATCTGGCGAAGTTGGGAGTGATGTTAATTTCGGGGGCGGCAGATCCTTTAGTCCTGCGGGCGGACTGGGTCAACTCTATTCAGGCAGAAGATGAGCCGGGTGGGTTGTCCGGAGTCATTGACAAATTTAGTTCAGTCTTCGTAAATGAAGTAGGGTGTGTAAAAGGCTTCGTACACGACATACAGCTGAAGGAAGGCGCTGTGCCGATTAAACACAAAGTCAGGACCGTGCCTCTCTCAGTCAGGACGGAGCTCAAGGCCGTGCTGGACAAGTTGAAAAATGAAGGAGTGATAGAAGAAGCGGGTGCTTCAGAATGGGTGTCCGCGATTGTCGTGTCCAAGAAGAAGAAGACTGGAGACATCCGTTTGTGTGTGGACCTGCGATCCCTCAATAAGAATATCCTGGTCAATTGTCACCCGCTGCCCAACATTCAAGACATTTTGGCGTCTACGTCAGGGTCCCGGTACTTTACCCTGATAGATCTGAAATCTGCGTACCACCAGGTGTGCCTCACTGAAGGATCCAAGAAACTGACCACGTTCGTCACTCCGTTCGGGGCGTACAGGTACGTCCGGTTGCCTTTCGGACTCGCCTCGGCATCGGGGGTATTTCAGAAGTTGATGGATCTGCTATTCTGTGACATGGAGGGGGTCGAAGCGTTCCAGGATGATATCTTGATACACACTAAGGATGAAGCGGAGCACCTGGAAGTGTTGGGCAAGGTATTGGGGATCTTGCGCGAGAAGGGGATGACAGTCTCCAGAGACAAGTGCAAATTTATGGAGACCAAGATCGAATACTTAGGGCATGTCCTGACCCCGGATGGCATTGCACCCAAGGATGACCTGGTGAAAGCGATCAGAGAAGCTCCATGTCCTGGTGATAAAGACGCCCTGCGGTCCTTCCTGGGGCTCAGCGAGTACTACTCGAAGTTTCTGCAGGGATACGCGACCACGGTGGAACCACTGAGGACGTTGCTGAGGAAGAATGTGAAGTACGTCTGGACTGCGGAGCAGGACGCGGCGTTCGAGGCCGTCAAGCGGGCCATTGCGATGGCACCGGTGCTGCAACCTTACAACAAGGACTTGCGGAATGTGGTCACTGTCGACGCCAGCGCTATGGGTATTGGAGGACTCTAACCGAAGCAGTAGCAGTTCATGCTCTGAGGGACACCCTCGGTTTGTTACTCCCAGTAGGCCTACTAGACTTGTTAGGGCGCCCAAGCGCTTTGAAGATTTTGTTATGACATGAATAATGTTTTGCTGTTTATATTGTTGAGGAGGGAGATGTGGACATGCTAGTTGTTCTGTGATCATAGAGACGCAGCACCCTGTTGTCTCGTTGCCCTTTATGTCACGTGACGCCTCGTCCTATCAGGGCAGGCCGCTCCGTGACGTGAAGGGGGATGAGACAGAGCGGAGAGCGTAGCCGGCGAGAGTAGGATCGCCGCTCCTCATGGGCCCGTAATTATACGCAGATGCATGCTTGTAATGTGTAACCAAATAAATATACAATCGTAAACCATTGCCTGATTCCTCCCTGTGATTACTGGCACAACACATGTACAGCTGCTCCCAGCCTGCAAGGCTTCACCTGCCAGTCTGGCCATGTGTGGCTCGGATCCCGCCTCCGGGTCTCAGGCAGGAGCAGGGATGTGAAAAATGGACTCCTGAACTGCTCTGGAAATTAGTCACAAAAGAAACGCCTTAACATGCGAAAGTACCAAGTGGGACCAAAAAAACAACAAGCATTGGCCGCGCGGCAGTAAAAGTAACGCTGCGCGGCCGCAAAAGTGAAAGTAATCGCGGTAAAAGTGGCGTGCGCGCCCGCGCACATGCACTGTAGCTCTAGGCTGGCCTGGTAGCACTTTTTGGAGCCCTCTCAATAAGTCTCGCTAGACCAGCGCATGCGCTGGGTGAGGCGAGACCTAAAAACCGGACTCCAAATGTCTTAAGTTTCTCTTAAGTATTCGTGAGGTGATAGCAAGCTGTGTGGCTTTGTTTCACAGGGTGCATTGGCACCTATGTGTAAGGCTGCAGATAGCTCCAAGACAGGACTGTACTCCCATGGGCGTAGGAAGTGTGGGGGACGCGGGGGATATATCCCCCCAGATTTTGGAGTGGGGGGGACACGGGGGACAAGGGTGGGGGGGACGAGGGGACAAAGGAATTTCCCCTCTCCCTTCTGTTATCGCAGGGCCATTAGCACGCGAAAGCGCTACCTAATGGCCCTGCACTTGACCTGCCTGGAGTCAGAGGCCACCCGCCCTCTGCCTTTTGTTATGCTGCAGGAAGGCTCAGCCGTTCTGGGAAGGGGAGAGAACGGAGAAAAAATAAACGCTGTCTCTTTTCCTTCATGGCAAGGACCGTGTCCACTACTCCGGATCTGCCTCTGGCGGCTGCCCTCCTCTCTTTATTCCTCCATCTCTGTCTGTCTCTGTCTCGCTCCTGCTTACGTGCTGATTTCAAGAGGCAGCTCTTAAGGTACTCTCTCTTGCCTCTCCTTTTTAGGTCTCGCCTGACCCAGCGCATGCGCTGGTCTGGCGAGACTTTTTGAGAGGGCTCCAAAAAGTGCTACCATGCCAGCCTAGAGCCACAGTGCATGTGCGCGGGCGCCGCGCTTTTCCGCGATTACTTTCACTTTCGCGGCTGCACAGCCGCTTTGATGTTTGATCGCGATCACTTTATAGCCAATAGGTCTCGCTTTTGGGACCTTATAAGTATTTAGTTATGCAACTCTTGCATGGCTAAAAACTTATAAGGTCCCAAAGGCGAGACCTATTGGCTATGCCAATGCTTGTCTTTATTTGTTCCCCTGTGAAATTGATCCAAAAAAGGCTGAACACTTTGGCTGTAAATGTCCTCATTTTCTGACCGTTTTCTATTGAAAAGAAAAACCTCGGAATGGAGAGAAAAAATAGTTAAATACCTAAATAAAGCAATACAGAGTGGACAGCAGACAGGCCAGACTGTTATTTACACCCACACACATTAGCGCCACTTTACAGAGTTTGCCAGTGAAAGCGCTACTTTCTTTTTATCTTCTTTCTTTGAACAACATTGTTTTCCCAGGGTTGGTAAGTGCGCCATTCCTAAAGGGACTGCAATACCTGGTTGATGGGTAGAGTGGAAACGTTTAATATGATCGTTTTCAACTTTTTAATTATTTGAGCTTATAAAATGCGGCTCTGTGTTTGGGGATGTGGTCTTTTTTAAACCAAACTGCATACATTTTGAAAGGATATAAGCAATGGACATTGAAAGGGGTCCCTTCCTGGTCCTGTAGCCATGTCTTGAACTTTTCAGGCAAAATCACTTACTGATTTCTGAATAATGAGTTTAAAACCGTTAAGGTAACCATGTTTTTTTCTGATTACAGTTCACATGCTTTGCTTATTCTTGCATTCCCTATGAGTGTTTGCTTTTTCCAGGGTGTTATTCGTTTTTTTCAGGCAGCATTTTACTGTTGTCTAGTGCATAATTTGAATTTAGTCGCAGCACAATTGAGTTGTGCTGAAGGCAGTGCGAGTTTCTCTCAGTGGGGCAGTATGGTGTTCAGTGTGGGAGAGAATGTGGCGCTCTGGCCAGAGCTGCTGAATTTGGAACTGGAGAACCATGTTCAGACCTTCATGACCAGTTCACCATACCACACTCCTGACAGAGCTTATTCCGATGCTACACCTTAGAAGGCCCGATAGACCTTAGAAGCCCAGGTGTCTTAGCACCCGCAGGTGTACCTGTCAACCACAATCCATACTGCAGTTCACTTCCAGTCTTACGGGCAGGCATATGAAGAAGCACATCCTAGATCGACAGTGAATCTGTCACTGAGGTCACAAGACCCTTGAGGCCAGTCCACCTCACCCATTGGTACCTCCATTGGCCTTTTTCCAGCACTAGCAGGGCAACTTGCCAGGGGTTGGCAATGTAGAATTTGCATGCACACCAAACTTAGGGGGTGATTATAATGGCAGTGGGACCGCCACGTCACCCCGTCGGTGGCAGTCCCACCGCCATTGGTGACTGCATCACAGCCCGCCATATTACAATGGCGGGTGGTTACCTGGCGGTCGGAAAGACCAACCACCACGCACTCGACGGGCTTCTTGAGCCCGGCGGTGTGGTGGAGGGGCTCGTGGTTCCTACAATGCTGGTGGTGCCTACCATGCACCGCAGCAGGGATTACGATGTCCCTTACCCGCCAGCTTATCAATGGCGGTTCACCTGCCATGGAAATGCTGGCGAAAGGGACATTGGGGGCCCGTAGCAGGCACCTTTACCCCTGGCCCCCAGACATGGGTCCTGGGGGGCATCTATGCCCACAACATATTACTGCACCATGTGGCAGGCACCGATATATTTAACATGTTCCTTTTTTTTTTACTTTGCGGCGGATGATGCAGCCAGCAGCACCTGCTGCAATGTAAAAGATAGGCACTGCGAACACCATAGTGGCAGTCGCATTGTAATGCCTATCGTGGGGCCTTCACCTTGAAGGCCAGCGGTCCCATTCCCCGATTCGATCGCGGTGGTACTGAAGTCCGCCTGCCATCGTAGTCAGCCCCTAAGTTTGCATTTTATGAATATGATTCAGCGGGAAATAAATTGATGTTTGCAATTTAATTGACTTTGGTTGGCCTCTTATCTATGAGATTTCCCTGTTGAATGTGCCTTTACATTATACATTTTCGGTTGTATAAATTGATTGCATACTACACTCTCCTACAGGTATTAACTTGAGTGTCATTAGGAGTGTCTGGGACCAATTGTTTTCTTAGGAATTGTTTTCTTTACTAACCTTTGCAAAGGGCCCTAAACTTCACAGCAACACAAGTCACATTTCTTTTAGTAATTTGGGATCCGTTTGAGCTACAAAATTGTTTTGGAGGAAATCGTTAGATTATGCAGCAGATTATGTATTATGTGGCAAATATGATACAGCCATAGTTAAGTGGAAAACATTTTTCCACTTAATTTTGCCCCAACATTGTAGTTGATCAATTTGTAAGTTCCCCAAACCCAAAGGTCGAGTTTGGGCACAATTTGCATTTTAAAAGCAGCCCTATAACACAGGGCTACTTTTAAACTGACCTCAGGCTTCAGCAGTGCACACATGCAAGCGCAGAAAGGGCTGCTGGCCTCTAAACTGCCATGCCTTATTATATTCTAGGGACTTAAAAGTAGTTCTAATCCCCCTGCCCTATTATGTACTAGGGCGACTTCTGAATCCTGTTCTAAAGGACTGATTGAACCTTCATCTTACCTGAACATTTCTCCTGGGTGCTGTCCTGCGTGTGTTGTCTGTCTCCCTCCCGCTGCCGCCATCCAAACGCGGCCGCTGTGCGGAGGGGGACTACATTTCCCTACATCCCTAGTGGCGGACAGGAACCGGAACAAGAACCCGCCTCCTGTGCTCTCGCGCCTGGAGGCGCTTAAAATCACATCGAGTCACCGCCACGCGGGTCCGCGCTCGGGACCGCGCCGGGCTAAGCCCGGGCAAAGGGCGGGCCCTCTGTGGCCCTCAGTGGACTGAGGAGGCTGGGCCGGGCCACTCCACTGTGCTAGTGCCAAGAGTCCGATCCAGTGCATCTAAATTAGATAAGCGTTTTCCATCATATTGTTGAAGAACTCACAAATTGCTGTCTTTGTTATTATTAGCGTATTCGAGGCTCCATATAGGTGTTTTGCGTGTGCTTTCATATCTACTCTGCCACTATCATGACTCCACCTGTCCCCAAAGAGAAACCTACGTTAGGAGGGACTATCACTACCAACAGGGGAACCCTGGATAACTATCTAATTAGGCCTAACACAGTAATTGATAGAGATATTGCTCTTGAGGAACGTCGGGCGGAGAGACGCCGCTCTATTGAGGCTGTAAAAAATAAGCGTCTATCTCAGGTTACATTATTGATAGACTCACCAACTCAATCTATCATGCCTTATGAAAGTAGGCCGTTTGAGTCCTCGTTTTTAGAAGACACACCGTTACTTTTTAAAGATAGATCCCTTTTATCATCACCCCTACTTTCACCTGACTTAAATACTGTGCAAGTAATAACTCTGTCTCTGTCTCTTAGAGATTCAAATTCGGAGCTAAATGTCTTATCGGAGTCCCAGTTATTATCATCATCTCCCTTGAGTATGCAAAAAACGACCAGTATTTCAAAAAATTCAAAAAATTATCAACCACAAGGCCCGCCACCAAAGAAAAGAAGGAAGAAGGGGAGCAGACTAAAGAGGGACAAGTTTAACCCAATTGTTCCTGATACTTCAAAACATTCCTTATTAAAAGACTCTACATCATCTATCTCGGTGAAACCATCACATCCTTTAATATCTGAAGGACTAGATTCCCACTTATTGGGAAATATTGAAACCTTTGAAAAATTAATTAGATCATTTATATTACCACTATCAGAGAGGTTAAAAAGATTAAGTTCCCAGTTGGAGAATCTAGAACACACCATTGGGGAAATCAAAGAGGGAATAAAAAGCCTACCAAAATTCCAATTGGAAGTTCCAATCACTGCCCAAGTTGTAAACACTATTGAACAACAAGGAGATAAAGCACCGATGCAGGCTAAACAAAAAAATATGAATTTGTTACCCCCGCAAAAACATCCTTTTGAGGGAAACTGCAGAGAGAAAGAGGTGGAGGTGGGTGGGAAATGTAATTCCCAACAAGTTACTCAAAAGCAATCTGTTAAAGGAGACTCCAAAGTGGCACCCATTCTTAAAAACCACAATGTGGACCTACCTCCGGAAGCAGCTCCCCTCGTGGTGGTTTTCACTGGAGTCCCTCTTTTAATAGAAGGAAAAAGAGAAGATCATACTCAATTAAAAAATAAGGTCATACATTGGCTTAGCCAGAACCGTCCACTTCCCCCAGAAATAAATGGAGAAATATTGCATGTTAGGCGTCTCCCCTGGATAGGACACACGAAAAAAAGAGTCCACGGGAGACGTCATTATAATTAATTTCAGAGATGAAAGGGCAGTAAGATATATTCTTAATTGGCCTTCTTTAAATCATAACACCACGATTGAAGTCCATGACTTACTCTATTTCTATCCTAGAGTAGTGCTGCCCTCTGAAACAAAATTGTATCCATCATCTGATAAAAATAAGGATCCCATTAGACCATTAATTCAAGAGCAGGATGTGCGTTTTAGGCCCTTACCACGACATCAAGCCGAACTTTTAAACTATTCATTCCAACGTTCGGGTTCCCAATATAGGCCTTCGCACTTAGCTCAGAGGAATTTCTGTCCCAATCCGATGTATTATCATCAAAATGATCTTCTAAGACCCAACCCCCAGACCTGGAGTTATTCTTTTGCGTCACAATTTTATCCCCAGGCTGATCGGCTGAATCCATCAAGTTGTTATCAAGGTAATTATCCAAAGTCTCCCTACCAACACCAGTTTGGCCGATTTAGACCCCCAAAATATCGTCAGGAAGTTGGCCCTGCCTCTACTTTATGTCCCCAGGATGATTATTCTCTACCCCTTCACAACCGCTATGCGGTATTATCCGGTCTGGAAGGAGTAGACTGACTTGCGTTAGAAAGTACTTCAAGAGTTCTTCCCCTTTCAATTGCTGAATTGGATAGTAGTAATTATGTAGAGCCAGATGCAGATTGCTTAATAGACTGCCTCGCATTAGTCGAACATGAGCACATTAGTACATTGCATTACCCGTCCAAAGCTTTTAATCTTCATCCAGCCCATGTAGAACCAAATCCCTCTACAACAGAAACCAAGGGAGTTACACACACTGAACAACAAAATCGGTTACTAGAACCTTTTTTTACTGAAGTTGTTACTGGTACTGAGACCGATGACGTTTGTTATGCGAGTTTAGTCTCCTGGAACGTAGCAGGTTTGGTTGATAAAATATGTGATCCTGCATGGTTGGCATTTGTTAAAAAACATGCTCTTATATGCCTCCAAGAGACATGGATGGAAGATAATAATGCCTTCATTGAAGGATACCAAAGCTTTTTTAGGCCAGCAGCCCCCTCAGTTAGTGGTAGAGCAAAGGGTGGCCTGGCTATTTTTATTAATTTGGCTTTTTCCTGCCATATAAGTAATCGATATTATGCAAATAGAAATATTCAAGTACTAGAACTGAAGAGAGGCAAACATGCTCTGACTTTAGTTAATTTTTATAATGCTATATCCAGCCAAGGGGAATGTAATATAAAGCTTTTGAAAGAAATGTTGAGAGAAGGCGCAGGTATACTGCCACGTAATTTATTGATTGTAGGAGATTTCAATGTACACCCATGTGGTAACCCACGAGTCACCCCCATGGGATCTCTGGGTTGTAATAGTGTGAATGGTTTTCACTTCGATCACACAAGGCGTGGTCTTCATTTAAATGATTTGCTAAATGAAAACAACCTGTCTGTAGCTATGTCTATGGTGCCGGAGTTTAAGGTCCATGATGTTCCAACATTTAAAGGATCAGGTTTTGGATCTTTTATAGATCACATATTATTATCTGCCGACCTTGCCAATCAGGCTTCTAGTTTTACTATTCAAACGAACATCTACAGTGATCATAACCCCCTAACTATTAGATTGGGTGGGGGTTTATTTGAACAGCGAAAGCACTGTGAAGATCAGGGAATTTTAAAATGTATGAATGGTAAACGTCGTCTGAAATGGCACTTGGTAAATCATTAACATTTTTATAATGAAATTAACAAGTTATGTGGTAAGGAACTTGCGGATTGTGTATCAACATCTATGTCTCCAGAGCAAATCATAGTTATTTTTGAGGATGTGGTGTCAACAGTAGGTTCCATGTTATTAGTTCCAGTAAAGGGACAAGCCAGAAACATTCCCAAATGGTTTGATCATATATGCTCTAAGGCAAGCAGTGACTTAAAAAAAGCATTAAAAATTAAACCTAGAGACCCAGGTCTAATTAAAAATCTCCGACTGATCTATAAAAAATCACTTGATAAACGTAAAAAGGAGATTAAGGCCTGTACCTGGGAGTCTTTGCTTGACCCATCAATTCTGGGTAACAGCAGTAAATTTTGGGAAATTATCAATAAACCCTTGTTTGATAACCCCAGTGATACCGCACTAGGTACTAACATCCCAGAGGAGGACTGGATTACCCACTTTAGTGTGATTTTTAAAAGCAACGAGCAACAGGCATATCATGATTTTTTAACTCCTACGGAGAATTTCCTGTGTTTCTCAGTCAACGAGGTAGAAAAGGCCATTCAAGGGTTAACTGATAATAAGGCACCAGGCCCGGATGGCTTACCTCCGGATCTTTTTAAATCTTGTACTTTATTATGGGCCCCTGTTCTCACGAATGTAATAAATGCAGCTGTGACTTCTGGATGTCCGAAGTCGTGGGGGCAATCGACAATAGTTCCCATGTTTAAAAAGGGCGACCGTAGTAGCCCGTTATGCTACAGGCCAATTTCTTTAATTAATTCTGTAGCAAAAGTAGTAGGGGGTGTAATTTTGAATAGGTTAACAACATGGGCATATGAGAATAATGTTATATCCCCAATACAATATGGCTTCAGACCTGGCCATTCAACAGTAACCCAGTGTCTGAACCTATATCTGATCGTAGGCAAATATACCTTTGCCCAGCAGGGAACTATTCATACGGCTTTTATGGACCTATCGTCCGCTTTTGATTGTGTGGACAGAGGTAAATTATGGGACATTATGTCAAAGATGGGCGTTGAGCAGACTTTAATTCACCTATTGGCTGATTTGCACTCCGATACAAGAGCTAATGTCTGTTACACTCAAGACCTGAAAGTGACGGGGGATATTAGAATTAATCGGGGTGTTCGACAAGGATGTATCCTGGCCCCATTCCTCTTCAACTTGTATATCAACGAGCTGGAGGAGTATTTGTTAAAAACAGGTGCGGATTACCCTTATGTAGGCCGAAAAGGTGTTCCAGTTCTGCTCTACGCGGACGATGCTGTCCTTATTTCAAGGACAGCAATCGGTCTCCAGACACTTTTAAAATCATTTTATGATTTTATGGAGTCTCGAGGCCTAAGTATCAATAACTCTAAGTCATATGTTATGAAAATCGGCCAAGGGTCGCGAAAACCAAACTCTTTCATCATAAATGGGGAAAAAATTCTAACCTCCAAAATCTTCTCATACCTTGGGGTCCTTATCGATGATCAACTATCTTGGAGCCCTGCTGTTCTTAAAAAAAAGGGCGAGGTAGCACGCGTTAACGCAGCCATACTTGGCTTTGCGAGAAAAATGGGCAATAGCCCGGTGGCTGCCTTGCTTAAATTATATCAAGCTAAGAGCGTTGCCGTTGCCTGCTATGGTAGTGAGCTCTGGGGTTATAGCCAGATGCAAGTCCTGGAGGCTGTAGAAAATAATTTTTTAAAGAAGGTTTTGAGGCTGCCAAGGGGAACCGGAAACTTCTCGGTACACGAGGAGTTAGGTGTACCCTTCCTTAGCGATAGAATAGCAGCAAATCCCCTATTATGCTGGATGAACTCTTGGCTAAACAACGATATACCTCTTACTCATGACATACTAAAAGAAGCCCTAACTTGGGATGGTAGGTTCAAGATCCCGTGGTTGAAGTACATTAATGACCATTTTACCGAAATGGGACGGCCGGACTTGTTCTTAATCCCAAATACCATAACTAAAGCAGATGTTACTTACGTGAAAAATACATTTTTGACATCTAGGTATCTTGCCCGGGAGGAGAGTGAGCTTTTGAAAGACAGTGTCAGGAAACATGTTCTTCTTAAAACATGTCTACAAATGGAACCGTATTTATCATGGCCTATGTCTGGTTACGATCGTTTTTTATTGACAAGGTTCCGTTTCGACCCGTTTCATCTCTTACTGGCGGTACCAAGAGGGGCCCATCGAGGTCAAGTGTTGCCTGCTTGCGGCTGCGGCGGGAAGTCTCCGCAAGATTTGGCGCACTTTTTATTTATTTGTTCATATTATACAGTACCTCGGAGGCTATATTTAAAGCCTTGTTTAAAAAAACTAAAATTTACACAGATCAAACCAGCACTTTATTTCCTTCAACTCCTGAATTGTGACTGCACCCTATTTGTATGCAGTTTTTTTAAATTAGCTATTATCTTCAGGAAAAGTATGGAGGGATAACCATGCTGTTATTATTGTTGAATTTTTTAACCTTTTTAACTCTGTATAATAATTTATATTCTTAATTTGTCTATTCTGCCTGTTGCTCTTGTTTTATAATGTTTACACAAACTATACGCCTTACAAATGAATTGGAAAGCTTGTTTTTAAACTGTTTATGAAATATGTTCATGATTGTATGTTTATGAATTGTGCTTTTATGATTGTAAAGATTACAATCGAATAAAGTCATTACTACTACTACTAGGGCCTTATAGGAGAGGTCATGCCAATCAAAGGGGTACCCTAACCCATAGTGCACCCTAGTGTATGTAGGTGTTTTCACTGTATTTTTAAGTGCCTCTTTCAGAATAGCACTGGCTGTTTAGGCAGAGGCCAGGGTCAGTCAGTCAGGTACCACCAGTACCAGTCAGCAAAAAGTTGGGGCGTGCCCAGGGCGGCTTTGCAACACTAGAGAAACACAAACTCAGAATGTAAAACATAACACCATGGTTGGGGGGTTCTCTTCAATAATCAGAATTGATTTCTATCCTAATGAACCCATTTTCCAACAGTAGGATAGGGAAAGACTGGGGAAAAATCATAACGTTCTAATCTATACATTGAAGTTTTTATGCAGCTCTTTGATGACGGTTAATAGCTCACTGTTCAATGTTAGGATTTTAACTTATAAACTTTAAATACCAAAAGAATATCTCAGACAAAAGCAGTAACTCACTTACCTTTTGAATTAAAACTTTCACTAGACAAGCCTTTGATCTCTCTCAAAAAAAGAACATTAATCACCAAAGTTATCTTCACATTTTTATTGTTGCCTGAAAATTGCTGGAGACCAGGAATGCAGCAGCAGGTACTTTTCAAACCATAATGCACTTGCAAACACGACGCCCCCACCCTAAGTCAGCGGCCTTTGTTTGCTTTGTGCATTAAGATGCAAGATTCATATATATGGTTTTTTTAAACATTTGGTCTCATTACTATATGAATGTAAATAACAATAAAGCATACATGCAAACTGTGACTACATGCCTGCTTTTCTCAATATTTCACTTCGAAAGTATGCAATTCTATTTGTTTAACGGGCGGTGATTTGTATAGGGTCACTGGAAAGTGCACAAGGTTGTCCCTGTCCCCCCCAGAATTTTAGTGTCTCCTACGCCCCTGTGTACTCCAACAAAAAGAGGGCTGATGGCCCTTTAAATTGCCCTTCGTTTTGGGCCCAAGACAGAAGAGGTCGTAAAAAGCCACCTTATTGCCAGGCAGAGAACGTGCGGAGGCAGCTGAATTGTGTCCACGTGTTGGCAAATTACACCGAGACCATGTCAGCAAATTTCACTGGGGCCAAACGGATCCCCGATCTGGCTGACTAATCTCTGCTGGACCGGGGATCTGGAGAGTTCCGCCTTCATTCCAGCTCTGATGAACCTCCATAGTTGATTAGAGAACTCTGTTCCCACCTACACATTCCCTCTGCAACTGAAGAGACCCCTCACACAAGCCCATTCTACCCAGTTCTACCCTATGTACATGGCCTTTAGCATCCATTACATTAATTGTATTTATTTATTTATTTTGAAAGTTTTTTTATAGCACTAGTTCGACCTGTGATGTTCTTTGTTCGCCCTTGGCCCGGGGGGGGGGATTTGTGATCACTAGCCCGGTGACCCCCCTTTTATTCCCCCCCCTGGCCCCTGAGCTCGACCCCTGATTGGGGGGGGGGGCTCGCTTGCGCCTTCGGGGCCAATCCTGGCCCCCGTCGGCCTAGCCCTTATTCAAATTCCTGAAGAGGTTGGCCGGGGGAGGGGCGCCGCCCCCGGACGGCGTTTTGCCCGGGCCCCTATTGGGTCCGGCTTTGCCTACCCGGCCCGGGTTCTGAATAGAGCCTGGCAGATGAGAGATGTGCCTCGCAGGGGCAGAAGAACGAGTGAGGGAGAGAAGGAACTTGTGAGAGAAAGAGAGGGCAGAGAGAGGAGAAGAGTGCAGGGAGGGAGGGGCAGGGCAACGAGTGAGGGAGAGAAGGAACTCGTGAGAGAATGAGGGGAAGAGAGAGGAGAAGAGGGGAGGGAGGGGCAGGGCAACGAGTGAGGGAGAGAAGGAACTTCTGAGAGAATGAGGGTGAGAGAGAGTGGAGAAGAGCGCAGGGAGGGAGGGGCAGGGCAATGAGTGAGGGAGGGAAGGGACTCGTGAGAGAATGAGGGGGCAGAGAGAGGAAAAGACAGCAGGGAGGGAGGGGCAGGGCAACGAGTGAGGAAGAAAATGAACTTGTGAGATAATGAGGGAGACAGAGAGAGAAGAGGGCAGGGGGGAGGGGCAGGACAACGAGGGAGGAAGAGAAGGGACTCGTGAGAGAATGAGGGGGGCAGAAAGAGGAGAACAGGGCAGGGAGGGAGGGACAAGAGAGCCAAAAAATGCAGGCAGTAAGTCAGAGTGGGTCCAGGCTCTGTCCAGGGAGATGACGTCTTTCCTCCCAAGTACACGGGACGCAGTGCTATGGCTTCCAGGCGCTGTGATCAGCATCTTCGGTGCCTGACCTTTACAGGTGTCGCCCCTCCTGGTCATCCTTGCCCAAGAAACAGATGTTCTGCACACATTTTACCCTTGCTTTTTCTCCTGAGCGCGTCTCGGTTGACGCTCCCTACATGCAGGTAACGGCCCACTGGCTTAAGTGCTCGCCGCTATCTCCTACTGTGACAAATAAGTCGCCATTTCGAATCTCGGCAAGACCCACTCTTACATCCAATTGGTTGGGAGTGACTCTTTTTTATCTAGTGCGCGTGGATGCAGTAAAACAATGAAAACGCTATGGATGTAGTGACTGCCTAAATTATAGCGCAGTTCCAAGCCCCTGCAATGAAGAGGTCACTTTGCACCGGCATGCTGACGTCAGAGGACCCTGCCTAGCTCATACTGTGCAGGGTTCAGCGTGTGCAGGGTTCAGCAACACCAGGTGGATTTATGGAGATCAGAGTTTGGACTATGGTCCATAAAAAAATAAATCGAACATTTATAAAAAGCGGCAACTCACCGATGAGCATCTCGAGGCGCTGCCTGGTGTATCTTAACGTTTCACCACAGGTGCAGAGACGGCTCCAGCAGCACCTCCCCGGCCCCTTCCGTGCTGTAATGAAACCAGTGGTGCAAGCACACCACAGAGGAGCGGGGCGGGAATCGAAAGCAGTGGTGCGCGTGCCCCACAGAGGAGCCGGGCCGAGGGAGCCTGTCGATTGTGCCGCGCTGATGCGCGTGCTAGACAACGGCAGGAATGGGCGGAGCAAAGGCGGGACATGCGTCCGCCTTTGCCCAATTGCGTGCCTTATTTTTGTAAAAAAAAACACACGAAACCCAATGGCAGCCAGCGAAAGCCTGATCACACGCACAAGCGTGTGAGGAGCTTTCAGAACCCCGTACAAGAGGTCTCGTGCTGCACGAGCAGTGCTACACGCTGCAACGCTAGGCGCGAGACCTAAAAAATGGACTGAGGCTGCCCTACAGCTTAAGGCTATTTCTATTGAATCGGGGCTCACAGCAGTTAACGGCAGGACTGATTCCGGCAGGAAAGGAACCAATACATACAACAATGTGATTAACTCAAGTAGCATAGACTACATTTTACTAGAAGTGAGACTCGGGCCAATTCTTAGAGATATGCACATTAATGCGAGGTTGGAGAGTAATCACAATCCTCTCTGCCACTCGTTGGAATCCTTCTGTGCTACAATGGTGGCTAATACCCATACTTTGTTTTCCACCAGGAATGTACAAACTTTCAACAATAGGCGATGCATTAAATGTTCCCCGGCTGTGGGTTCCCCTGACATATTTTCCACTATCAGCAAGGAGGTAGCATCCTGTTTGACTGAGCTGTCTACTAGGTCATCATGTGAAGGGGATCATGCGATAACCATAGATCTTCACAATAAGCTTTTCAACCAATTCCTGTCTTTTTTTCTTATTCCTACATCGTCTTCCCGCATATCCCCCTCCGCATACAAATGCTGGTTCAATAAGGAATGCAGACACACATGCTCTCTGCTGGTCAAGGCAATAAAAGACAAGGATATGCAGTAAGGAAGCTCTATAAATCAACTCAAGCTCGAGCGAAAAGACAGGGGGGATGAGGTGAGATGACAAGATTTCAAGTTTGCTTCTTCTGCTAAGGACTCTGTTAGATTCTGGTTCTTAGTATCTATATTCAGAGGGTGTCCCCCTAAATGCTGTGGGTGATGAGTCAATCAACCTAACTACTCTCTAGCCCACTGTTCCAACCGAGGGCCTATTCAATCTAGCAGATGTTTCAAATGCTCTAGATGCAGTTACGAGTGGCAGAGCCCCAGGACCTGACGGTATCCCTGCTGATATATTTCTGCAGGATGGATTAAACTGGTCCCGGTATATATTAATTTAGGCAAATGCCATAGACAGCAGTGGCTCCATACTGGAATTCTGAAAGGGTGCTAAAGTAATCCCGATATATAAATAAGGAGATTGAAGTTTGACGGGAACTATCGGGCACTCTGCCCAAAAAATATTTGCCCTTCTAGTACTGGCTAAAATCCAGGACTGGATAATTAATAATATCATCCTTTCAAGTTGGCTTCCGCAACAATATCAGTACAATGGACCAGATCTTTTGCTTCTTGCTTTTCATATTGGATGGCAGTGGAAATCGTCAAGGGCAGCATTTACGGAGCCTTTGCTGACCATAAATTGGCTTTCGATTTAGTCCCCCGTAAGAAGCGATGGCTGGTCCTCCAGGATCTGGCCATTCCTCTAGAACTGTTAGCCATAGCGATATGTCTGCATCATGATAATTTTGCTCAGCTTCACCTGGGGTGCACAGGGGGAACTCACTGACAGGTTTCTTATTGATAACGGTGTTCGTCAAAGTTGCGTTTTGGCCCCTACTTTATTTTACCTCGACTTCAATGACATTGTTAACTTTTTTTCTTCTTTCTCTTCTGATGCCCCCATTTTGGCTGTTATCAAAACACATGTACTGTTGTTTGTGGATGACACTCTGATGATCTCGAATACTCCTGGTGGGCTGCAGCATGCATTACATCTCTTTGAGGAGTTTTGAAGTAGCATGAGAGCTCGAGATCAATGCCACAAAAACAAAGTATATGTTGTTTAAGCAACATAGGCTATATAGGGAAAGAGTTGTGTTGAAACATAAGCCACTTGAGAGGGCAGATGTCCCCCTATCTTCCAACATGTCACGGAAGCCACCAGTGTATGATGCTATGTCCCTTAAACTTAGGCAGATCACCGGGAATATAGTGAAGGAACACAATCACTCTTTTTCCAATCCCATTGGCCCAGCCCTACAGGTCTACGGCGCTAAAGCTCTAGGCTCAGCTCTGTCCGGCTCAGAACACTGGGGTTTTTCTAATATTTCTGCTTTAACCATCTTGGAGAACAAGTTTCTGAGTAAGGTTGACCCATCTTCCTCCCAGTACCCAGCTGAAACCCTAACGCTTGATCTGGGTATGAAAGCGTTAGCCTCCAAAGCTAGATTACGCCCACTATTATTTTGGGAAAGGCTCTAGTATACTCCTGTATTAGCTCACTGTGCCATGGCTTTAAGAGATGTTATAGATGCAGACAGATTCCACAAAATAAAGTGGCTACAACAAATCTAAAAACTATTAATTGATGTAGGTATGAGGGAGCTTTGGGAAAACCCATCTCATAAACCCATCCCATCACCTGAATTAGTGAAGACCTTTGGAGAGCTTGTCTTTGACGGGTATGTTCCTAGATTTTAAATGTCACAGTTTCTTAGAACCTTATTGGGGCACTATGACAGTTCCACTAGACAGAAAGCTTTACTTCCAATTCAGGGCTGGCAATTTGCCTCTGAAAGCTTGTACCAATAAATTGGCTTCAGGTGCAGGCGTGCTGTGCACTGTTTGCAATGGCTTGACAGAAACCGTTGCCCATATCTTATTGACTTGCCCTGGCTTTATGGGTCTCCGCTTGAAATGGATCAAACCTCTTTGTAAGATACTGTGAGCCAGAAGTAGCATGATTGCACTCCTAAGCACTGGTTCCCGACTATTGTCGGCAAGTTCTGTTGCTAAGTATTTGGGCCGGAGGTGGGCACTAAGATCGAGGATGCCCTCCCCAAGCTTGTGCCTATGGCTCCTCTAATGTGCCTTACTCTGTCTGGTGGTTCACCTATAGTCTCGTGCAATGATTTGCACCTAAAAATACCAGTTGCGGTGACCCAGATGTGATATTGGTACTTGCCTATACAAAGCATTTGCTCAATGTCGCTTGATGTATTGTCTAGGCCCCTAGCTTCAAGAAACTGGTGTGAGCATTGATAGGGAAATACTACTTACCAGTATGCATCTGTTCTTGGTATGTAGAGCTGCAGATCCACACACTAGCATAGTAGATCGCCATCTGGTGTTGGGCTCGGATGCTTGCACCTTGTTGTCTTCGGAAGAAGTCTTTGTAGTCATGAGATCGGTGACTCCTCCCTTGGACGATAGTGTGCTTGGGCATCAACTCCATCGTTAGTTTGTTTTTCGCCATGATGGGAAATGATGGAGTTAGTAGAAGAAAAAAAGATGTCCATGTGTGTATATCTAAATAAGATAGAACTGGAACAGATGCAGGTCCCGGGGAGGTGAGTGGGCGTGTGTGGATCTGCAGCTCTACATGCCAAGAACAGATGCATACTGGTAAGTAGCATTTCCTGTTCGAGGCATATGAGCTGCAGATCACACACTAGCATAGACTATACAGCAGTATCTTCCCCAAGCGGTGGTCACCTGTATCGGTTGCAGTAGTTTGAAATAAAGTTTTAAGGACAGCTTGGCCCACAGAAGCTTGTTGCTTTGCTTGTATGTCAACACAATAGTGTTTAGTGAAGGTGTGTGTTGTAGACCATGTGGCTGCCTTACAAATGTCTTCTAAGGGAATGTTTCCTACGAAAGCCATGGAAGCCCCTAGTTTGCGTGTGGAATGCGCTCTAGGTGGAACTGTTAATGTGCGTTTAGCTTTTTGGTAGCGTATTTGGATACACTTAACTATCCACATTGCAATCCTAGATTTGGAGATGGGGTTACCCTTATGTGGTGGAGAGAAAGCTACAAACAATTGTTTTGTTTTGCGGAAAGATTTAGTTCTGTCAGTGTAATAAAGAAGTGCTCTTTTAACATCTAAGGTGTGAAGAGCTCTCTCCGCTACAGAGTCTGGGTTTGGAAAGAACACTAGTAACTCCACTGACTGGTTAAGATGAAAAGGAGATATGACTTTTGGAAGGAATTTCGGATTTGTTCTAAGAACCACTTTGTTACGATGTAATTGTAAGAATGGTTCTTGTATGGTTAAAGCCTGGATCTCACTGACTCTTCTGAGAGATGTGATAGCAATAAGGAAAGCTACTTTCTACGTAAGGAACTGCAGTTCACATTTATGTAGAGGTTCAAAAGGGGGTCCGATGAGCCTAGTAAGAACAATGTTTAGATTCCACACCGGAGAGGGTGGTAATCTGGGAGGAATAATTCTTTTAAGTCCTTCCATGAAGGCTTTGATCGCAGGGACTCTAAAAAGTGACAAGTGTTGTCGATTTTGTAAGTAAGCTGCGAGTGCTGCTAGATGCAGTCGTATGGATGAGTATGCTAAGTTACATCTTTGCAAATGTAGAAAGTAGCAGATGATGTTCTGGATGGATGCATCCAGTGGGTATATATTATTGTTAGTGCAGTAAATGGCAAATCTTTTCCATTTTGCAGCATAGCAAGCTCTAGTAGTAGGTCTTCTGGCTTCTTTGATAATGTGCATGCAGTCCGGTGGAAGGTTAAGGTAACCAAACTCTAGGACTTCAGGAACCAGATCGCTAGATTCAGTTGATCTGGATCTGGATGTCTGATGTCTCCATGGTTCTGGGTTATTAAGGATGGGGAGATACGTAGTTTTTGGTGTGGAACTAGTGAGAGTTCCAGAAGTGTTGTTGGCGTGCCCATGTGGGAGCTACTAGGATCAGTTCGAGAGATTGTTGCCTGAGCTTGCGTACCACTAGTGGAATGAGTGGGAGAGGCGGAAAAGCGTACGCAAATCTGCCTGACCAGTTCATCCATATCGCATTGCCTTCTGACTGCGGGTGCGGAAACCTGGCGGCGAAGGTTTGGCATTTTGCGTTTTTTTGTGTGGCGAACAGATCTATGTCTGGTTGGCCCCACATTTCGAAAAAGGGTAGTAGAACTTGGGGATGTAGTTCCCATTCGTGAATCTGTTGTGTTTGTCGACTTAACAGATTAGCAATTTGATTGTGAACTCCTGGAAGGTGTTCTGCAAGTAGATATATGTTGTGAGGAATGGCCCATCTCGAAATGTTCTGTGCGAGCTGGGACAGCTGCAGAGAATGTGTGCCTCCTTGTTTTTGTATGTAATACATGGCTGTCATGTTGTCCGTCTGGATGAGGACAGCCTTGTTCTGTACATGTAGTTGGAAGGATTTTAGTGCTAGGAATATTGCTAGCAGTTCTAGGTGATTGATATGGAGCACTTTTTGGTGAGTGTTCCAGTTGCCCTGAGTTGTATGTCCGAGGAGATTGGCTCCCCATCCTGTGAGTGATGTGTCTGTCGTCAGCACTATCTGTGGAAGAGGCTCGAGGAACGGCTGCCCTTTGGACAAGTTTATGTTCCACCACTGTAGAGAGCGATGTGTGCGGCTGTCCACCAACACCAGATCTGTAAGTTGTCCTCGAGCCTGGTTCCACTGACGCGCTAGACATTCCTGTAGGGGATGCATTTGCAGTCTTGCATAAGGCACAATGAAGATGCAAGATGCCATCATGCCTATGAGTTGCATGAACACTCTGGCTGGAAGAGAGTGTTGGTTTTGAAATTTTGTAATAAGAGTTTGTATACTGGCTATCCTGGCTGGACTGGGATATGCTAGCGCTGTGGAGGTGGTTATTGTGGTTCCTAGATATTGGTGGGTAAGAGAAGGCTGGAGATGCGACTTGGTGTAGTTGATGGTGAACCCCAAGTTGTGTAGCATTTGGATGGTTTGGTGAGTGTGTAGAACACATTGGTGGAATGACTTGGCTTTTATTAGCCAGTCATCTAGATATGGGAAGACATGAATTTGCTGCCTTCTTAGATGTGTTGCTACTACCGCAAGACATTTTGTGAATACTCTGGGTGCGGTGGTCACTCCGAGTGGAAGGACTGTGAACTGGTAGTGTTGTCCGTCCTCTACAAACCTTAGGTACTTCTTGTGAGCCGGATGTATGGGTATGTGGAAGTAGGCGTCTTTGAGATCCAGTGTGGCAAGAAAATCGCCTTGTTGCAGCAGTGGGAGCACTTGTTGAAGAGTGATCATATGGAAATGATCTGAGTGTATATACAGATTTAGGGGTCTGAGGTCGAGTATTGGTCTCAGAGTCCCGTCCTTTTTGGGTATTAGGAAGTACAGCGAGTAGACCCCTGTTCCTTGATGTTCTAAGGGAACTGGCTCTATTGCGTGCTTTTGAAACAGTGAGAGCACCTCTTGTTTGAGGAGCGTAAGATGGTCTGCGGACATTGGACGCTGTCTGGGTGGTATGTGTGGGGGGTAGCTGTAAGTTCCAGGCAGTAACCATACTGGATAATTTGTCTTACCCACCTGTCTGTTGTGATGGAATTCCAGACAGGAAGGAACTGTGTTAATCTGCCCCCGACCGGAGTGGAATGGTCTGGGGGGAACGGAGGAAAGTCACTGTTTTGTGGCGGGGGAGGTGTGAGTGTTGTAATTACCTCGACCTCTTCCTTTATTGTTGTTTCCTCTGTATCCGCCTCTAAAATATCCTCGACTGGGAGATGTTTGTGTAGTGGCTTTAAATGCAGATGAGGTGTCTGCGCCCATGTTTTTGGAGGCTCCTCTATAAAAGGAGCCACAAAAGGAGCCACGCGTTTGTGGAGACTGTAACGCTCCCATGGACTTAGCAGTCTCGGTGTCCTTTTTCATTTTTTCAAGTGCTGTGTCGACAGCTGGGCCAAAAAGCTGTTCTTGGTTGAACAGCTGACTAAGCATGGTAGTCTGGACCTCCTGCTTAAAGCCTGAAATGCGTAGCCAGGCATGTCGTCTAAGGAGTACACTGGAGTTAATTGATCTAGAGGCAGTGTCTGCTGCGCGAAGTGCACATTTAATTGACGCGTTTGAAATTAGCTTGCCCTCTTGGATAAGGTCATTTGCATGGGTTTTATACTAGTCATGCAGATGCTGCAATAGTTCTGCCAGCTGGTCATAATGTGCCCTATCATATCGTGCTAGCAGTGCTTGTGTGTTGGCAATACGCCAGTGAATGGCTGCCTGTGCCGCTACCCTTTTGCCAGGAGCTTCGAGGAATTTGAATTCCTTATCAGGGGGTGGCGCATCCCCGGAGGTTTGGGAGTTGGCGTGCTTTCTAGCATTGGAAACGACTAGAGAATCCAAAGGCAACTGTCCTTTGATGTAAGTAGGATTTTCACGGGCAGGCCTATATTTCTTTTCTATCCTAGGGTTAAGAATCCTGGCACGTACAGGATCTTTAAATACTTCTGGGGCATGCTTAATGACTCCTTTGACCATTGGTTATATTTGCAATGACTTTTGGGATTGTTCAAATGTATCTAAGAGGAAGCCTTCCTCTGGTGTGTCTGAGTGCATTGTGACACCATGATAAAGTGCAGCCCTGTGTAATAATTGTCCAAACCCAAGGTGGGGGAGATGGTTTTGAGGGATATGGCTGTGGGTCTGGGAGGTCCGGTAGATCTGTTGGGATAGGCAGGGTATGCCCAATCATCTTGTGGTGAGGTATCTGGATCCATGAACGGGTCATTCGGATCAGCCCCCCAGGTCATCATCATCATCATCTGGAGGTGGTGTATGTGGTGGAGAAGTTAGAGGTAAGGGTGGTTGAGGCAGAGGTGGTGGGTTAGAAGGCAGTATAGGAGAAGAAGGAGTCATAGGCGATGTGGCAGAGTCCTTCTTCTGTACAGGAAGTGGAGCCGGGGGTGTGTCCTGTTTCCTTTTTTTACATGGCACAGCCGTGACATGTTCGGTTTTTGGGTTTATATAAATCTTTTTCTGCCTTGGGTCGATAGGATCTGGATGAAAAAGTTCTTGTTCCTGGGGAACCGCTATCGGTGCCGATTTTTTCAGTTCCGAGCGATCTTTATGGTCTTTATGATCTTTGGCCTTAGGAGGCGTGTTAGAGTCCTTAGGCTTTTGTTTCGGTGCCGAAGATGTTGGTTTCGGAGCCGAAGCCGGAACTTTAGTGGGATCTTTAAGCTTGGAAACGTTCGAAGCCGACTTATCCAGGGGCCTCGGGGTTTTCGGGGCCGTCTTGGAGGTGGAAGGCGTTGGGGCCGATTTCGGAGCCGAGTGTTCCTTTGGCTTCGGTGCTGAAGGCGCCGGCGGGACAATAATATGAGGTTTGCTCAGTCCCCAGCTACCGGAAGGCTTGTCCCTTTTCTTCGGAGCCGAGCCCGGAGGCGGAGCTTCTGAAGGATGTTGTCGGTCTCAGCTGGGGCCAACAGGCGAAGTCTTGACCACTGCCTTCGGTTTTGGAGGGGTTGGGGTAGGGGCAGTAGTACTCACTCATTGCCCAGGAGTGATGGGGTCGTCTGAGTGTTCTGCCTCTGAGACGATTTCAAGGTCTTCGGAATCTTCTTCCGGGACATCGGGCCTTCATTAAAGATGTCCTCTGGTTCCGGAGCTGGTCTCTGTGCCATGATGTGTCGTCGAGCCCTTCGATCCCGAATAGTCTTTTTCGATCGAAAGGATGCGCAGGTTGGACAGCTAGACTCGTCGTGTTCAGGTGATAGGCACAGATTGCAGACCTTCTGATGGTCACTGTGCGGGAATTTTGCTCCACACTTGGGGCATTTTTTGAATGGCGTCCTTTCCATGAGCCGTAGGCCTTACGGCGTGGATAAGCCCAGCGGCCCGCGTCGACGATCGGAATGGAGCCGATGAAGTCGGGTCGAAGATGAGAGTAAATCCGATAATTTTTGCGAAGTTTTGCGCTTCAAAAAAGTTCGAAATTGAGATTTCGAACCGGAGCAGAATAGTTGCATCCAAACCCAATGGTGGAAAAAAACAATCTAATGATGGAGTTGATTCCCATGCGTACTATCGTCCAAGGGAGGAGTCACCTAGCTTGTGATTACAAAGACTTCTTCCGAAGACAACAAGGTGCAAGCATCCAAGCCCAACACCAGATGGCGATCTACTATGCTAGTCAATCAATCAATCAATATGAACTTTATTCGGATAAAAACAGCATATCCATAAAAGTACAGTTAAAAAATACAAATATTTACAAATGTCACATAAAAAAAATTAATCCAAATGCATAGAATTACTAAAACGTACAGCCATTTTCAAAAAGGATCCGACTCGAAAGCATAATTCATCATTATCAATTGCTAGCACCAACTCGTATGCTATTTTGTAGTCAGTAACACATCGAGATTTAAAATACGGGATCAAGAATTTTTTTGTAAGTGGTAGGTAGAAGGAGCAGAAAAATAAAAAATGTAGCATTGATTGTTATAGGTTGTAATTACATGGACAGGGGGTGGAATCAAGATTCACAGAATAACCAATCGGAAATGACAGCAAATATTTCATAGTGTCTGTCCTTAGCCTGAAAAATAAACCCCTTTCCCAGCAGCCAACAGGTTTTAAAAGATATTTGGGCATAACTGGAGTTACATGCTCGATTTGCATATATCTAGCAACTGAGGTTTTGTTACGTTCAGCTACTAGCCTTGTTTCTTTATAGGATGCATAGAGTAGTTGTAATACTAATGAGGCTGGGGACTAGAGGATTAGAAAAAAGATGTTCCAAGTTTAAGCTATTTAAACTTTTTTGGACTCCAGCCAACCATGGTATAACCATCCCTCTGTCACATTTTAAACAATCCAAAATAATTTCCCTGGTCAATTGCGCAGCCGAGTTCTTCCAGATTCTTAGCCAAAACAGTATCGGGCGAGCCTTAATAAAGTCCTCTACATAAGGTAAAAGAAGCTCGCTATGACAAGCGTATGTTGAGGAGAAAAATGGGGCACCCAAAATTTTGCGACAGAACCTGTTCTCTTCTCGTTGAATAGGTGTGCTGGTGATGTTCCCCCATACCTCTGCGCCGTATGTAACAGTTGGAATACATTGTGTTCTGTAAATTTTAATGATAGAAGGCACTACCTCTATTTTTTTGGGTTTGGGTAGCCTAAGAATTGTGTTAATAGAATTAACAAATTTCCTTTTGCAGTGGACAATGTGGTCGTTCCATATACCGTTAGATGCAAATACCAGACCGAGATACGGGAAAGTGCTAGTGCTTGACAATCGGATGGAATTAGATACAATTGAGAGGTTAAAATGCTTCTTGGACCCACATGACATTAAAAACGATTTCTTAAAATTAGTACAGAGATCCAATGTTGCCATAAATTCCACAAAGCCATGAACCAGGGCGCGCAAGGCATTAGGGGTACGCCCCATTAACACAGCAACATCAGCGTAAAGCAACGCGGGGATCTTATTACCACCAATGTTTGGGACGTCCTCAGTTAAGGACACTAGAGATTTGGATAAGTCATTGATATATAGTATAAATAGGAGGGGGGCCAAGACACAACCCTGTCTGACCCCCCTTCCAATTTCAATAGGCTTAGAAATCTCACCGTTCCTACCTATACGCACCCTGGCTCTCAGGTCTCTGTGCAAGTATGCCAAGAAGGAGACTAGTGAGTCGTCAAGGCCAAGATTTAGAAGGGTTTGCCACAGCCGTGATCTATTTACAAAATTGAAGGCTGACGTAAGGTCCATGAATGCCAAGTACATTGGTGTTTTCTTGGCTATAGTGTATTTACTAACAATCAGATGGAGATTCAGGCACTGTTCCACTGTGCCAACCTTACTCCTAAAACCCAGTTGGGACGGATGCAAGACCTTATTATCCTCGGCCCACAGGTTAATTCTATTGAATATCACCCGGCCCAGAATTTTTAAGGTATTGTCAATCAATGAAATTGGCCTGTAACAACTCGGATTTGATCGATCCCCCTTCTTAAAAATTGGAACTATTGTACTAAGTGACCATGTATCTGGGATAGATGAGTTAGTGAGATTATTAAAAACATTCGTGAGAAGTGGCGCCCAAAATTCAGGTTTGCTTTTAATGAGGTCGATAGGAAGACAGTCTGGTCCGGGGGCTTTACCCCCCAGGCTTTGAGTTATTGCTTCTTCAACCTCAGATAATTCCATCTGTATCCCACCAATATATATATATTCTTTTTTAAGGTCATTAGAGATTGGGGCAGCATAAATCTTACTAAAATGGGCCTCCCAAGATTCACTCAAGATGTTACAAGCAATTGGTGAGGAAGTGTTGCCCATGGATTTCATATCCTTAACTGCCTTCCAAAAGTTCTTACTGTTTTTTAACGCATTTGCCTGCATACGATTTGCCCAATAGTTATTAGTAAGCTCTTCCTTTCTGCATTTAATAGCTTTTTTATAATTTGCCCTGAGTGATGATATAAAGGACGTCGCTCTGGGTTTGCTTACAAGGGCCTTTCTTAGCGCTCTGTTAGCCGCAGAGCAATCCGCATTAAACCAGCCAGGCTCAGAATTTAGCACCCTTGTCGGTTTAGACAATATTTTTTTAATGCCAGAACATAACCCTGAAAAGGCGTCAACCACCTTTATATTGCATAGGCAAAACGTTAAACAGATATTAACCAAATTTGAATGATGCTTTATCATTTTTTCAAATAGTGTATTATTATCAATGTTACGCCAAACAATTCTAAGTTTATCATTTGATACCACCAGATCGCGTGCACCAAGCGCACAGTCGTGTGCTGGGCAACGAGAAAAACTTAAGGTGGTACTGATAGGGTTATGATCACTTAGAATTGTTGGAATTACCTCAGCCCTTAATACATGACTTTCTAGGGAGGCGGTTACAAAGATATAGTCAATTATAGAAGTGGAGCCTCTGCTTCTATAGGTTGGGATTATGGTGCCGTCAGAAGGAGGAGAGGCTGCAATCTGCATAACATTCAGAAAATTATGGGAACTTAAAAGGTTCACTAATTGTTCCCCTCTTTGACTCAGTGATACTTGGGTAACGAGTCGAATAGCAGAAAAAGTGTCCATTGGGATCTTAACATTAAAGTCACCACCCAGACATATACCCTTACTTTGGGCGCCACAATTATCAGACTGTAATTTTAAAATGAAATTAAACAACAAAGAAAAGTTCATATTGGGCACAGTTTTAAAATCATCATTATAAAAATTGATCAGATAAATTGAGTCCCCCCTAGTATAAAGAATTACTTGGAATTTGTCGCTGTTCGTTGGCATAATTCTAAAGCGACCACCTGCCTTAACGTTAATCCAAATTGAGAGACCACCAGCAGGTCTACCTGATATGGGAATGGGGGACAAGATATTAAAACATTCAAACCCCTCCATATGCAACTCCTGAGTTGCCCAGGTCTCCTGAAACATGACAATATCCTGACGATTAATTAATTCTTGCCAATCCACTAAATTTAGCTTAGAAGCCAGGCCGGCTATGTTCCAACTCAGTATTTAAAGTGTCTGATTATCCTTCCTTATAATTGGTGTATCCAGTTTAGGAACTTGGGGGCTATCTTGGATTGGAGCTAAGATTGTAGCATCAGTCCTTGCTTCATTCGCTGCCTGGGTGGGCAGTCAATCTTGACAATCCAAACCCGACAGCGAAATGAATCTATTAAATGTAGGAATATAATTATGGGTATTGTGGGATGATGTTTCAAATACAGGTTTGTAAAAATAGCCTAGGGGTAAAGCCCATATGCTGGTATTATGGCCATTCTGTTCCGTCTGAGGTGTTAGAATAGTTTTGGCCACCGATTGTCTCCGAAAATTAATAATAATACAATCCCCACTGATGACTTTAGGGGATGTGCCCAACCAACCTACTCGTCGTACCATAATGATGTTCCCAATCAATGAGGGCCTAAATCTCCTGTGTTTGGTGAGCCAATCGACGCACTTACAGCGTAATTGCTCCCAAGACTTAGTCTGATCTTCTCTTAGGGGAGGAACGCCTGCTAAAATTACGACGTATGGACACGCCTCAGGAGGCAAATTTAACACCTCGTTGTTACCTTCGGTGTGGTTTATGGGCCTTGGATTAATATCGGCCTCTTGTGTGGTTTTAGCCAGACTCTCTTTATTTGGTGGATTCACAGGTACATTCATGATGGTTGTCTTATTATTTATCAGATTACTATCAAGGATTTCGGTGATATGATCCAGAGGTCTATTACCATCCCTAATGTCCCTCGTGTCAAAGCATGTGCGAATCTTATTACAAGTCACACAATCTCTGGGTCCCAAAATTGGGTTCTGTGGCGCTTTGGTGTTTTGATAGGAGATAGATGTACTATTAGGGGGAATATTTACAAATTGCCCACTAGCAATGACAGAATCAGATATCTCAGCGACAGCTTGGGGCGCGACGTTCACAGACTGCAATGCCGGATTTAATTGTTGAACAGTCAGAAGACTGTTAATACGGTCTTGTAGTGAGGAGAGAAAGTTGTCAAGAACTGGTTTAAGATGGTCGGTAATAGCAGTGACTAAATAACTAGTATCAATTACTCCATTTTGAATGTCATTGTCAATAGAGGAAAATAAGTAGTTATTGTCGGTTTGAGTTCCGATCGTGTGAGAAAGCAAATCAACCAAAGGGGCTTCATCAGATGTTTGATTAGTAGATGAGTGAATCCACGAGGTTAAGGTCGAGCTTGTAGGACATGGACGGGTAGGTTGCTTTCTCTTCACGCTTGCAGTCTTTCCTACTTTCCTTTTACGTTTTGCCCCAAGGGTAGGGATCGGGGTGTTACTTATTTCAGAGTCTATTACAGATGGATCAGATGTGATAGCATCACGAACCGCTTCGCAATCCAGTGCAGGGACATCGGGATTATTAGCAGACAAGTCAATAGTTTTGCCAATAAATCCAGGGGGTGGTGCAGATTGTCTCAAACCAAGAGACAAGCGCCTCTCAGTAAGCTCGATTTCGTTGCTTACAATACTAACTGCCCTCTCCAACATATTTTCAATGCATGTAGTGGTGGATTTCATAGCCGGGGCATTAGTGCGTTTCCCCATAGTTATCAAAAGCAACGAAACGACAATAGTACAGGGGGGATAACAAAATCAATAAAATGAAACGTGGGAATGGGCTGTGCTCACCTACAGAATGACCTCTGCCTGCCTTCAAGTGTCAGAGATGTGGCCCAGACCAGACTCCTCCGGGCTCTGACGGGCAAGGACGGGCCCGCCCTTGGCCCGGGCTTTGCCCGGGCGCGGCTCGCGCGCGTCCCGCGCAGCGGTACTCTTCAGCGCTTTTTAAGCGCGAGTGCGATGTTCACTCCTCCCTCCTGGGAGTACAGGATTGTGGGCAATGGAGTCCCCACGAGCGGCAGCCAGCGGTCCTTAGCAATCTTTTGTCAGGCGCGTCCCGCGCAGCGGTACTCTTCAGCGCTTTTTAAGCGCGAGTGCGATGTTCACTCCTCCCTCCTGGGAGTACAGGATTGTGGGCAATGGAGTCCCCACGAGCGGCAGCCAGCGGTCCTTAGCAATCTTTTGTCTATGCTAGTGTGTGATCTGCAGCTCATATGCCTCAAACAAAATTCTTCTTCGGTCCTGCATCAATCTAAATTCACGCTTTTTTAAGCAAATGTATAACATAGTTAGTTTAAATGCTGACTCAGTGTATTTTGTGTTAACCATTTATTTGATTGTACGCAACAATGCTTCTACTCTCATGAAAGGATGAACTTCTGTGGATTCTATGGAATGTTTTACATTTTTAACCATATTGTATGTATTTATTATTAAATTTGGTTTTATGGCACAAATTGTCAAAATAAAGCTTATTGATGATGATAATCATACCACCTTACCAAAAGAAATCCAAAGGAGGCACTGTTTTCTCAATACAAGCCACCAAGCTCTGGAAGTCGCTACCAGTAAAACATATCAAGCATCCAAAAACATATACACTTCAGATGACAGCTGAAAACATGTCTGTTTCCAAGATAACTACATTATTTCACATCCCTAGGATAGAACCCTTAAAACAATTGCACCTTCAATTTCAATCTTCAACTTACAACCCAAAGATAGAGAACAAACCAGCCAAAGTGCTTTCTATATGCAGGTAAGCTAAGCATGGCTGACCAGTTGTTCCCCTGAGTATTATATAGTTATGTCAATTCATACATAACATTTCCGGCTCACACTTGTACTAATACAGTAACACTCAGCGGTCAGCAGCCAACTGTAACTTACACCTCTTACACTCACATAAGACATTTCTGCTACAGGGCTTGTTCATATACGGTACTGTACCAGCCAATAAGCCAGCCAATACCAAACAAATAGGCATGGAAAAAGTGAAGAGATCTGTCAAAAACGGCTGGTCCATTGGAAGACTTTACTCTAGTCCACCACTACAGGTCCCAATTAACTATACACTATGACCTCTACTTTACATCTCGCAATAACACTGAGCTATGGGATTTTAGTATCTAAGCCCATCCTAGCAGATCTCTCCATGCTTTTTCTCTCTCCAGCCATGCCAGATAAGGACTAAAACTATAAACACATTTTCAGGATGTACAAACCAGTGATGTAACCAGCTAAGTAGACTATGATCATATGAAATACCATAAAGGGACCTGCAGAGCTGCTCAAAGATGCTTATTTACTGAAAACCATAAACAGCTCGTCTGTTTCTCACCTCTTATCATCCACCACACTGCTAAGTACTGCGTCCTAGAACATGATACACCTCGGTTGTCATCACCTAACACATTGAAACACTTACCACACAGGATCACAAGACAAGGAAAAACCTTTCAACCACACACACTGCATGGTGTAGCTGGTGTAGTGTAATGCCCATGTACGCAATCGCTCCAGTGTCCCACATATCATGCTGCATGCAGTACAATACAATACAAGAGTTCTGCGTGCACCTTGCGGACCACCGATTCGGTTTGAGTTTGAGTCAGGGCCGACTGGCAGTAGCGGGCACTGGGCAATCCCCCGGTGCACCGCACGGGTGGGGGCTGGTTTTGGGCCCCTGGGGGCCGTTTTTGTTACACGGCCGTTTTACAAAATTGGCTGAAAACCAGCCCTGGCAAAGAGCTCGGCGGCTTGGGGGGGGGGGGGTTTGCGGGGGGTGGCCGAGCCCTCTGCGAGGGCCGGTTTTGGTTCCCAGTCCGGCCCTGGTTTGAGTTGGCTCAGTCTTCAGGTAACGTAGCGCTTTATCATTGGCTCCAGGGTGAGCAGAGGGTTAGGGCATAGCTGACAAGTTTTCAGACAGCTTATGTGTGACATTTCTGTGGTTGCAGTGTACGTATGGGTAATTTTTTACTGCCAGTTGTGTGACATTTTTTCAGGTGAAAATCAAAGACTTGGCCAGTATTTAGGTGCTTCTGTGTGAGTTTTCTGTTATTAAATTCAAATACATAATGAACATACAACAGGCACAAGCCCGACCTATTGACTTTGCCAATGCTTGTTAGAATTATCAGATAAATTAGTGATAACAATGGTATTGTTGTGAAAAAATAGAATTGAAATTGTTTCAATAAGAATATTGGGCTATGAATTAAAAGTCACTATGCTCACAGGAAGGGATAGTGGTCTTTGGAGTGTCATAATCACGTTTTTACACACACACCACCGTCATCTGCAGTCTCTCACTCTCAGGCCCTTACAGCCTTTTTCTACACACATCTTTCTGAAATTTTCCATTTGCGCCTCTCAAATGTCATCTCCATTCTCTTCATCGCTGTCTTCTCACTGTCCTTCTGCCTGTATTTGGTTTCCACCTTTCACCACACACCTACGCACTCTCTCTCCTCACCTGTAAACACATCAATTTCAATTCCATTGGAACTTTCCGTATTTCAAAAGCTGTGCAAGCTGCTTCACACACTTTCATATAAAATGGTAATTACGACTGACATATATATGAACATCATCGGTCGAGATGCCGAGGAGTGGATCACCATGTAGTTTTAAAATCTTCATGACCCACTGACAAGTACTGTCAGAAACACGCACTTACTTCAATGTCAATAGCTCAAACTCGCATAAATGCGAGACCTATTGCATTGCAAATGCTTGTTGGGTAGTGTGTGTGAGGAATACTAGATGTTGGTGTGCTCTTTAAGGGATATGAATCACTGGAAATGACCCGAAGGAAGTTTCTCTTTTCTAATTGATTATTTGAACCCTATTCCTTTGGTGTAAAGGGGTCCCTCTCTGTTCTTCTATTAACAAAGAAGGATAGTCACAAGGACATCGCTCCAGGCTGGAAGTAACAAACGTACACAATGACATTACAAATATAAAATAACAGTCACCAATGTGCTTCCGCTACAAGTTTCACCAATGATTGTCTAAAAGTATGGCATACACTTTCCACCATTTATAATGATAGTCGGTACATGGTCACAATTAGCCATCACCTCCAAAACGGTATACTGAAATTTACTTTAGGCCGGTAACATCATAAATATTTTGTAAGTAGCAATCCCAATTAAAGCTACAATGTATCAAAATATTTACAGTGCTGTCAAGTAATCGATATCATCTTCAAATCATATTAAATGATCATGTCCACACATCGTAATACATCAATAACAAAGCAGAAATCCTACAGAAAACTGTGAAAGCACTGAAAACCATATTTCACTTAGCAATAAGTACACGTTGAGATCCTTATAGTCAATACCCGAAACATATAAGGGCTCTAAGGTATCAAGCCAAATACTATTGTGATGTTGTTGTATTCAGTCCTTCAAAGACAATCTTAGTACGATATAAGTTCCTCATATCTCGTACCCCAATTAGAAAAAGACTCAAAAAAGATAATAAACCAAAATGTTATTAGATTTAGTCAATCAAGAACTATCTTAAAAACAAAATATATATATCAGAAGATCAGTTTATAGATATGAGAAAAAAGTGAGAAGCATTATTCGCGGCAAACACTCTAGAGGTGTAAATGGCATTCACGCCAGGAGCACTTAAATTACATAATCTGTCATTGCATTACATGGATATGTCACATCTACATCAGGCCAGTCTGACTACAATTGCGTAACCATTAGTGGAAGTAGGTGCCATATTGGATGCATTCTAAATTATAATATATGCTACACTAATCTCTCACTACTTCAAGGTTGGGGGCGGTAAACTATGCCACATTGGAGCGTTCTAAATAAAAAAATTTAGATTGGTACATCCACTCTTCTCGGCGTTTAAATGTATTGTTACATCTGCCCACTGACTAACGTAGAAGATGACATTTTAGGAAGAAACTATCAACATCTTAATAAATCTAATCTAAAGATATATATATATATATTCACTTAAAAAACCATAGGTTTCACACATGTTATAGTTAGCTGGACATTTCACTCGTGAAAAACCATTGAAATTCCCCCGTTATAGTTAGTGCAGGCAACTATAACTCACGCGACCGCAATCCTCTGCTGATGACGTCAGATATTACATCACTGTATTTAGACACCTATTTACCCATGTCTTCTTCCATTAATTTTTAGCTATACATATATTACAAATATTTTTTTTTCAGAAAGACACATATGTCATCAGTGATGTAATATCTGACGTCATCAGCAGAGGATTGCGGTCGCGTGAGTTAGCGCTGTGGGCGCTGTGGGCGCTTCGCGCACCAAGCGCACACGTTACGCAGTTCGCGTAATTTTTCTGTTTCTACCGTACGCGCACGCTGCGCGCACCCCGCGATTTTTTGTAAAAAAAATAAAACAAATTTTGGCCCTTGGGGGTCCTTCTGGGACCCCCTGACAAAGGCTAGGGGGTCAGGAACTGTCCACCCTGCCCCCTTTTCACGTTCTCCACCTTTGTTTTTCATCCCCTCAGACTGCGAGAGACAAAATGGCGGCCGACACTTCCTGGTTTCGACCGATTCGAATGTTTACTAAGATCTAACAACCAATCAGAATCGCGCTCGCGCACGTCAGCGTGCGCGTACGGTAAGGATTACCGTATGCGCACGGTGCGCGCCTATAGATATATATATTGATTTAAATGCTATTTTCTCAGGAAATACTCAACAGATTTACACCAGACCTGCAAAAGGCACATCCCTGACCTGAGGACTACCTCTCTGCCAAATTTCAAGTTATTCTGTTCAGCCGTTCGGGCTGTAGCTTGGACTAAAGGTCCTATGGAAAAATGCATGGGGAAAACGCGTTTTGGGACCCCCCCTTTTTCTCAGCCCCCGCTTGACGAATCCCCCCCGAGACTTTCAGGGAAGGAGCGGAGCGGAGCGCCCCACCTATTTTGAAAATTTCGCGAGGATTCGTCAATCGGCGCCAAAGTTATTCCAAATAGAATGGTGCGGATTTCCTATGGAAACACGGTCCTAACTATAACTATCTACTGGCGACCGCCAGTAGATAATATATATATATTATATATACACACACACACATATATACATACATATATATATATATATTCACTGAAAAAACCATAGGTTTCACACATGTTATAGTTAGCGGAAATTTTACTGATAAAAAACCAATGAAATTCCCCCGTTATAGTTAGTGCAGGAAACTATAACTCACGCGACCGCAATCCTCTGCTGATGCTAATACTGTATTTAGACACTTATTTGCCCATGTCTTCTTCCATAAATTTTTAGCTATACATATATTACAAATATTTTTTTTTCATAAAGACACATATGTCATCAGCAGAAGATTGCGGTCGCGTGAGTTATAGTTTCCTGCACTAACTATAACGGGGGAATTTCATTGGTTTTTTATCAGTAAAATTTCCGCTAACTATAACATGTGTGAAACCTATGGTTTTTTCAGTGAATTTGCAAGGTTTTTTAAATGCTAATTCCTAACTATAACGTGTGTGAAACCTATGGTTTTTTCAGTGAATTTGTACGGTTTTTTAAATGCTAAGTTACTTTACGCCATTCGAGGCGTGCGCGCCCACTTAACGCAGTTCGTTCCGTGCACAGTTTTTATCACGTTTAATAAGCCCTGTACATTTGGTGGCCTTCGGCCACCTAAAGCACAGGGGGTGGGGTCAATGTGGATAGTGTTTTTTTTATTTCGATTTTATAATTTCATGTTGCCAAAATTTTTTTTTTTTTACCTACTGATAAGCCCAGTACGGTAAGCGTACGGTAAGCGTACTCGGCGAAATTGCCGAAAAAAAAATAAAACCGTTTTTGCACTTGGGGGATGTTTGGGGACTCCCTCAACATGACTATGTGGGAGGGAGTTGTCAAAACAGCCCCGTAACATGTTTTTTGCCATCATGTTTGATAAACAACACTCAGTGCGAGAGACAAAATGGCGGACGCCGCTTCCTGGTTTCGGCCGATTCGAATGTTTACTAAGATCTAAGAGCCAATCAGAATCGCGCTCGCGCACGCCACCGTACGCTTACGGTAAGCGTACGGTAAGCGTACCGTAAGCGGGCTCAGATATATATATTGATTTAAAGGCTATTTTCTCAGAATCTACTGAACAGATTTACACCAAACCTACAAAAGGCACTTCCTTGACCTAGGGACTACCTCTCTGCCAAATTTCGAGTAATTCTGTTCAGCCGTTCGGGCTGTAGCTCGTTCTAAAGGTCCTATGGAAAAATGCATGGGAAAAACGCGTTTTGGGACCCCCCTTTTATCTCAGCACCCGCTTGACGGATCCCCCCGAGACTTTCAGGGTAGGAGCGGAGCGTAGCGCCCCACCTATTTTGAGAAATTCGCGAGGATTCATCGACCGGCGCCAAAGTTATTCAAAATAGAATGTTGAGGTTTTCCTATGGAAACGTGGTCCTAACTATAACTACCTACTGGCGACCGCCAGTAGGTAATATATATATATATATACACATACAGATATATATAACATAGAGAGACATTACATCTAGGAATGTTAGTGTCAAGAAAAAAAGTAGAGCATTCTGTCAAATGCTTAGAATGTCATACCATATCGAAGACCTTTCAACTCACCTGAAATTAAACGAGGTTCAATTTTCAAAAGCAGAGTGCTGCCAATATCACTTGATCTAGTACAAGTATGACGGCCAGTCGGGGTGAACTTATCTTTATAAATTACAGTTCTCTTCTTATGGCCCTCACACGCATCCCTACTGATGATCCCCTTCACCTAGCACAATAAATGCTATGTTAAAAAAACTAGGCTCAGGCAAAATTTACTTTTTACCACATAATCTTACGAATTATGCATTTCGCTTGTTGCAGGAAAGTTCCGACGCAACGTCATGAGGCATAATTTTTACAAAATTTTAGCAAAGGACCGAATGCAAGTAGCTGCAGTTTCCGGCACTTTTGTTTTGTAACCCTTTTCTTAGCACAAGATGCATCCTCTTGATTTCTCGCAAAAATATCGTGCTAAATGACAGTTTTGCATTTCACATACATTTTGCGGAATTTCCATAACTAAGCAAGTGCAATTGTCAGGCTTCCCTAGTAAAAACGTATTCAATTCATAAGCATGACTGGTAGCATTGACATTTGATTTACACTAAGGGTGAAACACACTTCCTATGTTTATATTCAATTCCCAGTGAAATGATCCGAAACGGTCGCTCTGCAAACTCTTCACGGAAATGGCAGGAAACACAAACGTTCTCAAAGCTCCAGGATGAATTAATTAAGCACGCACAACGTTCGCTATTACACACCTGCAAATGTGGTGCTAGAATGAAAACAAGCCCTCTCCAGCGACTGATCTCAAATCCTACCCCAGATATCGAAGTACTGTCATTCACTACCCTCCCCTCACCATATTCTGCACCCTTCAAAGCTTGTCAAAAGACTCGCCACCTCTCCTAACAATAAATAGAACTCTGAATGGTTTCACCTTGCCCGCTTGCATGCACGATCCTGAACTACTATATATGCCAATTCTGTGTAAGGCGATGTTGCTCCCCACCTCGGTTCACATGCTGGACTTCACCGCAGAACAATCAACCTGTGACTTCTAACTGGAGGAACTGCATGGGACTGACAAGTGCAGGGGTTACAGTGACTACCTGCCTGTTAACTACAAGGCCTGTCCATGCATTCAATCTTTATCTCCACTGTCCTTGGCTGATCTTCTAACGGATATCATTTGCCTAACAACCAATTGCATGGCTGAACATATCGAGGGAGTTGTCTAGGAGCGGACGGTGCTGCTAATTGTGTAAGGTGATCTGCGATTGGAGCATTGGAGGCCACCAGAGATAGATATGAAGCATACAGTTTCGAAGTGCTGATTGGCTGTGGAGTCCGCACACGTCTCAGTCCAATCCGCCCACTTAGAGTAGGCGGGTGCTGCCCATCTATGAGGGAGTGGAGTTTATTTGGACTTCTAGCAGAACTAAATTAATCATAATCCAAGCGTGGACTGCTTGCTTCTCGCTGGGTGGGCCAGGCTAGACTGCATGAGTTGTGCAGAGCGCGCAATGTGCTGAACATGCGAGCCGTACGCGTGCACATCGCCTGTCCTGTCCGACGCATTGTGCTGAACGTGCGAGCCGTACGCGTGCACATGGCCTGTCGTGTGCGACACGTGCACATGTCCTGTTCCCCTTCGAAACCGACAACAATAGATCTCGCCAAGGCAAGCCCCAGTATTTACAAGATGTGTTGAACATCCGTTAAATACGAGGAATAGACCTCACCTCACCCGGCTCCAGCTCTTGTCAATGAGGCCCCGCTCTGTCCGTCGTTGCCTCACTTTTCGACATAGCTGGAATGGAGACCTCGGGTGAGGTGAGGTCTATTCCTCGTATTTAATGGATGTTCAACACATCTTGTAAATACTGGGGATCAGAAAAAGACAACTATATTCCATCTGTATGTATTTTTACCTCCATATATTCAAATGAATTATTGCAGTAGCGGAGAACGTATTACAGCGAGGTCCTGAAGAAAGCCTGGGAGAGGTATCCCGTTGGCTGAAACATGTTGACCCAATACTAGCAGTGACTGGTTTGAACTGCTTTTTTCTTGCACTATCTCTTATATAGGAAAGCAATTGAGATAACTGACATGACATGTGGAGAGGTGTGGCTCACTGGTTAGAGGTGGCAGACCCGTAAGCAGAGAATCGGCCAGGGACCAGGGTTCAATTCCTGACGCGGCAGGGTCGTGGACCAGGGTCAAAACGGACTCGATAATTCTCGCCTCGGTACCTACTCTAACCAGGAACACACTCGGCAACTCTGGGCATTAAGCTTGCCTCATCTCTACAACGGCCCCCCACAGACGCCGGGGATGCCTGGTTTCACCTTGGAGATACCCAGTAAGGGACCATCTCACAGGGAAAACCAGGACGGGTTCCCCAGTGGTCTTCAGCGCCAGGATACTCCGACAGGAGTGATAGTGCGCTTTACAAGTACACACACACATGAATAGACTTTAGCTTCTCTTGCTGATCCTATTTTATTCACACTTTTGTTTGCACTGCACTACTTTCATCTGAAAATGATTTTGAAAGTCTTTAGTATTTAATTTTGACCTGTCAAGAATCTAATGAGAGGATACAACTCGTTCAATACTCCACCAATGATTAAAAAAGGAGGAGATCATATGAGTTGTTTGGTAAACCCAAATTATGACACTGGTCACTTTGGTGAAGTGATGGGAAACAAGTCAAGTCAAGTCAAGGAAAACTTTATTTCGGAGAATCTCCATAAAAGTACATATAATAATATAAAAACATTTAAGAACAATAGATAAAAATAGTTAAAAATCGGTGCCGCCGCACGGCTAGATACCAGCTAATTACATAAAATCATGTGCCTTTTAACACAGTACAAGACAATCATGGTGACATTTTTAAGTACCATTTCCGTTTGTGCCATAAGGCCCCCAAAAATTTTGCCACAGCGAAGACAATGTGTACAGCCATTTCGCTCTTAAGAATTCTAAAGGCCTCATGGCATCTGGTAAAACCCAGATTCCTGCAAGCGGGGATGATCCATTTTCTGCGTGCCTCGGTATAGCCCGGACAAAAGAATATAAGATGCAGCTCGGTTTCATCGCTTGCTCTACATGCCGGGCAGATACTCGATGTCGGCACAGACCAAAGGCTGGTGAGAGCACGGATTGGCAATGACCCGTGCCTCCATTGCAAATAAAGCTTCCTAATTATTGCGGGGTAGACGTTGTCAAGGGCTAGTTCAAAACTATATGTAGTCTTCATGTAAAGGAATTGGTGTGTTAAAGACCCTAAAGATTTTGAAGGTCTAAGTGAAGGAGCCTTTGAATCGTAATACACTTTGGTGGGAAACCAATAATCCTGTTTAGGTTCCTATCGTGCTTTGTTCTCGTTTCTTTCTTTTTTCCTTTGTAATTGCATTTTGAGTACTAGTACCTTTTGTGCTTATAATTTTCCAAAATCAACAGTTGCATTTACAGACCACGGATTATCTCTAATGTTTTGTGAATCATTGAATAGGGGGATCTAATCCGTTGTGTCTAAAAATCCCCTTAGACCCTTCATTGTATTTTCTTGTTGCTGAATGTCTCCCAGAATCTGAAAATTATACCGGGACAAGTTTAACATACCTCTGTGGGGCTCAACTTCATGGCAGAGTGGACAGCGTCCACCCCCTGAAAATAGAGGGTGAACGCCGTGTACCTGCTTGTACCCTGACTTGTGCCCTGCACTATAAAGATTTACAGTTATTGTTGGGAAGTCGATCCGGGCTGCACTTGGCAGCCTGGAAGCGTCGGCCAGGCTTCTGCTGCGTCACTGCTCTTCTCAGCCAGCTGGTTTCCATGCCAGTCACAGTCACCTCTTCTCCAGGCTTCGATCACACTGCCTGGAGCACATTGAAAGAGCAATAAGACTAGTAGCGTTGGCTTTACATGTACAGTGCTGGCATCAATGTGCCACCAGCAATGACGAGGAGCTAATTAAGAATGCAATACATCTTTCTCAAGTGATTTGGGGGGGTACTAAAATGCCTTAGACTATTCAAAAATGCGTGGCACATGGGAGGACTGCAAGCGGGCCGTACTATAAGGGGCACTACACTGCACAGAGCGGACGATGCCTGCAGTTCCAAGCCAAGCTCCACACAGCACCACATTAAGCTTTGATGCAGTGAGAGACGCTGCCTGATGGTGCAGTGACCAACATTGGTCGCAGTGAAGGTACCTTTAGCGCATTGAGTGGGCAGGGTTGACGGGACATGGGAAAGCAAAAGGACATTTTATGTATGTTATTTTGAGGGACTGACTCAGCGGGAGGAAAAAAAGAGTCCCGGTGAAGGCAAATGAGTACTGGTGGCACCCATTGGCTCAAATTAACCACTGGCATCTATCATCCTGAAATAGCAGCTTCTGCACCAGCAGTAGCAGCACATAAACTTACACATGAAATCTCAGCTAGAACTCTGACCTGGTGCTCCATCAGTAACATGGATGTAAAATCCTAAAACTGTTGTATCTGCCCAGTTACAGATTGAAAATCTTTCAACAAGATCTGCAATGTGTACATCTTGTAAGTGCTGGCCTTCAGGCTCACAGAAAAACTGATTAAACTTTTTTATGGCTGCCTTAACATTCTAGTCCACTGCATCTGCCGTGAAGGGCTCTTCAAAGATGATGGCTTCCTGGGAGAATGATCCAGACATCAATGAATCCACGTTCATCACAAAAGGGAACTCATCAGCAAAGTAATGTGATATATTTTAATAGGACATCATTAAAATACTGATTGGTCCACCTCTTTCTACTCTCATACAAAGTGACCCTTGAAGAGAGAGAGACTCTGGCTCTCTTCTGTGGGAGTGCAAGAAGAAATTGTCAGCTTCTCCTGAACTGGCTCCACAGAAAGTAAATTATCCCATAAGTGTTGTAGTACCTCTGCCAAATCTGTGCATTGAGAAAGACCTCCTTTTATGTCTTCCCTTGAGGGCTTATCATAATTCCGTTCATCCTAGGTAGGGACTTTGGAAGGAAGAGGGTTGATGTACTGCCGTGATGTAGCCACTGCCTGTTAGTCTAGAATGGAGTGGAATCCTGCACTGGAGGCATACTGAAGAACCAAGACCTTATGGGCCTGGCGGCGCAGGGTACGCCTTAATCTCCTGAGTTCACCTGCTTTGTCGAACAGAGACACGGGACACTCCGTTAGGCGTAGAAGGTTTGGTTTATTAGCTGCAGCTAAGTACAGTTGTCCCAGAAGTACACTCGGTATGTTCTTAGGAGACTGCCACTTTACTTTGTGGCGCACAATCTTTTATAACACACATATTCACAAAGAACACTCCCAATGCATACAGGGTTAACCAATGAGAAGAATGTGAAAACAAGATATTAAGTAACTCAAATAAGCCTCTCTTCCAACTGTGTTTGTCACCCTTCCCCACAAGTTAATCAGTGGTAGTGTTTATAATTCGACTTGCAGGTGGCAGGACACATTTGTATGCCCCGGAGGACAGTTGTGAAATGAGAGAATACGAGTAAAGAATAGCGATGGCCAGAGGATAAGATAAAGTCAGGAAAGAATGGTGCGAACCAACAGATAGTTGAAACAGGGATCAGTCAAACCAGATGAGGATTAGTGGAGTCGGCCAGACCCTGACACCAGCTTTAAACAGAGGCAGGAGGTTATTTGACACTTTGCAGTAGGAAGAGGGAAAACAACACCTCGTTCACCGTGCTGCCTGAGTGAGGGCAACACAAAATGGCGGCGGAACACAAAATGGTGGCTAAATACGAACTGGATCGGAAAACTGAATTACCTCAGACCCTCCTTTTGCCATTACTCAGGCAAGACGCACAGACTCATTTTAATCTGAGTCGACGTCATTGGCCATGAGGTCATCAAGCTGTTGCTGCAACATCATTTTAATGCTCTCCGTCCTCCGTGACACAGGCCTTGGGACACACATAGTGGCACAAAGACCACAGATGGCGGGGCCACACTGCATACAGACACAACAGGAAAAAATGATGGCCAAAACCACTCCAAGGAATGTTAATACCTTCCATCCCCATTTGGACAGTAATCCCCAAAACCATTCCAATAAAGACCAATCTCCTTCGTCCTGATGAATCGACTCGGAGATCACATGTAATTTGGAGATGGCTTGGTATACCGTAGGGGCATCGTCAGGTATATAAATGCAACAGCTAGATCCGATCAATTTACAAACTCCACCACGATCCGCAAGAATAACATCCAGAGCAATCCGGTTCTGCAATGTCATGAGACGATCCGCCTGAAGTTCAGCTGTGAGATTACTCAAGGCTCCCGCAGTGACATCTATGGTAGTCTCAACAACACGAACCAATTGTCTCATGTTTCTACTGTTGGCCATTGGGCACCAAAAAGGGAGAAATCCTTTAAGGAAATCACCTCCCTCTTGTCCTGCCGTGTCTTTAGAATCAATAATCCCTCTGCCATATCTGTTTCTGTGATGTCCCGAAGGAGCAGTGTATGTAGGAGGGAGAAGAAAGGCTATATAGCACGTTCCTGAAAAATCTGTCGGTAGCCACGTGTGGGCTCCATCGTGGCAGACAAAATACGTGCCCTGGGATGGCACTAACGGTGGTGAATTCTGAGATGTGTAAATGTATGTATGGGAACAAAAACTCTTTCCTTGTCCAGTGTCAGTAGTCTGGCCATTCATTTGTAAACAAAAGTTACCTCGATGAGGCACAGTCCAAATTGGTGGAGATTTTCCCTGTTTAACTATATCTGTAAGGCTAGTAACGTAACAAGTCACGTTCCAACCATCGTATGCCCGTTTTGCATCAACAGGAACCCTACTATTCTCCACAATTCTAGCCATAGCCACTATTCCTTTTATCAGAGAACTATGACTAAAATCTTGCCCACTACCATATGAACCAACTGGACGTCTAAATCGGTTCTGATATGCATTTGAAAACATCACAAAATAGGCCCAAGCGGAACCTTCATAAGAAAATGCAAGGGCTAAATATGGCATCCCTTTATCTGTGGTATGAGGCATAAGTCCACACACCCAACAGTCGGTTGTGTTGACTACCAATTGGTGTTGATGCAACAACTGGACAAATGAATTGTTAAAATATTCTGTTCTCCTGATTAGTTCATGTTGGGGAAGCGTATTTAATTGATGTGGGGAGATAGTAGAATGAAGAGGCAAGGAAATAGAAGTAGGGACAGATTTGTGCTGCATAGCATGAACAATCCAACCTACACAGGCCAATAAGGTACTAAAAAACATAAGAACACACAATGTTATGCCACATTGACTGTACACTAATTTACAATATTTCTTTCTCATCTCTTCCTTCTTATTATTCTTTCCCACTTTGACATCCATCCTCTAAAATTGTTGCTCACGGCAATCTTCCTTACTCACTTGGCTGTGATTATTAGCCGTCCTATGACACTGCAAGTCCTGGGGGCCTAGCCACTATACAGGTCACGAACCAAGACTCCTACCGTGACCCTGCAACCTGGACAGATGATACATGTCACGAAAGAGATGAAAATCTCAGGTGTCCTTGACCAGTCTAGGCCTTAAATTATATTGAGTTCTGTTCAGTACAGTTTGGTCCTGAAATAGTGTCTGTGGATCTGTAGTGTTCAATAGGAGATGTGGCGGTACGGCTTCTTGTAAAATGTCGTCATCTTCTTTCTCTGACCGAGTTCCATCTAGGTGTGCACTACTGAAAGGTACAAACAGGGGGACCCTTTCGCCTTCAAAATCACCTACACCCTTACGGACCCACTGGTCAAAAGGCAAGGGCAAGGGCACCTTTTTGCAGTGCACGCCATGGATCCAGTTCTTTTTCCCTTCGACTTTCAATGCTGTACGTGTCACCAGAAGAACTTGTCGAGGCGCCCTCCAACGAGGTTCCAAATTCTTTGTCCTCTGAAAATTTTTCACACAGACCCAGTCTCCCAGTTGGATAGAATGACCTGGGTCTGTGGAGGCCTCTGGTAAAGCGTTTTGAACCTGTGGGTGGAAAACACGTAATTTAGTGGTGAGGTCATGTAAGTAGTCAATCAGCATTGGATACTGTATGTCAGAATACTTTTTAGGGCGAGGGACTCCCCAAACATTAGCCGGGCGCCCAAAAACAACCTCTTATGGGCTGAGTCCCAAACGAGAATGTACAGCTGTTCTAGTGGATAGGAGAGCCAAAGGTAAAGCATCGGGCCAGGCAAGTCCCGTGCTAGCCTGTACCTTTGCAAGCTTAAGTTTGAGAGTGCCGTTATAGTACTCTACCAAACCCGCTGATTGGGGATGGTTCGCAGCATGGAATTTCTGCCTGATACCAAGACCTGCACACACCTTTTTCATAATTTGGCCCACAAATTCACTTCCATTGTCACTCCAGACAATGCGTGGCAAACCAAACCTAGGGGAAGAACACTTTCAGAAGAACTTTAGCAGTGGACAAAGCAGTGTTGTCTTTCAGGGGGTAGGCCTCTATCCATCTGGAGAAGGCACACACCACCACCAAAACATATTTGAGATTGTTGCATCGTTCCATGGGAATATAATCAATTTGCAACACCTCAAAAGGATATGTTGGGGGAGCAAAATGACCTGCTGGAGTTGGGGTTCCCTTTCCTGGATTATGTATCAAGCAAACGATACAATGCTTCACTAAATTATCTGCACATTTTGGAATCCCTTCGTTCAGCCACACTGGAGCCAGAAGCTTACATATTACTTTCGCACTGATGTGGGCTGGACCATGTGCCATAGCAACTACAGGCAGTACATAGGCATCTGGTAACAGCCAACGCTGATGTTCTGACAATTCTATCCAACATCCCATCGCGTCTAACATTCCTGTACTCTCTTTCCACTTACTCAACTCTTTCTCTGTAGCCTCTCCTTGAATCGATCTCACACTTTCTATTGTATCCTCACACATTCCTTTTTCCTTGACCCAATTTGCAGGGCCCGCAACATACATGCGACTTACAGCATCTCTGGCTGTTTCTTTCGCTACCTCATCCGCAAAAGCATTCCCGCGACCAACATCATCAGTAATCCTCTTATGCGCACTACACTTTATGATTGCTATCGGGGTAGGCAAAGCAAGTGACTCAAGAAGATCAGTTACCAACTGACCATGCTGTATTTTAGTACCGTGGGAGGTAAAGAATCCTCTTTCCTTCCACAAACGACCAAAACTATGTGCCACACCAAACGCATCCTGGCTGTTGGTATATACATTCACTCTCTTCCCCTTAGATAACACACACGCACGCTCTGGTCAAAGCTATCAGTGCAGCCGCCTGAGCTGAATTATGTCTGATGCGTGCTGTCTCCACGGTTGTATGCAAGGTGGTAACAGCATAAGCTGAAGTTGTTTCACCATTAGGGAGTTTAAAACAAGAACCATCCACCCATAGGGTCCCATCCGGGTCCATTAGTGGTGTATCTTTCAAATCAATCCTACAATTTGTCTCCTCCTCAGTACGGAGAAAACAATCATGTTGTTCCTGAATACCTTTCTCCTCTGGAAGAGGTAACAATGTGGCTGGATTTAAAGTGTTACATCGTTTGATGTGCACATGACTAGCCAAGAACGTCAGCTCATACCCAGACAAGCGAGCACTTGTAAGATGCTGTGTTTTCGTCCTATTTAGCAAGGTATCCACTGCATGTGGTACCATAACAATAAGAGTGTTATCTAGCACCACTCCAGCAGACTGACGAATATAAATTGCTGCTGCTGCTGTAGCTTTAAGACAACTAGGCAACGCCTTGGCTACTGGATCTAATGTAGCCGAAAAGTAGGCACATGGCCGCTGCTTCTCTCCAAATCGTTGTGTTAAGACTGACAACGCACAACCCTCTCTTTCATGGACATAGAGCGTGAAGGGCTTACTGTAATCCGGAGTACCCAACACAGGAGCAGAGCACAGAGCAGCACGTAAATCAGAAAAACTCTTCTGACATTTGTCAGTCCAAGGAAGGGGTTGGGGTGTGTCTTTCAAAGTGAGTGCCAACAAAGGTTTAGCCAACAAAGAAAAATGTGGAATCCACTGTCTACAATAAGAGGTAATGCCTAGAAAGGCACGCACTTCTCTTTGTGTGGATGGCACAGACATTTGTGCAATTGCTTGAATACGTTCTGGTGTCAGTCGCCTTCCCTCCTTCGACAAGAGATGACCTAAATAGGTAACCTCTTGGCGGGCATATTGTAATTTAGAAGGTCAAACCTTATGGTGAAGGTCAGACAAGTGACGCAATAGTGCAATAGTCACGTTCTCGCAAATATCCTCTGAATCAGCAGAAATCAATAAATCATCCACATACTGAATAAGGGTAGCACCTGGCGGTAAAGGAAAAGCATCAAGCTGGCACTTCAGAGCTTGGCTATAGATGGAGGGACTTTCACAATAGCCTTGGGGTGCGCGCTTGAACCGGAAACTTCGGCCTCGTAAAGAGAAGCCAAAAATATCCCTACTCTCTTCAGCAATGGGGATGCTGAGGAAAGCATTTTTCAGATCAATAACAGAAAACCCAGCTGCCGAGGCAGGTATCATAGTTAACAGGGCAGTGATATCTGGAACAACAGGAAACTGCGGTACAACAATTTTATTAACCTCCCGGAGATCAATAACAAAGCGATAAACAGGAGGCTGAGAAGGATCAGTGCGTTTAAGAACTGGGAGAACAGGACTATTGCATACATTTCCCCTCGTCTCCTCAACCACACCCTTCTGAACCAAATCATAAATAATAGCAAAAAGCGCTCTTTCACCATCATTGGGAATTTTGTATTAAGGGATGCGTGGCAATTTAGCATTGGGCTTGAGGGTAACGACATAGGGTGGGATCTCAAGACAACCAACATCATTTGGACCCGTAGCCCAAAGTGTTGCAGGGAGAGAGCAATTCAGGTGGAAACTGATCTTTAGACAAATACATTGGAGAAGTCAGTTTCTGCCCCAAAGCGAGATGTACACCAGAAGGAGAACAATATATCGTTGCATGCAATCTTTTCAATAAATCCAAACCCAACAGATTTTCGCCGCAACCAGTCGTTAAAAGAAGCGGAGCTTCCAAATCATAAGAACCAATTGAAATAGGCAGAGGACAAGAGACCGGGCTATGAACTGGGGCTCCAGAAAATCCTACGGATATGTTTGTTAAGCCAGACAAAGGTGCCCCAGGGAGTTTGGAGTGAATAATAGAACTTCTCATCGCACCAGTATCTAAAAGAAATGGCTCTGAAACACCCATTGTAGTGACATTAACATAAGGCCCATTCTGATCTACTGGAATTGATACAACTCCCTCACTTTGTCTATAGCTGTCCTAGTTAGCGTGAAGACCGTCATTCTCACCTTCAACATAGTAATCATCATTGTAATACTGTGTAGACTGAGTATTTTGCTGATCAAAGTAGTTCATAGAATGTGGAGGTGGAAGGGAACGCTGTGTCTGGGGCGACATACCTCGACCTCTACCCCTGGGCGCTAACTGGGAACCACCACGACCTCGTGGAGTAGATAGTCCTCCATTACGCTGTAATAAAACCGGGCAGCCATTCTTAAAATAACCTTCCTCCCTACAATAGGCACATTGGTTAGGACCTAACAAAGGCCGCGGAATATAGGGCTCAGGCTTTTGAAACACCCTCTGAAACTGGGGAGGCTGTTGAAACTGGCGCTGAGCAGAGCGAGGAGGATAAGCTTGTTGCAGAAGAACCTTCGTTTTTAATTCTTTAGTCTTTTTCTCTTGTTTGTCGTTTTCCTCTTTGTCCCGGTTTTCGTAATATTGAGCAGTAGCCAATATCTGAGCAGAAGAAGAAACAGCCCATGAACTTTCAGAGTCTTTTAATTTATGTGACAACTCGGGGAGCAAGTTTAAATACGAACTTATCTACAAATAATCCCTGTCCACCCTCCGTAGTCATATCCTGACCACTGTGATCAATAAACGTCTCCTCAAAACGAGTGAAGAAATCAGAGACACTCTCATCTTTCTTCTGTCTACACGCAGCTAATTTATCCCAATTAACTCGTAAGGCGGGCATCATTGTTTTCATTAAAGTAATAATCCTACCAGGGAGTTCTGTTATCAAAACATCAGCCTTAGCACCACCCACTTGTGCTTTATCCGAGGCAGTTATAGCAGCCCATGTACCACCCAATTCTTGAACGTGATCCTCTCTACGAATCCGAGCCCATAACGCTTGTGGGACTACATTTCCCATCAGCATGTCAATATCGGCTAAATTCATAATACAGGCATCAACAGTCTGGGACAATTCTTTATAGTAACCAGCAGGGTTTTTACAGGGATCCGGTAAAGATTGTTTGAGGGCCAAAACATCAGATCTCTGCCAGGGCACATGTACCCATATACGCTGGAAGTGAGCGGGAATAGCTGGATTATTACCTGCTTGCGCAACCTCTTCCCTCCATATCGGAGGAACCTCTCTCATTGGGTAATGTTTCAATGTCTGCCGAACAGCAGGATCAGAATCAAGAAAAGTTCGTGAAGAAAATAAGGACCTAAAAGTAACAAGTGTCCTTACGGCGTCCTCAACCTTAGAACCCACAATGAGTCCTTTATCGAAATTAGCCTGAACATCCAACAGACCCTGGGGAAGTAAACCCAAATCCATATCCTCCCATCCTTTAGCAAGAGTGTCACAAAATACATATCTCTGCGTGGGCGCATCCCACTGATGAAAGGTGATCATGATATCTTTCACACTATACTGGCGACCCTTCTCGATCCATTTGCGAGTGAGAGAGTCCAACACCACCCGTTCGTCGGAACCTGGAAGTTGACTACGAGACTGTCTTCGAGAAAAAGCCGGAGACATGTTCAGAGTCCCAAAGAAAGGGGACAAAAAACCAGAGACAGTATCTGTTATTCGTTTGCGCACAGTAGGAGACAAGGTATTAGGCGATACAGGAGAGGAACTGGCAGTTATAAGGGGAGCCGACGGCAAAGAAGATTGATGTTCAGGAGATGGAGACAAAGGAATCAGTGGCACGAGAGGTGGGAGTGGCAATACCGGAAGGGGCAAATGTGGAAGAACCGGAACAGGTGGGGGGACAACAGGCAACTGAACAGGTTGTAACAACAGGGGTGCATCAGCACCTTGTACATAGGGTGGAGGCAATCTCAATAGGTGAGACATCAAAGGGTCTTCCTCCAGATCCTTACTTTTATCAGAAGGGGAATTAGGCAACACCGGATAGCATCTATCTATTGCCATACGATGCTGTCTCTCTGAAATTTCCATTGCATTATCAATCTCATTATCTTTAAACTGCTGGGCATCCTGTGTAATCGTCATATTTTGTGCTTTCTTATCTCGTTTTGCCTGCTTAATTTCTTTCTGTTTGGCTTCCTTACGCCAGAGGCGGTAAGAGTCAAACATTGCCAGCCGGGCTTGTCTTTTGAACAATATCGCTTCCAAATTGTCTAATATGTCAGGCTCAAAACTACCATTTTGTGGCCACTGTAGAACGCCATCGTTCCTCGTGTATCGGATCCATGCCTTATTAAAGGAAATGGGGCCGGCACCATGTTTTGAATAAAGCTCATAGGTGGGAGTTCCAACCGGAGGAATCGGACAAGAGTCCTCCAGCCGGGAATCCCTATTACAACCAAGGCAACAGAACTTCCTGAACTTACTCAGACCAGGCATCGTTATTTCACTGGACTGTTCACAAACATCAAGGGGTTAAATCAAATAATACAGCACAAACGTACTCACCCCTCTGCTTCAGCTTTTGCAATAGCCGAATCAAAGACCCAAATCAAAACAAAATAGTGGGAGCTACCCACCAATACTTAACTAAGTGTCTTCTTACGCCAACAGAGGCCCGTCTAATGTCTAGCGATACCAAACATCATCAAAGGGACCAAAGCAGGGCGGCAGTCAGGGCAGCAGTCGGCAGCAGCTGTCAGAAAGGAGAAACCACGCTGCTAAAGACCTTCGGACCACTTCGACGCTTGACGTGGTTCGCGATTCCTCCAGAATTTTCTTGCGGGGCTCCTCACGATCCTCGGGCAGAACTGCTACCTCTGAAGCCTGCCCACGTTCGGGCGCCAAATTGAAGAACTGAGACCTTATGGGCCTGGCGGCGCAGGGTACGCCTTAATCTCCTGAGTTCACCTGCTTTGTCGAACAGAGACACGGGACACTCCGTTAGGCGTAGAAGGTTTGGTTTATTAGCTGCAGCTAAGTACAGTTGTCCCAGAAGTACACTCGGTATGTTCTTAGGAGACTGCTACTTTACTTTGTGGCGCACAATCTTTTATAACACACATATTCACAAAGAACACTCCCAATGCATACAGGGTTAACCAATGAGAAGAATGTGAAAACAAGATATTAAGTAACTCAAATAAGCCTCTCTTCCAACTGTGTTTGTCACCCTTCCCCACAAGTTAATCAGTGGTAGTGTTTATAATTCGACTTGCAGGTGGCAGGACACATTTGTATGCCCCGGAGGACAGTTGTGAATTGAGAGAATACGAGTAAAGAATAGCGAAGGCCAGAGGATAAGATAAAGTCAGGAAAGAATGGTGCGAACCAACAGATAGTTGAAACAGGGATCAGTCAAACCAGACGAGGATTAGTGGAGTCGGCCAGACCCTGACACCAGCTTTAAACAGAGGCAGGAGGTTATTTGACACTTTGCAGTAGGCAGAGGGAAAACAACTCCTCGTTCACCGTGCTGCCTGAGTGAGGGCAACACGAAATGGCGGTGGAACACAAAATGGTGGCTAAATACGAACGGGATCGGAAAACTGAATTACCTCAATACATGTCAACATTTTAGAAGAGGAAAGTGGGAGATTTAGAAAAAATAATCGTCAGAATGTATTTTCCCTATTAACCTCTATTGAAGCAGAGGCAATATTAGGCGAGAGACAGCAAAAATTAAGGTATTTTTAGCTTCAAAAATCAGGAATCTGGTCTATTGACATGCATGCAGAGGTCCTGTTTCAAAATTATGAAAATTAGGATTCTCAGGAGCTTCATTAGGATAATTGTGCTGCTTAGCGCATTTTTTATGCTCCATCATTAGGTGGATAAAGGAATGCCAAAGCTCGACCTTCTTACAGGCAATATAGATCAAAATGCCACAGAGACAAATGCAGCGCTTCACAATTACACTTGTGTCTAGGCAACGGTAAGGAAAGACCTCATTTTCATGATCGCTCCTCCCCCCTCAGTTGTTGGACTGATCATACTGGGTTTCAACTATGTTGCACAGGGGCCCTTCTAACCAGGCCCTAGTGCATGTGCTATGGCCCCCTAAAATTGTGTACAATTGGTTAATCCCTGATGGGCATATTTAACTCACCTGTAAGTCCCTAATATATGGAACTGTTTGTACCCAGGGCCTTTAAGTTAAATGTCACTAGTGAATTGCAGCACCTATTATACCATCACTAAAGTGACAAAGTAAAGGCTTGACTTCAGGCCTGCCCCTGAAGTCTGAGTGTCCAGTTGTAAAACTGCAAATTGGGCCTGGCAAAATAAACCTTTTGCCAAGCCTAAACCTTGCTTTTTAATACTGCCAAGTCACCCTAAATGCCCACAGGGCAAGTTTTACATGTCCTGGCAGGGAAAAAGTCTCCAAAGCCGTTTGGAGAGACGCATCACTCATCCCCGACCTCGTCTGGAACTATTCCGGCTCCCGTAGCCTGTTACCGAGTGCATACACTCATTGGACTTAACTTGCCGCCACCCACGCCCAATTTTCCGAGCGTTGCTCTTCATTGCACTCGCTCGTGTCCCTCGACGTTGGACTTGCCATCTCCGACCTCCCCCCGCATTTGATTCCTCAAGTCATTTCGCCCCTGGGTGCCAGATGTATAGGATCCATCTTCTGGATTCTCCTCTTCCCCCACATTGAATGCCTACAGAGCACCTCAAATTGAATTGTGTAACCATCGTCCTGATGATGACCTCAAGTTAGAAAGGTTGAAACGCCGTCGACTCTACAACGCCAATTGCGGCAATTTTATGGGTCACCACAAACAATGAAATTATGTCTTTGTGATTGTAAATATTTTGTTTGACCTTCACTGATTACCTTATTCCTTTGCGCCGCCTAACGTTGTTCCTTAATCACTTGAGTCACTGCGCCATTTATTCACCACAACACTTTCAGTGCACATCTGATTGTTATGGTTACTGCAATTTAGTTGTAATTCTGTGCCTCTATATGCAAATAACAATCTTCTCACCCTCCTTCAGTCTCCCTTGTTTCCTTCCTGTGCTATGTGATTGATACCCTGTTTAACCAGTCGCCCCGCTTGATTTAACTGTTGACACGTTGTTCTATTGTTACAATAATTACCTGGTCTCAACTGGGTTAACATGTTTACTCCTGTTCTCTTTTTGAACTTTTAGAAAGTTGGCAGGTTCTTGACCCTTTTCAGAGTTAATCCCCAACTGTCACCTAGAAGCCTTTGGGGATGTGTGAAGGACCAATTACAGTGTGAGGGGTGGGCAGGAACCTGTTCTAGAACTGATGTATCAAGGGAGTTCCTCATTGCCCTAGCCACATTGCATGGGTGTGGCCAGATCTCTGACCAGGAGACAAAAGTTTCTGCCATGTTGGATTTTGGCAGAGCAGGACACTGTGGAAATGTATAGGGCCAAGTTCCGACCGAGGAAGTGGTGTCAAAGTGAGCAGGGTTGCTTCTGAGAACTTTTCCCCTTTCAGACAGGGAGTTTCCCTCACCCACAAGCTAGTACTAGGCATAAAAGAGCACCCTGGATTCCTTCCTTAGAACACTGCTGAACCTGAGGAAGACAGGAGAACGACTGCACTTGCTGAAACCCTTTGGATTTCAGAAAGAGAACCATACCTACAATACCATGTGGAGAGAGCCCCACAACAGCTGGACCTGCTCCCACTTGAACCCAGGACAGAGGAGTGGAATCAAAGGGCAAATTGGCTAGCAAATTGTGCTAAAAGGGCACAAAGCTACAAGACTACCACTTCCCCAAAGAGCCTAGCAGACCACTACCAAATGGATTTGCCCTGGACCCTGCTGGTGGCTTTCCCTAGAATGAGTACTGACTCTCAAGTGCAATGGTGCTGGAACAATTTTAAGAGTGGCAGTGCTGTCATCAATGTTCCATCACTGAAATCATAGGGACTAAGCATCACATAAAGGACAAGTGTACCAAATGATTCATATCCATTCTTCAAGAGACTGGTGAGGTGTAATAAGCAGGTGGTGTTGCATTTAGGAGCACACTGTTGCACATATATTACTAAAGCATGTTGTGTTATTGCTTTATCATTTAAACACAGCACATTTTCCATTGTAATGTCCACTAACTTTGCACAGAAAAAGTGTTACTGCTAAAACTATGTTGCGCACAAATGACTGAGTTTGAGCAAATATTTGTCATTTGCACATCAACAAGTACAGTGTCTTGATCTGTTTTGATTCTATTAGAGTCCTTGTTCACATCACACGCCAGAATTACAAAGAAATCAGTTAATGTATGCTTCCCCAACTACATTCAAATTGTATTGTGTTAGAAAAAACATGATGTCCTGCAGCCGTTCCTTTCGCACCAGCAAGATTGCCACATAGTTCACTTTACAAAATTCTGTCACGCTGCAATCTGAGAAAGAAACGTAAAAAACAGTCTCCATTTTGAAAGAATAAGCACTAATTTGCCAAAAGACGTAGACTGACATTTGACCTCTGTCTTTGAACACACAGAAAATGTGACAAGATAAAAACTAATTTTAAAGGCATCTTCTTTGCTCATTCGCCTTCACAACTTCAGCATGGTTATTTTGGGGTTGCTGCAGCACCCCTACATCCAGTGTCAATGCTCAAGTGGTGTCTGTAAAGTCCTGGGGGCCCTGGATAAGGGTCACAGTGTACTCCTCCTGTCTAACCATAAAAACCTGGACTTAGAAACTTTTCCAAGGATTTTTGTCAAAAGAACCAGAGACTACCAAAGGAGCAGCAGCCATCAATGTTGCACTACCGGTCGCACTCAACTTACTTGTTTGCACTGCTGAAAGTATTCTAACCAAACTTCCCAAAATGTTTCTAAGTCCAAAGGCAGAAGTCTTCATCAGGCAAAGGTGCAAAAAGTACATAGCCAGTGGGGGTGGGAGGGGAGGGGGGGGCTAGTCACAACTGAAGATGGTCACTTGAGAGACCAGCTCTGCATGTCATGGCTACGATTGCTGTCTAATTGCACTAGGGATTATCTACCAGGCTCCATGATCCACCACGGCTCGCTCCTCCATCAGGACCACTCCTCCCCCCATATTTTCCAGCGGCCGGTCGAGGCTCCTGCTGCTGTCTGGCGGGCAAGCTGGATTCCATTGGGGGAGCTGCTCCTGCAGCACCAGTGGGGTATTGGTTGACTGTTGGAGGTGTTGCTGTGCAGTTCCTCGCAGTGCAACCTGCATCCCTTTGCCTTGCCCTATATCCAGCTGCCTACTGGTTGATTATCCACCTCTGTGGGGGGTCCAGTTCACGACCTGGCGGGGTTCCCTGCAGCCGTTGAGCGGGTGGGTACGTTCCTTTGGTGCCACCCCCCACCTATAAAGATCCTATCCTTCTACCACAGTTTTCAGCTGCTTAGGGCTTTGTGTTGCAGGCCGGGTAGAGGCCCCTGGGAGATATTCCCTGCTGCTGGGGCGCCTGCTGCTGCTCTTTCGCACCATGCTGCCCACCAAGCCATGCCCATAGCTATCGCTGAGACACTCCCTATTGTCTTCCTCTCCTGCCTTCATCTCTCTTTGACTCTTCCACACTGAAATCCTGGGAAATCAGACAACGAGGCCAACTATTCACTGGAGGGCCATTTGTTTGATATGAGGGCTCAGCTCATGAATGGTTGGGGTCTCCTGCCACTATTGGGCGAGCACATCTATTTGTGACCTTGCCTAATCAGCTTTCTCTTTTCCTACACAGTTTGTAGCTGCTTGAACCCTGTCTGTGCAACCTGGGTGGGGTCCTTGGATGAAACGTCCTGCAGCTGATCTACTCCTGGCTAGCCCTCCAGATTGCAACGCCTTCCTCGTCTCGCCCGGCCCTTAACCAGATTACTCTTGTGACCTTCTACGTTGGTTTGCTCCTCTGCCCGCAGCTGTCTGTGACTCCCTCTCTCGCGTTTGAATAATGGGTAAGCCAGAAAATAAGCAATCCAAGCTTTACATCACAACACTGGTTTGTGACTTGAAAGATGGTCTGCACACTATTGACTGCAAAATCGACACCCTGACAGTGTATGGATCACTTTCAAGACCATATAGACAAACAGGATGCCAGACTTACACAGGCTGAAACATGTATGTCTGATATCGAAGACTCGCAGGGTCAAGCATCCAACTGTCTTTCTGCTCTCCAGCACACGCTAGCTACCAGAAAGGCGAAGAATTAAGATCTTGAGGGCCAATCAAGGCGGAATAATGTACGCATAGCAGGGGTTGCAGAATCTTCTGATGGTGGCAATATGGAGACCTTCGTGGAGGACATGTTGGTCTCTCTGTGTGGTGGGGATACATTCTCCGGCATTTTCATTGTTGAGCGGGTACACTGCTCGTTGACGTCCAGGTCACGAACTGGACAGAATCCCAGACCCATCATAGCTCATCTGTTGAATTATAGAACTTGTGATCAGGTTCTCTGGCTCAATAGGGCACAAACCAAAGGAAATGATGGACGGAGTGTTGAACATTGCAAGCACTCACCCCCAGTCAACTGATCTGGGTTTAATCCATCACCGTTCTTTAGCCCACTCTGCCACCCCAGTTCAGACATGGCCATATGCAAATCAGTCTGACCCTGTGCCTCATGGGAACAGTCCAGTCCGAACTGCCAAGCCATGTCTTCCCTGGACCGGAAACAAGCTTCCTAGGACCGGTTTCTGGCATTTCAGCCGTCTTCAGCCAGGCTTGCTTGAATCCAGTGGCAAAGTGAGCAAGGGACTCACGTCTGAGTATACCCTGCCAACTTATGGCGAACAAAGCAAAAACCAAAGGAAATGATGGACGGAGTGTTGAACATTGCAAGCACTCACCCCCAGTCAACTGATCTGGGTTTAATCCATCACCGTTCTTTAGCCCACTCTGCCACCCCAGTTCAGACATGGCCATATGCAAATCAGTCTGACCCTGTGCCTCATTGGAACAGTCCAGCCCGAACCGCCAAGCCATGTCTTCCCTGGACCGGAAACAAGCTTCCTAGGACCGGTTTCTGGCATTTCAGCCGTCTTCAGCCAGGCTTGCTTGAATCCAGTGGCAAAGTGAGCAAGGGACCCACGTCTGGGCATACCCTGCTAACATAGGGCGAACAAAGCGATACCAAAGGGGTTGATGGACGGAGCGTTTGAGCAAATCAAACACTCACCCCCAGTCAACTGATCTGGGTTTAATCCATCATCATTCTTCAGCTCACTCCACCACCCCATTTCAGGCATGGCCATATGCAAATCAGTATGACCCTGTGCCTCAAGGGAACAGTCCAGCCCGAACTGCCAAGCCATGTCTACCCTGGACCAGAAACAAGCATCCTGGGACCGGTTTCGGGTTCATAACCCTCATCAGCCAGGCTATCTTGAATCCAGTGGTGGCAAGGTGAGCAAGGGACCCACGTCTGGGCATACCCTGCCAACTTAGGGCGAACAAAGCGATACCAAAGGGGAAGAGACCGGTCCTAGGATGCTTGGTTCCAGTCCAGGGAGGACCTTGCTTGGCAGTTCGGGCTGGACTGTTCCCATGAGGCACAGGGTCAAGACTGATTTGTATATGGCTGGGTTCAAAGTGGAATGGCATGGTGAGCAAAAAAACAATGGATTTAGGCCCAGATCTCTGTACTGGGGTGAATGTATGCCATTGTTCTGCATTCTGTCCATCAACTGTTGTTTTTGCACTTGAGTGCATATAAGCCACAAGCAGGCTCGCCTAATAGCAGTCTGCCTGGTAATGGTATTTTTTTATTGTTTGTTTTGGGTGGGGAACTGACTGGCAATTAGGGTCATCCTTGCAGGATTGTGGGATTGGAAATGCGTCTGGGAGTCTTTTACGTTTTTTGGCTCCTACTTCTTTTGTTGTATGTTGACCAGCACTGTGGGTACACCTTCTTCAGATCATTTAATATGTCAGGCAGGTATGTAGTTCAACAGACCTTGTGGGACATAAGGACTATACATGGTCCAATTTCTTAGCTGGAATGTCCGTGGTATCAATGATTCACGCATATCCAAGTGAGAGTTGGCCTATTTGGACAGGCACAGAGTAGATTTTGCCCTCCAGCAGGAAATTCTTCTATTCCTGCAAACCATCCAAAATTTGCTACAGGCTGGGCGGGTTATCATTATTTCTCCTCCTACTCCACAGATTCCTATGGGGCGGTCACCCTGATAAAAAAGATCCGTTGCCTTTGCTCTGAAGGATGCTATCAGTGACACAGTGGGGCAGGTGGGCATCTCGGTGGATGCACTCAATACTCAGCAGTTGCTGCTTGTTAACATTTATGCCCCAAATACTGACAATGTTTCCTTTTTCGATGATGATGATATCCTGCTAAAATGAACCAAGTGTAAAGACTGGCCCATGCTTTGGAGTGGTGACTTTAATCTAACTTCCTCAGATGCTATTGACAGGTCCACACATGCCTATCGGTCGTCTCCACAGGCCGCCGAAGCCCTTCGACATACAATGCGCTTATATGACCTAATTGACATATGTTGAGCTGTGCACAGCTCATCCTCACTTATAGATAGGTGTCTGGCAACACAGTCCTTGGCGGCGAAGATCCATGAGTCTATCATTTATCCTTGGACTGAAAGTTCCACCTATAGGCAGCTCTCCTGGCCAAATTGCATGCACAGTTCATTCAGCTTTTATTGAAGGTTTTGGTACTTCCTGAGCAGTTGAGATTTATTCCACAGAGGTCCATAGCATTCAATCTGTGCACCTTGATAGGAGTCATACATCCACTCAATCCTGACTTGCCGTGGTCTTTTGGATGCAGAAAAAACATTTGATGCTGGGGAGTGGCCCTACATGTTTCAAGTTTTTCGAGGCAGCCACCCACTTTTTTTTGCATTACATCCGGTTGTGTATAGTGCATTTGGTGCAAGAATGTGGGTCAATGGCCAGTGGTCACAAACCACTGCCATCACTAGAGGCATGCATCATTGTTACCCTCTATCCCCACTTATTTTCACCCTGGCGACTGAGCCCCTTGTATATTTCCTTTGGGATTCATTCATCCCAAACGTGGAATACATATAGGCCACTGATAGTTTCCCTATATGCAGATGACACAGTACTGGATATTCAGAGGGATCACTGACGAAATATCGAGAAGAAGAATATCGAATTGCCAAAATATCGAAGGAAAAATATAGAATGCCAAAATATCGAAGCCCTATCTCCAAACAGGTAAGTACAAAAATATAGAATCCAAAATATCATTGTAAAAAATATAGTTAGTCACACTATCGAATTATTTTAAATGTCTTAAAATTAATGAAATAAAACATATAATTAACTGAAACATACTTAAAAATACTTAAATTACTTTAAAATTAATAAATAATTAATGTAAGTAAAACAAAAATCATAATACATATATATTAACGTAATATTAATTTAAAAAATGCAATATTTTTTGCGTAGGATAGCGGGCGGGTAAAATTTACTATTACCACTCCAGTAAGTGCAGTAGTAGGGAAAACATTGGATAGCGGGAGGGTAAAAATTACTATTCCCACTCCAGAGAGTGCAACAGTAGGGAAAGCGTTGGATAGCGGGAGGGTAAAAATTAGTATTCCCACTCCAGACAGTGCAATAATAGGGAAAGCATTGGATAGCGTAGGGGTAAAAATTATTATTCACACTCCAGAGAGTGCAACAGTAGGGAAAGCGTTGGATAGCGGGAGGGTAAAATTTACTATTCCCACTCCAGTGAGTTCAACAGTAGGGAAAGCATTGGATAGCGTAGGGGTAAAAATTACTAATCCCACTCCAAAGAGTGCAACAGTAGGGAAAGCGTTGGATAGAGTAGGGCTAAAAATTACTATTCCCACTCCAGAGAGTGCAACAGTAGGGAAAGCGTTGGATAGCGTAGGGGTAAAAATTACTATTCCCACTTCAGAGAGTGCAACAGTAGGGAAAGCATTGGATAGCGGGATGGCAAAATTTACTATTCCCACTCCAGTGAGTGCAACAGTAGGGAAAATGTCAGATGGCGTAGGGGTAAAAATTACTATCCCACTCCAAAGAGTGCAACAGTAGGGAAAGCGTTGGATAGCGTAGGGGTAAAAATTACTATTCCCACTCCAGAGAGTGCAACAGTAGGGAAAGCGTTGGATAGCGTAAGGGTAAAAATTGCTATTCCCACTCCAAAGAGTGCAACAGTAGGGAAAGCGTTGGATAGCGTAGTGGTAAAAATTACTATTCCCACTCCAGTGAGTGCAACTGTAGGGTAAGCGTTGGATAGCGTAGGGGTAACAATTACTATTCCCACTCCAGAGAGTGCAACACTAGGGAAAGCGTTGGATAGCGGGAGGGTAAAAATTACTATTCCCACTCCAAAGAGTGCAACAGTAGGGAAAGCATTGGATAGCGTAGGGGTAAAAATTACTATTCCCACTCCAAAGAGTGCAACAGTAGGGAAAGCGTTGGATAGCGTAGGGGTAAAAATTACTATTCCCACTCCAGAGAGTGCAACAGTAGGGAAAGCGTTGGATAGCGGGAGGGTAAAATTTACTATTCCCACTCCAGTGAGTTCAACAGTAGGGAAAGCGTTGGATACCGTAGGGGTAAAAATTATTATTCCCACTCCAGTGAGTGCAATAGTAGGGAAAGCGTTGGATAGCGTAGGGGTAAAAATTACTATTCCCACTCCAGTGAGTGCAATAGTAGGGAAAATAATAATTTAATATTTTATTAAAAATAAATAAATTATTAATACCAAATATAAATATTAAAATTAATTATCAATCACACAATATTTAATAATTAATTTATTATAAAAACCAATGTTTTTTATTAATAACCTATTAATAATTAATTAACAACCAATTAGTTTTCAATACCAAAAATTAATAAATAAAATGTATACCAATTAATAATTAATTAAGAATAAATTAATCAGCAATATACAAAAATTATTTCAATAATTAATTATTTACAATGAAATTAATTCCCACCATATTCCCCTATAAACCCACAACCCGCTACAAATAATAAATTTATACAATTAACATAATTATCAATTAAACAATTAATACTAATTAATTACCAATAAATACAAATTATTTAACAATTAATAATTAATCAACAACCAATTAATTTTCAATACCAATTAATAATTACCTAATAACAATTAAATTACTTCCCACCCTATTCCCCTATAACCCCACAACCCGCTACAGAAGTAAAACACAAAATTAAATTAAAAATAATTAATAATTCCTAAAAATTGTTATTTAATGTACTATAATTAAATTACTTCCCACCCTAATCCCCTATAAACCCACAACCCGCTACGGAATTAAATTACACAAAAAATAAATAACATAAAATTCATTACTTTAAAAATATTCAAACATACATTCCAAAATTTATACTTACTTTTAACACATATACTAACACTGAAAACACTATAAAAAAATTCGATATTTTTAACAACTATGGGGCCGATTCCGATCCGTTAAAAATTTCCCCCGTACGACTCGTATCCGTTTTTTTTACCGTACGAATCGTACAAGTAGCGTACAAACTGCCAAGTACGATTCGCATGGGAAAAACTCCATACGAATCACATCCGGAACATTTCCCCACACGTCCTCGGGTCGGAAATTGTGTCCGACACATCCCCGGACGATTTACCGTACGATCGGGAAAAATGAAGTCCGACCGCGCTAGTACGATCACTCTCGTCCTTTCGATTTTACAACTGTATGCAAAAAACACCGTACAAAACCAACTCCCACAGCAAGCATGGAGACACGTGTCCGCATACGCGCCGAACACCCCACCACAGACCCAGCATGTACGCGCAAAATGCCCACCGGCCGCGGATGTACGCGCCGAACCCCCACCCCACCCGTGTATGTACGGACCGTACCCCCACCCCACCAGTGTATGTACGGACCGTACCCCCACCCGTGTATGTATGGACCGTACCCCCACCCCAGCAGTGTATGTACGGACCGTACCCCCACCAGTGTATGTGCGGACCGTACCCCCACCAGTGTATGTACGGACCGTACCCCCACCCCACCCGTGTATGTACGGACCGTACCCCCACCCCACCCGTGTATGTACGGACCGCACCCCCACCCCACCCGTGTATGTACGGACCGTACCCCCACCCCAGCAGTGTATGTACGGACCGTACCCCACCAGTGTATGCACGGACCGTACCCCCACCAGTGTATGTACGGACCGTACCCCCACCCCACCCGTGTATGTACGGACCGCACCCCCACCCGTGTATGTACGGACCGTACCCCCACCCCACCAGTGTATGTACGGACCGTACCCCCACCCCACCGTGTATGTACGGACCGTACCCCCACCCCACCAGTGTATGTACGGACCGTACCCCCACCCCACCAGTGTATGTACGGACCGTACCCCCACCCGTGTATGTACGGACCGTACCCCCACCCCACCGGTGTATGTACGGACCGTACCACCACCCCACCAGTGTATGTACGGACCGTACCCCCACCCGTGTATGTACGGACCGTACCCCCACCCCACCCGTGTATGTACGGACCGTACCCCCACCCCACCCATGTATGTACAGACCGCACCCCCACCCGTGTATGTACGGACCGTACCCCCACCCCACCAGTGTATGTACGGACCGTACCCCCACCCCACCGTGTATGTACGGACCGTACCCCCACCCCACCAGTGTATGTACGGACCGTACCCCCACCCCACCAGTGTATGTACGGACCGTACCCCCACCCGTGTATGTATGGACCGTACCCCCACACCACCAGTGTATGTACGGACCGTACCCCCACCGCACCAGTGTATGTACGGACCGTACCACCACCCCACCAGTGTATGTACGGACCGTACCCCCACCCGTGTATGTACGGACCGTACCCCCACCCCACCAGTGTATGTACGGACCTTACCCCCACCCCACCAGTGTATATACGGACCGTACCACCACCCCACCAGTGTATGTACGGACCATACCCCCACCCCACCAGTGTATGTACGGACCGTACCCCCACCCCACCAGTGTATGTATGGACCGCACCCCCACCCGTGTATGTACGGACCGTACCCCCACCGTGTATGTACGGACCGTACCCCCACCCCACCAGTGTATGTACGGACCGTACCCCCACCCCACCAGTGTTGGAACGCACCGTACAGACGCTAAAAACACTCCTACTGAACCATGACTAACCAAAAAAACACAAGGACAGTCAATCCGAGGCCCACAACACCACAAAACATATCCAACAAGGCCAAATACATCCTATACACTGACCTGCAACTGACAAACAGATAAACAGAGGCCCAAACCACTACCACTCCTTATAACACACCCACCCAAAGTTCAAACACAGCCACACCCACAAAAGGACCAATAAAAAGGCCCAACACACACAAACCATGATCCTTTGCAACAGATCCACTGCTGCCAGACCCCAGAGACAACGCACTGCACCATCCTTCAACCATCAATACACCTTACACTTGCACTCCTTCACACAACCACCATCACAAACACACCCTCATCACATTCACACACACACACCTGCACACCCACAACCATCCACACCCACACTCCCACAACCATCCACACCCACACCCCCCACCATGCCCACCAACAAGAATCCAAAGTTCACAAAGGACGAGCTGGAGTCCCTTGTCGACGAAATCATCAGAGTCGAGCCACAGCTCTTTGGAACATTGGTCAGACGGACCAGCATATCAGAAAAAACTGGCATGTGGGAGAGGATAGTCAATTCCGTGAATGCTGTTGGGTCCACCAGAAGGACCAGGCATGAGTGCCAAGCCAGGTGGTACGATCTGCGGAGGACGGTCCGCCGCAAAATGACGGACGAGCACAACCAGGCCAACATCACTGGAGGAGGGCCATCCCGCAGACCGGTACACTACCATCCCTGGGAGGAGAAGGTGATGACCACGCTGGAGCCGTTGGCAGTAGACGGACTAGAATGAGTCCAAGAGCCTGGTGAGTACACAAACAACTCACCTCACATGGGGGGAACGCCATATACAACCCAAATAACAATCATGCACGCAACCCCCACAAAGCCAGCACCGGACACAACCACACTCCAAAAACACACACATGCCACTAGCGCCTCCATGCCCCATGCCCCAAGCAAGGCCAGGCCAAGTCACAGGCCACACAAAAAACAACCCCAAGACAGGATGTCCCCGATGCTTGGAGGGTGGGCCTCAAAACTAACATAGAGCAACTCTGAAGCACACAACAATGCCCTCAGCCCATATGGCGTAGGGCACAGCCATACCAACAGTGTGTCCCCACACAGTACTGTTTTGCCTGCTAATGGTGGCCGCGTTGCAGGATGACATGGGTATGAAGGCACAATTTGCACATAACAGCAGCCAATGAAGACGCAGCACACTGAAAGAGTGTCAGCACACACCGCCACAGCAGCAGCGCAGACTCACACACTCCGCCCAATGGGTGCCCGCAGAGAAGAAACAAACCCACATGAACAAGCCAATGGCCTTTGCAAGACCTGCAAACTGTGTGTGCCCAGGAAGCTGGGCTGAGGTGACAGAGGGTGACACACAGAGGGAGGGAGAGGGGCAGAGAGAGGGACAGCGACAGAGGTGGACACAGGGAGACAGACAGAGGGAGGGAGGAGGCTGACAGAGGGAGGGAGAAAGGGAGAGGGACAGAGGGAAGAGGCTGGCAGAGGGAGGGAGAAAGGGAGATGGACTGAGGGAGGAGGCTGACAGAGGGAGGGAGAAAGGGAGACGGACAGAGGGAGGAGGCTGACAGAGGGAGGGAGTAAAGGGAGACGGACAGAGGGAGGAGGCTGACAGAGGGAGGGAGTAAAGGGAGACGGACAAAGGGAGGAGGCTGACAGAGGGAGGGAGAAAGGGAGAGGGACAGAGGGAGGAGGCTGACAGAGGGAGGGAGTAAAGGGAGAGGGACAGAGGGAGGAGGCTGACAGAGGGAGGGAGTAAGGGAGACAGAGGGAGACCAAATCACCCTTGGGTGGTGTGGCCATGTCCGCTCGTCAGCAGGTGGACTGTGTGCATGTAGACAAGGTTTGGCAGTGCCTTAACCCCCCCTTCAACCTTTGATAAACACTAGGCCATGTGTCAATCTGTGCACAAGTACATCCGTGCTGCAGGCACAAATAGAACCTTACACCCAGTATACCTACCCACTGTGTTCGTCAGAACCCTGTCACAAATTGTTAAGTTACCTACCTGCATTCTCAAATAGCATGGAAAAAACACCATTTGGCCACGTACAGTGCAACACGTAATGCGGCTCAGCATGGCTTGCTACGCCCGCTCACTACACTGCTGACTGCGGTCCCAAAATATGCATCAACTAAGATTGTGTCACACATAGGTAAAGTGTCGAAAGCTGTGGCCAAGGGACATACCCATGCACAAGTGCACTGTGTGAGGAATTCTAGCCAAATCCAACCACCCAGAGGAACTGTGCCAAATCAAAAAACAATGAAACATGGATGTCGCATGTAACACAATTAACACTGTCTCTCTCACACACAGGTCAACGTCGTCGATCTCCCCCCAACACTGGGGGGAAGACTCACAGGACCAGGCTCTGCGTGAAGAGGACCCCAACGCCAGCGACGACTCTCACCACTCTGTGGATGACCCAGACCAACCTGGCCCCTCTGGTGTCCAACCACCTGCAGCACCTGCGTCAGGTACAACTGTGCCAACCACCACCCCCATTCCTGCCACATCCCAGGAGACACCCAGGAGCCCTGCCCGCACACAACAACGCAGCCAGTCTGTCCAGGAGGGACAAGGTTCTCCGGGCACCCAGGAGGAGGCAGGCGACACCGCAAATGCCATCCCTCAGGGGTCCCGGAGACTCGATGTGCCCACAACGGCAGGCCAGGAGCAAGTGGGCAGGGGTGGTAGGAGTGGAGGACGGCGGAGGCCCGAACCTGCCCAGTTGGCTCAGGACCCGGCTATGGCACACGTCAGAACCATCCTGGACGCATACCGGCGTGACTCCAGAGGCATCGCCCAGGTAGTGGAGACCCTCAATGAGATGAAGGCCCTACAGGTTGAACATCATGCCAGGATGGAGGCAAGACATGCAGAGCACTTGGCGATGCAGAGGGACATGAGCCAATCCCTCCGTCAGATCGCCCAAAGCCTGGCAAACCCTCCCTGTGCCAGCAGGCGTAGAGCAGCACCAGCCCCAGGGAGGGAGGAGGAGGAGGAATCATCTGACGGAGCGTCCCTTGCACCGTCAAGCCAGGCGTCTGAGGGTCCCCGCAGGAAGGTGGGTCGTCCACGCAAAAGACCGTGAGAGTCAGCGGAACATCACCATCTCCCAGGTCACCTGGCCTGGCACCTGGCCCTATGGCCCAACAGCAGCACAGCAGCAAAGGACATTCTCTGCCACATGGCCTTGCTGGTCACTGTCTGACCAATGTTGACAAAGACTGTGGCACAGACTCTGATGACTGTCAATGGCAAGGACACCAACTCCCCCTGTGAACTTTGGATTCTACACTCCCACCAAGCACCTCTTATCACCCCCCCAAACACGTACCCCAGCACTAATAAAATTCATCACAATCACAAGATGATGCCGTCATTTTGCATTATTCCACTACATGTGTGTGTTGTAAAGTCAAACCATGCCTGATTTCTGAATCAACTCCAAACCACCATACCCTGGGGTCTGATTCTGGCACAGGACACACATGGGTCACAACGTACGATCCAAGACAGACATGGAGCACCATACTCACCCGTGATGGGCCCAACCAGCTGAGGGGGTGCCCGCACAACTGTGCCCACAGACCTATTCAGAAGAGCAACAGTCATGCGCAGAGGTCAGGGATCATGTGGAGTGTCCTGGGGTGGGAGTCCCAGGTATGTGTAGACACGTGGCTGAACCATGTCCTGCATGCTTGAGTCAGGTGGATGTGGCGAATGGTGGGCCAGCCAAGGTTGGATGCATGGAGATGGCACAATTGGGTGTTGGATCACAGTGCCACAAGGTTGTGTTGTGGGTGTGGGCTGCATCCTGAGGGTGTGCGTGGATTGAGAAGGTCATCCTGCAGCTGGCAGTGATCCACTCCCCCCATCTCTGTTGGACGTTGATGTGGCCTGGTCGCCGGATGTAGTAGCAGAGCTGTGCAGATGCACCCTGGATGTGGACAAGTATCATGGGATTTCTAACGCACATGTCCGTAGAGTGCAGGGTAGGAGTAGACACGGATGTCATAGTTGACCTGGGGGATGGTCTCCCTCTTGCCTTGAGGTGGATGGAACTGGGGATCTTGTGCATAATGCAGAGTGTGCTGCCGCATGAGGCACAGATGCTGCTGATCAGCATAGCACATGTCAGCAAGCAATCCATGATGGACACCAGCTCGTTTGCGTGGACACTGGGTGCCCTTGCAGCAGGGCCTGCAGCAGCATGCGCCATGTCAAGGAAACAATGCCACAAGTAGCACACAATGACAAGGATCTCAGGAAGGAACCATGCAAAAGGTGCATGTCAAGGAAGGAATGTCTGGTTCAACATGGCACACACACACACAATGGATTCACATGCGGCACAGTGGCTGTCGTGGAGACTGACAGGCCACAAAACCCACACAGCCATGGACATCATGCACAATACAGAATCTAATCCCTGACAAACAGCTTGCATCTTGCTACTCTACACATAGACTCATATGCACCATCTCTGAGAACAATGCCAGACATGCCGCATGCACAGTGGCAACAGACCACCATTGACAGAGATGAGGCACCTTGGAGGCAGAGGGACACCTTTATTAGTCATGTGTGTCGGAATGCTAATGCAACTCTGTCTACACATACACAGGTCATGTGGATGAACACGTGGGACCAACACTGGCACCCCCCTTAGCACCACAGATGCCGGAAATCCATGGCACTGGCACACAAGTGACGGGTTACAGCTAAACACCCCCTGCTGCTCACGGAGAGCCTGCTATACACCATTGAGCCCCTAATGGGGAATTCACACACCATGTCAACCCGGTGCAACCCGTATGTTTCCAAGGCCAGTGTCACACACATTGATGGCTCCATCACAATCCCATTACAGATGACTGTCACCAAGTCTGACCATCAATTCAGGTGAATTCTGCTCCAGGTCATGTGCCCCATGGTGATTCCACATGTATGCAAAGTAACCAAACATGAACAGGAGCAGTGCACACACATTCATAACAAATACCACTCCCAAAAAGCCGTGCTGCATCCCTTACCCGAAGGAGATTTTCAAACTTGTCCGTGCATGTAACGCTGATTCAGCACATGTTGCTGTGATCATGAGGAATAGCAGGAGCACAACAATGCCACCAGCAGACAGCATGCGCAAGTACCTGTGGATGGGAGACACACCAGAAGTCAGCCAAAAGAAGTACATCCGCATGCATGTGCATGTACTCGACACGTATTAGGTTGTCAACATGCTAGGTGACAATGATGACTCTGGAAAAACATTTCTTCTATTGCACCATCACTCGAGTGACACATCCAAACACACCTCAGACTCACTTGGAAGACATGCAGATGGACACACACATTGCAACACATGCCACACACAGCCCAATGCGTGCACACTCAGACACTGGAACTCACCACTAAGCAAAGAAGTCGCGTATGAGCCGACTCCGCATGTCCTCCACCGCCGCATCCTCCTCCACATCACTCGCATCGTGCCCAAGCCCTTCATCCTCCACGGGTGGATGGTCCTGCTCATCTGGATCCAGGATGAGTGGCACAGCTTTCTCCACTGCCATGTTGTGCAGCATGCAGCACACAAGGAATATCTTGCAGACCTTCACCGGTGCATATGGGAGTGCGCCACCGGTCTTGTGGAGGCAACGCAAGCGGCTCTTCAGGAGGCCAAACGTCCTCTCTATCACTCGCCGGGTCCGCCCATGGGCGTTGTTGTAGCGGTGATCGGCAGCCGTGCAGGGGTTGCGGAGAGGCGTGATCAGCCATGGCATATTGGGATAGCCAGCGTCCCCTACATGGAAACATCATGGACAAGAGTGGGTCAGGAGAAGCAGTAAGACAGAAAGATGACGTTAAACACAGGACTGCCAGAGTATACCCACCAACAATGCATGCTCGTTCGTTGCACAGATGATGCATTATTTCAGGCACCCTGCTACGCCTCATGATGTACGCATCGTGTGCAGATCCTGGAAAACGAGCACAGACATGTGAAATCACCATGTTGGCAAGACACACCGCAAGGGCATTAATGGAGTGGTAATGCTTGCGGTTACGGAAGGTTACCTCCTGTGCCTGTGGTGGTACCAAAGCCACATGTGTTCCATCTATGGACCCAATGACATGGGGCATCCCTCCCAGGGCATAGAACTCACGCTTGACAGCTGTCAACTGCTCAGGAGTTGGGAATTTTATGAACTCATCAAGGTGCTCCAACATGGCCTCTAAAAAATCATGCAGAACACGGCTTAACATAGTTTGGGACATCCCACCCACATGGGCAATGGTATGTTAAAAGGTACCCGTGGCCAAGAAATGTAGGGCTGCCATCACCTTCACCTTGGGTGTCAGTGCACCAGGATACCTGTGTAGCGGTTGGAGGTGTGCTGCCAGCCGTGTCGTTAACTCCACAATCAAACATTGGGGGAAGCGGTAGCGGCGTATACTGTCATTTTCCCGCATGTCAGCCAAGTCCGGAATTGCTCGAGGGAGAGGCGGAGCCCTGCAGTGAATTAGAAGGGACAACGAAGAGTGAGTACAGTACACCACCAATGTCAATGTACTGAGCACATGGTCAACAGGCAATACACATATGCTACATACAGAGTCATGTCTGTGCAATATGCCCTGGACACGTATGGCAGCCATGTGACACTCCTACCAAGAGACAGCTCCAAACGTTTATTCTCAACCTCATAATGCCATGCCATGAAACTAGCTGTGGGCCAGTGTAAGTGAGCAGGCAGACGCATTACAGGAGTTACAGTCAACCAAATATGTGCAGAGAAAGGATGTTTATTGTACAGACAGGTTGCGGAACACTAGAGGCACAGGTCACATGTAATGGAAAAAGGACAGACCACACACCTTGCCATGAAGGATTACATTTCAATAATGATCCCACATACATTGAGAGTATGCAGATATGTCCTTGTTTTGAAACTCCGTGTCGATGCATACACACACACCTTACGTCGGATTCCACATGTGGCATGGTATGCGTAACACTGTGCCATGGCCATCTACACACAGACACATGTTGGTTGCAGCAACTGCAGATGCATTTGACCAAACACCTACAGCAAGCTAATGGGAACACACGACACATACATGACATAGTCACACCGTGCAACGCGGCTAGTCACATGTCAGGTGTGAAAACCCCTGTAGCTGGCATCAGGGGACAGTTGCGTGAGTTGTTGACTGTGCCATGGCAGTGACGCTTTTCACAAGTGTTCTGTACTACATGCACACATGTCAAAGGAGTGAAGGGGATGTCTGGCACATAGTCCACCATCACACATGACATCTGTACACATCTCATCATACATCTATTGCCTTCACAACTCAGGAGTAATGTGCCACATTATAGCCTGACACACCTGTGCCCCACACATGTAGTACTGCACAGACAATGCCTTGATGTCCAGCCTTGGACAAGTATGTCAGCTCTATTCCTTTCTGTGTGCTGCCTGTCACCACTGTCAGGTGTGGAATGCACCGTACATGCGCTCTGAGGGCGTGTGTACGTTCCCCATCACAATGGGAGTGCTGCCGTAGGCCTACCCATAGAGAAACGGCCCGTACACGCGCGTGTACGGGGCGTATCACTATGGGTACGCATACGCGAGCAAACCCATAGTGATAGGGAGCGTACACGTGTGTGTACGGTCCGTATCACTATGGGTACGCATACGCGAGCAAACCCATAGTGATGGGGAGCGTACACACGCGTGTACGGCCCGTATCACTATGGGTACGCCTACGCGTGCAAACCCATAGTGATACGGGCCGTACACGCGTGTGTACGGTGCGTATCACTATGGGTACGCCTACGCGTGCAAACCCATAGTGATACGCACCGTACACACGCGTGTACGGCCTGTATCACTATGGGTTTGCACGCGTAGGCGTACCCATAGTGATACGCACCGTACACACGTGTGTACGGTCCGTTGCTATGCATTTGGGATGGCCTAGGGCCCCGGAACGCACCGTACCTGTGTGTGAATATCCAAATTACATAGGGGACACATGAGGGACAAGTATAATGCCAGAGATGCATGCTGGCTGCCATGGAGACCTAGTTTAAAGTTTGAATTTTTTATATCAGGTGGCCTGCAAATGTCGGTTTGAAAGAATCTACTTTGTTGCAAAGTGGTTGTTGACGTTACATCATGCTCAATTGTAAAAAAATGCTATCCCCCTGACTGGGGTAGGTTTAAAGGGATTGGAGGAAACATAGGATGCAAATGTGAGTGACCAATCACTCTGTACTCCTGTGCAAGAAACAGGCCAGCAAGGCAGATATAAGGCATCCAGGTCCCATGAGAGAGCACTTGCCTGCACATCTTTGGATTCGACAACACTGCTGCTGCTCGTGATTCCCTGGCACCATGTCAAGGTCTGTGGAGAGGGCCCAGCCTTTCACCCTGGAGGAGAATCTGGCTTTGCTGGATGTGATCCTCCCACAGTACCCCATGCTGTATGGGCGACCAGGGTTTCAGGTGAGTGCTAAGTCCACTAGCACAGACTGTGCCCCTTTTTTGTGACTGTGACTTCTGGCATTGTGTCCAGGTGTGACACACATGCATTGTACTGTAGAGTGGGTCCCGGGGGGGGGGAATGCCTGATGTCTCCCAGCCAGAGCATGCTGTGGTGCCTGTCTGCTGTCCTCACTTGCATTGTGTTCACTGTGACAATCACTGCATGGTGCATGCCACATTCTGCCTGTCTAATCCTCCTGGGAATGTTGTTTCTACAGTCCTCATGTGATTCTGTGGTCACCCCAGTGTGACAGGTGACTGTACCCACAGATGTGTGTTTGTTTAGTGTACCTGTGCTGAGAGTGTCCACATGATGTGTTCATACCCTGGACATCGGTGTGTGTGTAAGTCCCCTGTCATGTGGGTGGGTGCATATGTGGAGTGTAGCACCCCAGCTGCATGAGGGATGGGTATACCCTGCCCATCTGATGTGAGCAGGGAACAGTGATGTGTGTCTGCGGTGATGAGCCATCCCCACACCTGTTACCCCACATAGTCTAGTGGCACATGTGCAGAGTGAGGTTTGTATCTACAGTTGGCAATGGCAGGTGAATGTCCTGTGCCTGTGTGTGTCTGTGTACTCTGCTGAGGTTGCGTCAGTGGCCTGTGGCATGTGACTGCTTTGAGGTGCTGCACATGATCCTAGTGTAGCTTCTGATGCACAGTGTGAGTCTGGATCATTTATTGTGTCGTACCCCTCATGCCACCTGTGTACTTTCAATGGCACGTAGTGCATTTGCCCTTACACAGAGGGAAATGTCCCTATGACAAAGGTGCAATGGTATGGCTGCATACTATGCCTTGTTGAAACCAGCAAAATTGTTCTAATGTGTGTCTCTGTGACATGTGGCAGGTGTATTGATGTAGTCTCACTTTTTCATCCTCACAGGTAGGCGCCTCTGCCAAGGAGCAGATCTGGAGGGACGCCGTCAGTGCCGTGAGGAGGACGGAGGGTCGCAAGCGGCGCCTGGCCCAGGTGAGAAAACGCTGGCAGGATATCCGGTGCTGGACGCGGAGGATCGCACGGGTCCTGCTGGGGGACTCACCTGAGACCCATAAGAACCGTGGGTGCCGCCGTCTGACCCACATCCACAAGCGTGTGCTGGCGGTGGTCTTTCCTGACATGGACAGGCGCTTACAGGAGAAGCAGCAGCAGGAAGGGGGTAGGTACATGTGTGTTTGTTGTGTGTCACCAGCATTTGTAAGTGCGCAGTTGCATGGATACACTGCCAGGGTTTAAATGTGCAATGCAGATCCTGTTCCCCTCAGTATAGAGGTGCTGTCCTTCCTCCCTTCCCCTCCTTGCCATGTGTTCCCTGGTATGTGTGTAGTCACTCTTTCACAAGGTTATCTAGGCTGCCAGTTTATCCCGGTGACTAATGCTTGCAGCATCATGTGTGGGGGTGGTGTGTAACAGGTTTTGGGACCTTGCCTGTGCCCTGTCCAGTTCAGTCCTTGTGGGTTCCTTGTCAGTTGGCACTGATGCTGAGTCCAGACATAGAAGTATGTCTCTAAAGTTTAATGCCTTACAGCAAGCATGTCCTATGTTGTGGCCTGTGACATGATGTGCATGAGTGTGCGAAACGCAGAGTGCAGGGATGGTGGCCTGTGTTGCAGTCATTACCATTCATTACCATGGAGTAGTGTGGCCACTACTGTCCCCTGGGGCATCTTTTCCTAGGTATCATGTGTGTCATCACAAAATGTGGTCACTCTCAGTGTCTACAGCATAGGTTGTGCTCTGTGCCATTGTCCCCTGGCACCATGTATATTTACGTAAAGTGTTCTACAAGTGTCCACTGTACAGCCTGACCTAATTTTCCTTGTTCATATTCACGGTGGCCAGTGCCTGTGTGTCTGGTTACAATTATCTGATGATGGCCATTTGTAAATGATATCTCTGTACAGGCGCACCTGGGGTATTTTGTGTACAATCTGGATTTCTTGCAGCCCATGTGTATTTATCCCAGAGTAAGAGATGTAAGTGCTTCCTGTGTCTCAACAAATTGTCTCATGGAGGGGGTGGTTGGTGCGGGCAAGGCCTACATGTCAAAACCTGAAATCTCCTTGCTAGGTCTGGCCAGTGTGTGATGTTTGGCTGGACATACACTCAAGGTGCAGTGACCCATTCATGTTGGGCATGTTTTTCAGTATTACCTTTGCAGCATGTGCCTCAAGTTCATGGAGATGTTCCCTACGCATCCCTATTTACCGCAACGCTGTGTGGTGCAGATGCAGTGCTGGATTGTCCCCAGGGCCTGGCTCCTCTGTCCAAATCCATATCATGTCATTTGCAATTGTGTCATGCTCTCCATAGTTTCTCAGTGGCATGGTGGGTCAACCAACTGTGTGTTGCAGGGCCTACATATGTACCTTGTATTGTAGATGTTACTCATCTTTCTTTTCAGGCTATGCACTGTAGCCCATGTAGATTTGACTCATGTGACATATGTATACAGGTGTCTGATTAATTCCTGTCTCTTCACCTTGCCCACAGCATCGCCGGGGGACACGGATGGAGACACGGGCACGGACCGTGCGGAGGGACCGAGCACCAGTGCCAGCAGTGACATCTTGGCTGGCACATCTAGTGGAACTGAGGCGGAGGGGAGTGAGCCGGAGGACCTATCCAGTGCCACCACAGAATATGAAGCTGACGGGTCCGAGGCTGAGCTCTCCGAGGGGGCGGAGGTTGCTCCAACAGCTGGCAGCAGCACAACATCTCTCCCCGCCCCCTCCATTGCCGTCACCCGCCTCCCACTTGCTCGTGTCCCTTCCCGGCGTGCTAGGTCACCACGTGTCTCCTTCCTGCCAGGCACCGCACCCCCTGCCCCTGTCTCCACTGCTGCCGCCAATGCCGAGTCTGTGGACATCCTGCGGCAGTTGCAGGTTGGTCAGGCTGCGATGCTTAATGTCCTCCATGGCCACAGCCGAGTGCTCAACAACATGGAGGCATACATGGAGGGCATTTCAGCATCGCAGGCTGACCAACGCAACTTGCTGAGGTCCATTGACTCGACACTGACTGCAGCAGTGGGTCTCCTGCAGCGCTTCGTCCAACACCCTACCCCTGCCCCATCCACACTTCCCACTCCCATGCCTGTCCCACGTACACCCAGACGTCAGCATGCACGCACCACAACAGAAACAGGCACCACACCAGCAGGGAAGGGCAAGTGCACACCTCCTGGCACGCACACACAGGGTGAAGTAGGCACACCCACTGGGTCGGGGGGCAAACGTAAGTCACGCAGCCAGAGTGGGAGTCCGCATTCCGCAAAATCCACTCCCTCCAAATCCACTCCCCTCAGCTCTCCTGGCCAAGAGTCGGACACTGGGTCAGTCCTGCCAAGTCTGTCCATCAGCCCCAGTGTGGCACCACCCCGCAAACGGTGGAGGCAGGACACCGGCAGGGGAGTTGAGTCCACTACCCTGTCCACCCCCTCCCCCTGTAGCGCTGCGACCCATCCCTCTGACCCCCCCACCTCCTTGGGGCCTGTGGTTCCTTCGGGTGCAGGGGAGACGCTGGAGGACCTTGCTGACGTGTGCAGCGCCATTCTGACCACCACCTTTGGCGCTCCCCCACCCCCTGTGGTGGAGTCCTCCGTCCCTGCACCCACAACGCCTACCCTTGCCCCTCCTGTCCCTGCGGTGCCTGGTCCTTCCCCCCCACATGATGCCCCCCCCCCCTGTGGAAGACAAAGGAGTCTGACTGTGCAGGCAAGCTAGGGGACACACGTCCCACTGTGTCCCCCATCCGGATTTGAGTCATGGACTGCCCTATGGGCCTTGTATATATTGACATTTTTTTTTTCTATAGAACACCACTGTTTTTCTGGTATTGCTGTTGGTGGACCTGCTCCATGAATTGGGGTGGTGATAATGTGTTGGGTGTGTGGGAAATGTAGTCTTGTGCTGGTCATAGGGTGGACCCTGGTATCTGTGTGCCATCACAAGCTGGTGGCTAAATTACTTTGTTCATGTAAGCAGTTACTGCATGGTGACATCGTCCCAAGGTGTGTTCCTCCTCTGTGTAACCTGCCATCTTCCCTGAAGGGTGTTTCCAATATGTGGTGCTGAGTTGTGTCTACATTAGCTGGGTGTGTGACGGACTCCTTCAACTTTGCACATGCATGCTGAGCGATGTCTCCACCTGCATCATTCGTGGCATCCTTGGTGGTCACTGTACTTGTGTATGTAGAGAGTTGACATGACTTCATGTGGACATGTTCTCTTTTAGGCGCTATGCATGTGTGTACTCCCAGCCTCGCACACATGTGGTACATGTACTGCTGGGTCTTTGGGCACCTGACGGACATTTGTGGGCATTGGATCTGTGGGTACTCCACCCTTTGCGTTCCATGGGCACTGCTGGGGGGACTCTGCACCCACCCCTCCTATGTGTGGGCACTGCTGGGAGTGATAGGCACCCACCCCTCCTGTGTCTGGGCACTGCTGGGAGTGATAGGCACCCACCCCTCTTGTGTCTGGGCACTGCTGGGAGGACTCTGCACACACCCCTCCTGTGTCTGGGCACTGCTGGGAGTGATAGGCACCCACCCCTCCTGCGTCTGGGCACTGCTGGGAGGACTCTGCACACACCCCTCCTGTGTCTGGGCACTGCTGGGAGGACTCTGCACACACCCCTCCTGTGTCTGGGCACTGCTGGGAGGACTCTGCACACACCCCTCCTGTGTCTGGGCACTGCTGGGAGGACTCTGCACCCACCCCTCCTGTGTCTGGGCACTGCTGGGAGGACTCTGCACACACCCCTCCTGCGTCTGGGCACTGCTGGGAGGACTCTGCACACACCCCTCCTGTGTCTGGGCACTGCTGGGAGGACTCTGCACCCACCCCTCCTGTGTCTGGGCACTGCTGGGAGAACTCTGCACACACCCCTCCTGTGTCTGGGCACTGCTGGGAGGACTCTGCACCCACCCCTCCTGTGTCTGGGCACTGCTGGGAGGACTCTGCACACACCCCTCCTGCGTCTGGGCACTGCTGGGAGGACTCTGCACACACCCCTCCTGCGTCTGGGCACTGCTGGGAATGATAGGCACCCACCCCTCCTGTGTCTGGGCACTGCTGGGAGGACTCTGCACACACCCCTCCTGCGTCTGGGCACTGCTGGGAATGATAGGCACACACCCCTCCTGTGTCTGGGCACTGCTGGGAGGACTCTGCACACACCCCTCCTGCGTCTGGGCACTGCTGGGAGGACTCTGCACACACCCCTCCTGTGTCTGGGCACTGCTGGGAGTGATAGGCACCCACCCCTCCTGTGTCTGGGCACTGCTGGGAGGACTCTGCACACACCCCTCCTGTGTCTGGGCACTGCTGGGAGTGATAGGCACCCACCCCTCCTGTGTCTGGGCACTGCTGGGAGGACTCTGCACACACCCCTCCTGCATCTGGGCACTGCTGGGAGGGCTCTGCACACACCCCTCCTGTGTCTGGGCACTGCTGGGAGGACTCTGCACCCACCCCTCCTGTGTCTGGGCACTGCTGGGAGAACTCTGCACACACCCCTCATGTGTCTGGGCACTGCTGGGAGGACTCTGCACACACCCCTCCTGCGTCTGGGCACTGCTGGGAGGACTCTGCACACACCCCTCCTGCGTCTGGGCACTGCTGGGAATGATAGGCACCCACCCCTCCTGTGTCTGGGCACTGCTGGGAGGACTCTGCACACACCCCTCCTGCGTCTGGGCACTGCTGGGAATGATAGGCACACACCCCTCCTGTTTCTGGGCACTGCTGGGAGGACTCTGCACACACCCCTCCTGCGTCTGGGCACTGCTGGGAGGACTCTGCACACACCCCTCCTGTGTCTGGGCACTGCTGGGAATGATAGGCACACACCTCTCCTGTGTCTGGGCACTGCTGGGAGGACTCTGCACCCACCCCTCCTGTGTCTGGGCACTGCTGGGAGGACTCTGCACACACCCCTCCTGTGTCTGGGCACTGCTGGGAGGACTCTGCACCCACCCCTCCTGTGAAAAAGGACTTGGGTATGTTCCTACCAACAAAGGAGACCCTTTTCAAACAAGACAAGAACTGGCGGGTTTCTTTAGAAAAGTCAGACTACGGGCTTTTTTCAAAGATAAACCAGAAGAAAATCAAGAGAATGAGTCCAACACTGGCTTACGCCCCAAATCGACTTTTACTCCACCCGTCCATATGGTCCCTCCTGAGATACTAACGTTCGAGAGGGCTGTCCTCAGAGATGCTGAGATCATTTTTCAGAATGAGAACCGCTCTTTTTCTAACTTATCCAAAAGTGAAAGTTTTGCCCTCCGGTCGCTAGCTGATGATAGATCCATCGTCATCAAGTCGGCTGACAAGGGGGGTGCAACAGTCATTATGGATGTTGATGCATACCAATCAGAATGTAGGAGACAACTGAGCAACACGAATTTTTATCGTCGCATTAAGCTGGATCCCACTAAGAGACTTCTTTTGACCATCAAAAACCTGACAGACGAGGCCCTAGAGCAAGGCTGGATTACCACTCATGAGGCTCAGTTCCTCTACACAGCACACCCTATCATCCCCTACTTTTATGTATTACCCAAAATACATAAGGGGGTTTTTCCTCCACCTGGTAGACCCATAATTTCGGGGATAGGGTCTGTTCTTGAACCCCTCTCTACTTTTGTAGATTTCTTCTTGAAACCGCTAGTGAAAACCATGCCATCTTTTGTTGAAGACACGAAAGACTTGCTACGCATCCTGGATGGGATGCCATTCGATGTCACCCAAGACTTCTTAGTAAGTTTTGACGTGGAGTCATTGTATACATGTATTCCACAGGATGAGACATTAACAACTATAAGAGCTCTCCTTGAAGGTGTCTCTCTGCAAAGTCCTACTCCAGTGGACTTCATTATGACCTGTGCTACCATAGCCATGAAAGAGAACTTCTTTAAGTTCGAGGAGGATCTCTTTTTACAAATCTCGGGGACTTCCATGGGCAGTATTTTCGCCCCTTCTCTGGCGAATCTGTACGTCCACCAGATCGAGCAGACGAAGATCCTCGTTGACACAAATCCGTTTCTAGGTCACATTTTGACCTGGAAGCGCTATATTGATGATATTTTTGTCATCTGGAGGGGCTCGATCGAGACAATCAGAGATTTTCACACCTGGTTGAACAACATGAACAATTTCCTTAAGTTCACTTGTGATTTCTCAAGAGAAGGCATATCCTTTTTGGACCTACGGATTAGCCCTACTAATGACACTCTCGGCACTGAACTGTACAAGAAGCCTATGGCACGTAACTCCCTCCTCCATTTCCATAGTCATCATCCGAGAGCTCTTAGGGAGAATCTTCCATTTGGACAATTTCTCCGCATTCGGCGGAATTGTTCTGAAATATCCAAGTACAATGAACATGCCTCCTTTCTGTCTACACAACTTCAGGAGAGACAGTACCCTAAAAAGATCATTAAAACATCTATGAAACGAGCTAGGAATAACCATAGAGAGGCTTTGCTTGAGAGGAGAACACAGGACCCCATCGAAGAAAATAAGAGGATTACTTGCGTTAACACATTTTGTAACTACTCAAATGCACTCAAGAAGAGCATCCTAAAAAACTGGAGGGTACTCAAAATTGAGGGTAGTTCTTTACCTCCTCCTCTTTTTGCTTTTAAAAGAGGTATGAATTTGAAAGACCAGTTGGTACATACTCGCCCTAAACTAGTGAAGAACCCTGAATCCACTACACTGTGGGGTTTACCGCCAGTTGTGGGGCATTTCCCATGTGGGACCTGTTCAGTATGTCCACAAACTCGGCATACCACTGAAGTGGATATTGGGACAAATAGACCTTGGTCCCTTAAAACACATACAAACTGCAACAGTGAAAGGGTGATCTATCTAATCAAATGCCCCTGCAACAAGAACTATGTAGGCATGACATCACGCAAGGTCAAAGTGAGAATTTCGGAGCACAAGAGCACCATTCGGTGCAAGAAAAGTGCAACTAAGCTCACTAACCATTTTTTATCAGTGGGTCACAAGGAGAACGAGCTGCACTGGGTCATTCTTGAACAACCATGCATCCCCCCTCACATTACTGACATTCAGAAGTTCCTCTTGGTTAGAGAGCAGAGGTGGGTGCATAGACTTCACTCAGATACAGAAGGCTTGAATGACGAAATTCCTTGGCTGTTGTTATAATTCTTCCCTTTAACGAAGGTGTAGATAAGGATTTATCTACATATCAGATAATTGATATATTTGGGAGGTCTTGTCATGGATATACTCACCTTATTGAGACTGTCTACTAATACCTATCTGTATTTGTATTGGACATTGGGCTCTCCCAGCTTTGTTTGGGCGTATTTAGACATAACCTAGAGTGAAGCACTCTGGTCTTTCACATTTGTAGGGCACATGTAGTGCTCTGGCGTTTTACATCTGCAGATTATGATATCCACCACTCTCAACCCACTCGTTCGCTTTGTACATTTACAGTACTATTCTAACTACACTATGAATGTGAGCGGGTGGGGCGTAGGATTTAGTGGGGGTTTTTGAGCGTTGTTACTGATACCACACATGTCTACTGCGGGTGAATCATATACATCCTAGTGTGGTTCCTTGACTCTTTTGCCATTATTTTTCACTGTTTAGCAATATTATGGTTGTTATACATCACACACGTATATTGTGAAGACGGGACTATAGCCCATTTGTTTTGTCTCTGCGCCTGCACTGGGTTTGGCGCTGCGGGCGACTTTGTAGTTGCGAGTACGTTCCGAGTGTGTACTGCACTCGATCACCTATGGTGGCATTGTTTTGGTGTCAACGGGGTTGCCACGCTTCGGATCTTCTTCCGGAGTCTGCACATGCGTGCCGCGAACTTGGTACTCAGGACCAGTGATCGGGACTCTGCGCATGCGCAATACTTCGTAGTGCGGGCATTGCCGTGGCTACCTACACGGGTCCATCACACCTGACGCTACTACGGAGCTAGACGGATAAATAGACAGTGCTCGCCGTCCGCAGATACCTCCGGTCTTGATTCAAAGACCGCCCCGGGGTACCGACGGACAGGTGAGCGTTTGCCTTGAACATCTGTTACTGGTTTGAACTCTGATGCGTACCTAGTGGTTGTTTCCTCATTTAGACACTTTTTCGTTAGACTTATTAGTCTCGCTGGTCTCGCGCTCTGGATACCATAGAGAGACCATTTGTCCTGTTTAAATCAGTTTAAGTTTGGTCTTTCTGTTGTTAAAGACCTTTATGACCGATGAGGTGTTTGTTTGTTTCTACAAGATATTTTTTCACATTTTCTCATGTGATATCTTCACTTGCCTAGCAATACCATTATGAGGGGAATGATATTAAACTCACCATTACGAGGGGAATGATATCAAACTCATATATCACTCTCACTAGGCTCTTTCTATATTTACGATTGTTTGGACTGACCATCCTTTGCCATCCTTTGCAGTGTATGGGTGTCTCTCATTTTTATACCATGCCTTCAAGAGGAGAGTTTTTTCAGGCATGACTAGGTGTTACCTGTTTTCTCTCCATTTTGTTTTTATGTTTAGAGCGGGGCCCCTTTCCCTGAGTTGAGACCAGGTTGAGGTGAGGGCAGTGCCCACTAGTTTTGGGTAAGTGTAATTGAATTGACTTCATTGAATGCAATTTTTCATGAGTACATGTATGATTTAGGTCATTTAGGATTAATGACCCTTGTCTATGTTTGTACACAACTGGCCATTGTATACTTTTTCACTTTCTTCCACAGGCATCCGGTTTTGATTGTTCCTGACCTGACCGGTGCGGTAGGATGAGTTTATTCACATACCTTTTTGTATATTTTGTTGACACGTTTTCACACTCAACCACAGCAGTAATCTAGGTCCTGACGAATGCCCAGATACGTTTGATCATGAGTGGGCAGAAACATGTTGACCGACCATGCTATGGACAATAGCATAATGACAAAATTATCTATGCCATATTGCCATTTTGCTTCTTAATCTTGACAAGGATCCTCTACCAATAAAGATTTTTGGAGCATCCTTAGTCATTTTTAAATTCACTTTATTATTTTTACTGCTGCTTTTAGGATCTCCTATTTTGGCTCCTTAGGTAGGATTTCATCACAGATAGCATCCGTGAGGGATCAGGTGACTATCCTCCTTCGGTGCTTCTTCTATGCTAGTGACCGGTTCACTGCTTCATGAACTGGTCTAGCAGGTTGGAGCTGGCAGACCCAGATGATAATAACAAATAACCACCTTAAGTGATTGATGGGTTCTGTCTTGGGAGAGGCTCTCTTTTAGAGTTGTCACTTTTATTTCGGGGTTTACCTTGGCTTATTTGTGTACTTTCTTTGTTCAGTCCCAGACCCAGGTTTTTTCAGTGTTGTGAGATTGTTAATTAGGGGAATAATAACCTGCTGGTCTTTAAATTTTCCCTTAGACCTCCACCCAATTTTTTGTGATATTATTGTTAGAACGGCATTCGCCGTAGGTCTGACTTTTTTTCCGAATCCTTGAAAGCTTAGGATTTGTTACGCTCTTTGGCTGGTTGATTTCTGAGAGTGCATCTTTCTCCTGCAGTGTTTGGTTGATGGTCGTTTTTCCTATATTCTTTCTTCCTTTTGGGGCCCTTATAATACCCCCTTCTGAATTTTTACACTTTGAAATTGACAACAAAGTGTCGTGATGTCTGAGAGACAAGGTCTGTCGTTTGATGATGCAGTAGCTTTAGATATTTTGCAAACACCTAGCATTATTGATCTACCATCCAATACCACAACTTGCAAAGATGATGATTGGAACAAAGTGCTTTTTCTCAAACGCACACATGCACGTACACAGGTCCATGGGGCGATCATGACCGAGTATTTACGGGCTGATTGCGCACCCACAGGCTTAATTGTGACCAATGCCCCAAGATTATTTCTAGATGACAAAGGTTTCTTGAAGGATTGGTCTTTGGTGGCTTGGCGCTGTACGCGTGATTGGCTCATTTTGATTATAACAACAGCCAAGAGGATAGCTGATAACATCCTAGTTGAGATCCAACTCCTAGAGTCCCAGATCAAATCGGTCTTGGTGACGTCCAGCTTTAACAAACAGTCCAAAGAGACGGATAAAACTACTAAGGAGTTTAGGGATACAATACTGGCAAGTAAAATAGTCAAATTTAAAAAGGATCTAGCCAAATTCTCTATGACCAAGGTCTATCCTTATACCAGTGACTCTTACACTCCCCCCGTGTTTAACCAACAAGGGAGACGACCCGGTTCTAACTATTCAACTTCAGGGAGTGACAATGATTCCTCAGACTCAGACCACGTTGGTAATCCTTCGTCAAGAGGGCGCAATTGGAACAAACGGGGTCCAAGAAGAGGTAACTTCTATGGGGGCCCACAGCAACCACAATGGTGGCCTCCTGGTCCTTTCAACTATCCACAGCCTTTTTTTCCCCATCCTGGTTTCCAAGGCCCATTTCATCAAGATAATTATCAACAACAGCCTTTTTTAGGGCAGGGCCCACGTCGGTCCAGAGGAAGGAGAAGATCAGCTCAGCCCAATGTACATTGGAGTCCTCCGGCATCTCGGACACGGAGCAATCTGAAAGATCCTCCAGTAGCAGGTCCCAGCAACACGACAGCTTGATTGTCAATCTGAGCAAACGGGTACTCAATAAAGATGAGACCGCTGTCCTTGAAAAAGGACTTGGGTATGTTCCTACCAACAAAGGAGACCCTTTTCAAACAAGACAAGAACTGGCGGGTTTCTTTAGAAAAGTCAGACTACGGGCTTTTTTCAAAGATAAACCAGAAGAAAATCAAGAGAATGAGTCCAACACTGGCTTACGCCCCAAATCGACTTTTACTCCACCCGTCCATATGGTCCCTCCTGAGATACTAACGTTCGAGAGGGCTGTCCTCAGAGATGCTGAGATCATTTTTCAGAATGAGAACCGCTCTTTTTCTAACTTATCCAAAAGTGAAAGTTTTGCCCTCCGGTCGCTAGCTGATGATAGATCCATCGTCATCAAGTCGGCTGACAAGGGGGGTGCAACAGTCATTATGGATGTTGATGCATACCAATCAGAATGTAGGAGACAACTGAGCAACACGAATTTTTATCGTCGCATTAAGCTGGATCCCACTAAGAGACTTCTTTTGACCATCAAAAACCTGACAGACGAGGCCCTAGAGCAAGGCTGGATTACCACTCATGAGGCTCAGTTCCTCTACACAGCACACCCTATCATCCCCTACTTTTATGTATTACCCAAAATACATAAGGGGGTTTTTCCTCCACCTGGTAGACCCATAATTTCGGGGATAGGGTCTGTTCTTGAACCCCTCTCTACTTTTGTAGATTTCTTCTTGAAACCGCTAGTGAAAACCATGCCATCTTTTGTTGAAGACACGAAAGACTTGCTACGCATCCTGGATGGGATGCCATTCGATGTCACCCAAGACTTCTTAGTAAGTTTTGACGTGGAGTCATTGTATACATGTATTCCACAGGATGAGACATTAACAACTATAAGAGCTCTCCTTGAAGGTGTCTCTCTGCAAAGTCCTACTCCAGTGGACTTCATTATGACCTGTGCTACCATAGCCATGAAAGAGAACTTCTTTAAGTTCGAGGAGGATCTCTTTTTACAAATCTCGGGGACTTCCATGGGCAGTATTTTCGCCCCTTCTCTGGCGAATCTGTACGTCCACCAGATCGAGCAGACGAAGATCCTCGTTGACACAAATCCGTTTCTAGGTCACATTTTGACCTGGAAGCGCTATATTGATGATATTTTTGTCATCTGGAGGGGCTCGATCGAGACAATCAGAGATTTTCACACCTGGTTGAACAACATGAACAATTTCCTTAAGTTCACTTGTGATTTCTCAAGAGAAGGCATATCCTTTTTGGACCTACGGATTAGCCCTACTAATGACACTCTCGGCACTGAACTGTACAAGAAGCCTATGGCACGTAACTCCCTCCTCCATTTCCATAGTCATCATCCGAGAGCTCTTAGGGAGAATCTTCCATTTGGACAATTTCTCCGCATTCGGCGGAATTGTTCTGAAATATCCAAGTACAATGAACATGCCTCCTTTCTGTCTACACAACTTCAGGAGAGACAGTACCCTAAAAAGATCATTAAAACATCTATGAAACGAGCTAGGAATAACCATAGAGAGGCTTTGCTTGAGAGGAGAACACAGGACCCCATCGAAGAAAATAAGAGGATTACTTGCGTTAACACATTTTGTAACTACTCAAATGCACTCAAGAAGAGCATCCTAAAAAACTGGAGGGTACTCAAAATTGAGGGTAGTTCTTTACCTCCTCCTCTTTTTGCTTTTAAAAGAGGTATGAATTTGAAAGACCAGTTGGTACATACTCGCCCTAAACTAGTGAAGAACCCTGAATCCACTACACTGTGGGGTTTACCGCCAGTTGTGGGGCATTTCCCATGTGGGACCTGTTCAGTATGTCCACAAACTCGGCATACCACTGAAGTGGATATTGGGACAAATAGACCTTGGTCCCTTAAAACACATACAAACTGCAACAGTGAAAGGGTGATCTATCTAATCAAATGCCCCTGCAACAAGAACTATGTAGGCATGACATCACGCAAGGTCAAAGTGAGAATTTCGGAGCACAAGAGCACCATTCGGTGCAAGAAAAGTGCAACTAAGCTCACTAACCATTTTTTATCAGTGGGTCACAAGGAGAACGAGCTGCACTGGGTCATTCTTGAACAACCATGCATCCCCCCTCACATTACTGACATTCAGAAGTTCCTCTTGGTTAGAGAGCAGAGGTGGGTGCATAGACTTCACTCAGATACAGAAGGCTTGAATGACGAAATTCCTTGGCTGTTGTTATAATTCTTCCCTTTAACGAAGGTGTAGATAAGGATTTATCTACATATCAGATAATTGATATATTTGGGAGGTCTTGTCATGGATATACTCACCTTATTGAGACTGTCTACTAATACCTATCTGTATTTGTATTGGACATTGGGCTCTCCCAGCTTTGTTTGGGCGTATTTAGACATAACCTAGAGTGAAGCACTCTGGTCTTTCACATTTGTAGGGCACATGTAGTGCTCTGGCGTTTTACATCTGCAGATTATGATATCCACCACTCTCAACCCACTCGTTCGCTTTGTACATTTACAGTACTATTCTAACTACACTATGAATGTGAGCGGGTGGGGCGTAGGATTTAGTGGGGGTTTTTGAGCGTTGTTACTGATACCACACATGTCTACTGCGGGTGAATCATATACATCCTAGTGTGGTTCCTTGACTCTTTTGCCATTATTTTTCACTGTTTAGCAATATTATGGTTGTTATACATCACACACGTATATTGTGAAGACGGGACTATAGCCCATTTGTTTTGTCTCTGCGCCTGCACTGGGTTTGGCGCTGCGGGCGACTTTGTAGTTGCGAGTACGTTCCGAGTGTGTACTGCACTCGATCACCTATGGTGGCATTGTTTTGGTGTCAACGGGGTTGCCACGCTTCGGATCTTCTTCCGGAGTCTGCACATGCGTGCCGCGAACTTGGTACTCAGGACCAGTGATCGGGACTCTGCGCATGCGCAATACTTCGTAGTGCGGGCATTGCCGTGGCTACCTACACGGGTCCATCACACCTGACGCTACTACGGAGCTAGACGGATAAATAGACAGTGCTCGCCGTCCGCAGATACCTCCGGTCTTGATTCAAAGACCGCCCCGGGGTACCGACGGACAGGTGAGCGTTTGCCTTGAACATCTGTTACTGGTTTGAACTCTGATGCGTACCTAGTGGTTGTTTCCTCATTTAGACACTTTTTCGTTAGACTTATTAGTCTCGCTGGTCTCGCGCTCTGGATACCATAGAGAGACCATTTGTCCTGTTTAAATCAGTTTAAGTTTGGTCTTTCTGTTGTTAAAGACCTTTATGACCGATGAGGTGTTTGTTTGTTTCTACAAGATATTTTTTCACATTTTCTCATGTGATATCTTCACTTGCCTAGCAATACCATTATGAGGGGAATGATATTAAACTCACCATTACGAGGGGAATGATATCAAACTCATATATCACTCTCACTAGGCTCTTTCTATATTTACGATTGTTTGGACTGACCATCCTTTGCCATCCTTTGCAGTGTATGGGTGTCTCTCATTTTTATACCATGCCTTCAAGAGGAGAGTTTTTTCAGGCATGACTAGGTGTTACCTGTTTTCTCTCCATTTTGTTTTTATGTTTAGAGCGGGGCCCCTTTCCCTGAGTTGAGACCAGGTTGAGGTGAGGGCAGTGCCCACTAGTTTTGGGTAAGTGTAATTGAATTGACTTCATTGAATGCAATTTTTCATGAGTACATGTATGATTTAGGTCATTTAGGATTAATGACCCTTGTCTATGTTTGTACACAACTGGCCATTGTATACTTTTTCACTTTCTTCCACAGGCATCCGGTTTTGATTGTTCCTGACCTGACCGGTGCGGTAGGATGAGTTTATTCACATACCTTTTTGTATATTTTGTTGACACGTTTTCACACTCAACCACAGCAGTAATCTAGGTCCTGACGAATGCCCAGATACGTTTGATCATGAGTGGGCAGAAACATGTTGACCGACCATGCTATGGACAATAGCATAATGACAAAATTATCTATGCCATATTGCCATTTTGCTTCTTAATCTTGACAAGGATCCTCTACCAATAAAGATTTTTGGAGCATCCTTAGTCATTTTTAAATTCACTTTATTATTTTTACTGCTGCTTTTAGGATCTCCTATTTTGGCTCCTTAGGTAGGATTTCATCACAGATAGCATCCGTGAGGGATCAGGTGACTATCCTCCTTCGGTGCTTCTTCTATGCTAGTGACCGGTTCACTGCTTCATGAACTGGTCTAGCAGGTTGGAGCTGGCAGACCCAGATGATAATAACAAATAACCACCTTAAGTGATTGATGGGTTCTGTCTTGGGAGAGGCTCTCTTTTAGAGTTGTCACTTTTATTTCGGGGTTTACCTTGGCTTATTTGTGTACTTTCTTTGTTCAGTCCCAGACCCAGGTTTTTTCAGTGTTGTGAGAATGATAGGCACCCACCCCACCTGTGTCTGGGCACTGCTGGGAGGACTCTGCACACACCCCTCCTGCGTCTGGGCACTGCTGGGAGGACTCTGCACACACCCCTCCTGTGTCTGGGCACTGCTGGGAATGATAGGCACCCACCCCTCCTGTGTCTGGGCACTGCTGGGAGGACTCTGCACACACCCCTCCTGCGTCTGGGCACTGCTGGGAGGACTCTGCACACACCCCTCCTGCGTCTGGGCACTGCTGGGAATGATAGGCACCCACCTCTCCTGTGTCTGGGCACTGCTGGGAGGACTCTGCACACACCCCTCCTGCGTCTGGGCACTGCTGGGAATGATAGGCACACACCCCTCCTGTGTCTGGGCACTGCTGGGAATGATAGGCACCCACCCCTCCTGTGTCTGGGCACTGCTGGGAGGACTCTGCACACACCCCTCCTGCGTCTGGGCACTGCTGGGAGGACTCTGCACACACCCCTCCTGTGTCTGGGCACTGCTGGGAATGATAGGCACCCACCCCTCCTGTGTCTGGGCACTGCTGGGAGGACTCTGCACACACCCCTCCTGCGTCTGGGCACTGCTGGGAGGACTCTGCACACACCCCTCCTGCGTCTGGGCACTGCTGGGAATGATAGGCACCCACCCCTCCTGTGTCTGGGCACTGCTGGGAGGACTCTGCACACACCCCTCCTGCGTCTGGGCACTGCTGGGAATGATAGGCACACACCCCTCCTGTGTCTGGGCACTGCTGGGAATGATAGGCACCCACCCCTCCTGTGTCTGGGCACTGCTGGGAGGACTCTGCACACACCCCTCCTGCGTCTGGGCACTGCTGGGAGGACTCTGCACCCACCCCTCCTGTGTCTGGGCACTGCTGGGAGGACTCTGCACACACCCCTCCTGCGTCTGGGCACTGCTGGGAATGATAGGCACCCACCCCTCCTGTGTCTGGGCACTGCTGGGAGGACTCTGCACACACCCCTCCTGCGTCTGGGCACTGCTGAGAATGATAGGCACACACCCCTCCTGTGTCTGGGCACTGCTGGGAATGATAGGCACCCACCCCTCCTGTCTCTGGGCACTGCTGGGAGGACTCTGCACACACCCCTCCTGCGTCTGGGCACTGCTGGGAGGACTCTGCACACACCCCTCCTGCATCTGGGCACTGCTGGGAGGACTCTGCACACACCCCTCCTGTGTCTGGGCACTGCTTGGAATGATAGGCACACACCCCTCCTGTGTCTGGGCACTGCTGGGAGGACTCTGCACACACCCCTCCTGCGTCTGGGCACTGCTGGGAATGATAGGCACCCACCCCTCCTGTGTCTGGGCACTGCTGGGAGGACTCTGCACACAGCCCTCCTGCGTCTGGGCACTGCTGGGAGGACTCTGCACACACCCCTCCTGTGTCTGGGCACTGCTGGGAGGACTCTGCACACACCCCTCCTGCGCCTGGGCACTGCTGGGAATGATAGGCACACACCCCTCCTGTGTCTGGGCACTGCTGGGAGGACTCTGCACACACCCCTCCTGCGTCTGGGCACTGCTGGGAGGACTCTGCACACACCCCTCCTGTGTCTGGGCACTGCTGGGAATGATAGGCACACACCCCTCCTGTGTCTGGGCACTGCTGGGAGGACTCTGCACCCACCCCTCCTGTGTCTGGGCACTGCTGGGAGGACTCTGCACACACCCCTCCTGTGTCTGGGCACTGCTGGGAGGACTCTGCACCCAACCCTCCTGTGTCTGGGCACTGCTGGGAGGACTCTGCACCCACCCCTCCTGTGTCTGGGCACTGCTGGGAGGACTCTGCACACACCCCTCCTGTGTCTGGGCACTGCTGGGAGGACTCTGCACCCAACCCTCCTGTGTCTGGGCACTGCTGAGAGGACTCTGCACCCACCCCTCCTGTGTCTGGGCACTGCTGGGAATGATAGGCACCCACCCCTCCTGTGTCTGGGCACTGCCGGGAGGACTCTGCACCCACCCCTCCTGTGTCTGGGCATGTACGCTCCGAACATACACGGGTGGGGGTACGCTCCGAACATACACTGTTGGGATGGGGGTACGCTCCATACATACACGGGTGGAGGTACGGTCCGTACATACACTGGTGGGGTGGGGGGGTACGGTCCGTACATACACTATTGGGGTGGGGGTACGCTCCATACATGCGCGGGTGTGGGTACGGTCCGTACATACACTGTTGGGGTGGGGGTACGCTCCATACATACGCGGGTGTGGGTACGCTCCATACATGCGCGGGTGTGGGTATGGTCCGTACATACACTGTTGGGGTGGGGGTACGCTCCATACATACGCGGGTGTGGGTACGGTCCGTACATACACTGTTGGGGTGGGGGTACGCTCCATACGTACGCAGGTGTGGGTACGGTCCGTACATACACGGGTGGGGGTACGCTCCGAACATACGCGGGTCTGGGTACGCTCCATGCATACACGGGTGGGGGTACGGTCCGTACATACACTGGTGGGGTGGGGGTACGGTCCGTACATACACTGTTGGGGTGGGGGTACGCTCCATACATACAATGTTGGGGTGGGGGTACGCTCCATACGTACGCGGGTGTGGGTAAGGTCCGTACATACACGGGTGGGGGTACGCTCCGAACATACGCGGGTCTGGGTACGCTCCATGCATACACGGGTGGGGGTACGGTCCGTACATACACTGGTGGGATGGGGGTACGGTCCGTACATACACTGGTGGGGTGGGGGTACGGTCCGTATATACACTGTTGGTGTGGGGGTACACTCCATACGTACGCGGGTGTGGGTACGGTCCGTACATCCACAGGTGGGGTGTTGGTACGTACCGTACATACACGGGTGGGGGTACGGCCCGTACCCAGGCCTTTGGAACGTGGGTACGGGCCGTACCGCCATTATTGGGGTGACATAGGGGTGGGCGTGGTACGACTCGTACCCACGCTCTTAAGGCGTGGGTACGGTACGTACCGGACTTGTTGTGTTGCCGGTTCGCGTGTACATCCACTTCTGTTGCTGGACACGCCCCCACCCCCTCGAAGTGACCAGGCCCTGAAGGTCAGGTATGTCCAGGGCATGTATGATTTGTGACTTGGGTGGGGGTTTTGTGTCCTGCCCCGGCCCCCCCCCCCCTTTGCCCCTGGGTGTTGTTCTGACCTTCTGCGGCGTCTGCGTCGGTTCCTGTAGAGCAGGTGGACTGCTATGAGGGCTGGGATGACACGTAGGTTCGGGTCCATGGCTGTCCGTCGCGTACAGGTGCTCTTTGCGCGCGTCGTCCTGATTTCCCGGCACTTTTTGGCAGTCGGAGAATTTTATCCGTGCGGGGTGACGTCGGTGCGGTTCGTACTTCCTGGTTCGTGAAACGCAGCCTGAATGCGTCCCGACGTCATGTCGGCGCGTTCTCCGGATCACATTTGTATGTGTATTTTCATCGGTCGGTGTTTTGTACGAATCGTAAGGAAATGGTGTGTCCGTGCGATTCGTACTTCCATGTTTGTAATCTTTTTTTCCCGGGTACGAGTCGGATGGAGAAAACGCTCCGACCGACGGTTCGTACCCGGTTTTTCCAGGATCAGAATCGGCACCTATATTATGACTGTCGATATTACTTACTTCTATATTATTTAAATCGATATTTTATTTCTTACCTGATTTTAGATATTCTTCACCACTATATTTTGGCAATTCGATATTCTGTCCATTCTATATTAAAAACTCGATATTCTGTCCTGTCGATATTTTGAATTCGATATTATGTCTGTTTACCATTCAGAGGCCTGGGGACAATCTTACCTCGGTCATTAGAGAGGTCATTCAGTTTGGCGGTCACTCTGTGCTCCATATTTGCTGGAATAAGTCAGAAGATTTTTTCTTGATGGATGTTAGGACTCCTACGCCCCTGGAATTCCCCTTGACATGGAGTGCCGATGGGGTGAAGTACCTGGGTGTGCACATTACACATGACATCACAGAAATGCTTTGTCGAAACTTTGGTGTAGCTCTAGAAGCACTTAAAACATGTGTTGAATGTTGGATACAACTGCTGCTGTCCTTACTGGGCCATATTTTGATTATTAAGATGGTTATGCTCCCGAAGTTGTTGTATCTCTGTATAAATATCCCGGTCAGAATTCTGGCTGCCTTCTTTAAGCAGTATTGGCAAACACCGTGCCAGCTGGTCTGGGGGGTAAACAGCCAAGTGTCCTATGGGGGCAAGCTGACCCCACCTATGAGAGTTGGCGGTCTGGCGTAATCAGACTTGCAGGTCTATTATTTAATGGCACAGGCCCTCTACATTAAATATTGGCTCCTGGGTACTGAAGTGCCGATACATGTCCGGTTTGAGCGTACCATCATGCATCTCAAACCTCCATTGAGTGATTTTTTTGCAAACAGCCCTCTGTACAAATTGACGATGCTAACATGGTCGGTATGACATGTATGGCCTGGTGGGGCTTGTTCCATAGAGAAAACCAACCAATGTTATATTCTCCACTCCTGCCGACTCGGTACAATCCATTGTTTCCTCCCACCTTAGAAAATCTAGCACTGCACACTTTAATGAAGGCAGACATTGACACTCCGGCTGACTTTTTCCCGGGGTGGGCGGATTCATTAGTCTGGCCGTTTTTCAGGGCATGGTCACTTTATTCTACTATTGACTGTGCAAGAGTTGTTTACCTAGACTTCCACAGCTAGCCATCTGAATTTGAAGCGCTTAGGGCATTACATGCAACAAGGGGACATGAGCCAATCAATTTCATTTCTGTACTTGAAAATCATTTCCCAAATCCCAGGCCAGTTCCATTCTAGCAGGTTGGACTAGGGAGAGACTGGGGCACCAACCCCTGATAAATGCTGAACTCTCTGCTGTTCACAGGTACTAGACAACCCTCATACATATCATCATAAACCTCTACACTTTAAGTTCCTGTACCTTCCCTACATCACTCCCTACCGTTTGACCACATTTGCAGATGCCACCCAAGTGCCCTGCTGTTCTATTAATGTGGGCTTCTTGCATGTCTCTTGGTGCTGCCCTAGGATGCCCGATAACTGGTCCAGGATGTTTAGTCTACTGAGTGACATGACATCTGTCTTACCCATCTCTCCCATTGTTGCATTGCTGGGTGCTACAATAGACGCTCTTATGGAAACACAGCCATTTGAACCAATGGCCTTACTACTGCCTAAAAGAACAATGACTCTTCATTGGATGCAAAAACACAATCCCCAAACATGACTACTGGTTGCATGATATGATGTACTGTAAAGACCAGGCCAAAATAAATGCTCAGGAGCTGCATCCCGTATCCCGCCCTAAAGACTTTTGGAACGCACTTTGAACATATTTGCTGCAACAGGATGATTCTGGCGCCTCCTCCTTCTGCAGCTGCGGAAGGCGGAGCTGCGGCCTCCGCCTTCTGCAGACTACATTCTGACCTGTCAATTTAGTACTCAACACCGCGCTCACGTGACTTCTTTTGGCACGAATTTCTAATTTCTCTTCCTTGGAGCTTCCCCACCAAAGGACAATGACTTCACCAGGACCTCATCCCATGCAGTCTGGCTTCAGGGAACCCATCTTGGCCACAACAGGTTGCCTTGCACCGCTGAGGTACTTTCAACTTCCATTCAAGAGATTAAGTCAGAAGGTAAAACTTTTCACCATACCAAACCTGGTCACTGTATCCGACACTTACTCCATCGCGGTTGGAGTTAACTTTTGACTTTGACCTGGTCTAGCAAAATCAGATACTCATTACATTTTGTTCTATTTTTATAAATTGAAGTGGGATTTTTATTGTGCTGTGTTTTCTAGTATTTAACTATTTTGATGCTGATAAATGTTTTACATATTTCTCCTAAGGCATGCCTATTTGCTACAGCTACCAAGGGCTGAGTTCAGGTTTAAATCATTGAGATCTAACTGGACCTACTAATGAATAGTGACATGACTACTTGAATAGAACTACTATCAGCTTCAGCTAATTATCCACATTCTCACAGCAACAAAGTCATGCTCTGGAAGATGATGTCACGACAACCCACCACTCAGAAATGCTGAAACGGAAAGTAGTCCAAACCGCCAGGTAAATCATAAACACTCTGGGGCATATCAACAACAACCGGCGATAATTATCTCTAAGCGCACTTAGCGCTAGGATAATTATCGCCGGCTAGCGTGAATTTTTATCGCTGAGATAGCGTGCTATTAGCAACGCTTATCTCATTAGCGATAAAAATCCTCACGCTAACAGGCTAACGTGAGATTATCGCTGGAAAGCCAGCGATAATCTCACGTTACCTTGTTGATAGGGACAGGCAAACTTAGCCATGATATCCTCCTTCCATAGGATATCATGGCTAAGTCAGAAAAATACCAGACGTAAAAAAGCAGCGTTAACCGCGGTTAGCGCCGCTTTTTTTTGTCTCTAACTGGGTTAGCGACATTCTTGATAATAGGAGAAATGTCGCTTAGCGACATTTCTCCTATTATTTTACTCTGGAACGCCCCCTTTGCATCTCATTAGAGATGCAAGGTGAAGCAAAGAGTAAAAGGGTGCTAACATGCAAATTTGCATGTTAGCACCCTGTTGTTGATAGGGTGCTAGTTTTATCTCTGCTTTTTTGGCTTTTAAAGCCAAAAAAGCAGAGATAAAGCCCTTGTTGATATGCCCCTCTGTTTCTCATTTAGCAACTAGACCATCCACTGCGAGCCTATTTGGAAAACACCACCCTTGTAGGATCAGCTGGGTTTGGAAGCAGGACAGTTCTTGCTGGCTCGAACACAGGTGTGAGGTACTCAAGGAAATATGCAACCTCTTAAAACTCTAATACTTCTAAATAAATAACATAATCTTACGTTCAGACCACCTCTGCAGGATGCAGAAAAAGTAACAGGAAGTGGGAAGGTAAGTTCCGCCTTATGTGTGGTGAGTAGGAATTATGGGCTACTTGAAATAGATACTGAAGCTTTAAATTTTGGTTGTGTGAATTACGTCAGGCTGTCAAACACATTATGTGCAGAAGCGAATATGCTACTTACCAGTATGCATCTGTTCTTGGCATGTAGGGCTGCTGACATTCATATCTGTGCATAGATCGCCGCCTAGTGTTGGGTCCGGATGATTGCACATTGTTGTCCTGGAAGAGCCTTCGAAGTATCACGAGATAGGTGGCTCCTCCCCTGGACTACAGTGCGCATGGGCATCCTCTCCATCCTCAGATTGTTTTTCGCCATTGTGGCAGTGATGGAGTAGATACAGTAAGTGATGACCATGCTATACAGTAATTCTGAGTGCTGCAGCCGCTACAGGCGCCGGGGAGGAGGGTGGGCGATATGAATGTCAGCAGCCCTACATGCCAAGAACAGATGCATACTGGTAAGTAGCATATTCGGTTCGAGGCATGTGGGCTGCTGAATTCATATCTGTGCATAGATTATATAGCAGTCCCTCCATTAGCGGCGGCTGCCCGTGCCAGCTGCAGCAGTCTGAAAAAGAGTTTTGAGAACAGCCTGTCCTACAGCTGCCTGCTGTTTGGAGTGTACATCTACATAGTAGTGTTTGGTAAATGTATGTATAGTGGACCATGTGGCTGCTCTACATATTTCCTCTAAAGGAATGTTTCCTAGGAAAGCCATGGATGCCCCTAACTTTCGTGTGGAGTGGGCTCGTGGGGGAATCGTTAATGTGCGTTTCGCTTTTTGATAGCAAATTTGAATACATTTAACGATCCACCTGGCTATCCCTGCTTTGGAAATGGCGTTGCCCTTGTGTTGTGGAGAAAAGGCAACGAAAAGTTGTTTTGTTTTCCTAAAATCCTTTGTTCTGTCTATATAGTACATGAGGGCCCTCTTTACATCTAGTATATGGAGCATTCTCTCTGCGACATTTTGTGGATTTGGAAAGAAAACAGGCAATTCAATAGTCTGATTCATGTGGAACTGTGATATCACTTTAGGCATGAATTTGGGGTTGGTACGCAGTACAACTCTGTTTGCGTGAACCTGTATGAATAGCTCTTGAATGGTTAGTGCCTGGAGTTCACTAACTCTTCTCAACGAAGTGATTGCCACTAAGAAAGCTACTTTCCAGGTGAGGAATTGAATCTCACATGAATGGAGAGGTTCAAAAGGTGGACCCATTAATCTGGTGAGGACCACATTGAGGTTCCACACTGGTGCCGGTGGGTGTCTTGGAGGAATCACTCGTTTGAGTCCCTCTAAGAAGGCTTTGATGGCAGGCACTCTGAATAAAGAGAGGTGCTGCCTGTTTTGAAGATAGGCTGCTATCGCGGTTAGATGTATATGTATGGAGCTGTATGCCAGATTGCATCGGTATAAGTGTAAGAGGTAACAGATGATGTTTTGAATGGATGCATCCAGCGGGTTAATGTCATTGTTGTTGCAGTAAATGACAAACCTTTTCCATTTAGCCGCATAGCAAGCTCTGGTTGTGGGTCTTCTGGCCTCCTTGATGATATTCATACAGTCAGGTGGCAGGTTTAGGTAGCCAAACTCTAAGACTTCAGGAGCCAGATTGCCAGGTTCAGCTGTTGCGGATCTGGGTGCAGAATTTCGCCATGGTTCTGCGTTAAAAGTGTGGGTGTGATCCGCAGCCTTTGATGCGGCACCACGGAAAGTTCTAGAAAGGTGGTGTACCATGGTTGGCGTGCCCATGTTGGAGCAACCAGGATGAGTGTCAGTGAGTGTTGTCGCAGTTTGCGTGCCACTAGCGGTATTAATGGCGCTGGGGGAAAAGCGTACGCAAATCTGCCTGACCAGTTCATCCATATCGCATTGCCCTGCGACTGTGGGTGCGGGAACCTGGCGGCAAAGTTTGGGCATTTTGCGTTTTCCCTTGTGGCGAATAGGTCTATCTCCGGATGACCCCACTGCTGGAAGTACGGTTTGAGTACTGATGGATGTAGCTCCCACTCGTGCATGTGGTGGCTGTGTCTGCTGAGCAGATCCGCCATCTGGTTGTCCTTGCCCGGGAGGTGTTCCGCCATGAGGAACATGTTCCTTTGAATGGCCCACTTCCACATGCTCTGAGCCAGATGAGACAACTGTGGAGAGTGTGTTCCTCCCTGCTTCTGTATGTAGTACATGGCAGTCATGTTGTCCGTCCGGATCAACACGACTTTGTTGCATAAGTGTACTTTGAATGCCTTCATGGCTAGGAAGATTGCCATCAGTTCCAGAAGGTTGATGTGCATCTTCTTTTGCTGTGTCGTCCATAGTCCCTGCACTGTGTAATTGAGTACATGAGCTCCCCATCCCTGGAGAGAGGCGTCCGCCTTCAGTATTATTTGCGGAACAGGCTCTTGGAACGGTCGGCCCTTGCAAAGGTTTTGTGGATTCCACCAATGCAGAGAGTTGTATGCCCGACCGCTCACCAACACTAGGTCTGTTAATTGTCCTTGAGCCTGATTCCATTGACGTGCCAAGCACTCCTGAAGCGGGCGCATATGTAGTCTCGAGTGCGGGACTATGAAGATGCAGGAGGCCATCATGCCTATCAACTGCATGAACACTCGTGCTGGAAGGGAGTGTTGAGGTTTGAACTTTGTGATCAGCAGTTGCATGCTGTTGATCCTTAGTAAATTTGGCTGAGCTGTGGCTGTAAGAGTGTTTATGGTCGCGCCCAGGTACTGGCGTACGTGTGCGGGTTGAAGATGTGATTTTGGATAATTTAGTGAGAATCCTAGACTGTGAAGAAGGTGAATGGTGTGGGACATGTGGCTGGCACATTGCTGGGCTGACTTTGCCTGAACAAGCCAGTCGTCCAGATAAGGGAAGACGTGAATGTGCTGTCTCCGTAAATGTGCAGCCACCGTCGCTAGGCACTTGGTAAAGACCCTGGGTGCTGTTGTTACTCCGAAGGGGAGAACTTTGAACTGATAATGTTGGTCCTGAATAGTGAACCTGATATATTTTCTGTGCGATGGGTGTATGGGAATGTGGAAATACGCATCTTTCAAATCCAGTGTGGCTAGGAAGTCTCCCTGACTGAGTAGTGGTAGAACCTGCTGGAGGGTGAGCATATGAAAATGCTCCGACAGAATGTAGTGGTTGAGGGGTCTCAGGTCTAGTATAGGTCTGAGAGATCCGTCCTTTTTTGGGATTAAGAAGTACAGAGAGTACACCCCTGTCCCCTGTTGTTTTACGGGCACGATTTCTATTGCACCTTTTTGCAGCATACTTAGTACTTCCTGCTGCAATAATGCCAAGTGCTCTACGGACATAGGACGGTGCCTTGGTGGTATGTTGGGTGGAGTGGACGTTAATTCTAGACAGTAACCGTACTGGATAATATCCCGGACCCACCTGTCTGTGGTGATGGACTTCCAGACTGACAGGAACTGTTGGAGTCTCCCCCCGACAGGTGTTATGTGGTCGGGGGGCAGGGAGAAGGCGTCACTGTTTGTTTTTGGGGGAGGACCTGGTGTTGCCGTACCGACGTCCTCTGGCTTTGGTGCTGGATCCACGATATCCACCTCTATTGTTTTTATCATAGGTACTTTGCGTACCCCCTTTATTGTATTGCTGCTGGGACACCTGACCTCTAGCTGCTCCTCTAATCCCGGGGCGACGAAAGGAGCCACTCCGAAACTGCTGCGACTGCAGAGCCCCCATTGATTTCGCAGTTTCAGTGTCTTTTTTAATTTTTTCGAGGGTAGTGTCAACCTCGGGGCCAAATAAAAAGTCTGGGTTGACAGGTTGATTTAGGATATTGTTCTGAATTTCAGGTTTGAAGCCTGAGATTCGCAACCATGCGTGCCTCCTCAACATTACGCTAGTGTTGATCGCCCTCGCTGCAGTGTCGTCCGCATCTAGTGCGCATTTGATGGACGCATTTGTAAGGAGTTGGCCCTCTCTGATAAGGAGCTCCGCTGCCTCTTTGTAGTCATCTGGCAAGTGTTGTAGCAGTGATTCTAGTGTGTCATAGTGTGACCTATCGTAACGGGCCAGGAGTGCCTGGGTGTTGGCAATACGCCAGATGTTTGCTGCTTGCGCTGCTACCCTTTTGCCTGATGTCTCCAGCACTTTGGACTCCTTGTCGGGGGGAGGAGCATCACCCGTTGTTTGTGAATGTGCACGCTTGCGAGCGTTAGAAACAACCATGGAGTCTAATGGTAACTGACCCTTAATGTACATAGGGTCTCCGGGTGCTGGCTTGTATTTTTTTTCGATTCTAGGGTTCAACACCCGTGCCCTGGTTGTTTCTTTAAAAATGTCTTTTGCAGGTTTTAGAACCCCCTTCAGCATTGGCAGAGTTTTGACGGTTTTCTCAGAGGAGGCGAAGGTGTCCACTAAGAAATCTTCCTCTACAGTGTCAGAATGGAGTTCAACTCCATGATTGGCAGCAGCCCGTTCTATGAGGGCATTAAAGGCAGCAGTATCCTCCGTGGGAGATGTCTTTATATTGTAAAGCTGCGTGTCAGGAGCATCTGGTGCGTTACCCTGGTCGGTGGGGTCTCCCCATGCCTGATCTGGGTCTTGCATGTGATCATCAGGATCGATATCCACCGGGTAAGTGGTATCATCCCTTATATAGTCCTCTCCGGCGTCTGCCGCCGAATGCGTAGGAGAAAAAGACGGTGGGTCCTGAAGGTAGGGCTGAAAGGTTTCGTGAAGCACTGGTGTGGAACCTGCTGGCAGTTTTTGTTTTAGAGGAATCTTGTAAGAGTCCAAACCCTTCTCTGGTGTGATTTTCCGCTTGCGGAGCAGCAGCCTACCAGTGTCGGGGTCGATAAAGTGTTCCTGTGAAGGCTCGATATCGATTTGGCTAGCGGATAGTGTCTGTGTTTGGTGGACACGTGTCCGAATTTCGAACATTTTCGGTGCCTTGGGCGGCGGCAATCCAAATGTGATGAGCGCCGGCGCCGAGTGTGCTTTCGAGGCCTCGTGCGTTTCGGGACCCGACTTAGGTTCGAGGGTTGCCTGGTCCCTGATGCGTTGCAACAACGCTGAGACCTGTTGCAATGTGAACGCAGATGGCGCTCTGGAACCGATAGGCACCTTGGAGGCAGGCGTCGAAGTGGTATCCGACTTTTTCCCAGTGTTTGGGTCGTCGATCCGAAGGTTGGTATCGACGCTCCTCGGAGCCGATGATTTGGTAGGCGCCGCACTCTTTGATGTCGACGCAGACGGATCGACCACCCTGACCTTGGTGGGGTGGGCCGCATAGGCTGAGGCGCCTTGTGGGGACCGAGGGCCTTCTTCTTTGACTCGGTGCCGGAACCCGTTTTGGTGAGCTCGGCACCGAAGTCCCTTTTGGTGTGTTCGGTGCCGATGACCCGTGCCGGCGTCGAAGGAGTAGAGGGCTTCGAGGCCTTCGATCCGATCTCAACCAGTTTCACTTTCGGTTTTGATGGAACCGGTGCGACGGATGGTTTCGGTTTCACTGAATGAAATCCAGTCGTCTTCGATATTAATGGCTCCTGTGAAATGTTCGAGGCCGGGCCTTGAGGCGGGGCCGAAGAACTGTGTGACTGATCTTGGGTAAGGCCCGCAGGCGATCCCTCGACCTGAGCCTTATGACGACTTTGTCTTTCGGCCTCCGTATCGACGGGTTGGCCTAGCTCTTCGCTGGAGCTATCTTCCTCGGCCCCAAGGGCCTCATCGTCGTCTCCTACCTCGCCGACGATGTCTTCGTCCGACGATGTTTTCGTCCTCGAAGATCACCTCATCATCGTCTTCCGATCGGGATTCACGTTCTGAAGCATGGCTGGAGTCTATGTCTTCTACGCTCTCGACCTCCTCATCTTCGGTGCCGAAGATGTTGACCGGGGCAGGCGCCGATTGCTGTGCCTCCAATCTCGCTGCCCGTCGAATCCGCAGAGTCTTCTTCGAGCGGAACCGGGCACAGGCCATACATTTTGACTCATCATGATCCGGTGAGAGACATTTGTTGCACACCAGATGGACATCGACGTGTGGGTATTTCGCATGGCATAAAGGACATCTTTTGAAAGGAGTCCTCGATTCCATCGTCGAGCGTTGATCGATGTTCGGACCGAAGCGGATCCGAAAAGCGTGAAGAAGTTACTAAAACACAAAATAAACTGGTCGATACCGAACGCGAACAATACCGACGAAATCTAAAGGCCTTTTGGCCTTAAACTAAAGTTTCCGAACTTGAGCTAAGATAAGCACATCCGAACCCAATGGCGGAAAAAAACAATCTGAGGATGGAGAGGATGCCCATGCGCACTGTAGTCCAGGGGAGGAGCCACCTATCTCGTGATACTTCGAAGACTCTTCCAGGACAACAATGTGCAATCATCCGGACCCAACACTAGGCGGCGATCTATGCACAGATATGAATTCAGCAGCCCACATGCCTCGAACGCAAAAAGCCTTATGTGGTAAGTACTTTGAGGAGGGAGATAGATGTGGCTGTAATAGCATATGTTCAATTCCTGTGATATTCTGCCTAAATCTAATAAACATTTGGTTAAAAACTTAAGGTGCTCAGTAGTTATATTTTGATTTTCTGTGTCACCCAAAGCCCAGGGAGATCTTTGAGGGTCATCATAAAATGAGCCAATTTTAACATGAGGCAGTCTGCAGCCTATGTAACATCAATATCTTTTTTGGGCGCTTTGCCATAAAAAATGCGAAAGTAGCTCTCGTAGGTCAGTTTATCATGGTGAGGTAGTGTAAGTAGCAGGAATAGATTTCGCTACATGAAGGTGGTATTTTTCACAATCATGATTATCTGTCAGCTGCACAATAATCCAGGGGCCTCATTTATCAAGGTTTCACGCAGCGCAGCAAGCCACCTTGCTACAATGCGCTGCATGAAAGGGCAGGAATGCATTGTATTTAACAAAATACAACGCATTCCTGTCCTTCCCTTGCACTCTTTTGGCTGCCTAGCGCTAACACAATCACCCTTGCACCGTGATGCAAGGGTGTCTAACGGTGCAAGAGTGTCTGTGTTGTAGCAGGATTGTTTTTGTGCAGGAAGGGGTACGTACCTCCCTGCATAAAAAAAATCCTCAGAGGCGTTTTCCTCTTTCTAACTGGGCTGCATAAGAGGAAATAACAAGGAGAAATAAAGATATTTCTCCTCGTTGTACCTCCCCTGGGGAGGGATAGCATTTTGACGCATTCCCAGGTTTACCACTGTTGGTAAATGTAGGAATGCGCCAAATCCGAAGCTAGATGCGTGGACACATTGGTTTCAAATAACCTGTTTCAAGAGCGACACTCCCACTCCCTCACTCCGCAATGCACAACAATTTCTGCCAGAAGCTCTAGACATGAGTCAAGACACAAGTACTACAAGGAAACTGGGGGAGGAGACTAACTGCCATGACACTACAGCTGATAGCATTTTGTGAGGTTAAAGTTGTCCAGTTTTGAATTTCACTCATTTTATATTTCTCATATCAACAGCAAAATCAGAGACTTCCAGACATTTTCTGCGATTTGATGAGCATCAGGTTTCAACTGATTTCAATTACCATAATGTCATTGTCAGGTCAATTGTCATATGATTTTCTCTGAACTTATGATTATTACCATTTCAAAAAAAAAAAAAAAACTTTCATTATTTTGGTGACATAATGTTGCAGGTATGCCTTTTTGACGATATGTTTTTGCATCCTACAGCGATATCTGGGAATCTTTTTCCTTGCTGACGTATACTAGTGGGTTTTTCTGCTGTGCTGCACCCAATGGGTGACGCCATTGCATTGAATTTCCAAACAAATTCAAATGTAATCAAAATCATTAATTGTAAATCATTTATTAGGTCTCTTGATAGAGAGCTTTAGATGAAATGTTTCATTTTCTATTACTACTGAACGTTCAATTAATGATTTTATGACTGGTGGCCAGAGGGGCGAGGGATAGTTAGGATCTGAAAAACGTTCCCAAAGATTCAATATTTCTTGTAGTGTTGCCACCCTGCTTGTTTTACTAAACACACAGAGATCCAATGTAACCTTGTCAATTGACCTAATATTTCCTACCATGTAGCTCAGTTTAGATGTAAGTCATGCTGATTCAAGAGAGTAATGATCACTTTCTTTTCGCTGCAAAACAGTAAAGTCTGTTCTGGTAGAAAATTATAATTGTGAAACAAAGGTGTAATCTAGAAACACTGATCTCCCATTCGAGAAAGGTATTCTCAAGTCTATTTGGATTTACCACAGCCTGATACAGATTGAAGGTTGAAATAATTGAAAAGTTTAATGATCTCAATGTCTACTTACACCATTCTGCCCATCAACCTATCATCATGAGCTGTGGTAGATGATGAATCCTTAGTTTTGTCCTTTATGTTGTGGTTGAAGTCAATAGGTAATATGACTTCATGACAAAGTAGACTAAATTCGCATTCTATTCCCAAAAGGTCATTATTTTACATTTTTTATCACTGTCATGTAAATTCAGGCAGACAAGGGTTAAAAGATAGGAACAGTTTTGATTGCGAAAATGGCAGTGATCTAGTATTACTGCTGCAACGATGCACAGGACTGATTTAGAAGGATGACACCCATTTCAATTATTGTAGAAACGTAAATAATGAGACTTCCCGATGGCCTTTCAAAGGTGTTAGTCTAAACTGCAGGAGCTACATTTCTTCGATATCCCTTAATTGGTACTGAAAAGGTACTCAATGTTTCCTCTAAGTATAAAGGTGCCGATTCCGATCCGGTAAAAAAATTCCCCATACGAATCGTATACGTATTTTTTTACGTATGAATTGTACAAGTCCCGTACAAACTGGCAAGTACGATTCGTATGTGAAAAACTACATACGAATCGCATTGGGAAAATTCCCCGACACGTCCTCGGATCGGGAAAAGTGTCCGACACGTCCTCGGACAGTTTTACGTACGATTCGTAAAACTGAAGTCCGAGCGCACAGTACGATCCGTACAGTCTGTCCGAATATACAAACGCATGTAAAACGTCCCGTACGGTGCGAACTGTGTACCACCCCTACCCCAGGCACACCTGGGCGAGGGGTATGAGTCGTACGGCCCCACGCAGCCTCCCACCCCTCCCGCGTACATCCGCACCGTACCCCCAGCCCCGTCCCATGTACGCACCGTACCCCAGCACCCATACGTGTACGCGCGGAACCACGGACGCCCGTATGTACGGTGCATACCCCCACCCTCATATGTATGGTGCGTACCCCCACCCCCGTATGTACGGTGCGTACCCCCACCCCCGCATGTACGGTGCGGACCCCCACCCCCGTATGTACGGTGCGTACCCCCACCCCCGTATGTACGGTGCGGACCCCCACCCCCGTATGTACGGTGCATACCCCCACCCCCGTATGTACGGTGCGGACCCCCAGCGCACCGTACATACGGGGGGTGGGGGTACGCACCGTACACACAGGGTTGGGGCTACGCACCGTACATATGGGGGTCCGTGGTTCCGCGCGTACACGTATGTGTGCTGGGGTACGGTGCGTACATGGGGGGGGCTGGGGGTACGGTGCGGACGTGTAGGGATGGGGGTACGGTGCGTACCGGGCCCCCTTTTCGTCGTGCTTCGCGGCGTACTTAACTTTTCCGGCACTTTTTGGGTCCCGTAAAAAATTTGTTGTCCGGAGTGCTGTCGGTACAAATTGTACTTGCTGGTACGTAAAAAGCAGCCTGACTCCGTGCGAATGTCGCGTATGCCCTGTCCCGGATCAGATTTGTATGTATTTTTAAGTCGCACGGTGTTTTTTACGATTTGTACGGAAATGGTATTTCCGTACGAATCGTACTTGCATGTTTGTAAGGTGTTTTTCCCGGGTACGAGTCGTACGGAGAAAACGCTCCGTCCGTACCCGGGTTTTACAGGATCGAAATCGGCACCAAAATGACCCGTTTCAAAAGGAAAATCACTGAAGAGTCATTGTCTATTAGTTTCATAATCTTTTATCATTCCATGAGATTAGAGGGCCAGATGTATTGGTTGATTATTTTCTAGAAATTCAAAATTGGTCTGAACTGAGATTAATGATTCCTGTTTGCCCCTAATGTAGTCGGAAGCCAGCTCAAGACCACTTGATTGTGCAGGTTCTTAACGGAAATATGCTACGTCTGCTGTTGTCTTTACATAATAAGATGTGAAGTGGACGTTTAGAAATCTAAAGGGATTAGAGACACTATGCGGCCGTGAGGCCCACCCACTGTGATGACCAGGACCGCCACCTATTGACTCGGACCTGGAGGCTTCAGTTTTAAGCCCTGCAGTAGCCATGGCCGACTGTTTATCAGTGATGCTTGTCAGAGAGTGGGACTGGGAGGACAGCTGCCTCACTGACTCCATTCCCCTCTGTGACGAGTAAGTGACTGCCGCCTCCTATCACTGACTGACCTAAAACAATGTCTACCAATGAATGGAGGCAGCAGTCACAATCCTCCACCTTCTCTCCTTCCTTCCGAAATCACCTCAGGCAGCCAAGTAATCTTTTTTTTAATGTTTGATGCATGCATGCATGTGTGTGTGCATGCATGAATGTATGTGTATTATTGCGCATGTGCTGTGAATGGATGTGTGCATGTGCATGTACTTGGGAATGGTGGGTGTATGTGTGCATGCTTGTGAATGAATGAGTTTGAGTCAGTGTGCATGTAGGTGGGTGAGTATGAGCATTTATGTGTGTGCGTGTGTGGCTCGCTCGCCTACTGGCACCTCAAAACCGGGAGGTCAGAAAGCAAAAACTCAGGGGAAACACGCCAAAAGATGCAATGTCTAACACTTCATTTAATAGCTATCCATTATCTTTTTGTTTAATATTTCATATATCTTGACATCATGTGCCTGCAGTCTGGCGTAAGGTGATAAACGATTTCTAATGATGGCTGTTTGTTTAATTTACTTTTCTTTTTTTAGTCTTGTTTTTCCGTGGCATGGGTGCGATGAAAGTTCCTGGTAACATTTTATCTATTGTAATAAGATTACATGAGACAAATTATGCCCGTGTGAGAAGTGGCAGCAGGGGCGAGCTGAGTAGTCCCATCAGAATAGAGATGGGAGTTCAGCATGGTTGTGTTCCGGCCCCAACTCTCTTCTCTCTGTGTACAAATGATGCTGTGAAATCCTTCGATTTTCCAGGCAATGACGCCCCGACCATATGAGCCATAAACGTACCAGCGATCTTGTTTGCAAATAATATGCTTCTTATTTCTAAAACCCCCACTGGGTTACAGGGCATGATTGATCGTTTCTTAATTTTCTGTACGGAAAGGGGGTTGGAGTTCACCCAAAAAAAAATATATATATATTGGTTCTTCAAACCCTTAAAAATCCATGAAGGAACATTAAAAGGACACAACGAAACAGTCAAACAAGTTTCAGTCTTTGACTATTTAGCAGTTAGGCTGACTAGCAATACTTCCTAGTCGCTGCAGAGTAACACGAGCTCATTAAAATTACAGCAGGAATCTACGGCCGTTTCCAAATACTATAAGAATACAAAGACAATAATTATTTCCCCAGCTCTAGAATATGTAATGTTAGGCTAAGGGGACGGTCCTGAGTTATGGGGACAGTGGTTGAAAATAGATGTATGCGATCTTTATCAAATCATCCTTATAGTGCTCCTCAAATACCTCAATTAATCGATTTAGGTATGTATCCTATTACCAATACAGTCACGTTAAGACCTCTATTATATTGAAGAATGATGTGGTTAACAGAGGAGCTATACTCTTATAGGTTTTCCCTTGAGGGAATATTGAGATTAAAATGTTACATGAGAATTCCATGGCTAGCGTATGTTAAAAATATGCTCCACAGTTTAGATCTAGGAGCTCTCGGGGAGTCCCCTGTAGACATCCATTTAGGGTCCAAGTCTGATATCAAAGAAAACAAGCATTGGTAAAACCAATAGGTCTCGCCTTTAAGACCTGTTGCCTCTCTCTGTGCCTTTTGTTCATGCCCTATTATGCGGATCATGTGTACAGCAAAAGCCGAACAAAAGGACCTAAGAGGTGGCCGTTGTATTTTGCATGTGAACGCATGTGTCATCACGCATATATGCCTTCAAAATTACATGAGTTTTTAATTTACTAACCTGAATTATATCTGTAGATTTGAGGAAAAAAGAATTACTTTGCAAGTGCTTTTTTGCTAAGTATAAAAGAAGTAAGCATTAGAAAAACAGGACTTTTAGGCAGGCGTGCAATGGAGGAATGGGTGGAGCAGGAAGTAACCGGTGTAGGAGGGAGAAAGCAACACTCAGCAAGGATAACACATAGAGAACAATCCAGAGTACAGAGCGAGAGAAGCACCCGAGGAAGAGAACTGTAAAAACACGAGCTTCTGGGGTGCACGAATTATGCTAATCGCAACACATTAAAAAAAAAAAATCCTCTTAAACATTGGTTTCAACAGGACAGATATAAGTGGAATGTACACTATATCTTGAAGTGGATACCCACATAATTTACAGCTTTTGCTTCTTATATTTATTTTTATACCATTCTCATTACTCTAAGCAAGATAGCGAGTTTGAGTTCCATTGGATCACCCTAACTACATGTGCTGCTCTGGTAACCTTATTTACAGGCTATGATGTGGCCACACACCACTGAAAGGCCTAAGTACATTTTCGGTAAAAGAGGGAACTCTCAGCACTGTACACGTGGTTTGACACAGTGCAGAAGAGGCCATTTTGAACTACAAAACTGCGTGGGAGTATTTAAAATGGTTAAATCTGTCGCTCCAACTCCTAACAGGATTTAAATTGGACCAAGTGCAGATGGAGTACGAGTTTACAGGCCTACCACCACTAGGACATAAACACCTCTCCAGCAGCTCTGTCACTGTGAGGCCTTTCAAACATAACAGATATCGGAGTCCAACAAAGACTGCAGATATTGCAGGGTCTCATGCAGCCACTCAAATTTCCAAAACTACAGATTGATAGTTGTTTCACAAATTAACAACTGTATACACAATAAAATATATTAAGTGACTGTCATGAGCGTTGTGCAACAAAAACACTAGATTTGGCTAGATAGCCGAAAAAATGATTGCAGGCGCGTGGACTGGGTTCAGCCTTCAGTAAAATGCTCAAAGTAAACAAAAGACAAGTGTGTGGAGATGGGGAAGTAGGTGGGGGAAGCCCATCCTTCAATGTCAGGGCTGTCTGGAAGCTCAGCAGGCAATGTGAGGACAAAGGGCCGGTCTGTGTCTCACTATATGGGGATGCTCACATGTACAGTATATTATCTAGCACCTTAGCTAAATAGCCCTGCACATGTTTATCAGAAGGAACACATCCATCACTTTTGGAACTGTCAAATTAAAACATAGTTTAATGAAACGCCTTTGTTTCGTTTGTGACGGAATTGCAGAACAGAGCACTATTATTGTTAGTAGTGGAAATATGAATACTAATATTGTTATTATTATGTTTTAATTTAAGGCATTGCCCCATAAATATTTGTGGAATTATCGAATTACATTTTAGTGTACTATATGAAGAGAGTGTATCCATTATATTTTTTGCACAGCAGACGTCAATAATTTGGGGTCTCGTCGTAGCTTCAAAGTGATTTCGTACTGGAGAAGAAGGAGCCCACTGATTAAGAGCATGGCCCTGGTGTGTCTTTGGATATGGGGCTGTATGGTACTGCCACAGTGCCAACATCCCAAAGGTCCACAGATGAACACAGACAAAGCACCAAAACACTCACAGACCCAAGCTGGGACAACTACACAGGCATGCACCGATCTGGATACAACTACACACCCCTACACCTAATCTAAGAGTTACAGAATGGACCCACAATCTAAAACACACACAGTCATTGGCAAATACATGAACACATGCAAACATAGGCACGCACACACACATGGACCATTCCCACACACAGTCCTAGATATCTACAATACACACAAAAAACTTCATGGACACAGAACACTCAGGTGTGGAGTAATCACACCAGACACACACAAGACTATTATGTGCTACACAGAACTTGCATCTTCTGAAATATTAATGACATAAAATCTTTATTCTGGTGCTTAATGTTCTAAGAAGAGATGTCAGGAACTTAAATAGGCGAGACAGCACCCCGGCTGAGAGCTGCTTAATGAATGCAATAGATGGGCACAATATACTGCGAAACAGAACTAATATATAAACTACCACTGCATGTATAAGTGTTATTGAACTGCAGCAAAAAATTAACAAGACACTTCAAAAGTAAAAAAAAATGGTTAAATAAAAAAGTTTTGAAAGTCATGCAGGAGATATGTGCATTAGTGTAATTGAACGGACATTAATCACCAACAAGGGAGAGCGAGGGTGAGACAGGCAGTGGAAAAACAAGTGCGTGCGGCCACGCTAATTACAAACAGATGGCCCCTGCGCGCCGCTGCTTGCTCCCGCAAGGTGGGTGCCACCACAAGCACGAGTGTGTGGGAAAGAGCAGACCGATTTCTAAAGGTCATCTCCTAGAGCAGCGCAGCTGGACCTAAAAAAAACAAATTTACAGCACACACAAATGCATTGCACCAACTAACCGCAAACACACACTGTTAGATTTCCAGGGCACATATAAAGGGGAAACAAGCAATAGGTCTTGCATTTACGCGAGTTTGAGCTATTGACATTGCAAATAACAATGCCTTTTATTTTTGTTTTCGTTTTAAAACCATAAATAAAAGGCAGCATTGCAAATGCTTATTTCCCCACTTACAGTCCTGCCTATAGAGATCACTGAGACAAAGCAGGTTTCGGACAGCCGCAGTGAAGAGTTAGCACCATGGTTCAAAGGTTAATATTTTCCTTCCTGAACCCTCCTTGAAAAACCCCTGCAGAGGTAATAAAGTCTCAAATGGCCGCTTCGCTGCTGGGTTCCATATGCCGGTTAAGTGCATAGGAGGCTGGGGAGCCTCAGGGGAAGGTGAGGGTCATAGTGGGGAGGGGGTGGGGGGGCACTGACTGCACACGTCGTGACCTCGTCTCTTGTATGTGAACATGCATAGAAACAATGCAATCAAGGAAAATGCCCTGTTGTTGGGTGGCAAAGGACAGCCATAACTAGGGTCAAACTGTCACTGCACCCGCTGCACTGTGGACGTCTACCCCCTGGGTGGGGCCATGGCCATCCCGAATCGTTCACAGGAAGTGCACCCATCTCCTCATCCATATACTGCCCGTGCTTGATTAAAAAATCACTAATCAGTTTCATGATACGCATAACCGCTGTGCAGTGCTCTGACCCTCCAGCACGCCTGGTCTATATTCACCAAAACTACTTCATTAGCATTCGATTTGCTTAAGACAGCAAGTCCACTCTGGAGATATCTTCGAAGCAGTTAATGCGCGCAGGCCAGTCACATGCAAGCACCACAAACGACTCACTCTGGAGAAATATACGGGACCTCTGTAATCCTCAAGAAGGGGGATAACTCATCTCATGCCACATTCACAGTTCACATCGTGACGCCCGCCTGCCCATAAACTGACATTAAAAGCACAGTGCAAATAAGGATACAGACGAACTTAAAAAATATACCAACTAAAACCCAATGCTAACAATCGCCTGCCAGAGATTACAAACAAGCTTCACTGAGAAAGACAACACCGAGATGAAAGCGATGACCCCGCGCACGGAGCCGAATACAAGAAAGATGGAGACAACAACCTGCAAGAGCCATAACGCGCACCTCAGATGATGTCTTGGAGACGAGCAAAGAGCCGCTGTGGCACCTGCTGCACCGGGAACAGGCGCCCTCGGAATGCCTGTGCTTCTCTGCTTCCCGGCCGTCGTGAAAACTTTTCTTATCTGGTTGTTAAATAAACAAGCAGATAAGAAAACTCTTTTTAATAAGGTACCCCGTTTATCCAACAGCTCATTTTCCTTAGTGTTTGATCCAGAAAGTTGAGTGGATGTATGAGGTGTTATGGGACCCACCGACATAGAGTTTATAAGATTATGGTTGTGTAGGTGTTTTCTGGGTTAGTATCATAAGGATTTTTTTTTTTTTGCCGCGCTGGATCAATAGACCTGCTAAACATATCTGTGAGGTCTTAAGATCTAATGTCACTTCTTGTGATGTCACGTGTTGTGATGTCACGGGCTGTGATGTCACACCCATTCTGCCTAACTTGGTAAGTCTCCTGACTTCTCTTTTTTAGGACTTGTGACCTGGGTATATTTGAATGGATGAAAATGTCTAGCAAGAAAGGGTTGTGGGTGCAGTGAACAAACATGTGTACTGGTTAACATGTTTTGAAATGGGTGCTTCCTTGATGGGTAGCCAGGGCAGTCTTAGAATTTGATGTGTTGTAAGCAGATTTCTGTCCCGGTGCTCACATGCTACCTTGGCTATTTGACTGGTGCAATGCCCGGTCACTCTGCATGTGAGAGAAGTAATTGGAGGTGTTGATAGATGTTGCAGAGCCCGGATATCCAACCGCTGCTCATCTGAAGGTTTCAGGTGGGTGCTGAAAGTTCTTTTCCCACACTTACTGTTGGATAAGGCTCGGTTGTGGGAACACTGAGGTATCATTCCTCTAGTGACTGGGGTCCTGTCAGGATATGGTAGTTCAGTGTTTTATCATATGGCAAGTCATCAATCACACATCACAGCGGGTCACGGGTAGGAGGCGGCTGCCGAGGGAAGAAGGGTGTGTAGGGGGACGGAGAGATGTAGTGGAGAACTTGTGTACTTCTAGGAGTGAAAAAAGAGGCAAAGCTGAGAGAGGCTAGACCAGGTTAGTGCCCCGCACTTTACCTGTGCCAGGGCAGTATATTTCAATGGGTGCAGCCGGCATTATTCTCTAAGGGGGGTACGGTTCTCAACACTACAGCGTACTACAGGTCGCAAAGAGCGCCGATTATCTCGGGGGTTGGGTACAGTTCTATCACGTGGTTTACAGATCTGTGGATTAAAGGAAACGTGAATATCAGATTGTTTCTGCCAGTACAATGTGCAGCCAGTACTACCTAGTGGACATACGTTGTAAATGCTCGTAAGCATTGTTCATGGTCTATTTTACGTAGTGTGTGCAAACTGAATACCACTTTAGTTAGTTCCAGAGTGTCCCTTCCCCCCCCAATAATGCCATTGATGGGTGGAAAGATAAGCCTAGAACCGATGCTCAGTAAATTGACTTGGCTAATCTGGCCAGGTTTTGAAGAATGCAGTTATTGTGCTACGCTTTCAATAAATTTGTTGGCAGCCAATAAATCAAGGGCATTGTTTCATGAACAGCTTACAGATGGCGTCTCGGAGACGAGCAGACAAAGAGCCGCTGTGGCACATGCTGCTCCGGGAACAGGCGCCCTCGGAATGCCTGTGCTGGTCTGCTTCCCGGCCGTCGTGAAAACTTTTCTTATCTGCTTGTTAAATAAACAAGCAGATAAGAAAAGACTTCATGACAGCCGGGAAGCAGACGAGCCACCCCGGATGGGCCGGACAAAAAAGCGAAAAGGAGGACCCCAGAAAGCTTATTTCCAATGGCAGGCCACCGTTTACCATAAACGGTGATGCCAGCCAATGGAAATAAGGGGCGGGGCTTAAAGCACTTTTCTTAAACTCCTTGTAAGCAATAAATCTCGCCGAGCGAGCTGCGCATGTATGCAGCAACGCTAGCCGAGACCTAAAAAAACATTTTTTTGTGGAAAGAGGAGCTGCGAAAATGTAAAGCGGTAAGTCTACGTGATGCAGAGTTTCAAACAATTGGCATGTTGAAATGGCGGATGCTAACAAATTATGGTATGATAGCCTCAACACCTTTGTTTTGGACAAACCAGAATTAAACACGAGTGGAAAGGTCTTTCACAACTTTCTTGAATATAAAGCTACTCAGAGATGTTGCTCAGGGCATATAAAGAACTTAAAGTACATTAAATAAAAATGTAACCCACAAGTCTTCTTCTTTTTTTTTTTTAATCAAAAGACAGTTGCTGCATGCAAAACAAATAAAACTTCAAACCTATTGGCATTACCACGGCTTGCTTTACGATCTTACTTACCTTTTCCTATATTCTTGAGCACTTGAAACAGGTGCGGAAATGCATATTGTAGATTTTCTACACACTCCAGAAGTTGCAGGCATGCCGATTCTCCTTTCTGGAGAATAACATTTAACACGTCGAACACTTTCTCCTTAGGGTCCACTATAGCACTCAACAGGAAGTGCTGTTCCTGTGAGATGAGAGGCCAGGAGTCCAGCTCAACCAGGATGTCGTCTGCATAGCTCTGGAGGATGTCAGAGAATTCGTTTATCAATCTCTTTATTATCTCCATGGAGTTGGCCTCACTGGATTGCATTTTATATTGGGAGAATCTGCAAGGAAAGCCAAAAATATTCAAGCCATGTGCTATATAAACATCGCGTTAAGAGCAATACATATTCTGTTAAGAGATTATACATGCATTGTACGGTATAACATGACAATTCAAGTGATTATTAATAATGACAATATTAACGGTCAGGGGCACCATGAACTCCTATCTTTAGCAACTTGAGCAAGAATGTGGTGGGATGCAACTGAAAATGTGTGTTTAAGATAAAACCTTTACATTGGGAGAGAGGGGTGCAGACAAACACTGACCAATTGTGTGATTGAGAAAGGCCGCTTTATTGAAACAGGTGCACATAACAAAATTGACCTGGCCAACCGCCTTACAAAACAAAAACCTTGCTATACATCCATATACTATCCCCTGTCCCACCCCTACGATCCCCCCAAACAAGCCCACTCTGCAGATAACTGATTAACTGTATTGCACTTGAGGATCTTTTTGCTCTCACCATGGCTTTCATGCACTAATCTATGCTTGGCTGGGCTGTGGGCTAATGTGTATGCCCATTGTTGTTTTGGAGTGACTCTCTAATCCAAGACACCACCGCGACACCCTGGTGATACTCGGAGTCCCAGGGTGCATCACAGCGCCCTCATTGACAGCAGCTGCCGCTGGGGGAGGCATGATCATCGCGCTATAAAGCTCTGCCTCGATACCCGCGGCGTGAGAAGCACGCAGGCCAAGCCCGGGCCAAGGGCGGGCCCGTCTGAGCCCGTCAGAGACAGTAAGAGGCTGGGCTGGGCCATTTCCCTAAAAACTTGATTCCGGGACTGTCAATGTACTGCTCATTTTCTTTTAGCCTATAATCCTCTGGGGTAAGCATTGTTTAAACATGAGCAAGCGCAAAGATCAAGGTGTTGTAGGGACTTTAGACGCTTTTCTCTTGAGGGCAGAATCAGCCCTCATAAACTAAATTAAACTAACTGAACGAAGATTGTCTCTAGAGCCCGCTCCCTCACAGAGTAGACTCTCTCTGACACCCGTACTCATGAATCAAGGGATGGCGCCTAGCAATGAGCTGTCCCCCATTCTGATTGGCACTTCAGCACAAGTTGTAACTGACCAAGCAATAGATATCGTCTCTCACCTTCCCCCTGACCCTGAAGATGTCCCTGGTGGGTCTAAAGTCACCACTAGAGGGCAAAAGGCTAACTGTAGGTCAGATCATACTGCAGAACTCCCATTGAAAAAAAAAAGGCAAAAACGGTGTAAACTGGTACAGAATATAAACGGGAGAAGAGGGAAAGCTGTCATTGATTCGGATAAGGGCTCACTGATACCTACAAAACAGATTGAGTCGGCTAAGGCTACTGACGGTATATTAGATGGGAATTTTTGGGGACAGCTTAAGTCAATGATGACAACTCTCTTGGAACCTATTATGTTGAAGGTAACCATTATTGAAACTAGATTAGCCAAGATGGAAGAGTTGGCGATTAGTTGTCACTTAGCTTCATTGGCAGACGGTCCAAAACGAACAGAATGCCCTTCATCTAGCAGGGGAGTAGGTATGGCCTCTGGACCATCTCTGAGCTCTAATGTAAACAAACAACCACAAAGCAGGACCAATAATAATAACCCTAATGTAAACATACCTAATATAAATAAAGATCCAGCATGTATTGGTCAACATCCCCCTGGAGATGCTTCCAACGTTATAGCCCCTAATGATCCCCCAGGCACAGTAAGGGAAGCAGAGACTACTAGGACGAACGGGGAAAATAGAGTTGTAGAGAAGGGGAAAAATTCCCAAGAATATCAAGACACACCCCACAATTCACTACAAAACTTAAATCTCCCCCCAGAAGCAACTCTGTATACAGCTGAATTGGCAAACGCCCCCCCCCCTTGCTCACATAACGACTTTAGTTTAGTTTAGTTTAAAGGAGTTTGTAAAGCGCCTGGTGACGCCTCCCGGCGTGTCCCCGCGCTGTGGAGAGAGTGAGTTATGTGGAAAAAGAGAACCTATCACGGATTAAAGAGGCAAGTTTTCAATTTCTTCCTAAAAGAGGTCTCATTCACGGATTAAAGAGGCAAGTGATCCACTGGTCCACTCAAAAAAACAAGTGTTTATACTTTTTCATTACAAGGACCGGTCTGAACAATCCCCTTTTCTCAGACTTTAAAATGGTACGAAGGATTGGATGGGTGGGTCCTTCGCCTAAATCACTGCGTGGAGATTGTTTTGTCCTAACCTTTAGGTCACCTTTATTAGTGCAAACGATCTTGGAAAGGGGCAAGAACGGACCTGTTAATCCCAATGCTATAAATATATTACCTCTGGGATATTTCTGCCGACCATGTAATCTTTTACAATGACAAGCCTTTATGCCTGAGGGTGATAACTATAGGGGAACAAGACAGTTCAGATACCCCATGCCAACATATAACCGGTTTGATGCTTTAAACTCCCTGGAAGACATTGACTGACTGGACCCTGGGAACTTTCGTGCATTTTATAGACATGAAAACAGGAATGAATCAGGATCACAAGTGAGGGACAATGATAATCTCACCCCTAAACTTGTAGTTGAACATTCCAGAGATGAGGCTCGAGGACTTATAGACTCGAAGATGGAGATTCGGGTTGACTTTCAGTGCACTCCAAATGTCTCTCTCTTAAACATAGGTAAAATTAATGATCTTTCTATAAGCAGAGGAGACGAGGTACGAGGGTCTTTGGCCCCTGCATATGAGGCTCTGATCGACCCTGTTGATATTTACAATGTCTCTTCTCCATCTAGATATTCGAAAAAGGAATCAGAGGGCATGTCAACTCATCCTAAAAATTGTATTCATGATGGCAAATCCCCCTGTTGTAATATTGCCTCATGGAATATTGCTGGGACTAGTTCTAAACTAAGTAATCAACTCTGGTGGGACTTTATTACACAGTTTGAGATTTTGTGCCTTCAAGAAACCTGGTCTAAGGAAGCGATACATTTGAATGGGTATAGGACTTACCACACCCCAGCAGTTGAAGTTCAGAGCGGCAGGGCTAAAGGTGGTCTGTGCACCTATATATCGACTAGTCTGAATATAAAGAAAGTTACAATGCTTGCCAATGATGACTACCACCATCTAATCAAAATGGATGTGGCCACAACATGCTCTATAGCCTTGGTTAATTTTTATAATAATATTCCGCCAGGAAAAGTTGGAACTGTCATAACAAATATCTCGCAATCGCTGAAGTTAGCCAGTAGAGGCAAGATAAAAGATATTATGTTAATATGGGTAGGGGACTTTAATTGTACGCTATGTCAGAATGCCGGGGACAATTTATGTGGAGCCTTAAGAGAAGACGGAGTATGCTCATCACACTTTAGGCATACTGTCTTAGGGTAGCATTTTAACGATCTCCTTTTTAGCCCCGATCTGGGATTTGTAAATGAGCTATATCCATCTCCTGTCCCTCTGTCTTGGACATTTAATGGGAGGAGACTTTGCTCTACGATTGACTATGTACTTATATCAAGTAACCAGGCACGTAGTCTCCACTCTTTCTATGTCTCTGGAAATCTACTTAGTGATCACTTTCCTCTTTGCTTGACTATTCTATTGCCCTCTAGCAAAATGTTTAGATCTCATAATAATAATGATCAGCTGCTGGAAACCATAGCAATTGGGAGCACTAATGGATATTCCCTTCGCTGGGCCCTGGTAGATCAAGCAAAACTAGTTAATACTGTGGTAAAGAAATGTAAATCTGTCTGAGTGAAGAAGCCGTCCGTGAAAAGATTTTAGCTTCATTTCTGGTTATAACCAATGAAATAAGTGAGTCTCTTATTAGACGAAAAAAGAGCAATGGTCAACAACATGGGTGGTTTGAGGCAAAATGCACCCAAGCACATTCTCAGCTTAAGAAAGAGTTGCAGAAAATTCCTAGAAAAGTGCCTGCCATAAGGACAGCCAGAGGGGTATATAAACAAGCACTAAGGGACAGAAAGGCCACAATGAAGAAGGAGGCTTGGGAGGCCTTATATTTGGCATCAGTAACTAAAGATAGCGCGGCATTCTGGAGGGCAATCAGGGCCCCCTTTTTAACCAGCGAGGTGGGCCCATCAATTGAGATAGCCGTAACCGAGCAACAGTGGATTAATCACTTTTACCAAGTATATAAAGGAGAGGGAAACCCCCTTATGGCTGATAATCATGCTCAGGAGTTTTCTGGTATAAACTGTTCTTTGCAGCATAAGGAACTAGAGTTTACTTTAGAGGAGGTGGAGCGGGCCCTTCACGCAAGTCAGGGTAGCAAGGCTCCAGGCCCAGATGGGGTCCCCGTAGATATATTTAAATCAAACGTCTCCATGTGGGGGCCCCTTTTGGTTCAGGTGCTTAATGCCAACTGTAGCACCAATTTTTTACCTAACTGGGTTGTATTCACTATCGTGCCCATTTTTAAAAAGGGCGACAGGCACGACCCAGGGTGCTACAGACCAATTTCCCTGCTGGACGCTATAACAAAGGCAGAGTTCTTCTCGAGCGCCTTCAGGATTGGGCTGAAGAGAACTCTGTCCTGTCAGATCTGCAATATGGCTTTCGGACCGGGCTAGGGACTATAGAGCAGGGCCAAAATCTCTCTCTTCTGGTGGGGAAATACACAAGGGCTAAGAAAGGGAACCTGTTTTTAGCATTTGTGGACCTCACGGCCACTTTTGACTGTGTGGTCCATAGTAAATTATGGTCAATTCTAGAAGATATGGGGGTTGAATCAAACATTATTTATTTTCTTAAACGTTTTTATTGTGATGCCAAGGCTCGTGTGCGCTATGGTTTGAGGGGAGAATGCTCAGAAGCCTTTTCGATTAGGAGTGGAGTCAGACAGGGCTGTGTTCTGGCTCCGTTCTTTTTTAACCTGTATATAAATGGACTGAGGGAGGCCCTTTTTAAGGATAACCAGGACTTTCCTTTAGTAGCTGGTCATCCAATTCCAGCCCTTCTGTATGCGGACGACGCGGTACTGATGTCTCGTACCCAAGTAGGCCTTCAGAGTGTCTTGGATAGCTTCTCCCTCTTTATGAAAGATCTAGGCCTAAGAGTAAACTCATCCAAAAGTTGTATTATGAGCTGTGGTAATGGCATCAAGAAGCATAAGGATATGTTTGTGGCAGCGCAAAAGATTAGGGTTTCAAAGAAATTCTCATATTTGGGCATTGTCTTTGCCTATAACGATACCTGGGTTCAAGCAGTTTCAGCTAAAAAACTGGCACTTCTACGCACTACATCTGCCTTAACTGCTTTTGCCAGAAAATTGGGAAAAAGACCCCCTGTGGAGCTTTAAAACATTTATAAAGCAAAGTGTGTTTCAGCGGCAGTCTATGGGAGCAGGGTTTGGGGCTTTGCCGGTCTGCTCCTAAATCAGAGAGTAGGAAATTCTTTCCTAAGATACATCTTATCCTCACCGAAAGGTTCTTCTGCATGCGCTTGCCACGAAGAGTTAGGGCTCCCATTTATCTCTGACCTAATTAGGCTTGAACCTGTGCTTTTATGGCACAGACTGTGGCTTAAAGACGAGGCCACATTGAACAGAGAAATTCTTTCAGATGTTTTGAACCTGGAAGGAGCAATGAGGATACCATGGCTAAGATATGTGTGTACTTTTCTAAAAGATCTTGGCCATCTTGAGTTCTTCAGTGACCCAAACACTCTTAAGACTATAACAAGGAAGGAATTAAGAAAATAGGGTATGCTGCTGTTAAACTCTAATAGAATGTCGCACAGTTTTGCACAACCAGATGCTTTTAACTGCTTTTAAAATTTAACCTTATTTAATTTTTGTACAAGGCGCCTATGATAGGTTTTTATTGACCCGTTTTAGGTTGGGAGTTTTTCATCGACTAGTCACTTTTCCTACAACGAACGACTGGTCCCAAAACCTTCAACCTTGCCCTTGTGATAATTCTTCACAGTCCACGATTCACGTCTCCCTTTTTTGTACATTTTACTCTGCTGCAAGGGCTTTGTTTTTACTACCTATACTGAAACAGTTTGGGCTACGCCAATGCCGACCAGCCTTACTGGCTTTACAATTTTTAGATAATGAGCATAGGGTTTTTAGGGTATCGATTTTTCTGAAAAAAGTTTTGTCCCATAGGAAACAATTGTCTATTATTTGATCTATTGTGTCAAGAGCTTTCTCTAGTTTAATACTGTTTTAACTTCTTAGGACTGGAGCCTAAGCTAACTTATATGTGAATTTTAAACTGTATGAATAATAGTACTGTATTTTTTATGTGCTTTTATGATCGTCTGTTCAAACAATCAAATAAAGCTTTCTTGACTTGACTTGACTAACTGTATTGCACTTTAACATTTCCAAACTGAATTCCCCCTACGTCTATGAGTATCTTTATGAACCTGTAACTAACCACATGTCCTAAAGATAACCTTTAACTACCTGCCTACCCTCCCCTTGCACATGTAACCCCCACTAGCAATGCCAAGCAACTTCAAACTCCTGTTCAACTTTTCATTCTCCCCCTATGCACCTGCTCAAGCGACAGCAAATACAAACCTACCCCTGCCCACCTGTCACAACATACAGCCTATAAGGGGAACCCTAGGCCCGCTGCCCCCCCCAGAGAGCCCTAATGAAGGCATGGGAGGGAGGGACAAAGAGAAAACACCACAAGGTTGGGCTACCAGTCACCAGGTCACCTGTACCTTAAATGGTGACTGCTAACTCAAGCAATGCCCCTAAATAGCTGTTGGGCTGTTATTGGGCTACAGACAAGCCCAACCACAAAATGGCAGTCGTTGGACTGTGATGGATCAGGTAGTACAACATTTTGTATACCCCCCCTATTCTGCATGTTTATACTAATTAGAATAATCTATTAATTGTAATACTATTAATGTGTTTGCATGAAGTTTAATCAACATTACTAATGTACGAAATACACGTGGGATTTGCATTTTGCATGGCTAAAATAATTTGTAATTAACATACGTACGCATACTAATACTAGGAAATTAGAATATCGCATGATATATGTTGCTTTTGTGACGTTATCGTAATGTCGCACCAGATGACATCAATGGGTGAATATGAACGCTTTAAATGTCGCCATACGCTAGATAATTACAAGCACATAGGGGAATTAGTGAGGGTTTAACATTTTATTCGCTATTTCTATGTATTAATTACTTTTTTGTGTTTTTTTCGTTGTCCTTTGGGCCTAAAACCAAGATGGCCGACAAACTGACACGACGTGATGGCCACCATTCCTCGAGGTTTCGGGCGAAGTGCGCCTGCGCCACAACATGTACCAGTGGCCTCGACATGACCCTAGACTCGCTGTGCTCAAGCAAGGTCACGATGGGAAGCCTGCCAAGCATTTTACAATGGACAGACACAAGGAACCGGAAGGATCATGTATAATGAAATAACCACCTGAACTGTGTGAAACCTCACCGGACGATCCCAACCAATCAATGGGATGAGCCCACATTTTTTAAAATGTATCTTCTAGACCTTACTTTCATTATAAAATGACGTTAGAATAGAGAAGAAAAACTACTGCTGTTCTCGTATTTTCCTTTTTGCTGACGAAGACGACGGTGACGCTACGCGACAAGACTGCTGCGTTCCTGAATCTTTGACAGACTAAATGCTGCCCAATTTCTTGATGAACTGAGGACTTCCTAAAATTTATGGGCACTGATCGATGCTTGTACATCTCTGGTCCTTGACCCAATCTTTGGGACTGTAGCGTGCTGCATGAAGAACTTTCGAATTCTGACTAATTGACGACCAAATTTGATGACTTAGAGGACGACTGATAGCCAGATTAGGTAAATATGGTGTTCTGTGGTTTGCGTAATGATTAATACATTTACTAGATGGAACTAAATTCTTGCATTAATTAGATAAACAAAATATTGATTAACAAGAAAATGTGTTTGGTCGTTTATTGGGAGAGGGTGATCAGGATCTTTGAGTATGTTTTAGCGGGACTAAAGAACAAGTTACTTACCTTCGGTAACGATGTATCTGTAAGAAACATTAGTTAGTTAGATTCCTCACCTTAGAATATCCCCAGGCGTCAGACTGGATCCGGAAGATTTTTCGTCAGCAATACCCCTTGCGCGTCGCTAGGCGTCGTCTGCGGCTCCGCGTCCGTCGTCGGCGTCGTGCGCCGGGATGACGTCGTCGGAGTACTTAGACGCCGCCCTCGCGCGCTGACGTCAGTTCTTGTACATAGCCTTCCGCGCCAGGAACGCAGAGCCATGCAAAGACCGACACTGGTGCCAAAAATAAAATCTAGGGGCCTGAAAGGACAACCTTAACCCTAGATGTCAGTTCGCAGAACGGGGAGGATGGGTGGGTCGGTGAGGAATCTAACTAACTAATGTTTCTTACAGATACATCGTTACCGAAGGTAAGTAACTTGTTCATCTGAAAGAAACACGTTAGTTAGATTCCTCACCTTAGAATAGATACCCAAGCAATACCATCCCCGGTGGTGGGTCTGCGAACCAAGATCACACCAGAAAGTCCTGGAGGACAGAACGGCCAAAGAAGCCATCCCTCCGGACTTGGCTGTCAAGGCAGTAATGCCTGGCAAACGTGTGTAGCGAAGCCCACGTTGCCGCCTGACAGATGTCCTGCAAAGGGACACCCCGTCCCAAAGCAGTGGTAGCCGCTGTGGCCCGAGTAGAATGGGCGCGCAGCCCAGCAGGAGGGTCCTTTTTAGCCAAGGAATAGCAAATTTTTATACACAAAACGACCCACCGAGAGATGGTCCGTTTGTGCACAGCTTTCCCCTTCTTAGCGCCCACGTACCCAACAAAAAGCTGGTCGTCCACCCGGAACTGTTTTGTGCGGTCCAGATAAAAGGAGAGCGCACGTTTTGGGTCCAGACGGTGGAGCCTCTCTTCCTCTTTGGAAGGATGCGGAGGCGGAAAGAAGGTGGGCAAGGTGACAGACTGCCCAAGGTGAAAAGGAGTCACCACTTTAGGAAGAAAGAAGGGACGAGGCCGAAGGACAACCTTGTCCGGATGAACAGAGAGAAAAGGAGGCTTTGAAGATAAAGCCTGGAGCTCACTCACCCGTCTAGCCGAGGTGATGGCTACCAGAAAAGCAGTCTTAAGAGTCAGAAGACGAAGAGGACAATTGTGAAGAGGCTCGAAGGGAGCGCACATCAGGAATGTCAACACCAGATTCAAGTCCCACTGAGGCATTACAAAAGGGACAGGAGGGAACGTGTGTGTAATGCCTTTGAGAAAGCGTGTAACCACAGGGGACTTGAAAAGAGAAGGCTGATCAGGAAGCCGCAAGAAGGCGGAGATGGCAGCAAGATAACCTTTCAGGGTGCCCAGGGCAGAGCCCTGCCGGGCCAGAGAAAGAAGGAAGAGGAGAACCTCAGAAAGAGGGGCGGAAAGGGGATCCACAGCCTTTGCTGTGCACCATGCCACAAATTTGTTCCACCGGCAGGCGTATACCGACTTTGTGGAGGGACGCCTGGCTGCCAGAATGATATCACAGACTTCAGGAGGCAAGTCAAATGGCATCAACTGCCGCCGCTCAATCTCCACGCATGGAGGTGGAGGCTGGACAGGTTCGGGTGGAGGACCGTCCCCTGCTGCTGCGACAGAAGATCCTCCCGAAGGGGCAGACGTATCGGGGGATCGGTCAACATACTGAGTAGCTCGGGATACCAGTATCTTCGTGCCCAATCCGGAGCCACCAAGATGACTTGGGCCCGGTCGTGCCTGATCTTCTTCAGCACTCTGGGCAGAAGTGGTATAGGCGGAAAGGCGTACAACAGACCGCAACTCCACTCGTGACGAAAAGCGTCGCCGAGCGAGTGCCGCCTTGGAAATTCCAACGCGCAGAACTGCTGACATTGCGCGTTCTCTTCTGTGGCGAATAGATCTAACCAAGGCTCTCCCCACTGCTGAAAGAGACCTTGCGCCACTTCGGAGTTCAGACGCCATTCGTGATCCATCATGCACCGGCGGCTGAGTTCGTCTGCTCTGGCGTTCAGAGAGCCCGCCAGATGTTGAACCACTAGGGTAACGCCCTGGTGTTCCAGCCATGTCCAGAGGCGCAGAGCCTCCTGACAAAGGGTCCACGACCCCACCCCGCCCTGTTTGTTGCAATACCACATGGCGGTGGTGTTGTCCGTGAACACCTGCACGACACTTCCCCTTACAGAGGGAAGGAAGGCTTTCAGTGCAAGCCGGATCGCTCTCAACTCCAACAGGTTGATGTGGAGACGAGACTCCGCCGGAGACCAGAGGCCTCTGATCTCCGCCTCTCCCATATGGCCACCCCATCCCAGGAGGGACGCATCCGTCACTACGACATGCTCCGGTTGGGGAAGGGAGAGGCTCTTGCCTTTGACCCACTCGCGGTCCGTGAGCCACCACTGCAACTGCTGTGCAGTGCCCTCCGAGATCAAGACATGGTCGGACAGGTTGCCGTGATGCTGGGCCCACTGAAACTTCAGGTCCCACTGCAGAGCCCGCATGCGCCGCCTGGCGTGATGCACTAGTAGGATGCAGGAGGCCATCAGCCCCAGAAGCCGCAACACTAGCCTGACCGAAACCCGGGATAGAGGCCGAAAGATGGGAATCAGGGCCTGTATATCCCGGACCCGCTGTTCCGGTGGATGGACCCGGAACCGCGCCGAATCGAGAACCGCTCCGATGAAGAGGAGCTTCTGAGAGGGACTCAGGTGCGACTTCGGCACGTTGATGGAAAACCCCAGCAAATGCAGGAGATCCGCCGTAGTCTGGAGGTGGGAGACGACTGCCTGGGGCGAGCCCGCCTTCAACAACCAGTCGTCGAGATAGGGGAAGACTGGAACCCCTGATCTGCGCAGATGAGCTGCGACCACCGCCATCACTTTCGTGAACACCCGAGGGGCACTGGTGAGGCCGAAGGGGAGCACGGTAAACTGAAAGTGCTCTTGGCCCACCGTGAACCGCAGGTAACGCCGGTGGGCCGGCAGGACGGGGATATGGAAATATGCGTCCTGCAAGTCCAACGCTACCATCCAGTCTCCGGGGTCTAGGGCAGCTAGAACCTGAGCCAACGTTAGCATCTTGAACCTTTCCTTTCGGAGGAAGGCATTGACGTTCCGGAGGTCCAAGATAGGGCGGAGGCCCCCCTTGCCCTTCTTGGGAACCAGAAAGTAGTGGGAATAACAACCACGACCTACTTCCGGACTCGGAACGCGCTCGACGGCCCCCTTGGCCAAGAGAGCCGAAACTTCCTCGCGGAGAAGATTCAAATGATCCCCCGAGATACGGTGGTGCTGCGGTGGCATGGCTGGAGGGGTCGTCTCGAAGGGGAGGGAGTAGCCCCTTCGGACGATTTGCAGCACCCACCTGTCCGATGTTATGGACCGCCAGTGGAGCAGGTGATGGCGAACTCTGCCGCCCACTGGCGTGGTATGGGCCTGAAAGCTCGGACTAGGAGGGCTTTGAGGCGGATGCTGCCGGGGTGGAAGTGGGCTGACCACGTCGGCCTCCATTTCCGCCACGGCGGAAGCCACGTCCGCGACCGCGCGCAGGTTGGTTCTGCGGCTGGTGGCTTTGCGGACGGGAGGAGGCGCCCCTTCCTTGGCCACGAAAGGGGCGAAAGGCGGAAGTTTGCGACCGCGGGGCCGAGAGGCCCAAGGACTTGGCCGTAGCCCGGGAGTCCTTAAAGCGGTTCAGCGCACTGTCCGCCTTCTCACCAAACAGGCGAGTGCCATCAAAGGGCATGTCCATGAGGGTGTTCTGGACATCCCCGGAAAATGACGTGGACCGCATCCAGGCGTGGCGGCGGAGCGCCACCGTGGTGGAAATCGCCCGACCCAGCGAGTCCGTGGTGTCAAGCCCACATCTTATGGCGTGCCGTGCTGCATCCCTCCCATCGGCCAAAGCCTGGGTAAGACGCGTCTGGACCTCCTCCGGACACAGGGGCAGCACGTCCTCCACCGTATCCCACAGGGAATGGGAATAACGGTCCAAGAGACAGGCGGTATTTAAGGACCGCAGGCCCAAACTAAGGGACGAGAACAGTTTCTTGCCAAACTGCTCGAGCCTCTTGGAATCCCGGTCCGGCGGAGCGGTCGGGAAGGAGGATTGGGATGTAGAGGCCTGGATAACCAGGCTCTCGGGGGTGGGGTGTTGGGACAGGAAACTGGGGTCGCCCGGAGCAGGGCGGTGGCGCCTGGCAACGTTCCTATCCACAGGAGGAACTGTGGAGGGCTTGGACCAGGTGCCCTGCAGAACGTCAGTGAGGGCCTCGTTGAACGGCAGCAGAGGCTCAGTGGAGCTTGCTGAGGTTTGAAGCACCTCAGTGAGGATGTTGGTCCTCACAGCCACGGCAGGCAACTCGAGCCCAAGGGCCTCAGCCGCCTTGCGCAGCACCACAGAAAATGCCGCACCCTCCTCCGAAGCCACGGTCGGAGGAGAAGTGAATCCAGCGTCTGGCGAGGTGTCCAGCCCACTGGCCTCCCCCAGTTCATCTGCCCAGTCCTGTGAAAGCTGTGACTGGACAGCCAGAGGGTCCTCGAACCCCTCCCAGTCGCCCCCTCCTTCCGATTCCTGATAAACAGGAGGAATGACCGGAACCGGACTGTAGAGATGGTAGGTCTCAAGCGGCGTCGGATGCGGCGTCGATCGACGCCGCTGCGGCGCCGGGTCCGGATGAGGGCTAAACTGGGGCAGTATCGGCGCCAACGGCGTCGGCGGCGCCGGAGGTGTAGGCGTGCGCGCCGGCGGCGCCGGTGACGGCGTCGGTGGTTCAGTCGCCGGCGCCGGTGGAGGAGTGACTAGGTCAACCGGCATCGACCGGGGCCCAGGCATGGGCCCCGCGGGGACCTGCGGCGTCGAGACCGGAGTCGTCGACGGCGCCGGGGCCGGAGCCGCCGGCAGGCAAGGTCGCCCAGTCGAGTCCGCGGGGCCCGAAGGCGCGCCAGCGGGCGTCGACGGCGGGGCCAGGCTCCTCATGGCCGAGAGGAAGGCACTGACCTCCGCCGGCGTCGCGTTAGTCCCAGGGACCGGAGGGTATGGGGACGGGCGCGGCGCCTGCGGCTCCGCCGGAGCCGCGGGGGTGGAACCACCCTGACCCTCGGCCGAGTCGCGCGACCGGCGAGGGGAGTCCGAAGAGCGGTGTCGCCTCTTGGACTTCTTTGAGTGTTTGGACTTACCCGACGACTTGGAGCCGGACGAACGATGACGTCGGCTAGGGCTCCGCGAGCGATCCTTGGACCTCCTCCTGGACCGGGATCGCGCACGACGCGGAGCCGAGTGGCGAAACTCGAGAAGCTTGCGGGACCGCTCCCGCCTAGCCTTCGAAGTCAGGGCCTGGCAGTCGTTGCACGACTCCGCGTCGTGGTCGGGGCCTAAGCAGAAGAGGCACCGGCGGTGGTGATCGGTCACCGACATCAGTCGATGGCAATCCTCACAAGCCTTGAACCCAGGCATCCTACCGGCACCAGATGTCGATGACAGGGATCAAAAATGATCAAAAAGATTTAGTCAAAAAAGACTAAAAGGGGTAGCTCTCCCGGATCTGCGCTTACTGGCGCGGAAAAAAGAAGAACTGACGTCAGCGCGCGAGGGCGGCGTCTAAGTACTCCGACGACGTCATCCCGGCGCACGACGCCGACGACGGACGCGGAGCCGCAGACGACGCCTAGCGACGCGCAAGGGGTATTGCTGACGAAAAATCTTCCGGATCCAGTCTGACGCCTGGGGATATTCTAAGGTGAGGAATCTAACTAACGTGTTTCTTTCAGATTCATCATACCAATCCAACTAAATGATCCATTGATCACGTGGGAAGAGTATCTTAATGTTTAGGCTTAAGGTGTGTAGATATAAGAATATTAGTGTATAGATGTGTAAATAATTATCTCTCCATAAGTCATAAGGTATTCTTTCCATGTCAGCGCTTGGAACACTCATCTCTCCTGTAAGTGGAGACCAGTAAGAAGTGAAGTGTGAATGTTGGTGTTATGAGCCCCACCAGTGATTGAATGAATGAATGTGTTAACGTGATGTCTGGTCTGTGATAAAGGGAGGATATTTGGTACGGGTTTTGCCTTGATATCCATTACCCAGGTTTCCGCGCTGCATCAGTTTTTCTGGTAGCAGAGTTATGGTTTTTATTGTTTTGGTTTGGTGATTATTGCTTATACATTGCTTATTGATTATTGATCGATATCGGTGTATGTATTAGCACTATATGTGAGTCGCGTCAGGTTCTATGTTGTTTGCACGGCTTCTGGGATGTAGGAAGGCGGAAGTTTGTAACGGTTCCGTAGTAGAGCAGAGGTAAGCGCTGCTCTCGGGAAAGACGGAATTGTTGTTGCCCATAGGTACACGGGGAAAACGTGTGACGATTGGAGTTGCACGACGCATTGTCTGGGTTAGATTCGGTGACATCGTCGTGTGTTGCCATTAGAGATATTCTTGCATAAGAGGAGTGTATGGTAGAGAAGGTCACCTGTGAAATTTTGGTCTTAAGTAACAGGAGTCCAGAAGGTACTCTGATAACGCTTATCACTGAAAAGGTAGTAGGTTTCCCTTAGCTTGCTAGAAGTGCTACTTTTTTAACGAGTGTCATAATTCTGTAGTAGGACAGACTGTTCGCTGTTCTCGAGAAAGACAGAATTCTGTGAGAATGTACTACATTTTCTGTGTGTAAGTGCGTGAATGAAATAGCATTCGGGTTAATTGCGAAACTCTGGTTTTATTTCTCAGGAGCATTGCGTCTCCAACTAGGTGTCTTAATTCTGGAGAATCGGTTAGCTGATGTTTGTTAGAAGGGTAAGGTAGAGGGATGTGCTACTTTATCAACAGAAGTAACGATTCCGTAGTAGGGCAGAGGTAAGCGCTGCTCTAGGGAAAGACGGAATTCTTGTGAAAAAGGTCTTTAACTATTCTTTGGTTAGCAAAGCGGACAATGGTGGCGTTTTTATGTCGTTACTAACAGATCTGTGAATTTTAAGAACGTAAAAAGCTTACCGAGGGAATTTTGTAAAGGAGGGGTCAACAGGAGCAGGAGCTGCGACAGTGAGAAAAGCTGACGTCAGAAAAGCTGCGCTGGGATTGGCTAGTCAGTGAGTAACGTAGACGCCCTTGAGTGATGCACTAGTGTATGCCGCGCTGATTGGTGCGCGAGTGTGAGACGCGCTGGAGTTGGAGAATTGCAGAAGTGACGAAAACGCTCCAGATTGGTGCGTTAGTGTGAGTCGCGCTACGATTGGTCAGAACAACGGAACAGTCGTAAGGAAAGACTAGCGATACACGGAAGACAAAATGATGTATTACGATCCACCAGAAAAGGAGAAAAAGTCCTGGTTTGGGAAAATTAGGAAGTGGTTTAAAAAGGACAAACCGATTGTGACTTGAGAAGGACAGTTACTTCCCCCACCGAAAACCCTTGCATCCTTTATGGTTGCGAAATACGGATATCATACTTGTATTTGGTTAGACAATTGGGTAAAATACACCAAGAATGATGGAGTCTTGGCATTTCCAGAGCATGGTTCATTAAATTTAGCAGTTTTGAGAAATTTGAGAGAGAAAATGATGAATCTAGAACCAAGACCTAGACCAACACAGTTTGATGCACTGACAGAATGGGAATATGAGATGCATGACAGAGAAAGACAGAGGAGTGGCGGAAGGTATAAATACATGTTTGGTAGATATGGGCATGACACTCATGATGAGAGAATGAGAAGGTGGCGGAATGCAAGTATGACTGAAGGTCTGTTTCCTGTGAGAACTGCTGAAGAAGTTGGAGGTAGAAAATGTACGGAAAAGAGACATAATGTAGAATCAGGAGGGTATGGAGTGCATGAATCGGAAGATGATGTTCTTGATGACATGTTTTATAAAAATCCACCTCCGTATCAACCAGAATCTGAAATGTTGGCACCAAGTGCCCCAATGAGAGAAACTTTACGAATCATTAAGACAGAACCAGTGTCCCAAGAATTAGGGAAAAATAATTCCATTAGAGAGGTAGAGAGAAAATCGGATAATGAAATAAATGGTGAAAATTCGGCAGAATTAGCCAAAACAACTTTAGAATTAACTGAAAAGATAAGAGAATTGACCAAAAATTTAGAAGCTGTAACTGTTCCAGTGACTATAGGCCCTGTGATGCCTATTTTTGATAAACAGAAAGATAGTGAACATTGTTTAACAGTTCCTTATAACAGTAATAAACAGACTGAAAAGCCAAAGCAAAGCCTAAATGAAAATCCATGGAGACAGACAATGAGTATAATTGAGCCAAACGTTTCGAATAACCCATTTATAGGTCCAAATATGGCAGAAAGACATACAATGGAATCAGTATTAGAGACTCAAAGGGACACAGAACGAAGTAATGTAGAGAAACCAGTAGGTCCAACTTCAGAAGAATTGAGCGAATGGTTGAGAAGTTTGCAGAGAAAAGACAAAGAACCCCAATCAATAGATGTGGCCAAATTACGAATGGTACTAGAAGAGTCAATAGTAGGAACTATTCCCACATAGAAGTAAAAAACTTATCAGGATGAGGAATTACTGTTTCTGTGCAAAAGTGTAACATGGAGAGCAAAAAATCTGCATGAAAGACTAGAAGAAGTAGCAAATGATATGGGTATAGATATTGAACAGGTGAAGGCTTTACAAAAAATATATCGAATAGATTTTACTGAAAAAGATATTGAGAATTTGAATACCACAGGACGAATCAGTCAGATTAAGGAGATAATCATTTTGTTGAGAAAATGGGGAGATGTAGATAAATGGAGAAGCAGGTGGTACCGAAAACGAGATGATGCCTCAGATAAAACATTTGCAGCGTTCCCTGTGAGAGAAAAGGAAAAGGTAGTAACAGAATGCCCCATGAGAGAAATTCCAGGAGGAGGATATGTACATGTTCCATGGACTAGACAAGATATTTTGTCATTTACAAATGATTTCCCTCGACTATGCGAAAAGTCCGTCGAGTGGTATAGGCAAGTGGACAGATTTGTGAAATTATCTAAAGTATTATGGATTGATCTAAACAGTCTATTTGACATAATAGTACCAGCAGATTTATGGACAGAGTGCAAACTTATGATAAATTGGCCAACACAGGAATACCCTAGGGATCCATAGGCAGGAGCACCTGACCAAGAAGTCATAAAGACATATGAACAGGTTATTGCCTTTCTGAAAAATAAAGTACCTCCCAAAGAGACAGATTGGGTGAAAATTGACAGAACTCATCAGGAAAGTAATGAGTCGGTACATGCCTACTACGAAAGGTTGATTTTGGCCTTTAAACAATTCAGTGGTGATGATAATTTGAGTGAAAAGGATTTGAGTAATTTTGTATACAGATTTGTATATGGTCTACGTCCAGAAATTAGTGAGATGATCAAACAACATACTGTAGATTGGCAAAACAAGAAAATAGATGAAGTATTGAGACATGCAAAATATTTCAGTAATGAGATTGAAGCCAAACAGCGTAAATTAAAAGAGAAAGCTATGTGGGCACAAGTAAAAGTGGCAGAGAGACAGGAAGCTCAGTTAGCGGAACAAGCGAATAATACAGGATCCAGATCAAAATTCACTCCTGGGAAAGGTAAGGGAAATTTTAATATAGGAAAGCTAAAAAGAAATTCCCATGTCATAATTGCGGTAGAGTAGGGCATTGGAAATCCGAGTGTAAATTTCCCCCAAGTACTAATAATGAAAATGCATCATTGAATCCACAGGTGCAGAATGAGGTGAGTGGTCAACCGCAGCGACAGCAGCAGGTTGTTACCCAACAGAATCAGGTGCCAAAACCGCCTTTTCCACAAAGCAAAAACTCACAGATGTAGTGGGGGCTGCAATTTACATACACACATTGCTAAGTTAGCATAACCGCGTTAGATACTAAAAAGCCATCTTGCCACTTTTTGCTGCTTTTGCACACGACACTGCAGTTACATGTTATTAATTGAAAACTGCTTGCTCGCCTTTTCTTCACATGAGAACTGTCTGTTGTTATAACAATACTAGGTACAGGGGGTCCTAGGGAATGTTTAAAGACCAACACCAAACTCTATGCCCTGTCCAACAATTCATTAACCAAAGGAGTCTGGTCGTCTAATCGTTAACGATAAGTCAGAGATAATTCTACAGACATGCAAAAATCTTTAAGTACAGTTCGACTTAGAAGGATTTCCATCAATTACCAGAAACTGGTCAGTCTCATCATCTGGATATCCATCCTTCCCACCACTAAAACCTCTCCATAGCAGAGGTAATATCTGTGGTGCGGGTGTCAAACAAAGCGCAAAATTTTAACTAGGAAGGAGGAGAAACAGCAAAGATCGCCGGCTCAGTTATAGTGAATATCAAGAATGATGTCAAAAATGTGCAGTGCAAAAATGTGACGTTTATTAAAAAAGGAGTTAGAGGAAAGAAAGGTATTTATTCAAAATATTCCTACTAATCCTTATGATAAAAATTGGTGCAAAGCCAGCTTTGAAAACATAGGCTGTGCTACAATACGGTCGACATGTTTCAGCCTTCCTGACTCATTAGTCGTCGGCTTTCTTCAGGACCTTAAACCATATCTGTATTGCTACTGCAACAATAAGTGTGTCAAAAAAATATATATAAAGTGTGTAAATACAACCTTCTTGGTGTACATCCTTTTGTGCAAGAGGTATAGTCGTATTACCTATTCAACGAAAAGAAAATGCAAAGTCTGTAATAAATATATCGCTCTCTTAATGTGATTCTAATTTATAAAGATTAATCAATTCATATTGGTGATTACTAACATTATTATAACTCCAAGTGCTTACCTGTTTTGCACAAGGAGTAAGCCTCACCTCACCCGGTAGTTACTCAGGTTGATGGAGGCCCCTCCCTTGAAAAAGAGGGGATCCGTTTTTAATGATCCATAGGTATAAGAGTCTACATGAAGTCCCTTATGTAATTAACTCTTGTTCTGGTTGCTGTCTAGCGCATCACATTTAGATCGACAACATTGGTTCTGTACTGACACTCTTCAAAATATCTCTCTTTTAAACATAAGTCTTAAAAACAGCATAAACATATTGTTATTTATGTGGCATCGCGTCATCTTCCTATGCTGACATAATATAGATGTCACGCAAAAGAAAAGATTCTCTTAATGCTTACATAAGCCCTTCATCGTGTTAGGTCCGGCAGAATAATCGCATCTGCAACTACCCAGTTACTGTAGGAACTCAGAGAGGGAAGTTACATCTTTTTGTTAAGCGCTATCTCATGGCTGGTAATCGAGCGATTCATCGCCACATGATTACTACCACTTTTTTGGTATGTGGCCAGTCATGCGAGCAGGGCCCGTTAATATTGGGAGATGTTGACCTAACTATCATGTGTCAAATCTCGTAAATAACTCTTTCTTTAAATAACTCTTTTTCAAATAATATCTTGACCCCAAATAGCGGTTTTGTCCTGAGATAGCTAAAATTTGTTTGCACAATAAAGTTGCATGCGCCAGGAAGAATAGAAGTAACACGTACAACCAAAAGAACTACTGTTTCCTGAATGATAGATGTCATTTTGTAGTTCTATATGACGTCATGATCAAGTGCAGTTAGCTTAGACCAGGCTCCTGTATCGATGTGAATGAGCACTTGATGACGTAAAATGGATGCCAAATAGCGGATTCTTATTTGCATAACAGTTGCATGCGCCAGTAAGAAATAAAGTTACAATTAAAAGAACTACCGGTTCCTGATGTCATTTTGTAGTTTTATACAATGTCATCATTTAGTGCAGGCAGCTCCCATATTAATGTGAATGAGCACATGATGCCATTGGTAGACGCACGTGTGACGTCGTCCGCGCGTCGTCGTTTGCAGCATAAAAAAAGATTGCGACGACAATATGGCCACCTCCCAAACGGCTCAGGTAGATCCAGAGGTACCGACGGAGAGGTAAGCCCTGTATTTCGCATTATGCTGTAATATTGACAGAGCAGATCGGTAGAGTTGTGTTCTCTCCGTTTCTTTTAATTTTGATTTTGACTTTGTGGCGAGCGATGAATCACTCGATTCCCAGCCATGAGACAGCGCTTAACAATAAGATGTAACTTCCCTCTCTGAGTTCCTACAGTAACTGGGTAGTTGCAGATGCGATTATTCTGCCGGACCTAACACGATGAAGGGCTTATGTAAGCATTAAGAGAATCTTTTCTTTTGCGTGACATCTATATTATGTCAGCATAGAAAGATGACGCGATGCCACATAAATAACAATATGTTTATGCTGTTTTTAAGACTTATTTTTAAAAGAGAGATATTTTGAAGAGTGTCAGTACAGAACCAATGTTGTCGATCTAAATGTGATCCGCTAGGCAGCAACCACAACAAGAGTTAATTACAGAAGGGACTTCATGTAGACTCTTATACCTATGGATCATTAAAAACAATTCCCCTCTATTTCTAGGGCGGGCCTCCATCAACCTGAGTAACTACCGGGTGAGGTGAGGCTTACTCCTTGTGCAAAACAGGTAAGCACTTGGAGTTATAATATTGTTGGTAATCACCGACATGAATTGATTAATCTTTGTAAATGAGAATCACATTAAGAGAGCGATATATTTATTACAGACATTGCATTTTCTTTTCGTTGAATAGGTAATACGACTATACCTCTTGCACAAAAGGATGTACACCGAGAAGGTTGTATTTGCGCACTTTATATATATTTTTTTGACACACTTATTGTTGCAGTAGCAATACAGATATGGTTTAAGGTCCTGAAGAAAGCCGACGACTAATGAGTCGGGAAGGCTGAAACATGTCGACCGTATTGTAGCACAGCCTATGTTTTCAAAGCTGTCTTTGCACCAATTTTTATCATAAGGATTAGTAGGAATATTTTGAATAAATGCATTTCTTTCCTCTAACTCCTTTTTTAATAAACTTCACATTTTTGCACTGCACATTTTTGACATCATTCTTGATATTCACTATAACTGAGCCGGCGATCTTTGCTGTTTCTCCTCCTTCCTAGTTAAAATTTGGCGATCTGTTTGACACCCGCACCACAGATATTACCTCTGCTATGGAGAGGTTTTAGTGGTGGGAAGGATGGATATCCAGATGATGACACTGACCAGTTTCTGGTAATTGATGGAAATCCTTCTAAGTCGAACTGTACTTAAAGGTTTTTGCATGTCTGTAGAATTATCTGTGACTTCTCTTTAACGATTAGACCACCGGACTCCTTTGGTTTATGAATTGTTGGACAGGGGATCGAGTTTGGTGTTGGTCTTTAAACATTCCCTAGGACCCCCTCTACCTAGTATTGTTATATTTTCTTGTGCAGCTGATGGCTGCGGGTCCGTTTTAGCTTCCTGACTACACCATTTGGGTAGTTTTGCTGTTCTGGCACGTTTTGCCTGGTTTCATGGGTTTTGGTACAAGGACACTCTAAATGATCTTTTAGTTAGCAGCACACCATAATAATACATCGTAATTAGGCCTGTTACAGCCTTTCACGATATGGCAGAATTCAGTGGTTTGGCGTACGATGACGCCGTTTACCGATCCATACTTGACAATACACCAAGTATTTTAGAGAACATTCCTGGGCTTGTAGGCCCATCAGTTGACGACTGGAGCCAAGTCTTGTCCTTGAAAAAGTCTCATTCACGGACCATGATACATGGTGCAATAATGAGAGAATATTTACAGGGGAATTGTGCACCGTCAGGCTTGATTGTCACTAATGACCCCGTCTATTCCTTCAGGATAAAATTTTCCTGAGGGATTGGTCCTTAATAGCGTGGCGCTGCACGCACGACTGGCTTATTTTAATAATCAGCTTGGCAAAGCGAGTAGCGGACGCAATTTTGATTGAAATACAAGCGTTAGAGGCTCAAATTAAAACAACTGTTACAGCCACTTTGTTTAAAAAAAAACAAGAAGAATCAAATAAAACAAACAAAGAGCTTAAAGACTCAATACTGACATCTAAGATTGATCAATTTAAGAAAGACTTGGCTAAATTCAAACATGAGGTGGTTTATCCATATACAAGTGAGACCTACACTCCACCAGAATTCAATAGAAAAGGCCGTCGATATGGCTCTACATATTCAGGAAGTAGTTCTGACGACAACATTAGTGATACGGAAGGTCTAGAAATGAATAGACAACAACACAGAGGACGTGGCAATAGATGGAACTGGAGAGGACAGTACACACCCCAGTTTCAACAATGGTGCCCACCTACACCATGGGGATATCCACCTCAACATTTTCAACCACTGCCCCAAGGCCCTTTTCAAATGCATCAACAAGACCCTAGTCATCCTCCTTTTTTAGGGTTTGGCCTAGGAAGGCCCAGAGGCAGAAGAAGGAGTCGACAGGCACAAGTGCACTGGAATCAACCAATATCCATGCCCCAACAAATGAGTACACGCAGCCAATCCAAGAAGAGCCAACCACAACCAGGAATGAGTACAGGAGTAGTTTAGTAATAAACTTGAGCAAAAAGATCCTGACAACAGATGAAGAGTCTGTTCTCAATAAAGGTCTTGGATTTGTAACTATGACAGATGGGGATGATTTTCAAGTCCAATGCGAACTTGCAAAATTTTTACGCAAGATACGTCTTCATTTTTCTTTAAAGACAGGAATTTAATTCAACCCACAGCAGATAACATCAATACTGGTCTAAAGAAGCGGTCCACGTTTAACCCCCCACTACAGAGTGTACCTCCACAAGTCCTCACTTTTGAGAGAGCGGTAACAGAAGAGATCACGACTTTGTGTGAAAATAAAAACCAAAATAAGAGAAACAACTATAGCAACTTACCTAAGAAAGAACAACTGGCGTTACGAACCCTCACACAGGATCAGACCATCACAATAAAGCCCGCCGATAAAGGCGGAGCTATTGTAATTCAGGAGACTGAAGTTTATCGACATGAATGTGAGAGACAACTAGGGGACAGAAGGTTCTACCGCCCCCTCAAAGAGGACCCAACAGAAAGAATTAAGAAAGCAATCACAGAAGCAGTAGAAGAGGCACTGGTAGAGGGTTGGATTACAACACAAGAGGCACTTTTCCTTCAGACTCCGCATCCCGTGTTGCCTTACTTTTACACTCTACCCAAAGTGCATAAAATTCAACGTCCACCACCAGGGAGACCTATAATATCAGGACTCGGTTCGCTCCTTGAGCCTCTGTCTACCTTTGTAGACCACCTTTTGAGGCCCTTAGTCAAGAAAATGCCTACGTATCTACAAGATACGAAAGATGTCCTGCGTTTATTACCAACTGTGGAATTTGATAGAGAGACTTTTAAGTCTCCTTTGATGTAGAATCATTATATACATCTATTCTACAGGATGAAACGTTAGACACTGTTGCTTCCATTCTAAATGAGATTGAGCTAGATTCCATCACCCCCGTTCATTTTATTATGACACTCGCCCATTTAGCAATGAAAGAGAATTTCTTCAAATTCGAAGAAACAGTGTATCTTCAAGTCTCAGGTACTAGCATGGGAAGCATTTTTGCACCGAGCTTGGCCAATTTATATGTACATACATTCGAACAAAAATATGTACTGAATTCTGACAACCCCTTCCATGATTCGATTCGACTATGGAAGCGTTATATTGATGATATTTTTGTAGTGTGGCGAGGCGATCTGACTTCAATCTCCACTTTCTTACAATGGCTGAACACACGGAACGATTTTTTGAGGTTCACAGTTGAGGCTCACAAAGAAAAGTTAGCTTTCTTAGATTTATCTATCTTTGTCACCTCTGCAGGGTTAGAAAGCGAACTGTACCGGAAACCAATGGCCCGGAACTCTCTCCTTAGATATGACAGTCAACATCCGAAGTCATTAAGAGACAATTTACCGTATGGTAAATTTTTGCGTGTTAGAAGAAATTGTTCCACATGAGAAAAATATCAACTTCATGCTCTTAACCTTACAGAACAACTGATTGAAAAAAAGTATCCTAAGAGATTGATTAAAAAGGCTTTGAAACATGCCACTAATAACAATAGAGAGGCATTAATAGAACCTCCAGTTGAGAAACCCTCTATGGACCGTTTAACTTTGGTAAATACCTTCAGTACACTAACCAATGGTATCCAGAAGAGCATTAAGAAACATTGGCGACTTCTGAATTCCTGTAAAGATAAAATTCAGCTCCCACTATTCTCTTTAAAGAGAGGAATGAATCTTCTAGATAAATTAGTTCACACACGACCAAAAGAACTGAAACAAAGACAAGTTAGAACACCATGGGATTTACCGGCGGTCAAGGGACATCATCCTTGTGGTGTTTGTACTATTTGTCCACAGACAAAACATTCAAAATCCATAGACATTGGAACAAACAGGCCCTGGGAACAAAGAACTTTTTCGAATTGTAATAGTGACAATCTGATCTATTTGATAGAGTGTCCGTGCAAATGCCAATATGTAGGTATGACCACTCGGAAAGTCAGATTACGGATGCTAGAGCATAAAAGCACATTTAGGTGCAAAAAAACAAACACAAAGTTGACAAGACATTTTCTTGAAGCTAACCATCAAGCAGATGATTTCACTTGGACGGTTTTAGAAAAACCATATATACCATCCCATGTGAGTGATATATCTCGATTTTTATTCTTGAGAGAACAGAAATGGGTTTTTAAATTCCATAGCGATTTTACTGGTTTAAATGATGGTATACCTTGATCTTCTCTATAAATTGCAGGACTCATAACACTACTTATTGATCACATTTCATAAGTATTTACAACATCGTTGTAGTGTCTGGTATAATCATTTTTATGAGGTGCCAAATTTAAGATCAGATGTGTATGCATAAATTAGAATCACATTAAGAGAGCGATATATTTATTACAGACTTTGCATTTTCTTTTCGTTGAATAGGTAATACGACTATACCTCTTGCACAAAAGGATGTACACCAAGAAGGTTGTATTTACACACTTTATATATATTTTTTTGACACACTTATTGTTGCAGTAGCAATACAGATATGGTTTAAGGTCCTGAAGAAAGCCGACGACTAATGAGTCAGGAAGGCTGAAACATGTCGACCGTATTGTAGCAGAGCCTATGTTTTCAAAGCTGTCTTTGCACCAATTTTTATCATAAGGATTAGTAGGAATATTTTGAATAAATACCTTTCTTTCCTCTAACTCCTTTTTTAATAAACTTCACATTTTTGCACTGCACATTTTTGACATCATTCTTGATATTCACTATAACTGAGCCGGCGATCTTTGCTGTTTCTCCTCCTTCCTAGTTAAAATTTGGCGATCTGTTTGACACCCGCACCATAGATATTACCTCTGCTATGGAGAGGTTTTAGTGGTGGGAAGGATGGATATCCAGATGATGACACTGACCAGTTTCTGGTAATTGATGGAAATCCTTCTAAGTCGAACTGTACTTAAAGGTTTTTGCATGTCTGTAGAATTATCTCTGACTTCTCTTTAACGATTAGACCACCAGACTCCTTTGGTTTATGAACTGTCTGTTGTTCACATCCCTAGCCGTGAGCTGCGACCTTGGTCTGAACATTGTGTAGACAATGTATGTTTTTGAGTTCAGGTTGATCGGCCCACTATTTAGCCATAACACGCACGCAGCTGCAAATACCTGAAAGTCGAGTGCTTTTAATATTGCAGGCTGCATGTTTAACACACATTCTGAAGAAGAGCTTTCCTAGGAGCAGAGACCTGATCCTGTGATGTGATTCGACTAAGCTGATCTTTACGGTATGGGGTTCCCCATTCAAGCCTAGAGACCTTCTATTAGTCTAATAATATTAGCTTCTTAGTGAAGGGAAGGTGGCTGTAACCCACTGTCATTTATAACATGATTTCTCCCTTTATTTTCTATGGTATTGTAACAATGCTAATGGTTTTGATTTTAATTATTTGTCTGCTTATGTTAGCCAAAGTTCTGCATCTTAGGACACGAGGTTTATAAAATAAACTCTTTAAACTTTACCGTGTCCTTGTTTACTCTTGTTGTGGACTGATATGAGAATAATTACAAACAGGTATTTCTGATTCCTACCATTCCTGAGAGTACTCTAAGTCGCTTGTTCTGGGTTGTCTATACATTGGGACCTCCGTGCTAATACGGATAACGAATGGGATACTGATGCTGGTCGGATAGAGGTTCTGGGTTCTGAGGTGAGTTTTTGGTACACCACAATTCACTGAGGTCCTGGTTTCCTGCGCATAGTTCTGTGCATGAGCAGAATCCCTGCAACATGGCGCACCTAACGTTTGGTCTATTGATTTGAAACGCCTTAGTAGTGCTTATATTAGTCCACGACACCCTCACTCTTGTTTCCGGACAACGGGAGTGACGGATTTTGATCTACCTATTATTTACCTGATAGGTTCATTCAAGCTTGATCATTATAAAGGTTTTTGAACCCTTGTGCTACTGATAAAACTCGTTGTAGATCTTCTGTCTGTGTCCTAATGTCGGTCGATATTCCGGCACATAGCCGTACAGCCCTACGACGTCACTTGACGCAGTATGGGGTGCCGGACAACGGTATGGCGGTAATTTTTGTGGTAAGTGCTGATGCGTCGTTTCCTTGTGAGTTGTTTTACTCTTGGGTGACTTTGCCGGCAGTGGATGAAGGCGACAATACGTTTCACTCCTATACTGCCACGGCACTGCCTGCAAACTATACGCCATATAGGACTCAAGAAATTCCTCTTTCTGCTTGGCAGCATACTATTTGGTTTAATAGCGCCCTTCCCCATGCGGTTATACCGGCGAGAATGGGCCCTTTGTCAATTGCAGGGGCCACATGGCCGGTACTGGCCGGATTTACGCCTCATCCCCGCTATCTTCAGGTGACGTTGGCTGAGTTGCGTTTACTTCACACAGCCCTTATTACAGTGCATAGGGCTTTAGTGCAGTACGTGTCACGCAACGTGCAGGTGGGGGCACCTGCTGTTGCGGGACAACCGACTGATCACCATGCAGTGGTTATTAGTCCGGTTATGGTTAATTCGGTAATGGGCAAGCGCCCCCAAAATAAGGATGAATTACCTTATTGGCTTGCTGAGAAATTTGACCAACTGGAAGCAGTTTTTCCGAATACTACTCCTGTGGAGAAACACAGGATACTCACCATTAGTTTGCCAAAAGACTGAGGGCATATGTAGGTAGCATCACATTTACCGATTCATAAATACCGAATTTTACCGATTCGGTATTTATGAATCGGTAAATAGTATGTAGGTAATTAATCGGTAATCATTACCGATTCGGTAAATATCGGTATTTATGAATCGGTATTTACCGAATCGGTAATAATGCATCCCTTCCCATTGATTTCTATGGGCCTGGAGGCCCATAGGCATGAATGGGAAGCCAGTTACTATTACCGATTCGGTAAATACCGAATCGGTAATAGGGGAGGCATTATCATGGGTGGCAGGGTGTCACATTGACACCCTGTTGCACCCCTGATTCGTGCATGTGTGCACATGTGGCGCACATACATGCCCTAAGGGCATGTATGTCTGCCACATGGCACTTCACAACTTGCACAAAAATGCTTTTTTAAAGGTATTCGTCATTTACCATCAACTTGTAGTTGGTGGTAAATAACGAATCCAGACACCAATTATGCACTCACTTGAGTGCCCCCTACATAGCATTTCTGGATTCGGTATTTACCGAATCGGTATTTTACCGATTTCTTAAAATTCCGATTCGGTAAATACCGAATCCAGAAATCAGCCACCTACATCCCAAGTGCCTCAATACCGGTCGGTAACGGGATATTTACCGAATTTCGGCCGTTACCGACCGGTATTTGGCTTCCTACATATGGCCCTGAGTCCCAGAAATGGCCGATTGTGCCAACTGGGGCAAGGTCTTTGCCGCGACCTACTCGAAGTGCTTTGGCACTCCGTCTATGTCTGTGCTTCCCTCCGTAATCAAACGTGTTCAGGAGAATCACGGCGTGGAGGCAGACGTAGAATTAGGAATGCGGCTTGTCGGTGTGTTCGATGTGGTTGCTTCCATGATAATGGGCAACCTCAAGGGAGATGCTATGCAATTCCAAGTGGCTAATAAATTAGCCGTCGTAGACGAACTCGACAGGCCTAAGCAGTTCGCTAAGATTATAGCGGAAGCCTATAGAACTGTTGGCCGTAGCGCCTTAGGTGTTAAACCAACGGTTATGGTTCCTGATTTGATACAGCAAACTAAGGTGAGTTCGTCTAGTAAAGACGAACGCCCACATTTTCCAAAACAAAATTGGCGAAACAAGAAACAGGGAAAGCAGCAACAGAAACAGGGGTCTTGTCCTGCCTCTCCCGTTCAGTCAGGTGGTGAACGCACATATGATCTGCACGATCGATCCACTATTAAGTCACCTGATAGATTTCAGGTTTCTGAACAACGTTCTCCTCGTTCTTCACAGGAAACATCGGCTCCACCGTCCGGTGGCGGAGACCGTGGCAAAGGTCGGGGTGCCCAACAAGGATGTGAGCAACCCCGCCAGGCTGACGGTAAAGGCAAGCAGGACGAGTTTGCACGTCAACAACCCCCGTTTCAAAAGAAGAAAGTTGCTGCACTAACAGCAAGGTATGCCACAGATAGTGCGGACGCAGCTTCGGAACCTGACATGGGCACTAACGCTGCTCGACAGCGCGGCGGAAGTTACAGTAGTGCAACAAGCACTGCATCCTTATCTGGAGGCGACAGCAACTGACACGCTCATTACTGTAGAAACTGCTGACACTAGAGTGGCTCCCCCTGACAGACTATATGACATAGTCCTCTTAATTGAAGGTGATATACAACGTACAATTCAAGGGATTTTTTTGGATAATCTGATCTCCTCTTATGATATACTCCCAGCGGAGGCAGACTGGCCCCCGGCTTTCATTTTAGATGCTCCTAGAGGGGAGGAGGTAATCCTCCCGTCCTTTGCGCACACAGTGCCAAAGGAACAAGCTAAAAAGTTCGCTGAGGAGTGGGCTCTGGTGCTAGCGCCGGCTTTGTATCGTACTCAAGTGGGATGGGATAAATTGTCCCCCAGCCATGAGATCCCATTGCGGTCCATGCCCCAGCCACAACCCCAATATCCCATGCGTCGTGATGCGAGACCTCACGTCGCAGCAATCCTTGAACAATTAGAATATCAAGGAGTTATTGAAACATGTGTGTCCCCAATGAATAATCCTTTATTCACTGTGACGAAGCCTGCCGGGTCGTACCGCCTAGTTTTGGATTACCGTCATTTAAACTCTCATTGCCGGACGTGCGCGGTACAGAATACTCACAGTTCGGCTCTCGTCGATAGTCTCGTGAGAAAAAGGTTTAAAACCACACTTGACATTTCCAATGGCTTTTACAGCCATAACCTGTCCTCTATTAGTAGTCAGTGGACAGCGTTTACTTCAGGCGGCAAACAAAAACAGTTTATAAGACTAGCCATGGGCTACAAAAACAGTCCAGGTGTCTTTGCCGCACGTGTAGTCTCTCTTTTAGAGAGCATTGACCCGGATGCGTACTCGTATGTTGATGATATTTATCTCACAGATGACCAGTTGTGGCCGCATCTGTGTCGCGTTGATCGCACTATTGTAATGTTTGCAGACTTCGGTTACAATTCAATTTTGCAAAGTCTCAAATTGCAGAGTATACAGTGTTGTTTTTGGGCTACGAGCTCAACAATGAAGGTAGAGGATTGGCTCCTCACTTTCTGGAGAAGTGCGCATGCCTGCGTGCTCCTACAACACTGAAAAAAGTACAGTCTTTGCTGGGCTTTCTGAATTTCGGTCGAACCTACATTCCTGATTATGCCCAGCGTATCAAGCCACTTTATGCCTTGGTACAACCTACTTTTTCCAAATCCAACTGGCTGCCAGAGCCTTCAGCTATTTTGCAATTACTGCAAGCTGATCTTCTTGCTTCAAAATACTTACTGACGCGTGATAACCGCACTAACCTGGTTATAAGAATTGTGCCAGGCGCAGTGGGTTTCACGTACTTAACGTTCAATGACGGCGATACTGTCCCCATTGCATACAAATCACACTTGTACACTTCGGCTGAACTGCGCTTTTCCTCTGTCGAAAAAGTTCTGACGGCGGTGCAGATGGCGATTCTCAAAGAACGAGCGCTGTCGCAAGGGAAACGCATGTTGCTTGTCACACCATATCCTGCCCTTGAGGCGGTGACAAAAGCAAGTGTACCTAATTCTAAAGCTTTGCATCCAAGGTGGATACAATGGGCCACTTCATTGACATCGCCCGATGTCACCTATATCTTTGATGCCTCATTACAGACTCAGGAGTACTTGCAGTATGAATTCGTTCATCCGGCTCCTCTGTCTTTGCGCCCGCTCGAAGATTACCATTGTGTCATTTACACTGACGGTTCGGCGCAGCCGGCGATTGGATCGAAGCATGCCTATTCAGCGGCCTGCGCAATTGTGGTGCGTACATTCGTAAATGGTGAATTCCAATCTGATGTCGTGCATACGCAGTCATTGGGTGATTGTACCGCACAATTGGCGGAGCTTCGTGCTCTGGTGCTTGCACTTGAGTTTGCTGATCCTCGGGTCACTACTCTTATAGTGAGTGACTCATTTTATTGTGTTCAGTCCTACAACGACAATCTACATTATTGGTCTCAAAATAAATATCGTGATTCCAAAGGTAGCACAATTAAGCATAAAATGCTTTGGGTTCGAGTGGCAGAACTTAAAGAGCGTCTGCCGCTCGTGAATGTTATTCGCACTCTTGGTCACCAACGATGTTGGTGTCCATGCTGTCGGCAACAGCTAGGCTGACGAGGCAGCAAAAACAGCAGTGGCAACATACTTAGTAGCAGCAGTTACAAGATCCAAAGGTAAGATTGATGATGACATCTTGGCAGCTATAGCTGCTACAGAGAAGGGAAGTAATTACCCAAGAGGTTTCCCTTCTCGTTACCATTATCACTTAAGTCCTGATAAAGTCCCATTAGTGAGGATTAACGACGTTGGTGACATATTGATTCCCAACGCGGACTGCAGACCATCTTTGATACTGGCAGCTCATGAGGGCATGGCCTCTGACCACGCCGGAGTTGCGGCTACTGTATCTCTGTTATAACAACGTTATTGGTACGGTTTATATAAACAATCTTGCGCTTATGTTCTTAATTGTGACATTTGCCAGCAGATTAAACCTTCAACTGCTGCGCGTCCACCACAAATTGGGTGTGTTTACTTAGATCACTGTGGTCCTTTTTCCTCTGATACTGCGTACAAGTACATCTTGGTTGCAGTGGATTCGTGCACACGTTTTCTCTGGGTGTGGCCACAAAGGAGTGCTGATGCCCGTACTGTCATCAAGGATTTGCGTGTCTTTGTGGGAAGTTTTGCATGTGGTACCTTTCATTCTGATCAAGGCCCTGCGTTCGCCTCTAAGGCGTACAAAGAAGCCATGAGAAATTTGGGAGTCCAAGTCAAATTTTCGTCTCCCTACCGGCCTGAGGGTAATAGTGTGGTGGAGCGAATGAACCGTGACTTAAAGCAATCTTTGACAGCAAGGGTTTTAGGCACTGGCCGGAACTGGCTAGCCCATCTGTATAACATCCAACGTGCACTTAATAATCTCCCTAGAAGGTCTCTGGGTGGGCGGACCCCATCCATGATGCTCTTTGGAGTAAGAATGTTTGTCCCGGACCTTGATGGTCTAGACATGGTGGCGTCAGCCGCACCCTTTGACGTAGATGATCACTGTGCTGTATTACAGAATCTACAAGAAGCCAGAGACAATCTAGCGAAGGAACACGTACCCTCCACATCTGATGCTGCGCTTCAGATTCCGGTAGGCGGCTGGCTACCTCGAGTTGGTGATCTGGTCCTTGAGAAGGTGAAGAACAAGAAGGAGTTTGGCCGGTCTTATCGTGCACCGGTTCCAGTGCTTGGCGTGCAGGGTACAAGAACAGTCATTTTACCTCCACTTCCTGGTCGCAAGGATAACAGGTACATCTCTATTGACAATGTCAAACTACAACGAGTGGCCGATTCTTCTTAGTATGACTCCAGCGGTTTCTTGCCCTGCGATGCTGAGAAATTCTGTTTTGGCTCCAGCTTCTACCACCTTGTCTGATGTTGCCATCGAGATGCATACAGTTACTGATCCTTTGTTATTACCGCCCGCTGGTGGTCTGCCTGAAGATACTGAGTATGCTTATCCTGCAGATGTACAATTGCCTGTTTTACAATCCACAGCAGTTAACCAGTCACGTTTCTCCTTTGACACTAACTCATTGACTTCCAATTCCCCATCAAAAGTTTCTATTTTTTCTGTCTGGTTTAAAAGACATTTTTTGATTCCTCCTTGGACTTACATTTGGCTGATGCTCGTATGTGTTTTTTTATTCATGTCCATTGGATTCGTAGTGGTGTTTTTTCATCTTGTAAATGGACACTACCTAAAAGAAAGATCTACAATTAGACTAATTGATGGAACTTTGGCCCCCCACTCCTCATCACACATCATGAAAAGGGACCAGACTTTTGTGAATATTACTGCCTGGCCTGTGTTAGATGGGATTGCGTGGGAGGCTGTTAAATTTCAAATTCATGGTCCGACTGAGGTTATCAATGTGCCAAATGTATTTCGTGTTTCTATGGGTGATGTAGTTAAACAAAACATTTTTCTGATGATTGGGACGTTCATGCCATAGAAGCACTGTTTTCTGATTTGAAATATGATGCTGCATTTGATGCTGAGGATTTGTATTCAGATACTGCTAATTATGGGGAACAATTTTGCTTTCAACATTATGGCAATCATTTCCTGCATAAAGCAAATACGTTTCGAAATTTTGTAAATTTTACCCAACGGGAACATTGTCCAACACTAATTCTAGGTAGCTCTATGACATTGGTAGATAAATACACGTATTTTTCTAATTTCTGTGTTTCCAATCCTGCCTCCTTTTATTTTAAAGTGGCAGCTGAGTCTGCCTCGAAGGTTAGGCTGGCACACTCAAAATTATTATATTCTAGATCCTTTATGGATGATTTGTCAATCAAAGGTTATGATCTGTGGAAGGCTGCTATTGATCTTAAATTGGTTTGGGGTTCCAAATCGTGGCAGGTTCAAGGAACAGAAGCTTTGGATCGTGCCTGCCTTATACCAAATCACATGTTGTTTCTAAATACAACAATCTTCCAAACCACCTGTCTTGGATTGGCTACTTCGAAAAAACTAAATTTTCCCTCTATTCCAGATCTGGGAGCTTATCCGAATTGGGATAACCAAACAGATCTGTCACTTGATGCGTTGCAGTCGTCTATCTCTAATACATCCTTCAATATTTCTAAATTTGATCCGGAAGGATGGTTAATATGGCAGACGAGCTCAGATTCCTGTCAACATCTTTTTCTGGGGTTGAAACCTGGGTATACGCAGGTTCGTGTGGACCCTCGTTTTGAATCTTCTCATTCAGTAACTACCTACTCTGTAGGGAAGTTATGCCAATCTTGGCTGCAACATTCCACTTTAGCATCAGTTACACTTCATTTATCTAAATTACATGACAAAATAGATTTGAATGATTGTGTTAAGGGTCCTGTGGGTGGCAGGTCCAAAAGATGGGTGTATGCTATTTATAACGAAGTTTGGAAATTATCGCAAATTGAAGCTGCTTCCAGATTAAGGGCTATTGATCAAGCCAATATGGAAAAGTATTAGCTGTTATAGATAATAGCATTAACACCCTTTCTTCCAGAATTTATACGTTAGACAATATTGTTTCTTCTGTTGTCGATATTGTACAGGATGATATATCTGTTTTGTATCATGGTCAAAATCAATTGCGTTCAGTGATGCAGTTTGCATGGACGTTGCAAACGTTAAAGGCAGGGACAGTCCCATGGACTACATGAATACATTGTCTATTTCTTCCCTTTAATCTGACTGCAAAACAACAATTTATGTCCATGAAAGATGCAACATATTCATTACTGCACATTGAGAAGTTACAATCTTTGCCTTCCTCTGTGGCCGAATTGAATTCTGCTGTGTGGCTTATCCACGGGTTAATCACATTACCGTTCCCTTTGTTTAAATTCAGTTCATGCATGAAACATTATGCCCTGGGCAGATATGAACAACTGGGTTCTGCCTTCCTGCATGAAGTTTGGTCACTCCCCTTTACATATAGATGTACGAGAGATGGTAAAGAGGTCTACTTGAAAGGTGAGGAATGCACCTCCACACCTGATCATTCTGTAGTATGTAGACACATTCAATTGCATGTGCAGTTATTTGCTTTTAAATAATGAAGCGTGCTGCGGGATGCTAGTGGGAATTCCCTACATAGTGACTGTATCACAGAGGGTAGTTTGCTGTAAGAACGTCCTTTTTCCACCCCCGCATGGGCGGCTGGATGTATCCATGTGGCCTTCCATTCCAACCTTGAAAGCAGAGTTCAACAAGATGAGCAGAATAAGGGCTCTATTGTCTCAAAAAGAAGTCGCGCTGACTTCTTCCCAGGAAACATTTGTCCTTCACGTAGCAAATACGCGCACCGAGGTGCAGGCGCTTTTAAATACTGAGCTCCCACTTCATTTTGGTGCTTTGATTTAAACTATCTTTAATGCCTCGTCAACAAGTGGCTGGTCTCCCGTTGATTCTGGCCCTCGTAGCAGGAGTGCTGTTGTTGGTCTGCTTACAGCGCAATGGCTGCACAATTTGTGTCACACAACAGCCTGCCCCAGCTGCTACATCTTCGTAACCGGATGCTTGAATACTATGGTACATTACCACTGGCGCCCTTAAGCATAGCCTATGGATTGTCCTTCGGTTTTCCTATTTTACATGCGTACAACCTGTCTTTTATTGCCTAGACTGTCCCTTCCAATGGGCTCTGGATTTGTGCATGTCAAACTCGTCGTCTCCCGCCCCGGATTATGATCGACTAATGAGTCCCTTAGTGGCTCATGAGTTGGACTGTTCTGGTGTCAGGATTATGGCCTGTGGAGCGGCACATGGAGTTCTAGGGAATTGGGACATCGGTACGGCTGCTTATGACTTCCTGGCACGAAGTTATCTTGAAGAATACGTCGGTTGTCCTCTGATGGTACTAGAGGCTCAGCTTGTCGAAGAACATGTATGTTCATTCCCCGTATTGAATTGGATGGCAGACACGTTTGCAGAACATTCCAATGATTTCCTCTTGGAAGCTGTTGCTACTTACTGTGCATATACATTGATGGATTAACTTGGACGTCGTCCAACTTTTCGTTGCACATATTTTTTATTTTTTTTGTATTTTGGTACATTGATCATTCCATTCGAATTTGTTTTCTCATTTTCTTGTTTTTTTTCTTCGAACTTTCACTGCCCATTATATGGATTTCAAATATGTGCACTTAGTTCTGTTCTATCGTACTTGAACTCTGCGTTCCCTGATTGTATCCCTATAGGCTAGTGGTCCGATCAAGGGGGGGTGTAGTGGAGGCTGCAATTTACATACACACATTGCTAAGTTAGCATGACCGCGTTAGATACTAGAAAGCCATCTTGCCACTTTTTGCTGCTTTTGCACACAACACGGCAGTTACATGTTATTATTTGAAAACTGCTTGCTCGCCTCTTCTTCACATGAGAACTGTCTGTTGTTCACATCCCTAGCCGTGAGCTGCGACCTTGGTCTGAACATTGTGTACAGAAACAGTCTGGGTCGCTAGACAATGTATGTTTTTGAGTTCAGGTTGATCGGCCCACTATTTAGCCATAACACGCACGCAGCTGCAAATACCTGAAAGTCGAGTGCTTTTAATATTGCAGGCTGCATGTTTAACACACATTCTAAAGAAGAGGTTTCCTAGGAGCAGACACCTGATCCTGTGATGTGATTCGACTAAGCTGATCTTTATGGTATGGGGTTCCCCATTCAAGCCTAGAGACCTTCCATTAGTCTAATAATATTAGCTTCTTAGTGAAGGGAAGGTGGCTGTAACCCACTGTCATTTATAACATGATTTCTCCCTTTATTTTCTATGGTATTGTAACAATGCTAATGGTTTTGATTTTAATCATTTGTCTGCTTATGTTAGCCAAAGTACTGCATCTTAGGACACGAGGTTTATAAAATAAACTCTTTAAACTTTACCGTGTCTTTGTTTACTCTTGTTGTGGACTGATATGAGAATAATTACGAACAGGTTTTTCTGATTCCCACCATTTCTGAGAGTACTCTAAGTCGCTCGTTCTGGGTTGTCTATACATTGGGACCTCCGTGCTAATACGGATAACGAATGGGATACTGATGCTGGTCGGATAGGGGTTCTGGGTTCTGAGGTGAGTTTTTTGTACACCACAATTCACTGAGGTCCTGGTTTCCTGCGCATAGTTCTGTGCATGAGCAGAATCCCTGCAACACAGAAATACAGTAATGAGACAGGATTCTACAATGAAGAACAGGTAACTAAGCTGCCGCGCTAGCGCTATTTCGCAGTATTGGCTACAACGCGATGAGAGCGATTCAGAAGAAGGTTATTGACGGTGCCGAAGGGAGGAAGAGGAGTGCGTACTTGGCGCAACTCTAGAAGTAGACCAGACAGGCCCATTTGTAGATGGAAAAATAAATGATGAAAGTATTACTTTCCTAGTCGATACTGGTGCTACTCGATCAACTGTTAGGTCAGCTGATGTTAAGAATCTTCCTCTCTCAGATGAAACGATCCAAGTAGTTGGTGTATCCAACAGACAGATTAAAACTTATCTTACAGAACTAGTGAAAGTTAGCATAGTGAAATTCTCTGAAATGCACCGCTTTGTTGTGTGCGATACAAGTCCTGTGAATTTGTTAGGTAGGGATTTGCTGTGCAAAATGAATTGCACTATATTCTGTACCCCTGATGGGATAGCATTTGAAACCCCTGATGAAGATGTGCTGTATAAGATGACTATTTATAAGGAACAGTGGTCCCATTCAAAAAGAGTAAATAAAGTACCGCAATTAGTCCAATGAAAAATTGGGTTTATGTATAAAGTCAATGCAAAGAATATTGGTCAATATGAAACAATAGTAAACGAAAAAATAATAACAAAACAGTGAGTGAGTTTTTTGCTGTGGCAGGGTAAAAGGGAAATCAGCCGTTTTCCAGAAACCAGGCAAGTGACTTAAAAGGTGACTTTTTTAGTGCAGGTAAATAAGCAGTAACAAAAAGTCAGTTAAACATCTCATACTCCAACATTTAAATAATAGGTATAGAGGAGTTTAGAAATAGTCAGAAGCACCCAATTAGAAAATTAACCATCCGGCGGAGGCCAAGGGGTGTATTGACCAAACTTGCCTGGGTTCCGGAAATCGTCTGATTTCCCTTTTACCCTGCCACAGGAAAAAACTCACTCACTGTATTGTTATTATTTTTTCGTTTACTATTGTTTCATATTGACCAATATTCTTTGCATTGACTGTATACATAAACCCAATTTTTCATTGGACTAATTGCGGTACTTTATTTACTCATTTTGAATGGGACCACTGTTCCTTATAAATATGTACCTACCCTTGGTCCCGTCTGACTCCTAGGGTCACCTTGTCTCTTACCTCGTATAAGATGACTATGGCAAACAGGGAAACGGAGGTTACTGAAGCCTATGCTGTATTTAACCCTGATGAATTACCTAAAGAATTGAAACAGACCGTAAAAGCAGAAGTCTGGGATTTCACAGGAGAAGATGTGGGACTAATGAGAAATGTAGACTCAGTAAAAATAACAGTGACGGAAGGAATACGCTATCCAAATGTCCCTCAATATAAACTGACACCTGAGATAATTGAAGGAGTTGCTCCTGTGATTGAAAAGATGATAAAACAAGGCATTTTGAGAGAAATAATGAGTAGCCCATGTAATTCCCCGATTATGGGACTGAAAAAGCCTAATGGAAAGTTCAGGATAGTGCAAGATTTGAGAAAGATAAACAAAATTGTTGTGTCATGTTGTCCCATTGTACCAAATCCATCTGTGATTTTGTATCAGATTCCCCATGATGCAGAATGTTATACTGTGATTGATTTATGCCATGCTTTCTTTTCCACTCCATTGCACCATGACAGCCAGCAAATTTTTGCGTTTCGATTCGGCGAGCATATTTTGGCTTGGTGCCGAATTCCACAGGGGTATACAGAAAGCCCCTCAATATTTAATCAGATATTGAAGAAATCCTTAGAAAGTCTAGAGATGCCCGAGAATTCAGTATTAGTCCAATATATCGACGACCTTCTTGTGGCGTCGAAAAAACGCAAAGCTTGTGAAATAGACACTATAGCCTTGCTGAATCATCTGGCTGATGGAGGACTTAAAGTGTCACCATCAAAGTTACAATTTTGCAAGAAAGAATTACATTATTTAGGCCATAATATTGAAAAAGGACTGAGAAAGATAACAATAGACAGAATCAGGATCATAAAAGGAATGAGAGCTCCCATGACTCAAAGAGAGGTAGGAATGTTTCTTGGAATGGTTGGATACTGTCGCCAGTGGATAAGCAATTTCTCCCTGATTGCAAAGCCTTTGGTATGCTTGACAAGAAGTGATGTGAGAGATCCAATTGATTTGAACAAAGAGGAATTGGCAGCTTTTAAACGATTGAGAGATGGTCTGTGTGAAGCGCCTGCATTAGGAATGCCAGATCATGAGAAGGAGTTTGAGTTGTATTGCAGTGAGAGGAATGGATGTGCACTTTCTATTCTAATACAGAAGCATGGAAATCTGAGGAGACCAATTGCATATTTCTCATCGATGCTAGACCCAGTAGCTGTAGCCTTACCTGGGTGCTTGAAAGCAGTAGCTGCTACCTGTCGGAGCTTGGAACAGAGTGAAGGAATCGTGATGGGATATCCTGTGAAAGTGTTTGTACCTCATGATGTGGCAATCCTTCTAACAAGGAGTCGCACTCAGTACATGACACATAGTCGGCTGACTAAGTATGAGAAAGTCATATTAGGTAAAACAAATGTAAGTCTTGTAAGATGCTTGAACGTGAATCCTGCAACGTTATTGCCTGATGCTGAGAATGTGGAAGTCAGAAATGAAGCAGATCATGATTGTCTGGATGTACTCGATTTCTGTACCAAACCACGTCCTGACATAAAAGATGTACCATTGCCAGAAAGTGATTTCGTGATGTTTGTAGATGGTTCTTGCTTGAGAACAGATGATGGAATGTTGAGTGCAGCAAATGCAGTATGCACGGTTGCAGCAGTGATGGAAGCATCCTACCTGAAAGGAGAAAGATCAGCCCAAGTAGCTGAACTTGTTGCTTTAACTAGAGCATGTAAGATTGGGAAGAGTGTGAGGGTGACTGTGATAACTGACAGTCAGTACGGATTTGGTGTGGTGCGTGATTTTGGCCAAATATGGCTACAGAGAGGATTTTTTACATCAAGTGGAACTCCCATTAAGAATGCTGAGGTGGTTGGAAAATTGCTTGTGGCGATACAGCTGCCTAGGCAATTGGCTGTTGTGAAGTGTGCTGCAAACAGTCAGGCTGGCGATTACATAGCCATCGGCAACAAATATGCCAATGATATGGCCCAATACTGTGCACGTAACCAGAATTCAATTAATAGGGCGAAGGAGAAAGAAGTGACTTCTTGCACCTTAATGTTTGCTAACATTGTGGGTACCTGGGAGGAAGTAAGGCAATTGCAGGAAGAAGCAGGAGATGAGGAAATGAAGCAGTGGGAAAAAGCAGGATGTGCACCAAGGGAAAAGGATCACGTGTGCGTCTATCGGGATGGAAGACCAGTTATGCCTGATAGCATGATGTCTGCCATGGCACGGATGTATCATGGTCAGGGACACATAGAGAGAGATGCCATGATCAGGTCATTTAAGCAGACCTGGTACAATGCAAAATTTAGACTTGTAGCAGAGAGTCTTTGTCAGAGATGCCTTATATGTCAGCAATACAACTCTGGAAGAAAGACAGTGGTGAGTCTAGGAACAATAGGTCGAGAAGGAGGGCCTTTTACCAGAATGCAAGTAGATTTCATTGAAATGCCTCCTTGTAACAGGTTGAGATATGTTCTAGTTATGGTCTGTTTGTTTTCAAGATGGGTAGAGGCATACCCAACAAGAAGAAATGATGGAATCACAGTGGCAAAATTGCTTTTGAGGGAATTCATTCCAAGATTCGGGTTCCCAGTAACAATTGAATCAGATCGAGGAAGACATTTTCATAATGAGATCATAAAATTGATTTGTGAAGCATTGAATGTACGACAAAAACTACATTGTGCCTATCGCCCAGAGGCTTCTGGTGTGGTGGAGCAAATGAATGGTACTATCAAAAACAGGATAGGAAAAATGTGTTTAGCCACAGGTATGAAATGGCCTGATGTCTTGCCTCTAGTACTCATGACTTTCAATTCCCGACAGAACTACAGGGTTGAGCCCCCATGAAATTCTCATGGGTAGAGCAATGCGTCATGTGTTCATACCAGTCAACAAGCTGTTGCCTATAACTGATGACATGGTGTTGGATCACTGTAAAAGCCTGGATGACGCAGTTCATTCTGTGTTTCATCAGGTTGGAGCGGATGCCACCACCCTTGAAAAGAAGCAAGCTCATGATCTGAGTCCAGGGGACTGGGTATGAATCAAAGTACACAGAAGAAGAAACTGTTTGGTTCCAAGGTGGGAAAAACCACGACAAGTGATTTTGACCACAACAACAGCTGTGAAGTGTGCTGGACTGAAGAACTGGATTCATGCAAGTCACACATTGAGATTTCCAAATCCAGTGGATAGCACAGAAAAAGAATATTTTGATGAATCAGAATCTAGTACTGAATCAGATGATGAAGAGACAAGAACAAAAGAAAACCCTGAAAGGGGGGAATCAGAGTTGAATCTAACTTCTGTCCCCAGAAGTATTTCCTTGAGGAGAAGGCTACAGATTTCTGATACCAGCTCAGACTCAGAGACTGAACAAGGAACTCTACGTATGAGAAAAGGAAAAGACAGTGAAAAGACAATTAAAGAAATTGCTGAGAGAGAAGTTCCAGATGAAAAATTGAGAGAAATTCCACCTGAAATAACAAATTTAGATGAACAGGTGCCAGATACAGAGAGAGAGGGAAAGATTTCTGCGGAAGACCCCCGAGGAGGTGTAGGGAACTCCAACATCCAGTTAGAGGAAGGGACAAGTAGTCAGCAGGAAGATTGCGTGCCGGAGATTCGAGGAGGGACAGAAGTAGGTAAATCAAAAGAAGTGGTGGAAAGAAAAGCTGTTGAAAGTAAAAAGCAAGTTGAAACAGAGTCAGAAGAAAGCGAAGACAAAGTACCAGAAGGTCGAGTTCTAAGAAAGAGAGCTTGGAAAACTGAAAAGAATGATAAAGGAAGTAAACTGAAAAGACCAGCAAAAGACGAAGTTTGGCCGAATAAAATAAAGAGGCTGAGATATCGACTGACACGAGTAAATTCACCAAGAGCTGAACAGGTGAATGAAGTAACAAGTCAAGGGAAATCAAAAGACGAAGAAATAGTTGTACTTGGAGAAAGCAAAAGAACGAGGAAACCTAACCAGAAGCATAAGTCGCCGGAATGGACGTATGTGGCCCTGCCTGAAATAAAGAAAGAGGCGGATAGCCAAGGAAACCCAGAGGTGACTGTACCGGAAGTGGTTGAGGAAGACGAGGAATCGGAAATCCTGAGAGTTATCTTGTCCGATATTGGAGAAGAAGCGGATGTTCAAGACATTCTGTATTCAGATCACGAAGGAAAGGTGAAAGATGATGAGATGCCAAACTGAATGAGACAAGAAAGCTGCTAATGGAAAGACAATAAAATACGAGAAAAAGACAAAAACTGGTAGAACCAAGTAGGTGCTTAGAGCCTTGGGTTAGACAAACTAGTTGTGTAGTAGAAGAGGCTAAGTCAAAAGACACTGTTCATTTTTACAAAAATGGCAAACACAGATAGTAGAAAAGGTAGATGTATATTTTTGAAGAGATGGTGTAAAATGTGTTGTTGTTGTACAGGATTACTAATGCTTTTGTGGAGTATACTAGCTCTAATGATCTCATTTAAGGTTACTATAGATACAATAGAAGGACACAGTGAAAATAAAACTAATATAGAAAAGATTCAGAAAGTAGTTCCAACTAGAATAGACAAAAAATATTTGCATAAAGATAGGTCTATAACTGATTTTTCTAACAATGTATTTTCAAAATTATTGTATGAATATGTAAAGACAATGGACGTAAGGGACTGCTACGTTTGTATGCAGTTACCTGCATCTGTATCGAAGGGAGTGACCTATCACCACCTTCCAGTAACTTATGCAATAACATGTAGTGTAATAGCTAGTTTATTTTACCAAACAGGGAAGTTAGAGTATTATTTTTCAGATGTAGATAACATATTTTCACAAGTACAATCAATTAACAAGCTAAATAAGGTAAAACCTGCCAAGGTATTAGGTGAATTTTTCTTAGAGACTAAAGAACTAACATTAGAATATATTTTTATAAATAATTTGACTTGCAGTTTAAAGAAAGAAGAAAATACATTTTTGGATATGGTTGAAGAAAGGAGATTGAAAATGCAAAGGAAGGCATCTGGAGGAAAAGTGGAAAAGACAGCTTGGGATGAAGAAATGGAAAAACACTTAAAGGGATAAGCTAGTCCAACTATGGCTTTAGATTGGCCTCAGAAGGGAAAATTGTGTATTAGAAGGAATCAAACTGCATATGATAATTACTTTGTAGGGAATAGTGAGTGCCATGATACATACCGAATCATGGGTGGATGGGGATTTAAAGGAGGAAATGATCCAGTTTTTCCTGCGGGAGCAAGGCGTATTATCGTTTGCCAGACCATTGGTATGGCACATGTTATGTAGACCTGGTTTTCCCAAAGATTTTTCATATGGGAAGAGGAGAAGATGGTGTACATAAGTTAGGTAGTTATTTAGCACGTAGAAAGAGAGAATCTTGGTCAGAAATTGTAGGAGACATCTTTGGAGCATTGATACCAGCAGTGGGAATATCTCTGAATGCAAACAAAATTAGAAGACTATCAACAGTAGTGAATCGCTTGTCAACAAGCACCACTGGAGGATTCTTATTGGTAAATACTGAAATGGTTGCCATGTGTGCCATGGTAATGCAAAATTGACTTGCCCTTGATATTTTATTGGCAAAAGAGGGTAGAGTCTGTGGAATGCTGAAAGTTCAACATTGTTGTACTCACATTCCAGACAAAAAGTAAAGATTTGAAAACTTATATTAAAAATATAACTGATCTGCATGACGAAATTGCACCACTGGAGGTTGAAGGTGTTTGGGAAAAGATTGGAAAGAAAATATCTTCTATTAAGAATTTCTTAGTAAACCTAGGTAGTACCTTTTTAGGTAAAATCTTATTTCCATGTGTGATTTTCCTAGTATTAATATTAAGATTAGGATGCCTTTGTCATTAAAAGAAGAAAATTCAGAAAAAGTTAAAAAGAGAAAATTTAAGGAGAAAAGATAAGAAACAAGAGAGGGAATTTGAAGAAATAGAATTAGAAGAAGTTAAGGAAAATATGTATAAGACAGCAAAAAGAGAAGAGATTGGAGAGACTGAGATGTAAATAAAGCAAGAACTCATTTGGACTCCATGAAAGATTATACAAAATGTTAATGGTGTGGTGATAAAATCACCAAAGGGGGGATTGATGGAGCGGGTAGTACAACATTTTGTATACCCCCCCTATTCTGCATGTTTATACTAATTAGAATAATCTATTAATTGTAATACTATTAATGTGTTTGCATTAAGTTTAATCAACATTACTAATGTACGAAATACACATTGCATGGCTAAAATAATTTGTAATTAACATACGTATGCATACTAATACTAGGAAATTAGAATATCGCATGATATATGTTGCTTTTGTGACGTTATCTTAATGTCGCACCAGATGACATCAATGGGTGAATATGAATGCTTTAAGTGTCGTCATACGCTAGATAATTACAAGCACATAGGGGAATTAGTGAGGGTTTAACATTTTATTCGTTATTTCTATGTATTAATTACTTTTTTGTGTTTGTTTCGCTTAAGTTGTCCTTTGGGCCTAAAACCAAGATGGCCGCCAAACTGACACGACGTGATGGCCACCATTCCACGAGCTTTCGGGCGAAGTGCGCCTGCGCCACAACATGTACCAGTGGCCATGTACCAGTGGCCTCGACATGACCGTAGACTCGCTGTGCTCAAGCAAGGTCACGATGGGAAGCCTGCCAAGCATTTTACAATGGACAGACACAAGGAACCGGAAGAATCATGTATAATGACATAACCTCCTGAACTGTGTGAAACCTCACCGGACAATCCCAACCAACCAACCAATGGGATGAGCCCAAATTTTGTAAAATGTATCTTCTAGACCTTACTTTCTTTATAAAATGACGTTAGAATAGAGAGGAAAAACTACTGCTGTTCTCGTATTTTCCTTTTTGCTGACGAAGACAACGAGACTGCTGCGTTCCTGAATCTTTGACAGACTAAATGCTGCCCAATTTCTTGATGAACTGAGGACTTCCTAAAATTTATGGGCACTGATCGATGCTTGCACGTCTCTGGTCCTTGACCCAATCTTTGGGACTGTAGCGTGCTGCATGAAGAACTTTTGAATTCTGACTAATTGACGACTAAATTTGATGACTTAGAGGACGACTGATAGCCAGATTAGGTAAATATGGTGTTCTGTGATTTGCGTAATGATTAATACATTTACTAGATGGAACTAAATTCTTGCATTAATTAGATAAACAAAATACTGATTAACAAGAAAATGTGTTTGGTCGTTTATTGAAAGAGGATAGATCAGGATGTTTGAGTATGTTTTAGCGGGACTAAATCATCATACCAATCCAACTAAATGATCCATTGATCACGTGGGAAGAGTATCTTAATGTTTAGGTTTAAGGTGTTTAGATATAAGAATATTAGTGTATAGATGTGTAAATAATTATCTCTCCATAGGTCATAAGGTATTCTTTCCATATCAGCGCTTGCAACACTCATCTCTCCTGTAAGTGCAGACCAGTAAGAAGTGAAGTGTGAATGTTGGTGTTATGGGCCCCACCAGTGATTGAATGAATGAATGTGTTGACGTGATGTCTGGTCTGTGATAAAGGGAGGATATTTGGTACGGGTTTTGCCTGGATTCCCGTTACCCAGGTTTCCGCGCTGCTTCAACTGCACCACCCTCCCAATCTGCCCGGGGGCAGACCTCCCCTTGGTCAGCTGCCCCCCAAGCCCCCCTTGCTATTTATGGTCCCTTTTATTTTGGTAGGAGACCATGATCTCCAAACTGAGGCTCGTAAACACCGCTACAAGAGAATGGTATGGTGGAGCTGTGGTGAGAAAGCGTATGAAACATGAGAGCAGGAAGGAAAAGTAGGAAATGGGAGATGGCGAGAAGGACAGAAAAAAGCATTGCAGAGAGATGGATGGAGTCTGATGGATGGAGAGGACTAAGAATGATTGAGAGAAAGTAGTATGATTGGCTGAAGACAAAGGAGGATGGATGGATGAGTCATAGATGAATTAGGGAATGGATGTATAGAAGAAAGATGGACAGATAGAGGAAAGGATAGAAGCAGGAATGGGATGATAGATATCAAGTATGAGTAGGCAGATGAAAGAAGGAAAGATGGATGGAGAGAGAAATGAACAGAAAGAAGGAAGGCAGGAGAGAAGAAAAGTAAAAAGAATGGATGAATAAAAGACAGAAAGAAGGATGGAGAGAAGGAACAGAAGAAGGAAGAAGTAAACAAGGAGAGAAAGAAGGAAGGCCAAAAAGATGAAAAATATGATAGAAAAAAGAACTAAAAATAAAAGAGAGGTGAAAAGATGTAAAAAGGGAAAAAAAGGAGAGAACAACCGAATGCAGGTCAGAAAAAGAAGCATTATTTGGAAACAAAAAAGAAAAGAAAGAAGGAAGAAAGATGATGTGGAAATACGACGAAATATGGAAGAAAGATGTACAAGAAAAAAGAGATATGAACAGTAGTTAAGGTGAAAGTAGGATTGAAAGAACGAACAAGGAAAAACGTGTGGAAACAAATAAAGACAAAATTAAATAAAGCTGTAATCAAAGATGAAAAAAAATGAAGAAATGGAGGGAAAAATAATGAAAAAACATGGGAGGATAAGGATGGACAGAAGGAAGGAAAGAAGGAGAAAGACAAAAGGAAGCATAGTTTGAGAAAAGGATGTCAGAAAAGTTGGAAAAGGAGAAATGAGAATGATAGAAGGAAAGAAGGATGGCAGAAAGATTGAACAAAGATGGAGTGGATTTTGTTTTTAAAACAAATGAGTAAAGAAAGGTGGAAAGAAGGACAGACAACAATTAGGAGAAAAAAATCAAAAGACATAGAACCCATAAAGACGAAATGAAATAAAAAAGAAGATATGTGGAAACAGAAGGAAATAAATGATAGAACATAGATACAAAAAATGGAAAGAAAGATTGGAAAATGGGTACAAGTAAAGGGAATTGAAAAAATGAAGAATTCTGGAACTAAAGATGTAGAAAAAGGAAGATGCAAAGATAACGAAATATGGAAAAACAGAAGGAAAGGAAAGAAACTGCAAAGAAGGAAAGGTATATGGAATGAAAAGCAAATCAAACAGAAAAGAAAGTTGGAAAGAAATTAAGATAGAATGGGACTCTATTTGAAGTATCCTTGAGGTGGTTAAGGTTTATCTTATACACCATAAACATATCATAACGTACCATAAATGTATAAAAATGTCATGAGTGTCCTCTCACAACTGCATATAAAACATGCAGCTTTTCTAGCCAATTTATTTCAAAGTCATTTTGTAAAATGAGAATTATGTCCCCATTTTTTCTAAATTTTCTTTGCAAGTAATGAGCCCCTCAGCAGCTTTGAGGAAGGCATAGCTATCAATCCTTTTGGGAGGTGATACCCGCCCTAAAAGTTTTATTTCAGCCCTAGACTCCCTTTCTTCTTCACCTGCTTCTCGGCACTAGACACCAGCAGCACTGGCTCTAATCAATCTACATATAACAATAATAACTTGGTGTTTTCATATAGTGGTTTTTAATTCTCTGTAAGTAACAACAGTGTTTTTGTTTCCCCGTTTAAAGCAATGAATTCACCTACATTCGGAAGGATTGAATGCTGAGCAGTTGACACTGATTATATGAGAAATTGTCACACAGAACCTCCTGAAAAGTCTCTAATATTTTTAAATTGGGAAGTAAATGCATTCAGAATTTCTTCAGACATAGCTTTTTATGCTGAGTGGGTAAAAGGATAAGATTCCCTCAATGAAGAAAACTGGTAAAATATTTGTTGTTACTGTACTAAGCTCAATGTAACCTGCTTCATGCTAACGAGTCAAGCTATGGGTACTGTGCATTTAACTGCTTAACAACTACAGAGTAAAATGCTTTTCTGACTAATAAAGGCACATTCAAAATGGAGAGGTCTTGAGATTATGACATAATTAATTACTTTTTCCCAAGAATTATTAAAGCTAAAAAATAAGAATAGCTTACAAAAGGTATTCACAGGCAGAGATCTACTCAGGCCGTCATTATAAGGTGAGAAAAAGCGTTAGTAAAGTGTTGTAAGAGTGTATGTATGATCATACGGAATGTTTTCTTTCCTACTGCTTGCAAAATAAGCAGCGGATTCACAGTGCATGTAGTACAGCAGTCTAAGTTCCTATGTAAACAGGTCATTGAACAGTGCAGGGCCTGGGCCTGGCATTGAGCAGTACAGATCCTGGGACAATATACAACTTTTATTTTTCATTTGAAGTAAAACATACACCACACTTCATCTGTAGCACACATTAGGAGCATTTACATTGGATCATGCAATCAACTGACAACAAACCACACAACTGATCAATGGGAATGCCGATTTATCCAGCTACAGGTCAATTAACCCCAGGTCCCTCATGTCCTCGTCCCATTCATGACAAAGTGGAGATAACCATCTACCGACAGAAGAAAAGAACAGAGGAATGCTGGAACCCTAACCCCAACCCCTCCCACTGGGAGTACATAAGCAGTACTTACCCAGCATTACCCCTGTTCTTTTTTTCTGTCTGTTGACAGGAGTGAGTCGAGGTGCTGGTGCTGCTCCTGCTGGGCTTGAGTGGCAGTTTTCATCGGTCCCCCATCCGGCTGGCTGGCTGTTCTGTACAAGGTGTGTGCTGTTCAGCCTCCTGGCCTGCCAGGCTTGCCAGGAGGCTTGGTTTTCGGACTGGCTCTTGTGGTGTGTGCTGGCCGGCCCATAGCGGCTGATGCACCGGCCTCCCGATCGTTTCTGGGTTGGGGGCGCATCTTTCTGAGGCCTGGCTGTGTGGTTGATGGTCCTCACTCGCTGGATGACTCCTCCAGTTCCTGCTGTCCTGGAGAGGTTGCCGGTGGTTCGCCTTGGGCTGGCTGTGGAGGTGGGGGTGGAGGCCTTGTTCGTAGTCTGCTGCCCCCCTCCCCCGTGAGTAGCGCATAGCGGTTTTCCCTTTCTTATGGGCATGGTCTAGCCTGCTGGACTTGAGCTGCTGACCTCGGTGCTGGGGTGCCTAGTTCGGGTCTCGGCTTTGGCTCTCCATCATATGCATCAGGGCATGTCACGTACTCTCCCCGTTCCTCCTGAATCAGCCAGTATCATTTTGCTGCTGCTCATTATACTTTGGCACTGGTGCTCGTGCTGGGGTGCCGATGCTGTGCTCCGGAGGCCACTGGCTTATTTCTGCGCTGCATGGTTTCTTTTTCTTTCCTTGGCCCTTATTTGGGGCCTGCAATCTTGCCTCCCTGTGGGTGCCCTTGGTGGCCAACGTTGTGGCATGAGGCTAGACTTGCCGACTTTTGATCTATGGAAGCAGGTGTGATTATCACGTTGGCTCCACTTTCTGTGTTTCAATTCAAGTATGTGTCCTTGTGTGATGTAACTGGTGCTCGTGTGATTACCCCATATTTGCACTACATGGCCCTGGACAATGAGTGTCTTTTACATTACATTTTCAGCACTGAATGGTTTTGGAGTTGAGGTGCTGCTGTTGTCTCAAGTTTGAGGCCAGCATGCCGGTGATTTGGGGTAATTTGCCCCTCCTTTGTGGTGCGGCTGTGTCTTGCCGGTTGCAGTGGCGAGCTTGATGTTGTGGTGCCTGGTCGTGTCTGGCAGGAGGCTCGGTTATTCCTTTGGTTCGGATTGTTCTCCTCCCCTCTCTGTGTCTCCCATTGCCTGTGCCCATCTGTCATGCCACTGGTGCTCCAGTACAGCGCTTTGTCTTCTGCGCCATGTTCCTCCCTGGTTGCCCCTGCTCTAGTCTGCTGTCAGGAGTTGTGCTTGGTTGGGCCTGGTTCGTTCTTTATGCCTGCCATGTTTGTGTCTGTTCCCCTCTCTGGGGTTTGTGGGTGTCCACCTGGGGTTCCCCTGTGTTGTGGCGGTGGTGCCTTTGTTTGGTATTCTTCTTGCTTTGGCCCTCCGTTGGCCTTACTTCCCTGCCCTCAGTCGCTCAGTTGGGTCGGGCCTGGTTGGTGCCTGGTTTCGGGTCTGGCAAACAAGTTACTTACCTTCGGTAATGATGTATCTATAAGAGACATATGTTAGTTATAGCTTCCTTACCTCAGACTGGATCCAGAGAATTTTTTCTCAGCAGTACCCCTGTGCGTCGGTAGGTGGCGTCGGTCAACTCCACGTCCGTCTTCGGCATCGTGTTCGCCGGGATGACGTTGCAGATTTTATATATAGACGCCGCCCCTGTGTGCTGATGTCAGTTCTGACACGACTTTCCATTCCAGAACCGCAGAGCCATGCAAGACCCTGACCACTGGTGCACTAGACTAGGGCCCTGCAAGGGAGTCCCTGTCCGTAGAAGTCAGTTCGCAGAGCGGGAGGATGGGTGGGGTGGTAAGGAATCTATAACTAACATACGTCTCTTACAGATACATCGTTACCAAAGGTAAGTAACTTGTTAATCTGAAAGAGACTGTTACTTATAGATTCCTTACCTAAGACTAGATACCTCAGCAACACCAACCCCGGAGGAGGGTCTGCGAAAAAGTTCACAAAAGAAAGTCCTGGAGGACAGAACAGGCAAAATAGCCACCCCTCTGGACTTGGCTGTCCAGGCAGTAATGTCTGGTGAACGTGTGCAAAGATGCCCACGTGGCCGCCTGACAGATGTCAAGGAGTGGAACTCCGTGAGCAAGAGCAGTGTTGACCACCGTAGCGCTGGTAGAATGAGCACGGAGCCCCACTGGAGGGATAATTTTTTGCCAAAGCATAGCAGATTTTTATACAAAGGACAACTCATCTAGAGATGGTCCGGTTTTGAATGGCCCGACCTTTCTTGACACCCACATAGCCAAAAAAGAGTTTAGTGCGATCAAGGTAGAAAGATAACGCATGCTTGGGGTCCAGATGGTGGAGTCTCTCCTCCTCTTTGTAAGGGTGCAGAGATGGGAAAAACATGGGCAAAGTAATGGTTTGTCCAATGTGAAAGGGCGTTACCACTTTGGGAAGGAACAAAGGCCTTGTACTAAGCACCACTTTGTCAGGATGCACAGGGAGGAAAGGGGGCTTAGAAGAAAGAGCTTGGAGCTCACTCACTCTGCAAGCAGAGATGATGGCAACAAGGAAAGCTGTATTCAGGGTGAGGACCCTGAGAGGACAGAGGTAGAGGCCGGAAGGGAGCACACAAAAGGTAGGCTAAGACCAGGTTCAAGTCCCACAGGGGCATTACAAAATGAGAAGGGTGAAAGAGATGAGTAATGCCCTTGAGAATTCTCTGTACAATAGTGGACTTGAATAACGATGGCTGATCTGGAAGCCGAAGGAAAGCAGAGATGGCCGAAATGTAGCCCTCAAGAGTGCCCAGGGCAGAGCCCTGCTGGGCCAAAGAAAGTATGTACAATAGGATCTCTGAAAGTGGTCCAGAAAGGAGATCCACAGCCTTTGCTGTGCACCATACTACAAACTTGTTCCATCGACAGGCGTATACCCTCTTAGTGGAGGTATGCCTGGCTGCCAAGATGGTGTTACAAACTTCGGGAGGAAGGTCAAAAGCTGTCAACTGTTGCCGCTCAATCTCCTCACAAGAAGGTGGAGGCTGGACAGGTTCAGGTGAAGAACCCTCCGCTGCTGCTGCGAAAGAAGATCCTCCCGAAGAGGCAGACCGAGTGGAGGATCGATGGCCATGCTCAGGAGCTCTGGGTACCAGACTCTTCATGCCCAGTCCGGAGCCACAAGAATGACTTGGGTACGGTCATGCTTGATCTTCTTCAGTACTCTGGGCAGTAAGGCATACAGGAGGCCGCAGTTCCACTCAAGACGAAAAGCGTTGCTGAGCAAGTGCCGCCTTAGACATTCCATTGCGCAGATTTGCTGACACTGCGCGTTCTCTTTGGTGGCGAACAGATTTAACCAAGGCTCTCCCCACCGCTGAAAGAGACCTTGCACCACCTCTGAGTGAAGACGCCATTCGTGATCCACCAGGCACCAGTGGCTGAGTTTGGCCACCCTGGCAGTCAGAGAACCTGCCAGGTGTTGAACCAACAGGGTCATGCCCTGATGTTCCAGCCCTGTCCAGAGATGAAGAGCCTCTTGAAGTAGGGTCCACGACCCCACCCTTCCCTGTTTGTTGCAGTACCACATGGCGGTGGTGTTATCTGTGAACACCTGTACCACTTTCCCTTTGAGAGAGGGAAGGAATGCCTTCAGTGCTAGACGAATTGTCTGGAGCTCCAGCAGGTTCATATGGAGCCCGGACTCTGCCGGAGACCAGACGCATCTGATCTCTGCCTCTCCCAGATGGCCACCCCATCCCAGGAGTGACACATCTGTCACCACTGTGAGGGCTGGTTGGAGAAGGGAGAGGGATCTACCTCGGACCTAAGCTTGGTTTGTTAGCCACCACTGCAGTTGTTGTGCAGTCCCATCCAAGATCTGGACGTAGTCGGAAAGATTCCCCTGATGCTGTGACCACTGGAACTTCAGGTCCCACTGCAGAGCCCGCATATGCCATCTAGCATGATCCACCCGCAGGATGCAGGAGGCCATGAGATCCAGCAGCCTCAGGGTCATTCTCACCAAAATCCGGGATAGAGGCTGAAACACCCGTATCATACGCCTAATATCCAGGACTCACTGCTCAGGAGGATAGGCTCAAAATTGCACTGTGTACAGAACCACCCCGATGAAAGAGAGTGTTTGAGAGGGGGTCAGGTGTTACTTTAGCATGTTGATAGTGAACCCCAGCCAGTAAAGGAGGTCCACTGTAGTCTGGAGGTGGGAGACGACAGCCTGGGGCGAGCACGCCTTCAACAGCCAGTCTTCCAGATAGGGGAAGAATGGAACCCCTAGTCTGCGCAGATAAGCTGCGACCACCGCCATCACTTACATGAACACCCGAGAGGTGCAGGTAAGGCCAAAGGGGAGCACAGTGAATTGAAAATGCTCTTGGCCTACCCTGAACCGCAGGTAGTGCCTGTGGGCTGGCAGGACAGGGATAAGATAAAAAGCGTCCTGCAAGTCCAACGCCACCATCCAGTCTTCAGGGTCAAGGGCAAAAAAGACCTGAGCCAGGGTTAGCATTTTTAACTTCTCCTTCCGGAGGAAGTGGTTGAGGGTCCTGAGGTCTAGAATAGGGTGCAGGCCTTTGTCCTTCTTGGGCACCAGAAAGTAGCGAGAATGGCAACCATGACCTACTTCTGGCATAGGAACCCTCTCGATGGCTCCCTTGGCAAAGAGAGCCGAAACTTCTTGGCGGAGAAGCGCAAAATTATCCTCCGACATGCGATTGAAAGACGGTGGCATGGAGGGAGGGAGTAGCCCTTTTGGACTATTTGCAAAACCCACCTCTCCAATGTGATACTTTGCCAGTGGGGGAAGTGATGGCGAATCCTGTCTCCCACTGGCTCCTGATGGCCCTGGAAGGTCAGACTAGGAAGGTTTGGAGGCGGCTGCAGGGGTGGGAATGGTGGTCTGGCCAGCCCGCTGGCCTCCAAACCCACGTTGTTGGGTCACACGTCCACGGCCACGCTGAGACTGGGTAGCGTGCATGAACCGGTGGATGGTTTGGGCTGGACGTTTTGGGTTACCCCTTCCGTAGCCACGAAAGAGACAAAAAGCAGACTGAGGTGGACGAGATGTCGCTGTGAGGCCAAGGACCTGGCCGTAACTCAAGAATCTTTAAAGAGCTCCAGCACGAGTCTGCCTTGTCACCAAAAAGTCGACGGCCATCAAAGGTCATGTCCTGTAGGGTAGCCTGGACATCCCCCAAAAAGCCAGACGTTCTCAACCAGGCATAGCGTCGAAGGGCTACCGACATGGCAATCATTTTGCCCAGTGAGTCGGTGGTATCCAGTCCACAGCAAATCATGAATTTGGCTACGTGTCTCCAATCCGCCACTACTTGGGAGAGAACGGCCCAGGCCTCCTCCAGGCATTGAGGCAGCACATGCGCGACTGTATTCCAAATGTTATGGGAGTATCGGCCCAAGAGGCATGTGGTATTAACGGACCACAATGCCAAGCTGGTGGAAGAGAACATACGCTTCCCAAGGTGATCCAGCTTCTGGTATTCCCTATCTGGGGGAGCAGAAAGGAATGCGCCCTTAGATGAAGAGGCTTGGACCATCAAGCTCTCTGGGGAAGGGTGTTGGGTGAGGAAAACTGGGCCGCCCGGAGCTAGGCGGTGGCGGTGAGCGATCGTCTGTTCTGCAGGAGCCCCTGTGCTGGGCTTGGACCAGGTGCCCAGAAGGATGTCAGTAAGGACTTCATTGAATGGCAAAAAGGGCTCAGATTAAGTTACCGCCGGTTGAAGCACCTCCGTCAGTAGATTAGCCCTAGCTGCCACCAAAGTGAACTGCAAGCTGCCCTTCTCACCACCACATCATAGGAAGCTCTCTCCTCCGTAGCCAAAGTAGAGGGAGAAAGCATGCCATGGTCAGGAGAAATGTCGAGACCACTGGCATCACTCAGGTCCTCTCTCCAGTCCCGGCACTTTGAGCTGGTCTGCTAAAGGGTCAGAAGACCCCTCCCAATCCTCATCACCACCTTCTGGGCGATAGGGAACACAAGGGATGAACAGGGGAACAAAAGTACCCTCCGGCGTCAGATTCGACGTCGATCCGGCTCCCGGTTCATTACTAGGGTGAGGATGGGGCTGGTGCCAGTGACATGGTCACCGAGATCTGCACCGGGGAAGGTCGAGTGAGGACAACCAGTGTCGATCCAGATCCAGGCCAGGATCCACAGGGGCCTTCTGGCGCCAGGGCTGGAGCCACCGGCATCGTAGGCCCAGGAACCCTGTCTGGCTCCGCGGGGCCCGAAGGCGCACCAGCAGAGTCAGGCAGCCCAGAGATGGAGTGGAGGGCTTCGTAAAATGCATGAAGCTGGGCAGGAGATGCTCCGGCTCCCGGAAAGGGAGGGAGGCACAGAGTCCTCCCAGAAGGAGGCACCGAAGACGGAGCCTTTGAGCAACGACGCTCCATGTCCCGCGTCGCGTCAGCTGACCGACAGGGAGAAGACAAAGAGCAACTGTGCTTCTTCGCCTTCTTCTTGTGCTTGGACTTACCCAACAACCTGGACGACTTGGAGTGCGAAGAGGTGTGGGGGCTTCGCGGCTGGTCTCGAGAACTTCTTCTCAAGCGAGACCGGGAACGACACGGAGCCGACTGCCGGTTTTGAGATGTTGGCCTGGTATATGCTGTCCACTAATTAAAGTGGGCACCTTGCACCAGTCCAAACAACTTTTATGGTGATTTAAGAGATCAAAGAAAACCTTAGAAAGCCATCCAAGGGTAGCTGTGGAGAGCAGCCTTCAGGCTTAGTCTTAAAGGAATGTTAAGCAGCTTGTTTTACCAGAATGCAACCTTATAGTATTGGCTAAATGAAAGGAGAACCACACTGTAGTTATAACAATATGTATTTATTAATATAACACTCTCTAGTACGACGCAGTATCTGCTACATGAAGATAATCATAAAGCAAACAATACTGTAGCATAGAAACAATAGTAAATAGCACTAATATACAGTGGGCTCCAGGGGGAGACCAAATAATATACTTAAATAGTGGTATAAGAACCACGACTTGAGTCAAGACAGTGACTAGGAGTTGTAGAATCACTGGGAATCCCAAGGAACAACCCAAGGTGAGTAAGTAGGGACCCCACGGAGGATGGATGCAGTGTGGGACAACGACTGTGTGTGCCGTACAATTCTATGGGAGAGTTGCGGTTGAAGTTTTAAAGTTTAAGGACCCTTCCCAATGGACTTCAAAGAAACTCTGTGGAAGTTAGGAGGTTGGAGAGTCACCCCACCCTTGGATACTGTAGTACTAGAGTTACCTATCACAGGGAAGCCGGGTGCCTTGGTCTGAAGTGGTGTCGAAAACCGCAGCTGATCTCTATGGAGGACTTCGAAGAAGAGCCACTGCTGGGAAGAAGAAAAGTGTCCTTTGGAATCTAAAGGTGGATTCTTGTTGAAGGGTACCAGAAAGCAGAGGGGATAGAGTCTGGGTCACTCAGGAGTGACCAGGGGCTCGGTAGAGGAATGCTCAACGATGTTGGGTGCTTCAGGTGCATTGAGGGGGTTCTTGACTCTGCAGCCACGGGGACCAGGAGACGTCAAGGATGACCAGAAGCTGGATACGAGCTGTCCCATGAAGAATGTCGAGTTCTTTGGGGTCGGTATCTGGCGGGAGCAACAACAAGCATTGGCCATTTGCAACCCATGAAGAAGGTCAAGAAAGGTTACGGTTCAGACCAGCAAGATCAAGGAGGCCCACCAAACACAGGGAAGCCAGGGCAAGCCTGGAGCAATCAGGGGAGCCCAAGAAAAGCAGTGTTGACCCTCAAGAGGACCGATGGGCCGGATGCACAGGAGTCGCAAGGGGACCTCGAGCAGTTTCACAAAGCAGCAGCCCACGGAGCACTCGTGCGAGGAAGCTGGAGTCCTTTGTAGGAAATGGTGCCAGAGGTTGGGACTACTCATAGCCCAGTGCACTTGTTTGGGAAACGCCAACAAGCATATGCACTTGCAAATGAACTCGGTGCACAGGGGTACGGGTACTACAGCCCCCACGAGGGATTCTGACCTCAAACTTTGTGAGAGGGCAGCTTGGGCCTCGAGGGACTTGGAAACCCACCTTTTGAGTTGCTGAATCCGTAGGAGTCCGTAGGAGCTTAGGAGCAGGAGACCGGTCAATCGAGATGTTGTTCCTGTGGTTGCAGGGGAGTAACTCCTTCACTCCAAGGGAGATATCTACAGTTGTCCTTGATGCTCCCCAGGTCCTGCACGGAGCCTGGATGGTGCACGAAGTCAGGCCCAAACGAAGTCCAGCGAAGTCCAGAGTCTCCAGACGGTCAAAGTTTAGTGGTTTTTGGTTCAGAATCTTGTCCACGTCGAATCTAGGGTGCTACAGCCAGGTAAGCCCTTTTGTACCCACGGGAGAGGGTTGGACAGATTCAGAGGACCCTCCCAGGAGAGGGTCTGGACAGTGGGGAGGTTACTGCCATGTCCTTTGTCCAGTTTCGCACCAGAGCAGGAGCCAACGGCTCCCAGGACTGGTTTGAACTGGACTATGCACAGGGACACCAAATGTGCCCCTCATGCAGACTTTCGGTCGCTGGAAAGCTCACCCACCCAGTCCTAATACACTAATTCCTGTGACAGGATGCCTATTGTACCACCTTCCTCTGCTCGAGCTTGGCTCAGCAGCAGGAGGGTAGAAATGTGTCTCTGGTCGGCAGCAGCCCTTATGTACTGCCAGGGACTAGAAGGCTGCTACACCAGGGACCCAATGAAGCTCGCTTTTGAGGGCTGGAATCATACCTCCCAAACCAGTTACCAGTGTGAGGGTATGATTCCACAATGTTTGGGGTTACTTTCTGCTGTTTTAGAGTTGGTCATCACGCGGTTGCATAATGCCACTCTATATATTGTAAATGTGTGATACAATGACAACCCCGAAAAATGGACTCTGTAGGCTGCAGGGGTGTCCTGTTCATGCAGGGGCACCCTCTCACTTAGAACCAAGCACCCTGCCTTCAGGATTGTTAAGGCCTGCTATATGGGTGACTTGTAGGTTTTAAGTGCAGTGACCCTTAGATATAGTAAACCTATATCTAAAGTAAGAGGTGCATGCACCATCCTACACAGGCTGAAATGGCAGGCCTGTAGTTCCATTTTGCATGGACTCTCATGGGTGGCATAATACATCCTTCAGCTCATGGGAGGCCTCTGTGATACCTATGGTCTGGGTACATGGGTACCATATACTAGGAACTGTCAAGGGTACCCCAGTATCCAATCTGGAGTGTACCTAAGTACAAGACATAACAGTTTAGGGAGAAAGTAGATAGAGTGGGGGCCTGATTAGCAGGATCCCAGTCAGACTAGTCAAAAACAGTATCACATGAAGCAAAAAGTGGGCGTAACCATAAGAAGCAGATCTTACTTTCCTACACCGGGCCTCCAAGAGCTTTCGCACCGCTCCCGCAAAGACTTCGGATTCATGGCCCGACAGTCAGAGCACGACTTCGGGTCGTGGTCACGCTCCAGGTACCAGAGGCACAGGAGATGCAGGTCCGTGAGAGACGTCAGTTTGTGACAGGCCTCACAAGACTTGAAGCCGGTTCGTGGATGGGACATCCCTCGCGCACCAGGAGTCGACAAAGGTCGAAAAAAGCTTCGTCAAAAAGTGACTAAAGGGGTAGCTCTCTCCGGATCTGCGCTAGGCGAGTGCGGAATAAGAAAGAACTAACATCAGCGCGGAAGGGCGGCATCTATATAGACACCGCAACGCAATCCCGGCAAACACGACGCCGGCCACGGACGCGGAGTAGACCGACGCCACTGACCGACACGCAGGGGTACTGCTGAGAAAAAAGTCTCCGGATCCAGTCTGAAGCCTGGGGGTAATTCTAAGGTAAGGAATCTATAACTAACAGTCTTTTTCAGATCCGTGCTGTAGGCTGTTTTGTTTTGCCTCTGGTGGGCCGTCTGGACGGTAGGTTGTTTTGGCCTGCGGCCATGACTCCTTGAGTCCTCCTGCTCTCTGGGGTTCCGTGGGTTTGGGTGTGGTTCCTTCCTGGTTTGGTGTCAGACTAGGGATTTCAGTGCTGTCTGCTGGGGTTGCCCGGGCGCTTGGGGCTGGCTGTGTTGCTGGGGCCTGGGCGACCATTCCTGTCTTACCTGCATGCCTCCCTTTGGCCCGCTCCTGGTGTCAGTCGGTGGGGGTTCCCATCGCCCAGCCGTCTCTCTAACTCTCTCCCTCACCCCCGGGTTGCGGTCGAGTGGGGTGTGTCTTGCTGCTTTTGGGGGCCTGCTCGCCTTGCTGCTAGTTTTCCCAGTGTCTGCCGCGGTGGTACGGGTGTTTTTTTTTTGTGTCTGGCTTCTCGGCTCCCTCCTGTTCCTGGGCTGTTAACCCTAGGCCTGCTGCTCTGTTTCTGGGTGTTTCCCTGTTTTAAGGTCCTCGTGGCAGCTTGCTCTCCTCCGTCTTGTCTTTGCCTGTTGGCCTGCATGGGGCTGTTACTGTGCTTGTCTCCTGGTCTCCCAGTCTGGTTGTTGGTTTTTGTCTGTTGCCTATGTTTTCTTTTGACGCATTGCTCTTCTGTTCTCGGCCCTCACTGGTCCGGGCCTTTGGGCTGAAGCCTTGTTTTGGTTTTGGTCCTGTTTTGTCCAACGGTGCTGGGCGGGGGGTCTCTGCCGGACTCCCTGCCCTTGGTTTTTGCCTTTGGTCTGCATGGTCCTCCCCCGGGTGTGGGCTGGGCTCTCGTGTCTTCCTGCCTGGGCGGGTTGCTTGGCTTGGACCTTGACTTCCCTGTCTTGGTGGCCTGGTCCTGTTTTTTTTCTCCTACTCCTGCCCTCCTCTGCTGCGTGCTGGGCCATGGCTTTGGTGAGCCTGTGCAGTCTGCTTGGCTTCCGCCCTGGCTTGTGGTTGCCTCTGTGGCTTGACTAGTTTTGGGGCTGTGGCTGGTGGCCTTTTCCTGCCCCTTCTGGGCCTGTGTAAGTTCCGTGTTGGTGGCCTCCTGTCTTGGCAGGCTTGTTTGTGGTTTGGTTGGCTGGCTGCTGCTTGTGAGGGCATTTCTTGTGGCTCATGTCGACCCCCGGGTTTCCTGTTGGGGTGTCCTCCTGAGGGTGTTTTGTTTGGTGCAGGGTTTTCCCTGTTGTCCCTCTTTGTTGTTTGGGTTGCCCTGGTCTTGGCGCCATTAGCGGCTTGCCTCGCCCTCCCCTTCTGTTCTGCCCTTTCATGCCTGGCCCCTGCTCGGGTTGGGTCCGGGGTCTGGTGATTTCCGCCCCTTTGCCTTTCCTTTGGTTGGGCTCTATTGCTGGCCTTGTTCCTGGTGGGGCGTTGGGGCTTGTTAGAATTGGGGGTCTCTAGTTGGCAGTGGTAGGTACCTTTGACCAAATAGGGACCCTTGCTTCTAGTCAGGGAAAGGGGTGTACACTCCTGGATAACTCCTGCTCACCCCCTTGGTAGCTTGGCACGAGCAGACAGGCTTATCTCAGAGGCACTGTGTAAAGCATTTGTGAACACATACAGTAATACAGTGAAAACACTACAAATGGACACCACATCAGTTTAGAAAAATAAGTAATCTTTACTAGACCTAACACAAGACCAAACGACAAAAATCCACAATACTGTAATCCAAAAATAGACTTTAAAATGGTAGAAAATAGCTTAGATCAATTTAGATGGTAAATGCAACACTTTATTCTCACAGTACCTTGGCTGCATCACGCAATACAAACAAAAGGGTCTCAGGGAAGGTGATGCGTTGGTTCCTTACACTCAGGGGAGTGGATGCGTCAGTTCTTTACTGCTGCCAGGAGAGTTGAGGCTCGCTTCCTAACTGTGTGGGGAGTTGATGCGTCGGTTTCTTACTGCGCTCCGGTTACGATGCGACAAGATGGCACCGCGATGCAACGATCCAGTGCGATGCGACAAAATGGTGTATGATGCGATGCAATATCGTTGGATGTGATGCATGAACGCCTGACGGCCAAGCGGCGTCTCGTGAACTGTTGAGCCGCGACAGGTCCTGCAACACTCTTCTCCGGTGATGCGACGGCGACCTCTGCGGTTGCGACACGCTTCTACGGTGATGCGACACGCTTCGTCGGTGATGCAATGGCGAACAGCTGTGGCATGCTTCTTCGGCGATGCGACGGCAACTGCTGCGGCGGCGACACGCTTCTACTTGTTGCGTCACGCTTCCAGCTCCCAGCGGCACACAGTCTTCTCAGAGGGCCCAAACAGCAGAAGGCACCTCTCTGCAGGTGGAATTCCCAGCAAGGGAATTCAGGGGAGCTGGTGGTGAAGTCTTGTATCCCTGAGACTTCAGGCAGGCGGCAAGCACACTTCAAGCCCTTGGAGATTCTTCTTCAAGATGATGAAAGGTCACAAAGTTCCTTTTCTCCTTTCCTTGGCAAATAAAGTAACCACTGCAGATCAACCCCAAACAGCACAGCACAGAGGCAGTCTCCTCCTTCACCTTTCTTGGTTCTGCTCCTTGGTAAAGGGTTTGTCTAGATTCCCAGAAGTGATCTAAAGATCTGGGGTCTGCGCCCCAATATTTATACTGCAAAATCCTCTGTTCTCTGAAGGCAGAGGGTACCTGTGCCCAGCCAAAACCAGTTCTGTGCAGCTTCAAGGCAGGAGGTAGAGACAGCATTGTTGAAAGCAGACCTGGCCCAGGTAGCTGAAAGGAAATCTTCTCCCCCTACTCTCTGTTCTATGAAGGCTCAGCTCAGTGAAAGGAAATCTCCGCCCCCTACTCTCTATTCAATGCAGGTCCTATTCAGCCCAGCCCTGACCGATCAGACTGCTGGAGCCAAGACCCTCTCCAGCCCCCTGTCACTCACAAACCAGACATGGAATACACAAACCTAGCTGAGGCATGCTGGATGGTTAGGCAAGAAAGTACCTACTTTCTAAAAGTGGTATTTTCAAACACAGATTGTAAAAATCACCTACACTAAACGATGTAGTTTAACATTCTGAGTTCAAGCATACTAAATTTTATTTTCCTATCCTGTTCCTAGGGTCAGATAGGGTTATAAAATGTTATAATCAAACTGCCCATTCTGGCCTATGGGGACAGATAGTCTTGCAATAGTGAAAAACAAAATTGGCTGTAATTCAATATCAGGACATGCCACACACATCAGGGCATGTCCTACCTTTCACATACAATGCACCCTGCCCTGGGGCCTACCTTAGGGATGACTGATATGTAGAAAAGGGAAGGTTTAGGGACTGGCAAGTGTGTGCACATGCCAAGTCGACATGGCAGTACCAGACTGCACACAGGCTCTGCAATGGCAGGCCTGAGTCACATTTTACAAGCTGCTTCTGTGGGTGGCACAACCAGTGCTGCAAGTCCACCAGCAGCATTTGATTTACAGACCCTGGGCACACATGGTACACTATACTAGGGTCTGACAAGTAAATCAAATAAGCCAATCATGGAGTCACTAATCCATTACAACAATTTACAATAGGGAGCACTTGCACTTTGGCACTGAATAGCAGTAGCAAAGTGCCCAAAGCATCTAGACCAGCAAAAACATACCAAAAACACAAGAGGCAACAGCAAAAAATGGAAGGGAGACCCATGCCAATGGTGCCAGGTCTAACAGGGCTTGCCGGAGTTCTGATCTCTGGCTCTTCCCCTGTCCTTCCAGTTTGGTTGGGACTGGGGTATGGTTCCCTGGTCCTCTTGGTTGGTCTTTCGGTGGCTGGTTTTCTTTTGGGTGCAGTGCCTGCTCCCTTCTGGCTCTGGGGGCCTGCCTTGTTGGGCTGCATTCCGGGGGTTGTCCGGGTTTCCCGGTCTTCTGGTGTGTGCCTTGGCTTTTGTCTCTTTGCCTGTCCATGGTCTCCCGCTTTGGCTCCTTCACCCCTAATGGATGCTTGGAGGTTGTCCTGTGTCGGGACTCCTGTTTGGTGCTGGAAGTTCCTGCCCTGGGGACTGGTCCTCCTCTGGGGGTTTCGGTGGCGGTGTCCTCTGGGACCTCTGGGAGCCGGTTCGGGCTAGTGGGGGCTGGTGTTTGGCTGGTGCTTCCTCCCTTTATGGTTTGGTCTGTGTGTGCCTGCCCTTGGTTGGTTCCATGGGTTTGAGCCTTGCCCTGTTGGGGGGTTTGTCCTGTGTTTGGCACTTTTCGCCCTTCGTGCCTGGTTAGTCAGGCCATGGGGTCTTTCCTTTCTTCCCCTTGTCTTCCTTTGGGTTTTCTTGCTTGGGTGTCTCTTTTGCTTTTGGGCTTCCCTTCCGGCTTGGGTCGCTCTGTGGCTGTTTTTCTCCCTGATTGGGGTGGCTGACTGGTGGTGCTGGGCTTGTCCGCCTTTTGTCCGGTGGGAGCCCTTGTGTTTTTTCGTGGCCTGTTGGGGCTTCCTTTTTTTGGCCCTCTGGGTTCCGGTCATTTTGGTTGGTTTGGCCCTGTTTCACTTCTGGGGCTCTGCCCTTGGGGTTTTCTGGGTGGTTTCTTGGCCTTGTCGTCTTTGTGGCATCCTCCCTTCCTCTTGGTGCACTGGGGCTTGCCTTCCGTTGGGCCTGGGTGTTCTGCTTCTCCTTTCTCTGGTTGGCTGCTTCCTTGGTGTTACTGTCGCCTTCAGGTTTCCGGGGTCCCGGTTTCCGGGCCTTGGTTGTGTCCTAACTATAACTATCTACTGGCGACCGCCAGTAGATAATATATATTATCTACTGGCGGTCGCCAGTAGATAGTTATAGTTAGGACCGTGTTTCCATAGGAAATCCGCAACATTCTATTTGGAATAACTTTGGCGCCGGTCGACGAATCCTTGCGAAATTTTCAAAACTAATGGGGCGCTACGCTCCGCTCCTACCCAGAAAGTCTCGGGGAGATTCGTCAAGCGGGGGCTGAGAAAAACGGGGGGTCCCAAAACGCGTTTTCCCCATGCATTTTCCCATAGGACCTTTAGTCCGAGCTACAGCCTGAAATTTGGCAGAGAGGTAGTCCTCAGGTCAAGGATGTGCCTTTTGTAGGTCTGGTGTAAATCTGTTCAGTAGGTCCTGAGAAAATAGCATTTAAATCAGTACATATATCTGTAAGCGCGCTCCGTGCGCTTACCGTAAGCTTACCGTACGCGTACGGTGCCGTGCGCGAGCTCAATTCTGATTGGTGGTTACATGACTGTAAACATTCGAATCGGTCGAAATCAGGAAGTGTCGGCCGCCATTTTCTGTCTCTCGCACTGAGAAACAAAGGTGGGGAACGTGAAAAGGTGGCAACGAAGAGAGTTGCAGACCCCCTAGTGTTTGTCAGGGGGTCCAAGAAGGACCCAAAAGTACGAAAAATACATTTAATAATTTAAAAAAAAAAAAAAGTAAGCTTACCGTACGCGCACGGCAAAAAAAAAATAAAAAAAAAAATAAAGAAGTAACAATCACATTTATTAAATAAATTAAAGGACCCACAAGGGAGAAAAAAACAAATGTTACTGTGTCAAAAAAGGCGAGGCGCGCACGGCATGGACTGCGCAACGTGGGCGCTCGGTGCGTGAAGCGCACCGAGCGTCCACAGCGCGCGCACGGTGCGCGAAGCGCACCGTGCGCGCAGGGTGTGCGCACAGTGAAAAACCAGAAAAAATAAAATAAAATAAATACATAACTTAGCATTTAAAAAACCGTACAAATTCACTGAAAAAACCATAGGTTTCACACACGTTATAGTTAGGAATTATCATTTACAAAACCTTGCAAATTCACTTAAAAAACCATAGGTTTCACACGTTATAGTTAGCTGTACATTTCACTCGTAAAAAACCAATGAAATTCCACGTTATAGTTAGATCAGGTAACTATAACTTGCGCGACCGCAATCCACAATGTGTAATTTCAGATATCATCATTGATGTCATGAGTGATGTCACTGACCATGTCATGAGTGATGTAATATGTGACGTCATGAGCAGTTTATTGTGGGCGCGCAAGTTATAGTTACCTGATCTAACTATAACGTGGAATTTCATTGGTTTTTTACGAGTGAAATGTATAGCTAACTAGAACATGTGTGAAAGCTATGGTTTTTTAAGTGAATTTGCAAGGTTTTGTAAATGATAATTCCTAACTATAACGTGTGTGAAACCTATGGTTTTTTCAGTGAATATATATATATATATATATATATATATATATATATATATATATTCCAAACAAAGAATCCTCGATTTGGTGCTGCACTCAAAGCCGGTTTCATTAAAGGCAAACAAGCATTTCTGACCTTGGATTTTTCTCCTTGGTCACCGGCATCCCAGTACCGATGCAGTTATAAAAAAGGGCACTCTTACCAGCATGTTATTTATTACGTCCTTTAATTGGAAACAGGTGAGTTCAGTAAAGTACTGCATGCTGGAACTTGTATTGCATAGTGCATTTTTCTTTCAGTGGATTTTAGCGTGTCCTTTACAAATTATTCCTTTAGTGGGTACTGCACTCTCATACCAATTCACAGTATTATTTCAGCACTCCAGTGAGCCTCCGTGATGAGAAATGCTCCGTAGTTCAGCCATCCAGTTTTCCAACTCCGAGACTTCAAACAGTTCTGTGCCTCTCTGGCCCCCTTGTAATCATTTTTGTGGGGTGGTGCAGCGCCACGGCTGGATGGCTGTAAATATTGATTGCAAACAAAGAATCCTCGATTTGGTGCTGCACTCAAAGCCGGTTTCATTAAAGGCAAACAAGCATTTCTGACCTTGGATTTTTCTCTCTGCCTTACGCGTTTCGGAGTTACAAACTCCTTGGTCACAGGCATCCCAGTACCGATGCAGTTATAAACAAGCATTTGCAATGCAATAGGTCTCGCATTATTAAAGTTTGAGCTATTGGCATTGCTAAATAATGGAACACCAATAGCTCAAAGTTTAATAATTCGAGATAGAGCAGGTTATGCAGATGAGAACAAATATATGGAATAAAATGTAGTTATTTGCAAATTTGAATAATGTAAGGTATGCAAATATCTTTAAGAATATGAAGGTGATACGTATTGTGTATGGTAATAGTTGTGTAAGGTGAGCACATCACGGAGGGAAGTGGGGAGGAGTACACATGGGTGAGCACGTCACGGAGGGAAGTGGGGAGGAGTACACATGGGTGAGCACGTCACGGAGGGAAGTGGGGAGGAGTACACATGGGTGAGCACATCACGGAGGGAAGTGGGAGGAAGCAGACAGGGTGAGCACATCACAGTGTGAAGTGGGGAGGAGTACACATGGGTGAGCACATCACGGAGGGAAGTGGGGAGGAGTACACATGGGTGAGCACGTCACGGAGGGAAGTGGGGAGGAGTACACATGGGTGAGCACATCACGGAGGGAAGTGGGAGGAAGCAGACAGGGTGAGCACATCACGGAGTGAAGTGGGGAGGAAGCAAACAAGGGTGACCACGTCACGGAGGGAAGTGGGGAGGAAGCACACAGGGTGAGCACACGACAGAGGGAAGTGGGGAGGAAGCACACAGGGTGAGCACATGATGGAGGAAAGTGAGAGGAAGCACACAGGGTGAGCACATGACAGAGGGAAGTGGGGAGGAAGCACACATGGGTGACCACATCAAAAAGTGAAGTGGGGAGGAAGCACACAGGGTGAGCACATGACGGAGGGAAGTGGGGAGGAAGCACACAGGGTGAGCACATCACGGAGGGAAGTGGGGAGGAAGCACACGGGGTGAGCACATGACGGAGGGAAGTGGGAGGAAGCACACAGGGTGAGCACATCACAAAGTGAAGTGGGGAGGAAGCACACAGGGTGAGCACATCACAAAGTGAAGTAGGGAGGAAGCACACAGGGTGAGCACATCACAAAGTGAAGTGGGGAGGAAGCACACAGGGTGAGCACATCACAAAGTGAAGTGGGAAGGAAGCACACAGGGTGAGCACATGACGGAGGGAAGTGGGAGGAAGCACACATGGGTGAGCACATCACAGAGGGAAGTGGGGAGGAAGCACACAGGGTGAGCACATGACGGAGGGAAGTGGGAGGAAGCACACATGGGTGAGCACATCATGGAGGGAAGTGGGGAGGAAGCACACAGGGTGAGCACATGACGGAGGGAAGTGGGAGGAAGCACACATGGGTGAGCACATCACGGAGGGAAGTGGGGAGGAAGCACACAGGGTGAGCACATGACGGAGGGAAGTGGGAGGAAGCACACAGGGTGAGCACATGACGGAGGGAAGTGGGAGGAAGCACACAGGGTGAGCACATCGTGAAGTGGGGAGGAAGCACACAAGGTGAGTACATCACAAAGTGAAGTGGGGAGGAAGCACACAGGGTGAGCACATGACGGAGGAAAGTGGGAGGAAGCACACATGGGTGAGCACATCATGGAGGGAAGTGGGGAGGAAGCACACAGGGTGAGCACATGACGGAGGGAAGTGGGAGGAAGCACACATGGGTGAGCACATCACGGAGGGAAGTGGGAGGAAGCACACATGGGTGAGCACATCACGGAGGGAAGTGGGGAGGAAGCACACAGGGTGAGCACATCACAGAGGGAAGTGGGAGGAAGCACACATGGGTGAGCACATCACGGAGGGAAGTGGGGAGGAAGCACACAGGGTGAGCACATGACAGAGGGAAGTGGGGAGGAAGCACACATGGAGAGAAGTGAGGAGGAAGCACACAAGGGTGAGCACATCATGGAGAGAAGTGGGGAGGAAGCCCACGTGTTGCGTTTGCCTCAAACCTTAACATGCTTCAGAAGATGTTGCTTGTAGAGCAAATGTGTGCGACGCACAGCGGGAGAAGTGTGGGCCTGTCAGCAGAAGTAGAAGGGCTGCACAGAGGGACAGTTATTTGCTAAGATTCAGTACTCGGTTGACTGAGATGGGAAGCTACAATATTCTACTACTTGGGTATACACAGTATCACACTGAGACCAGATGAACGAGGGTGACCTCGGGAGAGCTCTCTGTGGTATTAAATCGCAGATAGCGTGTTGGACTACATTTGCCATATGCCAATAGGGCGATGATTATACTATCCCGGCTATGGTATTAGTTTGTAAATCTTCCTATAATTCTGCATTGATCTTTTTTTATAGAAATAGACGCAATGATCACCAGTTTGAGGCCCCACCGAGTATCCCTGGCAACATAACTGCTCCAGTGGGAGCGAGACGACTTGGACTACCCAATCTGCAAAAATATGACGTAGCAGCCCGACTCTGCTAAGCATGTGGTTGGCTGGCCACTGACCTACAAAGAGTTAACCTCACTGACGGCACACTCCTCTAAGGCATCTGAAGGAACGCCGTTTAACTCACTACCGCACAGCTTTGACAGGTCTAAAGCAGCCTATTTGCTTCTCAAACATACACTCCCCTACGCACCTTTGACACCGCTGCTGCGGCTCCCGACTCGCATAGGGTGGTGTAGGCTCACGCGGCTGCGCACTTGGCACGAACAGCGCTTCGACACAAACACAGCAGCATCAGTTCCCGAAGGAGGGGAGCTAGACTCTGAAACCGGTGACAGGGAACATAATACACGAGAGGGCAGTTTCGCACGTGCCTGCAGATAACAAGCATTGGCCGCACGCGCGCCTCGCGCTTAAAAAAAAAAAAAAAAAAAAAAACACAAGCCCGGCGGAGCGTGGCGCGCGCGCGCTTGGGGGCGGGGGAGTGGACCCTTTGAAGTGCTCCCAAAAGGCGGATTGCATGGCGGCACGATGCGCGTGATTGTGCGCGTGCTAGCCATGCAATCCGCTTTTTGGGAGCACTTTTCAAACCCGCTCTCTATAGACTCGCTTTGCAATCGCTTACGCGATAGCAAGGTCGAGACCTAAAAAGGGCACTCTTACCAGCATGTTATTTATTACGTCCTTTAATTGGAAACAGGTGAGTTCAGTAAAGTACTGCATGCTGGAACTTGTATTGCATAGTGCATGTTTCTTTCAGTGGATTTTAGCGTGTCCTTTACAAATGATTCCTTTAGTGGGTACTGCACTCTCATACCAATTCACAGTATTATTTCAGCCCTCCAGTGAGCCTCCGTGATGAGAAATGCTCCGTAGTTCAGCCATCCGGTTTTCCAACTCCGAGACTTCGAACAGTTCTGTGCCTCTCTGGCCCCCTTGTAATCATTTTTGTGGGGTGGTGCAGCGCCACGGCTGGATGGCCGTAAATATTGATTGCAAACAAAGAATCCTCGATTTGGTGCTGCACTCAAAGCCGGTTTCATTAAAGGCAAACAAGCATTTCTGACCTTGGATTTTTCTCTCTGCCTTACGCGTTTCGGAGTTACAAACTCCTTGGTCACAGGCATCCCAGTACCGATGCAGTTATAAAAAAGGGCACTCTTGCCAGCATGTTATTTATTACGTCCTTTAATTGGAAACAGGTGAGTTCAGTAAAGTACTGCATGCTGGAACTTGTATTGCATAGTGCATTTTTCTTTCAGTGGATTTTAGCGTGTCCTTTACAAATTATTCTTTAGTGGGTACTGCACTCTCATACCAATTCACAGTATTATTTCAGCCCTCCAGTGAGCCTCCGTGATGAGAAATGCTCCGTAATTCAGCCATCCGGTTTTCCAACTCCGAGACTTCGAACAGTTCTGTGCCTCTCTGGCCCCCTTGTAATCATTTTTGTGGGGTGGTGCAACGCCACGGGTGGATGGCCGTAAATATTGATTGCAAACAAAGAATCCTCGATTTGGTGCTGCACTCAAAGCCGGTTTCATTAAAGGCAAACAAGCATTTCTGACCTTGGATTTTTCTCTCTGCCTTACGCGTTTCGGAGTTACAAACTCCTTGGTCACAGGCATCCCAGTACCGATGCAGTTATAAAAAAAAGGGCACTCTTACCAGCATGTTATTTATTACGTCCTTTAATTGGAAACAGGTGAGTTCAGTAAAGTACTGCATGCTGGAACTTGTATTGTATAGTGCATTTTTCTTTCAGTGGATTTTAGCGTGTCCTTTACAAATTATTCTTTAGTGGGTACTGCACTCTCATACCAATTCACAGTATTATTTCAGCCCTCCAGTGAGCCTCCGTGATGAGAAATGCTCCGTAATTCAGCCATCCGGTTTTCCAACTCCGAGACTTCGAACAGTTCTGTGCCTCTCTGGCCCCCTTGTAATCATTTTTGTGGGGTGGTGCAACGCCACGGGTGGATGGCCGTAAATATTGATTGCAAACAAAGAATCCTCGATTTGGTGCTGCACTCAAAGCCGGTTTCATTAAAGGCAAACAAGCATTTCTGACCTTGGATTTTTCTCTCTGCCTTACGCGTTTCGGAGTTACAAACTCCTTGGTCACAGGCATCCCAGTACCGATGCAGTTATAAAAAAGGGCACTCTTACCAGCATGTTATTTATTACGTCCTTTAATTGGAAACAGGTGAGTTCAGTAAAGTACTGCATGCTGGAACTTGTATTGTATAGTGCATTTTTCTTTCAGTGGATTTTAGCGTGTCCTTTACAAATTATTCCTTTAGTGGGTACTGCACTCTCATACCAATTCACAGTATTATTTCAGCCCTCCAGTGAGCCTCCGTGATGAGAAATGCTCCGTAGTTCAGCCATTTGGTTTTCCAACTCCGAGACTTCGAACAGTTCTGTGCCTCTCTGGCCCCCTTGTAATCATTTTTGTGGGGTGGTGCAGCGCCACGGCTGGATGGCTGTAAATATTGATTGCAAACAAAGAATCCTCGATTTGGTGCTGCACTCAAAGCCGGTTTCATTAAAGGCAAACAAGCATTTCTGACCTTGGATTTTTCTCTCTGCCTTACGCGTTTCGGAGTTACAAACTCCTTGGTCACAGGCATCCCAGTACCGATGCAGTTATAAAAAAGGGCACTCTTACCAGCATGTTATTTATTACGTCCTTTAATTGGAAACAGGTGAGTTCAGTAAAGTACTGTACTGTACAGTTCTGTGCCTCTCTGGCCCCCTTGTAATCATTTTTGTGGGGTGGTGCAGCGCCACGGCTGGATGGCCGTAAATATTGAGAGAGGCACAGAACTGTTCGAAGTCTCGGAGTTGGAAAACCGGATGGCTGAACTACGGAGCATTTCTCATCACGGAGGCTCACTGGAGGGCTGAAATAATACTGTGAATTGGTATGAGAGTGCAGTACCCACTAAAGGAATAATTTGTAAAGGACACGCTAAAATCCACTGAAAGAAAAATGCACTATGCAATACAAGTTCCAGCATGCAGTACTTTACTGAACTCACCTGTTTCCAATTAAAGGACGTAATAAATAACATGCTGGTAAGAGTGCCCTTTTTTATAACTGCATCGGTATGGAAAATAGGTCCTAACTATAACTACCTACTGGCGACGGCCAGTAGGTAATATATATATTCACTGAAAAAACCATAGGTTTCAGGGGCGTTATAGTTAGCTGGACTTTTCACTCGTACAAAACCATTGAAATTCCCCCGTTATAGTTAGTTCAGCTAACTATAACTTGCGCGCCCGCAATGCACTGCTGATGACGTCACATATTACATCACTCATGACATGGTCAGTGACATCACTGATGACATCACTGATGACATCTCAAATGACATCACTGATGACATCATCCAGTGAATGTGTGTTTTTCTGAAAATTACATATGTTTTATATATGTATATCTCAAGGTCGATAGAAGAATAAATGGGTATATAAGTGTCAAAATGGATGATTTGTTTTTGAAAAATTGATTGTATAACCAACTGATTAAGTGTATCTTAGTGAATACATGGCTTAGTGAGTAATGTTTAAATGTGTAAATATCTGTATCAGTCTCTCAATTGGGTATAAGTGGCTGCATGGGTTGGTGAGTAGCTACATGAGTGTCTATATAGGTTATTAGTTGGTTTTTTGAGTATCAGTATGAGTGTCTGATTGTCTGTATGGTTCGGTGGGGGCTATTACGTAGTGCATAGGTGCATGAATGAGTGACTCACTGTTTGTATGTGTTGAAGACAGCATGTGTGCAGGACTGTATGGGTGGATGAGTGTGTGCATGGGTGTGTTAGTGAGTGATAGACTGTCTCAATAGTGTCTTTATGAGTAACTACATATGTCTTAAACTAGTATATGTGACTATTGGTGTATATAAGTGAGTATATGTGAGAGTGAGAGATTGAAAGAGTTCCTGTATGAATAAGTATGTGTTTCTATAAGTGATTGTTTAAAAGACTAAGTATGTGTAAGTTTCTGTAGAAGTAAGTGTGGTGGTGTGTGTATAACTGTATATGCAAGTAAATGGATGTTTGATTCTTTATTAGCATGAGTGACTATGTGTGTGAGTAACTCTATGGATGAGTGGCGTTGTGTAACAGGATGTATAGGTGTGTGAGTACATATGATGAGTGAGTACATGTATGAGTGACTGTATAGGACTGTTGGTGAATGAGTGTATGTGTATGTGGATCTTAGAATTACTGAATAGGTTGTTGTAACTGGTATTGGTATGTCCATTGTTTTGAACATTGTAGTTTCTATTTTTGAATGTGTGTATCAAAGGTTATATTAGGGGAAGAGGAGGTCTGCCACTCTATCACAAGGATGATGTCATCAGTGATGTCATTAGTGATGTCATTTGAGATGTCATCAGTGATGTCATGAGTGATGTCACAGACCATGTCATGAGTGATGTAATATGTGACGTCATCAGCAGTGCATTGCGGGCGTGCGAGTTATAGTTAGCTGAACTAACTATAACGGGGGAATTTCAATGGTTTTGTACGAGTGAAAAGTCCAGCTAACTATAACACCCCTGAAACCTATGTTTTTTTCAGTGAATTTCTAAGGTTTTTTAAATGCTAATTCCTAACTATAACGTGCCTGAAACCTATGGTTTTTTAAGTGAATTTCAAAGGTTTTTTAAATGCTAATTTCTAACTATGCCTACAGAGATAGGACATGTGAAGAAAGAAGAAAAAACGCACAGAAAGAAAAAAAAGAAATGCAGAAAGAAGCAACAGAAGTCTTCAAAGACGAAGAAAAGTGCAGGAAGAAGGATAACGTGCAGAAAGAACAAATAGAAGAGCAGAAAGAAGCCTTGTTGCAAAATCATCCTGTACCCTCAACTTTTTCAGACGGATACTGGTGGTAACTGAGTCTAACTAACCAGTCCTAGAGCCAGTGCTATGTTAAAAGACACTTAGAATACAGTGAAAACACCTACATACACTAGGGAACACTATGCGTTTGGGTCCCCCTGTGATCACCATGACCTCCTCTGTAAGCCCCTAGTATATAATAGGGCAGGGGATTAAAACTACCTCTTAAAACGCGCCACAGGGCGTGTTTGCACACGTCACCTCAGGCCCCGTCCCCTCACTTCCCCACTGTGTAAACACGCCCTGTGGCCGTTTTAAGTTGGGAGATTAAGTCCCCTTGAATCCTGAGGGTCCCTAGGGTCCAACTAGACCACTAGGTACCTCCAGTAAGCGCCACAGAGCTGCATTGCAGAGAGATGTAAAAAGGGGCACGGCCTAGACCACCTCTCTGCAAAGCAGCGGAGTGGTGCTTACTGGAAGCACCTGGTGGGCTAGTTGGCCCCCAGGGTCCCTCAGGATTGAAGGGGAATTATTTCCCCAACTTAAAACGCGCCACAGGGCTTGTTTGCACACGTTAACTCAGGCCCCGTCCCCTCCCTTCACCACTGTGTAAACACACCCTGTGGCCGTTTTTAGTAGGGAGATTAAGTTCATTTGAATCCTGAGGGTCCCTAGGGTCCAACTAGCCCACTAGGTACCTCCAGTATGCGCCACAGAGCTGCGTTGCAGAGAGGTGTAAAAAGTGGCACGGCCTGGACCACCTCTCTGCAGCGCAGCTCAGTGGCGCTTACTGGAAGCACCGGGTGGGCTAGTTAGCCCCCAGGGGCCCTCAGGATTGAAGGGGAACTATTTCCCCAACTTAAAACGCGCCACAGGGCTTGTTTGCACACGTTAACTCAGGCCCCGTCCCCTCCCTTCACCACTGTGTAAACAAGCCCTGTGGCCGTTTTTCGTTGGAAGATTAAGTTAATTTGAATCCTGAGGGTCCCTAGGGTCCAACTAGCCCACTAGGTACCTCCAGTATGCGCCACAGAGCTGCGTTGCAGAGAGGTGTAAAAAGTGGCACGGCCTGGACCACCTCTCTGCAACGCAGCTCAGTGGCGCTTACTGGAAGCACCTGGTGGGCTAGTTAGCCCCCAGGGGCCCTGAGGATTGAAGGGGAATTATTTCCCCAACTTAAAACGCGCCATAGGGCGTGTTTGCACACGTCACCTCAGGCCCCATCCCCTTCCTTCCCCACTGTGTAAACATGCCCTGTGGCCGTTTTTTAAGTTGGGAGATTAAGTCCCCTTGAATCCTGAGGATCCCTATGGGCAAAATAGCCCACTAGGTACGTCCAGTAAGCGCCATTGCAGAGAGGTGTAAAAAGGGGCACGGCCTGCACCAGCAGTGGCACTTACTGGAAGCACCTGGTGGGCTAGTTGGCCCCCAGGGTCCCTCAGGATTGAAAGGGAATTATTTCCCCAACTTAAAACGCGCCACAGGGCGTGTTTGCACACGTCACCTCAGGCCCCGTCCCCTCCCTTCACCACTGTGTAAACGCGCCCTGTGGCCGTTCTAAGTTGAGAGATTAAGTCCCCTTGAATCCTAAGGGTCCCTAGGGTCAAACTAGCCCACTAGGTACCTCCAGTAAGCGCCACATAGCTGCGGTGCAAAAATGGGCGTGGCCTCAGAACACCTGTCTGCAACGCAGCTCTGTGGCGCACACTGGAGATATCTGTTGGGCTAGTTGGCCCTCAGGGACCCTCAGTTTTGAAGGGGAATTAATTCCCCAACTTACAACTGGCCAGGGGGCGCGTTTGCAGAGTGCTGCAAGGAGGGGGCGTGGCCTCCAGCGCGATGCCGGTCTTTTATTTATTTTATTTTTTTAAGAAGGAGGGCTGTGTGGCCCCCCTTCTTTTTCTAATTTACTGGCCCTGGGGACCCCATCCCCCAGGGCCTGCACCCTCATTTTATTTGTTGAAAAAAATAAATTTGGCCCTCCCAAGGCCTTAATCGGCCCCGGGGACCCCAACCCCCGAGTCATGGCCTTTTTTTTATTTAAATTCTTTAGGAGGGGGCTGCGTTGCCCCCCTCCTCAGGCCACTTATGGCTCCGGGGACCCCATCCCCCGGGGCCGGCCTTTGTTTTTTATTATTTTAAAAATATATATATTTATAGAAACACCTAGGACATGCTGGACAAACCGTATGTACCTATCACCATGACGATTTGCGTGATATTCATTAAAAGGCGACTATGCATAGAATGAATCCACATGGAATGTATTTACACCGCTAGTGAAGCTCTGACGTGTCTGACGCCCTACCGTGCCTAATCCCGACGCCCCCGCCGGTGGGTACTCTCCAAGTAGACACCCTTGTTGTTTATTTATACAAACATGGGTAGCTATTGACGGGCACATTTAATATACACGCACACCAAGCCATTCAAAGGGGATTCGACAAAAATTCGACCAAACTATGCAAGAAACCCCCCTCACGGTTAATAAAAAGCACATCCACCGCCGGATGTGTAATACTTTTTATTTTACTCTCTGGAAAGGAGATGAACCTCACTTGAGAGTCACAGCGTGCTCCTGGCTGAGCCCAATGCTGTGTTACACCCACCAGTGCCTGCCGATTGCCTCCCACCTCTGTGTTGTATTCCACCAGCTAGTGCGTATGCTATGACACACTCTAGCCCATGTGCACTGTAACACCACCCCGTGAATATGTCATGCCACACTTGCCTTCGCACGGGTTATATTGCCCCATCTAACGTGCCTTCCTCGATGTGTATGTTATAACGCACAGCGCTATGCCATACATAATACAATCTGGGATCCATATCTTTGTCACAGTGCATATGCAACGTTACACTCCCCAGCACATATTTTATATTACAACTTTAGAGACTAGTTATGTTACACAACACTGCCCTGTGCATATTACACTCCAAGGCGCATATCGCATAGCACGCGCTAGTGCCTGTGCTATCTCGCGCTCTCCAATGAATCTGTCATTGCGCACAATGTATTGCATATTATATTTCACGCCCCGGTTCATCTTATATCACACTTTTTGGTGCATAGTTTATACCATATACTATATCTAGTTTTCATTTTCAATCGTGCTCTCAGGACTATGTTCTATATAACACTGCGTCCACCTACCCTTTTCACGGGCATTACATTTTGCGAATGGGGTGGAGGGTCAGGGGGTGTTTCTGCCAAGTGAGCCCGGAGTCACAGTCACAAACGTCCTCTTCTTCCTGAATAAAAGTGAGATTATGCTGCATACTTGTTCATATTTTAAGTTGTTCACACAGACACACATTTTAAAAACAATAAAGTTCCTAATACCCACCTTCTCTGAACAGTTAGCTTGCTGCCCCAACCACCTCCTCCCTATCCTCTGTTGTCTGAATCCATGGACTAGCCTCCTCCCTCCTGCCATGCATGGTCTGATGTGCTGCCACTGCCCTCCATTTAGCATGATGTACCAGTCCACTCCTCCTGCCCTCAATTGCCCACTTCTATGGCCCATCATTGACCTCCTGCTTAGCCTCGGTGCTTAGCTTGCTGCCCCTATTCTCCTTCCCCCTGCTCTCCGATGTCTTTGTGCATGCCCCTGCTCCATCCTTTTTGCCCACTATGTTCCATGGACCTGCCACTCCTATCTACTCTGAGTGTTCTGTTGAGCTGCCACTCCCCTCCCACCTGCCTAGCATTGTCAGATGACTGTAACCTGTCCCTGCCACCTCCACCCTGCCTGTCCCCATGCCATGCCCCTATCCCCTTCCTCCTGTCCTCCATGGTCCATTTTACTGCCACACCCTTCTGCCCTCCCTGATCTGTTGTGCTGCAACTGCTCCTCCTGCTTGCCCTGCGCGGTCTGTTGTGAGGCCCCTTCCCCTGAACTCTCTTGTCTGTGCCCAGGTCCTGACCCTCCCTTCTATCCTCCATGGTCCTTTGTGCATGCCCCTGCACCCTCCTTCTTGCCCATCATAGCCATTGTGCTGCCACTAACCCTCCCGCTTGCCATGCATGGTCTTCTGTGCTGCCATGGCCCCTCCCACCTTCCCTGTGTGGTCTGCTAGCTGCCCCTGACCCCCTCCCACCTTCCCTCCATTGTCTGTGTGTATGCCACCATAGTCTCATTGTTGCTCTCCATGGTGTGTGTTTCTAGTGCCCATCCTGCCTGACCTCCATGGTCATCTTGCTGCTCCTGCCCTGCTGATCCGTCCCTCCTGCCCTTTATGGTCTGTTGTGCTGCAGCTTTCTCTCCTGTCTGTCCATTATGGTCAGCTAGCTACCATTGCCTCTTTCCCATCTGTTCTCTGTTGTCCATGTGCATGGTCCTGTCCCCTCCCTATTGCTTTCTATGGATTGTTGTGCTGCACTCCCGTCCCGCATGCACTGTGTGGTGTATTGTGCTGCTGCAAAGTTTAAGTTTAAGTTTAAATCACTTCTAAAGCGCACGTACACCTGACGGTTTCATGGCGCTGTGGTTCACTAAGCCTCAATAAGCAGGAGGAGGCCAGGAGACAGGAAGAGACTCATTGGGGGAAGGCTTGTGAAAAAAGAAAAGTTTTTAATGCTTTACGGAACAGAGGATATTGGGTAAGGGACCTGAGTTGAAACGGAAGTGAGTTCCAGAAGGTGGGGGCGATGGTGGAGAATTTGGAGCCTCCCCATTTTTTTCGACGAAACCGGGGGACAGCCAACAGATGTTGGGAAGATGATCGTAATTCTCTGGCCGGGGTATAGAGCTTTATCTCAGAGGAGATAAAGGCAGGGGCGGATCCTGACTGAGCCTGAAAGGTAATGCAACCCATCTTGAACAGTGAGCGTTCGCGAATAGGGAGCCAATGCAGGGATTTCAGGAGCGGGGTAACATGATGTGACTTGGCCAGCCTATAAACTAGTCGAGCGGCCTGGTTCTGCACCAGTTGAAGCCGTCGAACATTGTAGGCGGACATACCACAGTATAAGGCGTTGCCGTAATCTAATTTAGAGACGACCAAAGCCAGTACAATGAGTTTTAGGGCAGGGAAAGAGAAGAAGCGGGATACCTTGCGGATGGTGCGGAGGGAAAGGAAAGAAGAAGACACCACCGAGCTCACCTGGGAGTGCAAAGTGAGTTGATCATTGATCTTGAAACCGAGCGCTTTGACGGAAGGAGAGGGGGAAGGGGGGGAACCTAAGGAAGGGGGCCAAAAGAGAGAGGACCAGGGGCTGGCACAACCACCAGTCAAAACCAGTTCGGTTTTATCCGGGTTTAGTTTCAGGTGGTTGTGGCTCATCCAGTCCCGGATGAAAATCATAATGGTTTGAAAGTTGGATATAGAATCAGGGGATGAAGAAAGATTGAATATGAGCTGGAGGTCATCCGCATAATTAAATACGGAGACCTCCATTTGTTGAAGGGCGAAAATAAGAGGGGCAATATAGAGATTGAAAAGTAGTGGGGAAAGGGAGGAACCCTGGGGAACCCCACATAGAACCTTACAGGGCTCAACCAAGAACTCGCCCAGCCGCACTGCTTGGGTGCGGTCCCTTAGGAAGGAGGATAGTCAGACCAGGGCTACTCCGCCGACCCCGGCCGCCCCGACACGGGAGAGTAGGATGGAGTGGTCCACCGTGTCGAAGGCGGCGGGCAGGTCGAGGAGGACCAGGGCCTGGGGAAGGTTGGTGTCCATACCTTCTCTAAGGTTGTCAAGCACGGATAGCGCCACAGACTCGGTGGAGTGAGCAGGCCGGAATCCGGCCTGACGGGGGGCTAAAACCTGGTTTGTGGGGGGGCTAAAACCTGGTTTTCTTCCACAAACGAAGTAAGGGCTCTGGTGACGTGCCGTTCCAGTACTTTCCCTAAAAAGGGAAGTAAGGAAATAGGTCGGAAGTTGGCAGGAGCAGAGGGGTCAGCGCCAGGTTTTTTTAAGATGGGAAGAATAATGGCTGTTTTAAGAATTGGAGGAACAACGCCCTGAGATAAGGAACAGTTGAGAAAGGAGAGTGGAGGTAGCACACAAGTTGTGAAAATGAGCCTAAGGATGTGAGCAGGGCAAGGGTCTAGAGGGGAGCCTGATTTAACCAAGGGAAGAAGGGAAAGAAGAGATTCTTCTGTTAAGAGGGGGAGTGAGTCAAAACGAGCCTTTGCCGAGGGACTGGGGGGATTGTGGAAAGAAGAAGAAGGGGAGGAATATTGACTTTGATTTTTTCAATTTTATCCAAGAAATAAGTATTCAAGGAATCGCATAGGGACTGTGACGGCGGGGGTTTAAGAGTGGTTCTGTCAGTGTAGGCAAGATTGTGGACTATGGAGAATATTTCTTTAGCCTGATTATGAGCGGCTAGGATTTTAGAAGAGAAATATTCCGTTTTGGTGGATAAAATAGTTTTTTTATATTGGGACAAGAGAGAGGTGTACTGGGTTTTGAGGTTAGGACAATATTGGCGTCTCCAGGCACGTTCGGCATGGCGAACTGAGAGTTTTAGCGCCTTAAGGTCCTCACTGAACCAGCGGTTAGAGTCGTTAGGCCGTTTGGAGGAGACTCGTCGGAGGGGAGCAATCGAGTCGCAGCCTGACACGAGCCATGAGTTGATAGAATCAGCTTGGGTTGTAAGCGGTAATCCAAACCCTGATGCCTGCCCTGTAGGGTCAGTTTGGTGCACCTCTCTATGTCCCTCCTGTCCTCTGTTATCCGAGTCAATGTCCCTACCCCAATTCCTCCTGCCTACCATGATTTAATGTACCATACTTGCGAACATTTTGAACTTGGTAAGAGGGAGATTTTGAAAAAAAACTGGGGTATTGATTTTCCCCTTTGAGTTACATTGAAAAAGAGGCGATTGTAGACAGGAGACAGATCAAATAAAGCCCATTTGAGCTTAAAAACATTGGACGTTTCCTGGCTGAAACGGGTCTGTTGGCATGTATGGTTGTACTACCACTGCCTCTTCCTTCTGCCCACAATGGTCTATTATATTGCCACAGCCTCTCTTGCCAGTCCTGTATTGTTGGTTTGTTGCCCCTGCCCCCCTTTCCACTGCCCTCCATAGTCTGTTGTGCTGCCACTGCCCTTCCTGCCTGCCCAGTGTGGTCAAATTGTTGCCTCTGCACTCTCCTACCTGCCTTCAATTTTCAGAGTCCGTGCCCCTGGCCTCTGCCTCTCAACAGTATCCCAATGAACAACTAGATTGCTAACATTCTATATTTATTACAAAAGTGTGGAACGCCTGACGTCATCTTGATGTAATCAAAACTGTAATACCTAGAGTATTTCCTTTAGAAATTACATATATGAGAGGGTCTTATTTGAATCAAAATAATGGTTAGTGCTCTAAAAAACAAAAATGAGGACATATTTTCTGAGTTTTCAAATGGCGACAAAGAACTTTTAAATTATTTGCAATCTTTATGTTTTTTTATCCAGTTGACCACTTGATTAAATGTTGCACCTTGGTGAGAGGATGTGGTGTTACTTCCAGAGCTGCAGACTTTGCAACTGGGGAACTAGGTTGGAGTTTCTGCCTCAGCTCAACATTCTGTGATTGTGGTCAAATCACTTAATCTGCCCATGTCTACAACCAAAATGAATTTGATCTTGTGTGATGTAACCAATGCTCATGTAAAGCATTCCAATATCTGACAAGTCTGCACTATATAAAACTGCAAATACACAAAAAATAAGTGTTTTGCACACTTCTGTCATTGGGCTACATGTGGGCTACATCTGGGTGATATTTGTGCTGCATTTAGGCTCTTTTGTGTCTGGTGGCCATCTTGGGAGATTTATTTGTTATGAAGTTTCCTAATTTCCTCATTTACTGCAGTCTCCTCAGTAGGAAATGCTTTCAGTTTTTTACTTTGATTCCATCAAGAAGGTATTCAGATATGTCACACATTTGCCATAAATTCTGAATGTTAGCACTCTAGTTGCTCATTAGATCACTGTAGTAAAGCTACTGCTCACCACGGAAGTCTGCTGCTGGTATTAAAAGTGCATGTTTCAGTCTGCATATCAGAATTTTTTAATGAAATAGCAGAGGATTTGAGAAGTCACTCAAAATGTGCCCTAATTTTTCTTTCTTCAGCACTAATCATAATTTCTATGGCAAAATGAACCCCCTCATTGTGTTCCTTTTTAAATTAAATGTTTTAAGTGTTACCAGTTTATTCCAATCAAGATGGTTTCAGGTGTGCCATACTTTTGTCATAAGTAAGACAGTAAGCGCTCTAGTTGTTCTTAAGAACACTCTGGGACATTCTGTCATTAGGCTATACTTGGGCTACATCTGGGTGATATTTGGGCTACATTTGGGCTCTTTTGTCCTGGTGGCCATCTTGGGAGATTTATTTGTTATGAAGTTTCCTAATTTCCTCATTTACTGCAGTCTCCTCAGTGGGAATACTTTCAGTTTTTTATTTTGGTTCCATCAAGAAGGCATTCAGATGTGTCACACATTTGCCATAAATTCTGAATGTTAGTTGCTCATTAGATCACTGTAGTAAAACTACTGCTCACCAGGGAAGTCTGCTGCTGGTATTCAAAGTGCATGTTTCAGTCTGCATGTCAGAATTTGTTTATGAAATAGAAGAGTGTGAGAAGTTGGCCTGGCATATGCTGGTCACTAGTTATAGTGGCCACCTTGCACCAGGCCAATTCGACTCTTGGTAGATAGGTTTGACAACCTTTTAAAGAAAGCTATCCTAGTGGTAGCTGTGGAGAGCAGCCTTCAGGCTAAGTCTCTGAGGAATGTAAAGCAGCTTGTTTTACCTTATAATCTCTTGAATTACCAAATGAAAAGGACACCACACAGGTATATATATCAAATATATATGTATTTATTTTTGGATACACTCTACTAATCTCTTTATGAGATTAGAACCCAGATACACATTAAAATGTCAACACTTCTCAATAAATTAAGCACAAATATGGCTGTAGCCCTAGGGGCGTACCAGACCATATACTAAGAAAATTGTTTAACAAACTCGACTTGCAAAATAAAAAGGCCTAGGGCCTTGGGAATCGCTGGGGCTTCACTTCTGCAGTGTTAGCAGGTAAGTAATCAGCCCACGGGAGACGCGTGCAGTGTCTAAACACAGCCGCGGGTTTCCTATTGGTTTCAATGGCACAAGTCGCGGTTTGTAATTTAAAGTTTTAGGGCACTTCGGAGAAGTCAACAAGCAAGCCACTTACAGGGTAAGTATTTCGAGGGCCAACACACACTTGGGCACCGGAGTGCACGAGTTACCTCACCCACGGAAGCCGGGTGCATAGATGTCTTTTGGTGTCGGGTCGCGATGCTGTTTTCAATGGATATCACTGAAGACTTGCTGCTTGTGACGACTGGAGAGGTGTCCGCTGGAATCCGAAGATGGATTGAAGTTGAAGAGGACCTGAAAATTGACGGGACAGAGTTCAAAGTCACTTGCCAGTGACCGGTGGCCAGCAGGATGGATGACCACTGATGTTGCGTCGCTTCAGGTCGTCGATGGTGATTTGTCTCTTCGCTCACGAGGTCCAGGAGGGATAGACGATGACCAGCAGCTGGATTCGGAGGGTACCACAACGTCTGCAGCTGATGACGGTGTCGGCAGCCGGATTGGAGCCAACAAGCCTTGGCAACTGCAAGTCTCGTGTGGAGTGAAGATTGAAGATGGTGCAGACCAGCAAGGTCTGATGGACTTACCCAGCGAGGGCAAGTGAGGGCAGGCCCGGAGCAACCAGGAGAGCCCTTGAAGTCGATGAGAAAGTCTTCGGGTGAGTCACTAGCCAATGGGCAAGCAACCGCGAAGACGCCTTCGCAGGAAAAGTTCCACAGGAGCCCACGGTCACTCGGGATGGGGTAGGCCGCTAATTTTCGGTACCAGACCTGCTAGGGACATGGACTACAGTTGGCCCAAAGCACAAGTTCGTAGAACGTTGTTTAGGGTTTGCACTCGAAATCAGTGCACGGTTCCCTGGTATTGCTGTTCCTCGTCACTCGTGGGGTCCAGACGCCACAGCTTCGCTGGGGACTCAAAATGGCCGTCGAGAGGTCAGGAAATCCACTTCAGGGGACGCAGGGACTTCGGACTCCGGCGGGAGCGGTGAAGTTTGCGACCGTTGATCAAGTTACTGGTGCCTGCCAAGCAGGGGAGTCACTCCTTGACTCCAAGTTAGATTCTTCAGACTTCCAGAGATAGTGGAACGCCGAAGGACCAGGATTCTTCTTTGTAGAGCGTTGTCCAGGTGTAATCTGAATTGCATTGGCAATGCTTGGTATCTTATAGTGAAGATAGGGGAGGGACTAGCTCTATGACCACTCCTCTAGGAGGGTCAGGGTAGTGGGTGGTTACACCCACTTCCCTTTGTCCAGTTTTGCACCAGAGCAGGGGCAGGTAGCCCCTGATCCGGTTTGAGCTGGCATATGCACAGAGGAGACTACTGCTCCCCCAGTGCAGGACTTCAAAGGCACTCTAAGAGTGCACCCACCCAGCACCAATACACTAAATCCTGTCTGGGAGGTGGTAACACCTCCCTGTGACAGGATACCCTTTGTTGGACTTCTTCCACTGCAAGTTTCGGTCAGCAGCAGGAGGGCAGCCCGGTGTCTGTGCTGGTGGCATCCATTTTGTGATGCCAGGGCTCTAGAAGATTTCTACCGTTTAGTACCGTGGGTACATGTCGTCCCCTCTAGAAGGGTGGGACCCTACTCCCACACCAGTTACTGGTGTGGGTGTAGGATTCCAAGTTGTTTGTCACCAAACACAACATGTTTTGATGCAGTCATTCCAAAGTTAGCATTTACCGCGAGGTTATAATGCACTTAAGAGTATATGGTTTAACCGCATCCACAAACAGCAGTAGAGAATAGACTCTGCTAGCTGCAGAGGGGTCCTGCTCAGGCAGTAGCACCCCCTCACATAGTAAACCAAGCACCCTGCCCTCAGGATTGGTAGGGCCTGCTAGAGGGGTGACTGATAGGTTTATATGTGTGTGTATGGTGAGATATAGGAGCCTATACCTCAGTGAGGAGTGCTAACACTACCTCACACAGGCTGCAGTAGCAGGCCTGTGGTGTCAGATTGTGAATGCTTCCCAGGGATGGCATAATACATGCTGCAGCCCCTGGTAGGCCTGTGAAGCACCAATGCCCTAGGTACCTAAGGTACCATATACTAGGGGCTCATAAGGTACCACAGTATCCAATCACTAGTGCATCTAATATGCACACCAATCATTTAAGGGAGTAAGCAGATAGGATGGGGTCCTGGATAGCAGGATCCCAGCCAGACTTGTCAAAAACGATTCAAACACCAGGAAAAAAGTGGGGGCAACCATATAGTCAGATTCCACCTTCCTACATAACCCCCCCCCCCCCAAACGAAAGGAGATAAGGCTAACCTTGCCCAGTTAAGCCTTTATTTCCTGAGTGGCCATATAAGGAAGAACCTGCACTAGCATGGTTGCTCCCTGTCTCATGGTCCACTTGGGAAATCCTACCCCAAGGGGTTTTGGAGTTTCTCCAAAGTCTAGGGAAATTACCTGTATTGTTTTCTGGTACAGAAGTAGGCTGGTGGGGTGTCTGAGTCTGGAAGTGAGGCCCTATTTGGGGTGGTCTCAACTTCCTCAGCACACTGGTCACCATGGAAGCATTTCTGTCCATGACTGTGTCATATCTGGCCCTAAGGGTCAACCTCTGGCTGCCTACAGCTGGGGGTTGGGTCCCTCTGGTTGGAATAGTGGAGGGCATTGGAATGTTTGGGGCAACTATGCCCCAGGTGTCCCTGTGCTCAACAAAGTCCAACTGGGGGGTACCTGTACCTAGGGGTAAGGGGGATCCCTCAGTGTGTAGAGGAATATTCACCTGGCTAGAACTACTCTGCTGGGTGTCCCTAATCTGCTGATGAGGGGGTTCCTCTGGACAGGGGCCCACTAAGGGTCCACTGACCTCCCTGACCTCTGCAGCCCTGGGCTGACTAAGGCAGGGTAGAGAGGGGCAGAATACCTGCTCCAGACTGGGTGCCACCTTGGAAGGATCCCCTGCCATCAGAGATGTGGCCAGGACAGGCCTGTCCACTTCTGGGGCAGTTACTTCACAAGGGGCAGGATCAGTTCCCTTAGAAACTTGACCCTTACCTTTAGTCTGGTGGGGGAGGACTGTCCCTCACCCCCTATGCTCTCTGTTTGTGTGGAGTGATCCATAGTTTCAGGCTTCACTCTCCTTACTTTCTCCTGGGGTGGAGGTGAGGCCCTCAGGGTCTCATCCACTCTCTCAGGGATGCCTAACATTCTTAAATGGGCATTGTGGTCTACCTCAGCCCAGGCTGAGGTTTCCAGATCATTCCCCAGTAGACAATCCACAGGCAAGGTTGGGGACACTGCCACTCTCTTTGGGCCAGTGACCCCTCCCCAGCTGAGATTTACCACTGCCATGGGATGGTCTGTCCTAATTCCATCAATATTGGTCACCTGGTAGCTAAACTCAGGTAAAAGCTGTTCTAGGGGCACTAGTCTCTTTGTCACCATGGTGACACTAGCCCCTGTGTCCCTGTAGGCCACAGCCTTCTGACCATTGACCATGGGCTCTTGTCTGTACCTGCCCAAGATATTGGGACTCGTGGTAAAGTTGGCAAACCCCATGCCACCATTACAGACTAGAGTTGCTTGTGTAGGGGACCTGGTTATGCCAGATTCCACCTGAGCTCCCCAAGAAAACCCAACTAAGTTTTTGGGTGCACTCCCACCACCTGGGGGATTACTACTGGTAGTAACAGGAGGTGTTGGAGCTGCAGTGGGAGGAAACTTTTCTTTATTGCCATTCTTTGGACAGCTGGAGTCAGTTTTCCAGTGTCCAGGTTGCTTGCACACATGGCAGTATGGTTTCTTATTGGAAGAGGAAGGATTTTGGGACCCACTCCCAGAACTGGGGTTTTGGGGCCCTTCAGAGGACTTTTCTGTTTTATTATCCCCACCTTTCTCTTTGGGCTTAGTGGAATCTTTCTTCTGGTCACCACCTTGGTTCTTGGGCCTAACCCTGGTTCTGACCCATTTGTCTGCCTTCTTTCCCAATTCTTGGGGAGAGGTCAGATCAGAGTCCACCAGGTACTGGTGTAAGAGTTGGTTTTGACAATTATTAAGGATCTGCTCTCTCATAATCAAATTATACAATCCTTTAAAGTCAGTGACTCTACTGCCAACTATCCAACCCTCCAGAGCCTTGGTAGCACAATCTACAAAGTCCACCCAATCCTGAGTCTGTGCTTTCTGGGTGTCTCTGAACTTAAACCTGTATTGTTCAGTGGTTAAGCCAAGCCCATCTATTAGTGCACTCTTCAGGGATTCATAGTCATTAGCGTCCTCTTCTCTAACAGTGAGGAGCTTGTCTCTACCTTTATCTGAAAAGGAGAGCCACAAGATTGCTGCCCACTGTGTCTGGGGGACCTGTTGAACTTTACAGGCCCTCTCCATAGCAGTTATCCATTTGTGGATATCATCCCCACTCTGGTAGGGAGGAACAACCGTGGACAGGTTCCAATGGTCTGGAATGTAATCTCTGCCTCTAGGGACACTGTTGCTGCCACCAGGGGTATCTAACCCCTCCTTCTTAGAAGCTCTTTCTAGCTCGAAGGCTTCCCTATCTAAGGCCAATTGCTTGGTTCTGAGGGCAAGCCTAGCTTCCTCATACTGGAGCATCTTGAACCTTCTTTCAGAGGAGGACTCCCTGGGATAGGTGGAGTTCCTCTGGTGAACAGATTCTCTTCCAGAGTGTTATGAATGGTCAGAGTCCCTTGAGAGGGACCTAGGCCTTTCTCCCACTTTGTCAGTTCTCTTAGGGAGAATTCCTCTGTTCTTTACAGACCCTTCTGGGTCTGGTCCTTCAATCACAGACTCCAAGTCATCTTGATTTTCATCATCAGACCCAGAGCCTATGGCTGACCCACTCCCTGATGCAGACCCACATGCTCCTAGAGCTTGTTTCAGGTCATCTGCTACTAACAGATCTATCAGGTGTTGTGATGAGGGACTCTTGCCCACCCTCAGTTGTCTTTCAAAGCATAAGGCCTTCAGTTCAGTGTAGGCTATATCTTTGTACTGAGATGGTGTGGACCCACTGGCTCCACCTTGGTGAGACATACTAGTGTTGTGCAGTGTTGTACTACCTACACTAGTTGAGGCCTACTGGACCTAGCTTGAGCTGTAGCAAGCCGGATTGGAGCCAACAAGCCTTGGCAACTGCAAGTCTCGTGTGGAGTGAAGATTGAAGATGGTGCAGACCAGCAAGGTCTGATGGACTTACCCAGCAAGGGTAAGTGAGGGCAGGCCCGGAGCAACCAGGAGAGCCCTTGAAGTCGATGAGAAAGTCTTCGGGTGAGTCACTAGCCAACGGGCAAGCAACCGCGAAGACGCCTTCGCAGGAAGAGTTCTACAGGAGCCCACGGTCACTCGGGACGGGGTAGGCGGCTGATTTTCGGTACCAGACCTGCTAGGGACTTGGACTACAGTTGGTCCAAAGCACAAGTTCATAGAACGTTGTTTAGGGTTTGCACTCGAAATCAGTGCACGGTTCCCTGGTATTGCTGTTCCTCATCACTCATGGGGTCCAGACGCCACAGCTTCGCTGGGGACTCAAAACGGCCGTCGAGAGGTCAGGAAATCCGCTTCAGGGGATGCAGGGACTTCGGACTCCGGCGGGAGCAGTGAAGTTTGCAACCATTGATCAAGTTACTGGTGCCTGCCAAGCAGGGGAGTCACTCCTTGACTCCAAGGGAGATTCTTCAGTCTTCCAGAGAAAGTGGAACGTCGAAGGGCCAGGATTCTTCTTTGTAGAGCGTCGACCAGGTGTAATCTGAATTGCATTGGCAATGCTTGGTATCTTATAGTGAAGATAGGGGAGGGACTAGCTTTATGACCACTCCTCTAGGAGGGTCAGGGTAGTGGGTGGTTACATCCACTTCCCTTTGTCCAGTTTCGCGCCAGAGCAGAGGCAGGTAGCCCCTGAACCTGTTTGAGCTGGCATATGCACAGAGGAGCCTACTGCTCCCCCAGTGCAGGACTTCAAAGGCACTCTAAGAGTGCACCCACCCAGCTCCAATACACTAAATCCTGTCTGGGAGGTGGCAACACCTCCCTGTGACAGGATACCCTTTGTTGGACTTCCTCCACTGCGAGTTTCGGTCAGCAGCAGGAGGGCAGCCCGGTGTCTGTGCTGGTGGCATCCATTTTGTGATGCCAGGGCTCTAGAAGATTTCTACCGTTTAGTACAGTGGGTACATGTCGTCCCCTCTAGAAGGGTGGGATCCTACTCCCACACCATTTACTGGTGTGGGTGTAGGATTCCAAGTTGTTTGACACCAAACACGACATGTTTTGATGCAGTCATTCCAAAGTTAGCATTTACCGCGAGGTTATAATGCACTTAAGAGTATATGGTTTAACCGCATCCACAAACAGCAGTAGAGAATAGACTCTGCTAGCTGCAGAGGGGTCCTGCTCAGGCAGAAGCACCCCCTCACACAGTAAACCAAGCACCCTGCCCTCAGGATTGTTAGGGCCTGCTAGAGGGGTGACTGATAGGTTTATATGTGTGTGTATGGTGAGATATAGGAACCTATACCTCAGTGAGGAGTGCTAACACTACCTCACACAGGCTGCAGTAGCAGGCCTGTGGTGTCAGATTGTGAATGCTTCCCAGGGGTGGCATAATACATGCTGCAGCCCCTGGTAGGCCTGTGAAGTACCAATGCCCTAGGTACCTAAGGTACCATATACTAGGGGCTCATAAGGTACCACAGTATCCAATCACTAGTGCATCTAATATGCACACCAATCATTTAAGGGAGTAAGCAGATAGGCTGGGGTCCTGGATAGCAGGATCCCAGCCAGACTAGTCAAAAACCATTCAAACACCAGGAAAAAAGTGGGGGCAACCATATAGTCAGATTCCACCTTCCTACAAAGAGGATTTGAGAAGTCAAAATGTGCCCTAATTTTTCTTTCTGCAGAACTAATCATAATTTATATCGCAAAATGAACCCCCTCATTTTGTTCCTTTGTAAATTAAATGTTTTAAGTGTTACCACTTTATTCCAATCAAGATGGCTTCAGGTGTGCCATACTTTTGTCATAAGTAAGACTGTTAGCGCTCTAGTTGTTCGTTAGAACACTCTGGGACATTCTGTCGTTGGGCTATACTTGGGCTACATCTGGGTGATATTTGGGCTACATTTGGGCTCTTTTGTCTCTGGTGGTCATTTTGGGAGACTTATTTGTTATGATGTTTCCTAATTTCCTCATTTACTACAGTCTCCTCAGTAGGAAATACTTTCAGTTTTTTACTTTGATTCCATCAAGAAGGCATTCAGATGTGTCACAAATTTGCCATAAATTCAGAATGTTAGCACTCTAGTTGCTTATTAGATCACTGTAGTAAAGCTACTGCTCACCAGGGAAGTCTGCTGCTGGTATTGAAAGTGCATGTTTCAGTCTGCATATCAGAATTTTTTAATGAAATAGAAGAGGATTTGAGAAGTCACTCAAAATGTGCCCTAATATTTCTTTCTGCAGCACTAATCATACTTTCTATGGCTAAATGAACCCCCTCATTTTGTTCCTTTTTAAATTAAATGTTTTAAGAATTACCACTTTATTCCAACCAAGATGGTTTCAGGTGTGCCATACGTTTGTCATAAGTAGGACTGTTAGCGCTCTAGTTGTTCTTTACAACACTCTGGGAAGCTGCAGTAGAACACAAAGGAATCAACTGACAGTCTCTGCCCTTGTTGGATGTACATGTTTTACTGAGAATGTCAGACTTCATTCTCACATGACTGAGAAAGGTAATGTGAATTTACAGAAAATATGCTCTCAGTTAGCTTATAGATCACCTTCCAAACCTCTGTGGGAAAAGCATGAGAAAATAGTTTTCTCTCAAACATGATTCATGATATCACAGCAGAAGGCTTTTTCACATAGTAAAATCACCTTAGAACACACCACAATTCCTAAAATGAGTATGGTACCATCAACAAATGATTTATAATGTAACTAAAGTCTTAAAACCTTCTATTAACTGCAATGCTTTTTAATGAGGTGCTATCATGTATATTGGTCAAGATGGCTGCCAACACTTCTTGGATGAACTGCTGACAGCCAATCAGATCTCACGATGAGATGTGTGGTTAGGCTCCACCCAGATATATATGTGATTTTACTTTTGATTTTCTCAGAAACTACTGAACGGATTTACACCATTTAAGCAAAAGGCACATGCCTGACCTGAGGACTACCTCTTTGCCAAATTTCAAGTAATTCTGTTCAGCCGTTCGGGCTGTACCTTCGACTAAAGGTCCTATGGGAAAATGCATGGGGAAAACGCGTTTTGGGACCCCCCTTTTTTCTCAGCCCCCGCTTGACGAATCACCCCGAGACTTTCAGGGTAGGAGCTGAGCGGAGCGCCCCATTAGTTTTGAAAATTTCACGAAGATAAGTCAACCGGCGCCAAGGTTATTCAAAATAGAATTTTCAGATTTCCTATGGGACCTCGGTCCTAACTATAACTATCTACTGGCGGTCGCCAGTAGATAGTTATAGTTAGGACCGTGTTTCCATAGGAAATCTCCACATTCTATTTTGAATAACTTTGGCGCCGGTTGACGAATCTTCACGAAATTTTCAAAACTAATGGGGCGCTCCGCTCAGCTCCTACCCTGAAAGTCTCAGAGAGGAGAGAGGTAGCACTCAGGTCAGGGATGTGCCTTTTGCATATATGGAGTCAATCTGTTCAGTAGTTCCTGAGAAAATTGCAGTTAAAGCACATAAATATCTATAGCCGCGCACCGTGCGCGCACCGTGCGCGCACCCTAACGTGCGCGAGCGTAATTCTGATTGGTGGTTACATGTCAGTCAACGTTCGAATCGGTCGAAATCAGGAAGTGTCGGCCGCCATTTTGTTTGTTTTCAGTGCGAGAGTGAAAAAGGAAGGTGGCGAACGTGAAAAGGGGGCAGGGTAGAGAGTTCCTGACCCCCTAGCCTTTGTCAGGGGGTCCCTGAAGGACCCCGAAGGCAGAAAAAAACATTTAAATTTTTTTTTTTTTAAATCGCGGGGGTGCGCGCACCGTGCGCGCACGGTGAAAAACCATAAAAAAATAAAATAATAATAATACATACATAACTTAGCATTTAAAAAAACGTACAAATTCACTGAAAAAAGCATAGGTTTCACACACGTTATAGTTAGGAATTAGCATTTAAAAAACCTTGCAAATTCACTTAAAAAACCATAGGTTTCACACATGTTATAGTTAGGTGGAAATTTCACTCGTAAAAAACCAATGAAATTCCCCCGTTATAGTTAGTTTAGATAACTATAACTCGCGCGACCGCCACTCTATCACAATGATGATGTCATCAGTGATGTCATGAGTGATACCACTGACCATGTCATGAGTGATGTAATATGTGACGTCATGAGCCGGATTGCGGGCGCGCGAGTTATAGTTATCTGAACTAATTATAGCGGGGGAATTTCATTGGTTTTTTACGAGTGAAATATCCACCTAACTATAACATGTGTGAAACCTATGGTTTTTTAAGTGAATATATATATATATATATATATTTGAAAAGCAAAATCTCCCTGTAAGACCTCGCCGGGGCAAACAAAAGGGCACAGACTCGAGTCTTGTTCACATAATGCGCTGCGGTGAATGACAGGCTATATATATATATATACATATATATATATATATATATATATATATATAAAACGCTCCAATGTTAAACAACAAAGGACCAGCACTCACGTTAGTTTCAATACCGGTTAGGATTTTATTCTTGCAAAACTCAAAACAGACGCGTTTCAGCCGTAGCTTTCGTCAGTGTCGCTACATATATGTGGAGTGCTATGAGAAAACTTCCTTGAACAAATATAACGTGGCCAAACAGACTTTAAAGAAGGAGCTGATGTCTTGGAAAAGAGAAGGGGTCATTTCTATGGATGAATTTAAGTTTCTCAATATAGAACATCCAACAATGGCCAAGCTCTATTTCATTCCTAAAGTGCACAAAAAAACAATGCCAGTTCCTGGGAGACCGATCATATCGGCCATTAACAGCATAGGGGAAACAATAACGCAATATGTGGATTATTTCCTACAAGACTATGTTAAAGCACTACCGAGCTACATCAAGGACACTGGGGACTTTCTGTCTAAAATAGAAAATATCATGTGGTCAGATGATTTGCTTCTTATTACATTAGACATAGAGTCCCTGTACACTAGTATTGAGCACTCCACAGGTCTAAGGGCGACTAAATTCTTTCTGGACCAAAGACCAATTGAAGTGTATCACCACAATAAGATGCTTTTAAATTTGATTTCCTGGTGCTTACATAATAATTTCTTTATGTTTGGTAACGATTTGTATCTCCAGAAAAGAGGCGTGGCGATGGGGGCCTGCTTCTCTCCTAGCTATGCATGCTTGCATGTTGGCTGGTGGGAGGAGCAGGTCCTCAAACTTAGCCATGCTAAGGTGTTTAACCCCTTCGGTGCTCATGACGGAATGGTTCCGTCATGACCCACGGTTGAGCTGTGCTCATGACGGAACCATTCCGTCATGACCACGCCCGCGCAAGATTCCGCCAGCACAGCGGCGGAATCTGCGCAGCATCGAAGGGGTTAAGGAAAATGTTTTATATTGGATGAGATACATCAATGATATTTTTTTAATCTGGAAGGGTAGCGAAATGGAAGCTTCACATTTTATTGAAGAAATGAATATTAACTCTGCAAATCTTAAATTTACAGCTAATATAAACAGCAAAAGTGTTGACTTTTTGGATGTGAAAGTGTATGTAAAGGATGGAGTATTAGCAACAACACTATATAGGAAAGAAACAGCAGGCAATCTGACTTTACATGCCAGCAGCTCACATCCTAAACATATGATTGATAATATCCCATATGGGGAATTTTTACGTTTAAAAAGGATTTGCAATAACACTGAGGACTTCGATAGATGTACAAAAGAAGCTTACAGGAGATTCAAAGACAGAGGGTATAGTGATAAGATCTTAAAAATTGCCTTAAATAAAACCAAGGACAGACCTAGGGAATCTCTTTTTAATAAGAATGCAGACCCGATACCTGATGAAAACTCTGCCCCCAGATTAATCACAGCCTTTAACAAACAAGAGAGGAACATCCGTGCCATTATGAAACGTCATTGGCCTATTATTCTTACGGATGGAGTATTATCAACTAGGTTACCACCCCAACCAACTGTCACATATAGGAAGGGTATTTCCATACGAACCCAAATAGGGAAAGCCTGCCCAGAACTAACCACAGCTAAAATGTGGCTCCAGCCTAAAAATGGGTTTACCAAGTGCTCTACCTGCAGGGCTTGCAAGTTTGGCATTAATACGACACATTATCTTTCCCCCTTCAGTCCTGACAAAATAGCTATTAGAGGTAATTTTACTTGTAAAACTGAGTTTGCGGTGTATGTCCTGACATGCACCTGTGGACTTAGGTATGTAGGCAGTACCAAGTTGCAGGTGCATGTCAGGATATTACAGCACCTACGTGCCATTGTTAACAACGACATTTCATATCCAGTGGCCCGCCATTTTAAATCAACACATAAAAATGATCTCAGTTGTTTAAACTATTTTGTGGCAGCTGCAATTCCAAAACAACGCCGGGGCGGTGATTGTGAAAAGGCCCTGAGACAGTTGGAATCCAAACTCATTTTGGAATTAGATACTAAGTTTCCTTCCGGCCTGAATAACACTGAGGATTTACATAATTTCCTATGAACCAGTATCTTTGAATGAATTTTTATAGCTCCTTGCATTCGTTTCAGCATTGTATATATATTGTTTTATATTCTCTTTCACATTTTGTGTATAAATATTCAAATTCCGCTCTATTTGAGAGGAGGAGGAGAGGATTAATACTTGTGTCTATATGTAGTTTGTATATTTACAATTGTCACACATGGTGGATTATGTATATTATGACCCAAGGTGTCTATAACATGGTCCAAGTGTATGTGAAAATTCGATTTTTGCTGCTTTTAGATATACAGGCACATCTATGAATTTTTTTATATATTTTCCATTTTTTTATATATTTTCCATTTTTTGCACAATCACACCACAGCGTAATTTGCACATATTATTTTGCTTTTAGGTGGCTCCTTGAAATCTAGAAATCAGCTCTATAGTTATGTCAAAAGAATGACCTATTTTCAATCTTTTAAGTCCTATGGTAGAGCATTACTTTTCCTCTAAAAGTTCACACCATTTCGGAGCACATCGGTGGACATAGTCAAAGGTTTTTTTTACAGATGTAGGAGATAGGCGTGATAGCAAAATCTGTAATAAGAGTTGTATCATTTACATGAAATAGTTCTTTTAATGTTTTTAATATATTTATATATATTTATACATTTTACCATTTGCCTTGTTACAGATAGAAATTTGGATTCATGAAATATATCACCGCACTATGTCATGAGATTTAACTCGGGACCTTTTTACTGATGTGTCTCCACGGAATGATTGAACATGAAATTACAAGGACAACACACAGGCACAAATATGACATTTTCTATAGACGGATTCAAAAGGAGAGATCAAACAACAAAATAACACAAAAAAACTAAACTAAAAAACAACAAAAAAATGTTTAGCCAATGTTATGATGGATGTTGTGAAATTTGTATATACACCTAAAAACAATCACGTATAGTAACGGTTGAATATATGTATATATTTCTTCTATGTCTATACATGGTGTGTGGTCACGTGGTTTTTTGCATCACTATTTAAAAATTATTGAGTTACCTTGCCTCGTTGATGTGAACAAGGGCGAGTGGCGCCCGAAACGCGTCGTGAACAAGGGCGAGTGGCGCCCGAAACGCGTCTTCTTGAGAACTTACAGCTTCAATAAACATCTTGTTGCTTCCAATCGGTGGTTCGTGGTTCCTTGGTGTGGAGGTGGGTGTAACGGACGTTACTCACTAGCTGAGGACCAGGTGTGTTTGGATATATATATATATGTATATATATATATATTCACTGAAAAAACCATAGGTTTCACACACGTTATAGTTAGGAATTAGCATTTAAAAAACCTTAGAAATTCAGTGAAAAAACCATAGGTTTCACACATGTTACAGTTAGCTGGACATTTTACTCGTAAAAAACCAATGAAATTGCCCCGTTATAGTTAGTTCAGCTAACTATAACTCGCGCGCCCGCAATGCACTGCTGATGACGTCACATATTACATCACTCATGACATGGTCAGTGACATCACTCATGACATCACTGATGACATCTCAAATGACATCACTGATGACATCATCCAGTGAATGTGTTTATTTCTGAAATTTAAATATGTTTTATATATGTATATCTCAAGGTCGATGGAAGAATAAATGGGTATATAAGTGTCTAAATGGATGATATGTTTAAGAAAAATTGATTGTGAAACTGACTGATTAAGTGTTTCATAGTGAATACATGGCTTACTGAGTAATGTTTAAATATGTAAATATCTGTATCATTCTCTCACTTTGTGTATAAGTGGCTGCATGGGTTGGTGAGTAGCTACATGGGTGTCTATATAGGTTATTAGTTGTTTTTTTGAGTATCAGTCTGAGTGTTTGCATGGTTCGGTGGGGGGTATTACGTAGTGCATAGGTGCATGAATGAGTGATTCACTCTTTGTATGTGTTGAAGACAGCATGTGTGCAGGACTGTATGGGTGGATGAGTGTGTGTATGGGTGTGTTAGTGAGTGAATGACTGTCTCAATAGTGTCTTTATGAGTAACTATATGTCTTTTAAACTAGTATATGTGACTATTGGTGTATATAAGTGAGTATATGTGAGAGTGAGAGATTGAAAGAGTTCCTGTATGAATAAGTATGTGTTTCTATAAGAGACTGTTTAAAAGACTAAGTATGTGTTAGTTTCCGTAGAAGTAAGTGTGGTGGTGTGTGTATAACTGTATATGCAAATAAATGTATGTTTGATTTTTTATTAGCATGAGTGACTTTGTGTGTGAGTAACTCTATGGATGAGTGGCATTGTGTAACAGGATGTATAGGTGTATGTGTACATATGATGAGTGAGTACATGTATGAGTGACTGTATAGGACTGTTGGTGAATGAGTGGATGTTTATGTGGATCTTAGAATTACTGAAGAGGTTGTTGTAACTGGTATTGGAATGTCCATTGTTTTGAAAATTTTAGTCTCTATTTTTGAATGTGTGTATCAAAGGTTATATTAGGGTGAGAGGAGGTCTGCCACTCTATCACAAGGATGATGTCATCAGTGATGTCATTTGAGATGTCATCAGTGATGTCATGAGTGATGTCACTGACCATGTCATGAGTGATGTAATATGTGACGTCATCAGCAGTGCATTGCGGGCGCGCGAGTTATAGTTAGCTGAACTAACTATAACGGGGCAATTTCATTGGTTTTTTACGAGTAAAATGTCCAGCTAACTGTAACATGTGTGAAACCTATGGTTTTTTCACTGAATTTCTAAGGTTTTTTAAATGCTAATTCCTAACTATAACGTGTGTGAAACCTATGGTTTTTTCAGTGAATTTCTAAGGTTTTTTAAATGCTAATTCCTAACTATAACGTGTGTGAAACCCATGGTTTTTTCAGTGAATTTGCAAGGTTTTTTAAATGCTAATTTTTTTTTTATTCCTCATTTTTTTCAAACATATTTTTAATTTAATTTTCTTACCTTTTATAAAGACTATGCTTAAATTTTTAAAATCCTTAAATATTTTTTTTAAATATATTTTTTAAAATATACATGTAAAATTTATTTCCTTTTTTTTTTTTTTTTTTTTTTAAATAGTACGCGTACCGTAAGCTCACGGTAAGCGTACGGTTTACGCAACGTCCGTAATCTATCTACGCTGCTTGCGTATAGTTACGTACTTTGCGTAGCCGCGCGTACTGCGCGTGGGACGCGTGCGCGCTTACGCCACACGCGCACGTTACGCGGAAGTGTCGGGGAGTGACTGTTATGCGCATGCGCGCAAGTGCGTGTCTTTTTTACGCGCATGCGTACTTTTGCCGTAAGCGTACCGTAAGCGTACCGTAAGCGTACGGTAGGTCATGTGATCATGAAACACAACTTTTGATTGGTTGAAACTACTTTCAGTTCTAGAACTCTCCTACACCACACCCATTCCCCTCATTTCTGCTTGTGATCCCTTAGGAGAAGGAGCTGGTTTGTCTTTGGGATACGATGGCAGAACAGCAGAGCTCTTCTGAGAGTGAGGCTAGCACCAGCAGCACTGTCTTGAGGCAGAGAGCGAGGAAAGTAAAGCCTTCTTATGTTTGGGATTATTTTACTTTTCCAGAAGGCCAGCAAAAGGTGAATGCACCCTTAGTTACTTGCAGGCTGTGTCAGCGTGTACTTTCTAGAGGTAATCCTGACAGGAAGTATTCCTTTGGGAATCATACCATGAAGAGACACCTCAAGGATGTACACAGAAGGACACATGGTCATCTTTTTGGAGGTAACTCTTCAGAAAGACGAGCCAGTACATCCACAGCAGCTCAGCCTGGACCATCATCTGCAGGGCTGACTCCTTCTTCTGCAGGTCAGGTGAGCCCTTCATCTGTGGGGGGAGAATCTCCTTTTGCTGGCCCTCTGGAAATTAACCCTCGGTTTGCGAGGGTTGAAGTACGGTGCGCCACTTGTCACGATCTAATTACTTATAGGGAGACCAGTGTTTCCCTGGTGAACAGTAAAATAGATCAGCACACTTGTCGTACCGTCTAATATTCCCAATCTTTCTTTCCTCTGTCCCTGCATGAACACAACGGTTCTTTTAAGAGCCAACCTTATCTTTCATCTTTTTTTTACATGTTTTTAAAAACTTTTTTTTATTTTTTTTTTACCGTACGCGTACGGTAAGCGTACCTTTTTTTTATTTTTTAAAAAACACTAAAAATCATTTATCACATTACATGCTCCTTGAGAGACTACCAAAATCACTTTTACAGACTGACACATTATGAAACCACCATGTGTAACTACAACAAAAACAATTCCCATTTCTATTATTCATTTCTTAAGTTACCACATACATCCCCTCTCAAACTGTAAACTCACCTTTAAAATTAGTTAGTTGTGAAAGAAATGTGACACTCAAACAGCAGATTATCAGAGCCAGGATCTCTGTTGTGTTCACCTCTCTCCTCTCAGCAGAACCAGATAATGGCAAACTTTCCCTCTATTTTTCCACACATATACTTGTAAGTTTCAAATCTCAGTGCTTCCCCCTTTTTTCAAATGTAATGACACATTTCTATTGGTTGAAAACCAACCCTTTTCCAAAAGTACCCTTCCCCCAACTTGACTTCTGCCTAGTACCCTTCCCCCAACTTGACTTCTGCCTGCTACCATAGCAACAGCTCATGGAACACTGCTGTGTGCAGTTAGGTCAGAAGTTCGACACACAATGTTTCAATTCCACAGAGCAAGAGTGCTTGACTTTTCAAACCTAACAGCAAATCCATAGTACTGTTCTTTGGTTACACATTTTTTTGTACCAATACAAAACATGCTTCTATTAATTTTCACATACAGCCTAGTTTTTATTCTAGAATGGTATGAAACAGCCAATCAGTTCTTTTTGTTTTGTAAAAAATATGTATGCCTCCATTTCCAAACTGTCTTTCTTTTCATATTGCCATTCTACTGAAAGACACCTCCTGAGTGCATCCAGTTCTCCTTTGAAGATGTTCACAGTGTGGATTGTAGGGCACAGCTATGTCTTCTGGAGTGAAAAGTTTGCAGAGAAAACAGATATGGTGAGAGACCTTGCTTTGCCAAATGTAGACATTAAATGGATTGGTCAGAGAGGGTTAAAGTGGCACCAATTGATGCCATTGGTGAAATCCTTCATTCAAATCCAACACCCTGACCTCATAATAGTGCACTGTGGTGGCAATGACCTAGGCACTTTGACTGGGGTAGGTCTGGAAATGCTTATGAAGGACACCTTTGCACAACTGTTTACACTTTTCCCTAAAACTGCCTTTGTGTTTTCCAACATATGCCAAAGGCAAAAATGGAACTGGTCCAATCATTTCTGTCCACAGATTGACAAAGCAAGAAAGCACGTCAACAAATCTGTTTCTGCTTTCCTCCGTGACTATGGTATGGGTGCCATTTACCACAACAACTTGCGTTACGACATGCAAGACATTTATAGAGGAGATGGTGTGCACTTCAATGATGAAGGGAACAGAGTCTTCCTCTTGAACCTTAGACTCTGCATCGGTACTTACTTGTAGGTACCACTAAAAAAATGACTCCATAAACACAACAGCTCTTTTTAGAGCTCCCTAATATCTAAACTCTTAAATCTGCTTTTCATTTTTTTATTTTTATTTTTTTTACCGTACGCTTACCGTAAGCTTACCGTACGCGTACCCCGTGATTTTTTTTAAAATCAATAAATGTTTTTTTTGTACTTTTCTGTCCTTCTTTGACCCCCTTACAATTGTTAGGGGGTCTGTAACTCTCCTCATTGCCCCCTTTCCTTGTTTTCACTCTTTATTTTCAGAGTGAAATACACAAAATGGCGGCCGCCGCTTCCTGGTTTCGGCCGATTCGAATGTTTACTAAGATCTAACAGCCAATCAGAATCGCGCTCGCGCACGCCACCGTACGCTTACCGTAAGCGTACGGTAAGCGTACGGTAAGCGGGCTCAGATATATATATTGATTTAAAGGCTATTTTCTCAGAATCTACTGAACAGATTTACACCAAACCTACAAAAGGCACTTCCTTGACCTAGGGACTACCTCTCTGCCAAATTTTGAGTAATTCTGTTCAGCCGTTCGGGCTGTAGCTCGTTCTAAAGGTCCTATGGAAAAATGCATGGGAAAAACGCGTTTTGGGACCCCCCTTTTTTCTCGGCCCCTGCTTGACAGATCCCCCCGAGACTTTCAGGGTAGGAGCGGAGCGTAGCGCCCCACCTATTTTGAGAAATTCGCGAGGATTCGTCGACCGGCGCCAAAGTTATTCAAAATAGAATGTTGAGGTTTTCCTATGGAAACGTGGTCCTAACTATAACTACCTACTGGCGACCGCCAGTAGGTAATATATATATATATATATATATATATATATATATATATATATATATATATATATATATATATATATATATATATATATATATATATATATATATATATATATATATATATATATACGTGTCTAGGACTAGTAAGTAACTTTTGAAAAGTGAGGCAATGGTGATGCGGCTGACATAAGTGCTGTAAAATCAACAAGCCATTCATGAGAGATGACATCACGGGCGACCGCAAAGCAGAACAGTGACAGACATAATTGAAAGACTGCTGGTTTGTGATAATGGCGCTACTTCAAAATAGCATAATATACCAAACATTTAATGGAGGCACAAATGTACAATACACATCATGCTAGTGTAGCGCAATTATAGACAAATGGAATTGTAAGGCATGGAAGTGTCCTTGTGTTAAAAATGTCTCGGATGTGTATGGAGAAAACCCATGATGATGTGCTGATGCCCCCTGGTGTACGGCTTTAGAGTAGGCATATCCCAGTAGCGTGCACTCTGATGATACCTGACTGCAAAGACGGACTGGAAAATCCTATTGTCTCGCACAGTGAACTACCTGGGAAGGAAATAGCCAAAATAGCGAGGAAGAGCGTCCGCAGGGGAGTGGATCTGCTCAAGTGGGTATTGACGGGCCTGTCTGGAAGGTCAGTCTGGATTTGACAATGCCGGGGTTAAGTAGCAAAGAAGGCTTGTGAACGCAAACTTGCGCATTCCCCTGAATGGGCTGCAAAGCTGGTGGCGCGGTGATAGAAAGAGCAAGTCAGCAAAGGTAGCCATCGCAAGAGATCGGCAGTGAAATGTCCGAATGAGAGGTACATGAAGGTCCTAGATCTATCGCATGGCATACTGAGGGAGTGAGGGAAGGTGCGCTGGGCGTTAGAGTGATGTGAGGGTGCAAAGATTTGGTGCTCCCATAATGGGGAATGAGGCTAACCGTAACCTCAAGTATGTATAATATCATGTGATTTAAAAACAAACAACCAACAGTAAAACATATTTCTAGTGTGTTTAATGCTGAAACTTGCTGAAGTACCTGACAGCGGAGTTTTTAGAGAACCACGGGACTCAGATAATTGCAGGGTGAGTGCAATGCACAATATATACAATATATACAGTGAAGGTTAAAATCACAATTGCAGTTAGAAACACAACATATAATGACCTGTGAGTAGTGTGGGCATGATGACAGCTATAGGAAGTTGTGGAGATCTTCGTTCATGTTGACCCTGCTGGTGTCTTAGTGTTGAGCTCAAGGATGTATCTAGACTCGAGTTGTCTTAGAAGCTTTTCCCTGTTGCCGCCCCGCCTATCTTGAGGTATGCAGTCAATGACAAAGTATTTGAGATCATCCAGATTGTTTTTGTGGATCTCCTTAAAGCGTCGTGCTATGGGATATGAGGCATTGTTATTAACTATGGCCCTAAGGTGTTCCAAGATACGTTGGTGCACTGCCAGCTTATATATTATTTCACCGTCAAGAGCCACATTATGTGCCGGCTGACACAAACAGGAGCACACACGCCAAATCCGTGAAAATGTGAGTTTATTTCATTGAGGATCCCCCCCTCAGCGCTGACAGACGCGTTTCGCCGCTCTGGCTTTGTCAATGTCAGTGAGTTACGTAAAGTACCACCATTTTAAAGTTAAAAAAAGTGCAAGTGCAATTGAAAGAAAGTAGTAAACACAAAAGATGGCACAATATATGCTAAATGCAATGCCTTCATGTCGGCCATCTTAGCATGTAGCGCAGCATCAACAGAAAATACATGAGCGTTGTTTATTCCTTCCTCCATGTGCATTGAACAAGACGATTGGCATCCCCTCTTTAAAATTATTCATTTATATTTTATGAATAATGTTTATCTCTTTTTTTTGTGTCTATCCAAACAGTTTTTTTCTTTTTTCATTTGGAATTGACATTGTTATAAATGTCATCTGTTTTACACAGCTTTATGAAAGCGGGGATACTTTGTCAAACCATCATGCCCTGAATGGGCATTCACAATGCAAAACAAGAGGGTTACTCATGTACTATATTTATACACAAATTTGATATAGCGGAGTTACAGAGAGGAAGATAAATCAATTTGCGTGCTTAATATCACTTAGTGCTAAAAACGTAAAAAAAGGAGGAAAATACACGTTCTTTTCTTTTCTTATCCAGACAAATATCTATAGTTTACGATTCGCAGATGAAAGAACCTATTAGAAATCAAGTGACAGTCTGAGAGTAGAAGTTATACAGAAAACAGGCTGATGGGGGAGATTAGACAGAATGGCCAACCTTTTATTTAATCCCACATTGGTATTTACGTCATGTGTTGTTTCCGTAGTATGGTGGGAGACTTGATTCAAAACAGAGCAGAATTATGTATATATAGAAGTACCTTATGGATCTATAAGAAATGTTAATAATTACATGATTATACTAATCAATACCAGATTCTTATTCTAAATGAGCCCAAAGCTCTTCATCATTAAGACCCTGAGGGGCCCTTGTGCCTAATTCAATGATATATCTAAAGTCTAAGGCACGTAGATTTTTAATCCTATCTCCCCCTCTTTCGTTGTTGGGTATTTGATCCAAACAGTAAAAAGCTAAAAGATCTTGATTGCTCATGTGACAGTCCTCGGTGGCGAGCCACCGGATAATTTCTGTATTTTTTGGCTATCGCCCACATGTGCTCTAGCACGCGTTTTTAAGCTGCATTTATGGTGCTACCAATATATTTTTTCTTGCAGGGACATTCCAAACAGTATATTATGAATTCGGAATTGCAATTCAATAGCTTATTGATAGTTCTAGAGATCTTTGTACCTTTCCCTGGTAACTCATAAGTCGTCTTTTTGCAGCTATAATTGCATGCCTTGCATTTCATGCAGGGATAGAAACCATTTACTGATTCTTTGGATCTAGTTTTAGATTCATAGTGACTAGAAACCAATAGATCCTTAATAGATTTTGATCTTCTGTATATTATGAGAGGCTGTCTAGGAATTTGAGTTTTCAGAATATGCCAGTTCTTACGGAACATCTGTACAATTTTAGCAGACTTTGTATTGAAGCGTGTGATCATATGGGTAGGTTATGATGGTTTGCTAATGTTAGTTTTTATAGCAGATTTAGTCGCTAGAAGCTCTCGCCTTGTGATTTTTTCTACTTTTTTGATGGGTACGTCTAAGTCGTCTGAATAACCTCTTGCTTTAAAACGTCTACATGCTTCATTTCGTGCTTTGGCATAGTCCTCATCGGTGGAACAGTTTCGCTTCATGCGCAAAAGCTCCCTGTAAGGAATGTTATGGATCATACTTTTTGGATGGAAGCTTTTGGCATGAAGCAAAGCGTTACTAGCGGTTGGTTTCCTATACAGTCGTGTAAGGATCTCCAGATTGTTGATATAGACTTCTAGATCTAAGTAGAAGACTTGGGTGTTACTTATGTGGCCGCTGAATACTAGATTGAGGTCATTGGAATTTAAGAAAGTTATAAACTCCTCAGCCGAGGAGCGTGAACCTTTCCATATGATGAAAAGATCATCTATGTAACGGGTCCAAAATGCCACATGATCCATCCACCTCTCCGGTACATCCCTCCAGGCCACGTGCTCCTCCCACCAGCCAACGCAAAGATTCTCATAGCTGGGGGCGAAGCACGTGCCCATCGCTGTACCGCGTTGTTGCTTGTATAGCTGGCCAGCAAACATAAATATGTTGTTTTCCAAACAAAAAGTCAACATTTTCAAAAGCATTTCATTATGTTTTTGGAACTTTAACGGACGTTTGTCTAGAAACCACTTAACAGATGAGCTACCTTGATTTTGATTAATACAAGCATATACGCTGGTAATGTCAAGTGTAATAAGCAACATATTTGGTTCCCATTTAACACCCTCAATTAATCTTAGGAAGTCTTGAGTGTCTCCAATGTAGGAACTAAGGTTCTTTACCCAAGGTGCAAGAAAAGAATCCAAATAAATTGAACAGTTCTCAAGAAGACTGTTTATGGATGCAACTATGGGTCTTCCAGGGGGCCATTGTAGATCTTTATGAACCTTTGTTATATGATAGAATGTCAGTAAAGTAGGATATTCACACATTAAAAAGTTAAATTCATTAATGTCCAACATTCCATCATCTCTCCATTCTTGTAGATTCTGATGGAAGATTTCAATGCAGCTCGGATATTCTCTTCTTGTTGTTGGTAACTAGCATTCACGATCTTCCAATTGGTTTAAAGCTTCCCTGACGTACTGTTCTTTTGGAAAGACCACAATGTTGCCCCCTTTATCGGATGGTTTTATTACTATGGAATCATCCTGTTTTAGACTTTGTATGGCCTGCCATTGCTTCGCAGAGATGTTAAAATGCTTTACCTTGTTAGTTTCCTGTTCAGGCTTTTTCAGGTCCCGTATTAGCATGTCATTGAAAACATCAATAGCGTCAAATGGCATCTGAGGACAGTTTTTCGATTTCCTTTTAAGTCTACTATTGCCACTGACCTGTTTGACTCCTGCATAAGGTAGATTGCATTCTGGTCCTCCTGTATCATAAGGATCATCCCTTTGTTTAGATGTCTCTAGATTCTGGAGTAACATCAATGATTCTAAGTCATTACCAGTAAGAATATCCGTATGTGTTATAGTTGTTGTCCCATGCTCCCTTTCTTTTTTTGGATGCATCAGATGTACTTTCTGGAGCTTTAATTTACGGATACATTTGAACAGGTCTATCCTGGTTTCAACATAATTAAAGTCTGATGTTGGACAGAATATTAATCCTAATTTTAATACTTTCAGTTCATCTTAATTTAAAATTCGATCCGATAAATTGATGACCCTTTTTCCAGTCTTTTCTTCCCCCTGTTGCCTTTGCTGCGGGTCACCCTGGAGGAAGATGCCGCTTCGCCCTCTCCTGCCACGTCTTGTTTTGCGTTTCTTTTTGGTTTTGGAGGGTGGGTCCTTTGTGTTGGTCTTTGACAACTCTCGTGGATCAGTTTGAACTCTTGAAAAAAAGTTGTAGACTCTGCATCGGTGTTCCTCGTTTCTTCATTAGTTGGTAATTGACCCCCTGAGGTTTCTAAATCAGATTCTGAAGTCTCCCTGCTAAAGGATACACCAGTTTTCTTTTTGGACATCTCTTTCCTTGGTGCATCGTATTTCCGGGCAAAGGTCAAGATATGCCCTGATCGATAGTCTTCTTCATTGCGCTGAAATTTGGTTTGTTTGCGACGACGTATTCCGTTTTCATATTCCTTTAATCTGTTTTGCATAGCTGTTCTGAAATCTTCACTTTGCTTACTGTCCTTGTCTTTACTAATTAATTCCTCCAAGTTCTTAATTTCCTCCAATAATTTCTTCTGGTCACTCCAAGCATATTTGACTAAGACTCTCATCATTCCTCTAGCAGATTCAGTAGTATAATCTGATCCGTCTTGTAGCAATTGGGGGTCTGGGTTCTCATAAGAGGGTACCGTAAAGATGCGTAAAACTCGTGGGCTGCGTTCAACCTCCAGGTATCTTTCTAAAGATGTTCCCTCCCACCATTTCCTTATTTCTTTTTCTATTGTTCTTTCTAAAGTTTGATACAAGATTTTCAAATTGTTTGGAGGATTCGTGGATTGACTTGATTCCTTCAATATGCCTTTCGCACGAGTGGCTCCTTCTTTAAAGACATTTAAAGCAGCCTCCTCTCGTTCTGTAACTGTTGACATAATTGTGCTGCAATGGATACTTTAACAAAGGCTGAGGGGGGAATACATTATCTCTAGTACACAGCTTGGTTTTCAGGACTAACGCTGTATTAGTGAAGACAACCTAAACACAAGGACGAAAATAACACTCACCGGGAGCTCCGTGTGGGAAACGCGGGTCCTCCGATCCGTGTACTTCCAAACGTTGCAACCGGCTCCGTGAAGTGTCGCCTTGTATCCGCTTCGTTGCTTGTTTCGAATCCGCTATTGTTGCACCAGCTATTCACTGAAAAAACCATAGGTTTAACTACAATGTCCCTGAAACCTATATTGTTTTTAAGTAAATTTTAAAAAGAGGTACATACTTTTTGTAGTGAAAAACTAACTGTAACAGAAGTCTGTTATAAGTTATAATTTAACAATGCTTAAACATTAATTAGCAGTAATTAACATATAAGTGTGGAAAAAGTGCGACGCAGCAGCTATGATACCTGACTTCGAACAACAGCGTTCACAGTTCGATTCCCAGCTCCAGCGGCACGTTAGCCCACCACTATGTCACTGCGGGCAACACCTTGCTCCGAGCGCCGGCACACCTTTCCGGGGACAGCTGTATGCTTTACCAATGCTGCCATTTTTTCAATTAAAAACCATAGTGAGCATGTATTTTTTTTTCTTCTATTCTGAACGATATTTTTTTTATGTCTTCTATTTAGAATTACATCAATTAATAGATGTTTTTAGTCATGAGAATGGAAATTACACGGTTTGCCGGGTAACAGTTTTTAAGCTCTCCAACGTATGTACATATTAAGAACCTTATACGTGTTTAAACATTTGTATTTAGAAAAAAGTGTTTTTGCTTGTTTTTGCCTTTTTTCTGTAACGTCAGCAGCTTGTTTTCAGAAACAGAGAGAATACAGCAAACATTGATTCTTTTCTGGCTACTTTGAGCTCATATACTGTGACTATGTATATTATTATATTGACACTGTACTTCACCTCAGAGGTGTTGGTGACCAGTCGGCGTGAAGACTAAAGATTTATACGCAACGTCACCAGCTCCTGGTTGTTACCATGTGTCCCCCTTGGGATCATATGCTGTGAATATGTATATTATAATATTAACAGTCATGGTGATCTCAGAGGAGTTCATGACCCGTCGGCACGAAGACTAAAGATTTATATGTAACGTCAGCAGCTTCTGGTATCTAACTTTGTTTCCCCCTTGGGATTAAATAGTGTGGATATGTATATTATAATATTCACAGTCATTATGATCTCAGAGGAGTTTATGACCCGTCGCCGCGAAGATGAAAGATTTCGAAGTCCCGGAGAAAAGAAGCTCTGAACATATTCACCACTGGAAAGTATTTAGTTATTGATCTTGTTTTGTGTTCATAACTTTATTTTCCTATTCCTTTTTGTGTGGCATCAGTGACACTCTCTATATTGTAATACTGTGTCATATTGTCACAGAACAGGAATTGGAGATTTGTCGGTGCCAGGAGTAAACCATCTGAAATACAGCTTCCTGAGCTTCATAACTTACTTGATCAGATATTTTTACAGTGAGAATATTTTTCGAAATTGCAGTCTAAAAAAAGTTACGTTTGCATAGATACTTTCTTAGTGAATACCTTTGATAAATCCTACATTTATGAATGATATTTTGTAATTTCTATTTTTCTCAGTTGCGGTCCCTATTCACCTTCTCCCTATAGACTATATAGGACCCGTAGTGTTTATTATTATATTACTATCCTATATATTCTTAAAAGAGTACGTGATTTGTTAGCAGAGCACTGAGCGACCTCTAAGCACTACGACAGAACGTTCCTGAATTCTACAGAATAGAAATTGTAAAAAATGATAAGCGTACATTTCTATGTAATATAAAGTCATTTGTGTTTAACTGTTTTTTTTACTTGTTATTGTTGTTGTGACCTGAGATGATGTAGTGCAGGAGTGTTTCTTGTAGCACTTCTATTCTACTTTATCTAAAAGTTACTCATGCCGTCTTATATTATCAAGAATATGGGGCAACACTTTTACAAAGTATAGCAGAAAAAAAGGGAGGGTGTGGCCACGCTTCAGTGATATTTTATGAATTGCGTTTTTATTTGTCACCCCTTTGATATATACAACGTCAGTTTCCGAAGAAAGTTTATTTGTAATTGCTTAATAAAAACTGTTTCAAACCTAGACTGAAATTTTTGCTGCGCAACCACACCTCCCGTCAGAAAAGTAAACCCCACATAATAACTAAATAGTGCTCCTGGGAAGTATCCCACCAGCAAACTTAATAAAAAGAAGACCGCAACACACTCTGTTATTTTTCCGCCGTGATTTGTACACCCCACGCCAATTATATAAATGGCCCTTAAACTATATTTGTTTTAAATGTACGTTCACAATCCCTGTCCACCACCTTGTGACCACTGTATAGAGTTAATAGTGTTCCTACCCTCCCCGCTATTACGTTTTCCCGTACTCTGTTGAAGTGCAACACAAAATGGTTCACAACAGTGAACCATTCCCAGCCAATAATGAGCAAACTTGTACTCGGAACACTTTAGCCAATACAATGTCTATGGTGTTCCGCAGAGGGGGAGGGAATCGCTCCCAACACTTCTACTTTTAATGCTTCACAGCCAATGAACATTAAGCTTGGGAAGGTCCTGCTTGGAACACGTCAGCCAATCGGATGTCCCTGCTACTCCGCGCATGGGGAGGGAATGGCTGTCAACACTTCTACTTTTGTTTGCAGCCAATGAACATTAAGCTTGGGAAGGTCCTGCTTGGAACACGTTACCCAATCAGATATCCCTGATGCTCCGCGGAGGGGAAGGGAATGGCTGGCAACACTTCTACTTTCAATGGTTTACAGCCAATGAACATTAAGCATGGGTAGGTCCTGCATGGAACACGTCAGCCAATCAGATGTCATTGCTACTCCGCGCAGGGGGAGGGAATGGCTGGCAACACTTCTACTTTTAATTGTTCGCAGCCAATGAACATTAAGCTTGGGAAGGTCCTGCTTGGAACACGTTACCCAATCAGATATCCCTGATGCTCCGCGGAGGGGGAGGGAATGGCTGGCAACACTTCTACTTTCAATGGTTTACAGCCAATGAACATTAAGCTTGGGAAGGTCCTGCTTGGAACACGTCAGCCAATCAGATGTCCTGGCTACTCCACGCAGGGGGAGGGAATGGCTGGCAACACTTCTACTTTTAATTGTTCGCAGCCAATGAACATTGAGATATTTGTTGGAACACCTCAGCCAATTAAACGTTAATTTTGTTCTCTGCACAGGAACAGAACACATCCTCCCACATAATATTACATTTCGTCTAAAAAAGTGACACTGTCCGTGATTAAAGTGAACACCGCATTATAAGTAAAAATTACAGCGCATTATATTAAAGGAAAGCTGCAATACGGCGCATTGTTATTTTCCAGATATGATTTCCACAGCCTACTGAGCATTGCCGCAATAACGCGCAGTGTTATTTTGCAGGCGTGATTTCCACTACCTACACAACATTCACACTACCTGTGTGTGCACCCTACACACTGCTTGCCGCAATACGGTGCATTGATTTCCCGACAGGATTTCCAGAACCTACGCAACCTTACTGCTTGCCGCAATACGGTGCATTGTTTTCCCGATAGGATTTCCAGAACCTACGCAACCTTACTGCTTGCCGCAATACTGCGCACTGTTTTCCCGACGAGATTTCCAGAGCCTACGCAACCTTACTGCTTGCCGCAATACGGCGCATTGTTTTCCCGACAGGGATTTCCAGAACCTACGCAACCTTACTGCTTGCCGCAATACGGCGCATTGTTTTCCCGATAGGATTTCCAGAACCTACGCAACCTTACTGCTTGCCGCAATACGGCGCTTTGTTTTCCCGACGGGATTTCCAGAGCCTACATAACATTCAAACTCCCTGCCTCTGCACCGTACAGACTGCTTAAACTAAGACCACAGTGTTACCACTATACCCTGTTATACAATTATTCTCTTTTTTACCCCTACACCTTTTAACTCAGTCACAAAATGGCTGCCAACACTTCCTAGTTTCAACAGTTCGCAGCCAATGAGACGCACGCTCGTGCTCGTAAAGCCTCAGCCAATCAGATGACTGAATTCTCAAATATCGATATCTTTAAAAAGTGATATTTCTGGGGCGTGGCCAAGATGGCGGAGTGAGCGGTCGCACTCTCCGTGAGCTCCTGAATCCCCAGGCCCTTGGACCGAGAATTTTAGCAGTATCTCCCCCATATCTGCTGGGAGATCGTGGGGAAAGAAGGGGACTACCAGCGACCCAGCGGTGGGACTCAGCGAGACCCTGTACGATATCGCGGGAGGCCGCGGAAGGCAAGCGCGGGACGGAGCAGCAGGGAGGGGCCGAGAGCCGGTGCCTGCCGACGCGGACCACGGTGCGGAGCCAAAGCACCCCCGAGACTGAGCCGGCGAGAACCTACCCCGATTGACGGAGAATCCGGGAACTTGACTGCCAGAAGGCCCTCACGGGGAGAGGTCGACGGAAGACGGCGGGAGGCGGCGCCGAGGCCGGGGCCCGGAGCCACTACACGGCGCGGAGCCGGGGGCGCGGCCTACAGGCGGACGACGAGGTGGAGAGAGACGGCGGAGCCCCGCATCGGAGGCCCTGGTGAGGAGGTACTCTGGCGAGACAGCCTGGGCAGCAGCCTGTCCTGGGCCCCGCGGGAGACACGACGGATGGCCCCGCTGGCCGCCTGACGTCAGAGGAAGGGCGGCGGAGCGGTACAGGGCCCAGCGAGGAGTGCGGCGGAGCGTAGGAGCGAGCGCGGCAGGAGAAGAGGTCGAGGTGCACCCAGCGGCCTGGCCATGGGCCCAGCACGCATCTGCCTGGGGGAGTCGCCCCTGTATTGCTTAGAGACGGACAGTTCGCCTGCCAGAGCAACCGGTGAGCCCCGGAGGACTGCAACAGCGGGACCGGCCCCTGGGGGGACACGTGGCATCTTGCGAGGAACGGCCAGGGGCCTGCAGAGGGCGCCGCCTGCGTGGCCGGGGGCCGGGTGGAGGATACTAGTGTATCCGGCGAGACTCGGAGTGGACGGTCTCCCCCCCCCCTGACCGGCGCTGTTCCCTGGGGTGAGAGAAAGTAGGCCCCAAGGACTCGCGCTGCCACCCAGGGGTGAGAGGCAGCGGCACCGGGACTGAAGGCCCGAGAGAGGAGCAGGCTGAGGAGACCCTCCTGCGGTGTGTCACGTCAACGGGCCCGAGAAGTGAGGAGTGGGCTCGGCGGGGCCCTGGCGGTGGTGGGCTGGTGCCGCCCGACCAACCGTCGCAGCAGGAGGACGGGTGACCGAAGAAGCGTGGAGCGAGCCCCGTGGCCTAGCGACGCCGGCGGGCAGGTGGAGCACCCGAGCCACGGGAGGAGCCGGCCGTCCCCTACCAATGGCGGGCAGCAGAAGCAGCAAGAAGGGGGACCGCACTCTCCCGGAGATGCTCAGCAGGAACCACCAGAGGGTGGACAAGGGGCAACCGTCGCCGGGCTCCTCCGGGGGCGCGCAGGAGACGGACGAGAGAGAGCCGCCGGTGACTAGAGCCTTCATGGAGTCACTCTTCAGCTCCCTTAGGGATGACTTTTAAACGCTGAAACAGGAGGTCGCTGGGGAGATGCGAGAGGTGCGCAGAGAGGTAGACGGCTTGGGAGAGCGGGTGGCTTCCGTGGAGGGTGCTGGTCAGAGGAGGGACGAGGACATTGAGCAGTTGCAGCAGGAGGTGCTGCGCCTCCGAGACCAGCAGCTCGACCTGCAAGCCCATAATGAGGACCTTGAAAACAGATCCCGACGGAACAACATTCGGGTCCGGGGAGTTCCGAGCGCGGACGAGGGGTCTGATGTGACCAGCTACCTACAGAACCTGTTCAGGGAGATCTTGGGAGAGGCAACGGACTTCCCCGTCCGGATTGACAGAGCACATAGGGTGGGCCCGCCGAGACGCACGTCGGCACCACCGCCGGATATTCTGGCCTTTCTACCGGACTTCCCACTCAAGGAGCGAATCTTGGCTGAGGCACGGAAGAAGTCATCCCTGACCTTCCGAGGACACCCAGTGGATTTGTATCAGGACTTATCTGCCATCACGCTTCAGAAACGCAAAGCTTTCCGGATTGCCACAGACTTTCTGAGGGAGCACAGCACGCCCTACGCCTGGGGGCACCCCTTCCGACTCATCTTTCGGTGGAATGGCACTTTGCACCAACTACGCTCCCTGCGGGAGACCTGCGGGGTATTGGGCATTCCTGAGACGGAGGAAGATACGGCTACGCCGCACCGGAGGCGCGTTACCAGAGACGGCTGGCAGCGGGTGACGGGGCGGAACTCTTCTGGCCGCATCGGGAGGCCGGACTCACCCACCATCAGGGCTGGCATGGCCGGCGCGGTGCTCGAGGTGGCCAGAGACATCGCCGCTGGTGACGTCGCATTGACGGCGTAAGAACACTCCGGGGGGAGATCATCACAGCTTACTTCACTTTGCAGGTTTGGGGGCTCTGGGGGGGGGAGGGGGTAGCGGGGAGGAGACGGTGGCTGGACGTCCACTTAAGTTACTCACCACAGACTAGTTCCTCGTGGGACTCGGCTGGGACTATGGTTCATTGGGGTTGGAGGATGGGGGAGGAAGGGAGGGAGGCGTGGGGGTTGGGGCTGTTCGACTGTTGTCCAAGGGGTTGCTTGTTGGGGTTCGGGGGGGTTCGTTTAGGTTGTGGGGTTGAGGGAGGGGAAGGGAGTGGTTGGGGGGTTGAGTGGGAGTGTGGGGGGGGGCTCGGGAGGGGAGGGGGGAACGTCCAGTGCACCACAGGGATTACGGCCGCCTGGGCGGCACTCTTGAGACGGACTCAGCGCCTGCGGAGGCTTTGCGCTACTTTACCTATCCTTCCCTATGCCGCCTACCACTCTTAAGCTCGTGACACTTAATGTTCGGGGCCTCAACAACCCGGTTAAGCGGCGCGCAGTGTTATCCCTACTAGAAAGCACCCGAGCAGACATCTGCCTCCTCCAGGAGACTCACTTGTTGCCCCGGGACTGCCACAGGCTCCGATCCCACAAATTCCCGACTCAACTCTTCTCTTCTGGCAATGCTAAGACGGCGGGGGTGGCGAATTTGGTGGCCAGGCAGTTCAGGGGAGAGATTTTGCACAAACAATCCGAACAGAAAGGGAGACTGTTAGCCTATAGGTTCAGGGTGGGGGGTATCCACTTCACAGTGGGATCTGTATATAGCCCAAACGAACAACAAGAACGCTTCTTACGCGCAGCTTTGGAAGATGTCACCGCCTCCCAGGATAGGCACATTATCCTCGGGGGTGACCTCAATATGGTCTTTGACTCGGCCCTAGACAGATCCGCGCTTCGCTCTCCGCAGGCAGGGGAATTCTCGGCCGGGTGTAAGACGCAGCTGGCGGAGCTGGACCTCCACGACCTCTGGCGCCGCATGCATCCAACTGATAGAGACTATTCATTCTACTCCCACGCACATAAGACCTACGCGCGCCTGGATCACTTTTTGGTCACCGCCCCGGTATGTGCGATAGCTACAGCGACAGAGATGGGGGTGGTCTCCCTGTCTGATCACGCTCCGGTCACCGTCGAGCTTCGGCTGCCGCCGATCCCGGTTCCACCGCGGGTTTGGCGCCTGCGGGACACCCTGCAGCATAGGAAGGCAGTAGTCACGCACGTGACGCATGCCATCCAGGACTACCTGTCCCATAATGCGGATTCCAACACTTCGCAGGCGACACAGTGGGCGGCCATGAAGGCGGTGATACGGGGGGAGTTTATAGCTCTTTCCTCGGCCGACAACAAGGAGCGGCGGCACAAGAGGGAGGAGCTCACCCAGCGGGTCCGCGAACTGGAACAGGTGCACCGCAGGACAGGGGCTCCCCGGGTTTGGCGGCAGCTAAAGGAGGCCAGGAAGCTCTTGGCGGCCTTGGACATGGACCGCGCGGAGTACGCGGCTTTGCGCTTACGCCATGCCTACTACACGGGAGGAGATAGATGTGGCCGGCTGCTGGCGAACAGGCTTAGAGCGGCTCGACAACAACAGGTAGTGAAGGAGGTCTCCGACTCCACGGGGTCGAGGGTTGTGGAGGACACCCATATAGCTGAGGCTTTCCGGGGATTTTATGCGGACCTCTATACGGGGGACCCCCCGGATGCAACGGCGACGGCGGCCTATTTGGACCCGATTGCCCTCCCCTCCTTGACGCCTTTGCAGGCGGAGCACCTGGACAGGGATATACGAGTTGAGGAAGTGATCTCCGCCATCGCCCGACTTAAGCACGGGAAGGCCCCGGGGCCGGATGGCTACACATCCCTTTTCTACAAAACGTTCTGTGCGACGCTAGCCCCGCTTCTCACGCGCCTCTTCAACTCCTTCACTGCTCCCGGGGCCATCCCCCCGGACCTGCTGCAAGCCTCTATCACGGTCATCCCCAAACCGGGGAAGGACCGGACGCAATGTAGTTCCTACAGGCCGATCTCACTTTTGAACGTGGATCTTAAGCTGTACACTGGGATCCTAGCGGCCCGGTTGGCTCCCCACCTACCGGGCCTTATAGACCCAGACCAGGCGGGCTTTGTCCCGGGACGGTAGACAACACCAAGCGGATAGTTCACCTCTTAGAAAAAGCATCACGGATCCCAGGGGAGAGAATGATGCTTTTGGTGGACGCGGAAAAGGCGTTTGACCGCGTCCACTGGCCTTTTTTGGAGCAGGTCCTGCGGAAGGTGGGGATAGGGGACAGATTCCGATCATGGATTTTCAATTGCTACAAATCACCGACGGCAGCGGTACGGGTGAATGGCTACAGCTCCAGAAGTTTTGCCATCGAGAGGGGCACGAGGCAGGGTTGCCCGCTGTCGCCCTTGCTCTTCGCCCTGTACATGGAACCTTTCGCCCAACGGGTGCGTCATAACCCAGCAGTGAGGGGGGTGCGGTTCGGAGGCTTCACTCATGCCATTAGCCTGTACGCGGATGACGTCATACTGTCGCTGGATGATCCGCTCACTGCCCTTCCGGCGTGTATCGAGGAGTTGGACTCCTTTGCCGCGGTTTCGGGATTCAAAATGAACATGGGGAAGTCAGTGGCGTTGGACGTGTCGCTCAAGCCAGCTACTAGGACTTCGTTGCAGGACCTCTTCCCGATGCTCTGGTCGAAAGAGTTGGTGCCCTATCTCGGGATTCAGCTGGCCCCCACCTTGCCGGCTATGGTGGCGGCTAATTATGCCGCTTTGGGCAGGAAGATTCGAGAGGAGATAGGCCGGTGGGATCGCAGCGCCTTGTCATGGCTGGGCAGAATAGCTGCCATCAAAATGACTGTTTTGCCCCAGATTTTGTATTTGTTTAGGGCGTTACCATTGCAGCCACCTACGGGCTGGATCCAGCAGACGCAGTCGGACTTGGCGCGTTTCATATGGCGGGGCAAGAAGCCCAGGATGAAAAGGGCACTCTCTATGCTCGCGCCGGAGGCCGGGGGGCTGGGGATCCCGGATCTCCGCAGGTACTTTCAGGCAGTGCAGCTACGTTACTTGGTGGAGTGGAGTAAGTGGGAATCCGACAAGCACTGGCTTTTTCAGGATCAAGCGGTGGCGGGCAGGCCCTTGCAAGAGGTGCCGTTCCTTCGTAGGGCTCACCGCCCGGCTACGGTTCTGGGATGCTACCAACGCTGTGCACGGCCTGACAACATTCCCTTCACCTCTCACACCCTTGCTGGATAATCCGGACTTCACCCCGGGACTGGAGAAGGGGGCCTTCGCTCTCTGGCGGGAGGCGGGGTGTCGGGCCCTGTGTCATATGTATGACCCGGAAGGGGTCATCCCCTTCGTGCGCTTCAGACAGGAGTATGCTCTCCCGGAGACCGAGAGGTTGCACTACCTACAGGCTCGCCACTGGGCGCTGCATCCCCAGGTGCGAGAGACGGCTGATAGGAGACTTCTCCCGTATGAGCGAAGGCTTCTGACTCGCACGTCCGACGCAAAGCTGATCACCGATCTCTACAAGCTGTTACAAACACCCTCCTCTCACTTCTATAATCCGGGACGGGAGCGATGGGAGAGGGAACTGGGCAGGTCGCTGAGCCATAGGGAATGGGAGCTGGTGGCATATAGGGCCAGGCACTCGGCGTACCATATGGGACTCACTGACACGTTCACCAAAGTCTCGACATACTGGTACTACACCCCGGAGCGCATACACGACATGGATCATAGCAAGGATGCTAACTGCTGGAGGGGATGCGGGCGGTGGGCACGCTGCTACACATCCTGTGGGACTGTCCGCTCCTCGACTCTTATTCGAAGGAGGTGATAGACGATATCGATTCCCATTTTGCCACTGAGCTGCCGCGCCTCCCTGCATACATATTACTGGGCCTCCCGAACGGGTTGATGTATCCCTTGAAATCCCGCAGGGGTAGACAGATAGCTATTGCACTGGGATCGGCGATGCAGAACATCCTCGCGCACTGGCGCTCCACGACACTCCCCACTGTCACGGGCTGGCTTCACAGATTATGGCATGTGTTGGGGATGGAGAAATTGTCGCTTACACTGGCAGGGGATATAGAGCAGTTCAATGATCTCTGGCAGCCGTTTCAGTCCCTGCTGGTTACTGAATTTAGGGAACTGACCTGCCCGAGATATCTTCGCCTCCTGCGGCTCACGGCCCTGGAGGAATCTGCCTCTTAATTGGTAATGGGGTGGAGTCCCTCTGGGAGAGACAGGGAGGGGGAGGCGGAGTGGATCAGACCTACGCACTGGACGGGGGGAGGGCAGGGTTTGGGGTGGGGGTTCGGGAATTAGGGGTGGGGGGGGTTGGTTCGGGAGGGGGGGGAATTGTTTTTGATTGTTACGGCACTGTTCATCATCGAGGGTCACAGCGGACTGCAGTATTATTAGAATGTTCGCTACAGGGCCTCCAGCCCGGCATTGGAATTCGCCGCTGTACTCGTATACTCACGATGTGTCGTATTGTTTGTATCTATGCATTGCAAAATAATAAAAACATTTTAAACCTAAAAAGTGATATTTCTCAAAAACTACTGAACGGATTTATCCCATTTAAACAATAGCATGCTTTCCTGACCAAGACCTTTCTCCCTGCCAAATTTGGCATAATTCCGTTCAGCAGTTTGACCTGTAGCCTTGTCTAAAGTTTCCTATGGAAATTGCATGGAGAAAACACATTTTGGGACCCCACTTTTTTCTCAGCCCCCCTTGACCAATCACCAATGCTTCGAAACGCGTAAGGCCATGGGACGTGATGTCGGGATGGAAAGCTGCAATGTTTCAATAAATGTTTTGTGAACAACCTGCGAGTGGTGTGCGGCCTAAAATCTGAGCATCCTTGTAGAAATATAAATCACGGAGGTGGGATCGCACTGCCTGGAAAATATCAACGGGACCACCAGAGGGGTAATGCACCTCTTTGATGTGGCACGAACAGGCTATAAATATAACGTTGCAGAGTTTCATCCAGGAGCCTAATGGAAGGCTTCAATGTGTCCCGAAAAAACTTGCAGGAACCGAAACCCACTGGAGGGTGGAAAATGAAGATTAAAAACTACATGATCCAGCATGCTTTGTGGAATACGAACTCTACTTAAGGCACAACTGAGGCCAATTAAATTGAAAGCAAGCGAGGAAGATGTAGCAGCGATGAACTTTGGTTTCCTGCATCGGCCTCTGATGAGAAGCGCAAATGCTTCGAAACGCATAAGGCCATGGGACGTGATGTTGGGATGGAAAGCTGCAATGTTTCAATAAATGTTTTGTGAACAACCTGCGAGTGGTGTGCGGCCTCAAATCTGAGCATCCTTGTAGAAAAAAAAATATATATATATGGTTTCATTGAAAAACACAAAGGTTACAGGGACATTATAGTTGGTTCTCAATTTACTTGCACAAAACCATAGAAATTCAGCAGTGACAGATATGGTTAACTCAAGTAACTATAACGCACACCCTATGGCAACTATAACACACACCCCTGCCATGCACAGTTTTCTCATCAATAATTTTATTGCAAATGTTGTATTGATAATATCAATGATGCCATAGAAGGTGTCATCAATGATGTAGTAGTATGTGGAGTAATTAGCAGTGCATGGTGAGGGAGTGAGTTATAGTTACTTGAGTTAACCATTAACTATAACTGCTGAATTTCCATGGTTTTGTGTAAGTAAATTCAGAACCTAACTATAACGCCCCTGTAACCTTTGGTTTTTTTCCGTGAATTTCTATTTTTTTTGGCACACATGTTAATATAACCAGTCTTTGGCTGTGCGCAGCGGTGGGTTTAGCCGCATGCACCCAAAACCAAGCAGCACACAGCCAAAGGCCATGCACAGCATGGGGTTGAATGCAGTGGGTTAGGTTTTTTTCAAATTTCTCTGGATCCACAGATCTTCTGCAAATGTACATAGGGGGCTGCGCTGAGACCGTGGCTCAGTTGAAAAAAAATGTGGGCAATTTTTTGCCTATGAGGGGTCCCTAAGTGATCCCTCTATCTGTCTGATGGGGTCTGGATACCTGTATCCTGGCCTTATATCTTTTTGCACCCTTCTTATCCCATCACCCAGTCGATGCAACAAATGAACTGTGAGCCGCAACTTTTCTGTCAGGTTGCGGCAAACCAATCAGGGCCTTGCTTTTCCCTGCATACAGGCAAATCCTCCATGGATGGAACCACAGATCCTCCTCGTCCCTAGATTTCTATGTTTTTTAACCACTAATATTTCAGAAACTAATGAACGTATTTACACCAAATCACAAAAGCACGCTTTCTGGGCCAAGACCAAGCTTTCTGTCAAATTTGGAATCATTCTGTCCAGCAGTTCGGGCTGTAGTTGTGTTCAGATCCCTAAGGGAATTAGCATGGGGAAAACGCGTTTTGGAACCCCCTCTTTTTCTTGGCCCCTGCTTGACAGATGACCCCGAAACTTTTCACACAACAGCTGAATTGACCTAAGTATTTGTTTTTAAACTTTTCTGTAGATTCGGCAAGCAGCGACAAAGTTATTGGACAAACAAAAAATGCTCTATCTATGGAAACTAGGTCCTAACTATAACTGGTAAAGTTTTGGGGTGATCTGCCAATCAGGGGCCAAGTGAAAAGGGGGGTCCGAAATGCATTTCCCATAGGAAAATTAGACAAAGCTACAGACAAAAATGGCTCAACTAAATTACACCAAATTTGGCAGACAGCTAGATCTTGGTCTAGAAAGCATCCTTTTGACGTAAAGCCATTCAGTAGTGTTTGAGAAATTAAGTATAGAAATGTATGTATATGTCACCATGGAGAATCGTGGAGCCCATAGATCTGGAGAGAAGATCGGATTGGCTGCTGCTACATCCACTAAGATGTGATGGCAGCCATTTTAGGACTTGGGTACTCCGTCTCCCTGAAAATAAATTGGAAAAAAAAACATTAGGGGGCAGGGTAGGAATACCCTGCCCCGAGACCTATTGCCTTTGTCAAAAAGTCCCCAATAACTATAATGAAATATATATTTTATAAATTCACACATTGAGATGTTTAATAACAGTGATTGTTCACAAATATTTTCAATAAAGCATTAAAAAATAATAACATGTCTTTGAGTCTTTTTTTACACATTTTCCAGGCCTCAATGTTAAGCCATAGAACTAACCAAAAGGGGACACTCCTGGGGGCCGAAATGTATATTTCTTGAAATCTTAATACTAATTATCGGGGGGGACACACAGTAAAATAGAAAAACAAAAAAGCGGTCTGCCGCCTAGTTTATAAAAAAAAAAGACTAACAATCGAGGAGTGGGCAGGGCCAGGCGTAAGCCACAGCATATTCTTTAGGGGAGGGAGTGATTCCTAGAATCTGGAGTAATAGTCTCATGTTTATCTGCCCAAATACTGCTCACATTTATTAAAGAGGTGAAAACGCACCTCTATAAATAATACTACATCACAATGCTGTAACAGGGCACTTCTCCCAGAACCCGGCTAAATGTCCTATCAATCATTGGTTCTATGCTTGCCTTTGACCCTGTACAGCGCTTCTCTCTCTTTTTGCTTGGTTTGTGCTAAACAAATAAGACATACATACGTACATTTATACATACTTTGGAACATGAATCTAACCAACGATGTGATGTAGTTTCCATCGCCTCTTTGCGTGTTTGCTACATATTTAGTTGTTCGGCACACATGCTGTCACTATATAATATATAATGGTGCCTTTTCTAGGGGCTGCATCAGAAAGCCATTAACAAACAGGAAAAGTGGCACACTCTTATAAAGTGCAATATAATGTTGTTTGCCATTATTTAAAAGTATCATTGTATTCAAATAAATTATTAGGAATATTGAATTTTCATTCAGACGTTCATTTTAGATATTCTTTTCCTTTATGTTTGAGCGAGCACTCAGTTCAGTTGCAGATTGCATTGCTTTGCAACTTTCCTGCCACAGGGTCAATGCTGACTCGGAATCCGCACGTGCACCGAGGGTCCGTGACTGATAAACGAGGTTGCAACATAGCAATCAAGCATCCATTTACTATTGTACTATTCACTTTAATCCAGCTCACCTTCACTGAAGTCAAAGAAAATCCATCAGCGACTTGAAATTAAATAATTGTTTATATATTACACCATATAGTGTGCAAAGAACTTGTGGCAATACATTCAAAATAAAATATGTGTTTATATTTTTGATGGTTGGCGACCTTAATACAGTTTAAGTCTTAAAACATATATAATTTTTAGAACCACTTGCAAAATTAATACATTTACCCAATTCAACGTGGATTAAAATTCATTAAATACTTAATATCTCAAAGTACAGTTGCCTTGTTTCCTGCAACGACCTTTTCTTTTTTTTGAAGAAAAGCATCCTTTCAACGATTTCCACTGCTTAGGTGCGTAACTAAAGTCGCCACTCTGTTGATGAGTGTGGCATGAGCTCAGATCATTGTGCTGAAATAATGCAACTAAAGAAGTTCAATGCACAAGGCGTCTTCGACGGAGAACATGGCTCAAACAGTGCAAAACCTTAGAATTTCACAGTGGACACTAATAACAGAGAGCTGCAGTAAGCGCTATCTGTTCAGGCGAATTTAGAGATACATTTTAACTCACTGAGGATTAGAGAATGAGCACAAGCTTTTAGGTGGCACATTTTTCATCGAAGTTATTTTTGAAGTGCATGATTTCCGAAAACAAGCGTAAATAAGAATGGGCTGCACTGAGGCCGCTACAACTTTTACCGGTAGGGAGCGCTAGACGTTACTAGCAACCGATATATTCAGCAAGCAGTAACTTACAGTCTCTCACGTTCCTTTGAACGTCCGCTGTGATCCTCGCAGGCGCTTTCACCGTGGCTCGAGCTGCATGTCCAATGGGCAAAGTAACTGAGAACAGAACGTTTGCTTCTGGTGATCACGTGATAGGAGCGCGAGGCCAGATACCTGGGGTATTCCAGCGGCAATATCGCTTTCGGTTTCAAATTGAGTAGAAGTAAGTTAACCGAATTCAACATAGATCAAAATTCAATCAGTTTAACATACTTCACAAATGAACAGTTTCCTTGTTTTCTGCAACAATGTCTTCTTTCTGAAAAAGAAAAGCATCCTTTCAATGGATTCCACTACGTAGGTGCAGTACTAAAGGTGCCACTTCGTTGATTAGCGTGACATGTGCTCAGAGTATTATGTTGTAATGTAACAAGGTACGTGAAAGCATCAGAAAGACTGTTCCGGTATTGCAACATTTTTTTTTTTCTGTTCAATTTTCTTTAAATTAATTTAAGAGAGAGTATAAATAATTAAGGTACTACAGCATGTAATACATAAAATCAATCTTGAACAATAAATAATTAATAACAAGCATTTGCAATGCAATAGGTCTCGCATTTACGCGAGTTTGAGCTATTGGCATTGTAAATGACAATACCTTTTATTTATGTTTTAAAAACGAAAACAAAAATAAAAAGCATTGTCATTTGCAATGTCAATAGCTCAAACTCGCTTAAACGCGAGACCTATTGCATTGCAAATGCTTGTTCTCCGTGGCTCCTGTAAAAGAAGGAAGGGTGATCGGGGCAGGAGACAGCAAGAGTGATCGAACGTGGACATGCAGTGGCCTCGCGGATGGAGGTCTCAAGCAACGGAAGGAAGCGGAGGAGGGTTCATAGGAAACCAAGACAACGTGCGCGAGGCGTCAGAAGCACAAGGGTGGGCTTTAAAAAACAGTAATAATGAGAATACCACATTGGCCCAAAAGTGAGCCTTCAGGGACGTATTTTTCCATAATGTGACCACTCCGCAGCAGCTACAACTATTATGTGGAAAGCCTCACTGGGTTATGCTGGGGTGTTTTTTGCATAAAGACAATCTATATATACATAGGCCAATGTAGAAAGCAACAAAATAGATGAAACTATTATTCAGCCAGTGAAAATATGATATAAAGGTAAGAATTTAAAGAATACAATTTCCCGAAATGCCACATGGAATGTCACGCGTCGTCATGTCATGGGCTTTGATAGCGCTCGTTATGATGTGACTTGCATGCTGCCTGACTTGGTCAGTCCCCCACTTCTCTTTTTTAGGACGTGTGCCCTGACTGTATGCAATACTCTGAAATCATATGGAGCGCTCTACTTTGAAATGTAAATTTAAAGGCGCTCTTGGGAGGTGTAGGCGATGGCCAGTACCACAAACTGATAGTGTAGGGGTGTTGACAGCGCGAGTGATTTCGTTGCAGGGGATGAAAGACAGAGGTGAGAGAGAGGAGCTGTGAAGAGCGAATGAGATAAGCGGTGGCGCTCGCGCGGTCGACCAGTTCATTATTTCACACTCTAAAAGCACTCTCCCCGTCTCTCTAATCGAGTGCCAGCAGAGAGGGGTCGCTGTTCCAAGTGAATTTCAGAGTAAAAAGCCGATTCTAAACAGTAAATGGAGACAGAGCTACCCCTGCCTGGCAACTGTTCCCGAGATCGCTCCTTTAGATGTAAAGAATCCGCTGTTCTTGTTTTGTATTTGTGGATTTTGCAAGTAGTGTAAGCAGGGCCAGACCACGAACAGAATCAAACAGAGAATCACACAGATAAACAAGCGGAAGTGATAGCGTTTGCGATCAAACATCAAAGCGGCGAAAGTGAAAGTAATCGAGCAGAGCATCAAAGGGCTGGGTGAGAAGGGAGGGGGGAATGCAAGGAGCAGAGAGGAGCAGCTGTGCACGTGCACGCCATCGTGCACTCAAGCCCTAGGCCAGCAAAACCATGTGGGTAGCACTTTTGAAAGCCCACTTACAAAATGTCTCAAAGAGACAGCTTTCGATGTCTCAGCGAGACCTAAAAAGCATAAATATGAGCAATATGATAAATAGTGGATAAACCTTAATATAAGCAGGTATATAAGAACCAATACATGTCAAGTCATTTGTACTACATTTAAATAAAAAGGATTGATCACAAAAAGAAAGAAAAGACCAAGAAAGAGAGAAAGAGAAGAAAAAAGAGAAGAAAAGAATGAGAAAATAGAGAGCGTGGAAGAAGAAGAGAAAAAGAGGAAAAGAGAAAAAGAGAAAGGGACGCCAGCCTTACTGAAATTAAAAAGGGGAAATTCTAAAAGCGGTGTAAAAAGGATACTGAGCTACCAGACCCTGAGAAGCTCAATGGATATATTTGTCACGCGATCTCCAGACACCAGAAGAGATAGAAGGGGTATATTGTTTCTCCTCCATCGAAGTGTGAGCACCACGGAGAAACGAAACCCATGCTCACCATGTGTGATACGATAAGGAATCAAAGGATTTCCATTCAGACAAAATAATCTTAACAGCTATGGATAGCAATAAATCCAGAAGCTGTAAGTCTAACTCATCTAAAGGAAGTGCAGATGAGTCTGCCCAAGGACCCAACAAAACTAAAGGAAAGGAAAGCTCAAAGTGAATATTAAAAATGTGTAATAAATGTTTATGGATTAACTTCCAAAACATTTGGAGAAGGGAGCATTCAAAAAACATATGTTGAGGGGAACCAGCAGCACCTTTACAGTTCCAGCAGAGATCATCTTTAAGTTTGAGTATATACAGACGAGCTGGGGACCAATGCAGAAGATTGATAGTGAAAAATTTTGATTGAATCAGAGAAGGAGCAACTTTCTTACGTAGGGAAAATTTCCCAATGGTTTTCAAAGTATCCGGTGTAATGTGTTTGAATACATCAGCATCAAAATGATGTGTCCAATTGAGCTGTGTGACCGTAGAAAGTGATGGCGGAATAGAGAACAAAAATGTATATATCCTAGAAGCCATATTTCCTGCCTTGCCCCAAAGCTGTAGGAGAGAAACAGTATGTGAATCCGGATGAAAAGTACACTTGGACAAAGCTACTTTAATTTTAAGGAATGAATAGAAATCAATATTATTGAGACAATATGCTGAGGCCAACGAAGAAAAAGGTAAAGGATCATTGTTAACATTATTTAAAGATGCTTGACCAATGTAACGCCTTTGTTGGCCCAATGTAACCTTGTCTCCGCTTCCACCTGAATCTTAATCCTGAGATTGTCCCACAAAGAAGACCACCTAGAATTTTGAATGTGTAAAGAAACTCTCTTATCAATCATTTTCAATGCTAAAATGATATGATACGTCCAGAGAAAGGGAAAGTCAATGTAGTCGCAGTCATCAACGCTGAGGTAGGTAAGGGAAAACACAAATGTTGTTCAAAATTTAACCATGGCGGAATATGCCTATTATCAGAAGGAATCCATAGAGCCCCCTGTGAGGCTAAGAACGCCGACTGGTATAAACTCCAATCTGGGAAGTTACAACCACCCATATCATAAGATTTTCTCAATTGTTTGTACGCGATCCTAGTACGTTTGTCGCTCCAGAGAAATTTAGAGGTAATCACATCCAACTCATGAAAAAAAGAAGAAGAGAGATTGATAGAGAGCATAGATGACACAAAGTTGACAATAGGAGTATTGCAACTTGTCAGCTTTTGGTGGCTTCGGTTGTGGGCTAAAGCTCTTCAGAATGAGCGATGAAGAGCAGTACAAGCAGACGGTGCACGTGTAGTTGATGCGAGAGGAACGATAAATAATCTCCCACATTTGTACGTGTGAAAGTACTTTCGCTAAACTCTGGGATGGAAGTTATTTGGCCCGAGGTTATCTACATGCACTTGCAGAGATCGCACGTTATCAGGACTTTAAGTGGGTCGGGTCCTGTCGGTGCTCTGCCCCGGCAGCTCTTTAAGCAGGTGCTGAGACGAGTCCCTATCGGGCTCTCCATTTTTGCCCTCACCCTTAGTGTGAAAAGAAAATTCTTAACACTGACTTTGATTTAACTCGAAAGAGACTCGTTATAGTTCTTTCACAGTCTCATCATTTCAGAACTGAAGCATTTTCAATATTATATAAAACAAAGCCATAGTTGTTTATTTATCTTACGCAAGTACCACACCATTGACAAAGTCAATAGTCCTGGCTTGTTGTAATGTTACTTGTTGTATTATCATACCTGCCAACTCACACGGTGCCACTCTGTGGCACGTGATAACAAGGTCTCCTGGTGAGGAGCCGATATCGCACAGAGACAGGGAAATTGAACTAAAAATCACTGTAAATATTGGTTTTCAACTCGTGTTCCGAGGCACTGAACTGTAGACCTCCATTAAGGGGTGTGAAAACATCACAGGACATGGCACCAGCTTCAGCAAGCTTTTTTAGGTCGAGCCTGAGCAGCGCATTCGCGCTGCTCTGCGAGGTGTGCTGTATTCAGGTAGGGACCTGAAGCTCCGCCCATTCTCCGCTCTAATTATTTATTGACTTGTGTCATTGTCCACTGTAAACTGTGGCTGTTTATTAGTCAATAGGCTTAGAAGTCCCTCCTTAGTACTGCCTTATCTCATTTTGTAACCTCCCATGGCGACACCCCCTGGTATGTGTGTTGTTACTCAGTAGGCTTTAATTACAACCTCTGAGCATTATTTTCTCAAGTACCTTCGTCCTACCTGCAGGACAAGCTCTCTCCTAACTTTATTTTTTATTCTTATAGCACCAGCGCCAAATGCATTTGCAATGCAATAGGCATTGCAATTGCGAGAGTTCGAGCTATTGGCATTGTAAATGACAATGCCTTTTATTTATCTGTTTTAAAAACAACACATAAATAAAAGGCATTGTCATTTACAATGCCAATAGCTCAAACGCTCGTAAATGTGAGACATACTGCATTGCAAATGCTTGTTTTTTAGGGGCGGGCGGGGGGGCGGGCGGGGTGGCGTTCAAAAGTGGCTCGTAGTACTTCTTGGCATGAGGCCTGCACCCTCCTCACACTGTGAGATTGTTCTTCAAGTTGGCAGGTTTGTATTATATATTTGAATGCAATGACAGAAGCAGCAAAATATCAATCAGGCGACACACACTGTGCTAAGCATAGATTTTTAGCTTATGCGTTCCTAAGCCACGCTATTATTTTCATCGGCCACACCCCTTTCAGAGACCCTCAATTTTTTCAGCCCACTGAAAGCCCTGCACTTATACCTTTCTCCTTTCTTTCTATAAGTATTCATCCATGTGTGAGCTTTACTGTACAATATGAGACCAAGTGGGTATTTTGTAAAGTTGTAAAATGTTCCTTGGAGCATAGAAGAGAAGGGGGTAGGGGGCTGTTTGTAAGACATGCATTAACTAGCTGTGCCAGTATTGTTTTAGTTGAAATAGGGCACTTAAGCCCTTCCTACATGAAAGTGACACGCCTTTTTGAAGCACTTTTTTTCTCAAAAGTAACTACATGGACACACGTACTTGCCAATAATTCCCATGCTTTTGCAGTTCAATAGCAGCATTAATATGATTTATCGTTAACCTACCGTGGCCCTTGTTCCTAGAGTGGTGCAAATCCTTTTCAGATGCCACCGTATTTTTACACATGAATCAGAATTACAATTTATGCTCTAATCACTACCCAAGGGGTGCAAATTGTGTGGATAAAAGGCACACGTTTCAAGTTTACATACCTCGTGTCATTGTTATTCTACCATGTGTCCTCTGTGGCAGAAACCTAGACTGCCAAAATTGAGGGCTGAGGTCACAGCGGCATGATTTTTTATTAGATTCATATAATGAGCATGTGTTAATGCATCATAATGAGTAGGCCTTCATCAGATGACCCGATCGCTGGAGAAGGCAGTCAGGTACTGAAAGCATGACTTGGCTCACAGGACCTAGACACCTCCCAGTCTGGATTATGCAGCAACCACAACACCGAGACCGCCCTCCTCGCCGCCACTGATGACATCCGCATACTACTCTACCAGGGTCACACCGTGGCCCTCATCCTTCTAGACCTCTCCGCAGCCTTCAACACCGTTTCTCACCGCACTCTCGCAGCCAGACTTCACGACGGGGGGCGACAAGGAGCTGCCCTCGACTGGATCCGATCCTTTCTCCCCGGCAGAACCCAGAGGATCAGACTCCCTCCCTTCATCTCCGATATCAACTGCGGAGTACACCAAGGATCATCGCTGAGCCCCACGCTCTTCAACATTTACATGGCCCCCCTTGCAACCCTCATGAGACAGCATGGGCTCAGCATTGTATCCTGCGCCGACGACACCCAGCTCATCCTCTCACTCATGAAAAATCCCGAAGATACCAGACTCGGCTTCTAGGAAGGAATGAAGAACGTGGCAGCCTGGACAGCTGTTTGAAGCTCAACTCAGAGAAGATTGAGATCCTCATCCTCGGACCCTGCACCTCCGCCTGGGACAATATCTGGTGGCCCTCCGCCCTCGGGAATCCACCAATTCCTACAGACCACGTATGAAACCTCTGCATCATCCTCGACTCCTCCCTCTCCATGAACCACCAGATCAACGCCGTCGCTTCCACCAGCTTCAACTGCCTGTGCATCCTCCGCAAGACCCTCAAATGGATCCCCCCCGACTGCAGAAAGACAGTCACCCACGCGCTCATAACCAGCAGACTGGACTACAGCAACGTCTTATACGCCAGAATCAACAGAGCTCTTCTACACAGACTCCAGACCATCCAGAACGCCGCTGCCAGACTTGTCCTCGGGACTCGGCGTCACGACCACATGATCCAACACCTTCGAGACCTCCACTGGCTCCCCATCGAGAAGAGGGTCACTTTCAAGCTCCTCACTCACGCCTACAAATCCCTCAAAAACATCAGACCCAAATACCTCTACGAGAGAGTATACTTCCACGTACCCACGTGGAACCTCCGCTCCGCCGACCTCGCCCTGGCAGAGGTCCTCCGCATCCGCAGAAACAGAACAGGCAGGAGAGCCTTCTCCTACATTGCAGCCAAGATCTCAAACGATCTCCCCGTGAACTTCAGATGCTCCCCAACCCTGCGCCCTTACAGAAAGGACCTCCAGACCTGGCTCTTCGACTGATCCGAAGCTGCGATGGAACCGGAGCTGCCCCCCCGCCACACCCCCGGCGCCTTGAGACCCTCAATGGTAAGTAGTGCACTTTACAAAACCTTGATTGAGTGATTGATTGACTCAGAGGAATTAGGGCTGAGTCAGAGCCAGGCTTGAGCCTTCAGTGGCTTGTCCAGCGTTACCATTAACAATATGTAAAGTAATCCGGACATTGGTTCTATTGCAGCAGCACCTGCAAGCAGTGTGGTCACTGTTGCTCAATAGCCCTGAGACCTGAGATGCACATTGTGTGGAAGCACCTTGGGCAAGTCAGCTGAGCTCTGCTTCAGAGTTAACCATCTGTGTGGATATCACAGAGCAGAGAACAGAATCCTAATGAAGCCAAGCTCAAGTTTTGGTTTATGCTCCAGAGCAGCCAGCATCCACTTGGTGAGGTTGTCCTATATTTGCTTTAGGGAGGCTGAAAAAGAACAGGCTGCACCAAGCGTGAACAAAAGAGTTTCGCAGACTTCTGCTTGATGTTTTTCCATTTCTGAACCTTCCCACTCACCCACCCTTCTCTCCCCAGCAGTAACCACTTCTTATTAGTATTATTTAGAAATCTGTCTCTGCAAGAAAATGACAACTGAAATAATAGATGTGAGCGAGGATAAGAAGCATAGAAAGAAAGAGGAACATACAATATATATTAATGGCTATATGAGGCCATATCCCTGTTTGGGAAGGAAATTCAAGATGATAGGAAAGAGAAGGGACTAAAATCTAAATCAGAAGGTAGGTATGTGTTTGAGTGGGAAGCAGTAGTCTCATTTTATTGGCAGCAGGATGCAACAATAGTTTTTTCTGCTTTGGAATCTATCAGTTCTCATTCCCCTTCTTTCAACCAATAATTGTCGGGTTAGCTATTGTCATATGGTCCATATTGGTTCGTGGGATGCGAGTGGCTTAGCTGGGTGCTGAAGGGGTAAATTGAATAAAGAACCCCTCCAGAAAACTATAAGGACATTTCAAGTCACGGAGGAGTTCTCTGACCATATGGAAGAACAAGACCAACGTTAAGGATACCAAAAAGTCGTTAGTAATTATTGCGAAATATTTGAATCAGTCTACTATGTAAGTCAGGTAAAAACAATTCATGTATCTCGGATTATTCAGAAGTATGCAGATATTCTGCCTTTTTTGTAATGACCTGTAACAAATTAAACAAGCATTTGCAATGCAATAGGTCTCGCATTTGCGAGAGTATAAGCTATTGGCATTGTAAATGACAATGCCTTTTATTTATGTTTTAAAAACCAACACATAAATAAAAGGCATTGTCATTTACAATGCCAAGAGCTCAAACTCTCGCAAATGCGAGACCTATTGCATTGCAAATGCTTGTTGAAGACTAGGGGTTGTTTATGGGAGTCTGTCACATGGTAGCGCACTCTACCTATTTTTTAACCACAATGTGAGTGTTTAGCAATTTAATTTATTTTAAAAAGTGGTAAAAATCACACTTGTAGACCATCCCCATGGCTCGGGTGACCTGCAATTTCCCAAAATGTCACATTACTTTAAGTGTGATGCTTAGAAGGGAATGCTGGCACTACCATTCGGCAGTATTGGCAGGAGCAGTGGGTGGTGCTGTTTTGAGTAAACTACCTTGGACCCTGGTACCTATATTTTTACAACTTAACCACTGTACACGCCTATGTAACTATGGGTATGGCCTAAACATGTGTTGAAATCCTGTGCTTTCCCGCCTTAACACATGGCTAATATTTGAAGGTCTTGCATGTGTTTTAGGTTAGTAAATCCAATTACATCACACAAAAGAATCACCGAAAAAAAACAAGCCAGGCCGTTTGTATACCAGTGCATATTCATTTGGCAATATAAATGTTTTGACAACTGTGTTTGTGTATCTCCTTCAATCACTCTCACATAAAATTCTAATTGCAATTGGCACACTTGTGAGCATTGTGCTGTGTGCTCTGCAGAGAGGCCAAGAATTGGATGTGCATATAGTCTGAAGACCTTAATGACCCATTCCTAGCCCCTGTGAGCAACTTGCACTGCCTTCAACTGCAGCTAAAGAGCTGTCAGTCGTGCCTGTCCATTTGTGAACACCCTCCCACAACCTAAACTCCCCTAGTCACGACTCAGTTCATAGTATGCACTATAAGAGAGTCACGTGTTGCTTGAGAAACTACAGAAACGCATGTGCAAAAAGGAAATACTCCTAGAAATAGTGAAATGTGGAAGTAAAACGTGTGAAATATAACATTCATTACTTAAGGGTTCTTACTCTTTACCCTCATTGTCGACCAAGAGAGTTAAGGACGTATAAAGTGCCTAGTAGAAGCCCCAGGTTTGTTGTCGCTTGGCACTGCTGGGACTCACCCGGCCTCTGCTTCTGGGTCCTCAGCGAGGCCTCTGTGCTCACTCAGCAGGAGGCGGGAAGGACACAAACAGGGGAGGACAGACCTTTTATCCCACTGGCCATTTCCCTGGGGGCTGGAGCTGGTGGAGGCCGGTTTTGAAAGTCAGAGCCACTCCCCATGTTACTGCCTCTTTCCACAGCTCCTCCAGGTTAATTGCAGTAGGTGCAGGCTTTCATAGTGATAAAGAGAGAGTGAGGGAGGGGCTAGTGGGGAGAAAAATCACAGTGGAAGAAGGAAAAAGAGAGAGAACGGGTGGTTGGAAAGAGAGTTGAAGGAGAGGGGGATGGTTTGAACATTTTTTTTTTTTTTACTATTGCTCATTTTGAGTCTCCAATCTGGTCCTGCTAACAATTCTTGCCTAATTCCCCCCTAGCCCCCAGGAGAACGACCTGTGACTATGGGTGGGACTGGGGCAGAAAAGAAGCTCGGTTACCAAATTAAATGTGGCCCCCATCAGTGAATTCGATCACTAAAAAAGTGTCCAATGTTTGTACATTTGTTCCAGTTTTGAACTTGTAAAGAGACGAAAGTGTTATACAAGGAATGGAAAACTGCACGGATTTGTGCTTGCTGCAGGCAATGTTTGTTTTAATATCAGGAAAATGAACAGTTAAGAAAAACCTGCTTAGTTGACCAAAAACTGGACCACAAACAAACAGCCCAAAAGGCGAACCACACACTGACCTTTCATACCAGCCAGGTTGCCTCTAAGGCCAGTCCGACCATGCTAGGGTGACCAGATTCTCAAAACAAAAAGCATTTACAATGCAATGGTCTCGGCATTCTTAAAGTTAGAGCTATTGGCATTGCTCATGACATTATTTTTGTTTGTTTTTGTTTTTAAAACATTTAAAGAAACGGCATTGTTATTTACAATGTCAATAGCTTAATCTCTCTCAAATGTGAGACCTATTGCATTTGCACCCACACAGAGCCACACACACAAAGCCACCCACACACACAGAGCCACCCACACAGAGCCACCTACACAGAGCTATTCACATAGAGCAACCCACACACAAATAGAGCCACCCACACAGAGCCACCTACACACACACAGTTACCCACACACAGACAGAGCCACCCACGCATAGAGCCACCTACAAAAAAAGCTACCCACACAGAGCCACACACACACACACACACACACACACACACAGAGAGAGACCTCTGCAGCAAACACATTAAACCACTGAGCTGACGAACCAGGATTTGATTCTGTACCCTGTAGAATACACAGGGAACAACGCAGCAGGCTCACTATACTGTTTTAGAAGGAAAGAAAGCTGTGTATACACATTCGACTCTGCAGCAAAACGCCACTCATATGGCCCACACTAATTCTAAAACTCAGAGGACAGCAGCCAATTATGGTACATGCAGGCTTCATAACTCCACTAACCCCATTGACCGCCTCACACTGACATGCAACGTCTATGGTTCTTCTCCATGATACAGTACTGTACACAGCCAACGGACCTGGCATAAAATAACTGGAAAGATGCACCACATATTGCTGGCTAATCACCGGAAACTAATCTAGTCCACAACTGCAGGTCCCAACCAGCTAAATACTTGACATCTACTTAACATTCTACCAGACCCACCCCCCTTACAATATAGCTCTAAACATGCCTGCTCAGACCCATAAACCTTTCAACAACGTCTCAAATTGGATAATGCAGGGAGGGCAGCAACAGGCAAAGAAGGGGACCTGCAGTGCTGTTCAAAGCAGTCAGCTTACTGTAAGTAATCAACTGCGCTCTTACGTTTCACAATTCATCTGCCACACTAAGTGATGCATTCCTTAATCCAATAACCGCAAGTAGGTGGTCACCACGCACATGGGGACACTTCCCACAGAGGAACACCGAATACAAAACACCCTTACAAATTCATACCCAATACAGCAGTGAATCATGCAGGCAAGCGTTTCGGTGGCCCACACGGCGGTGGTAAGCGCTATTTAAATGTTTCAATACAGTTAAAGCAGGAAACAATACTGCAACCCTTGCTGGAGGGTGGGAACTAGGCGAACAGTTGTAAAGTGCTGGCAATTGTCTGGCATGGGGCGAGCGTTTTTACAGGACCGATTCACAAAGCTGTGGGTTACACCTAAACATACAGATTCAGTTCATTAAGCACTATCTGTGGGTAGTTTCTTTAGGCATAAGACGCGAGTATGTTCTACGCCCAAAGATTCAAGATGATGTTATTTAAACCTGGAGTATGAGGACCTATCCCAAAAGTTTTTGTGAATCGTACCCAATAAATTGGTCAACTCACAAAACTTTAAACCCTAAGAATTAAGGCTGCGGTCTGGACAATATAGGTAGTGCTTGTGCTCTTCTGAAATGCGGCATTTTCACTGGTGTATTCATTGTGTTTGTCCCTCCTTAGTCTGCTAGTCATCTCCCATGGCGACTGGCCCTATTACATTAACTCTGCACTACTGTTCAATGTATGCTGCTTGTGAGCACTACTTTGTTTTTCCACTCGCTCGTATTACAGGAATGGGGTGTTTTCTGTGCTTGGCGATTTTCACCATGCCATCCCCTCTGTCGTCGCCCTCTGCCATCGCCCTCTGCACTTCTGCTCCTATCACTCTGCTTTTAGTGCGGGAGGTGCTTTCTGCTCTCATTCATCACCCTCCACATACATCCGATGCTGTACATGTTAGGCGCTGTTTGTTTTTTTTTTTTGCAGTTTTATATAGCGCGAACTCGACCCGAAGGCAGAGCGTTTTACATGAGCACCAGTTGCTGTAGACGGACAGATTCATTACTTTTTTTGTATGCACGGGGAGATTAAGTGATTTGCTTAGAATCCCTGTGGGGAGGAGATGAAGGGTGCTGGATCCCGGTTGTGACCTCCTTCCAGCTCTTCGTGTCTCTGACACCACGTCCCTATCGTAAAGACTATTGCTCTCCAAGGGATTGGACACCACCCTTATTCACAAGAGAGCGCGGAGGCACAGATCTCCATAAAAAAGGCAACTGTGACTCGCATGCACAACCACAACAGGTCGATCCCAAAAAACACAAATTGTGGGAGCTACACAAATTCAGCTAAAAAGAATAGTTTTACATAACACATAACCTCTCACGAGGGCAGGGGATTCCAGTCGGTGTCTCCTGGGCGCCGTTCAGTTTCAGGCTCTCAGAGTCTCAGGGAGAAGTTGTCCAATGAGTGTCTCCCTGGCGGCTCCTGCACAGAAGCATCCCTGTTAATGTTTTAGACGCTCCCGGAAGGGGATTTGTTGTGCCCAAGCCCAAAGGCTGTAGAGAACACGCCCTGATCCCCCCTTGCGTTGCAGCCGTTGCCTGATAGAAGCTTCCCCGTGAAAGTTTTCTTCCAGGCCCTCCAGGCTCCTAGACAGACGTCTGCAGTGCCACTTGAATGACAGGGTCCGAGACCTGGCAGCTTTTTAAAGATGTAACAAAGCCCCCCACTGCCCGTTCAGCGAGGAATTCTGGTAAGTCACGGACCCTGCCCCAGCCCTAAAACAAGGCAGAGCAAAAGGCACACCACCGCCTTTCTCCGAGGCAGAGCAGAAATGCCTCGGAGAAACGCAGCGTCCTTTTCGGATTCGGGGGCGTGTTTTGCTGTTATCTGCTCCAGCCATTGGCTGTAGGAGATAATGAGACTTTCTGCAAAAAACACGCCCCCCGATCCGAAAAGGACGGGGCCTGATCGGAGTGATGGGACCTCTTCTCCAATGGCTGGCCAGCATTGAAGAGGCCAGCCAATGGAGAACAGGGGAGAAGAGGGGCGGGTTCAAGCCCCTCTTCTCCAAAACATTAAATCTCTCGACTTCCGGTTCTGCCTTCGGCAGACCGGATGGTCCCGAGACCTAAAAAACGGGGACAGGTCATAGACATAGAAGTAGGACTAAGGTTTGCAGTAACCATCGACATAAAAGTAGGACTATTTGACAGCTGTGATAAACATAGAAAAAGGACTACGACAGCTCCCTCAACAGACCGAGATGAAGCATTACAGACGACAAATCAGAGGTCTTTTATCGGCAGTAACCATTAATTCCATTTAAACAGACTTTGCCTCAACATTTGCTTTAGTTGGTGACGAAATTCCAAGTATGTTTTCTTATTAGATAAGTATATATATTGTGATTGTTAACTGTGAACAATAAAGAAAATTGCACAATCAAAGAGGAGTTTGTGCTCTTGTTTTAGCCACGAGGAAGTGAACGAGTGCATCGCTAGCGAGTTTGAGATATATATATATATATACCAGAAAATCCACTGCGTCTCACTTTCCAGGTATCAGGACGAAAGAAAGCACTGGAGCCGTGGCCACAAATCAAAGGTGTGTTTATTAAACACTAGGTCCGACGCGTTTCGGAGTTTACACTCACTCCTTTATCACGGGCAACAGACTGTGTTTGTTTAGCATAGTTAAAGTGCTAGTGCCGGTCACGTGCAATAAACATAGTAAAAATACTATCATCGTATTTAAATCCGCAACTTAAACATTTTATGTGACTTGACAAACACATGAATAATCAAACGTTTGTAAAACAAAATGCTGTTGAAATGCACAAATAAACCTTTGCAATGTACTGCATCTTAATCATAGTGTGCTGCTTCATACAGTGTTTATTTGTGCATTTCAACAGCATTTTGTTTTACAAACGTTTGATTATTCATGTGTTTGTCAAGTCACATAAAATGTTTAAGTTGCGGATTTAAATACGATGATAGTATTTTTACTATGTTTATTGCACGTGACCGGCACTAGCACTTTAACTATGCTAAACAAACACAGTCTGTTGCCCGTGATAAAGGAGTGAGTGTAAACTCCGAAACGCGTCGGACCTAGTGTTTAATAAACACACCTTTGATTTGTGGCCACGGCTCCAGTGCTTTCTTTCGTCCTGATACCTGGAAAGTGAGACGCAGTGGATTTTCTGGTGTATTTGGGGGTGGCTACCCCTGCCGTGTGCCCGCCGTACAAGAGGCTTGGGAAAAGCCAACTTGCTGTGGATATATATATATATATATTATCTACTGGCGGTCGCCAGTAGATAGTTGTAGTTAGGACCGTGTTTCCATAGGAAATCTCAAAATTCTATTTTGAATAACTTTGGCGCCGGTTGACGAATCCTCGCGAAATTTTCAAAACTAATGGGGCGCTCCATTCAGCTCCTACCCTGAAAGTCTCGGGGTGATTCGTCAAGCGGGGGGCGAGAAAAAAGGGGGGTCCCAAAACACGTTTTCCCCATGCATTTTTCCATAGGACCTTTAGACGCAGCTACAGCCCGAACGGCTGAACAGAATTACTTGAAATTTGGCAGAGAGGTAGTCATAAGGTCAAGGAAGTGCCTTTTGCAGGTCTGGTGTAAATCTGTTCAGTATTTCCTGAGAAAATAGCATTTAAAAGCATATCAATATCTATACGCGCGCAGGGTGCGCGCACCGTGCGCGCACCCTAACGTGCGCGAGCGTAATTCTGATTTGTGGTTACATGTTAGTCAACGTTCGAATCGGTCGAAATCAGGAAGTGTCGGCCGCCATTTTGTTTGTTTTCAGTGCGAGAGTGAAAAAGGAAGGTGGCGAACGTGAAAAGGGGGCAGGGTAGAGAGTTCCTGACCCCCTAGCCTTTGTCAGGGGGTCCCTGAAGGACCCCGAAGGCAGAATTTTTTTTTTTTTTTTTTTAAATCAGGGTTGCTCGCACCGTGCGCGCACGGTGAAAATCCCCCCCAAATTTTTTTTATAGTTAGGTGGATATTTCACTCGTAAAAAAACAATGAAATTCCCCCGTTATAGTTAGTTCAGATAACTATAACTCGCGCGACCGCCACTCTATCACAAGGATGATGTCATCAGTGATGTCATGAGTGATGCCACTGACCATGTCATGAGTGATGTAATATGTGACGTCATGAGCAGTGGATTGCGGGCGCGCGAGTTATAGTTATCTGAACTAACTATAACGGGGGAATTTCATTGGTTTTTTACGAGTGAAATATCCACCTAACTATAACATGTGTGAAACCTATGGTTTTTTAAGTGAATTTGCAAGGTTTTTTAAATGCTAATTCCTAACTATAACGTGTGTGAAACCTATGGTTTTTTCAGTGAATATATATATATATATATATATATATATATATTTATATGCACACACACACATTCTGTCGTCGTCAAAATCAGATATTGCTTGCTGTTTGTAGAATACTCCTTCCCATAAAGCACTCCCCCTACGTTCAGCACAGTTGACTGAAATATAAATAATGTTTGGTTTATTTAAAAAAATACTTTCACATTTAAAGACATTTCATGATTGAAGAATTATATACACAGGGTAAAAATCCATAAAGTAGGACCAAACTGAAAGACAGCTAAAAATGCTGTTTGATGTACAAGGCCTATTGTTGCATTGCACAGTACTTATCTGTAGAATGGATTTGCTGCAGCACTATTTTGTCTTGCATTAACCGATTATGGAACTCACTGCAGCTTTGTTCAAAGTTGACCCTTGTGATCAATAAGGCTTTTAGAGTCTCCAGTTCCATTCGGTTTCTTTCATCAGTCCACGTGTTATTCATAATGGAAAAAGTTCTTTCCACTGGAGCATTAGTTCCTGGCAGACATAATGCAAACTGGACCATCATGCCAATGTTCTTAAATGTCATATTATGAGTTTGGAAATGGGTGAATATTTCCACCCACCGATCCTCTGCAGTCTTCTTCTGGTCATTCCATGCGGCAAGTCTATCTGCTGTGTATTTTCGTACACAGGTGATTTCATCAAAAAGCTCCATTTCATCTATCTCAAGTGTGCTTGATACAGATTGTACAAATAACAGAGACATTTCGACATTATCCCAGACAGGAACAGCATCAAGAAGGATCCAGGAAAAAGAGTTCAAGCCAGAAAAAAATGCCCCCTACTCGTCCAAGTAATCAATACTGCAATTGTAGAAAGCACATACAGAGTTGCATATTTTTGTTTCTGGTGAGAGTCCTTGTTCTTTGAGGGATTTAATAAGCTCCTTCACCCTAAGGCCCATGAAGCAGGCATCTCTCCTTTCCTTAAATTTTTCTATTAATTGTGTAATTTGTCTTGCAACATCTATGGCATTTGCATGCTGCTCCTCCATCTCCTTTATTGTGTCACTAAAAAGAGCCAGTTGGTTGCGCAAAAACCAGAGCCAGATTTCAGCAAGAGGGTTTTCAAAACATTTGACAATTGCTGTTGGGGGATTTGCTTGGGACAAAAAATACGAACGTAGGGCTGGGAACAGTTGTAGCACCCTGTCAACTGCAGGCAGTAGGGAAAGCCAGTGAGTGTTGCTTGTACTTAGGAGTCGTTGATAATCTATATCAACAAACTCACAAAATTCTTTCAGTTGTTCAGTTCGGACAGTGTAAATGTGGAAATATTTGTACAATTGTAACACAAAAGATTCGATGTCCATTGGCAGTCCATCAGCAGCGGTTTGCACTGCATTATGGACAATGTATGCCGCACAACCTATCCCAAGTACTTTAGTATGAGGAACAGCTTCTTTAAGCTTACAGAAAACATTGTTCTTTCCGGCTCTAACCTTTCCCCCAAAGTTAGTATTAGTATTATCTGCACAAAACCCAACTACTTTTTCAAGCAAATTACACTTTTGAAGGGCATGGTACAGTTGTTCAAAGAGTATTGCAGATGTTTCACCAGGAACGGAGGTAAACTCTAAAATTTTCACCTTAACACCCTCAAAATACTTGAAATACCTAATCACAATTGGTATCAGTTTCACTTCTTTCCTATTGGAAGCATCAATAGACACAGATATACAAGCAATACTACTCAAGTCAGAATTAAGGTTCATCATTGCGAGAGGAGCCAGTACTTTTGTAATCAAGGCTTCAGTCTTGGTGCGAGCACAGCAAAACTTTTCATCATACAGTTTCCGAATCAATGCTGATGTACAGTCCATTGACCGAAAACTGTGGTTATGTTTAGCAAGATGATATGCTAATGTACCTTCAGCAGCAGCCCTACTGAGTTCAGCATGTCCAGGTGTTGCCTTACCCAAAAAAGTGGTAATGTTGCTGGTGCTGCTTGAAGATTCGGCCCAGAACTTGTGTTTTTTTGTCTGTATGTGCTCCTTTATATTAGCCTTTCCACCATGGCCAATGGAGAATGTAGATTTGCAGATCTTGCAGAGCACAGTGGCATTACTGTTCCCACCCTTGCTCAGAAAGGGGAAAGATCTTTGCATCTCCTCGCTGACGGAACACTGTCGCTTAGGCATCTCTCCGGTAGGTAGGTAGCTAGCTATCCTTTCTGTGTTTTAATTTGGAGAAGAAAAAAAAGTCATGTAACTATGATGCCTACTGACAAAAAACTGTAACCAAGTTTCATATAAAAACAGTTATGTTTACGCACATACAAACACATTCTTCTTTTCAAAATATCCATAATGAAGCTCCAAGGACAAAATAGTGCCCATAAGTTAAAAACATTTCAGAAGGGAGCATTCATCAGCATTGTTGAAAAATACTTGCAGCAATGTCTTGAACGCTGAAGATAAAAATCAGATGAAAAATGTCAAAGTAGTAATTTTTACCATTTTGCCAGTTGTGTGATCATCCTTGCCTATTGGAGATTCTGTTATCAAATACCACAGTGCAGTAAAGTGTTGCCAACTTAGAAGCTCAATTTATGATTGGAAAAAGCATTTTGGGATGTTACTATTGTTCAATGTGTTAATTAGTTGAGGTATCAGCGATTAATGTGACGGTTTAAGGAGAAGCAGTCAAATCAGACAATTGTTTTCCACCTTATATGCTGGTGTTACATGAGAAAAATATTGAAGATCCAAGTACAAAAGGAAAGGGCATGTTGAAGCTTTCTTTTAGGCTGAGGAACTCCATGCTGCTTGAGCCTTTGAGTGTTTTGAGTAGCCGAATTTTGAAAAAGCTTAACGTGATTCAATATTGTTTGGCATCATGAAGGCTTGAAATAGCTGAAGTTGGGTGGAAGGATTTCCTGAACAGGAGGCCCCAAATATGTCTTGCCCAGAGCTCCAAAGTCCATAAGATGGCACAGGGACATGTAACCAGACATGCCACACCATGGCACCGAGAACACATTGACGCAGTCCTGGGCTTTTCAGATAATTCATTGCTATCCGGTTTGCTCATCTGAGGAGTTCAATGGAAGCAAACCAAGATTACAACACCCAGAATGCACCAAGTTGTCCCAAGAAAGACCCTGACAGTGATTGATGTGACCACCGTACAGGCACAGACCTCCCAAACCACTCTATTTGCCTGTGTGCCAGTCTGCCTCTCCTGCCAATGCACCACTCCAAGCACAGCACTCACATCAAGAGGTGAAGAACAGCATTACCAATGAGCAGTTGCATTACATGAGGACACATTCATTTTTTTGTTAGGCAAATAAAAATACAACTTGACTCAAGATACACAGCAATATGACCGTAAAATCTGTTTCCTTCAGGCAAATTTGTATTTCAGAAAAATCAATATTCTAGTTATGGCTACGCAGGAAATCATTCTCACTAAATTCAGTCTGCCTCAGAGAGTGACCAAAATAGGAACACTGATTTTTCTAGCTACATTGTTTTTACATTCTGTGTGGGAAACTGGCTATAGAAATTCAAACCCTTAAATAATTCCCCATTATTATAAAGAACCCATCAAATAAACTTCAAATTTGTACTCCTCACAGAGCCTGTGTCGGGAGGAGTGACAGGCTTAGTGAGGTTAGAAGAATACAAATGCATCAAACTGCACATGCTGGGAGTCCAGCGAATTAAAGATGAAGGGGTAGGCAAATGGCCGACCTTCTCTACAGCTTGCAAAATCAAGTTATCAGCGGTTGGCTTTCTCTTCAGTGACCAACTGTTCTAAACTCATACACAAAAAGGAAGCTGTCCATGAGAGAATATGCGAATGAGGTCTGGAGAAAGATTGGTTTTGACATTTATTGCCAGTCCCTTAAGATTTTATTTGAAGGCCTGATGTAGACTTTATTTCCAGTTCTATGGTTGTATATGAAATAAAGGGATGACACTGCATTCTGAAATGCACCTAGTTGACATTTGCAATCCTACTTCAAAAAGAAAAACGGACAATGGCTGAGCAGTGTATTAACAGGTTTGACTAGACAATTTTCGATTTTTCCCTCGACAAACAAGCATATATTATTAATTCTTTTTTTAATATGGTTGTTCAGTTTTACATAATGTCTTCTTGGTTATATATAAGGTAACAAAAATGCTTATAGCACCTTTTTATTTTATCTTTTCAACATGCTTCACAGCAGCCAAAATGCTCTACAACATAGCTTGCAGACATTGGCAAAGCCAATAGCTCTGGCTAAACACTTATATGGTCCCAAAGGCGAGACCTATTGGCTATGCCAATGCTTGTTCTTTTTAATGTACCGTTCCAAGATGGCAGACGCTCATCTTGGTGTGGTAAAATTAAAAGCTTTAAAAAAGCGCACAAATGAGCATCATTTAGAAAGGCGCAGCCTGCAACTGCCGAGCCCACTCTAAGTATTGGTATAGTACACAATTCAACAGCAGAAAGTTAAAAGTTGGCTGTATGCTAGACCCAAAAAATAGTAATCCACCAAACAAATTATATGGCTAGGTTACAGACTTAGGGGTTTTTATTTTAGAGCTTTGAGGTTTCAAGAAACTACCCTTCAAATGTATAATTATGTGACAGAATTGTACAATGACGTCACATGTTAGATGCACTTCATTTGGACCTGAGAGCAAGATCTGGAGGTAATATCTGTGGTGGTATTAATGTTACCTCTTACCATTACCTCCGGTTTGTAGAAAATGGAATGGGAAAATGTGAATAACCTGCGGTATCACCAGCGCTCTATGATGCGGTGTAATTGCGAGCCTGATGCCTTGGCCGTATTACCGCCATTATTTAAATGCGGTAAAATATAGTGTCTCCTAAAGGGTGGGTGCCTGAAGTCTGCTGCCAAACAAAGGTCAAATGCGAACAGCACAGGCACAAACAAAATACCTGAGAGACACCCATACTAACAATCAGAGATAGGCAAAACCTCCAACAAGAAACAAAGATATCAACTACTACAAACATAATACCGATAATGGACTGAAGCTCAGATTGAGTCAAACACAAGCTCCAAATAAAAGCAGAAAAACATGAAAAGCACAAGAAGTGTCAAATATATTAACTTAGACTTATGGATGGCTGCACACGTTTAAATATAACATCTGACAATCAAGCAGCAGTACAGTATTCTGCAGTGTTGTCATACACGTCAAATAATCAAAAGTGCCAAAAAGAGTCAGTCCCAAGAAAAATATAAGAAAAAGTCGTTTAGGCAGAAGAGCCAGTGCTAAGAGTCCCACAGAAAATCCAAAAATCGTAAAACAAAAAATGAAATCCACCTAGTGTTGCAATTAAACAATGAGAGATGAACGAAGAAATCATAATAACCGAAAGTAACAAACCACACACCCATATGAAAAAAGAAATAGTCAAAATGAGTTGAAAGAACTGGCAACTCTATAACGCAAGCAATTCTATTCTGTAAATACCTTATATTAAAAGTTGTATTTCAGCCAGTACACCCTTTCTTCTCACATATATCAATAGTCGAGGGTACAAAAAAGAGCCATCCAACTTTGTTAGGTCAAAGTAAGTTGCACCAGTCACTAAAAGAAACGAGTTGAAACATGAGCATAGTATCCTCTGAGAACCCTTTCCAAACAGTCATAGGTTATAAAATGTGTGAAACACTCAAAGATAAAGGAAGCGATTCAATAAATTTCTAGTGTAAACATATGTTAATTTCAAATCAACCGTATCGACCTCGTTAGGAAAAACACTACTGAAACGTTGGTTAATTCTCGACCTACTCAAGCGCCACTCTCTAACTGCAAACCTCTAGTTTGCATGAGGCACAATATATGATCATAGGCAAACAGTACGAGAAACATTTTGTTTTGCTTTTTCAACGTACATTAAACATGTCAGTTTAGATGATTCCTGTGTCTGAAAAACTGTGCAACATTACAAAGTACCAAAACTATTTGTTGCAGCGCCTAGAAACCACAAAAACGCTATATAAAGAAGTTCTTTTCCGTTATTTTTTGCTGTTTGCTTTGCTTCTGGCTCAAGGGTTTACTTACATAGGGGCATATCAACAACAACCGGCGATAATTATCGCTAAGCGCACTTAGCGCTAGGATAATTATCGCCGGCTAGCGTTGATTTTTATCGCTGAGATAGCGTGCAATTAGCAACGCTTATCTCAATAGCGATAAAAATCCTCACGCTAAGTGGCTAACGTGAGATTATCGCTGGAAACCCAGCGATAATCTCACGTTAGCTTGTTGATAGGGACAGACAAACTTAGCTATGATATCCTCCTTCCACAGGATATCATGGCTAAGTCAGAAAAATACCAGACGTAAAAAAGCAGCGTTAACCGCGGTTAGCGCTGCTTTTTTTGTCTCTAACAGGGTTAGCGATATTCTTGATATTTTACTCTGGAACGCCCCCTTTGCATCTCATTAGAGATGCAAGGGGAAGCGTAGAGTAAAAGGGTGCTAACATGCGAATTTGCATGTTAGCACCCTGTTGTTGATAGGGTGCTAGTTTTATCTCTGCTTTTTTGGCTTTTAAAGCCAAAAAAGCAGAGATAAAGCCCTTGTTGATATGCCCCATAGTGTACAAAAATAAATGCGGTGCGGGTGTATCTGAATCAGAAATGCAAATTAAAAACAATATTGTCAATGGGGCTCACGTTTACGTGGAAACATATACGCACATTAGCATATTCAATAGTTTAGAACATATAAGATATAAAACTCTCAGGGTTAAAATACTTACATTGCTGGCTTGCAGGCTGGGAGGGCAAGGATTCCTGGATGAGGCAGCTCTGATGCGAGGCAGGGTCCCGACGGTGCTGGTAGGGCTGGGGAGGCGTCACGAAGCTGCTGCTGGATTCTGCTGTAGTTTGAGACTGTCCGACCCTCGCTCGCTTTAAGGCAGAGCAGGGTCACACTGGAATCTTGCTGCAGGCTGTAAAATCAGGGTCATGCCGGTCACAGGTGGTTCTAACCAGCTGCATGATGACGTAGGTGGCGCTGTGTAGACAAAGAGAAGGGAAATCCCGAGAGAAAATGTCTCTCTTCAAAGGATTTCCCTTCCTGCTACAGCGCTCACCTCAGTGACGTCACACGCTGTGCAAACAGAGCATGCGCGCAACCGGAACAGTAAAAAAACGGGACATTTCTTTGTTCAACCCGGATACTGTTCTAAAACGGGGACGTTTGACTCCATTGGAGTAAAGTGTCGGGACACGGGGACATTTCACCAAAAACGGGGACCGTCCGGGGAAAACTGGAACGTCTGGTCACCCTAGACCATGCCTCTGACCCCGTCACCTCATTGATCAGCCCTGCCCCAACCCTTCCCTTCAGTGATGGAGGTCTAGCCCACCTGTATAATGGCCCTGAGGCGGCCAGACAGGTGTTTGGTGAAAACACTCACTTTAAGTGCAGCACTGTACAAAAATCGTCCCCACCCTGTCCACAGAAGATACCCACTGGTGACTGTGAGGGGCCAGTCCCTGGGTCACTGCCCACCAGGGACGTGGCTTGATCAGTAAGATTGTGACATTCAGATTTTCGGACAATCGGGCTTGCACATAATGTTTCAATACATCACACCCCAAGCAGGGTGCATGAGAGGGGCCGAAGGGGCAATAGAAAAGGAGAGGAGTGCGAATTGGTAGGAGTAGTGAAAGAGAAAACACAATATTTTGTAAAATTTCCCAATATTTTGAGGACTTTCAAAATAGATAGTACATGTGAATTTCCGTCTGTCTAGGTAAACATCCCTGGTGAAATCCAATTTGCATCTCTCAATACCCGACTGAAAGCATCTGTACCCAACTGTTTATCAGAAAATATATTAGGGCGGTGTAACACCCCAAGCCCCGGCCCCCCTCTGATGCTGCGCCCCTGGTGCCCGCTCCCCACCTTCTGACTATGCTGACGAAAGGACACTCCTCATGCATGATGCCACATATGCAGGGCACACGATGGCGTGCTATCACCAGTGTTGCCCATTAGTGAGTGAGACAAAAGTTTCATGCTGGTCTCTATCCAAATAGGACGGGTATTTAAATATTAGCTGAGCCTTGTGACGCACCATTGCCGTACCTGTGTCCACATACATTGCATTGTGTGATCTTAGCCTCCTTTTCCCCACTCACTTTTTCCTAGATCTTTAGTTTTCCTTTCTCTTTCTTTGCCGCTCTTGCTCTTCCCTATTATCACTAAAGTAGGGTCGCCCTGAAGCTGTTTGGACAGTTCTAAATTTGAGCTGGTTTATGGTGCTCACTGGCACTTAAGCAACACTGCCCTTTTCATAAGCACCAGTTAAGGACACATTCATTTACAGGCAGATTAAGTGATGATTTGCCCAGAATCACAGGTTGTTTAGCCGATGCCAAGACTCCAAACTGGTTTCCCAGCTCCGAAGTCGCTAGCTTTGGCCATTACGCCACATCCACTACTCACTTTATGGTTCTCTTTTAGGCGGTACCAAAAGGAAAAATGGGCTGATGCAAGCTGCCTCTTGACGCGAGTCCTGATACTTATATTATTTACAATTTAACCACTGTTTTGGATATTGTGAGAACGAAAGGACGGGGCCACAGCCCTGGTCTTCCCTCTGCTTGGTTATTAAGTATTGGAAATCCCAGAAGTCGCTGTCGTTCCTTCCAGTCTCTTGAGAGATGAGTCTGAAGGAAAGAGCAGTGGCTGCTGGGATACTGAATACTTAATAATCGGGCCTGGAAAGAAGAAGAGAAGTTAGCTCGCGCTCATTTAATATTTAAGAAACCACCCCATCCATGCGCAGCCGCGGCACTCCCCTTTAATCACTCCTGCAACACCGCAGCGCATCAAAACCAGCTTCCCTCCTCACGAGAGGCTTCAAAATCAAAGGGCCCCCACTGCTTTGGATCATAATGTAAAGCAAATACATTTACGTAGCCTTGCTATACATCTAGGCTTCATTCATCACACCGGGCACCTCAGCACTTGAATCTTTATGCATTAATCACCGAGGCTAACATGAACGAGTGGTGCGCGCCCACCACGCGTGGTTCGCGCTGACAAGGAGAGGAGGAGGCAGCAGGGGGAGGGAAGACAGGAGGGGGTCTGTGCCTGTTTCCCTCCCGGGAGCGAGCAGGACCCATATGTTAATTACAAACATATGGTTGAAAGGTCGCTCCCACAAGGGAATCTCCAAACGTGCACGCGTTGCCATTGAAAGCAATGCAACGTGTGCACGTTTTTGCCTGCAAATCTGTGTCGATTTCAAAAGGTCTTTTTCCTAAGCAGCGCATGCGCGCTGCGTAGGCAAGACCTAAACAATTAAGATGTTGCCATAAACATCTTGCTTCTGTTGCTCAGTGTTAACTTAAGAAAAACAGATTGGGCGATAAAAGCTTTTAAAAGATTTTGTTGTCACTGCTTTGTTTTAGCAAGTGGATTATCTACTTCCTCCCCCTGAAGCCATGTTCGTGTCTGCCCACACGCACACCGTGGAAACCACGGAAGTCACCGAAGCAGGGGCGTAACACGGCCCTCCCCCCCGCAGCACCCGCGTTGCGTGGGGGCCTCGCGCTCCAGGGGCCTGTAGCGCGGCGGGGCCTGTGTCGCAGTTAAATACGTGTGCATGAATTAAGGGACACAGGACCACCGTTTGGTTCTCGTGGCGGGAAGACCCCGACCGATCTTTCCCCTCTTTTATTTATACCCTCGGGATGAGCCCGCCCCGAGGGGTGCAGGGATGCGTGGGCAAGTGCAACATTGTCGGGGAGAGCCCGGATGGCTCTCTACAGGGCCCTCCTCAGCGAACTGTGACCGTGACAATCATCACGCGATCTCCCACACTCAGCTGCAGTTCCTGGGCCTTTCGGGCCTCACTGGCCTTCTGATTGGTTGTTTCTCTCCTTGCTTGGATGGCTGCGTCATCCCGCTCAGCAGGTACCCACGCCGGGGGCTCTTTTGAATAGAAGGTGAGCCGGAACACACTTGGTGGTGCTGTGTGGAGTCTGGCGGTATGCACCGAGGAGCCGGATCTTCTCCACTCTCCACGGCAATGCGCAGCGCTCAGTTGATTGTCCTCGTTCCACTTCCCCATTTGCTTGGGGCCATAGTGGGGTAATCTTCCTGTGGCGCACCGCTAAACATTCGAGGTATTCCTGGAATTCTCACCTCTGGAAAGGGGGTCCGTTTTCCGACCTGACCTCCTCTGGCAACCCCATCATTGCAAACCAGGACCTTCTTCACATGGGTGAATGCTGTCGACGCTATCACCTCAACAATGGGGAATTTCGAGAATGAGTCGACCATGACCAGCATGTGACGACCGTCTGGAAAACTCCCAAAGTCCACGCTAAGATGCGTCCACGGAGTCCTGCTCGGTTCTTCTGTGATTACTGGGGCTGGCGCAGGGTCCCCTCCGGTGATGGTACAGGCGTGGCATTGTCGGACCATCTCATCTACTTTGGAGTCCATCGCTGGGATCCAGACTTTATCGCGCAGCCTGGCTTTGGTTTTGGCCATCCCTTGATGGCCCACGTGTGCCAGCGCGAGGACTCTTCTCTGTAGGCTTTCCGGAACCACAATGAGGTGTCCCCTCAGGATGACTCCTTCTTCCCCCACACTGAGTTTGCTCCGGACGTGCTACAATTGTTGGCGAGCATGGCTGACCTCTTGCCGTAAGGCGTGGGCGCCATCCATGAAATGGGCCCATCCATTATTCTCCAGCGCTTTTCGAACGCGAGAGAGAGTGGGGTCCTCTCGAGTTGCTCGACCCATTTCTTCCAGCGTCATGGCCCTGGGACATGCCTCCTGCGACACCATGTTGACGAACGCTTCAGTACTGCATGCGTCCCCCGACGGGGCAGAAGTCACCGCAGACTCTGGGTGACGGGACAGATAGTCCACTGGGTTGTGAGCCCCAGGACGGTAGATTACTTTGAAGTTGTATACTTGTAGCTGCACAGCCCATCTTTTGATCCTCGGTGGGGCTAACCTGGAAGAACCAGCAAACAGTGGGAGCAGCTGTTTGTGGTCCGTCACGACATGAAATTCTTATCCACACAGATACAGGTGGAAATGTTGACAGGCTCACTTGATGGCCAGCGCCTCCCTTTCGATCTGGGCATACCTCGTCTCAGTGTCTGTGAGAGCTTTGCTTGCATATGCGACGGGTTTCCACACTCCTGGGCCATGTTCCTGCAGGAGGACCGCCCCTAGGCCCACCGGGCTGGCGTCAACGACCAGTTCTGTTCGCCGTCTTGGGTGGAAGTATGCCATGACCATCTTGTCCAGTAGTCCTGTTTTGATGTCTTGGAACGCTTTGTTGGCAGCTGGCGTCCATTCCCACTTGTGGTCGTGACGCGTGAGGGCGCGTAGTGGCTCAGACATGGCTGCAAGATTGGGAATGAACCGTCCACAATAGGTGGCCGTGCCAAGGAAGCTCCTCACTTCAGTGGGACTTTGAGGTGTGCTGGCCGCCCTAATAGCTTCAGCTTTCTTCGGGTCTACCAGGAGTCCTTCACGAGTGAACGTGTACCCAAAGAAGTCTAACCTTTCTTGATAAAAGGAGCACTTGGATTTATGTAGAGTCCGTCCACAATCCGACAGCCTCTTGAGCGTGGCCCGGAGGTGGGCGTGATGTTCCTCGAGCAATGTGGAGAACACAAGGATATCGTCACTGAGGTTAATCACCCCTTGCAGCCCTGACAGTGCTTCGCGGATTGCATTTTGGAAGACCTCGGCAGCTGATGATACTCCGAAGCTGAGCCTTTTGTACCTCCGGAGGCCAACATGGGTTGAAAAAGTGGTGATGTACCGGCTTTCCGGGTCCAGTTCCAGCTGGTGGTAGCCGGCATTCAGGTCCAGCTCAGAGAACCACTTTGCCCAGTTAAGGTCCGCCACAATGTCGTCCATCGTGGGGGTGATGTGACGTTCCCTCTTCACCGCTGGGTTGGGCAGTCGCATGTCGACACAGAGTCTGATGGCCCCCGGTTGTTTGGGCTTGGGCGCCACGACCAGCGGGGACACCCAGGGAGAGGGGCCCGAGACCTTCTCGATTACGTCCAGCTCTTCGAGCTTTCGTAGCTCCTTCTCCACTTGCGGGCGTAAGTTGAAGGGCACCCTCCGGTGTCTGAGAGCTATCGGCCGCACTAAGGGGTCTATGTGGAGCTTGAATCTCTTTCCCTTGAGTTTTCCCAGGCCAGTGAAGAGTGCTGGGAATTCCTTCAGTATTGCCTCCGCATGCGAGTCGTGGACCTGGTTGGCGAAGAAGACAAGTCCTAAGTCCTCTGCGGTGTGGCAGCTGAGTAGAGTTCCTTTCTTGCCTTCGGTGACATGGAACTGGGCCTCAGTAGAGTTGCTCCCACTAATGATAGTGGCTCGAATGACGCCACGGAGAGGGAGAGGATCCATGCCTCCATACATGTATAACCGCACAGTGGACGGTGCGAGGAGGGGCCGCGGTGACAGACGGTCATACTGATCGGAGTCCATCACATTGACAGAGGCACCGGTGTCAATGAGGGCCTGTACCTCCATGCCCTCGACTGACACTGAGCACATGGGAGGTGGTCTTCGCCAGGAGCCTGTCCGGCTGACATACGACACTACGAACACATCATCGTCTTCGTCCTCGTACACTGGGTGCCATGCCTGTGGCAGGTCGGCGAGAGAGATCTGGCGAACCTGCTGTGGCCCGAACCTGGGTCTTGACGATGGCTGCCGGAAACGCCCACCGCGGCACACTCTGGCTTAGCCTTCCACAGCGGGAGCACGTTTTTCCTTTCGCCCCGCAGACGGCTGTTGCCGGGTGATCTTCGCCACAGTATCCACACGACCCACCTGCTGTTGGTTTGGACGCCTGGCGAGGCGCTGCGGGACGCCTTTGGATGGCCTCCACCTTTTCTTCCTTGATGTGCGGGACCCTAGGTACCAACCCCATGGCAACCGGAGTGTGTAAGGCCGCTTCCATCTCTTCTGCCCAGGCGTCCGATAGTTCATGGGAGCGGGCTAGGACCAGGATCTCGTCCAGCGAGATTCCGGGTTGTTGGAGGATCGGCTTTCGCAGGAGCTTTGAGCGGCAGCCTAAGATGATCTGGTCCCAGATTCCCTCCCTCTGGTCTGTGAACGGGCACGTGCTAGCCAGCCGGCGTAGCTGCGCGTAGAACATGTAGACCGATTCGGTTTCGGTCTGCCATGCCCTCCGGAACTTGAATTTTTCGAAATCAGGGTTAAGCTGTGGGTCGAAGTGCCTTTGAGCGCAGCAACCGCCGCATCGTAGTCATCCTCATTCCCTGTGTTGGGGAGCGTTTCAAACAGGTCATAAATCTCTGCTCCTCCATAGTAGATGAGGAGTGATCGTTTTACTGTTCCATCGGTTTCACGTGTCCCCTTGAAATAATGATTCAGCCGACCTACCCACGCCTTCCATCTTGGCGCAGCAGTGGCGGGATCCGAAGCCTCGCTGAATGGGGGTAGCGGTGCAACTGCGGTGTGGGTGACCACTGGTGGTGGTGGGTTGGCACCAGCGGCTGGGTTGCACCCTCCATCTTGCTGGGCGGCCGCGCCTGCGGCAGGTGCGGTGATCATGGCAGCCAGGCAGGGGCCCGCTGGTGCAAGGGCGCGGCTTGTACGTTCGCGTGTCGCTCTGGGGCGTGTGCTCTGACCTTACGCCTGGTCAAGGACGCCCACATGGCGTAGTCCTGCAGGCGATGCCTGCGGCCCCCAATTGGCCCCACTGCCTTGTGGATGAACTCTAACAAAGTATGTTCGAGGTGGGCCACTGCATGTGTTGCGCTGAGTAGATGTCCAGTGCCTGCGTGTCTGGACATGCCACTTGGATGCTGCTAATGCTTATTGACGCGTGGCCTACGGTCGTGTTTCTGGGATGACCTTCTCCCCCTTTTTATATATTTCTTTCTTGAGCCCATTTTCTGTCCTTTATTCTCCCTCCTGTTTCTTTTTTTTTGTTTAGGCAGCAGAGAGGGCAGCCCCGATGAGGCCCCCCACAGCACACCAGCCGGCGTTGATCAGGAGTCAGCGGGAGGCAGAGCAGGAGCGGGGACATCAACCAATGAAGATACTGCAGCGCGGGGCCACTCCACTTACCCCACACAGCGCACAGAAGCGCCGCGAGCTGAACGCGCTCCCGTTGCTGAGGGAGACGCGTGGGTGGGCGCAGCGCTGACGGGCAGAGAAGCACGGGAGCTGAAGGCAGAACCGCCACGTAGTCCAAGCGGCCCGATCGGAGCGGTGCGGGTGGGCTCCGTGAGCTCCAGGAAGCAGCAGGTAGGCGGCGGGAGAGCAAGCACCGCGGGTGGGCTCTGCACACTCTCCGGAGGGAGCCACCAAGGACCGGAAGGCACGCGTGAGGGCGCGACCGGCCTCGTCGCCAATGTAGCGCGGCGGGGCCTGTGTCGCAGTTAAATACGTTTGCACGAATTAAGGGACACAGGACCACCGTTTGGTTCTCGTGGCGGGAAGACCCCGAGCAATCTTCCACCTCTTTTACTTATACCCTCAGGACGAGCCCGCCCCGAGGGGTGCAGGGATGCGTGGGCAAGTGCAACATTGTCGGGGAGAGCCCGGATGGCTCTCTACAGGGCCCTCCTCAGCGAACTGTGACCGTGACAATCATCATGATTCAAAATTTTCATTAATTGCAGCCACGCGACCGCGACGGTGGATTAAAGGAGAAGTATGCAATACAGAATGTAATACAGGCCCCGGTTCTGCCAGGGCGCTGCACAGTGGAGACCGTGAGAATGATTGCCTCAGTTTGTGAGTGCGAGAGTGCGAGAGCAGTCTCCAGAAAAAAATAAGATAGTGGTAGCGTCCGTCTGCCCACCTAAACCCCCACCCCAACCCTTTCATTCAGCAACCCACTAGGGGTAAACGCTAATTAGACAGGCTGCTCATTTTGAGCTGGTAATTGATTTAAATAGGTTGCTCGTTTGAAGCAGGAGGAAAGCCTTGTGAACAGTTGGTACTTCGGTTTTTTATCATCTGCATCTTTCAATTGCTTGTGCAGTGTAGCATAAAAAGCAGGGGCCGTGTGCTCTGAATAAAAGTCTCGAAATTAAATTACAGTAAGTGCGAATTGCGCAGCAAAAAAACTAAATGGAGGTTCAAATGCAGAATCCTGCAATACGTAAACGATCTCAGCTGCCTTCCCTCTCTTTCTGATTAGCAGGGTAAGGTTTGAGTCTGAAACTCTGCCTCGGAGAACGCTTTATGAAATACATGTTGGTGCTGATTTTATTACAAAATAGGAACTTGTTTGTCTGTGCCACTTTAGTTTACCGGTGGACCCCTTTTAAAAGTTCATCCTTGACACCGCGAGAAATAATCATCGTAGAGCGCTCCGTTGTTTTATAAAATTGGTTTTGGTTTAGTAAACTGAACAACTATTGAATTTAGCATTTCTGCTTCCTAACGCGATTTCTTTTTTTTCATTTTGTTTTCCTTTCTGTTGATCCGAAGTCAACAGTATTTTATTTGTCACCAGGCTGCTCCATTAAGTAGTTCCGTTATTTTTTGTATTTCTCAATCGATTGTTCCTTTTCCCATGCATATATGAAGAGTCATTTTCCACTGTCTTTTTCCACTGCATTTGGCAGTTTAGGAGCTTTGGGGCGATTTCTGCCTACTGCAAGGGTTTGGATTTCCCAGAAACTTTTCAAATATTTTTAGCACTTCTAGCAAAATTCAATATTCCAGCTTGAACGCACACATAGACTGAAGCATTGCAAAGCCAATAAGTCTGAGGCTGGCAGACAGTTTTTTGGCTTTGGCAATGCTTGTTGTCTTGTATTATTTTTTGGGAATAGTAAAAAAAAAGAAATAAGCTACAACCAAAAAAAATTGTTTTTGGTCTCAAAAATCACACATTGCTAGAGTTGTCACTGGCACTGAAGGGAACCACTTTGTGTGCAGTGGCATAACATAAGCCCATGCAGCCCTGCATGGGGGTGGGGCCCTCCGAGCTCCAAGGGGCCCCCTCAGCAAAAGTGCAAGATGTTGGGCCAGGGAGGGAGGCCCCCTCCGTGCACTTTGCAGGGGGGCCCCCTCAAGTTTCGTTACGCCACTGCACCGAAGCAGAGTGGAGATGGATGCGCCGAAGCTTGCACTGTTTATTCCAGCCATTTTCTGCGCTTTCCCGCCCCGAATCAACAAAGCCCCCGAAAGGGGCATAGTGCCCCAGTGGGTCCTTATCGCCATTGTGCCAGCACATTCATTGCTGTGCCAACCTCAAAGTCACTGCGCCCATTCCACTCATGGAGACGGATGGATTTGGGCGTAGGACAGGGGAGGTGACTGTGGTTGGCTTGATTGGGCAGATCACCACAATTGACCTCAAACGTGTTCTTAAGGGGCTATGCTTGCTTGGTGAAACTTCCAGCCTGGAGGAGGGGTTATTGCAGGGGGGAGGGCCAGCAACCCTTAAAGGAGAACTGAGGAGGGTCTTGGATGCCTAGAAAACTAGAGACTCTCTTATTGTTTTCACCTAAGTTCCAGCTCCAGCTTTAGCCCCAATTGCTCCTTGTGCCACCTACCTCCCTTATTCTTTGAACTACAGGCCACAACCACAGCTTTTTCTTTCATGTGTGGGTGGTGGTGGTGGCATCAGCAAGACCAGGGGAGGAGGTAAGAGGATGTATGCTGGCCACTTACTACTTTGTTCTGTCTTGTACTTCATTGTACTATATAGCGACTTTATGGTACTGAAGAGATGGAAACTGTGCATCAGGCGTAGAACACTAAAAAACACCGTGGTCTGTTCCTGGAGGTGAGCGGAGGCCTGCAAGACCCTGGGGAATGTGGATTCTGTCAGGTCTCCCTAAAGCCTGTTGCATTTCAGACTCTTTGTCTGCCATAAGACATCTCTCCTGAGATTGACACTCAGTGCAGCATATATGACGGGAACAAGATAAGCCATGGGCGGTGCTCTTCCAATTTCTCTCTCTTCCAAGACTACATTGAAAGATAGGATGTTGCAGGGAGCTGTGTGAGTTATCTCAATGGAAATAGAACTCACAGAGAGGAGATTGAACTTGGGCTCTGGACACTCACAATCTTTAATACCACTCGTGAGCTCTAATTCCCCATCAATTCGTAATACGCCAGCAGCTGATCATTCGACTGAACGTCTGGATAATGATGCTAGAGGGGTCCTCCTTCCTGATTTATCACAAAACCCTTGTATAATAGAGGTGCCTCCGGAGGCAAGCCCCCAACCATCGGTGTCCGCCAAGTGACCTAGGCGGCTGGCACAGGAGCAGTCATACTCAAGCTACCTCTAAGAAGTTGGAAAATCGTTTCATTTTTGATGCCAAGGGCTCCAAGAGCACCTCAAGGCCTTCCAAAAAGTCCTCCGTAGGCAATGGGATAGAATCCACTCATGCTTGGGCCATCCAATTAAAGGATGATTCATCATTGAGTTAAAAAATGTGCTTGCTGTTGCACTTTCTCCACTTTTAGATCGATTGCATGCAATTGAACAAGGCCTCAGGGGACTCATGCATGTCATCCCTATGTTTCCAGGCCTCAAGTACTGCCCTTGGAGTTACAGCCAAGTCTGGCAAGTCTACCTCCTTAACCCCTTTGGCTTCCACTGTATCAGATGGAGTGGCAGTAAATAGCCCTATACCTGCTCAGCCTTCCACACATGGTTCACAGTCCGTAATTCCTTCCCTACCCTTCAGCTAAAGCGGGTAGTAGGGCCGACATGAACCTAAAATGGGTAGTAACGGTGGTGTACTCAGATCTAGACTGACCTTGGCAGAAAGCCATATTCCATTTCAGAGTCACCCAGTGATTAACCTGCTTCCAGCTTCCTGCTCCTATGTTGGAATATTGGTAGAGGTCCCACAGTTGCGAGAATAACAGAGAGACCCCGGGTGAGCTTACCAATAAAGTATTGGATTGGTTGGTGATTAATAGAAAATTTACCCTTTCCCTAGCAAATAAGATCATACTAACTTGTAGGGTTGGTGGTTAGGCCCTGGCAAGGCAGATGGATCTGGAGACCGCGCGGTCATCAATTTTAAGTCTCCCTATTTGGTGGAACATCTGAATATGGGATGCCTCGGTAGACGGGTGAGCTCTTCAGGTACTAATTTGGTGCCATTGGGCTATTCTTTGAAACCCTTTTATAGGTCAGCAGCCCCCCAAAGAGCGTCAGCGTGCTCCGTTGGTCTCTGCCCTGGTGCATGTATCTACTGTCCCTGCTGGTGATCAAGGCATATTTGGCTTTTCCACTTCTAACCAGTTTGATGTCCTTGCTGATGTTGATTGACAAACCCCCCTTGCAGGTTTTCATAGGTTCGCTCAGTCTGGGACAATGCATGTTGGAAGCTGGGGAGATGTGAATGAACTGAAGTGTTCCACTAGGTCAGGTTTGAGAGATTTTTAATTACCAGGAAGTAGGTCCTCTGATACATCACAGCTGGGCGACCTAAGCTGGTCAAGACGGGTGACTCTCCAGTTATGAGCCATCCGGTGGTAATACGAAGTTTAAGACAGAGAGCCTTGTCAGATATAGATTAAATCACAGAGCCACCCATACCTGCAGGGGACCCATCTGATCCCCTTTTCATAGCCAGTATGGCTCTGACCGAGTCCAGCCCTAACTTTAACAATAACAAGTTGGCTCCTCTGACTTATGCATCCCTAGGAGGGCAGGGTCTGACTTTACAAATGCTTCAGCTGTACCTAGCTCACTCTCCATTTGCAACTACTCTCCTGGAAAATTGCTGGGCTCGTTTCTAAGCTGGATTGCCCCGATTGGACTCAGTTCATTGATTTATATGACCATGTCTATTTCAAGAGACTTCGTGTACAAAGGCGGTGCACCGGATGGGATGTGTAATCTTTAGTAAGGCTGCTTTATCTTCTGGTAGGAGGAGACCATCAGGGGGTCTAATTAGCTGGGTGCACACAGCCCTATCTTGCAAGATGGAGGAACTTACAATTCCTTTCTCAGATATTTTGTGTATCTGCTGCTTTTCCCGCATTTTACTATGTAAATTTAATAGTGTGTATATCAGACCTGGAGCGTAAAATAGAGTTTCCCCCACCCTAGAGCTGTTAATCACACATTTGGCATTAGCCCCGGCTGGAGTTTGAAAATTAGTAGGAGGAGATTTTAATTGTCAATTTGAACCCCTAGAGGGAAATTTAGTGGCTTTGATACAGGAAGAAGAGTGTGTATGGTCCATTCTCAAGCTAGTAATTCCTCCAATTATAAAATGGTTACCTTTAGTCCTCCAAAGTTTTGCTATAGCTTTGAACTAGGGCTTACAAGCTTGTAATGGCAGAACTTCATCTGATAGAGATGGAAAACATACTTTTAACCGCCCTTCCAGCACTAGCCTTATCGATTATCTTCTGGTGGATGTGTGGGCCTGGCCTTATTTAATCAAAATGGAGGTCCTTCTGAGACAGGATAGTGATCATAATGCACTCTCCAGTGTCATATCTCTTCAATTCTGTGGAATGTTACCTAGCTCTCCTGATCTCTTTGACAGCAGATTGAGGCCAACCAACAACTTGCGCAGAGTGAAATGGTATCAAATGCCTCACTCTGAGCAAAGGGTGGGGGCAGTCTATAAAATAGTAGTAGAACATTTGGAAGGTCTACTACTCCAGTTCGAGCAGACAGATTCCAATGATAAACAGGAGAAGATCAGTTCAGGCCATACTAAATTGTGTAAGCTAAAAAAGTTGCAGGGAAGCAGTCGCCTCCAACATGGTTTAATCCCTCATGTAGGCAGTTCATGGCTGCCCTGGTGCAAGCCATCAAGCAGCAAGATAGGTTAGAGATCCAAACCAAAAGCATTGCTTACAAAAAGACCATATGCCAAGCCAAGAGGGAGTGGGTGGAGGCAAAATGGGAAGGTCTTCTGGAGGCGGCAGAAAAGGGGGATCAGCGGTCTTTCTGGAATGCGGTATCTTCGGGTTCCGCAGAGTGATTTCATATTGCGGACACTAATGTCCCTGCTGCTGATTGGGTCACATATTTTTGTAGAATTTGTTCTGTAATAGGAGAGGCTAGTTCTTCTTTGGCAGCTTCTAGCTTTGATAGGTTAGTAGGCTTGAGATATGTTCATGACAGAGCGGAGACGTCTAGTATTACACAGCAAGAAGTCAGATCTGTGATTTTTTTAAATCCTCCCCAATAAGGCACTAGACCCAGACAAAATCCCAGGTGACTTTTATCACAGTGAGATGGACGTTTGGGGTCCTTATTTTACTGTTGTCCTTTCTGCCCACTTGGTTGGTGGCAGAAATTGTCCACTTGCACAAAAAGTCTGTCCATCACTTCTGTCTAATTATAGGCTTATAAGCCTTATTAATTGTTCACAGAATTTATTCAGTAGAATCCTTTTAGGAAGGCTTCAAGATTGGCTAGCTGCTGAGGAAGTGCTCTCCCCCTACAGGTTGGCTTTAGGGACAGCATAAGCACGCTGGACCATGTCTTTCGCTTCCAAATGCTTTTTTTGAAAATGGTGGCCCTGGGAGGAGAGAGGTTGTATGTAGTATTTGTAGAACTTCAGTCAACATTTGACTTGGTCCCGAAGCACAAACTCTGTCAAGTGATGGCCGATATGGGTGTCCCTAAATATTTACCTACCAATATTATAAGACTCTGTGAGCATAGTTACGCCCAAGTAGGATGTGGTCAATTAGGCGAGTTTACAGATCCTTGTCCTTGTTACAAGAGGAGTAAGACAGGGCTGCGTTTTACCCCCTACCCTCTTTACAATTTATGTCAATGACCTGATTGATCATCTGAATGGGCGTGAAGATGATTCTGAAAGTCTTGAAGGCATCAGGGTTCCCGCCCGCTTTGATACCTTTTGCAACAAAAGAGGACTGGAAATCAATGTCTAGAAGACAAAGTACATTGTTCTTAACCCCTGTTCCATGACCAGATGCAACCCAAGGCTCAAAGACTTATTACTGGAATGTGTGCAAACTTTTGGGTATCTATGTCTAATCCTCAATGAGCAACTGGAATGGTGATGCCATATCTATAGGTGCAGACTAAAAGTTGAACAACAAACTGGAGGGCTTATAAAAGTGCAGAACAGTTCCAGATTTCATCCAATTCTAGCGGCACTGCAAATTTATAAACAGACCACGGGGCTGCCCTCTATTGGGTGAAGCTGTGGGCACACAAGAATGCAGCCTACCTTACTCTAGTAGAAAATTGATTTTTGTGTCAGATGACAGCCTTCCTGTCAGTACCCCTTTCCTCCCCCTTAGGCTTGATACGGGCATCCAGCCAATTTCAGAAAGGAAAGGTTTGAGATCAATCATTTATTGGCGGAGGCTTTGGGCCACTACAGAGCTTATGATATATCGGCAGCGGTTGAAGGAGATTTTGGGGCTGTTAGCTTCTGGTAAAATTCTGTGGATAAGGTATATTAGCGACACACTGAGAAAATTGAGAATTGGGACATTGTGGGAAGATCCGATGGCAGTTGGGTCCATCCGTAAGAATACTATTACAATAAATTATCGTCAGCTTAAATTGGATCAAATGCAGTAACAATCTTTTTTCTGGCGCCTTCCTTGTGGTGAAGGATGAGTTTAAGGAGGAGCGGTTCCTTTTTTTTTTTTTTTTAAACTTTTTTATTATCATTTGCTCAAAGAATAAAAACAAACAGTGCTGGTTACACTTTGCAATGTCCATTATCTCGACACATACATTATTGGCTTTATACACCGGTAATGCCTTGTAGCGAGCTGCCATAATTCACTTCTCAAATTGTCAGAGTGTCAGGACCCCCAAACCCGGACGTGTGTCCGGCCCTCTAATAGTCCTTGTGGGCTAGTTGCTTAAGTCTGGATCTGATTCTTCTGCCGGGGGTGTACAAATATTGCCACGGAACAAATTCCACTTGCCCCACACCCGCTCCCACTTTTTGGGGCACCCTCTGTGTATGAAGACTGCTTTTTCGGCCACCGTTGCTCTATCCATGTCTTGACACCAGTGTCGTTTCAGGGGGGCTGTGGGTGCACCCCAGTGTTTTGCGATGTTGCGTTTAGCTAACATGATCCCAAGGGTTGCCCAGTTCTGTGCTGCGTGATTAAGGTCGGTCGGCTCCCATATGGGGATGCCAATGCTTCCTGCCAGTCCTGGTCATCCATGTCTCCAAGGTCAACCCGCCATTTGTCTCGTAAAGCTTGTGTGGGATCTTTCTGATTATTAATTAGTTTGCGGTAGGTGAGAGAAATGGCTTTTTTGGTTAGATGGTCGGTAAGGAGACGGTCCTCGAGTGGTTATGATTCGGGGAGAGTGGTGCCTCTAGGTATGCTCCTTGTAAGTGCGTGCTTAATTTGTGTCTAGCGAAACTGTTCTGAGTCAGCCATTTGATATGTTGTTTGTAGTTGGGCAAACGTCACCACTTCTCCCTTTTTCCAGAGGTCCCCAATTTTCGAAATACCAATAAGGTCCCACCGTGCGAAGCCTTTACTGTAGCGGAGCATACCTAGCTTAGGTGTATCCCACAGTGGTGTAAGTTGGGTGAGGACTCCCTCCCAGCCGAGCGCTCGTTGCGCAATGAACCATATGTGTATTGTGTGTGCAGTGGGACCGATCCATGTGCCCTTTTTGTTTTTGTGGTAAAGCGCCACTAGGGGTCCTTCAGCCCCGAGAGTGTACCTGTCAAGCCGGAGAGCTGGTTCCTTCTGCGGGGCATGTAGCCATTGGCTCACTATGATGAGTTGCAAGGCCCAGTAATACAATTGTACGCTGGACAAGGCGATTCCACCATCGTACCAGCTACTAGTGAGCTTGGACAAGGCTATGCGGGGGGGTTTTCCACCCCAGAGGAGCAGTCCCACTTCAGCCTCAATGGCTTTGAAATAGGAGTTTGGGACCAGGGTAGGTGTATTTTGCAGAGCGTACAAGAACCGCGGGAGAGCCATCATCTTAAACAAGGCTGCGCGGCCCAGGAGGGTCAGGGGTAGGGCATGCCAGTGTTTTACGTAATTTTTAAGTCTCAGGAGGGGGGGCACAAGATTACGCTTGTAGAATTGATTATGGTCTGGGGTAATATGGGTGCCCAGGTATTTAAAACCGTCTATTCCAAGCTGTATTGTCACTCCCCTGGGTAGGCGCGGGGGGGGAACCGTGGAGGACAAACAAAACCGATTTCGCCCAGTTAATCATGTAACCCGAGTATCTGCCATATGATGCACAGATATCTAATAAACAATTAATTGAGCGGCTGGGGGAGGACATGTATAGTAATATATCATCTGCGTACAGTGATATATGATCTTCCCAGCCTTCCGTCCATCTCAGTCCCCGTATCACTGGGTCGCAGCATATCCAGGTCGCGAGGGGCTCAAGCACCAGGGCAAACAGGAGCGGAGACAAGGGACATCCCTGTCTGGTCCCGCGCCCTTAAGGAAAGTCCTCAGATACGCGTCCATTGACCACTACGTGTGCCATGGGTTGTGTATATAGCAATTGGACCCACGCACGAAATTTGGGCCCACAGCCAAAGTGTTGTAACACTGCGAACATAAAGGGCCATTCCACCCGATCAAAGGCCATATTAGCGTCTAGTGATAAAATGACTGCCTCCTCCTGAATGAGGGACATTCGGGCCATCACTCCTTGTAGCCGTCTTAGGTTCATTGCCGTATTGCGGCCTGGCATAAAACCGGACTGATCCGGGTGTATAAGAGATGTGAGGTATGGTTGGAGGCTGGAGGCTAGTACTTTTGCAAAGATTTTCGCCTCCGCATTGAGGAGTGAAATTGGACGGTAGGAGGTGCAGTCCTGAGGGGGCTTGCCAGGTTTTGGGATCGTCACTAAAGTCGCTATCCTCTGATCCTTGGGAAGTATTCCCTTATCTAGACTGTCTTCGTACATTGTTAATAGAAGAGGCTCCACCCTTTCCGCTTCTGTTTTGTAGAGTTCTACTGGAATGCCATTGGGACCCAGTGCTTTGCCTGATTGTAGCACCCTAAGTGCAGCGGCAATTTCGTCCACCGTGAGCGGCTTGTCTAGTGTGGCGGCGTCTTGAGATGTCAGGGTTGGCAAACGGATGTCTTTGAGAAAGTCCAAATTCTCTTCTACTGTGGCGTTTGTGGTGGGCGTGTAAACTGCCTCATAGTGCCGTGCGAAGGCTGTTACTATGTCTTGTGGGTCTGTTACGTCCTCCCCGGAGGGCAAGTGTAGGTGGGCCACCGTGCGACTAGCGCGCTCTTTCTTGTCGAGCCAGGCTAGCAACTTACCGGCCTTGTCCCCTGTCTCATATACCGTGTGTTGCGTTTTTTGGGCTTTTGCCTTAGCCAGAGTATGCGCCGTCTCATCTGTCTGTGCTCTTGTGTGTTCTTCATCGGCTAGCCTAACTGCGCTCTCAAGTTCCTGCACTTGTAGCGCCTTATCTCGTTTGTGTGAGGTTATTACGGATATTGCCTGCCCTCGCAGAACCGTCTTGTATGCCTCCCATAGAGTAACAGGGGAGGCAACGGAGTGTGTGTTTTCTTGGAAGTATTGTTTCGTGGTTTTGCGCAGGTATTTCCCGATAATTGGGACTTTTAAGTACCCTGGGTAAATCGGATAGATGCGTTTATGTCCTGTGTGCTGCGATGTGTAAGTTACTGACAAGGGAGAGTGATAAGATATTCCTCTAGGAAGGTGTGTGATCTCTGTGATGGCTGCAAGGCCTGTCGGGGATGAATGGATATAGTCTATCCTTGACAAACTATTGTGGGCCCCTGAGTGATACGTTTATTGGCGCGTCGTGGGGTGTCGTGCACGCCAAACGTCTACAAGTCCCATAGCTTCCGTGAAATCACATAGATATGTGGGGGAGCTCCCCTGGTCTCGTGGTGGTAACCTATCCCAGGAGGCGTCAGGAATAGCATTAAAATCGCCTCCCACAACCAGTTCCCCAGGTGGTAAGGTGAGTAGGAACTTACCAAGAGCTGGGAGGGCCAAACTATGGAGCGCAGGGGGGACATATATGGCAACTAGTTTGTAGGCTCGTCCTTCCCACTGACAGGATAGTGCCGCAAAATGCCCCTGATCATCCATCTGGGTGCTATGGATTATTAGCGGGCAGCTCTTTCGGAACAGTATCCCCACCCCTCTTGATCCCGTAGTGAATTCGGAGTGTACTATAATTTTGAACCCCCATCTGTCCAGTGCTTTAGTGGCTGTTCCCACCAAATGAGTTTCCTGTAAGAGGACTATGGATGGAGTTTGTCTATTAAGATATTGCAATACAAGCCCTCTTTTAATTTTGTTGCCTAGGCCATTAACATTCCAAGATATGAGGGTGAGGGGGGACAGGGCTTGCGAGTATCGTCCGGACTTAATTGTGAGGGGTCGGGAACTGTGTCACTCGAGGCATTGAGGCAACTTTGCGACATTTGAGTCGTGTGTGTGGGTTGATGGGTTCCCTGTGTTTAACCTTGAAGTGAATGGTGCCTGCGTGAAAACAATAAACATCACCAAACAGAAAAAGAGCACAAACTCTAACAATACCTAGATCAAAAAAAAACCTTCCGCCCCCCTCCCTGCCTCCCTGCTAGGCAGATTTCCAACTACCCACCACCCCAACTGTGCAGAGTGCTTTAGTCCCATGAACAGTACTTGCGTGTGGGGGGAGAGGACATCTGGAGCACTCCGAACATCCCTTCACTCCAAGACGTTGAAGAGGCCACGATATTTAGCTAAATATGACATCTAAATTAAAGGTTCAATCGCAATAGTAGGCCTTTAGTTGTTCATTTCTGGACTGCCACTGGCGATCCGAGCCGCAGCCAGACCTCCTAGCATGGGGTGAGTGGAGGTTCAATCTACCAAGTCCCATCATTGCCAAGTCGGCGATCACCATCCTTAGGTGGTCAGTCCTCTTCTCCTCTTTCCATGTGTCTCCGGCCCTGTGATGTCCCTTCCGCAGAGTGGTGTTGTTGTCGTCCATTGCCGTTTTTAGCTCTATTGACCTGTCGCCAGCCCTCCAGCCAGTCGTGAGCGTCCTCTGGCTTCTCAAAGAACCAGGTCTTACCGTCCGCTACTACTCGAAGCTTCGTGGGAAAGAGCATGGAGTATGCAAGTTCTCTACGTTGGAGTTCCTTCTTGACCTCAAGAAAATTTCTCCTCTGCTTGGTGACCGCCGCCGTATAATTTGGGAAGAAGGAGATGACGGAGTATTGTATACGCAGAGGAGGAGCCACTCTTGCCATTTGGAGGATGGCGTCACGGTCTCTGAAATTGAAGATCCTGGCCAGGATCGGTCGAGGGGGTGCTTCCGGCTTTGGCTTACCACCAGGTATTCTGTGCGCCCGTTCCACCGAAAAGAAGCCGGAGAGACCCCTTGGCTTGAGGTGATTCTTGATGAGGTCCTCTACGTAGAGATCCATGGCTGGCATCCCTTTGGACTCCGGGACTCCTGTAATACGGACGTTGTTGCGTCTCGATCTACCTTCTTGGTCGTCCAGTTTGGCTGCCATTTGGCGGTTCTGAGCTTCCAATTGTTGGACCTGGGTGTGTCCTTCGTGAGAGACGCCGTCTTGGTTTCCACCTCTGTCATTCTAGAGGCCATTTTCTGGAAGTCTGCTCGGAGGAATGATACATCCGAGGAAATTGACCCCACTGTTGTTTGGACATTCGTCAGGGCGGACATTATGTCTAGCAATGTGACTTCTGGCTGGCCTTCCAACGTGGCACCGACCTCCGTGTGTGTCCGTTGGGTGGTCGTGTCCGTGTCGTCTTTGGAAAAAGCATATTTATCTAATTTGGCTTGCAGGGTCGCTCGCCTGCCTCGGCCCCCCATTAGGCCCTCTTCGTGGAAATGCTGGTATTACGCAGTACTCGCCGCTGCCTGCCACCTGACTGCAGGTCACCTTGCGGCCTGTCGGGTTTCCTGCTCAATTATGCGGGGCCTCGAGTTATTCCCAGTACAGTGGAGCCAAAGTGCGTGGCCTGCAGTATTTTGTAGAGTGCTGAATTCACGAGCGAGGGGCCCCTCAAAATACGTGGGTCACGAGGCTTCTCCGCGTGTATCAGCGCGGTATGAATATGGTGCAGCTGACAGCCTGGAGTTGCGCGGGGGATTCCGGTCTCTGTCCCCCGTGCTCATGTGTCCTTTCTTTGGGGGGCGGGTGCAGGAGCTCTGCAGTGGATAATGGCGCCGGGGTGCCTGGTATTCTGTAGCCTCTAAGTGGAGTCGATCAGTGTGGCCAGGCAGTGTGGGGCCCTCCAGCGCCTCAGGAACTGCACCGGATCTCACCCCCAGGGCGCGTACCCCCCCACCTGGGCATCACAGCGCTGTATTCTGTGCCCCTCCTCCTCCAGTAGTGTGGCCCACTATTTATATAACCAGAATGGTCCCCCGGGGCCTCCGGCGCTTTAAGCCTCACTGCCTCCTTATCATATATGTCACCTGGGGGCCACAGACATTCAGTGTCCGGCTCTGGCTGAGGAGGGGGCCCCGCCAGCACTGGAGCTCCACAGGTTCTCTCCCACGTGGAGCCGTGAGGGCCTGCTGGGTGGGGACTGCAGATCGCAACCGGGCTTCTCCCAGTGTCCGGAATCATCGCAATGCTGGCTTGCCCCACGAGGTCTCTCCAGGCGCTCAAAGGTGCTACACTAAGCAGCTGGCCAGGCGCGATCTCCCTCAGCAGCGCGGCGCCTTCCGTCTTTCACCGCTGCACAGCTGTATCGCCGGGCCAGACGAGCCGCGGTTCGTCCGATCACGTGAGACCGCGGCTCCGTGCATGGCTGTAGGCCGCTCTTCACCTCGCGCCCGCAGATCAGCAGCACAGCGCCGGTTTCGCTCCAAATTGAATCCGATCAAGCCTCCAACGTTCCGATGCCAAGAAAGGGTCTTGGGTGCTAGTTTTTTGGCGGATAAGTGTCAGGATTCATAGGGGATGTTCTTGTGCTGGCCGGAGCTCAACTAGGTTGGGGCCATTACTCTCGTCTGCAAGCCACGCCCCCGAGGAGCGGTTCCTTGAAGAGATTGAACCATTGGGAGTCAGGAAACTTTATCTTCAGTTTGGTATAGCACCCTCCCCCTGTTTTCCTTCACCTCAGGCTGGGTCCTCCTTAAGGAACAAGATAGATGAGCATGTGTTGCCTGTGGTGCTAATAAGGAAACTTTGGGACACGTCTTAATTTTTTGTACTGCTTATGATAAGGGGAGGAAACCGTGGATTTTTCCAGTATGCCAAATATTAGAGGTGAGAAAACATGTTGAAGCCCTCTGCATTTTGGGAAATAACACAAGACAAAATATTGTCTTTGCTGTCTCTTGATATCTCCTGGTGATGGAAAGGACTAGGTACATGTTTCGCAAGTCTACTGTGGGGCATGATGTCACGGTAGTACAGGGGGTTCCTGGTAACCCTGTCCCCATGCTTTATTAGCACCCTGAGACACTGCGGCCTAAGACCATATTTGGCCATTAGGGTCACATTTGAGTACCTTCTGCTCGAGTATGAGATGGGGAAGGGAGAGTGGCTGAGATACATGCAGCTGGGGCACGCACTACAAGGTTACATCCGTGAAGAGGAGGACCTGGCAAAAGCATCTCCCCTAGAGGTCCAACTACTACTGACACATTAGAGGGGAGAGCAATATCGTTAATATACAAGAAAATTGTAAATAATTCACCAGACCCCGGGGCCTCTGAGAGCAGCTTGGGAGAGTGATGTGGGCCATATTGAAGATGATGAGTGGGCAGAGACTATGCAGGGCCAGAGGGAGGTAGCACTACCATCACGATTCTGCCTCATTCAACTAAAAATATTCCATCGAATATACTACTCTCAAACATTCCTCCCCGACTAGGTCATGTGGAGAACTCCCTATGCCACTGAGGATGTGGGTGGGAACTTTCTACCATCTGCTGTGGCAATGCCAGGCAATACAGCAATACAGGAATGCAAGCGGGAGGATTCTGGCTGAGGTTGGGGGGTGGAGGTTTCAGTAGAGTCGAAGTGGTTCCTATTTCTGAATCCAGGAGACGAGGCTTGGCCTAAATATATAAAACTATGTATGACTCTAGCCGCAGTAGTGGCAAAGCGCAATATTGCAAGGAATTGGGGGACTCCAGCCCTGCTGAAAGTGGGGGACTGGAAAAAGGATCTTGATTGGTGCTGGCAAGCGGAACACACAATATATTTAAGTATAGGGTGCCTGAGGAAATGGGAATAGATCTGAGGGGACTGGCAGAGTAACAGAGGGTTATATGAGGGGAATAAGTGGATACTGTTGCCCCACTATATTGATTATCCATTTGTTAACTGGTAAAATGCTACATTTAAAAATCAAGTCATGACAGAAGATGTGTTGACATTGTATCCTTGATGTACTGTTGTATGAACACACTGCAATAAAAAGAAGTTTTAAAAAAAATAAAGAAAGCCTAAGGTATTTTAGAGGCTTCTCCCCTTTTTTGTACTAGCACTTTCAGAATCCATGGAATAAGAAGCATTTGTTTACACCAAGAAAGTTTAGGGTCCCCCTCGCTTCCCTCTTACACTCGCACTTTGTGAACGTATCGACTAAGTTTGTAATTGTACAACTCTGTGCTTCTCTTATCGAGCTTATGAAATGTTTTGGCCATAAGATTTTAATTCATATTCTCTTATGACGTTGCTTTATTGCTTTTATGGTATATGCATGCATGGTTTTAGTGTTTTTATTTTACGTTTTTGTCTTTTTGTACTTTTGAAGCTTTTAGCCAAAATAAAGATTTAAAAGAAGGACGCTTTGTTTTAAACTGCAGCTGCAATTATACTTCATGGTTTTGCTTTCACTTTGAGTGCTGGCTCTGGCAGTATAACTAAACTGTAATATTTATTACAGTGAAGTAACTATGCCATTTCTTTGTTACAGGTGACTAGAGAAGTCACAACTCACTTGCAATAAGGAAATTAGAGGCAAGCTTTTATAATGGCATTGCAGGCTCCCATATATTCCAGGATACTAATGGACAAACAGCATATTTCACAGAACTCACAGTGGGAAAACACAAGAAGCATTGGCAAAGACAGTAGGGGCCTGATTTAGAGTTTGGTGGACAGTTTACTCCATCACAGATGTGATGGATATCCATTCCACCTTACTACAAGTGCACTATATTCTGTGGCACTTGTAATAAGGGAGACAGGATATCCGACATGTTTGTGATGGAGTAACGCATCTGCGAAACTCTAAATCAGCTGTGCAACACTGGGCAAAATAAAAAAGGTACAAGGGCACAGGTTGCACTTTTTCATTTAATGATCCAAGATGGATAAGTAAATAAATATAGAGTTAAATGTGGGCAGTGCGAAGCGAAAGTGCTTTTTGGAAGGCAGAGTGGCCGGGCAGCAATAAAAAAACAGACATTAACTGCAGGGTGGGGGGTCTAAGGAGGAGTGGATGGGGAGCAGGTGAGGTGATGCAATAGGCAGTTGGCGGGGGCAAGTGAGCAACAGAGGCACTTGAGACTTAGCCGGGGGGAGGGAGGGAATATAATAAAACGGCAATGGAGGGCGTGGGAAAGGAATGTACAATCTTGAGAATGGGATGACAGATCAAAACTGAGTGTGCCAAGCGGTATTTGGAGGAAGAAAGCAGCACACAAAAGACACAGCGAGAAAACTAGAGGCTCTCAGAGTGCTGTGAAAGAAAAAGAACAATGTAGTTCCCAAAAGATGTGTTGTGGAAGGACACCAGTAATCTAATCAAATGGATGGTAAAGAGGAAAACATCAGACTTTTCCATGGAAACATTACCACATGGGATGTTACAATGCAGTTTTCAGAATGCTCTGTATCTTCACGGCCTCCTGTACTCCTCTTTTCTTAAACTTGGGAATGACCCAGAGTTCTCTGCTTCCTTTTTGCATGATTTATACTGCACTCTATGCCTGAAAGGGCATTGTTTTGCCTAATACTGGGTGCTCCCTTGTCTCTGGACAAAGCTAAACATCTCCGAAGAGCTACAATGATAGAGAAACATGTCTGGGGTTGCTTTTATTCATTTCAGCTTGGCTTGGAATGTATTTTGCCAATCCAAAGCTGCAATATTGTGCCTAGAGTGGTAAAAGGCTTTTGTTATTTTACAGCTCAGCGTGGATGGCCCAGTGCTAATCCAATGCGGAAAGATTTTACTGTAGAAATGGCACAAGACTTTGTCCCTTTCTAGTTCCACGTGGATGGCACTCTGCTAATCCTATGCTTAAAAACTTTGCTAGAAAAACAGACATTTGAGGTAAACAGATTCAGAGTGTCACTGGTGTTGTAGGGTGCTCTATACAGGAGCTGCTCTCCACCTAAATTTAGGAACTACCCAGAGGTCTCTGCTTCTTTTTTGCATAATCTATGTGGCACACTAAGCCTGAAAGGGTATTGTTCTGCCTTATACTGGGTGCTCCCTTGTGTCTGGACAAAGCTAAACCTCTTCAAAGAGCTATAATGATACCGAAACACATGTCTGGGGTTGCTTTTATTCCTTCCAGGTTGGCTTGGAGTGTATTTTGTCAATCAAAAGCTGTAATACTGTGCCTAGAATGGTAAAAGGCTTTTTTCATTTTACAGTTCAGCGTGAATGGCACTGTGCTAATCCTATGCTTAAAACTTTGCTTAAAAAACAGACATTTGAGGTGAGCAGATTCAGAGTGTCACTGTACATATGTCGCCAGTAGCAAACACTCCATTTCCAGCAAGCGGAAGCAGAGTTTTCATCTCTTTCCCTGCCCGCAGACATGCGGGCAGGGAAAGAGATTAAACTATTGCTCTTGCACACAGGGAGCTGCATTTCCAGCAGCTCCTGTGTGCAATAGCATTGCTGGCTCCCGCAGGAAGCAGGGAGCCGTCTGGGAGCCTGGGGGCCTTGAGGCTCCCCCTGCAGTCCCAATCCTGCACACTGGGTGCCCTGAGTAGGCTCCAAGGTAACCAGGGAAACATGGCCAGGCCGCAGGGGATGGGAACCCTGGGGCCAAAATCGGCCCAGGGAAGGGGGCCCTTCCCTTTCATATCACATTGGCAGTAGATCAACTTTGAATGCCACATTCCTAGAATTGGAGTCATTTGATTCTTTACAGCTCATCTCCATGACACTGGTCAGTATAAAACACAACACCATGTATACAGTAGGGGTGTCTGGCCACTACAGGGCAGCAAAATGTTCCTGAACCCTCATTTATCATAATAACTACACCACTGCATGTCTTCTTGTCTATTCAAGTTTGCTATGCACTGGGACAACAGATCCCACTAATGCTAATTATTGCTACTTGTTTCAATACCAGCAACACTATGATTGGCCTCCTTAGCTACAGGGTTTTAGATTTTTTTCACTCACTCTCACTGATTCCATTTCTAAATATGTGCCCTCTACTATCATCCTTGCACCCCATATGTATGTATTTTCTACTGCTGGTCACAAGTGTACTAATGCAGTCCGAGTTTTACATTACTGGGTTCATGTGCGCATGGAGTGAAGGAGCTAATCCTTTCTCCCACTGGCTCCGCTGTAAGTTCTCTTCTTTCTTTGCCAAGTCCATACAAAAGGAATTAACCTACCTGATGCAGAGCCACTTCAGTTACCCAGTAATTGCCATCCTTAACAGCTAGAAAATGTGATAAATAAAATCCTTAGAAACAGCATTAGTACCAATGTTAATGGGAATGTTTTCACTCGACCATTAAATTAGGTAGACTGGTATTTTGTGGAATCCTGTACACAAGTCTTCAAGTGAAAACACAATTAAATCTTGAATTGAGCTTTAGTGATTGACATTTTGATGACATTGGGTAAGTACCCCAAATTAAACTCGCACTGAAATCTTGATGTTGGTCTTTGAATAAAGGTGAGTCTGAATTTAAAACACATTTAGCCCACTAGATGCAAACGATCAAAGAGCATGGGTGTGTTCTGCTCACAATCAATCAAGCGGCATTTGTAGAAAGCGGCACTGTCACCCTTGGTGGTATCCGGATGCTTGGGTGTGAGGTCGCGATTGAAAAGCCAGGTCTTGATCAAATGGCGGGAAGAAGGAAGAAACAAGCAGAAAAGGTAAAACAGAGATCAGAAAAATGAGCGAGCAGAAAAAGCAAAACAGAGGGCAGAAAAACAAGCAGAAAAGGCAAAACAGAGGGCAGAAAAAATAAGCAGAAAAGGCAAAACAGAGCAGAAGAGGACAAAACAAAGGGTAGAAAAAGAAGCAGAAAAGGCCAAACAGAGGGCAGAAAAACGAACAGAAAGGCAAAATAAAGAGCAGAAAATTCTCAGAAAATGCAGAACGGAGGGCAGAAAATTGTGCATAAATGACAAAACAGAGGGCATGAAAACGAACGGAAAAGGCAAAACAGAGCAGTAGAGGGCAAAACAAAGGGCAGAAAAACAAGCAGGAAAGGAAAAACCGAGGCAGGAAGCGAGCAGGAAAGGCAAAACAGAGGTCAGAAAAACAAGCAGAAAAGGCAAAACAGAGCAGAAAAAGGGCAAAACAGAGAGCACTCAGGCACTCACTGATAGTCATACACCCATTCACAAACCCACTAAGGGACTCATGCAGCCACTCACTGACACACTCAGACACTTATGCACCCACTCACAGACCTACTTATACACTCACGCACCCACTCACAGACCCACTCAGACAATCACACACCCACTCACAGACCCACAGAAATTCACGCACTCATGCAGACCTACTCAGAGAATCATGTATGCACTCACAGACCCACTCAGAGACTCATGCACTCATTTATAGACCCACTCAGAGACTCATGTACTCACAGACCCATTAAGAGACTCATGCACTCACTCAGACTCCCACTTCCAGTCACAGACTCACTCAGAGACTCACACACCCATTTACAGACCCACTCAGACACTCATGCACTCACTGACTCAGACTCTAATGCACTCACTGAGACACCTACTCAGCCACTCACATACCCACACAATCATGCATGCCCTTACACACTCAGTGAGACACTTATGCAGCCATTTCCAGACCCATACAGATACTCACACATCCATTGAGACACTCACACACTTGCTGACATACCCACTGAGACACTAATGCACTCACTCACACACTCACTCTCAAAGGTTACAAGTAATAGTTAAGAAAAAGAATTAGGAAAATCTTAGAAATTCACATAAAAAAACAAAGCTTACAAGGACATTATAGTTAGGAAATAGAATTTAAAAAACTGTAGAAATTCACATAAAAAACAAATGGGTATAAGGATGTTATAGGTAGGAAATAGAATCAGAAAAACTTCAGAAATTCATTGAAAAAACAAAGGTTATAGAGACGTTAGAGCTAGTCTGAGATTTAACTTGTATAAAGCCATAGACATTCAGCAGTTATAGTTACCTGAGCTAACTAGAACTTATGCCCCACAATGCACTGCTTTTAGCCTGTTTGTTCTATCTTTTTCAAAATCAAAAAAAAAATATTCTATCATGTTGCCATAATGTGGAATGTTTTCTTACAGTTGAAATCACTGTGTATCAGGAACATACAAACAATTGTTTAATATGAACAATATGAACAATCCCCCCAAAAATTGTATGATATGTATGTATGGATAGAGGGAAGAATGCAGTATTATGTCATTCATCTCTGTCATGAAATGTATATATTGAATTATATCTAAAGAAAATATTAAATGAAAAATATGTTTGTGTATTCTTCTAATTTAGAATGTCAGCTTTTTTCTCTCTTAGATATATTTTTTACATTATGGTTATTTAAATATGGTTTGAAGTTGCCCTAGGAATTTCACAGTATGGAACTTAGGCATGGAACATGGGTGAAGTTTATTTTATAAATGGCATCCCTCCTTGGTTTAGTTACAGGAACATTTCGCTGACACTGTCGGGGTAGCCCCATTGCCGGAATTGCAGCCCAGCTGATTCCAGTTTACCTTCTGAAAGGGATGGTGTCCGGCTCTCCACCAAGACAGCTTTCCTGATGACACTTACCCACAGGTAATGGCGGAGTTAGATAACCCTACAGGGATTCTGGCAGATTTAACCACCCTAGGTCCACTAAGATAGTGATAATCAATATAATAGCTCAATGGTTGAACTCTTTATCTTTGTCGCCATTCCCGTAATACTGATTGCTCTATTTTATTTCCTTCTATTGATAATTGCTGTGCGCATATTTTATACAAGGATCTCATTGCTTTGATAAACATTAAAATGTGAATTTGATTATTTCTTGTGTCTCCCTTTGGGCATGTATGAGTTACTGAATGAAAGGGTTCTAGATCATCATCATCATCATCAAATTTACTTTATTCGGTTTATAAACAAACCATAAAAGCAAACTAAAAAAGACATATATGTCAATAAAAATTTAAGACCTTGATTAACATATAAAAACATTAAAAGCGTAACAAAAGTCACAGCAACAAAATCAATTAATTATATTTTTCCTAAAACGTTTAGGCAATTCAGGTTTTGTTAATTTTCCTTAAAATTTTAACAGCCGCAGAGAGAAAACTAGAGATATTAAAAATTTCCCACGTATTCGACAATAACTGTAGGTACAGGAGTGCTGGCTTGGCTTGCACAAAGCCCTTATTAACTAAGATTGGCAAGATAAAACGCTTCCTGATGCCTGTAAGGTGTTTGCAGAAGAAAATAAAGTGCATGGTGTCCTGACCTGAATAATCATCACACGTGCAGGCGCCTAGATCTTCCACTCTCTTCCAGCCTGGCGATTTTCCACAAAAAAGTGGAATTGATTTAGTCTAAATCTAACCAGTAGGAATCGGTGGTTTGGATTCGTAACCAGGTCTAGGTATGGTTCCATGGTCACAGTAGTCTTCAGCAATTGGTTCTAGATCTGTTTCCACAATTTTCTTGGGGAGTCAGGGCTTCATGTTCCGAGATTGCACACTCCATTTGTTATCTGAGTGGGTTAGGGGTACAGATGGTACACTGTGAGCTAGCCTGTACTAAGGCCAACATATCCTAATGGTGTGGGTTGACTCAGTCTTGCACAGATTTGACACTCATGCTCTCCAACAAATGCACGGTTTTACTAGGGAAGTAGAAAACGTTCGACAAGGGGTGGGTAGGGGTATTTGGGCAGTAAGGGTATTTTTAGGGTGGGTGAAGGTATTTGGGTAGCAAGGGTGTTTGTAGGGTTTAGGATTGGTAGGGATATTTGGGTGGCAAGAGTATTTTTAGGGTTTAGGGTGGGTAAAGGTATTGGGTGGTAAGGGCATATTTAGGGTTTAGGTGTGGCTGAGTTTAGGGGTTGGGGTCGATAAGGTAATATATATATATATATATACACACAAATACATCTATCTATCTCTCTCACTCTCTCTCTCTATATATATATATATATAGGGTCTGGTGGCTCAGTGGACTAATGCGTCTGCTGCAGGGGCCTGTGTTCGACCTCATGGTCACAGTTTCAAATCCCGGCGGGTCCACTCAGCCTTTCATCCATCTGAGGTCGATAAAATGAGTACCATTGAGTTGGGTAACAATAAACATCTGTTATTCAGCGCCAAGATACCCGTAGTGGTGAACGTGCGCTTTACAAATACACGTGTTATGTTATATATATATATTCAATGCACTTCTTATGACCTTATATATTACATCACTCATGACATGGTTAGTGACATAACTGATGACATCACTCATGACATCATCAAGTGAGTTTAAGTGTTTTCTAAGAGTTTAGAAGTGTTAAAGATATACACTACTTTACTACAAAAGTTAGATTAGTATACCAGGTGCACTACTAATGAGAGATACTACTTCTAACATATATTATGTGAGTGGCTGTGTGTATCTGTGTATGAGTGGGTGTCTGAGGCTGTTTGGGTGTGTGAGTGGGTTTGTGAGTGGCTTATGGGTGTATACGTGGGTGTGTGAGTAGCTGTGTGAGTAGCTGTATTGATGAATGAGTGGGTGTGTGAGTGGCTCTATGGGTGAGTGAGTGGCGGTATGGGTGGGTGAGTGGATGTGTGAGTGACGGTATTGGTGAGTGAGTGGGTATCTGAAAGGCAGTATGAGTCAGTGAATGGCCGTTTGAGCAGGTGTTTGGTTAAGTGAGTTGTTGTGTGAGTGGCTGTATTGAAGAGTAAGTGTCTGTGTGAACAGCTGTATGGGAGGATGGGGGATGTGAGAGTGCTTATATGGATGTGTGAATGGGTATGTAAGTGGTTGCCTGGGTGTGTGAGTGTCTGTATGGGTGAAAAGTGAGTATGTGAGTGGCTGTTTAGATGAGTTTGTAACTCTGTCAGTAGCTTTATGGTTAAGTGACTAGTTGAATGATTAGCTTTATGGGTGAGAGAGTGGTTGTGTGAGTAGCTGTATTGGTGAATGAGTGGGTGTATGAGTGGCTCTATGGGTGAGTGAGTGGCTGTATGAGTAGCTGTACAAGTGCCTGTATAAGTGAGTGAGTGTGTGCCTGAGTGGCTCTATGGATGAGTGAGTGGTTATATGAGTACTTATATGGGTCTGTGAATGGGCATGTGAAAGGTTGTTTGGGTATGGGAATAGGTGTATGAGAGGCTGTATACAGATGTTAGTGGGTATATCAGTGCTTCTGTAGATGATGTCATCAGTGATGTCATTTGAGATGTTACCATGTCATGAGTGATGTAATATTTGAGGTCATAAGCAGTGCATTGCTGGGGCGTGAGCCATAGTTAGTGACTATAACTGCTGAATTTCTATGATTTTGAAAAAGTGAAATCTGAGCGTAGCTATAACGTCTTTTTAACCTTTGTTTTCTGCAGTGAATTTCTAAGGTTCTTTTTAATCCTCTTTCGTTATTATAACATCCATGTAATCTATGTTTTTTGTAAGTTAATTTCTAAGGTTTCTTAAATTCTATTTCCTAACTATGACATTCCTATATCCTTTATTTTTTTAATGAATTTCTATGGTTTATTAAATACCAGGTGCATTTGCAGAGTGGTGGAGAATGGGGGCAGGGTCTCTGACCAGCTCTCAGCAATCTCGCTGTGTGGGACTTACTGCTGGTAATAGGAGGGCGTCTTGGCCCCCAAGGACCCTGAGAAGCCAATGGGACTTCATCCACCAACCAGTAGTGCGTTTGGAGGTGCGTTTTCAGAATGGTGGAGAAAAGGGTTGGGGTCCTAACGAGATCTTAACAATCCTGCTGTGTTGGACTTAATGGAGGTAACAGGAGGGGTTGTTGGCCCCCAGGGACCCTGAGCATCCAAGGGAAATTCATCCCCCAACCAGTAGCGTGCCAGGAGGTGCATTTGCAGAGTGGTGGATAAAGGGGAGTGGGACTCCGACCAGCTCTCAAAATCCCACTGTGTGGGACTTACTGCTGGTAACAGGAGGGTCTCTTGGCTCCCAAGGACCATCAGCATCCAAAGGGACTTCATCCACCAACCAGTTGTGCGTTTGGAGGTGCGTTTTCAGAATGGTGGAGAAAAGGGTTGGGGATTCAATGAGATCTCAGCAATCCCACTGTGTGGGACTTACTGGAGGTAACAGGAGGTGATCTTGGCCCCCAAGGACCCTCAGCATCCAAGAAGACTTCATCCCCCAACCAGTAGTGTGCCATAAGGTGCGTTTGCAGAGGAGTGGACAAAGGGGGTGGGGCCTCCGAAGAGCTTTCAGCAATCTCGCTGTGTGGGACTTATTAGCGGTAAGAGGAGGGATTCCTGGCCCCCAAGGACCCTCAGCATCAAAATAGACTTCATTCCCCAACCAGTAGTACACCAGGAGCTGTGTTTGCAGAGTGGTGGACAAAGGAGCGGGGCCTCCAACCAACTCTCAGCTATTCTGCTGTGTGGCACTTACTGAAGGTAACAGGAAGGGTTTATTGGCCCCCAAGGACCAGCAGCATCCAAGGAGACTTCATCCCCCAACCTGTAGTGAACAACAAGGCACATTTACGGAGTGATGGACAAAAGGGGAGCGGGTCCCCCTCCTGGGCTGACTTTGGCCCCAGGGATGCCATCCCCTGGGGTCTTTCTTTTTATTTGGGAGGTGGGCTGTGTGACCCCCCCCCCGGGGCAGATTCTGGCCCCAGGGACCCCATTGCCCAGGGCCCGGCCTTTTAATTTATGTATTTTTACTGGGGAGGGGGGTCCCTTGGCCCCCCTCCCTAGGCTGATTTCAGACCCAGGGACCCCATTCCCCGGGTCCCCCATTTCCCGGGGCCTGACTTTTTTCCAATGGGGAGGGGGAGGTGCAGTCCCCCTCTCCGGGTATATTGACCACCTGGTATGGAGTCAAATTCTGGACACGACCGTAAAAAATTCAGGACAAAGATCAAAATTCAGGACTATTAGTAAAAATTCAGGACAAAAATTCAGGACCAAAGGTCAACTTTATGAACACATTCAAGGAGAGGATATGCCACTACTCCTTGTTCAAAAGTAAATTAATGCTCTTGAGCACGATGTAAAGGGCATTACCCCTACCCAAATGTACCCAATCTTTTTGGAGATAAAGCAACAGATTTATTTTTATTATGTTTCTAAACATTTAAAACCCACTGTGAACGGTATGGGAAACATTAAGGTAAGTTACCATCTGCTAGTTTAGACAAGTTGAACAAAAACATCTGGCTCACCTAAACCTCCAGTGGACGTTAAACCTAAAAAACTATTAATGAAATCAGATGGTGTCAGCAATAGTCTCAGATTTAATGTCAGGATTTGAGGTACCCATAACGTTTCGGAAGTCTCACAGCTGTAGATTGTGCATCCAGTACTGTACATTTATCTCAGAAGTGGGAGCGCGGTCTACAAATCAAAGAGAATTAAAGCGCAAGATGAAATCGAGATCAGATAGGAGATCCACAGTAACTGATTCAAAGGGTTTTTGCTTAGAACCAGACAAATAAGAAAGAGAAGAACAGGGTAGGACAATTCCTTTTTTTTTCTTACTTCAAAAGATTTTATTGAACATTTTCAAAGGTAAATGAATAGAGGTGGGAGAAACAGCAAAGGAATACAAAAAGGTGCATATTGAAGAGTCCTGTCCTGGTACAGAGGAACCGGGATAGGAGGTTAACATAGGAAATCATGATCATATAATAAAACTACGGCGGGTCGCATCAAATCAGAGCAGTATAAAAGTCCTGCACCCAACAAAAAGGATGTATAAATCATAATAAAAAATTAATCTGGTACCAGTAGGCAATTGAGTGAGAAGCGATGTCTAGAGAGGATCAGCACACATAGAGTACATGGTACATGGTGTCAGGTATCTTGCAGTGAATAGCATAACATGAGGCAGTTAAATAGAACAGAAACAGAGATCGAGGGAAATAGTGTCAGCCAGAATTGAGGAGCAGATAGAATGCCTGCTCAGGGCAAATACGTACATGAGGTGATAGTTCCAGCTACTCATGCAATAGGTCTTTAAGGAGGTTAGGTGGAGGCAAATTAGTTGTTGAGGGCTGTCCAGACAGAGGAATTACGGACTATCCATGGAGAGTTTCGGAGGGAGATTTTGTCAGCACCTCTTAAGAAGGAGACACAGTTTAACCAAGATCGGAAAGAGGTGGCTTCTCTGTTTTTCCAGTAAGCAAGTACTGTTGTGCAGGCAGCTGTTAGGAGAATATCAATCAAGAGGCTATTACTACAGGAGTTGATTTTTGGATCCAGAAATCCTTGGACCAGGGATAGGAAGTTAATTTCTAGTTGGACCGCACATATGGTGTGAATGAAGTTGAACACCAAGTCTCAGAATGGAGTAACTGCCCTGCAGTAGAAGAAGAGGTGGGGGAGGTTACCAGTTGAGTTATTACAATTCCAGCACAATGGATTATCTCTGAAGTATAGCTTGTGGAGACGGTACGGTGTCCAGAAGGTTCTCTGCAGTAGCCAGAATTTCACCTTGGAGAGAGAGGGAGAGATTTTGTGAGAGACTACCGACTTCCATATTAGGTTCCAGGTTTCCGGAGTGAGAGTCCCAGAGGGGTCCCATTTTGTCTGAGTGCACGAGATTAGGTTATCAGATTTCGGTTTCAATAGGCGATAGAACTTGAAGGCTAAGTGCCCAGACTTATTAAAGGTCAGAATGGCTTTTGGAAGAGAGGGCTCACAGGGAGGGAGATTATGTTTGGACAGACTGACTTTAAGTTTGAGGAAGTCATATGGATCTAAGTCCTGCAGGCCGAAGTGATATCGCAATTCTCTGAAAATGGCTGGGAATTGTGGAGATCCAAGATCTTTTAAGAAATGAGTACGTTGATAATATTTTTTGATTTTGGCCGGGCTTGGCTCCGCTATTCCCCCGAGAGTATTATCCAGAGGTCGCTGCCCCCCCCCCCAGAGTGACTGTCCTCATGGCTGGGCATCGCAGCGTGACCGGGACTTCATTTCCCAGCAGCCCCGCTGACAACGAGCAAGCCCCCGACGCTGTAACCGGGCGCCAGGAGGCGTATAAAGGCAAGGACGGGGCAGAGGCCCCAGTGGAACGTTGATAATATTTTTTGATTTTGGCCGGGTTTGGCTCCGCTTTTCCCCCGAGAGTATTGTCCAGAGGTCGCTGCCCCCCCCGGAGTGACTGTCCTCGTGGCTGGGCATCGCAGCGTGACCGGGACTTCATTTCCCAGCAGCCCCGCTGACAACGAGCAAGCCCCCGACGCTGTAACCGGGCGCCAGGAGGCGTATAAAGGCAAGGACGGGGCCGAGGCCCCAGTGGAAGTTGATAATATTTTTAGATTTTGGCCGGGCTTGGCTCCGCTATTCCCCCGAGAGTATTATCCAGAGGTCGCTGCCCCCCCCCCCCCCCGGAGTGACTGTCCTCGTGGCTGGGCATTGCAGCGTGACCTGGACTTCCTTTCCCAGCAGCCCCGCTGACAACGAGCAAGCCCCCGATGATGTAACCGGGCGCCAGGAGGCGTATAAAGGCAAGGACGGGGCCAAGGCCCCAGTGGAACGTTGATAATATTTTTTGATTTTGGCCGGGCTTGGCTCCGCTATTCCCCCGAGAGTATTATCCAGAGGTCGCTGCACCCCCCGGAGTGACTGTCCTCATGGCTGGGCATCACAGCGTGACCGGGACTTCATTTCCCAGCAGCCCCGCTGACAACGAGCAAGCCCCCGACGCTGTAACCGGGTGCCAGGAGGCGTATAAAGGCAAGGACGGGGTCGAGGCCCCAGTGGAACGTTGATAATATTTTTTGATTTTGGCCGGGCTTGGCTCCGCTATTCCCCCGAGAGTATTATCCAGAGGTCGCTGCCCCCCCCGGAGTGACTGTCCTCGTGGCTGGGCATCGCAGCGTGACCGGGACTTCATTTCCCAGCAGCCCCGCTGACAACGAGCAAGCCCCCGACGCTGTAACCGGGCGCCAGGAGGCGTATAAAGGCAAGGACGGAACCTCGTCCCGCGGGACGCGTGCGGGATGTGCCGGGAGAAGCCCGGGACAAGGGGGGGCCGTCAGCGGCCGTCCGAGGCCAGAGGAGGCCGGGCTGGGCTCTGTCCCTGATATCTTACTGTCGAGACTGGGTTGTGTCCTCTGATTTGTGCCACAAGATAAGTCACTAAGTACATTCCGGGCTTAGTTTTTAGTGTGACTATAGTGTCGGTGTTATTTCTGTCTGTGTTACAGTTGTTCTTTAGTGAAAGGTTGCCAGCTATATGGCAAAATCTATTGTCAATTCTAAAGGGGGGGCTGGGACATTGGATGCGTTTCTTAAACGGGCTGAAACTGCTGTGGCAAAGGACATAGAACTTGTAGAGAGGAGGTTATCTCTTGAGCCATTTAGTATTGATAGTAATAATATGAACTATATACCAACAACCGCTTTAACGGAGAGTACTCAGGTCCCCTTTGATTTGTTACAAAGCCCAGATATACTATCAAATGACGCTCTTACACGGGTGTTAAATATAACAAACACCTCTTCTCCTCTTGTTCATAGCCCGCCGCCTTCCCCTCCTAATACACGTACCAGGCAGGCACGGGTTGACCACGCTATTAGAGCCAAAGATCAGCCGAAGAAGCGGAAGGCAGATAGTGTTATTAAGGGTATTAAATCACACGCTAAACAAGCTAGGAAAAATAATACTACTCTTGGCTTGGGTTGCCAAGTTGAAAGCCAAATGACCCTGGTTAACTTTCCCAAGACTCATGTAGAGGGAAATTCAATGACACCTATAATAAATAACCCTATAGAGGGTGATCAAATGATGAGACTCTTGGGGAACCTGGAGGAGCGCTTTAAGGTCCTTATTAATCCTGTTATGGAAAAGCTCGAGTTAATTGACCATAGATTAATAGCCCTGGAAAGACAGATATTAAACCAACAGGGTCCCCTGATTGAGACTAAATCAACTGTAATACGTCCTGTTAGTGCTCTGACTCAACTTCCAATAGATATTAGTTTGGATGTTGGAGCACACGAATCCAGGGAACCTGTAGCAGTTCAGACGATTACCACTCCAAATATTTTAATGCCTACGAGTGGTACCATTCATGGCCGTGGTGGCTTCAGGAGTAGTTCAAACCGCATAGACCATATTCCCCGGAAACATACAATATTTCATCTCCCCCCTGAGGCGTGCCCATATTGCATTATTCTGGCTAATGTCCCTAAAACATCGGATGGTAAAGAGGAACATTGGTCTACACTCAAGAATAAAGCATTACATTACTTGAACACTAGAACAGTGTTAGGCGACAACCTCTATAATAATTTTAAAATGGTCAGAAGGGTGGATTGGGTGGGTGAGACTAGGAAGGGCATGGAGGGTGACTGTGTTGTTGTTAATTTTGCCTCCCCCGAATTGGTAGACCACATTCTAAGACGGGCAGGTACCTTGAGGATACGCCAGGATCGTATCAACATCCTTCCCTTGGGATATTTTTATCCTCCCTGCCCAACTGCCGGTACAAGAAGGAGAGATTTTGCTCCTCGGTCTGATCCTCACATAAGATTCACACCAGTAAGTAATAGATTTGATGTGTTGAGTTCATTAGATATCAATGACTGACTTCTGTATGGACAAGATCTAGACCAACGAGGAACCCATCTGCCCAATCTCTTTGAAGCGAATGCTTCATCCGGCGGTGGACCTTATGGTGAAAGCCGCCCGGTGCATACAGACATAGCTCAGATAAGTGGTTCAGCTAACATCAATAATCTTGTACAAGATGTCCTTCACCACGGGGATCAAGGTTGCGGAGGCTCGCAGGGAATTCTATTACATGGTACCCAAGGCACTGATGATGATAATGTCTTTTCATCTTTAGTTTCCTGGAATGTGGCAGGGTTTAGGAATAAAGTAGTGTCATCTGATTGGTCTAAGTTCCTTGATAGTAGGGACATTATATTATTACAGGAAACTTGGTCGATTGCTATAGATCATAGACCTGGTTATCTTAGTTTCTATGTTCCAGCTGTCCCTAGCCTCCATGGAAGAGCTAAGGGAGGACTCCTAACGTGGATTAAACAGGATAGCAGGTATAATTTAATCCAATTGGATTAAAAAAGTAACGATATCTTACTTATTCGCGTTCAGTGTCCTGGAATAATGGACCTCTTTGTTTTTAACATTTATGGCAGAGGGTTGCCGGGGGGTAAACCTTCAAATACTGTGGAGGAGCTTGATCTGCTTCTCGACATATATTGTAAGAAGGGTAATGTCATAGTAGCAGGTGATTTTAATTGTTGCTTCGAACCCTTGGACACAAATGACATCGATCTTACTTTAGAAGAGGATTGTTCCTGGAACATCCCCCATTTGACACTTTCGCCAATTAAAAAATGGACTGAGGCTGCACTTCAGTTAAAGGTACTTTGTATTGGACAAGGGCCACGTGCATTTAATGGTAGATCAGCTTCTGACACACAAGGGGCTTTTACGTTTAATAATGGGCTTCGTAAAAGCCGCATTGATTATATACTTACCAATAAAGAAAATTGGTCTAGTATTAAAGATATGATAGTGGTGGAAAGGGTGGAAAGTGATCATGACCCCCTACTTATATCATTCAAATTATTTAAGTCTAATTGTCAGGAGGTTCCTTCGAGGAAGGTGGAAATCGTCCAATCAAATGACTCCAGGCGTGTCAAATGGGTTAATTGTTTAAGGAATGAGAGGCAGATTTTATCTATTAGGAATTTAACCATTAAGGCGACTAATGCTCTACAAAATTGTATTGCTCAGAAGGAGGATATGGGAAATGCAAATATAATCCATACAAACCTCTTTAACCAACTCAGGGTCTTTTTTACTAAACAGACTCATGCTAAATCTAATAAGCCACCCAGAAAAGAGGACCATTGGTATGGGAAAACATGTAGGACCGCATATCAGGCCCTGTCAGATGCAGTTAAATCAAAAGACATAGTTCATATTAGGAGTGCTCGGGCATTTTATAAAAAAGCCTAATATGATGCTAAACGTGCTTGGGACCAGGACTATTGGATGGATCTCCACTCTGCCAGTAAAGAACGATCAATGTGTACATTTTGGAACCTGGTTAGGTGGGGTAGGGGTACTAAAAGAGAAGAACCAATCAATTATGTGTCACCTAACTTATGGGTTTCGCATTATGCATCCCAGTTTGCATCTACTGATGCCTACGAGGGGATTAGCACAGTATCTATTTCCCCTATTATGGATATAACCCCCCTGAAATTTGAATTGAATGAGGTACGTAAGGTACTGAATTCTATTCCTAGAGGCAGAGCACCAGGTTTAGATTCAATTCCAGCAGACTTGTTTATGCACGATAAGGAACTTTGGGCACCCTATATTTTATGTCTAGCTAATTGCATTTCTAATGGTTCACCCATACCTAACACCTGGAAGGGCGCCCAGATCATTACGATCTATAAAAAGGGAGAGCGCTCTGATCCAGGAAATTACAGGCCTATAAGCCTGATTGACTGTATACAGAAGGTGGTAGCCAGGCTTGTTTTATTACGAATTCAGGGGTGGATTGAGGAGGAGAAAATTCTATCTCCACTCCAGGCAGGCTTTCGCAGTCACACAAGTACTATAGACCAGGTATTTAGGTTTTTGTTAATGTATTGGCGGGTGGTTCAGTTGGGAGAGGGTATGTTATTTGCAGCTTTTGTTGATCTTAAATCAGCTTTTGATTTGGTTCCTCGTGCAAAAATGTGGGCAGTTTTTAAAGAACAAGGTATGCCAATAGATATTTTAACTTTTTTAATGAAATTACATGAGGACAATTTTACCCAAGTTAGATGGAATCAATCAGGCAGTGTCACAGACAAATTTCCAATTGCCAGGGGAGTACGCCATGGGTGCGTCCTAGCTCCGACCCTTTTTTCTTTATACATCAACAGAGTGATCAATTATTACAAGCAAACTCCCACTGATGCCCCAAAGTTGGATGGTAAGTTGATCCCCCTGTTGATGTTTGCAGACAACAGGGTCTACAAAAGGCCATTGATGTGTTTGAGGCTTTCTGCAAAGATCATGGGCTTATTGTAAATGTAAACAAAACGAAATTTATGGTTTTACGTAAGTCCAAACATGTTAGAGGGAACGTGCTAATGAATGGTATTAAATTGGAGCAGACCAATGTCTTCTCATATTTAGGTATAACTCTGGCATCGAAGTTAGAGTGGAAACCGCATATAGCCCAGTCGATAATAAAGCATGCTCAGTTAACTGGTGCACTAATAAAAGAACTCCACTTGTCTCACACTAGACCTATGATACCAGCACTTAAAATATATGATGCTAAGATAGGTTCTGCAATTCTCTATGGGGCAGAACTCTGGGGTTATAGTAACCTATCCCAGATGACTAGGGCCCAAAATAAGTTTTTGCGTATAATTACTGGCCTCCCAGCATCCACTCCCCTGATCCCTCTCTCTTACGATTTAGGGGTCTCGCGTCTAGAGGATATTGCTCGATATAGACCAGTGGCTTACTGGAGGCGACTTTGGGTTACCCCGGAACTCTCACAGTATGCCCGGGCTTTCTTGGACGTTAGGGGGGCTGATAAGGCGCAAAAGATTCTATGGATGCGGGAGGTCAAGTTAATTTATTTTTCTATGGGCCTAGGAAGTCTATGGGAAGACCCTACAGCACATATCTTTCCCCCTAGAAAAATGTTAAAAGATTTATATTGGGAGGTGGTTTCAGAAAGAAGATTTGGATCATGCATTGGCCCGTCCTTAACTTCGGATTTTATGGCGCTCAAGGACAGGCCCCTGTTTGAAAATTATTGGGACTGTATTACAGTTGCGGAGGATAGAAAGAGATACCATCAATTCAGGGTGGGTACGCTTCCTATTAATTCTTTTGTTGCCAAATGGCGAGGAGGCCTAAACCCTGATTGTCCTTTTTGCCCTACTCAACGGGAAAATGCTGTGCATATTTTATTTATTTGCCCGGAGTACAAAATTCCAAGGCGGGTTTGGCTCAAACCTATTTGTCTCCTATTGGGTTTTCGGTCTGGTGTTGAGGCTTTGCGGTGTCTAAAAAACGATACTTCTCAATCTGTGACTATTGCTGTTGCTAAATTCCTCCATTGGACATGGGTAATTAGTGCATATAAATTACGCCTCATTTGATTATCTAGCTACTTTTTAAAAATATTTTTATGACTTTTAACAATGAGATGTTTATGTATAATTGTTGCTGCTATGTATGCCATATTCTGCAATTTGTGATGAGATTAAGGTCCTGTTTTTTATTTCTTTTGTTTCTCCCTTCTTAAAATTGTTAAATGTATCAATGTTGTCTTTTATGATGAAAATCGAAATAAAGACTTGAAATTGAATTGAGTACCCTTAGAGGCCCAATGTGGCCAAAAGATTGGCACCCCTTGGATTCTAATTTTAGGATTATTCCAAAGAGAGATCATATTTGATTTAGAGATCGGTACCTCAAGGAACTTGTGATTTTCAGGAGGGCTCTTTTGGTGGTGTTAAGAATGTATTTTCCAGAGGCAGGGAGTTTCGGGGCACTGGTTAGGAAGGAAATAGGGTGTAGGTCACCCAGTAGCTCCCTCTCAATTGATAACCGAAAAGGGGTGTAGTCCGACGATTGGGTTTTAAGGTATCCTCGACTTGCGAAGAAAGCGTCTAGTATTTTATGAAGTCAGCTATGTTCACACCACCAAGATGGAGAGGAAGGCGAAATTTTTTTGATAGAAATTCTGGGGCGTTTGTTCTGAATATGAATTTGTTTAATAATCTGTCAAGTTTTTGGTTTAAATCATCCGATAGAGCTAATGGAAGCATATTTGCGAGGTAGTTGATAAACGGGGTGATCATCATTTTGATGGACTCTATACAGCCCCACTAAGTAAGAAATTTGGGATTCCAATACTCCAGGAGTGATTTGATTTTCTTCAACATTAGATTCTTTGTGTGACAAAGGGAATCTAATTCATCTGAGTTGAACTCCAGGACCAAATATTAAATAAAACAATTTAGGCCTGTGTTTACGAACAGGGCTCTGGAGCACAGATTATTCAGTGTAAGGATTTCTGATTTGCCTTCATTTAGTTCATAATTTGAAACTCTGGCATACTCTTCTATGGTCTGAAGTAGGGCAGGGATAGACTGTGAAGACTCTTCAGTCATTATTAAAATATCGTCGGCCGCAAGCTTCACTGAAGACTTATTAAAGGAGACACCTTGAATTTTGGGATTGGATGTAATCTTGTGGAGAAGAGGTTCAAGGCTTATAATGAAAGGTTTTGGGGAGAGGGGGCAGCCCTGTCTTGTACCTCTCTCTAGAGTGAACGATGAGGAGAGTAGTCCCCCAGACCTCACTTTAGCCGGTGGACCACTCTAGAGAGCCATGACCATTTTGGTAAAAGATTCTCCCAGATTAAATTTCAGTAAGGACTCGCAGAGAAAGGTCCAGGAGACCCTATCAAAAGCTTTTTCAGCATCAAGGGTAACCACTACTGTTTCAGTAGAGGACGATTTGGCTCTTTCGATGACATGGCATAGGAGTCAGGTATTATCATTGGATAGCCTATACTTCATGAAACCCACCTGTGAGCGATCCATCAGCCGGGGAAGGAGAGGTTTGAATCTCTTACAAAGTATCTTAGCATAGATCTTTGAATAAGATTAATTAGGGAAATTGGTCTATAGTTCTTAACCTGCGTTGGGTCTTTGCTGTCTTTTGGGATTACAACTATGGTGGCTTCGCTTGTAGTGTTGTAGATGGTTCCAGAGACAGCAAAGTGTGAATACAGGGATAACAGAGTTGGTTTGAGTAAGTGAGCGAAGGTTTTAAAGAAGTTAGCAGAGAAGCCATCGGGTCTGGAGCTTTACGGGATTTCAAGGAACATATTGCCGATTCAAGTCTGCAATCGAGAATGGGAAGCTAAGGGTCAACTTCTCTTGATCGGAGATGGCCGGGAGAGGAATGTCATTGAGGTAGGCTGCTCAGGATGGTGTACTGATGACCAAATCATCTTTATATAGTGCTCGGTAAGATACCTTAAGAATTTCCAAAATCTTTTGAGGACTGGTGTGGGTAACATTTGAGTTATCAGTAAGAGAATCAATACCCTTGCGGTTCTATTTCTGTTTTAGATAGGAGGCTAGGATTTTGCTTGCTTTATTCACGTCACAGAGTTTTGGCTTTTTTATTTGTTGATCCATCCACCTGCTTGTTCGCTCAAAATTCTGTTATATTCATACTTTTTGGTGGGGAGGATGCAAAGAGTTTGAGGGTTTGAGTCGGAGATGTGGGAAGATTCCAGAGTTTTTATATCTTTTTCTAGATCCATCAGGTCTTCATTGCGATCCTTATTAATTATGGCTTGGATGTTTATAAGGGCACCCCCGACCGCCACCTTCTGTGCATCCCAGTGATTGTAGGGGGAAGTCTCGTCAATTGAGTTGTCTTCCAAGTAGTTTATTATGGTTTTCTGAATCACCTCCCTGGAAGCAGCGTCTTTGATTGATTCGTCATTGAACCTCCAAATATTGCTGGGGTATAGACATTAGTACTGGTAAGGGAGAGTGTAATGGCAGAATGATCAGAGATTATTCTCGTCAGAATGTCTGTCTGATCTATCAGGTAAATATGGGGTTTGGAGATCAAAAGATAGTCTATTCTGGAAAAGATCTTTGAGGGATGGAAATAAAAGTGTAATCTCTAGTATCTGGGTGTTGGAGTCTCCTAGAGTCAAGAAGGTCGAATCTTGCACAAAGTTTGTGGAATGCCCTGTGAGATCTAGAGGGCTGGAGGGGAAACCTGTACTATCTGTCGATGGTTACATTAAAGGGAAAAAGTGCAAAATGGTAGATATATCTGAATTCTTGGAGATCAAGGAAGGCCGCCCCACCCTTCTTGAGATCCATGGAAGAGCAGAGGATGTCTGCAATCCAGCTCCTCCCAAATCCTGCAAACCCCTGGTGGTTAGTTTTTATCTCTTGTAGTAGAAAAACGTCAGGCTTCAATTTAAATAGGTAGTTTTCTATTTTTTTGCGTGTGATCGGGTGGTTAAGCCCTTTGATGGTTCAGGAGACAAGTTGATATCTAGAGGGGAATTCTTCATGTCGTTGAGGAGAGACCATGGCCATGTAGATAAGGGGAAGAGTTTGTACCGTGGGCTGTCTGTGAGATGAAGAGAGCACACTCAGGAAAAGAGCTGCAAGAGAAGGTAAGTTCTAAGTGGAACAGAAGCTGAACCAGGAAGGCCAGCAAAGGTTAGACAAAAGCCTACAGGTAAGAATAAAAAAATAAATGAACAATAGGGGAAAAATAGTAATACCCATAAATCCGCTCCCCCTCAGTCCACACCACACCACCCAACCCACCCATCCCAAACATTGTAAGTGCGGGAGACGACAGCGGGTGGAACCCGCCTTCGCTGGCTCACGACAAACAGCAAGTAATATGTAACGTTAGAAACACACGACCAGAAGAAAAGAGCAAGAATAAGAAACTTATATGTGAACGTGGAGGGCTGTAAGCTCCAACTCTCAGACATTACCGGGCACTTGGTCTCAAGTATCAAAGGAAGCAAAAGCTACGTGAGACAGGTACGGAAGGGATAGAATTAGGAAGGACGTTATACACCAGCATCTCTCTGTGAGCAAGGAGTACCCGGAGGTCTGGACCTTAACCTCTTCAGTGCCCATGACGAGATAGTCTCGTCATGGAGCACGGTTGCGCTGTGCCCATGACGAGACGATCTCGTCATGAACCCCACCCACTAATGTAACGCCCGGCACAGGGCGGGGAAAGGGCGTGGCACTGAAGGGGTTAAGGTGAATCAGTGAGTTTAATTGGAAGCCCACCAGAGGAGCGGTAAGACTGGTGGCACACCAGAGGAGCCATATAGCGTCAATAATTTTGATGAGACCATGTTGAAGAAAGGGATTAGACGTGTGGTAATAAGACTGGTGGCTGGAGTGGTACTCTATTGGGAGATAAATAAATTGGATGCACAAAGTTGTCAGGGGGGCCAGAGACCATCCCTGATGGAGGGGCCAAGGAAGAGACCACGTGCTCTATGAACCGAGTACAAACAAGGTAAACAAGGAAAAGACTGAGCATGCAGTAGGGTACACTGCACTGCAGAACACATTTTAAGACACTGTAATTAGCTGGAATTCTGCACTCATATGCTGTGAAGTAATAGGATGCACACATGCTGCGAAATATCCTTAGACTAACTAGAAACACAGATGCATTGAAGTCTCTAGACACTGTACACCAAGACAAACATCAGGAAAGCACATAAGCCCGAAGCCTTGTCTTATAGGATCATGGGTCGGAACTAGAGGCAGCAGCCGAAATTGTGTCCATCATGCTACTGGACCCCCTGCTCTCTAAAAACATCTGAAGAAATTTTAGGTCCTTGTAGATGTGGAACTTCCCATTCCCTGTAATTTTGAATTTTGCTGGGCCAATGAGATAAAATTGCATGTTTGAAGCTTTGAGACTGGTGCAGAGGGCCAGGAAGCCTTTCCTGCTTCAACAGTGGTACTAGAATAGTCCTGAGAGACAAATATCTTGTGGCCCTTCCAAAGAATGTGGTTGTTCTGCAGTAGGGATTTCTTAAAAAGTGGACAAAATTCCAAATTCAGCAAGGGGTTGCATGTGTAGAGCCCTCAAGGTTTTACCAAACAAACTAACTGTTGAAATAAAAAAATTAGCATGAATGAACTGCCATTTGTGACGCCGTCTTCATCAGTAACTTTTTGTCACGATGACCGCTTTACAGAAGGAATATACCATTATATCCGCCTGACCCATCTAGTTGCGGGGATATATAGAGTATGTAGGTTCTACAACAACCTGAGGAATACAGAGCCAACAACTGAGCTGCACCATACAATGGTTTTCCATTGTGTAGCGATTATAGACCATTTATATGGTTAGATATGTGGAGTGAAAAATGGGTTTCAAGGAAACCGGGTTTCGGGACAGAATTAAAACCGATTGAAAGATAACAATAACATACCGACACAACAGCCCTGATGAAGTCGCGGTCACGTACCATTGGCGAGGAAACATGTGTTGGCTAAAAAGAGAACTAAAACAAAGAACAACGAGAATAAATCTAACGAATACAAAGAAAAACAAGAATTGACGATATTTGTAACTCATGTAATATCTGTTGACACTAGCATGTGCTGGGGGAGATATTTTATTGTGTAAACTGGTTGATCGTGGTAATCCAACTGGGAAGTGGGTGATCTTCCCACCTCAAAGCAACCCACATATATAGGACTACAACAACTTTATGTGTACTTCTTTCAGAGCGCCACAAAAACCTTCTGTAAACCTCACCCTCGCTAACGTACCTCACTGGTGTGGGTAGGCCTAGTGCCCGTGATAGGGAAGAGCCCAAATGCATCACATTTTTCCACTCAAAACGGATCAATTTTTATTGAAGTGGGTAACTGCAGATTTTGGGACATATCTCGGCCGGCACCTATGGAAACCTAACAAACCAGCAATTATTTTTTTTAACTAGACAACTAGGGGACTCCAGGGGTGTGTGATTTTGTGGCTCTCACCAGGTAATTGTACCCAGAAGTCCTTGTAAACGTCAAACTTTTGTAAGCAAAAAACAAATTTTCCTCACATTTCTGTGATGGAAAATTCTAGAATCTGCAGGGAACCACAAATTTCCTACCACCCAGAGTTCCCACGTTTCCTTTTGACAAATATCCGAGAGTCTTATTGCCTTAACATCTTTCAAAATGACTAAAAGGTTACCGTACTTTCGAAGTGTTGCCTGGTAACCGTTTTGTTTTCTTTCTTCTACATGGATTGGAGTGTTGCCTGGTAACCCTTATGTTCTGTCTTCAGCAGGGAGCCGGAAAGGGAGCTGCCCGGAAGAATTATCGAGCTGGACTGCGCAATGAAGGAGGAGGGCGTGGGAAGAGTTCTGAGGAAGTACCGAAGGTCTTTAAATGCTGAAAAACCGGTCCGGAATCAGGTGAGTTGCTGTTCGACGAAGCGAAGCACCGGCAGCTCAATGGGTGGGGTTTTTATAGTCTAGTAGCGCCTGGGAATTCACATGTTACACGTGCATTCTACGTAGAGCTGAGAGTTCCAGAAATACTCGTGCAGGTTCAATAGTTCATTTACATAACATGTGCATTCGCGCAGGGACTCTTAATTGAAGCACGAGCATTACTAGTTCTTATGACCAACAAACAAGCATTGATACAATTAAACAAATAAGCATTGATACAAATACCGGTACCAGCTAATCATCTTGAATTAATAATACCATTATAATCAAACACAGATATAATGAGATAAATATTCAGTCGGGTACATGCATTCTCAATGATGTTATTTACAAATCTGGTTTGACCAATGCTGATGCTGGTTTTCCCATAACAGTCCCCCCCCCCCCCCCCAAAGGTCGTCTTATCGGGCGGGGTTTGTCGGGATGTAGAGCGTGAAAGGGTCTAACTAACCTCGGGGCATGTACATGGGATTCTGGTTCCCAAGATCTTTCAGACACATCGTATCCCTTCCAATCAATCAAATAATGTAAGCGACCACGGATGTGTTTTGCATCTAAAATTCGGTTTACTTCATACTCAAGGTGGTCCCCGACTACAATTGGAGGAGGTGGATTATCTGAACGTGTGGATGGATCATAAGGTTTGACTAAGGAAACATGAAAACCCGTATGAATGGGATAATCATCAGGCAGGGTTAACCTAATGGAAACTGGATTCAAAATTTTGTTTATTGGGAAAGTTCCAAAAAACCTGGGCTTTAACTTTTTTGGACCTTCAATCTGAATGTTTCTGGTCGAAAGCTAGACGAGGTCTCCTATTTTATAAGGTGGTGCTGGAATTCTGTGCTTATCAACCTGTAATTTAACCTTTAGTTTATTTTGAGACAAACTCTTTTTAACTTGTTCTTGAAATTCTCGTAATTTTGTCAATCTTTCTGTAACTGCAGGCATAATTGTATCTAAATCAGGGAATGAAATCAAGATAGACCATGGGTGTAAGCCAGTCAGGAAAAAGAAAGGAGTGCAACCTAAGGCTGCATGACAACTGTTATTGTACGAGAACTCAGCTAATGGCAATACCTCATCCCATTGGGCTGATACTGTGGTGGTCAGACATCGTAAACTCTGTTCTAAATATTGATTTACCTTTTCTGTCTGACCGTCGGTCTGTGGGTGGAAGGCAGAAGATAATGCCACTTCTATCCCAAAATTTAGAAATAAATTGGGGGCCCCGGTCCGAAATTATCTTACTGGGCAGGCCATGAAGTTTTACAATATTGTTCAAAAATACTTCACTAAATTCTGTTGCTGAAGGCAGCTTTGGTAAAGGAATTAAATGTCCCATCTTAGATAACAAATGAACTACTACTAAAATTGTGGTGTAGTTATGTGATTTTGGCAAGTCGGTGATAAAGTCTAAACTGGTAGTGTGCCAAGGAAGTGGGGGAACGGACAATGGTTGTAAAAGCCCCATGGGGAATGAATGAGATGATTTTTGTTGTGCACATACTGGACAAACCTTTACGTATTGTTGGACGTCCTGCCTTATATTATTCCACCAAAAATATCTCTGACACAACTCCAATGTTTTATTAATTCCAGGTTGATCAGCTGCACAGGAATCATGATTCCACTGTAAGACTTGTGATCTTAAATCTTCATGGGGTATGAATAATTTGTCTTTATGAAGGAAATAGCCTTCTTGAATGGTATTCTGTTTTTGATAAAACCATTGCTCTTGGTTCATGGTCTGAACTCCCAATTTAACTTGATCTAAGAAAGTGTTTGCCTGAGTGACTGCTGCTATTTTGTCACAAGGAATTATGCTTGACGAGTCTTTTTTCAAGTCATTATTTTTGTCACAGACTAAACGAGACAAGGTGTCTGACAAAAGTTGTTTTTGCCCAGGACGGTATGTAATGAGAACATCGAATTCACTGAAAAACTGTAACCAACGCATTGGTCGGGGAGTAAGAGCCTTGACTGTCACAAAAATGTTTAGATTCTTGTGATCTGAAAATATGATAATTGTATGCTTAGCTCCCAGCAAGTGGTGTCTCCATTCCTGAAAAACAGCTTTTATTGCCAACAATTCACGCTCTGCAATGGTGTAATTCTGTTCAGCAGGTAACAGTTTGCGTGAGTAAAAGGCTATTGGGTGTAGGCGTCCAGTTTCAGAATCTTTTTCAATAAGACTCCTCCTAAGGCAGTCTGGGAAGCATCAGCTTCGACAAAAAATGGTTTATCAGGATCAGGGTGAATCAAAATGGGGGCTGAGGTAAAGGCCTTTTTCGGTTTATCAAAGGCCTGATCTGCATCCGAACTCCATTGAAATCTTATACCTTTCTTGAGTAAATGAGTAATGGGTGCGACTATTTCAGAAAATTGTTGTATAAACCGCCTATAGAAATTTGCGAAGCCTAATACTCTTTGTGTGTCTTTTATAGAGGAAGGAGTGGGCCAATTTAAAATTGCTAATTGCGAACAACAAGAGAGAGAGGGTCAAGACACACTCTTAGTCCCCCTAAGTCAGTCAGAAGAAAACAACAAAAGAGTGTGATGATAACAGAACTAGTGATTCTAATTAACAAAAACTATCGTGACACTGCAAATCAATCTGAAGTTGTTAGTGAACCCTCACTCATCAACATAGTTGATGACATGCTTCATCATGGGGTTCTGCTGGGGGTACCTTGTGTACCACCCAGTGTGCTACGACGCTATGTTAGGGCGGAGCAACATGGAAAGACTAAAAGGTTCGTGAAAATCAGTGAAAATGGGGAAAAAAATTATTTAAAATGTCAAGATTCATCCACCATTCATTTAATTAGGATGAGGCTTCGACGTTAAAAACAGTGATGGATGTCTAATCTCGACTATTAGTGAGTCAGAAACATCCAGTGGTGGTCATCTTGGTCGACATGTTTCAGCTTCTTATGTATGATTTACAGAGCTTTCATCAGGACCTAACCAGAAAGAAAAATACACCAGGGCGGTATAGGCTTACTAAAGCCCACCCTAACCTCAGGTGTTGGAAACCGATACACTCACGGTTCTCGTTGTGTGCCTTCCGTAATCTCGAAAGGATACCTGTATGGAAATAATCACATAGAGTACAACACATCAATCAATGACTCTTAATTATGTGATACTGTATATAATAAACAGATTGAAGCAGTGTTATACGTGGAACAAAAGTGTCCATTAGATTGTGTTGTTCCCACAGACTGTGCTTTCATATTAAGTATGACTGAAAGAATGCTAAATGCATATATACCCTATTTCAGGAGACTACTCAATTCGATGCATTGACCAACGAGTTTTTTCAAAATATACCAGACCAGTATAATTGCATTAAAAGGCACTTGTAACCAAAAGAAAATACGGCACTCACATGTAAAAAGAAAAAGCTGTACTCCTTAGGCAGACGGTGGGTGGCGGGACTACAGGACAACTGTCGGGGATAAACGGGAAGAGTATAAGTAACCCGAAACCCAAGTTAGTCCGTCATGTCGGTTTAAGCGACGAGCCAAAAGGAAAAAGAAAAAAGAACCATCATCGGTACTTACATCTTCCAAGTCACCTGCCTGGCTCGTGAACCTAAATGGAACCACCTCGCCTGGAGTCAGCGTCGATACGATCTTCGCGGTAAAAATAGGCGAGATCTCTACATTGACCGGAAATCCGGTTTGTGTAAGAATGAGGGAAACAAACAACGGACTCATAGAAAGACTAGAGCGCTGAGTGTTTTCCTGGGTTTGAAATGTTTAAAACTTTATACGTCGATAGAAAGATGAACAGATACATCACAACTGCAGACTAGGGACATTAACTAATCGTATGATTTTGGTAAGTAATCGGTATCGCACACGACAACCAAGCATCTAGTTACCATTAAACCGAGTGATGTATAACAAATCATTTCTATGCTAAACCCCGGTTGAACTGATATTATGTGGTGCCCATCTGTCAGATGATTTAATCAGCACCTCGGCAATCAAGGGTAGCATATATACTGGAGTCATCGTTAGGCTCAAGAATAGAATTAGCCTAAATTAAACTGGCAGGACTACTCATTTGCGTCTTAAAACGGTGCCCCATGGAATATTATCGTTAAGACCAGTTACATGTGTAGAAAGACGGTAAATCCAACGTTGCTCCTTCTCGAACAAAATCGTTGGATTAGCCTGTTCAATGACAGTCCAATGCAGATCATCCACTGTATGGTTAAAGCGTAAAAAGTGTTCAGTGAGTTTAGTGGTACTTTTCTTGCATCGAATGTTGCTTCGGTGCTCGCCAATACGTAACTTCACTTTACGTGTCGTCATTCCCACATATCTTAAGTCGCAAGGGCAAGTAATTAAGTATACTACATCAGCAGTATTACAGTTGGTATGGCTCCTTTGCGTCCAAATTTTCCCTGCTTCCAAGGTTAAGATTTTGGTTGTAGAGGTAAGATAACAGATACTACATGACCCGCAGGGAAAATGCCCACAAACAGGTGGAAGGCCCCAAGCATTCAGGACAGACCTGTCCGTGGGTATATCGGAATTGCGTGGTCTAGTGTGAACAAGGGAATCTTTTAGGCTGGTCGCTTTTTTGTACGCAAATAGAGGTTTATCCCATTTGATATTGTTGCTCTCCAAAATGCGCCAATGTTTCTTGATGGACTTAGAAATAGCATTGGAGGCAGCATTATAAGTTGTCACACAGGTAAGTGGAGCAGTTTGAGATGGTTTGGGATAATCACAAAGTAGATTCTCACGTGGTTGATTTCTGGCCCTCTTACAACTGGCTTTCACGATCTTATCAGGATAACCTCTTTGATGCAGTTTCTCAGAAAGTTCCCGAGACTGCATACGGAAATCAGACAGACTACTACAGTTACGCCTGATCCGTAAAAACTGTCCGTACGGTAAATTCTCCCGTAACGGACGTGGATGAAAGCTGGAAAATGTAAGGAGGTTGTTTTTTGCTGTAGGTTTGTGATATGTTTTGGTCAATAGCGTCCCATTGACCTTGGACACAATCACATCCAGAAAAATCATTTCATGGCTATCAAAGGAATAAGTGAATAGCAAGTTGGGATCACGTGTGTTAATCCATACAAAAAATTCGCGTAGGATATTCTCAGGGCCCTGCCAGACGATAAAAATGTCGTCTATGTATCTCTTCCAAAAGGAGAGATACGAAGAGAACGGATTGGTAGGGTCCAGGATATGTTTGCGTTCAAAATCGTAGACATATAGTCCCGCCACACTAGGCGCAAATGTGCTGCCCATAGAAGTCCCCGTACATTGGAGATAAAATGTACCTTGGTACTCAAAAAAATTTTGTTTCAGGGCCAATGTTGCACAATCAATCACAAAGCTTTTTGATGTTTGAAAAGTCCAGTCAATAGAGTCTAAAGCTTCCCCAATGACCTTGATGGTATCGTCTTGGGGAATACTGGTGTAAAGACTCTCAATATCCAGTGATACAAGGATGGTGTTGTCATTGTCAAATGATAAATCTTGAAGGGATGCCAAAAAACTTTTTGTATCCCTCAGGTAGGTGACCATATTCTGGATTATAGGTTTTAAAAAATAATCACAGTAAATTGAAAGAGGCTCTAAAAGAGAGCCAATACCCGATACTATCGGGCGGCCTGGTGGAGGTGATATGTTCTTATGTGTCTTTGGGAGGGTATAAAAGTAGGGCACTATCCCCTTACCCTTTGACAAAAAATCCGCTTCCTGTTTGCTGATATAACCATTATATTCAGCATGTTCCACCAGATTACAAATAGTGGCTTTCAACAAAGAAGAGGGATCAGTGGTCAGTGGAATGTAGTTCTTAGTATTACCAAGTAGACGTTTACATTCCAGATCATAATCAGTACTGTTCTGAATCACGATCCCACCACCCTTATCTGCGGGCTTGATCACGATAAGGGTATTGGATCGAAGTGATTGAAGAGCCTGAAAATCAATGGAACTCATGTTCTTAAAGGTCCCTTGGTTTTGGAAAGTTTCCACATCATTAAAAACTGCCTGTTCGAACGCAGTTATCTCCGCTGGTATTGTATGTGGTGGAGGAACAAAGGTTGATTTCAAGCGTAACCCAGTATCACTGGAATGATCTGCAAGGACTTCAGATTGATTTCTTTCAAAAAAGAATTTGAGTTTCAGTTTTCTAAAAAACACAGATAGTTCACAATGTAACTTGAATCGGTCAAAACGTGCAGTAGGGACAAATCCTAATCCCCTTTCAAGGACATCACTCTCACTCTGAGTGAGGACTACAGAGGATAAGTTAGTAACTAAACTTGTATGTTGTTGGCTGCGCCCTTGCTGCATGTGTTGTTCCCCATATTCTCCTCTTGTTCCCAATGAACCTGATTGCGTCCTCTTCTTCTCCCTCGTCCGCGTCTGCCTCTGTCCAAAAAAGGAGGACGAAATGAAGGTTGAGGGTAAGGAGGGAGCTGTACAAAGCCTGGGTTCCAACCCATCATTGGGAATTGTGCTTGTTGAAAATGGTTGTGATAACCCAAGTTACCCTGATTAGAGGGGGGGGGGTGTTGCCACACAGGTTGGTATGAATAAGGTCTGTTTCTACCTCTGCCCCGCTGTCTGGACTTGTTGCTATCAGTACTGGACCCACTTGAAAATGAGTCATTGTCATCAGTGGTCTCGGTTTGGTCATTGGTAGACACCGGCACTGTGTAATCTTAGCATATGGGATGGAACCATACTCACTGAGTATCTACGCAATAATGTGGCCCCTAAAGGACTACTGGTAACTAATGCCCCCCGGATCTTTTTGGAAGACCCAGCTTTTAGGAGAGATTGGGCACAGATCGCGTGGCATTGCACGCGCGACTGGCTCGTCCTCATTATTAAAACAGCGCTACGTCTTTCCGAGGCCCTTATGGTGGAAATTCAATTATCTGAGACACACTTTCGCACTACTTTGACTGGCTACAAAAAGAAATTGGATGAACTTAATAAAGAGATTAATGAATATAAAGACACATTAACACAGTCCAAAGCTTCCAAGTTTCAGAAGGACCTGAAACGTTTCTCTTATATTAAGATCTACCCATATGCTAATCCAGATTACACAGTGACGGTGTCTACCAATGACCAAACCGAGACCACTGATGACAATGACTCATTTTCAAGTGGGTCCAGTACTGATAGCAACAAGTCCAGACAGCGGGGCAGAGGTAGAAACAGACCTTATTCATACCAACCTGTGTGGCAACACCCCCCCTCCTCTAATCAGGGTAACTTGGGTTATCACAACCATTTTCAACAAGCACAATTCCCAATGATGGGTTGGAACCCAGGCTTTGTACAGCTCCCTCCTTACCCTCAACCTTCATTTCGTCCTCCTTTTTTGGACAGAGGCAGACGCGGACGAGGGAGAAGAAGAGGACGCAATCAGGTTCATTGGGAACAAGAGGAGAATAGGGGGAACAACACACGCAGCAAGGGCGCAGCCAACAACATACAAGTTTAGTTACTAACTTATCCTCTGTAGTCCTCACTCAGAGTGAGAGTGATGTCCTTGAAAGGGGATTAGGGTTTGTCCCTACTGCACGTTTTGACCGATTCAAGTTACATTGTGAACTATCTGAGTTTTTTAGAAAACTGAAACTCAAATTCTTTTTTGAAAGAAATCAATCTGAAGTCCTTGCAGATCATTCCAGTGATACTGGGTTACGCTTGAAATCAACCTTTGTTCCTCCACCACATACAATACCAGCGGAGATAACTGCGTTCGAACAGGCAGTTTTTAATGATGTGGAAACTTTCCAAAACCAAGGGACCTTTAAGAACATGAGTTCCATTGATTTTCAGGCTCTTCAATCACTTCGATCCAATACCCTTATCGTGATCAAGCCCGCAGATAAGGGTGGTGGGATCGTGATTCAGAACAGTACTGATTATGATCTGGAATGTAAACGTCTACTTGGTAATACTAAGAACTACATTCCACTGACCACTGATCCCTCTTCTTTGTTGAAAGCCACTATTTGTAATCTGGTGGAACATGCTGAATATAATGGTTATATCAGCAAACAGGAAGCGGATTTTTTGTCAAAGGGTAAGGGGATAGTGCCCTACTTTTATACCCTCCCAAAGACACATAAGAACATATCACCTCCACCAGGCCGCCCGATAGTATCGGGTATTGGCTCTCTTTTAGAGCCTCTTTCAATTTACTGTGATTATTTTTTAAAACCTATAATCCAGAATACGGTCACCTACCTGAGGGATACAAAAAGTTTTTTGGCATCCCTTCAAGATTTATCATTTGACAATGACAACACCATCCTTGTATCACTGGATATTGAGAGTCTTTACACCAGTATTCCCCAAGACGATACCATCAAGGTCATTGGGGAAGCTTTAGACTCTATTGACTGGACTTTTCAAACATCAAAAAGCTTTGTGATTGATTGTGCAACATTGGCCCTGAAACAAAATTTTTTTGAGTACCAAGGTACATTGTATCTCCAATGTACGGGGACTTCTATGGGCAGCACATTTGCGCCTAGTGTGGCGGGACTATATGTCTACGATTTTGAACGCAAACATATCCTGGACCCTACCAATCCGTTCTCTTCGTATCTCTCCTTTTGGAAGAGATACATAGACGACATTTTTATCATCTGGCAGGGCCCTGAGAATATCCTACGCGAATTTTTTGTATGGATTAACACACGTGATCCCAACTTGCTATTCACTTATTCCTTTGATAGCCATGAAATGATTTTTCTGGATGTGATTGTGTCCAAGGTCAATGGGACGCTATTGACCAAAACATATCACAAACCTACAGCAAAAAACAACCTCCTTACATTTTCCAGCTTTCATCCACGTCCGTTACGGGAGAATTTACCGTACGGACAGTTTTTACGGATCAGGCGTAACTGTAGTAGTCTGTCTGATTTCCGTATGCAGTCTCGGGAACTTTCTGAGAAACTGCATCAAAGAGGTTATCCTGATAAGATCGTGAAAGCCAGTTGTAAGAGGGCCAGAAATCAACCACGTGAGAATCTACTTTGTGATTATCCCAAACCATCTCAAACTGCTCCACTTACCTGTGTGACAACTTATAATGCTGCCTCCAATGCTATTTCTAAGTCCATCAAGAAACATTGGCGCATTTTGGAGAGCAACAATATCAAATGGGATAAACCTCTATTTGCGTACAAAAAAGCGACCAGCCTAAAAGATTCCCTTGTCCACACTAGACCACGCAATTCCGATATACCCACGGACAGGTCTGTCCTGAATGCTTGGGGCCTTCCACCTGTTTGTGGGCATTTTCCCTGCGGGTCATGTAGTATCTGTTATCTTACCTCTACAACCAAAATCTTAACCTTGGAAGCAGGGAAAATTTGGACGCAAAGGAGCCATACCAACTGTAATACTGCTGATGTAGTATACTTAATTACTTGCCCTTGCGACTTAAGATATGTGGGAATGACGACACGTAAAGTGAAGTTACGTATTGGCGAGCACCGAAGCAACATTCGATGCAAGAAAAGTACCACTAAACTCACTGAACACTTTTTACGCTTTAACCATACAGTGGATGATCTGCATTGGACTGTCATTGAACAGGCTAATCCAACGATTTTGTTCGAGAAGGAGCAACGTTGGATTTACCGTCTTTCTACACATGTAACTGGTCTTAACGATAATATTCCATGGGGCACCGTTTTAAGAAGCAAATGAGTAGTCCTGCCAGTTTAATTTAGGCTAATTCTATTCTTGAGCCTAACGATGACTCCAGTATATATGCTACCCTTGATTGCCGAGGTGCTGATTAAATCATCTGACAGATGGGCACCACATAATATCAGTTCAACCGGGGTTTAGCATAGAAATGATTTGTTATACATCACTCGGTTTAATGGTAACTAGATGCTTGGTTGTCGTGTGCGATACCGATTACTTACCAAAATCATACGATTAGTTAATGTCCCTAGTCTGCAGTTGTGATGTATCTGTTCATCTTTCTATCGACGTATAAAGTTTTAAACATTTCAAACCCAGGAAAACACTCAGCGCTCTAGTCTTTCTATGAGTCCGTTGTTTGTTTCCCTCATTCTTACACAAACCGGATTTCCGGTCAATGTAGAGATCTCGCCTATTTTTACCGCGAAGATCGTATCGACGCTGACTCCAGGCGAGGTGGTTCCATTTAGGTTCACGAGCCAGGCAGGTGACTTGGAAGATGTAAGTACCGATGATGGTTCTTTTTTCTTTTTCCTTTTGGCTCGTCGCTTAAACCGACATGACGGACTAACTTGGGTTTCGGGTTATCGGGTTACTTATACTCTTCCCGTTTATCCCCGACAGTTGTCCTGTAGTCCCGCCACCCACCGTCTGCCTAAGGAGTACAGCTTTTTCTTTTTACATGTGAGTGCCGTATTTTCTTTTGGTTACAAGTGCCTTTTAATGCAATTATACTGGTCTGGTATATTTTGAAAAAACTCGTTGGTCAATGCATCGAATTGAGTAGTCTCCTGAAATAGGGTATATATGCATTTAGCATTCTTTCAGTCATACTTAATATGAAAGCACAGTCTGTGGGAACAACACAATCTAATGGACACTTTTGTTCCACGTATAACACTGCTTCAATCTGTTTATTATATACAGTATCACATAATTAAGAGTCATTGATTGATGTGTTGTACTCTATGTGATTATTTCCATACAGGTATCCTTTCGAGATTACGGAAGGCACACAACGAGAACCGTGAGTGTATCGGTTTCCAACACCTGAGGTTAGGGTGGGCTTTAGTAAGCCTATACCGCCCTGGTGTATTTTTCTTTCTGGTTAGGTCCTGATGAAAGCTCTGTAAATCATACATAAGAAGCTGAAACATGTCGACCAAGATGACCACCACTGGATGTTTCTGACTCACTAATAGTCGAGATTAGACATCCATCACTGTTTTTAACGTCGAAGCCTCATCCTAATTAAATGAATGGTGGATGAATCTTGACATTTTAAATAATTTTTTTCCCCATTTTCACTGATTTTCACGAACCTTTTAGTCTTTCCATGTTGCTCCGCCCTAACATAGCGTCGTAGCACACTGGGTGGTACACAAGGTACCCCCAGCAGAACCCCATGATGAAGCATGTCATCAACTATGTTGATGAGTGAGGGTTCACTAACAACTTCAGATTGATTTGCAGTGTCACGATAGTTTTTGTTAATTAGAATCACTAGTTCTGTTATCATCACACTCTTTTGTTGTTTTCTTCTCAATTTAAAATTGCTTCTACCTTTTTAGGGTCCATAGTAATTCCTTCAGGCGATAGCCAATATCCTAGGAATTCAACCTTTTTGGTATTGAACACACATTTTTCCAGTTTCACATATAGTGAGTTATCTCGTAATCTTTGTTAAACTTTGCAAACATGCTCCGAATGCTCTTTTTGATTTTTTGAGTAAATTAGTATGTCATCAATATACACGATGACACAAACATCAAGAATGTCGTGTAATACTTCGTTAATAAAATATTGAACGCAGCCGGGGCGTTACAAAGACCGAATGGCATTACTGTATACTCAAATAGACTGTATTTTGTACGGAAGGCGGTCTTCCACTCATCACCTTCCTTAATACAGACAAGGTGATAGGCACCCCGTAAGTCCAATTTAGTGTAAATACTTGATCCTTTTACTTGGTTTAACAATACTGGAATTAACGGCAGTGGATAACGATTTTAATCGTTGCCTTATTGATTGCGCGATAATCTATACAGGCTCTCAGATCGCCAGATTTTGTAGCTACAAAGAAGAATGGCGATGAGACTGGTGAAGTTGAGTGTCTTATGAATCCGATTTCCAAGAGTTCATCTAAGTATGTTCTCAGATATTGATTTTCTGGTTCTGTCAGAGCGTATATTCTACTACAGGGTAATACCGTACCAGGAATTAAGTCTATCCTGCAGTCATAGATTCTGTTTGGAGGTACATTTGTAGCCTGGATAAGGGTCAAAAACATCAGCATAATTTTGATATTCATCTGGTATCTGTGGAGACTCTGATATCTGTGGAGACTCTGGTTGTAAAGATGCGCAAAACAGGGGAATGACAGGATCTTGTGTTTCTCGATAGCAATGAATTCTACAATATAGGGAGTCTAGAGTGACTGTTCGTTTAATCCAATCAATTTTTGGGTTATGCAACTCTAACCACAGTACTCCTAGTATAACGCCAAAAGTTGGCGTATCAATCAAATCAAAAACTGTGTCTTCAGTGTGACCATTTTCGGCCACAATTGTAAGAGGTGATGTGTGAAATCTGATTAAGCCAGATGATAAGGCCGAGCCGTCTACTGCTCTGACCGGTTCTGGTTCTAATTTTTTAACTTTAGTTATTTGTAATTTTCTGGCCAATTCTAGGTCAAAGAAGTTACCCGTAGCCCCAGAATCAATTAGGACTGATAAAACGTATCTTTGCTGAGTAGTTATTATAAAGGTCATTCTTACTGTGAAGTGTTTAGGAGTGTGATTGATTTGATTGATTTGATTTGATTTTTATATTTGTAGAGCACACAAATGCCCGAAGGCGTCTTGGCGCTAATGTTGGATGCACAAAAGTTTCTGCAGAATGATTAACAAGGATATAGCCATGTCTTAACTGCCTTTCTGAAGGCCAGAAGCGTCGGGCTGTTTTTTATGTCGATGGGCAGGAGGTTCCATAGCTTGGTTGTCCTCAGCAGGAAACTTCTTCCTCCCCATCTGTTCTGCCTAAATTTGGGTACTTGGACGAGTTTAGCGTTAGTGGATCTGAGACTTCTACCCGGGACATACCATTTGAATTGAGTTCTCAGGAAGTGTGATCCTGAGCCATAAAGTGCCTTATATGCCAAACACAAGGATTTAAATTGTATCCTTTTGTCCACGGGCAGCCAGTGTAGGTCCTTTAGCTTATTAGAGACTGATTCAGATCTAGGGATGTCCAACACCAATCTTGCTGCTGCATTCTGGAGACGTTGCAGTTTGGTAAGGTATTGAGTTTGGATCCCTGTGTATAAGGCATTGCCATAATCCATTCTAGCCATGGCAAGCGCTGTAACCACAGTTTTCCGTGAGTCAAAAGGAATAAATGGACATATTCTTCTGATCATTTTCAATATGTGCCAGATGGAGGAAGACACATTATTAGTCTGGGCATTAAAAGTCAGTTTATCGTCGAATATAAATCCGAGATTTTTGACTTTCCCTACTGGGGTTGGGCAATTGCCCAGAGTGTCCGGCCACCATTTGGGGGACCAGAAATCGGCCACAGTACCTAGCAGCCTGATCTCGGTTTTTCTGCCGTTTAGCTTTAAACAGTTACATTGCATCCAATGGTTCACTTGTATCATGCAGTCCCTAAAGCGATCTGCTGTTTCCTCTATATCGCCAGATACTGACACCACTATTTGAGTGTCATCAGCATACGAGACCGGTGTGAATCCATAATTCCTAATAATTGAGGCTAAAGGGGCAATGTAAATGTTAAAAAGAATGGGGCTCAATGCCGAGCCCTGAGGTACCCCACACGGTGTCCTGAAGGGGTTGGAAGTATATTCTCCCAAGGTGACTGAAAAGGATCTATCTCTCAAAAAGTCAGACATCAGCTGACGAGCAGAGTCTTGGATCCCCAGTTCATCCAGGCGGGCCAGGAGGATATCATGGTTCACAGTGTCGAAGGCCGCCGATAGATCTAACAGGATCAAGGCGGCCTTCCCTCCTGCGTCCAGAGAGTTCCTGAGACCTTCCGCTGCCATGACCAATGCTGTCTCGGTCCCGTGCTGTTCCCTGAACCCATATTGTGAGTTATCCAGGTAATTTCTGGATACTATTAGATCCTTCAATTGTTGGTTGATCAGCTTTTCCAGTACTTTAGCTGGGAAGGGTATTCTAGAAATTGGTCGATAGCTACTGGGGTCCTTAGGGTCCAGATTACTTTTTTTAGTAATGGGATGATTGATGCAATTTTCCAGGCATCTGGGAAGATTCCTGAATAGATTATCTCCAAGAACAAGCCATGTAGCTGTTCACTGAGTATCTCTGGAAATAAGTGCATTATCTTAGGCGGGCAAGGGTCCGTTGGGTTGCCGGATCTAATGGTTTTTACCACCTGATGTATCTGTTCTACTGTAGGGACCGTAAAACGGAAACCTGTTTTGGGACTTTATGTACCTGGCTCTGGATTAGGACAATTAAATAAGGTCATGTTAGTGTGGTTCGTTTTAAATAGTTCAAATACTTTGTCGACTTTGTCCACAAAGAACTTTCCTAAGTTGTTGCAAAAATCAACGCTGCAGTCCAGTTGATTCCTGACAGGGGGACCTGCTAGTTTTTTGATTGTCACGAAGAGCTCCTTACAGGAGTTCTTAGCCTCTTTGATTTTACTTGTAAAGTAATTGCACTTTTCCCTTATAACAAGTTTTTTGTAGTCAGATAGTGTTTGGGCATAGTTACTCTTTAAGTTTAGTTAGCTCTCCATTTTCTCTTGGCCCTCCTACATATTTGTTTCTGTGCCCTAAGTTTTCCTGTGAACCAAGGTTCTGATGGTTTTTTCCGTTTTGGAACAAAGCGTTTGGTAGGTACTACCGTATTTACCGCTGTCTTTATCCAAGAGGAGATCCTCTCGACTAGCTGATTGCTATCTAATACAGGTTCAGGTTTGGTCCTGAGGAGTATTTCCTGTAGCAGCGGTGTGTTAGTTGTAGCCCAGTCTTGGTATATAACTGACTTCTGGCCTTTGGACAAACCAAGCTGTACCTGACTAACGGTGATCGAAAATGTGATAGCTTTATGATCTGACCATGGGACAGGTAGTAGCTCTATGATTTCAAGATTAGGATTGGACGAGAAAATCCCATCCAGTGTGTGTCCTGCCACATGAGTACCCTGCTTAACGATCTGGTACAGGGAAAGTCCAGACATCGCATCGAGCAGTTCGGCGGTGTTGTTGTCAGTTAGTTTTTCTAGGTGATAGTTAAAGTCCCCTAGGATCGTGAAGTCTGATCCTAGCAAACTTGATTCTAGGATAGGGCTTAAGATTGATAGCAGAGGGGGCCTAGCCCTGGGAGGTCTGTATAGCAAAAGGCCTCTGAATGTATAGTTCTTTGAGAGTGTTATTTGAAATAGTAGCATTTCACAATCAGAGCAGTTACCCACGAACGAACTGTGGACATGCAGCTCTTCTCTACATAGAATCGCAAGCCCCCCCCCCCCCGTTTCCCTATTCTATCAGCTCTAGTGGCAGTATATCCTGGCGGTAATGCTAATGCGATATCTGGGTCCGATGTTCCATCGGCCCATGTCTCAGTGATAAAGGCCACATCCAGATTATGTGTTTCCAACAGTTCTGCAATATCTGTATTATGTTTTATTAATGACTAGCGTTTATTAATACTGCCCTAAAAACCGCTACCCTCTTTTTATTTTTAACGGTGTAGTTCTGTGACTCCAGTTTGCTTATTCTAGTAAAATAAAAGGGCATTTTACAAAACTCACATTGCTTGATCTCGTCCTTTGGGTCCAGACGTTGGCAATGGTGGTTACCTGCTCGCTTACCCAGCTCTTGTAGCTTTTCATTTGTATACATTATCTTTCGAGTTTTCCTATCGTCTGCTCCAGGGGATCTGGCCCTAGGCTCGGTACAGGCGCGGACAGGCGCAGACGGGCTTGCCTTTGGCGCGCGTCCGCTGCACGTTTGCTTAGGCATATTGTTAAATAGGCTGTCTTTGCCGGAGCACTAGCCCGCTCACCAGCCGGAAGCCGAAGTTTCCCGGAAGTGAGGAAAGTGTGAGTCCCAGTACTCACTCTCCGTGCAATCGGCACTTGTCGCGATGGACCGGGGTGCTGGGCGAGGCAACAGGTAAATTTAGCAGTTAGTTTAAAATTTCCCACCTCAGCTCTTCATTTCCCCAATATTAAAAAACAATAGTGCAACGATAGAAATTACGTGGTTTAAAAGCGCAGTTTGCAGTGTCTACCGCATCCAACTGTGCGTCGACCCCGGTCGTGGATTAAGTAGGCTGTCTGTGCCGGAGCACTAGCCCGCTCACCAGCCGAAAGCCGAAGTTTGCCGGAAGTGAGGAAAGTGTGAGTCCCAGTATTCACCCTCCGTGCAATCGGCACTTGCCGCGACGGACCGGGGTGCTGGGCGAGGCAACAGGTAAATTTAGCAGTTAGTTTAAAATTTCCCACCTCAGCTCTTCATTTCCCCAATATTAAAAAACAATAGTGCAACGATAGAAATTACATGGTTTAAAAGCGCAGTTTGCAGTGTCTACCCCATCCCTTGATATTCGTGACGTATTGAGAGATCTGTTTAGCAGACAATCTCGAGGAATTGACCTCTTCTTTCCCCGAGAAATCTAGTTTTCCGATTTATTAGGTAATTTATCAGTAACAGCTACAGATTTTTTTTTATTTGATTTTGCTGGGCAGTCTTTAGCAAAGTGACCAGTTTTGCCACAGTAAAGACACAAATTACCCTTTCGTCTACGTTCTTTTTCTTCCAAAGAAAGTGGTCCTTTCAACCCTCCAATTTGCATTGGTTCAACAGGTGTATTCTTTTCTTCTATTTCTTTTTTCTCAATATTAAAATGTAAATTTCTAGCATCTCCTCTGGGTTTCTCACTTTTTCTTTCTCCCAGTCTATGCTCCAACTTAACTACCAAATCTAGAAATTCTGCGTAATCTTCAGGTAAGTTCACAATATGTGCTAAGGAATCCTTAAGATCATCTCTAAGACCTCGATAGAACAAGGACACCCTCTTTTCGTCTGGCCAATGCGTTTCTGCTAATAACCTATTAAAACTTGTTACATAAGTTATCAGATCTTTAGATCCTTGGCGTAAGTTCAGAAGTTCATTATCAGAAGCTTGAATAAAAACGTTTGGCAAATAAACTGGACATGGCTTCTTTGAATGCAGCTAGTTTGTGCAGTAAGGGGTCATTTGAATCAACCAGGGGCATTGCCCAATTAGCCGCTTCCCCTCCCAGATAAGATATTATGAAGGCTACTTTAGCGGTATCAGAAGTAAAAATGTGAGGTTTGCACAAGAAGTGCAGCTGGCATTGACTCATAAATGTAGTGTAACGATTACTATCTCCTGTGAATCTTTCTGGATTTGCTAAAGAAACCGGGTGTGGAGTAACCACCGTAACTTGTAAGGGTTGATCTGTGTTTTGACTAGAAGTATTCTGGGGTTGGTTGGGGAATGGTGTTGCGCCAAATTTTGAAGGAGCAATTATAGGTTTAGTATCCTCCATTTGAACATCTCTCCAACTAGTAAACCCTGACCTGGTTCGTTCCGATTCTTGTCTAAGGGCCTGATTTTCCTGTTTCAATTCTTGCATTTCTTCTGTTAACTTACGAACTAATTGTGTTAATTGTGTGTGGTCCATCCTTATCTGCACTAAGTTCTAGGCTTTTTAATTGAAGAAGAAACAAGGGAGTTTTGGGCTTCGCTTTCTGTCACGAAGTCACCCACCTGATTTCTGGTTGTTTCCAGTGGATGAGATGAGTGGGTGAGATAATTCAAGCATTCCATCTATCACTTTTTTGTATCTGACAGAACACCTGTTTCTACATGTCTTCACTGTGTAATGCTAGTGTATTTTATTTTTTTTACTTGTTTTTATTAATCACTGCAATCGAGTTATCAGTAACAATTGACATGCATGTATATTTACATCATCTATAGTCGTTTCATATATTGAGTTATTGACATGACATCACGTTTTATCTAAATCTCACCACCCGTGAGCCGAGTTACTTTTGTTTTGAAACAGCAGTGCATTTTGTTTTTCTTTTTTAAATAGGGACTGAATCACGAAAAAGGAAAAACAATATAACAATAATGATAATCAAAATAGGAAATCTGGATTCCCCCTAATCTAAATCCCTCCCCCGCCCCCCTTGGCAGCGACAGGCAGGTGTTGTATTCCTAGTATGTGAAAACTGGCAGCGCACTCGGACTTGGTTGTGATTCATGTGTTGATGGTGTGAGAGGGCGGTGTTGTTGCAATAGATGGTGATGAAGTGGGTCCGGTGAACGGTGAACCATGCTTGCGCTCAATCTCACTCTGATTCATTACCATAGACACTGCAGTCAACATTTGTCCCCAATCCAAGAGATCGCTCTCCGCATTCTCAACTGAATCTACTGCTTTAAGGCGGCATTCCTCAGCCACCCCCCACTCCTGCAGATCATCCCTCCATTTCTTCCACGTGGGTGGGGCTGAACATATCCAATGGATCGCTATCTGTCGCTTTGCTAGGATGAGTCCTAGTAGCACAAACTTATAACGCATCCTAGCCCCTTTCTTGAGTGTCGGGAGTACACCCAGGATGCAATGTTTATGGAGGTCTCAATTTACACCGCCGTTGCTGTGCACAGAGACAGCACCACCTGGCTCCAGAACTGTTGTAGGCTCGGAAAACTTCAGGTCATGTGTAAGAACGTGGCGGGGTCCACGCCACAGCGCAGATATGCAGACGACAACCCTGGTGTGAACTACGCACGTTGCTGTGGAGTCAGGTACGTGCGGTGTAACTAATAAAACTGAATGAGTTTGAACCGCGCATTGCTCATAGCCTCCGCTACCTGATCCAAAGCCCTCCTCCACTCGCCATCTATGAGTGGTACGGGCAGATCGTTGTCCCATCGTGCCGTAATCATGTCGAGGTTAGACCTCCGGTCCTCCTTTAATACTTTGTGTATGCACAAGATGAGCCCTTGACTAGAACCTGGATCCAGCAATGCTATCAATGTGGAGGACTCTTTCGGCTCATCAGGGAATGTGGTCCACATCTCACGCACAGTACGTGATATCTTGGCGTACTGTAAGAAATGCCCTGGTGGGACCTGAAACCAGCCCTGGGCTTCCTGAATGGTCATTAATGTACCATTCTGGTATAGATCTCCCACCGTCTCACAAACCCACTCATACCATCTCAAAATATCCATAGTCTCTTAGATATTTTGGAAACTCTTCAACCAACGCAGAAGCAGTGCCCTGACATACGGGGCCTTTCGGATAGCCAGAATCACTGCTTGCTCCCAGACTTCTGTAACCCGCCGAATTATGTGCGGCAATCTTGAGGCACCCTAGATCTCATCATTAGGAACCACTGTAGTTGTGGCCAATCATTCCATCGTCCTAGGAAGTCCGACTCAACCGTGTGTTCCCCCATGTCCAATTTGAGTGTTTCCAGCTTGGCTTTGCTTCGCTTTCCAGCACATACCAGGGAGGTCAGGAGACCGTTCAATGTGTCGAACGTAGACTTAGGGATTTTGCAAAATGAGCTCTGGAGCACGTAGAGACAGTGAGGCAAAAGTACCATTTTTGATACTGTCACTCTCCCCATGACCGACAGTGGCAATCTGTTCCAGAATGGTATTGATGCCCGCAGTCCAGTAAGGACCCTCCTCATGTTTAGTTCAAACTGTGACTCCGGCTGATGAGCAATCTGCATTCCGAGGCTAACGGAATCGATTGCACTTCCAGTCCAAGCCAACTACGGGAAGATCGTGAGGTGTTCCCCGTGCCAAGGCAGCTTGCGGGAACATTATTGTTTTCTGACAGTTGATTCGGAGGCCAGACGGAGCCCCAAAGGAATCCAGTATTTCCCGAGCCGCTGGGATCGCCCCTTCTGGCTCGCACACATAGAGAAGGACATGGTCTGCAAACATGGAAACAAGATGTGTGCGGCCGTCTACCTCTATACCCTATGTTTCTATATCTCTGCGCAATCATACCGCCAGAGGCTCCATGGCCAGGGTGAAAAGCAGCGGGGACAATGGGCACCCCTGCCTTGTTCCCCTGCCAATCTCTATGATGTCTGACACCTGCTTCCCATTCCGCACTCTGGCCATCGATTTGCGGTACAGCAATTTGACCCAGGCTTTGTACTCGCTGCCAAACCCCATTCTCTGCAATACTCCCAAAGGTCGTCCCACCGGAGAGTGCCAAAGGCTTTTTCGCTATCTAGGGCGACTTCTGCCATCCTTTGGTCTATGTCTGCTACAGAATGCAGGACGTGTGATAATCTGCGTAAATTCATGTGTGTTCCTCTCCCTGGCATGAAACCGCATCGGTCCTCATGTAGCAATGAGTTAATTACTCTCCGTAGTCTTAGAGCCAGACCTTTGGCCAATAGTTTTGCATCCACTCCCAGCATTGACAGGAGCCTATATGCAGCTGGGTCCTCTGGGCTCCTGTCAGGCTTAGGGAGCATGACAATCTGCACCTCTCTCATGGAGTGGGGGAGAATTCTGTAATGCTAGTTTATTAAACACAATATTTTTCTCATTTAGTGCGTTATTTTAGACAGCACAGCTTAGAAACAGATAATTTGGTTAACCATTAGATGGACGTCTTGGAAACACAGAGGGATAAATTGATGCTGGGTGCACAGTCCATGAAGCAGATAAACAGGACACAATCACAACTGAGGATCACAGAAGAACTTAACATTAGGAGTAACTGTGAGATACAGTGGGAGAGTTGGCGTGGCTACATTGTGAGTTTCAGTACAGGAGGCCTATGCAGTACAGCTGAAGGGAAGTCTTGGGACAGTTGGTGCATACAAGGAGAGGAAGTATCCTAACTTACCAGGGGGCAGATATTGGCTAGGTACAGCACATGCAGCATCTGGACAATGCAATTGGAGCTGTGAGACAGAGGGAGTAATACATTTATGTAAATGGAGTAACAGAAATGTAGGACATCAATAAATGCAGTCAAGGCACAGAGGGGAACTGGTTGAGGATGATAGCACTGAGAATCACTTAAAAGGGTTGATTGGATAGATGATCCTAAACTGCTCTAATGTAGCGTGTCCCATAGTGTACTGTGCACATCCTGTCCTGGTGTCCTTTAACAGGGCAAAATGATCTTTCTTGTCCCCATATCCCACATGGCCTCTTTCAATATGATGTCTTGGAATGTTAACGTCTTCAATGACCATATTAAGAGGGGTGTAGTCCTCAGATATGCCAAACTCCTCTCCCCAACAGTACTATTTCTTCAAGAAACCCATGTCCTTGGCCCTTGTTGTGCCTTCACAGGCAGATTCGGATATGGCAGGGTGTTCCATGCTAGCCAGACTAAGAGCTATGGAAGCACCACAATATTATTGCACAAAACTTTCCTCCTGTATATCTCTCGGGTCACCACTGATTCCCAAGGTAGATTTGTGGCATTAGGGGAGGAAAGAACACCATATAAACTAATTTGCTCATACTTCCCTTCACCTTCTTCTAAAACGACCCATAATGGCCTGAGGGCTGTGGTGATAGGGCAACAGGTGCCATGGCTGAGAAGCTCCAAGTGAATACTGCGCTGGTTGACTGAACCCCCCTCCCTGGGATTGTCGATGTTTGGTGGGTATGGTATCCCCAAGCAAAAGAATACTTCCCCATCTGTGCTGCTCACAAAACCATGCCTAGAACTGATTTCCTCTTTCTGATAACTGCAGATGTGCTGTGCACTACTGCAGCAAACATCCTCCCCCAGGGATTATCTAACAACTCTCCAGTAGTAATCTAAATCGGGACGTCTAGGCTTGGTAAACGCCAGTGTGGCGTCTGTATTCTTTTTTTTTTTTTTTTTTTAAAGTTTTTATTGAACAGTAAGAAGGGTACAAGCATGGGCCTACAACCACCCGGGCCGGCCGCTAGAATCAAAAAGGATCACACAGTGTTAAAGTCATTAACCGGCCCATGGGGCCCAGCCCATTAAAGAAGCTCCGGCTACACATAAGGGAATCAGGATACATACATTTAACATAAATAACAAACTAAAAAACCAAAAGGCGAGGCGTAGTGACGTGAAGTGGGCGTCAGGCTACAGCAGGGGGACTCTACATCCGACCACCAGATGGCGGTCAAGGGGAAGGAGGACTAAGAGGTCTGGGGGGGTCCACGGGAGAGCCAGGTCTACACTCGGATATTCCAAATACGCAAGGAACCATCAAGGGTCAGGGGGACAAGGCAACCTCAGAAGTGTCCACCAGGGGGGGAGCACAGATATTCCCCCGATACTCATTCCATTGCCCCCAGATTCCACCCCATGCCCCCGGTTTACCACGAGCCACATACACAGTCTTCTCCCTGAACATGCACCAGTCCATGTTCTCCTTCCATACAGACACGGTGGGAGGCCGCTGGGAACCCCAAAGCTGTGCTATATCTCTCTTGGCAATCATGTTCCCCAGGGCCGCCCACCGAGTCTGGGCCGCGTTATAATCATTGGGCTCCCACACATTCAAAACACAGCGACGCACCTCCGGCAACAGAGCAACCCCGGTGACTTGTCCCATAACCTCATGCACCCGGCGCCAGTATTCCGCCACCTCGCGGCACTCCCATAGGATGTGGAGAAAGGTGGCACTAAGCCCACAGCCCCGCTTACAGAGCCCGTCTTCAGAAAATCCCATCGAAACCAAACGGGGGCCCGTCACGTAAACCCGGTGGAGAATCTTAAGCTGGACCAGACGGAGACGGGCCGGGATGGCCACCTCCTTAGGGGACGACAGTGCTGACTGCCAGTCCTCGTCGTCCAACTCCACCCCATCTCCCGTCCATGCCTCCCGAAGACGCACCAAGAGGTCAGCCCGGTTATTAATCAGTTTTTTATAAATTAGAGAGATGGTACTGTCGGGCACGTGACCATCGAGTATGCGGTCCTCGAGGGGCGAAGAAGCCGGGACCTTGGTCCCTTCCCCAAAGACCGAGAGCAGGGCATGCCGAACCTGGGCATAACGGGGCGTCTGTATTCTTGGTGCTTGCCTGACATGCTCTGTTCTCAATTTCTGGTACTAGAAGTGAAACAGGAATGTTATGGGCAGAAGGGAAAGCCACGCTGTGCAACAAGGGCAAAGTATTTTTGATAGGGAAAGGAAGGGAGAAAAACCAACTCAGTTCCGTTCTGGAGGCAAAAGTTTGCAAACTTGAACATGACTATCTCACCAAGAGTGAGGAAGGTCTCCAGTGCCAACCGGCAGCCCGCAGGACCACCTTGAGCCAATTTTATTTGGATGAAGCCAGGCAGAGTTGGATTGCCTCTAACAAGTGGTTTTACGAATTTGGGGTCAAAATACGGGAAGCTGCTCTACTGGTTAGCAACCAAAGTTGTCAGCTCCAAGGCGGTCCTCAATATAAAAGACTCATATGGGAATATGGACAACACAGCTGTAGAGATCGCTTCCCCCTTTGTCTTTTACAACCAAAACCTTTCAGCACGACAGGAACACTCAAATTGTGAGTGTTCTGCCGTCTCCTCGATAACCCCTCTCTTGGCGACACTGAGCACCCTGGAGAGAGATAAGCTGACGCAACCTATCACGGTGGAGGAGATTGCAATGGCTATCAGTGCTGTACTTCCAGGCAAAACACCTGTGCCGGACGGGTTTCAACGCAACCACTGTAGTAAGTTCATGTCACTCATCTCAACCCACCCAATGACAAAGTATCAGAGATGATAGGGAAGGTACAGTTTCCGTCTGATCCTGATCTAGCGACTATTTTGTTTATGCACAAACCTGGATGCTCTCCAGAGCAGTGACTCTCCTGTCGCACAATCTTCCTTATGAGTATGGAGATTAAGATCTATACTAAGGTTCTTGCTAAAAGGCTTCTACAGGAAGCCTGCTCCCTAGTCCACCCACATCAGAGTGGCTTTATCATCCACCAGAGTACTCAACACTGCATCTTCAGAATGCATGTTACCCTTGCACACGCCCATGCACTAAGGGAATCCAGTGCACTCATGCTCAGAGATTTTGAAAATGCATTTTATTCCCTTGACAAGTCCTTCTCTTCTAGAGTATTGTCATGCATGGGATTTGGACCCTGCTTTCTACTGTTTGTTAAAGTAATATATATGTTCAACGCCCAGGCTCAGGTGAAAGTGAATGGCCTATTATCCCCCTGTTTTCAAACCGTAGAGGGACTATGCAAGGCTGCTCCCAGTCACCACTTCTTTTCACATGGCTGAAGGAACTCCTGGCACAGGGAGTTAAATGTGACGCACATGTGCAGGCTGCCATTGGGTAGCAGATTTAGAAGAACGCATAGCACTCTATGCTGATGGTGCACTCCTATTCATGAGTAGCCCTTCATGGAGCGGGGATTCTAGAGTCTCAAACTTTGGGTATAATCATTATACAAATCCCAACACTGAATATATGGACCATTTCTGTACGACATGAAGAGAGCGTTAGGAGCAATCATTTACATTCATTTCCATAAACAGTGGAGACCAATTGGACTCCATATAACTAGTAAAGAGAATTGCAGTGAATGTAAGAGGGCTTATTGACGAATGAAGTTAAATGGCAGTCATTACTTTTCTAGGTATTCAGATTTTAAGCATTATTATTACAGGTTAAATGGTTCAAGAGATATTTCAAGATATGGAAAAATAGAACATTAATAAGAATTACGCAAAGAATACAAAATGTGCAACAAGTGTGTTCCATAAAGGAAATCCCTAGTCTAAACTAAGCAACTATAGGTCAGTAAGGCCATTTAGTTAAGCACATACGAAAAGGTGTCAGCTCCAGAAATTCAAATACATGTCTTCGATGAGAGAATATGAATGCTTAGGCATAAAGCCTTTGCGCTTGTAGAGCTCAACAGAGATGAGAAGGGTCTTCTCAGTTCTAAGTCAGTGAGCATCTCCTCCTAGTCTAAGGAACACACACTATTATTATTAAACAAGACACTGATTTGGAACATTACAGATAGTTCTCACTATCAGGAGCCAATCATATTACTCTAAACTCTGGAAGTAGGTAAACTTCCCTCTTTCTCAGGGCAGACAGTGCTCCATCCATGGCTATGTCCTTGAATGGTTACACTGGGCAGACTGCCAGATAAGTCAGCTCTTCCCACGAGTCGCTCTCCCATCCTGGCATCTTCTTCTTCTTCTTCTTCTTCTTCTTCTTCTTCGAAGAGAACTTCACTATCAGTCGTCTCCTGGATAACAATAAACAATTCGCTAGCTAGCATCTGGCATCTGGGAAAACACACACCATCTGCAATGGAAAAACACATCATATGCAAAACATATGATAGTGAAATGTGCAGGCCTCTCTGCATTAAACGTGTAAAGGTTGACAATCAGGACAGCTAGAGAATTAAAACTAACTCGTTATATATCATGTTAACTCGAGTGCTGCCCATAATGGTTAAATGCAGTTAACTACTGTACATTATGTGATTAATATGCACATGCTACTTAGCAATGTAAATTGCATTTTGTTAACAAATGTGTTTAATTATACAAGTGTAAAACTTTCTCAACCCCAATATACTGGACCCTGACTGATCAACTAACTGCCATTTCTGGGGGGGGGGGGGGGGGGGGGGGAGAATGGGGAAAACAAGTTAATTTGGAAATCTGCTGCCTGATGGTCAACTGGACAAAGTCATTCATTTTCCCAATCAGGGGTGGAGGGGAGATAATCGAGTGGCAATGCCGCCTCAGCATTCGTAAACTCAGATTTAAATGCCTCGGCATACATATTGCCTTAGGTCCTGGGCTCACATAGTGCCTAATATACGAGACAATGGTGCAGTGAAGTGCCGCAAGCAATTTTGCTGCACCGAGCTGCGTCATTGTCTAAGTGCAGGAATGCGCCATATTTACAAGAATGCAGCACATTCTTATGCTCACCCCTGCGCCAGCCATGCAAACAGCAGCTGTGCACCAATGCACACACCCTTGCGCCATGGTAGAGGGATGATTGTTTTAGTGCAGGAAGGGACACCTTTCTGCACAAAAACAATAATTAATGCTGTTTTGCTCCTTCTATGTGCGAGCAAAAAACGAGTAGAAATGAAAGTGTTTCTCCTCCTTGAACTACCCTTATGCCTCCTGGGGAGGCGTACGTTTTTGCGCTGCCTCATCTGGGGCAATGTCAAAAAGCCATGGGTGTTGCTGGGAATGCCTACAGCAACACCGATTGCATGCCCCTTTAATGCAGAAAATTTAATCAAAGGGAAGATATTTATATATCTAATATATATATATATATATAAGGCCGAGTTAAGCCACGCAAAGCGGCTTAGCACTACATTGTAAATATGGAGCAGCGCCACTGGAACATCGCAAAAAGTGACGCTCTGGAGGCGCAGGGGCATTGTAAATAAGCCCCTTTGAGCCTAAATTTATCCCCACTGCTAGCCCAGATACGAAAAAAAAATGAGCAAGTGGTCTAATCTTCCGCTCAATATCCTGGGGAGAACGGACACCTTTAAATGATAGTTTTACAAGGTCCCTATATATTTAACAAAATTTCCCTTCCGTGATCACCCAGAGTTAGTTCGCTGATCTGTCAGTTAAGCTATGTTTCTTTTTATGGGCGACTCAGGCCCTGCTTATGGCATTCGATAAATGTACCCAATTCACCTATGATGGCAGCATGTGTATAACTAACCTCCAACTCTAATATTGGGCTTCACACATTTTGGTGTTGAATTATTGTATAGCATTTCAGCATTTTTTTAAACCAATTTATACCCCTATATGGGGCACTGAAGCGCTTGATTTGCTGCATAGAGGGTATGATGACCCCTCATTCAGAACTGAGGTTTCCCTAATTGGTCGAGAGACATGCCGGGCTTAACAAATGCAGACCCTATCCCACACTTACTTCAGAAGTAACTAAAGTGACCATTCCATGCTGGCGTTCTGCCATCCTTTGGATAGAGTGGGAAGAAAGACCCTTGCTTGACACACCTCTTTGGCTTGGGAAATTATTTTTTCATAGCGCCTAACTAGATTTGAGCGCAGGCACCTTATCAATATTTTCAAGTTGGGGGAAGTTTGGGAAACAAACCAAAAGAAGCAATTCCAGACCCTTCAAAATGATTGTGAACTGCACAAAACACAAATATTTGCAGCTCTGTCATGCATGGCCTCTCACCAGACATCTTGGTTGACCCCCCTAAATAGATCCCGTTAGAAGCCAAGGTTGCCCTTTTCCCAGTTAGGGAAACGGGGGGTATCACGTATTTACAAATCTTTAATTATCAATGCTCCCGACATGTTTATGGATCTTAAGGAAAGGTGGGAGAGCTGGGTGGGGCCCATGGATGAAAGTGAATGGAGGGGCGTCAAAATGACCTCACCTGTGCTTGTTATTCACTCCCGGCTGTGCCCCATACTGCTAAGTTATCTAAATGCTACTTAGTTCACCCCGAGATGATTGCCGGCAAAATCCCCTCATCTCATGCTTTCAATGTAATGCCAATGATAGCGACTTTTTCCATGTTGTTTGGAGCTGCCCTGTCATAGCAAAATACTGGTCAAAAATGACTTGCCACTCTCCAGACTAAGTGCAGACCCATGGATTACTCTCCCCGGCGTTGCCCTATTGGGTGCCCTGGAGGACATTGAGGTTTATAGGTGGGAGGATACCTTGGTTGGTATTGGGACAACGATTGCAAAAAGAGAGATCATCCGATTTTGGAATTCTCCTTCCACTTCTCCTTGTGCTGGACGGTGGAAAGCCATGAACATCCGTGCAAGAATGAAAAAGTCCATCTACAAGGCTAGAGGGTGCCCACATTAGTACCGCAACATTTGGGGAAGGTGGTGAGACTGCTATGGTCTACTGGATGGTTGATGCTCTGTGTCGATCTGCACTGTAATCTTGGAGGAGTTTTGATACTGTGGTCGCATAGTGTATCTTAGTGTTTAGCTATATCAAAACAAATCAATCATGGTTTATAAGGAGGCTTCTGGGGCTGGAGCAGAGCAGAGCATAGCAGGATTGTGGGACTGAGAGATGCAACAGAGAAGAAACTTAGAAAACAGAGGGAGGGAGGGAGTGTCTGTGATGGGGCTATTGGTGGTGGTGACACAGCGTCTATGGCACCTTGAAAGGACAGGGGGCAAGAGGGATCAACCTAGGGCTAGTGAGAGGTGTGATGGGAAAACAAAGAGGGAAGCTAGTGGTTGGGCCTCAGCGCATGGATATAATTAGTGCTGAGAACTTTTAGAGGCACTGTGGGCCATGGAGCACTGATTGGGGCATCTGGGGCACTGGTGTGAGATGCAAATTGGTTGCATGTAAGTGAGCCTCAGGAAGGACTGGGGTCATTGGGTTAGTGCAGATAGCGGACCATCTGTGGAGACTAAGGGGTACAGCAGGACTATCTCACTTGAATAATGGACCATACAGAGAGCTCTGGCAAGGACTAGAAATCAAATAGCAAAGTTATTTGCGTTGCTTCTGTCTGTCTGGCAACCTTGTCTCACTGGCTCTGAGTAGCAAAGAGACTTCTAGTGTAATAAGTTAAAAAAAGGAAGGCATTCATTACTCAGGCCCTCAGAGTGTTACCACCTCTAACTGCCCTATTTTCTTACCTGTAAGTACAACTAATTATTTTATAGTTGACAAGTCTGATTATTATCAAATGTATTATGTGTTACTTGATTTTGTATTCTCGCCCTTCCTTCCCCTGAAGTGTCAAGTGTGCTATATATTTTGTTTTGTGCATGCTCACAGTACCAAGTATCTCAGGAGTGTAAATGCTAAAGTCCATGTGGACATTGGTGAAGAAAAAGCGTGACATGCTGTACGGCCTCTACATTCTGTCAGTTAGGTGACATGGAAACCCCTTTCTTCCCCATTAATTTGGGAATTGTCTGGGTCTCCCTTGACCCCCCCCCCCACTCTGTATGGAGGAACCTGAACCACCTACCTTGGGGTCATCCTCCCCAGGTACCTTTCTGGACCCTCTTGCCCTGACCCAGATGACTGCCTACTCAGCAAGCATAATGGGGTCAGTCAGTTTGCTATCAACCAGGCAGGGTCGTACTGGGAACAGCAACCAGCCCTGGCAAATTGCTGCTCGACCGGCCCTGGGAGGGATGGGGGGGCATATTGCAGCACTGCTGCAAAGCCGTCTCCCACTGTCACAAAATTGGCCCCCGCCTCTCTGGCCCACCAGGGCGAAATGCCTGGTGCTCGTTACGGCCAGTTCGGCCCTGCAACCAGATATTGGTGCATCTCTGGAAAACAAGTATCAAACATGTGCTCCTTCAAAAGTAAGTTATACAGTCCTAAATAATCATCAACTTTGCTGCCCCTCACCCATCCCTTAAGTGCCTTGCTGGCATAATCTAAAAAATCCACCCATGTCTGTGATGAGATCTTGTGGCTGCCCCCGAACCATTGCCCATACTTCTCAGGGGTCAGTTCATACTTGCTGAATAGAATGGCCTTTTTTGCAGTATAGTGTTTCTGGTCCTCCACCTCCAGTGTCAAGTGTGTGCCCATCTCCATTGTGTAAGCATGTACCTCGACAGACTACCTCTCCCCAGGACTCCTCTGTGGCCTTGTGCACTCCTAGAGCCACTTCTCAGGCTGCACTGTGTGTATGTCACCCCCCACCACAGAACTGGGCACCCAGTCCTATGGTATCCAGACTCTTACTTCATCAGTGGACACTGTAGTATTGCTGCCACCATTACTGCTGGACTAAACCTGTAGTGCTTTGATGTCCAGCTCTCTGAGTCTTAGCTCATGGGCAAGTGTCTTCTCCTCTAGAGCTAGCCTCTTCTCTTCCAGAGCTTGTTTTTTTTCTCCAGCTTCAATCTGGTAGGTTCTAGTTTAAGTTTTCTCTTTTAACTCCTGTCCTCCAGCTCCTCTGGTGTCAGCTTCTTTGATGAGGCTCTGCTCCCTGCACTAGGGACAACCACTGCTCCTGTTTGGGTGCTGGCTTCCCTTTCCTCAGGCAGTCCCAAATCCTCCTAAAAATCTCGGATCGGCTCCTCATCCTCCTCAATCTTGTATTTCTCTGCTCTCAGTGCCTTTTGCAACTCTACCTTCCTTGTAAAGCCTTTAGTGGACAGGTCAACTCCCTAAAAGAAGTCTTTGAGCTGGGCCACAGTGTACGCCTCCAGCTTGGCCAGCTCAAAATCCATCTTGGTAGGTGCAGATGCTGCTTCTCCAGAAAGAGACATACATGGTTTACAAAAAAAATCAAAAAGCCAATTAGATCAAATTGAAAAGGGTACTGTAGGAGAGTAGGATCTACACTTATGTTGCCCCCACTTTTTTCTGATGTTTACACTGGTTTCTGGCTATAGTCTGGCTGGGACCCTGCTAATAAGGGCCCCAGCCTCTCTGTTCTCTCTAAACAACTTGGAGTGCATATTAGATGCACTAGTGATTGGATACTGTGGTACCTTATGAGCCCTTAGTATATGGTACCTTAGGTACCAAGGGCATAGGTACTTCACAGGCCTACCAGGGGCTGAAGCATGTATTATGCCACCCCTGGGAAGCAGATTAAATCTGACACCACAGGCCTGCTAGTGCAGCCTGGGTGAGGTAGTGTTAGCACTCCTCACTGAGATATCACTGAAAGTGAAAATTGACTGTTAAGGCTAGTCTCTCTTGTTTTCCTCCGCTTGACATAACCCAACTGGATATGTTGCTCAGTAACACCAGATCGGGCTCACCTCTAGACCCATGCCCTCTCAAAGTTTTTAAGGATTGTAGGGATGCTTTACTGCCCCCTCTTCTTGATATTATGAACAGGGCAATATATGAGGGTGTTTACCCGGCCGTGTGGAAGAGGGCGTTGGTCAAGCCTCTTTTAAAAAAGCCCTCCCTTGATCCTGAAACTCTGAAGAACTTTCGTCCCATCTCGTTGCTCCCGGCATCTGCCAAAATGCTCGAAACCCATCTTAATGAACATCTGATGGCTTTTGTAGATGCGCATGAGCTACTCGATCCGGCTTAACATGGCTTTCGGAGGTCCCATAGTACAGAGTCCGCTCTCACAGTTGTGTTAAATAATATCCGCATGGAGGAGGACCAGGGCCATACTACTTTTCTGGTCCTATTAGACCTTACTGCAGTCTTCCACACCCTATCCCCTGTGACTTTGACAGCCCGTCTGAGGGAGATTGGGGTGGAAGGATCGGCCTTGAGCCTTTTGGCTTCTTTTCTGGATCAGAGAGAACAGAGGGTCAAGTTAGGCGAATTTCTATCTCCATCCCTGCCCGTCCAATGTGGGGTCCCACAGGGTTCGGCTCTCAGTCCTACCCTCTTTAATATCTATGTGGCCCCACTTGCCAAACTAATAAGATCTTATGGGATGGAGGTAGTCTCCTATGCAGACGATACCCAGATCCTGGTGTCCCTCTCACACCCGGACGATTCCTCTGCTCTCAGCTTTAGAAACTGCATGGAGGCAGTCTCTAAATGGATGATTTGTAATTCCTTAAAGCTGAATGGTGAAAAAACGGAGGTTCTTGTCTTTGGTGGTGGGAGTGACCTTTGGTCGGATGAGTGGTGGCCTCCCTCTTTGGGATTGTGTCCTACCCCCACTCACTCAGCTCGTAATCTGGGTGTCCTGATTGATCCTTCGCTCTCTATGAACCTACAGGTAAATAGAACAGTGTCGACCTGTTGGGGCATCATTAAAATCCTAAGAAAAATAAAACATTATCTTGCTCCTTCTGCACGCAAACAAGTTGTGTTAGCCTTGGTGTCCTCACGTCTTGACTATTGTAATGCTCTTTACTCTGGTCTAGACAAGGGTCTGGTGCAGCGACTACAAACTGTTCAGAATGCGGCTGCCAAATTTGTGACGGATGCCCCGAGGCTCTCTTCGGCTACTGCTGCTAGAAAGAGCCTACATTGGCTTCCCATTTCAGCTAGGATCACCTTTAAGATCCTTAGTCTAACCTATGGGGGCACATTGGGCCTAGGAGCAAGAGGGATCAGGGATCTCTTAGTTCCGTATGTCCCCTCTAGAAATCTTCGGTCCTCCGAAAAGAAATTGCTATTGGTACCTCGTTTCAAGAGAACTAGGTGGGGAGGAAGGTCTTTCTCCTATTTAGCGCCCAAACTTTGGAATGCTCTCCCCATGGAAATTAGAGCTCAACCATCAGTCCCCCTGTTCAGGAAAGCTTTAAAGACCTGGCTATTTGTTTTGGCATATCCGTGAGCTGGCATCTGTGTTTCTGATTATATTGGTAGGCGCCTTGATGCCTTTGGGCTTAGTTTGCGCGATATAAATTGCTTTTCATTCATTCATTCATTCAGATATAGGTTCACTATATCTCTCCCTGCACACACATATAAACCTATCTGACCCCTAAGGCAGGCCCTATCAATCCTGAGGGCAGGGTGCTTGGTTTCCATGTGAGGGGGTGCCTCTGCCTGAGCAGGGCCCCTCTGCAGCTCTCAGACACCATTCTCTGTAGCTGTTTGTGGATGCGGTTAAACCATATACTCTTAAGTGCATTATAACATAGCGGTAAATGCTAACTTTGGGATGGCTGCATCAAAACATGTTGTGTTTGGTGTCAAACGCTTTGGAATCATACACCCACACCAGTAACTGGTGTGGGAGTATGAGCCCACCCTTCTAGAGGGATAGACATGTACCCACTGTGGAAACACGGTAGAATCCTGAAGAGCCCTGGCATCACAAAATGCTCAGTTTCCCAGTCATTTGTAAGGTGCAGCCAGCTTACAGGTTATATGGATAAGCGCTTTGAGTCAAGCTTTGTTTAATTAAATGATCCAAATTGACTGTAAACAGCTAACAAAGTATAATTGTAACAGCTTGACAATATGTTATCGTTTTATTTGTCGATCGCATTATAGGAACTTTGTTGTAATTTTATTATGATTTTGGTTATGTTTTTATTCTAGAAACCCCTGAAGAAGGGATTTGTTCCCGAAATGCATTGGGTGATTTTTAAATAAAGTGCGGCATGTAGAAACAAGTTGCCTCCTGCGGTTTTATGAACAGTGAAAGAACGTTGATGATAATGAGTAAAATGAATTGAATACAAAGAAGAGAATGAAAGATGAATAATTTTGGACAAAATTGAGGAGTAAAGAAATGAATTTAATTCATTGGATTCGTTGGTGATTGGCTGTGCAGCTTGATGGGGATCGCAAAATGGTCCCCTTGTGTTTCTTATATGTTGCAGCGCACGTGGACGGAGCGCATAGTAAGCGAGCACGCCTACAAGGTTAAAACTGCAGAGTACATTTCAAGGAACATTAATTAAAATTTCGAGTACAGAGGAGTGCATCTTACCTCCATGTTTTTTCACTTCATGAATTTTCCGTCTAACTGGTGAGGTAGCACCCATTGAAGAGATGACGAGTCGAGAGTGTTTAAAAGATTTGGACTTTATATTTGCTAGTAACGACAACGCAGGAGTTGTGTTTCTTCACATGCACATCCGTTTATTGTGTCAGTTTTATTATTATGTAATGACAGTAAAGCGTACCAATTCACAGTGAATTAGATTGAATGACAAAAACAAATGTCAGTTGGATGGGGCGCTGTATGTTGCTTTTTCCTAATTAATGGCTTGCATATCGCTGGGCTTCGAGTATCGAGAATTTCCAGTGGATCAGGAACAGAGTGACAGTCAGAGTATGGATACCACTCGATAAGGGGCATCTTGGGTACTTGAGTCCAATAGGTCATTCAGACTTCAGTCACCCCGGAATCCAGTGCACAGTTTAGTGCGCGCTCTTCGTGCACGTCATGGTTTAGACGAGGGCAGCTGTGGTGATTAATATAAGCGCGAAAACTGCAGCAGTTACAGCATTTGACTAGTGCGCAGGATCTTCCGCGTTAGAGAAGCGAACACAGTCTAAAAGCAGAGGACATTCTGTCTAACTGTGCTTTCAGCAGTTTTCAGCTGCACTTTCCACGGTAAGCGCGTTGAGAAGGATCACTGTCTGACTACGAGATTAGGGGTGATCAGGGTGATAGTTACACTTATGCTCAGTTTCCCAGTCATTTGTAAGGTGCAGCCAGCTTACAGGTTATATGGATAAGCGCTTTGAGTCAAGCTTTGTTTAATTAAATGATCCAAATTGACTGTAAACAGCTAACAAAGTATAATTGTAACAGCTTGACAATATGTTATCGTTTTATTTGTCGATCGCATTATAGGAACTTTGTTGTAATTTTATTATGATTTTGGTTATGTTTTTATTCTAGAAACCCCTGAAGAAGGGATTTGTTCCCGAAATGCATTGGGTGATTTTTAAATAAAGTGCGGCATGTAGAAACAAGTTGCCTCCTGCGGTTTTATGAACAGTGAAAGAACGTTGATGATAATGAGTAAAATGAATTGAATACAAAGAAGAGAATGAAAGATGAATAATTTTGGACAAAATTGAGGAGTAAAGAAATGAATTTAATTCATTGGATTCGTTGGTGATTGGCTGTGCAGCTTGATGGGGATCGCAAAATGGTCCCCTTGTGTTTCTTATATGTTGCAGCGCACGTGGACGGAGCGCATAGTAAGCGAGCACGCCTACAAGGTTAAAACTGCAGAGTACATTTCAAGGAACATTAATTAAAATTTCGAGTACAGAGGAGTGCATCTTACCTCCATGTTTTTTCACTTTTTATCACAAAATGGATGCCACCAGCACAGACACTGGGCTGCCCTCCTGCTGCTGACCGAAACTCACATTGGAGGAGGCCCAACAATAGGCATCCTGTCACAGGGAGGTGTAACCACCTTCCAGACAGGATTTAGTGTATTGGGGCAGGGTGGGTGCACTCCTAGAGTGCTTTGAAGTCCTGCACGGGGGGAGCAGTAGGCTCCTCTGTGCATATGTCAGCTCAAACCGCTTCAGGGGCTACCAGCCCCTGCTCTGGCACCATACTGGACAAAGGGAAGTGGGTGTAGCCACCCCCTCCCCTGACCCTCCCATAGGAGTGGTCATAGAGCTAGTCCCTCCCTTCCTTGTAGTATAAGTTAGGTAACCCTTGCCATTGCAAACCGGATATCCCTGGACGATGCTCTGAAGAAGAATCCTGGACCTTCAACGTTACACTACCTTTGGAAGACTGAAGAATCTCTCTTGGAGTCAAGGAGTGACTCCCCTGCTTGGCAGGCACCAAAACTTTGCATCAATGGTCGCAAACTTTCCTGCTCCCGCCGGAGTCCAAAGTCCCTGCAGCCCTGGAAGTGGATTTCCTGACTTCTCTACGGCCATCGTGAGTCCCCAGTGATGCTGAGGCAAGTGGACCTCACGAGCGACGAGGAACTGCAATACCTGGGTACCGGGCACTATTTTCGAGTGCAACCCCTTCACAACGTTCTACGAACGTGTGCATTGGACCACGTGTGGTCCAGGCCTCCAGCAGGATTTTCACCAAAGATCAGAGGCCTACCTCATCCCGAGTGACCGTGGGCTCCTGTTGAGTGAATCCTCCTGAGGCGTCTTTGCGATCCCTTGCCGGCTGGCTTGTGAGTCCCCAGAAGACTTTTCTACAGAACCAAAGGGCTCCCCTGGTTGCTCCAGGCCTGCCCTGACTTACACTCGCTGGGTGAGTCCCTCAGAACTTGCTGGTCTGCACCGCTGACCGCTGACTTTGTCCACTTTCCACAAGACTTGCTGTTACCAAGGCTTGTTGGCTCCAATCCGGTTGCCGACACCTCAGTAAGCTGCAGACTTCGTGGGACACGCCGAATCCAGCTCCTGGTTGTCGTCGACGCCTCCTGGACCTCATGGCGGAAGAGTCAAGGCACCCGTGATCACCTGAAATCACCCGACGACTGTGGGCATCCAGCTTCCTTGCCCCGGGTCACTGCCAAGTGACTTTGAACACTGTCCCTTCTGCTTTCAGGTCTTCTATCTTCTGAATCCAGCCTTGGATTCCACCGGACACTTCTCCTGTCTTTACAAGCAGCAAGTCTTCTTTGGCTCCCATTGAAAACGATGCCGCGACCCAACACCAAAAGACACCTATGCACCCGGCTTCCCTGGGTGAGGTAACTCCAGCACTACAGTGCTCCTGTGGGTGTTGGCTCTAGAACTACTTACCCTGTAAGTGACTTGCTTGTAGACTCTCCCGAAGTATCCTAAAACTTTAAAATTGCAACCGCGACTTGCTCCATTGAAGTCCCTTGGGATCTGCGGCTGTGTTCTCACGCTGCATGCGTCTCCCGTGGGTCCTTTACTTATGTGCCTTAGGTGGATTAGTGAGTCCCCAGCGCTTCTGAAGGCCCTAGGCCTTGTCTCTTCTGAGGTCGATCATCCTAAGTCTCTTTTTTAGTATATGGTCTGGTACGCCCCTAGGGCCCCAGCCATATTTGTGCTTAACTTGTTGTGAACGGTTGATTTTTGCATATGTCCTTGACTTCTAATCTCATAAAGAGATTAGTAGAGTGTGTTAGAAATAAATACATATATATTTTATATATATATACCTGTGGGGTGTCCTTTCATTTAGTGATTCAAGAGATTATAAGGTAAAACAAGCTGCTTTACATTCCACTAAAGACTTAGCCTGAAGGCTGCTCTCCACAGTTACCACTAGGATAGCTTTCTTTAAAAGGTTGTCTTAAACCTATCTACCATAAGAGTAGAATTGTACTGGTGCAAGGTGGCCAATTTAAGTAGTGACCAGCATATACCAGGCCAACTTCTCACAGGTACGAATTTGTCTTAGGTACAGAAAGGTAGTCTACACCAAACTATTGTATGGTACTGCACAAACACATGTCCTATTCTCAACGCTTATCCCCAATGTTAGAAATTGGGTCACAAGTTGGCAAAGGTATGCACTCAGTCTAAGTAGAGACCATAATCTTTGTCAGGATAAGTCAGATACACACTAAGGGGCAGATTACAATAGCGGGCGGATCGCCACCGCCCATATGGCGGTGACGATCAGCCCGCCATTTCCTGCCGCCCGCCTCCCATTATCCCTCCGGCATCCGACGGGCGTTTTTCCCCCCCGTCGACAAATCGACTGGGCGGAAAAGGGGCTGGATGTGGTGGCGGTGTCTGCAAGAAACCGCCATCCATATTACAATATAGGCAGAGATCTGCCTTTCCATGGCGGCATTGCCGCCCTGGAAATGCAGGCGGTTTCTGCTGCTACGGGCCCCCAGGGTGTTGGGAGGTGCACATGGGGGGTACCTATGGTACCCATCCATGTGCATGCACAACGTGGCAGGCACCGCACGGTGCCTGCCACGTTGTGCACGCAAATGCACAAATGCCTTTTTAACATTGTGGTGAGTGCTGCTGAAAGCACCACCCGCCGCAATGTAAAAAATGCGGGATGCGCCCGCCAGTGTGGCGGGCGCATCCTAATTGGATTTGCGGGACCGCTGCACACATGACGGGCAGTCCCATTTGCCGACTTTGTCCGCCCGTCATCGTAATTGACCCCTAAAAGGTTACCTGTGCTCACATTCTGATAGCTTGGCATAGAGCAATCAGGCTAATCTAAAAAGGAAATCTGTAATGTATTTGTGCAACACAAAATGCGAAGTGGGTCGCACACCGCTCGTCATACTAGCAAATAGCCCCATAGGATTCTGGAGAATGTAGTGACAGCGGCGGGTACACCTATGCCACGAGTATAAAGTTTAAAATGCCATCCCTGGACACGTGTTTCGAGGTAATTGCCTCTCGTCAGCAGGGAGCAGGACTGTATGCGGGGTGCCAAGTAGACTGCCAAAAAATATCAGGTATACTACCTCTCACGGCGCGCGGCTGCGGGATCCGGGCTCGTCAACCCATAGCTCAGGGAGCTTTAAATACAAAATGCGAAGTGGGTCGCACATCGCTCGTCATACTAGCAAATAGCCCCATAGGATTCTGGAGAATGTAGTGACAGCGGCGGGTACACCTATGCCACGAGTATAAAGTTTAAAATGCCATCCCTGGACACGTGTTTCGAGGTAATTGCCTCTCGTCAGCAGGGAGCAGGACTGTATGCGGGGTGCCAAGTAGACTGCCAAAAAATATCAGGTATACTACCTCTCACGGCGCGCGGGTGCGGGATCCGGGCTCGTCAACCCATAGCTCAGGGAGCTTTAAATACAAAATGCGAAGTGGGTCGCACACCGCTCGTCATACTAGCAAATAGCCCCATAGGATTCTGGAGAATGTAGTGACAGCGGCGGGTACACCTATGCCACGAGTATAAAGTTTAAAATGCCATCCCTGGACACGTGTTTCGAGGTAATTGCCTCTCGTCAGCAGGGAGCAGGACTGTATGCGGGGTGCCAAGTAGACTGCCAAAAAATATCAGGTATACTACCGCTCACGGCGCGCGGGTGCGGGATCCGGGCTCGTCAACCCATAGCTCAGGGAGCTTTAAATACAAAATGCGAAGTGGGTCGCACACCGCTCGTCATACTAGCAAATAGCCCCATAGGATTCTGGAGAATGTAGTGACAGCGGCGGGTACACCTATGCCACGAGTATAAAGTTTAAAATGCCATCCCTGGACACGTGTTTCGAGGTAATTGCCTCTCGTCAGCAGGGAGCAGGACTGTATGCGGGGTGCCAAGTAGACTGCCAAAAAATATCAGGTATACTACCTCTCACGGCGCGCGGGTGCGGGATCCGGGCTCGTCAACCCATAGCTCAGGGAGCTTTAAATACAAAATGCGAAGTGGGTCGCACACCGCTCGTCATACTAGCAAATAGCCCCATAGGATTCTGGAGAATGTAGTGACAGCGGCGGGTACACCTATGCCACGAGTATAAAGTTTAAAATGCCATCCCTGGACACGTGTTTCGAGGTAATTGCCTCTCGTCAGCAGGGAGCAGGACTGTATGCGGGGTGCCAAGTAGACTGCCAAAAAATATCAGGTATACTACCTCTCACGGCGCGCGGGTGCGGGATCCGGGCTCGTCAACCCATAGCTCAGGGAGCTTTAAATACAAAATGCGAAGTGGGTCGCACACCGCTCGTCATACTAGCAAATAGCCCCATAGGATTCTGGAGAATGTAGTGACAGCGGCGGGTACACCTATGCCACGAGTATAAAGTTTAAAATGCCATCCCTGGACACGTGTTTCGAGGTAATTGCCTCTCGTCAGCAGGGAGCAGGACTGTATGCGGGGTGCCAAGTAGACTGCCAAAAAATATCAGGTATACTACCTCTCACGGCGCGCGGGTGCGGGATCCGGGCTCGTCAACCCATAGCTCAGGGAGCTTTAAATACAAAATGCGAAGTGGGTCGCACACCGCTCGTCATACTAGCAAATAGCCCCATAGGATTCTGGAGAATGTAGTGACAGCGGCGGGTACACCTATGCCACGAGTATAAAGTTTAAAATGCCATCCCTGGACACGTGTTTCGAGGTAATTGCCTCTCGTCAGCAGGGAGCAGGACTGTATGCAGGGTGCCAAGTAGACTGCCAAAAAATATCAGGTATACTACCTCTCACGGCGCGCGGGTGCGGGATCTGGGCTCGTCAACCCATAGCTCAGGGAGCTTTAAATACAAAATGCGAAGTGGGTCGCACACCGCTCGTCATACTAGCAAATAGCCCCATAGGATTCTGGAGAATGTAGTGACAGCGGCGGGTACACCTATGCCACGAGTATAAAGTTTAAAATGCCATCCCTGGACACGTGTTTCGAGGTAATTGCCTCTCGTCAGCAGGGAGCAGGACTGTATGCGGGGTGCCAAGTAGACTGCCAAAAAATATCAGGTATAATACCTCTCACGGCGCGCGGGTGCGGGATCCGGGCTCGTCAACCCATAGCTCAGGGAGCTTTAAATACAAAATGCGAAGTGGGTCGCACACCGCTCGTCATACTAGCAAATAGCCCCATAGGATTCTGGAGAATGTAGTGACAGCGGCGGGTACACCTATGCCACGAGTATAAAGTTTAAAATGCCATCCCTGGACACGTGTTTCGAGGTAATTGCCTCTCGTCAGCAGGGAGCAGGACTGTATGCGGGGTGCCAAGTAGACTGCCAAAAAATATCAGGTATACTACCTCTCACGGCGCGCGGGTGCGGGATCCGGGCTCGTCAACCCATAGCTCAGGGAGCTTTAAATACAAAATGCGAAGTGGGTCGCACACCGCTCGTCATACTAGCAAATAGCCCCATAGGATTCTGGAGAATGTAGTGACAGCGGCGGGTACACCTATGCCACGAGTATAAAGTTTAAAATGCCATCCCTGGACACGTGTTTCGAGGTAATTGCCTCTCGTCAGCAGGGAGCAGGACTGTATGCGGGGTGCCAAGTAGACTGCCAAAAAATATCAGGTATACTACCTCTCACGGCGCGCGGGTGCGGGATCCGGGCTCGTCAACCCATAGCTCAGGGAGCTTTAAATACAAAATGCGAAGTGGGTCGCACACTGCTCGTCATACTAGCAAATAGCCCCATAGGATTCTGGAGAATGTAGTGACAGCGGCGGGTACACCTATGCCACGAGTATAAAGTTTAAAATGCCATCCCTGGACACGTGTTTCGAGGTAATTGCCTCTCGTCAGCAGGGAGCAGGACTGTTGGTAGGTGTAGCAGTGTGCGACCAATCTGGTTTAACTTTATATTCAGGCTCCCTTGAGCCGGTGGAGTCGACGGACTCATGGTTACGCACCTGCGCGCTACGAGAGGTACTAGACCTGATACGATTTTAGCAGCTTACACAGCAACCCCACACATTTTCCTACTCCCTGCTGACGAGAGGCAACTACCTCGAAACACGTGTCCAGGTATGGCACACGCCACGCATACTTGCACTCACACTCGAGCATAGGTGTATCCGCCGACGCTGACCTTCAGGGACCATTTTCATTGGGGGAACACGCCTGGTAGGTGTAGCAGTGTGCGACCAATCTGGTTTAACTTTATATTCAGGCTCCCTTGAGCCGGTGGAGTCGACGGACTCATGGTTACGCACCTGCGCGCTACGAGAGGTACTAGACCTGATACGATTTTAGCAGCTTACACAGCAACCCCACACATTTTCCTACTCCCTGCTGACGAGAGGCAACTACCTCGAAACACGTGTCCAGGGATGGCACACGCCACGCATACTTGCACTCACACTCGAGCATAGGTGTATCCGCCGACGCTGACCTTCAGGGACCATTTTCATTGGGGGAACACGCCTGGTAGGTGTAGCAGTGTGCGACCAATCTGGTTTAACTTTATATTCAGGCTCACTTGAGCCGGTGGAGTCGACGGACTCATGGTTACGCACCTGCGCGCTACGAGAGGTACTAGACCTGATACGATTTTAGCAGCTTACACAGCAACCCCACACATTTTCCTACTCCCTGCTGACGAGAGGCAACTACCTCGAAACACGTGTCCAGGGATGGCACACGCCACGCATACTTGCACTCACACTCGAGCATAGGTGTATCCGCCGACGCTGACCTTCAGGGACCATTTTCATTGGGGGAACACGCCTGGTAGGTGTAGCAGTGTGCGACCAATCTGGTTTAACTTTATATTCAGGCTCCCTTGAGCCGATGGAGTCGACGGACTCATGGTTACGCACCTGCGCGCTACGAGAGGTACTAGACCTGATACGATTTTAGTAGCTTACACAGCAACCCCACACATTTTCCTACTCCCTGCTGACGAGAGGCAACTACCTCGAAACACGTGTCCAGGGATGGCACACGCCACGCATACTTGCACTCACACTCGAGCATAGGTGTATCCGCCGACGCTGACCTTCAGGGACCATTTTCATTGGGGGAACACGCCTGGTAGGTGTAGCAGTGTGCGACCAATCTGGTTTAACTTTATATTTGTGCAACACAACACGCAATAAGACAATGAAAACACCACAAAAAAACTACACACAGTTTTTTAAGAATAGACAATAATTGTATAAATAAATCAAGCACAAAACAACAAAAATCTAATAAGGAGAAGAGGAGATATAATTGTTTAAAGAATAAAAAGAGTGCTAGCATTTAGAAGCAATAAGCGCCAATGAGGGTTATCTGGTGGTGTGGACTGGGGCAAAGTCAACAGTTCAAGCTGACTGCAATGGAGCATGAGCCGGATACAGGAGCCACAGAGATCTGGGGGACAGAGTACTTTGAACCTGGTTGCAGCAGCGAGATGCGGGGTGCAGACAAGTGATGCGTCGATGTCGAGCCCTGCAGTTGAGGTGATGTGACTACTTTCTTCACGCAGTGGTGGCGATGTGTTGGTTCCAAAGACAAAGCGCCGTAGAGTGTTGGTTCCGAGTGCGATGCGCAGGGTTTCTCCACACAGTCGAAGGGATGCTTTGATCCTTCCCCACTGCAGCAGCAGTGATGCGTCATTCTGATGCATCGGTTTCTACAGGCTATGCGCTGGTTCTGATGCAATGCACAAATTTTACTCCCGCAAAAGGGTCGATGTACCAGTTCTCCTCTGAGCAGACTGGAGATGCATGGATTTCTCTGGTGCTAGTATCGGCGTCCATTTCCAGTGAACTGGGCACAGGAGCAGAAGTAGAAACATTGATAGCCCTAAGTCTCAAGTAACAGGAAGCAAGCCAACAAGCCCTTGGAGATCACTCTGGGTTCAGCAGGGACAGAGAGCATCAGGCAGCAGGACAGGCACAGAAGAAAAGCAGGTCCTCCAAATTAGCAGTCCAACAGAGTGTCAGTCCTTGTAGCAGCACAGCAGTTCTTCTGACAGAGGTTCTTTATAGGGACAGAAGTGTCTGGTTTGGTGGGTTCAGAGACCCAGTACCAGTGGCGATTTGTGACCTCTGAAACACATGGGAAGTAAATATTACCTTTAGGTTGTGTTCGGTGACTGCAACAGTCCAGGTCATTTATAGGGGATTTAGGCAAGGGCTCTTGTCACCAAGAATGTTTCACTCATAGATGGGCTAAGCTATACATTTTCTGGATTGCAGCAACCCCTGTTATAGAGCAGGTACCAACAAACCTTTATCAATGACTGCGTAACGTTCAGTCACAGCTACATTCTAGTTCAGTACTTGGAATCATTAGAAGTCATGTGAATGCTCTCCATTCTGTTCCTGACCTGTATTACCCCTGCTTTTCTACGATTTGAACATTCAAGCATCTCTTTTCTAAAAGTTGTATGTTTAGTTTCCATTGCCGCTCTGCAAGTGAAAGAGAAAATACTGTACCACCCATGTGAAGTCCCCAGTCCATCAGGAATAATCATTGACCTTTTAAACTTCAATGAAACATGCAAGAGGGAAAATATCTGTCTGAGGTTGTTGGAATCAGAGGCAAAAAACCTGGGAGTTTAGCAGGGGTGCAAGAACTCCCAACATGTGTAGAGCATACCTTCTGTAGGAAAGTAGGATCTGCTTGTTATGGTTACCCCCACTCTTTGCTTGAAGTAATGCCGTTTTTGACTAGTCTGACTGGGATCATGCTAATCAGGACCCCAGTCTATCTGTTTTCTCCTTAAACTGTTATGACATGTACTTAGGCACACCCAAAATTAATACTGGGGGTACCCTTGTCAGTCCCTAGTATATGGTACCCATGTAACCAGGGCATAGGTACCCCAGAGGTCTCCCATGGGCTGAAGCATGTATTATTCCACCCATGAGAGACCATTCAAAGTGGAACTATAGGCCTGCCATTGCAGCCTGTGTAAGTTGGTGCTTTTACCACTTTCAAAAGATATAGGTTTACTGGTGAATGGACATAATATTGAATTTAAAATGTCTAAATTACACAATATCGAGTTTATTATTTCGAATGTACCAAAATATCGCTGTTATGTACATCCAATGTCAAAATATCGTTAAAAAATATATATATATATCGAATATCAAAATATCCAGTTCAAAATATCGTAATCACAAAATATCGTTAAATTGTAAAGGTAAGAAATATCGAAAATGATAATATAGGGCCTGATTAGGATGTCGGGCAGTGGCACGACCGCGGTGCTGGCGGTGCAGAAAAATGCCTTTTTACGCCCGCATGCAGCGGAAAGCACGACCGCCATATTAGCATGGGCAAAATAGCCCTTTACCCATCTGCCGCGGTGTGATGCGAACCGCCATCAAAGTGCGCCTGCCACCGCGGCGGTGTGAGCCAATGGAGACTCACCGCTGTGAGGAATGACGTACCGTCCGCCGTACAAATCATGATGCCCCAAAAAGCCAGACGCACCGCAGCGGAGAAACTGCCCAACCAGAGACGGCGGAAGCTCGACAGCGGAGCACGATACCAGATTCACAGTACCTCCCACCCGACCATGGATCCAGCGCTACAGGTCCTACCGGTGCTGTACGTGCTACATCGCCAGCAAATCATGGACCGTCGCGGATGCCGCCGCAGGTAAGCAACAACATAATCCCGCACACAACCACAACACACAACTCACGGGCTGATACAGGGTCCCTGTCCATATCAGACACACAGGTGGGGACAGGAACACATCCCCAAGTGCACCCACACATGATCCCCCTGGCACCAAAGCACCCATCTGCATCCAGCTCACCAATCCTCTGCGATCATGAAGCAATGTCCTGGTCACATCACCGCTGCGGTGAAGACGCAGGAAAGATTGCACCCAATGCAGAAGGCAGGGCCAGGGCCAGGCATGGGCATGGCCGAAAGACCACAGGGCCACACCTCCACCCTCCACACACTGCCCCCCCCAAAAGGACATGCCATGTGCACCCCCCGTGCAGCCCCATCACCAACACCAAGCTGGGTGAATACACACAGTGCATCACACACCTAACAAACATGGAGACAGCCACAGCAGGAGTGGCAGCAGAGGACCACGTAGCACAGAGGCACAGGCCCAGTGCAACACACACACCACAACACCACTACATTCATGGAAACACAGCAGAGTACAAGCACCAAAAAACCATACACACATAAAATGAACAAACATCCAACTGGACACACAGCCTGCCAAGTCACACAGACCCACCCCACACTGACAAACAGCCACATATACAGACCACATGCCAACTGCAATGGAGCACAACACATACCAAACTCAAATTGCGGTGCAGACAAATGGGAGGCCAAGGAGACAACCAACAATCATGTGTACATCACGAACAGAGAGCAACACCCTCACACCATCAAAGCACACATGCCTGCCACAGTGATTTAACTCAGACCACAGGCACCTCAGTGCAACAACTCAGGGAGACAGCAAGACAACCCATACAGAGGCAAAGGGATGAAAGGAAGGCCTGGAAGTCAAACTGCGAACAACAACACATTTGTACATGACAACTACACAGGAGTATGGCAGCAGCACCACACACAGGGCACTTTGAAACACCCCATGACTGTCAAACCCAAGCAGTATCCTACACACATAGCCACCTCATACCTGCAGCACACAACCCCCGTGTCAGACACACAGAAGGGTGTCCAGAATGTCCAGACAACGCACAGACAAACAATCACACTCTTTGGGGGTATCCACAAACATCACACACACACACTGGGATGCCAGAAACAATGGCTGCACACAAACAGACAAACACATAACAGAACAGAAACACACACAGAACCACAACCAGAACACCAAAAACTGAACTATAGAGGGCCCCTGAAAAGCTAAATAATAAGGGGAGGAAGGCAGGGGGAAATCAATATTAGAAAATACAGAACCTCCCCTATATAATTCTTAATCAGTAATACATCCCACAAATAATAGGTGCCTCATTAAATCACAGAACTAGAGTATAATTCCTTTTTTTTAAACAATTTTATTTTTATATAAACAATGATATAAAAAGAATAGTACAATGAACATAGTTTCAATTAGTTGTACTGACGAAGTGCCAAGTGAAGCCCACAACAAACAGCGACAGAACAACAGTAATAAGATAACACAAAATAAACTTCATATATCACAATGTAACAATACAAACATATAAAGAGAGCAACATAAATGAAAGACGTAACAAAAGTACTGTTTGAAGAGAAGAAGACAAAAATTAACAATATCACATATTATTCATATAAATTTTAAGAACAACCCAAGCGCCGACGCGCGTTTCGGAGTGGACCAAAAAGTCCACTAATTCCTTCGTCAGGGCACAGTAGAGGATGAAAGAAACAATGGTCAATATTCTCATCGAGAAAGTCTCTTTAGTACATTGAGACTGCGAAGTAATGGGGCTTCTTGGCAACCCAAAATATACTCAAACAGCTTCAGCTGAGGGAGTAAACGGCTGCAAATGTTTCATGAAACAGAAAAGATTGGGCGGGAGATACAGGTGCCGGTCAATGGGATACACCTAGATGACAGCTTCAATGGTGACTGTAAAATGCGGGGATACAGAGCACACAGAATAAAGTATGGAAGGATGAATGATCCTAAATAAGATACGTGCGAGCAGATCTTGCTACTAATGCATAGATGAGAGTAGCTTAATAGCGTGGTAAATAAGTAGCTACCGCTATCTAAAAATAAAATTGTTTAAAAAAAAGGAATTATACTCTAGTTCTGTGATTTAATGAGGCACCTATTATTTGTGGGATGTATTACTGATTAAGAATTATATAGGCGAGGTTCTGTATTTTCCACAACCAGAACACACCTGATGTGTGCACCCAAAATGGGGGAAGGCAATGTGAGCACAGACACAACAGGATTGCACAACCTCATCAGTCATGAACAATGCACAGACAACATACCACGAAACAGACAAGAAGTGCACCATTGCTTAACAACATAGACACGTCAAAGCCACAACCCATGCACATATCAAAAAGAACACATAGCAAACACAGCAGGACATCAGGGGATGCACACCAGGCCAGGACAAGGCAAAAGACACACAAAGCACTGCATGCATAACAAGCTGTGTGTGCACACAAAACCCAACAGTACCACACAGATATGAGTGACACACCATGTACACCCACAACAAAAAAACCAAGCAGCACAATGACTAATGCAGACCCAGGAAGTCAAGCAGTACACCAGCCTACACACATACACCTAACACAACACCCACAGATGCACAAAGCTGGCACACAAAAGTGTTAAGAAATTGACCAGAGGACTGAGCACAACAGACAGTAGAACTGCACATGAGCAAACATGCATGCGGAAATGTACAAGAACAACATAGTCAAGTGATGGTGAGGCATACACAAGCAACACAAGGGGGCAGCTGACATCAAAGTGAATAGGTGTACACTGTAAGAGTGGACATGGCATGAGTGTACCATACACAAAGAGAGGGAGTGCTGACTCACACCTCAAGGACTCTGAAACACAGATAGGGGATGGCAAAACACCGCACACCACATGTCACAGTGGAGGTAACAAAGCACCATGTGACAGCAATGCATGAGAAGATCACACACACAAAGTCAGTGTGGTTGAACAGGTATGTACAGTGAGTACAAACAGTATCAACACACATGGCTGCCCAACAAAACAAAACCCAGACTTGCCATGCACACACCCAGCATACACACAATTCGCACAAGCAACAAGTAGAAGTCAGCCACATCTGCAAGGACACGCCAACACACTGCACAGTGCACAACATACAACTCACACATGTGCACACAATCCCAGTGCAGGACCATACAAACAACAGCCAAACTACTCATGGGTGGCATGTGTGTAGATACCATCGCAGGGCCACACACACATCAATACACCCAACAAAGTCACCCCCTTTATACTGCACACTACTTGCCCAGCCAAGTGCACATGTTGAAAGTAACCACTGTGACCAGGATGACAGAGCATCACAAGATGAGCACACACCTACACTGCTGGGAACACATGAAAGCAAAAACACACATACTTGATGACCCTGGCCAGCCTGTCTGCAATCTTGTGGATAGAATCCCACTATGTGCTGGCAGTGCCCCAAAAGCAGACATGTGAACAAGATAGACATCATGAACAATGAATGAATAGGATAACAGTATGTCATCTAACCCCCACATCATTGCACCCACGAGTATCAGAGTCAGGAAGAAGTGAAGTCCCTGTCACCCCAGCAAAAGTATAACAAGTGATACAAGCTATTGACAAAGTCGAAGTGGCACACAGAGCATGTGGCATAGTAATCCATATACACACAGTAATAAATTCATTCAGTAAGGACACAGACAAAACTGACAACAGGAGCAACTGTCTTTATTCACATAATGCACAGATAGGCACCAAGATCAGTGAAGGTCAAGTCACAAAATGCACAGTGTGAATGTGAGAATCTGCACAGGCAAGGGGTAAACAGCAAGGCCAGTAGCCAGTCCAAGGGGCAGAGTGAGACCATGAGAAGCTGCACAGGCAAGGGGTAAACAGCAAGGCCAGTAGCCAGTCCAAGGTGCAGAGTGGGACCATGAGAAGCTGCACAGGCAAGGGGTAAACAGCAAAGCCAGTAGCCAGTCCAAGGTGCAGAGTGAGACCATGAGAAGCTGCACAGGCAAGGGGTAAACAGCAAGGCCAGTAGCCAGTCCAAGGTGCAGAGTGAGACCATGAGAAGCTGCACAGGCAAGGGTTAAACAGCAAGGCCAGTAGCCAGTCCAAGGTGCAGAGTGAGACCATGAGAAGCTGCACAGGCAAGGGGTAAACAGCAAGGCCAGTTGCCAGTCCAAGGTGCAGAGTGAGACCATGAGAAGCTGCACAGGTAAGGGGTAAACAGCAAGGCCAGTAGCCAGTCCAAGGTGCAGAGTGAGACCATGAGAAGCTGCACAGGCAAGGGGTAAACAGCAAGGCCAGTAGCCAGTCCAAGGTGCAGAGTGAGACCATGAGAAGCTGCACAGGTAAGGGGTAAACAGCAAGGCCAGTAGCCAGTCCAAGGTGCAGAGTGAGACCATGAGAAGCTGCACAGGTAAGGGGTAAACAGCAAGGCCAGTAGCCAGTCCAAGGTGCAGAGTGAGACCATGAGAAGCTGCACAGGCAAGGGGTAAACAGCAGTGAACGACAAGGCCAGTGGGCAGGACAAAGTGCAGAGTGAGACCATGAGAAGCTGCCCAGGGAATGTCTGCGACTGTCCCCTGCCATGTGCAGCCACATAGTCTGGGGTGTCACGATGGCCAGCACAGGCACCACTGTGGGAGAGACAGGTGTGTGAGCTAAACCAACATTCAGACTTGCCTGTCAGTTGGACTTGGAGCTGTATGTGTGTGGGGCTCCGTTGGAGCACTGGACTGATGGGAGAGAGGCCCAGCTCTGGGCAAGCTATCAGTGCTTATGTGACCCAGAGGGCTGCTCGGACCAGGTGGGGTAGTGGCACGTGGAGGTGGAGTCATGCTGCGTTGAAACTCAGTGGGGGTGGGAGACTGTGTAGGGCTGCCTCTCCACTTCTTGGAGATTCTCAATGGCTTGCCTGTCTGTGGATCAATGGGTAGTGGTGTCGGAACAACAGGCACCCTCAACACCAAGGCTGCAGCAGATGCAGACGTTGGTCCTCCCTCTGGGGATGTGCTGGATCCAGCATGACGTTTCGCCTGGCCTTGCCTCAGCCCATTCATCCCCTGTCTACCAGGTACTACCCCTACAGTGCCCTCCTTTCCAGACTTCACTGGGCTTGCTTTGGGAGTGGAGGTACTGGGTGATTCAGCCTTGGAGCCCTTCTTATGTGTTGACTTGGCAGGCACTACCATATCAGTGGACACGGAAACTGTATGCTTGCCTTTTCGAGACACCTTTGGGACAGTAGAGTCCTTGTCTGGGGATGGCTCTAGGACATGTGACCCTGAGGTCTGTTTCCTGGATTTCTGTGCCTTGTAGTCGCCTGAGGGTGTTCTTTTGTTGCGCTCTGGGGTGGCTTTTGTCTTCTGTGGGGATGGTGTTTGTGGCCTGGAAAGCATGGGCTGCTCCTGCAGTGTACTACGTGTGCTGTACCGAGATCTTGCGGGTTGTGGACTGGAGCCACTATCGTCAGACGGGCCCACAGGCATGTATGTGGACAGAGGGACTGAAGCTGGACTACAAGACTGTGCCAGTTGAAGGGCTGCAGTTACTTTGGATGACAGTGACTGGACAGTGTGGTGCAGCCCACCCACGTCGGAGTGTATGCCCTCCATGAAAGCCAGCATCTGTGACAATTTCTTATTGTGATCTATGAATGCATTTAGGAGGGCTGTCTGGCCTACACACATTTGCAGCAAAAGCTCAACAGACTCAGCACTGATGGCAGCAGGTGGGACAGGGGCAGGGGCAGCGGTGCCCGGGGTGAAGGACACTCTTCCCCTCTTACTGGTACGGACACGGGCAGCACCAGAGGAAGTGGCTGGGAGGGTGGGCACTGGATGCTGTGTGGTGGAAGAGGAGGCAGAGTCCCCACCCCCTGTGCCCACCAACATGGTTGCGTCACTGCTGGCATCAGATGACGTAGAAGTTTACATCTCGGGCAGTGATTCCTCCAGCAGACTCCTGTCCCCCTCCTCGGCGCTGGTCACATCTGTGTCACTGGCCTCATGTGCAGCTGTTCTGCTTGATTCCCCACCACTGGTGTCCATCCCTTGTTCCTCTGTGACCAGGGGAGATGCTGCATGAGGGATAGAGAAGTAGGGTCAGTCCAGTGGCAGCAACAGGACAAACATATGCAAGCAAAGCAACATGGGGGATGACTCATTGTACATGCACCAGTACACACTGTGCAATAACCCTGTGTAAACACACCCTTGTCATGCAAACATGGTGTGTAGACTACAAAATCAGGCAGAAGTAATCCATGTGATGAGCAGCCAGCACATCATCCTGCATGTGGCTCCGTTCACACACTAACACATTTATCCCTTACACATATCCACACATCCAGAAAGCCATTGAAATGCCCAGTCCATGAACTCACACAGTAAGTACAGGTAGGCCATATGCATGACAGTTGCACCCAGCCATCGCATCACACTACCCACATCACATCACAGCACAGGCGCGGCACACACGCAGCCTCTCACAGCCAAAGTTATCCTCCCCGAATACTCAGTCCTATTTTGCTGCTGATGCTCCTTCAAGCGTGCTTCCAACTCAGGCTGTGTCACCTTCAAGATGTGTAACATCACTGGTGTCATGCTGCGCCGTGACAACCTGCCACTGCGAGGGAGCAGCCCCAGTGTCATCTCCGCAACCTGCTTTGCCAGTCGTGCAATGTCGTTCCACCTCTTGTGGCAGTGGCTGCGCCGGCGGTTTGAGACTCCCAGAGCCCGCACCTTAGTCGCAATGGCCCTCCACACAGCCTTACGCTGGTGTACTTTGCGCTGCATGAATGTAAGACAAGAGGGGGAAAACATCAGTGACACCGTGTCATGTAACATATCTCAGTACAGTAGCGTGATACTGACTCATCCCCAAACCACACATATGTCTTTCAGAGACAGGAAGACATCTCACAGGGTACATTAGCATGTGAGAAACACACGTTAATGCATGCAGGCGTGATGGGGGACGCAGTACCTGCACATCTCATACACAAGCAGGGTGCCAGCACACACCCCATTTGTAGTTTGCCCACATCTACTGTCATTTCCAGCTAGCTAGAACAGGACATACGTCACAAATTCGAAATGTCTTGGGTGTGAGACTCACTGTGTCCCACACTGCACAGGCCTCAAAATATTTGCAACGTGAATACCTCCCTGTGTCATGTATGTCACAGTGAAGGACATGTTCTCACATACTCACCCCCATCTCACAGGGCCAGTTGTGTGCAATGTACGGCTCTGAAATGGCTCATTCATGTAGAGTCCTGCATAAAAAACACACGTGTCACTTAGGACAGCCATTGATGTGTCTTTTGTCACATTGGGTGTTGTCTGGGCATGCCAGGTAGCCTCACATTGAGATGGATGACAGGGACCATCTGAGATATTCACACAAACACTCGTAGTCTTGATTCATGCATTGTCAACTTACTGCTTCACTGTATGGTTGACAAGTACACACATGTCCCTCCAAACTACATGTGTAGGCAGGTTAACGTGTGGAGTAGGGTACAACCCCCTTCACCCTAGGAAACAGCATGTTAGGCACTGCATGACCCAACCCCACACTCACAGGCACAAACTGCATCTGACCAACTACATGTGTCCACCCCCTGCACACTAACCCCCACTGTTGAGTTCTTACCATGACATTTGGGGCACCATATAGCCTTGGGTACTGTGTGAGCACCTCGTCCACCAGGAGCTCCAGCTCCTCGCTTGTGAAGGGAGTGGCACGGATCTTCTCAGTCCTTGCCATCACTGTGGACATGAGACGGCAGTGGCAGCAGTGGATGGTGGGGGCTCCCAGGCAGAAGTCCCTGGAGGCAGCTGTGGGTGGTGGGGGCTCTCAGGCAGCAGTCTCTCGAGGCAGCAGTGGGCAGTGGGGGCTCCCAGGCAGCAGTCCCTGGAGGCAGCAGTGGGTGGTGGGGGCTCTCAGGCAGCAGTACCGGGAGGCAGCAGTGGGCGGTGGGGGCTCTCAGGCAGCAGTCCCTGGAGGCAGCAGTGGGTGGTGGGAGCTCACAGGCAGCAGTCCCTGGAGGCAGCAGTGGGTGGTGGGGGATCTCAGGCAGCAGTCCCTGGAGGCAGCAGTGGGTGGTGGGGGCTCTCAGGCAGCAGTCCCTGGAGGCAGCAGTTAGTGGTGGGGGATCTCAGGCAGCAGTCCCTGGAGGCAGCAGTGGGTGGTGGGGGCTCTCAGGCAGCAGGCTCTGTGAGCAGTGGAAATGTGGGGCTACCTCCCACACATATATGGCCCCCTGCAGTCGTTTCAGTGTTCATGAGCTGCTGCAATTGGTGTTCCAGGTCAGCCTTTTTCAAATGCATCCAATGTCCGCCTCCATGCACGCAGAGCACGCCTACCGCGATTTTCAAACCTGGCATCATGCTACCACGATGGAGCTCCCCATTGGCTGTAAGGGCATGATCCATGGCGGTGTCACACCGCCGGAGCACTTCGGACGCTCCCGCGGTGGTGCATCTTTCATATGCATACAATGTCCACCTCCGCGGAGCACGTCTACCATGATTTTCAAACCTACCCCACACTCACAGGCACAAACTGCATCTGACCAACTACATGTGTCCACCCCCTGCACACTAACCCCCACTGTTGAGTTCTTACCATGACATTTGGGGCACCATATAGCCTTGGGTACTGTGTGAGCACCTCGTCCACCAGGAGCTCCAGCTCCTCGCTTGTGAAGGGAGCGGCACGGATCTTCTCAGTCCTTGCCATCACTGTGAACATGAGACAGCAGTGGCAGCAGTGGATGGTGGGGGCTCCCAGGCAGAAGTCCCTGGAGGCAGCAGTGGGTGGTGGGGGCTCTCAGGCAGCAGTCCCTCGCGGCAGCAGTGGGCAGTGGGGGCTCCCAGGCAGCAGTCCCTGGAGGCAGCAGTGGGTGGTGGGGGCTCTCAGGCAGCAGTCCCGGGAGGCAGCAGTGGGCGGTGGGGGCTCTCAGGCAGCAGTCTCTGGACGCAGCAGTGGGTGGTGGGGGCTCACAGGCAGCAGTCCCTGGAGGCAGCAGTGGGTGGTGGGGGATCTCAGGCAGCAGTCCCTGGAGGCAGCAGTGGGTGGTGGGGGCTCTCAGGCAGCAGTCCCTGGAGGCAGCAGTGGGTGGTGGGGGCTCTCAGGCAGCAGGCTCTGTGAGCAGTGGAAATGTGGGGCTACCTCCCACACATATATGGCCCCCTGCAGTCGTTTCAGTGTTCATGAGCTGCTGCAATTGGTGTTCCAGGTCAGCCTTTTTCAAATGCATCCAATGTCCGCCTCCATGCACGCAGAGCACGCCTACCGCGATTTTCAAACCTGGCATCATGCTACCGCGATGGAGCTCCCCATTGGCTGTAAGGGCATGATCCATGGCGGTGTCACACCGCCGGAGCACTTCGGGCGCTACCGCGGTGGTGCATCTTTCATATGCATCCAATGTCCGCCTCCGCGGAGCATGTCTACCTTGATTTTCAAACCTGGCATCATGCTACCACGATGGTGCTCCCCATTGGCTGTAAGGGCATGATCCATGGCGGTGTCACACCGCCGGAGCATGGAGAGCGCTACCGCGGTGGTGCATCATTCAAATGCATCCAATGTCCGCTTCTGCGCATTCGGAACACGCCTACCGCAATTTTCAAACCTGGCATCATGCTACCGTGATGGAGCTCCCCATTGGCTGTAAGGGTATGATCCATGGCGGTGAGACACCGCTGGGACCCCGTGGTAGCTACCGCGATTTGTGTGGCATACAGACACATGGGGCACCGCGGATTGGCCGGTGGAGCATGCCAACCACCATTTGGGCATGGCTCCATGGCTGTCACTACCGCACTTGTGTTGTGGGTATAGTTGGGGTCACACCGCTGCTGCCAGGCGGTAGCTGACGCCATTTGTGTGGCATACTGACACATGGGGCACCGCGGATTGGCTGGCGGAGCATGCCAACCGCCATTTGGGCATGGCTCCATGGCTGTCACTACTGCACTTGTGTTGTGGGTATAGTTGGGGTCACACCGCTGCTGCCAGGCGGTAGCTGACACCATTTGTGTGGCATACTGACACATGGGGCACCGCGGATTGGCAGGCGGAGCATGCCAACCGCCAAACTCAGCTATGTAGATGCCTATCCCTACCGCCAGTGTGACTTGTGCATCAGAAGACACACTGGCGTTGGTGTACTACATCTACAGTGTTTAAGATGGCGGTTGGCATGCTCCACCACCAGAATGGCAGACGCTGTGGCCGTTTTCTACGGCGAGGCATCCGCATCACTTTGGTGACTGTGCGTAATTGTGTGTGTGTTGCACGTTTAAGGCACCTACGGACACATCATGCTGTGTCAATATCAATAGTCATGTCTGGAATTTGTACAGTGGACAATTGCATTCAATATAGTCACTGAATGTCATTGAGATGGTCTATTGTCAAGAAGGACAGCCTTTACGTAAAGTCTGACACCAGAGCCCGCACTGTAATCCATACATTTGTACAAAATGTGAATTGAATGTAGCCCCAAATGCATATCTGTGCCCCAATTTTAGCCTACATTTCATATTTGCACTCATGATGTAACACTCTGCAAATGCTTTTCATTATCTGTCACTGCCAGACTGTGAATTTTAGTTGGCAGCAGATATGGCCTGTCGACTGCTGACAGTGTGTCTTGGCACATGCTTGTTAATTCTGTATGTGTTTGTCTCCGACCTTGTGTGCGTTTTGCCAAGATTACAGGTCATTCTGGATGACTTTGCCACATTGTGTAGTTGATGCGTCCCCTGTCATGATTGCACAAGAAGGTGTGGCAGTTACAGCATCCATGTGTATGCCAGCAGTGTCTCACACGTGTCCTGTGCCATATACCCTCAGTGCTGAGTACACAGGAGCATGACATGTAACAATTGGCATTCACACTTATGGTTTCAACATTGGTTGTATGCAGTGTGCAGATTGAGTACAGATGTACGTTGATTGTTTTGGCGAGGTGTCACATATGTCTTGTGCTGTATGCTTTCAGTGATGCCAGTCAAGGTTGGCACGGTGACAGGTAGGACAGTACGATTTGGTGGCCATCTGATAGTGTGTTGCACTGATGTGTCCCCTTTCATCTCACCTAGGAGACGACCTAATGTGTACCGTCCTAACACCCTGCTGGCTGACATGGATGCTATTGTCGTCATACGCAGATTCTGTCTTGACAGGGCCAACCTACAGGACCTATGTGCTATGTTGGAGCCACACCTGCGTCCCTGACGTACATATCCAACTGCACTCACACCAACTGCAAAGGTGATGGCATTCCTGCATTTTCTGGCTACTGGTTTTTTCCAGAACACTGTGGGCATCACAGGGGGGATGTCCCAAACAGCAGTCAGCATGGTGTTACGTGATGTCCTGTTGGCCATGATGCGGCACAAGCACAGATTTATACATTTCCCCAGGAGGCATGAATTGGTGGATGTCAAGGCAGAGTTTTATGCGCTTGGACACATCCCTAATGTGGTTGGTGCAATAGACTGCACACATGTTGGGCTACTTCCACCACAGACACTGGAGGACATATACCGGAATCGGAAGCATTCACATTCCATCAATGTGCAGGTGGTGTGCCAGGCCGATTTGATTATCTCCCAAGTCTGTGCCAAGTTTCCAGGGTCAGCACATGATTCGTGCATCATGCGCAACAGCATTGTGCCCCGGCTGATGAACAATCTGCTACCCGAACGTGCATGGATTGTGGGTGTGTACAACGAGTCAAGTCTTGTGTTGTTCGTGTGCTATGCTATCCTCGGCCAGATTACATATACTCAATCTGTATGTCTGTTTCACACCTAGTTGACTCTGCATAGCCCAACGGACCGTGGTTGCTGAGCCCACTCCGCAATCCCAGGTCACCAGCTGATGTACGGTACAACAACACGTCGGGTGGTGGACGAACATTTGGACTCCTTAAAACACGTTTTCGCTGCCTTGACAAGACCGGAGGTGTTCTGCAGTACTCACCGGCAAAGGTGTGACAGATGGTGGTGGCATGCTGCATGCTACACAACTTGGCCTTGTGGAAGCAAATACCCTTGATCGTGGATGATGATGACCAGCCACAGCCCCCACCTGCAAACCCCCAAATGTCAAGTGACGATGATAGTGGAGAGGAGGAAGCTGTAGAGCAGTGTCAGCAGATCATCAACAACTACTTCACTTGAAGGTGAGTGACAATCTACAACGTGGCCGTTGTCTGTTGATGTTGTGCGTGAGGGATAGGTCTATGTGAGCTTTGTGTCTGCAGCATGTTGTTGAGTCGGTGCTGGTTACAAAGGTTTTGGGAATAGGGTAGTTTGTCACAGCTACTTGTGGTCTATGTTGGTACTGTTGTCCATTGTAATGTTTGCAGAGTGGAGTACCTTGAAGACAAGTCTTGTGTGATGTTTGAAGGGCAACCACATGAGTAGCAAATGATATTGTGTTTTCCTAGGTCCCTTCAGCCTCTAATTGCCTGCTTCAGAGCCCAGCTCCTGTGACATTGTAATCATGTGTAATATTTAGCATTCTGTGATAAACATGGAGCAGAGACAACTAAATTGGTGCTTGAATAGTGTGTATTTGCAATGGTTATCGGTGAGTGTTGAGTGGATATTCACATGAATGTGAATGGTGGGTCAAAATTCTGTCATGGATGGCAGATGAGACAATGGAGTATACCCAACATTGATTTGGTAACACAGTCCAACAGACAGATGACATTTCCATGCCAGTGTGGGTGAGGATAGTATGAAAGATGAATGTCAGGGGGAAGAGGTGTGCCATCATGGCTGGCTCCTTGACTGTCGTTTGTCATGTGCTTTGCCACGGGATGCTCCCAAGGTTTTCTTTGGGCGTCCCCTTGATCTTTTGGCAGGGGGGGCCACAAGTTCTGGGTCAGGGTAGTCTGAGGAGTCACCCCTCTCCGTGACCGCAGGGGAGGATGTGGGACTGTCAACATGCGGACCACCAGAAGAAGGTTGGAGGTGTTGTTGTTGCTAAAGGCCGGTCGCGCAAGAAAGCTACTAGCTGGCCCAGGAGGTCCACAATTTGGCCCATGCGGTCCACAAGTTGCCCCATGCGATTGTCAATGGACTGCAGCATGTGCTGTTGGTCATGAGCATCTTGCTGGGTGTAGTAGAGTAGGATCTGCACTTATGTTGCCCCCACATGTTTTCTGATGTTAACACTGGTTTCTGGCTATAGTCTGGCTGGGACCCTGTTAATCAGGGCCCAGCCTCTCTGTTCTCTCTAAACAACTTGGAGTGCATAATAGATACACTAGTGATTGGATACTGTGGTACCTTATGACCCCCTAGTATATGGTACCTTAGGTACCAAGGGCATAGGTACTTCACAGGACTACAAGGGGCTGAAGCATGTATTATGCCACCCCTGGGAAGCAGACTAAATCTGACACCACAGGTCTGCTACTGCAGCCTGGGTGAGGTAGTGTTAGCACTCCTCACTGAGATATAGGTTCACTATATCTCTACCTACAAACACATATAAACCTATCAGTCACCCCTAAGGCAGGCCCTATCAATCCTGAGGGCAGGGTGCTTGGTTTCCATGTGAGGGGGTTCCTCTGCCTGAGCAGGGCCCCTCTGCAGCTCTCAGAGTCTATTTTCTGTGGCTGTTGGTGGATGCGGTTAAATCATATACTCTTAAGTGCATTATAACCTCGCGGTAAATGCTAACTCTGGAATGACTGCATCAAAACATGTCGTGTTTGGTGTCAACCGCTTTGGAATCATACCCCCACACCAGTAACTGGTGTGGGAGTATGATCCCACCCTTCTAGAGGGATAGACATGTACCAACTGTGGAAACACTGTAGAGCCCTGGCATCACAAAATGGATGCCACCAATCACAGACACTGGGCTGCCCTCCTGCTGCTGACCGAAACTCGCAGTGGAGGAGGCCCAACAATAGGCATCCTGTCACAGGGAGGTGTAACCACCTTCCAGACAGGATTTAGTGTATTGGGGCTGGGTGGGTGCACTTCTAGAGTGCTTTGAAGTCCTGCATTGGGGGAGCAGTAGGCTCCTCTGTGCATATGCCAGCTCAAACCGGTTCAGGGGCTACCAGCCCCTGCTCTGGCGCGAAACTGGACAAAGGGAAGTGGGTGTAGCCACCCACTCCCCTGACCCTCCCATAGGTGGGGTCATAGAGCTAGTCCCTCCCTTCCTTTCAGTATAAGTTAGGGAACCGTTGCCATTGCAAACTAGATATCCCTGGACGACGCTCTGAAAAAGAATCCTGGACCTTCGACATTCCACTACCTTTGGAAGACTGAAGAATCTCCCTTGGAGTCACGGAGTAACTCCCCTGCTTGGCAGGCACCAAAACTTTGCATCAACGGTCGCAAACTTTCCCGCTCCTGCCGGAGTCCGAAGTCCCTGCAGCCCTGGAAGTGGATTTCCTGACTTCTCTACGGCCACCGTGAGTCCCCAGTGACGCTGAGGCAAGTGGACCCCATGAGTGACGAGGAACAGCAATACCCGGGTACCGTGCACTATTGTCAAGTGCAACCCATTCACGATGTTCTACGAACTTGTGCATTGGACCACGTGTGGTCCAAGCCTCCAGCAGGATTTCCTCTGAGGTTCAGAGGCCTACCTCGTCCCGAGTGACCGTGGGCTCCTGGTGAGTGAAAAAAAAATTTAACAAAATGAACAAATAAATGAAATAATTTTGTTTTTTACACCGTGGTCTGTGGTTGTTGTTAAAATTGTGGACATATTGCCCTTTTGAAAGAATTAGCGTAGGAAGTTTTGTGTTTTATGTAGTACATTTATCCCTGTATCCTTCCACGCTCATGAACTCTATCAGGGTCCCTCTTCCGTAGTTCCTTCAGTTCTCCTGGTGAGTGAATCCTTCCGAGGTGTCTTTGCGATCCCTTGCCGGTGGGCTTGTGAGTCCCCTGAAGATTTTTCTACAATTACAAAGAGCTCCTCTGGTTGCTCCAGGCCTGCCCTGACTTACCCTCACTGGGTGAGTCCCTCAGACCTTGCTGGTCTGCACCGCTGACTTTTTACACTTTCCACAAGACTTGGTGTTGCCAAGGATTGTTGGCTCCAGTGTGGTCGCCGACACCGCAGTAAGCTGCAGACTTTGTGAGACACACCGAATCCAGCTCCTGGTTGTCGTCGACGCCTTCTGGACCTCATGGCTGAAGAGTCACGACACCCGTGATCACCTGAAATCACCCGACGACTGTGGGCATCCATCTTCCTTGCCCCGGGTCACTACCAAGTGACTTTGAACACTATCCCCTCTGGTTTCAGGTCTTCCTTCTTCTGAATAAAGCCTTGGATTCCACCGGACACTTCTCCTGTCTTCACAAGCAGCAAGTCTTCTTTGGCCCCCATTGAAAACGACGCCGCAACCCGACACCAAAAGACACCTATGCACCCGGCTTCCCTGGGTGAGGTAACTTCAGCACTACGGTGCTCCTGTATTTGTTGGCTCTAGAGCTACTTACCCTGTAAGTGACTTGCTTGTAGACTCTCCCAGAGTATCCTAAAACTTTAAAATTCCAACTGTGACTTGCTCCTTTGAAGTCAATTGGGATCCGCGGCTGTGTTCTCACATTGCATGCTTCTCCCGTGGGTCCTTTACTTACCTGCCTTGGGTGGATTAGTGAGGCCCCTGTGCTTCTGAAGGCCCTAGGCCTTGTCCCCTCGCAAGTCGATCTTCCTAAGTCTCTTTTTTAGTATATGGTCTGGTACGCCCCTAGGGCCCCAGCCATATTTGTGCTTAACTTGTTGTGAACTGTTGTTTTTTTGCATATGTTCCTGACTTCTAATCTCATAAAGAGATTAATAGAGTGTGTTAGAGATAAATACATATATATTTTATATATATACCTGTGTGGTGTTCTTTCATTTAGTAATTCAAGAGATTATAAGGTAAAACAAGCTGCTTTACATTCCTCTAAAGACTTAGCCTGAAGGCTGCTCTCCACAGCTACCACTAGGATAGCTTTCTTTAAAAGGTTGTCTTAAACCTATCTACCATAAGAGTCGAATTGTACTGGTGCAAGGTGGCCACTTTAACTAGTGACCAGCATATACCAGGCCAACTTCTCACACTGGGCCTGGAGCACTTGTCCCTGTGCCTATTCATATGCCCCAACAACTCTTGTGATGTATGCCAGGGATTCTGTCCCAGGCTCCAATTGGCTTGGTGTACCACTCAGCCTCCCACCGGACCTGCTGTCATGACCCCGTTGCCTCACCATTGTCGCCGCCTGCGCTTCTCCATGACCTCTGTAGTTGTTGGTGTGGGTTGGTTGTCCTCTCTGGCAGGGCGAGTGTTGCAGGGAGCTGTAGTGGTGGTAGTGGTGGTGGTGGTGGTGGTAGCATAGGTTGTTCCGGTAGGGATCAGCATTGATGTAGTTGCTGAGGGGGGGTGGTCAGTGGGGGCCTGGGACAGATTGCGCCCTGGCACACCAGATGGTCCGGCTTTGTCCTCCACATCCTCTGTATCCGGTGAGCCATCGTCAGAGTGTCCATGTTCCGGGGGAGGAGACTGACTGCAGGTTGATGTTCTCGTCTTCAGCAGTCAGTTGTTGGTCACCTGTGGGACAGTGGGGAGATGGTCATTGACTTACACACCTGAAGCTTGCTGTGTTTCATGTCTCTTATAGAGATGTTCTGCTGTACAAATTTTAGTATTTCACACGTTGTATTTTTGCACAGTGATGTGTGGCATGCCATGATGTTGAGTGACAATCATTGTTTTCCACGGTGTGACTTGTGATTGGATTCCATGCCCCACGTGTACATTTTCTAGTTACAATGTGAGGATGTCATCTGACAACTGCCATAACTCCAGCCTGATGTGGTGCATGTTTGTTCATTACCCTGCCTGGCAGCCATTACAGGTGCACATGTACTAGCCATTGTCATCTCATGCATACCGTTATCATGTCCTGTGCTTGTATTTCTTCATAGTACATACCATGCTTGTTTAGTTTCCACCTGATCCTTCATGTTCAGCAGCCATGGAAGTTACAGATGACAATCTGGGCAGGGCATGTCTGGTCACCAATTTGCTTACACAGATGTTATGGTGAGTCAGAGTTCTTTTAATGTCACAGTTACGTACCCTTAGCTGTATGCATTCTGTAATTGGATATGTTGTTTGGGTGTAGTTTCTTGTTCAGTGAGGCCTTGTGTAGTCATGGCGCAATGCTTTTCATGAGGGCTGATGGGATGCATGCAATATCTGCTTACCTGGCAATTTCTGTTCTTTTGGTGGACTTTCAAACACATGCTTCTGGGTGGGGTGTTGTGCTCCATCCTGCTGAGGGGTGGGACAGGGGAGCATGGTGGGAGTTGTGGTGCTGGGGCCCAAGGCACATTGTCCCTCCCTGTGAAGATGGCTACCTACCTGTTAGGTGAGGGGGAACCATACAATGGCTGCCACATGCTTCTGGGTGGGGTGTTGTGCTCCATCCTGCTGAGGGGTGGGACAGGGGGGCATGGTGGAAGTTGTGGTGCTGAGGCCCAAGGCACATTGCCCCTCCTTGTGAAGATGGCTACCTACCTGTTAGGTGAGGGGGAACATACAATGGCTGCCACGTGCTTCTGGGTGGGGTGGGACAGGGGGGCATGGTGGGAATTGTGGAGCAGCCTCCCTAGCCCAAACAGTCCTCCCTGTGAAGATGGCTACCTACCTGTTAGGTGAGGAGGAACCATACAATGGCTGCCACGTGCTTCTAGTTGGGGTGGGACAGGGGTGCATGGTGGGAATTGTGGAGTAGCCACCCCTAGCCCAAACAGTCCTCCCTGTGAAGATGGCTACCTACCTGTTAGGTGAGGAGGAACCATACAATGGCTGCCACATGCTTCTGGGTGGGGTGTTGTGCTCCATCCTGCTGAAGGGTGGGACAGGGGGGCATGGTGGGAGTTGTGGAGCAGCCCTCCGTAGCCCAAACAGCCCTCCCTGTGAAGATGGCTACCTACCTGTTAGGTGAACGGGAACCATACAATGGCTGCCACATGCTTCTGGGTGGGGTGTTGTGCTCCATTCTGCTGAGGGGTGGGACAGGGGGGCATGGTGGAAGTTGTGGTGCTGAGGCCCAAGGCACATTGCCCCTCCTTGTGAAGATGGCTACCTACCTGTTAGGTGAGGGGGAACATACAATGGCTGCCACGGGCTTCTGGGTGGGGTGTGACAGGGGGGCATGGTGGGAATTGTGGAGCAGCCTCCCTAGCCCAAACAGTCCTCCCTGTGAAGATGGCTACCTACCTGTTAGGTGAGGAGGAACCATACAATGGCTGCCACGTGCTTCTAGTTGGGGTGGGACAGGGGTGCATGGTGGGAATTGTGGAGTAGCCATCCCTAGCCCAAACAGTCCTCCCTGTGAAGATGGCTACCTACCTGTTAGGTGAGGAGGAACCATACAATGGCTGCCACATGCTTCTGGGTGGGGTGTTGTGCTCCATCCTGCTGAAGGGTGGGACAAGGGGGCATGGTGGAGTTGTGGAGCAGCCCTCCCTAGCCCAAACATCCCTCCCTGTGAAGATGGCTACCTATCTGTTAGGTGAGGGGGAACCATAAAATGGCTGCCACGTGCTTCTGGGTGGGGTGGGATAGGGGGGCATGGTGGGAATTGTGGTGCTTGTTGTCTGGACACGTAGGAGTCAGTTGATGTTGGCTACCTTTGTGGTGTATCAAGTTGTGACGAGGTTACATCTGGGAGATCTGTTTTGGATGTTGTGGTGTGCAATAATGAACTTGGGCCTAGGAGGGGTAGGTTTGTAGTTGGGCAGGGCAGTCCATAGCAGTCTGATGGTATACATTTGTTTGGGGGAGTGGAAGCTGGTAAGTCCCAGTTATTCCTTCAAGACTCTCTGGGTACAGGATGGCAAGCACCTTCTCCTTGGTGGAATGGGAGGGCCTCCGCCAGTCCTGTCAGCCAGCTCACGGTTCTTGGCCCTCTTCTTCTTGACCATGGTCTTCAGGTCATGCCACCACTTCTGTATTTCCTGCTTGTTGAGGGGGGGGGGGGTCCCTACTGCATTCACCTTGCTCACTATCCTCACCCACATTTGGGTTCTGGTGGCTAATGGTGTCTGTTGGACCATGTTACCATAGAGTTGTGGTTCCACTCGGATTATCTCATCTACCATTACTGACAGATCTGTGTCTGTGAATTTTGGCATGTTTTGAGGTGCCATGGTGTGTGCTGTGCTGATGTATTGGGGTGCAGTTGTGATGGTGGTGTGGGTGGTGTAGGTTGTGTGTGTGGTGGTGGTGGTGTGATGTGTGCAGGTTTGGCTCTCCTTTGTTCTCTGGTGTGTGTTCCTTCTGCTGTGTAGTTTCACAAAGGATTGTGGTCAGGGAAGGGGCTGGTTTTGTGTTCAGCTATGTGGGTGTGGCAAGCTGGTGTATTGCTGTCAGGTGTTTTGAGTGGGTTGTCCTGTGATTTGTGGGTTTGATTTTGCCATGGGGGGATGTCAGTGTGCTGTTTTTGGTTACTATGACTGCTGGGCTACTTCACAGCGTGCATTTGGTGGCCTTCTTGTGTTTTTGTTCCCGGCCGCCATTTTTACCACTCCGCAGTGTTGGCTGTGCTGCTGCCCTTCCACCGGCTTTCGCATTCATCACTGTTCGTGACCGCGGCGGTCCGATGCATCGTAACGTACCACTGTGGAAGCGGGGATATTATGATATCACGGAGGCTTACTCCGCACGCATGGCGGCGGTTTGTTTGTTTTCTGCTGTAAATCCGACCGGCGCGTTCGGATTTCCCCTGGCATCGCCGTTTTACGGGTGGTTTTTCTGTGCCTCCTACTGCTGCGGTCGGTTTCTTCGGGCGGTTTATCATAATACGACCAGCGGTTGTGCCGCGGTCCTGGCGGGCAGTGTTTTCCCGCTACCATGGCGGTCGGTGTTTTTTCGGACCGCCATCCTAATCGACCCCATAGAGGGGTCGATTCCGATAGCCGGTCGGACAGCTGTCCGTAGCCTTACCGTGCGACCGACACGTACCCGGAGCTGGTCCGTCCTGTAGAGTAAGTACGATGCGCATCACTGCCAAAAAACACGACCGACATGTAGGCTGTGAATCAAGCCCCATTCTCCGTCCGAGCCGTAACTCCTAAAGATGAACCGAGTCGCCCGGATGCAGTATCCATAGCAGTTTCCAGCATGACAAGTACGATGCGTACTTCCTACGCGCCGGACGGGTCGTCACGTACGGCACGTCACAGCATCCGGAAAACAAGCATATCAGCTACGATTGACGCCACAAATCAATACACGGCTACGAGACGGACCAGCTTGCAGCGGGTACGAGACAGAGCAACAAGCAGCGTGTACGACACAAACACATCATAAATCCCATCGCACAGGTCATACCAGTACTCTACATCTATGACCGGCTCAGGGACCGACGCCGACGGTGCAGGCGGTAAGTCAGACACCTACAACACAAACAAACGACACGTACCCCCAAAATGGCACACACACACAGGGGATCCACATCCTGTGGGGGGGCCACTAACAACAGCCCACCATAGGGGTTGCATGGCCAACACCACTAACACCCCCACCCATAGTGGATCTGTTGCCCATCACTACTGCCACCCCCAATCACAGGGGACCTGTTGCCCATCACGACTGCCACCCCCAGCCATAGGGCTTATGTTGCCCATCCCTACAGCCACCCCTACCCATAGTGGACCTGTTGCCCATTACTACTGCCACCCACACACATATGGCTGATGTTGACCATCACCCCTGCCACCCCCAGCCATAGGGCTTATGTTGCCCATCACTACAGCCACCCCCACCCATAGGGGACCTCTTGCCCATCACTACTGCCACCCACACCCATAGGGCTTATGTTGCCCATCACTACAGCCACCCCCACCCATAGTGGACCTGTTGCCCATCACTACAGCCACCCCCACCCATAGGGGACCTCTTGCCCATCACTACTGCCACCCACACCCATAGGGCTTATGTTGCCCATCACTACAGCCACCCCCACCCATGGTGGACCTGTTGCCCATCACTACTGCCACCCACACCCATATGGCTGATGTTGCCCATCACCCCTGTCACCCCCAGCCATAGGGCTTATGTTTCTCATCACTACAGCCACCCCCAGCCATAGGGCTTATGTTGCCCATCACTACAGCCACCCCCACCCATAGTGGACCTGTTGCCCATCACTACTGCCACCCACACCCATAGGGCTTATGTTGCCCATCACCACAGCCACCCCACCCATAGTGGACCTGTTGCCCATCACTACTGCTACCCACACCCATAGGGCTTATGTTGCCCATCACTACTGCCACCCCCACTCACAGGGGACCTGTTGCCCATCACAACTGCCACCCACACCCATAGGGCTTATGTTGCCCATCACTACAGCCACCCTCACCCATAGTGGACCTGTTGCCCATCACTACTGCCACCCACACCCATAGGGCTTATGTTGCCCATCACTACTGCCACCCCCACTCACAGGGGACCTGATGCCCATCACTACTGCCACCCACACCCATAGGGCTTATGTTGCCCATCACTACTGCCACCCCCACCCATAGTGGACCTGTTGCCCATCACTACTGCCACCCACACCCATAGGGCTTATGTTGCCCATCACTACAGCCACCCCCACCCATAGTGGACCTTTTGCCCATCACTACAGCCACCCCCACCCATAGTGAACCTGTTGCCCATCACTACTGCCACCCACACCCATAGGGCTTATGTTGCCCATCACTACTGCCACCCCCACCCATAGTGGACCTGTTGCCCATCACTACTGCCACCCACACCCATAGGGCTTATGTTGCCCATCACTACAGCCACCTCCACCCATAGTGGACCTGTTGCCCATCACTACAGCCACCCCCACCCATAGTGGACCTGTTGCCCATCACTACAGCCACCCCCACTCATAGTGGACCTGTTGCCCATCACCCCTGCCACCCCCAGCCATACGGCTTATGTTGCCCATTACTACAGCTACCCCCAGCCATAGGATGGGTGATGCAAAACACATCTAGTATACTCCAACATCAGGTATGTCCGCAAAATACATCCCCCCTAACATCATGACAACAGTGTGTAGTCTTTGACACATGCCCACAACAGTGATTATGGCTACGAGCATACAATGTAAGTAACAGCACATCTGTGACCAAAACATGAGTGTGACATACACAAGGCAAGCATCACCATAGCACGGTGGCAATGTAAAAAGAACACCCCCTCACTGTGTAGAACAGAAGTTAAGTGGGGGCTCCCAAAATGCAGCTGCTGCATATAGAGCATTGTGGTGATGGGGACTAAACCCCCCTCATCACAGTGACCAAAAGGTAAGTGTCATCATGGTCAAAGCTGCAAATAACAAACATCATGTATGATCCCTGCTCCCAACACATCAAACACTTCTAGGGCAAACTAGTGGTTGTGTCCCATACACACAGAGATGTGGTGAGGCTAACAGTGCTGTGAAAACATAACACACTCTTGGCCATGTGCAGACAAGCACCACACATGGGGGTTGACAATGCATACAGCGTACAATGACACAACAGCAGAAGTGACCATCACCAAGCATGCACACATCTCGAAAATAGACACACCAATCAAAACAAAATGTGTAGACTGTAGGTGTCAGATCCCAAACTCACATTCCATGCCAGCAATGGCACCCAACAACCAGGATGAATGTGCACAATAATGTGAAATGACTCACAGGGACAGCATGCAAAATCACAGAAACAACATCCAGACAAAGGCTCACAACAGCAATACCAATGCACGGGTGCAGATGCACAAACACAAACAGGCAAACTCACACTGCACATCGGACACAACATGTGTGTGTGTGTCACAGTATCCCCAGGCAACTACACAACACATGAGGGGGGCTGAACCACAGTGACACAGATGTGGACACAGTGCCATACAAAAGTAAACCATCATTGCGACACCCTCAGTGGACAATCAGGTGTTGGGAGATGAGAGGGAGCACAACAGACACATGTGAACACCAACTAACACAGCAAGAGACTGACACACAACACCACTACCCCCAGGGAACAGACATTGGGGTGACACAAGCATGCATGTCACCTCCACTGTGATGCTAAAGGCAGATGTCATACAAACTGGGAAACCCAGACATGTGTCCTGTGCCACAAACGTACATCACATATACACAAACACAAATCACTCAGCATGGCCCCTCATCCATGGACAAACGGGAGCTAGGGGAACACCTATGCAAACATTCACATCAGTCCACCCTCAATACCACACACCCTAAACTGCAACAATGTGTATCTGTGAAGCCCACATGGACAGGTGACATTGCACATGCACCCATTACAAACACAGGAATGTTGGGAGGAACTAAGGTGCACACACACATCACACAAGGACAGTTCACAACCCTGGAGAATGACAGACATACTGCACAGTATGTGGTACATGGCCATGACCTCAAAGTTCATGTAACCTTCAGAATCCCTGCCACAGTCCCAGGACAATGCAGATGCCAAAGAGAAACACAAGGTACACATGCTGACACCTGCCAGCATCGCAGCCATGAACCCGACAAGTGGGAGCAGTCACACACACATACAAATGGCTTAATCACTGAAAACTACCACCTAGGGACAACTACATGATTTAGCAAATAAACAGGTGCCTTGAGGAACCCTGTCTGTGTCCCATCTGTGTCTGACAACATCATCACCACTCAGAACTGACAAATCCCAATGATGATACACCAATTAACAGTAGTGTCATGCACCCACACATCTGGTAGCCCATTGGAAAAGTAGTGGGATGAACCCAGTACCACTCAGCAAGCATCAACAGCAGGAACATATTAAGGGAACACTGTCTGTGTATGAACAGGGATGTTGACACACACACATGCTCATACAACACACACCATGGGCCCAGGCCATGTCACTGGACAACACACTTACTTGAGGGGACACAACTCCTGTGGGAGCCCAGCTGTGCCAAACATATTCACCGCAAGTCCCACTCGTGTCTGCAGAACAATTTGTCAGTCAGCCATCAGTTACCACACAATGAAGGCTCTGGTCACAACAGCCTGGGTACGTGAGTCTCCCCTAAGTCATCTGCACCTACCCAAAACATATGTCTAGCAAGTTGCACAGAGGCCCCAGTTGCTCCTATTACAATGATGCCCACACCTGTAGGTCCAGTGTTGATGAGCACAAAGTATGTGGAAGTGACAAATTGGACAATGGGAAGCACATCATATGTGCAGGGGTGCTAGCCACAGATGTGACCATGCAAGTGAAATGCTCACAGAGAGATGTACACAAATAGTTGATCCTGACACAACCAGGTAGCTGCAAAGGATGACATGGATACCCACCAGAATAGAATACATATCTCATGGACCACAGTGAGTGCCTCACATCAACACATCAGTATTCAACATTGTAAACCAAGCATTACAGGTGCAAGGGCATGTAAAACAACATCAACATAATGTACAGCTAAATCAAGTTCACAGAGATAAAGAAAAAAGCTTTATTCAGCATATTAAAAGTGAAACGTCTGTTATAACAAAAGGCCAATGGCCAGTCCATTTCCAAATGCCAAGGAGTGAACTAGAGTGACAAATTCAGTATATGAAAATCTAAACGTCTGTGCAAACAAAAGGCCAATGGCCAGTCCATGTCCAAATGCCAAGGAGTGAACTAGAGTGACAAATGCAGTATATAAAAATCTAAGCGTCTGTGCAAACAAAAGGCCAATGGCCAGTCCATGTCCAAATGCCAAGGAGTGAAGTAGAGTGACAACTGTTACACCTTGCTTGCCTGCACTGCTAAGGACCGGGGTCATCCCCTCGGAGGGGCATACATGGGGGCAGGTCAGGCACCGCAGGGACAGGATCAGGGCACAGCAGAAGGAGGCAGTGAAGAGGTGGGGGATGCAGGCGAGACACTTGCAACTGCAGTGGAGCTGACTGAAGTGGTGGGTGCTGTCACAACTGTGGGGCACAAGTCAGATGGGGTGGGTGCCGGCACAACTCCAGTGGGCAGGTCAGATGGAGTGGATTGGCTCACCACTGCAGTGTCCAAGTCAGACGGGGTGGTCGTGGACTCCAAAGCAGTGCCTACATCCATGGGAGAGGAATGGGGGACAGGTGAGGTCGGCAGGGCAGGGGGGGACGCGGTCCCCACATCAGTGGCACCAACTGTCTGACCAGGTGTGGAGGAGCAAGTGCTAGGGGGGGGGGGTGGCGTTAGCATTTTGGGGATGGTGTATGTGTGTGTGGGGGAACCCGGGGCAGGGAGTGGCAGAGGAACCTCTGGAGTGGTGGCCTGGGGGATGGAGGACGGAGACTTTGCCTTGGAGCTGCGTGGTGGCGGGGGGGTCTTGCTCTTCTGGCGCCGGGGGACTTGCGTGTGGGCGCCTCTGTCTGACTGCAACTGGGGGAGGGTGTCTGGGTGTGAGGGGCACTCCCTTCTGTGTGTGGGGACTTCCTCTTCCCCTTGTAATCAGGATCTGCAGGGTCGGTGGGGAAGAGGCCAAGGTCACAGAGGAAGAGCTTCTGGGGGGATGGGGTTGCAGGTGAGGCAAGGGAAGGGGGCTGGGAGGGAGAGGTCTTGGAGGACTGCGGAGTGGTTGTGGATGACTGTGTGTGTGTCAGCAAACCAGCCCCTGTGAGTGTGGAATCAGTCCCCTGTGCTTGCTTGTGTGCACGTCTAGACCTTGGTTTGGGGGTTTCTGTGCTTGGGACAGGTAGGGTGCTAGGAATCGTGGGTGGTGCAGGGGTAGGAGAGTGCGGGACTGTTGGAGGAGGGACACTGCTACCGTCAGGGGGGAGGCCACGGACTGATTGGTCCTCTGTAGGGCAGACATGCCCGAGGAAATGCCCTCCATGAATGACACCAGTTGTGTCAACAGACCCGTGTGTGCATGAAGGACCTTCAGCATCGACGTCTGCCCTACATGGATCTGTCTAAGTAAGTCCACAGACTCCTCACTCAGGGCAGCAGGGGACACAGGGGCAGGGTGCGATGCCTGGCACAAAGGGGACATGCTCACGAACACGAGAGCCCACAGGGACCTCTGGGATGGGATCCGATGGGAGGGGGGTGGTGGTGGTGGCGGGGGCGGGGTCAGCCTCACTAGCTGGGGTTTGGGGGCTGCTGTCATCCGCCTCCACAAGGGAGTCATCCTTAGAGCTGCTGTGGCCCTCAGCTGGGGGGGATGGTGCTGACGACTCCTCTGTGTGGCTGCACTCGCCCTCTGTGCCACTGGGTCCACCCGACTCCTCTCCTTCTTTCCCTGTAAGGCTCTGTGGCTCCTCCTGGTCCGTGGAGCTATCCCCTCCTGTGGCCGTGGATGTAACAGAACAACATCAGTGTTGGACTTGGCCCTTTTTGCAGGGTCATCCCTGAACTTTTTGCCTTCCTCCTCTATTTTTTCTGACCTGTTGTTGGCTGTTTTATGACTTTGGGCACTTTACCACTGCTGATCAGTACTAAAGTGCATATGCTCTCCCTATTGTAAATTGATGTATGACTTAGTGATTCCATAATTGACTGATTTGGTTTACTTGTCAGACCCTAGTACAGTGCACTGAGTGTGCCCAGGGCTTGTAAATCCAAATTCTGCTGGTGGGCTTGCAGCACTGGTTATGCCACCCACAGAAGCAGCCTTGTAAAATGTGTCTAAGGTCTGCGATTGCAGAGCCTGCGTGCAGTCTGGTACTGTCATGCTGACCAGGGCCCAACTGGGAAATGAAAGCAGCCCTGGCAAATTTTGCCAGACCAGCCCCGTCCGGTGCGTCGTGAGCGAGCGCAGCAAGCGCGCCCGACCGCCACTAGGGGTGTTTTGGGGGTTCTCCCCCCCCAAGAAAATTTGGGAAAACGACAGACCAAAATGGTGAATTTTACAGCACATTTTTCTTTACATTTTCAAATTGTATCAACTTTCAAAGCACAGTAAATAGTAGATGATGACCTTAAAGAACATCAGGACGAGAGAGGGGGGGAGAGAGTGACAGAGAACGAGAGAGGGACAGGTATAGAGAGAGATTGAGAGGGATAAATAGAGAGCATGTGAGGGAGCCAGAGAGAGGGAGAGAGAGGGAGGGAGGGACGGAGCAAGAGAGGGAGAGAAAAAGGGAGAGAGAGGGGGCGAGAGAGAGTGGGAGGGAGGGAGAAGGAGGGTGAAAGAGAGGGGGCGCGAGAGAGAAAGAGACAGAGAGAGAGAGAGAGGGATACAGAGAGAGAGGGGGGAAAGATGGAAGGAGAGAGAGGAGGGGGAAAGATGGAAGGAGAGAGAGAAAGGGGAGATATGGAAGGAGAGGGAGAAAGAGAGGAGAAAGAGAGGAGAGAGAGAGAGAAGAGAGAGAGAGAGAGAGAGAGAGAGAGAAAGGAGAGAGGGGAGAGAGAAAGGGAAGGAGAGAGAGATATAGAGAAAGACGGAGCAAGAGAGAGAGTGATCACACTGTTGCCTTTTCTGTCCACATTTGTCTTTTCTTCTTCCTTTCATCTCTCTTCCACCTTGATTTTCGCTTTTTGTTTCACTCTCTGTCCCTTCTCTTTGTCCCTTCTCTTTGTCTCTGACCCTTTGTCCTTGCCTTTTTAGGTCGAGGGACCGTCCGGTCTGCCGAAGGCAGAACCGGAAGTCCGGAGATCTTATGATGCTTAGAGTGGCTATTTAGCCCGCCTCTCTTTTTGGCTCTCCTCCATTGGCTGGCTACTTAAACGGAGGCCAGCCATTGGAGGAGAGAGCCGTCCCTCCAAATAGACTCCGTCTTTTTCAGATTCGGGGGCGTGTTCCGTGCTGTTCTTTCCACTTTTTAACCACGCCCTTTTTAGAACAGCAGGAACACACCCTCGAAGCCGAAAAAGTTTTGAAGCTTCCATCCGCCATTTTTTAGCTATCGTCTGGCTGTGAGGATCTTCTTGCTGTTGTGCGTCGAGGACATGAGGAAACTATGCTCCAGGTAAGCCATTTTGTCTGTTTGTTCGTCTCGTGTGCCCCTGATGATCGTCTTGCTCTTTTGCGTCACTGACATTAGTATACAATTTTATAGGTAATGCAATTTTTCTGTGTTTGTACTAATGTGTATTTTTGTTTGGACTTTGTAGGTGTGCTCCGTGTCGTGGCGTCTACATTCTGCTCCTGAGTGTCGTCTTGCTGTTGTGTGTCGCGGACATTAGTACACAATAATATAGGTAATGCATTTTGTCTGATTTTGTATTAATGTGTATTTTTTTTTTGACTTTGTAGGTGTGCCCGTGTCCTGGCGTCTACGTTCTGCTCCTGAGGATCGTCTTGCTGTTCTGCGTCGAGGGCATGATGAAACTATGCTCCAGGTAAGCCATTATTTGTCTGTTTGTTCGTCTCGTCTGCCCCTGATGATCATCTTGCTCTTGTGCGTCGCGGACATTAGTATACAATCTTATAGGTAATGCAATTTTGTCTTTGATTTTGTACTAATGTGTATTTTTTTTGACTTTGTAGGTGTGCCCCGTGTCTTGGCGTCTTCGTTCCTGCATAGACAGCTTTGCCCGTCGTGAATGGACAGCCTTGCGTTTACAGGTAACCCATTTTGACTTTTATTTGTGTCCGCCATTTCTTTGTTTATCGCGTCTTATTGTGAGGATCGTCTTGCTCTTGTGCGTAAGCTATTTTTCCTTTATATTCTTTTATGTGGTGCTGTGACTTGTGACTTATGTGGTGCTGTGACTTGGAGAATACACGTCCGTCTACCGCGACATTCAGGTAAGTTCTTTCTTTAAAAAATAAAACTAGATACAGTTTGTGGTTTGTTATATTTTATAATGTTTTTTCTGTTCTTAAAAAATATTTAGCGGTTAAAAAAAAAATATCCTTAACATTTTTTAGAATTGTTTCGATATTTGTCGAATGTGCTTTTCGCTGCCTTTCATGATTTGGATACGTCAGGGTGGGGCACGTATCTTAGGTAAACGGCAGTTGGGGATATCTTCACGGAAGGTATACAAGTAAGTGCGACATTTTGTTATCTTATTTAGAATGCTTTTTGCTTCTAATGTCATTGGTTTTTGTTTTAAACTGTTTTCTTCGTTTTTGTATACCTTCCGTGTTATTTCCCAACTTCACCGTCTCGTCGGCCATAGACTGCTTTCCCCGGTAACTTCTGTGTGATTGCAGGTAACTTTTTTTGGGTTTTCTGTGTCCGCCATTTCTGTGTTCGTATCGTGTGCTCCTGAGGATCATCTTGCTCTTGTGTGTCGAGGACATTAGGAAACAGTATTCTAGGTAAGCCATTTTGTCTGATTTTGTACTAATGTGTATTTTTTGCTGTTGTGCGTCGAGGGCATGACGAAACTATGCTCCAGGTAAGCCATTATATGTGTGTTTGTTCGTCTCATCTGCCCCTGATGATCGTCTTGCTCTTGTGCGTCGCGGACATTAGTATACAATCTTATAGGTAATGCAATTTTGTCTTTGATTTTGTACTAATGTGTATTTTTTTTGACTTTGTAGGTGTGCCCCGTGTCTTGGCGTCTTCGTTCCTGCATAGACAGCTTTGCCCGTCGTGAATGGACAGCCTTGCGTTTACAGGTAACCCATTTTGACTTTTATTTGTGTCCGCCATTTCTTTGTTTGTCGCGTCTTGTTGTGAGGATCGTCTTGCTCTTGTGCGTAAGCTATTTTTCCTTTATATTCTATTAATGTTCCATTTTTGTTTCTATTTCAGATGTTTATGTGGTGCTGTGACTTGTGACTTATGTGGTGCTGTGACTTGGAGAATACACGTCCGTCTACCGCGACATTCAGGTAAGTTCTTTCTTTAAAAAATAAAACTAGATACAGTTTGTGGTTTGTTATATTTTATAATGTTTTTTTCTGTTCTTAAAAAATATTTAGCGGTTAAAAAAAAAATATCCTTAACATTTTTTAGAATTGTTTCGATATTTGTCGAATGTGCTTTTCGCTGCCTTTCATGATTTCGATACGTCAGGGGGGGGCACGTATTTTAGGTAAACGGCAGTTGGGGATATCTTCATGGAAGGTATACAAGTAAGTGTGACATTTTGTTATCTTCTTTAGAATGCTTTTTGCTTCTAATGTCATTGGTTTTTGTTTTAAACTGTTTTCTTCGTTTTTGTATACCTTCCGTGTTATTTCCCAACTTCACCGTCTCGTCGGCCATAGACTGCTTTGCCCGGTAACTTCTCTGTGATTGCAGGTAACTTTTTTTTTGTTTTCTGTGTCCACCATTTCTGTGTTCGTATCGTGTGCTCCTGAGGATCATCTTGCTCTTGTGCGTCGAGGACATTAGGAAACAGTATTCTAGGTAAGCCATTTTGTCTGATTTTGTACTAATGTGTATTTTTTGCTGTTGTGCGTCGAGGGCATGACGAAAATATGCTCCAGGTAAGCCATTTTTTGTCTGTTTGTTCGTCTCGTCTGCCCCTGATGATCGTCTTGCTCTTGTGCGTCGCGGACATTAGTATACAATCTTATAGGTAATGCAATTTTGTCTTTGATTTTGTACTAATGTGTATTTTTTTGACTTCGTAGGTGTGCCCCGTGTCTTGGCGTCTTCGTTCCTGCATAGACAGCTTTGCTCGTCAGGAATGGACAGCTTTGCGTTTACAGGTAACCCATTTTGACTTTTATTTGTGTCCGCCATTTCTTTGTTTGTGGCGTCTTATTGTGAGGATCGTCTTGCTCTTGTGCGTAAGCTATTTTTCCTTTATATTCTTTTAATGTTCCATTTTTTTTTCTATTTCAGATGTTTATGTGGTGCTGTGACTTGTGAATTATGTGGTGCTGTGACTTGGAGAATACACGTCCGTCTACCGCGACATTCAGGTAAGTTCTTTCTTTAAAAAATAAAACTAGATACAGTTTGTGGTTTGTTATATTTTATAATGTTTTTTCTGTTCTCAAAAAATATTTAGCGGTTAAAAAAAAATATCCTTAACATTTTTTAGAATTGTTTCGATATTTGTCGAATGTGCATTTCGCTGCCTTTCATGATTTGGATACGTCAGGGTGGGGCACGTATTTTAGGTAAACGGCAGTTGGGGATATCTTCATGGAAGGTATACAAGTAAGTGCGACATTTTGTTATCTTATTTAGAAAGCTTTTTGCTTCTAATGTCATTGGTTTTTGTTTTAAACTGTTTTCTTTGTTTTTGTATACCTTCCGTGTTATTTCCCAACTTCACCGTCTCGTCGGCCATAGACTGCTTTGCCCGGTAACTTCTCTGTGATTGCAGGTAACTTTTTTTTTGTTTTCTGTGTCCGCTATTTCTGTGTTCGTATCGTGTGCTCCTGAGGATCATCTTGCTCTTGTGCGTCGAGGACATTAGGAAACAGTATTCTAGGTAAGCCATTTTGTCTGATTTTGTACTAATGTGTAATTTTTTTAGACTTTGTAGGTGGGTCCTGTGTGTTGACAATGTCATTTATTTTTTGTTTTTAACTGTTTTCTCCGTTTTTGTGTACCTTCCGTGTTATTTCCAAACTTCACCGTCCCATCGGCCATAGATTGCTTTGCCCGGTAACTTCTCTGTGATTGCAGGTAACTTTTTTTTGTTTTTCTGTGTCCGCCATTTCTGTGTTCGTATCGTGTGCTTCTGAGGATCATCTTGCTCTTGTGCGTCGAGGACATTAGGAAACAGTATTCTAGGTAAGCCATTTTGTCTGGTTTTGTACTAATGTGTATTTTTTGCTGTTGTGCGTCGAGGGCATGACGAAACTATGCTCCAGGTAAGCCAATATTTGTCTGTTCGTTCGTCTCGTCTGCCCGTGATGATCTTCTTGCTCTTGTGCGTCGCGGACATTAGTATACAATCTTATAGGTAATGAAATTTTGTATGATTTTGTACTAATTTGTATTTTTTTTTACTTTGTAGGTGTGCCCCGTGTCTTGGCGTCTTCGTTCCTGCATAGACAGCTTTGCCCGTCGTGAATGGACAGCCTTGCGTTTACAGGTAACCCATTTTGACTGATTTTGTACTAATGTGTATTTTTTTAGACTTTGTAGGTGGGTCCTGTGTCTTGGCAATGTCATTTATTTTTTGTTTTTAACTGTTTTCTTCATTTTTGTGTACCTTCCGTGTTATTTCCAAACTTCACCGTCCCGTCGGCCATAGATTGCTTTGCCCGGTAACTTTTCTTTGATTGTTGTGTAAGGACTTATGCGTTGTACACGTTAGCCATTTTGTAGACTTAGCTTACAATCTAACATATCTTTTGAATTTGGTTTGTTGCCCCGTGTCTTCCCATCTCCGTTTACCATAGTGCATGTATCTGTTTACCTCGGCAGTTGGTGATATCTTCACGGAAAGTATACAGGTAAGTTCAACTTTTTGTTTTCTTTTTATAATGGTTTTTTGTCTTTACTGTTTGCTTCGTGTTTGTGTACCTTCCGTGTTATTTCCCAACTTCACTATCCCGTCTGCCATGGACTGTTTTGCCCGGTAAGTTCTGTTTTATTGTTGTGCATGGACTTATGCATTTTACAAGTTCGCCATTTTGTCATTTAAGCTTCCAATCTAATGCACCTTGTGTTTGCTTTCTAGATTTTTCCCCCTGTCTTCCCATCTCGGTAATAGTTCTTAAATCTACTTTTTTTGGTTGCTTTTCAGGATTTATCTAGAGATGTGACACTCCATGAAAAACATCGTATGTGAAATGCATTCAAAAATTGCTTTTTTGGTTTTTTTAACTGATTGTTCGCAACTCGTGTCTCCTGTGTACAGCGGATGCTGTTTGCTCCGCTCAATAAGCCATCTTGTGTATAGTGTACTAAGACATGTAATGTTTATTAATCTTTTAACCCCTTCCATGCTCATGACGGAACGATTCCGTCATGAGCATCGGTTGAGCTGTGCTCATGACGGAACCGTTCCATCATGGCCCCGCCCGCGCTCGAACCCTTCAGCACCGCGGGGGAATCCGCGCAGCGCTGTAGGGGTTAATGTATTGATTTGTTTTTTTGCCGCTTTCTTTTTCAGATCTTTACAGCCTGGTGGCCTCCTAATGTCTTCGTGCAGCGAATGCCGTGCGTCCGAAAAAGGTAAGCCATCTTGACTTTTAGCCTCTACTAATGTATTTTGCATGTTTATCTCGGATTTTGCCCTCTCCAAGGAAAACAAAGTTGGTTACATGCTTTTAAAATGTACTTTTACGTTTCTGAGTGCTCGCAGCTCGTGTTTACTAGGTACAGCGGATGCTGTTTGCTCAAATTAGTTTACCAATTTTGTGTTTAGGTCTCTTGTAATGTGAATTTGGTTCTTAATACTGCTAACATATACTTTTATGTTTGTTTTACAGGTTATCACAGGGTCTTTACTTTGCATTTCTTTCATTGATATTTTTTTTTGGCTTCTAAAGGTCCATCTCGGGTCGTGGCCTCTCCATAGGAAACATCATCTGTTAAATGTTTTTTTCAATGTACTTTTGCGTTTGTTTTACAGATCTAGCACAGCCCGTGTGTCCTTGGTACAGTAGATGCTGTTTGCTGGATAGTCTGGTAAGACATTTTGGGGCCGATTCCGATCCTGGAAAAATTTTCCCCGTACGAATCGTATCCGGATTTTTTTCCGTACGAATCGTACAAGTACTGTACAAACTGCCAAGTATGATTCGTATGGGAAAAAGTCCATACGAATCGCATTAGAAAATTCCCCCACACGTCCTCGGGTCGGAAAAAGTGTCCGACACGTCCCCGGACGTTTTTCCGTGCAAATGTGAAAACTGAAGTCCGAGCGCGCAAGTACGATCCGTACCGGCCATCTGATGTTACAACTGTATGGAAAAAACACTGTACGGACCGAACTGCAATAGCAACCATGGAGACATGTGCCCGCATACGCGCCAAACCCCCCCAGCCCCCGTATGTACGCGCCGAACCCCCCAGCCCCCGTATGTACGCGCCGAACCCCCAGCCCCCCCCGCGGATGTACGGCGTGAACCCCCACCCATGTATGTACGGAGTGTACCCCCACCCATGTATGTACGGAGCGTACCCCCACCCGTGTATGTACGGAGCGTACCCCCAACCGTGTATGTAAGGAGCATACCCCCACCCATGTATGTACGGAGCGTACCCCCACCCATGTATGTACGGAGCGTACCCCCACCCGTGTATGTACGGAGCGTACCCCCACCCATGTATGTTCGGAGCGTACCCCCACCTGTGTATGTAAGGAGCGTACCCCCACCCATGTATGTACGGAGCGTACCCCCACCCGTGTATGTACGGAGCGTACCCCCACCCGTGTATGTACGGAGCGTACCCCCACCCGTGTATGTACGGAGCGTACCCCCACCCGTGTATGTACGGTGCGGATCCCCAGCGCTACGTGCTGGGGGTCTGCACCGTACATACACGGGTGGGGGTACGCTCCGTACATACACGGGTGGGGGTACGTTCCGTACATACACGGGTGGAGTGGGGGTACGCTCCGTACATACACGGGTGGGCGTACGGTCCGTACATACACGGGTGGGGGTTCGAGCCGTACATCCGCGGGGGGGCTGGGGGTTCGGCGCGTACATACGGGGGCTGGGGGGGGTACGGCGCATACATACAGGGGCTGGGGGGGTTCGGCGCGTACTTACGGGGGCTGGGGGTACGGCGCGTACTTACGGGGGCTGGGGGGTATGGAGCGTACTTACGGGGGCTGGGGGGGTTCGGCGCGTACTTACGGGGGCTGGGGGGGATATGGCGCGTACTTACGGGGGCTGGGGGGGTACGGCGCGTACCGGGCCCCCTAATCTGCTCGTTTCGCGGCGTACTTCGCTTTCCCGGCACTTTTTGGGTGTTGTAAAAATATTGCCGTCCGGACTGCTGTGGGTACGAATCGTACTTGCTGGTACGTAAAAACATGCCTACCTCCGTCCGTTCGTCATGTCCGGATCTCATCCGTATGTATTTTTCAGTCGGTCGGTGTTTTTTCCGTACGAATCGTACTTGCAAGTTTGTAGGGTTTTTTTCCCGGGTACGAGTCGGACGGAGAAAACACTCCGACCGACGGTTCGTACCCGGTTTTTCCAGGATCGGAATCGGCACCTTTGTGTTTACTCGTTTTGTAATGTATTGCTTTGTTTTTGGGCCACTTTATTTTTCAGATCTTCACAGGCTCGTGTCCATCATGCAGTTAGTTTGCACGAGTAAGGTAAGCCATCTTGTTTTTGCGCCTCTAGTAATTTTTTCCTGCCCGTTTGTCTCGTGTCCTAACATCTCCTTTGAAAACATGGTATGTTCAATGCTTTTTTTATGTACTTTTCCGTTTCTTCGGTACAGCGGATGCTGTTTGCTCTAGTCATGTAAGGCAGCTTATTTTTAGGCTTGTTATAATGTATTTTAAGTTTTAAATAGTATTGTCATATTTTTTTTAAAAAAAAATGTTATCCCCGCCTGTATGTTGTTTTTGCCCTTCTTCTCAGGCTCGTGTTCAGATTTTGTCGTGTTTGTCACCTCTTACAGGCTCGTGCTAATCTCGTGTTTCCTGGGTTCAGCGGATGCTGTTTGTTAAAGTCAGGTAAAACATCTTGTGTATTTTCCTACTTTATATTATTTTTATGTTCTCTTTGTACAGATAGGCCATATCGTGTCATGTCTGTGCAGCAAAATGTTCAAGGTAAGCTATATTGTGTATTATTTGTACTTTTCTAAGATTGCATTTAACTGCACGTTTTCATTTTTTTTTTTACAGCCAGACCACTTGGAGCCACGTCGCTTGCAGACGACGAACACCATGCTTTGTTATTCAAGATAGGCAGAACTCGCACATCAGCACTAACGATTCTAACAAGTCACAACCTCCACAATCCTTTCAACCCTATCTCCAATTTACATACGGCCAGACAGCAACATCCTCAACAACATCTCACCTACATGCTCTTTTAAAGTGCAAAGTGTTTTCTCTTTTGTTATTTAATTGAGTAACCGGCATTTTTTGTCTTTTCCAGTATTTAAAGGAGCGAAGCAGCAGTTGGAAACATTTCTTGAAGAGAGCCCAGCAGGTATACTTCGAGACAGCGGACCTATACCTCATTGAAAAACAAGTAAGTAACTTAATCCATAGCGAAATTAAATAGCCTCTTGCATTAGCGTGTTTTCATTAATTTGTACTTTTTTCTGTGCTTTCTGTACTTATATTGTTTTTTAAACTTTGCTAATTACTTCGCAGGAAAATTATTTGCAAATGTGGCGCATTTACATTCCTTCCTTGTACACATTTTTTGCTCATGTTTACTTTGCAGCCCATTGTGTAAAAATGTTGTTTCTTTCCGTGCACTTTCCACAGAGAATTATTTATTCTTAGTAGCGCTTCTTACGTGCCCATTTTTCTGTTTTTTAATACGCACATACCAAACAGTAACAGTATGTCAATTTTATATTTTAATTGTGTCGCATATAAAATTTAGCGAGTTAAAGTATGCCTTCTTACTGTTATTTTTCTTCCATACTGTGAATATTTTTAAAGTACCTCGCCAACACGCTGTACAGTGATGCATATTAATAGCATGCTTCCCTACTGTAAAGTACGTGTGTTTAACTTTTTACTAAGTCAAACTTAATAGAAGAAAAAAAATTATTACGTCCGTGCTGCAGTACTAAATTAGATACATCGTGCGTAGCGATAACTTAAAGTCTTCTTTTCCATATTACTTGCCGCCATTAATGTTAGAGCCATTTCACTCTATAGCACAGTACCCCCCACGCACTGCAACACTGTCCGTTTGCAATTGTCAGCCTAAAACTGTGTTATAATGCGGAGTTTTGGAAAGCTGGGCTGCTCCTGTTTTTAAAAAAAATGATTCTATGTATTTTTCACTCACGTTTCTTTAACATATGGAAAGTTTAGCTGTGTAAATATAGCGCTACTAAAGAATATTTTTAAATGTGGTGCATTTACATAGCTTCCTTTTACACATTTTTCGCTCATGTTTACTTTACAGACGATTGTGTAAATATGTTGTTTATTTGCGTCCACTTTTCACAACATTTTTGATTTTTAGCAGCGCTTCTTACGTGCACAGATTTCTAGGTTTTTTAACGTACATATTAAACAGGAACAGTACGTAGACTTTTTTTTTTAATTGTGCTGCATTTAAAATTTACTGACTTTTAAGCATGCCGCCTTAAAGTGTTCCTTATTATGGTTCTGTTGGAATTACCGCGCAAATAAGTTGTACCGTGATTCAGAGTAATAGCAGGCTTTTCGACTTTAAAGTATGTATACATCATTTTTTTGTCTTATGTGCAACTCAAAAGTAGGAAAAAATATATTATACACGTGCTGCTGTACCAAATTAGATGCAATGTGCACGACAATAAATTACAAGCTTCGTTTTCCCATTACTAGCTGCCATTATTGTTAGCGGCATTTCACTCTATAGCACAGCCACCCCCATCCACTGCAACACTATGTTTGTTTGCAATTGTCACCCAAAAAATTGCCATTATGCAGGATATTGAGATACTGGCCTGCTCCTGTTTTTGTTTAAATTGATAGGTATTTTTAGCTCACGTTTCTTTTACATCCGTGAATATTAGCTGGGTAAATAGAGCAATATCAAAGTAAATTTGAAAATGTGGCGCATTTACAAAGCTTCATTTAACACCTTTTTTGCTCAAGTTTACTTTACAGACCATTGTGTACATATTTTGTTTATTTGCGTGCACTTTTCACAGAGAATTAGTTATTTTTTGCAGCGAACAGTACGTAGACGTTATATTTCGCAATTTATAATCATGCCTTCTGAAATTGCTTTTTGTAACTTATTGTCAATTTGTTGTAATTACTTCGGGAACACGCTGTATTGTTATTGCTGCTTAATAGCAGGCTTGCCTACTTTTAATTGCGTGTAAATAATTTTTGGATATTATATGCCACTTACAAGTAGGAGAAAATTTATTATACGCGTGCTGTATTATTAAATAAGACACACCATGCACGACGATAAGTTAAAATGTTACTTTTCTGATTACTGAGTAATGGCAGGCTAGGCTGTATTTGTAATATGTTGTTTATTTGCGTGCACTTTTCACAGAGATTTATTTAATTTTAGCAGCGCTTTTAACGTGCACAGATTTCTAGGTTATTATACGTACATACCAAACAGGAACAGTACGAAGACTTTACATTTTAATTGTGCTGCATAGAAAATTTTGCGCCTTACGTAGACTTTATATTTTGATTGTGCTGCCTCCATTAATGTTAGCGCCAATTCATTGCACAGCACACCTCCCCCCTCCACCCACTGCCATAATGCTGAGTAATGGCAGGCTAGCCTGTATTTGTAATATGTTGTTTATTTCCGTGCACTTTTCACAGAGATTTATTTAAATTTAACAGCGCTTTTAACGTGCACAGATTTCAAGGTTATTATACGTACATACCAAACAGGAACAGTACGAAGACTTTAAATTTTAATTGTGCTGCATAGAAAATTTAGCGACTTACGTAGAATTTATATTTTGATTGTGCTGCAGCCATTAATGTTAGCGCCATTTCATTGCACAGCACACCTCCCCCCTTCACCCACTGCAACACTATGTCCGTTTGCAATTGTCACATATAAACTGTGCCATAATGCGGAGTAATGGCAGGCTAGGCTGTATTTGTTTTTGCTAAAAATGATACGATGTATTTTGAAAGTACTTTACCAATTCCATAGCCTTAGCAAAGTATATTTCAGTATATGGCGCATTAAGATAACTTCCATTTAAAAATGTTTTGTTCAGGTTAACATTTTATATTGTTTTACAATGTCGTCAGGAACAAGCTGTGATATAATACAGGGTTATAGCAAGTTGGGCTGTTCCTGCTTTCGTTTCCAAAAATACAATGTATTTAAAAACGACTTTAGCAATTGCATAGCAGGGGAAAGTCCATTTTAAAATGTAGTACATTTAAAGAGCTTTTTCGTAATCTTTTAATAACAGTATAATTTACTTACACAGGGGAAAAACACTTACAGCCATTTGCTACAACCACACCATCGACTATACATCTTTACACTTCGTTAATAGAACACGGTACGTTCATACTTAACAATGTTTGTTAGCCCTCTACAACTAGCCCTCTACACACATGCACTTTACGCCTAGCCCTCCACACCTAGCCCTCCACACCTAGCCCTCTATATCTAGCCCTCTACACTCACGCATTCTACAGCTAGCCATCAACACCTAGCCCTCTACACCTAGCCCTCTACACCTAACCCTCTAAACCTAGCACTCTACATCTAGCACTCTACATCTAGCCCTCTACACCTAGCCCTCTACACCTAGCTCTCTACACACACGCACTCTACTCCTAGCCCTCTACACCTAGCAATCTAAATCTAGCACTCTACATCTAGCCCTCTACACCTAGCCCTCTACACCTAGCCCTCCACACCTAGCCCTCTACACACACGCACTCTACAGCTAGCCCTCAACACAGACGCCCTCGACACCTAGCCCTCTACACCTAACCCTCTAAACATAGCCCTCTACATCTAGCCCTCTACATCTAGCCCTCTACACACACGCACTCTACAGCTAGCCCTCAACACAGACGCCCTCTACACCTAGCCCTCTACACCTAACCCTCTAAACCTAGCACTCTACATCTAGCCCTCTACATCTAGCCCTCTACACCTAGCCCTCTACACCTAGTCCTCTACACCTAGCCCTCTACACCTAGCCCTCTACACCTAGCCCTCTACACACACGCCTTCTACACACACGCCTTCTACACACACGCCTTCTACACACACGCCCTCTACACACACGCTCTCTACACACACGCCCTCTACACACACGCCCTCTACACACACGCCCTCTACACACACACCTTCTACACACATGCTTTCTACACACACGCCCTCTACACACACGCCCTCTACACACACGCCCTCTACACACATGCCCTCTACACACACGCCCTCTACACACACACCCTGTACACACACACCCTGTACACACACACCATGTAAACATGTCCTTTACAAACACTCTTTAAACATGCACTCTACAAATACTCTGTAAGACATGCTTTCTAAATGATGCTCTCTAAGAAACACTGTAAAACACACTGTATTACACATGTTCTCTGTATTACCCTCTCTGTATTACCCTCTCTGTATTGCCCTCTCTGTATTGCCCTCTCTGTATTGCCCTCTCTGTATTACTCTCTCTGTATTACTCTAATAAGCTCTCTGTATTATGCTCTCTATATTACTCTATCTCTATTACTCTCTATGTATTACGTTCTCTGTATTACGCTGTCTGTATTACACTCTGTATTACGTTCTCTGTATTACGTTCTCTGTATTATGCTCTCTGTATTGCGCTCTCTGTATTACGCTCTCTGTATTACGCTCTCTGTATTACGCTCTCTGTATTACGCTCTCTGTATTACGCTTTCTGTACCACACTCTCTGTACCACACTTGTGAGCATGGTGCACAGAGCGTAGTGCAGATAGCGTACTGCAGAAAGCATGGTGCAGAGAGCATTGTGCAGAGAGCATGGTGCAGGGAGCATGATGCAGAAAGCATGATACAGAAAGCATAGTGCAAAGAGCATGGCACAAAGATCGTGATACTAAGAGCGTGGTACAGAGAGCATGGTGCAGAGAGCGTGGTGCACTATAAGTTGACAATAGCTAATGATGATAAAGTGAGTGCAGGTGAGAACCAATCTGCAAACTCCTATTGGGTCACTTACGTGAGGCATTGTCAACTTCTTCACTACTTTTTACTTTGCATTGTCAATTTCTTCAGTACTTTTTACTTTCTCTACAAAGGACACGTCCTCTACACACACGCCCTCTATACACACGCCCTCTACACACACGCCCTCTACACACATGCCCTCTACACACACGCCCTCTACACACACGCCCTCTACACACACGCCCTCTACACACACACCGTGTACACACACACCCTGTACACACACGCCATGTAAACATGTCCTTTACAAACACTCTTTAAACATGCACTCTACAAATACTCTGTAAGACATGCTTTCTAAATGATGCTCTCTAAGAAACACTGTAAAACACACTGTATTACACATGTTCTCTGTATTACCCTCTCTGTATTACCCTCTCTGTATTGCCCTCTCTGTATTACCCTCTCTGTATTACTCTCTCTGTATTACTCTAATAAGCTCTCTGTATTATGCTCTCTATATTACTCTATCTCTATTACTCTCTATGTATTACGTTCTCTGTATTACGCTGTCTGTATTACACTCTCTGTATTACGTTCTCTCTATTACGTTCTCTGTATTGCGCTCTCTGTATTGCGCTCTCTGTATTACGCTCTCTCTATTACGCTCTCTCTATTACGCTCTCTGTATTACGCTTTCTGTACCACACTCTCTGTACCACACTTGTGAGCATGGTGCACAGAGCGTAGTGCAGATAGCGTACTGCAGAAAGCATGGTGCAGAGAGCATGGTGCAGAGAGCATGGTGCAGAGAGCATGATGCAGAAAGCATGATACAGAAAGCATAGTGCAAAGAGCATGGCACAAAGATCGTGATACTAAGAGCGTGGTACAGAGAGCATGGTGCAGAGAGCGTGGTGCACTATAAGTTGACAATAGCTAATGATGATAAAGTGAGTGCAGGTGGGAACCAATCTGCAAACTCCTATTGGGTCACTTACGTGAGGCATTGTCAACTTCTTCACTACTTTTTACTTTGCATTGTCAATTTCTTCAGTACTTTTTACTTTCTCTACAAAGGACACGCCTTCTACACACACGCCCTCTACACACACGCCCTGTACACACACCATGTAAACATGTACTTTACAAACACTCTTTAAACATGCACTCTTTAAATATACACACACTCTACAAATACTCTGTAAGACATGCTTTCTAAATGATGCTCTCTAAGAAACACTGTAAAACACACTGTATTACACATGTTCTCTGTATTACCCTCTCTGTATTACCCTCTCTGTATTACTCTCTCTGTATTACTCTAATAAGCTCTCTGTATTATGCTCTCTATATTACTCTATCTCTATTACTCTCTATGTATTACGTTCTCTGTATTACGCTGTCTGTATTACACTCTCTATTACGTTCTCTGTATGAAGTTCTCTGTATTACACTCTCTGTATTACGCTCTCTGTATTACGCTCTCTGTATTACGCTCTCTGTATTACGCTCTCTGTACCACACTCTCTGTACCACACTCTCTGTACCACACTCTCTGTACCACACTTGTGAGCATGGTGCACAGAGCGTAGTGCAGATAGCGTACTGCAGAAAGCATGGTGCAGAGAGCATGGTGCAAAGAGCATGGTGCAGAGAGCATGGTGCAGAGAGCATGATGCAGAAAGCATGATGCAGAGACCGTAGTGCAAAGAGCATGGCACAAAGATCGTGATACTAAGAGCGTGGTACAGAGAGCATGGTGCAGAGAGCGTGGTGCACTATAAGTTGACAATAGCTAATGATGATAAAGTGAGTGCAGGTGAGAACCAATCTGCAAACTCCTATTGGGTCACTTACGTGAGGCATTGTCAACTTCTTCACTACTTTTTACTTTGCATTGTCAATTTCTTCACTACTTTTTACTTTCTCTACCAAGGATTACCTCATTAATAATACATCCTTATAACTCTAATAATACTCCCTAATACATACTTTAACTACAGATTCTTTACATACACACTTTACATCCAGTTTTTACAGTCATCCACTTTTACCATTCACTCTTACAACACATGCACTCTATAGATACACTCTTTACACATGCAAAAGCTCAACACATGTTCTCTCTACACATGCTCTCTACACGCGCTCTCTACACACATAGTCTCTGTACACATGCTCTCTAAAAGCTCTCTCTCCACACATGCCCTCTACACACATGTTCTATACACACACGTCCATACACACACGCTCTGTACACACACACCTTATACACACATATACTCTACACACACAGCCTGTACACACACGTATTCTACACACACATCCTGTACACATGCACTTTACAAACACACTCTTTAAAAATAGACTGTTTATACACACAAACTATACACACTCTGTACACACACATACATACTCTAAACACACTCTACAACTACTTTCTAAAACATGCTTTCTAAATAACGCTCTCTAAGGAACGCTCTCTAAAAAACACTGTATCACACATGTTGTTGATTACCCTCTCTCTATTACCCTCTCTGTATTACCCTCTCTATATTACTCTAACTATATTACTATTTGTAAACACTCTCTATAATATGCTCTTTGTAATACGCTCTCTGTATTACTCAACATCTTTTACTCTACATCTATTACTCTCTGTATTACGCTCTCTGTATTACGCTCTCTGTATTACGCTCACACATGACACACATACACTTTACACACTCCACATACAGAAACACTTTAATACATGCTCTCTATGATAATCTCTACAACACGCTCTCTACAAAACACTCTCTACAACATGCTCTCTAAGACACGCTCTCTAAAAAATACTCTCTAAGACCCACTCTCTAATACATGCTCTCTAAAACGCACACACTATCTATTACACGCATTACTACTCAATCTCCAGCACACACACACTACTACTGTCTCTAACATTATCACTAACACACACTATTTAGCACACACTTTATCTAACACACACTCTTAACATACTCTCTTTAACACACACAAACACATTCTAGTACACACGCACTCTAACATACACTTACACATTTTCTGTATCACATATCTATATACACTCTATCTTCTTCACTCGCATTCACTTTATTATTCACCTTCTACTATTTCACAAAACTTTTTGCCAAAAGCTCCTACTGAAAAAGTAAACATGCATGCACAATAAAAAATGTATACTTTCATGGGGATGGGAAAATAAGCATGCAAGTAACAGCAGATATGGAACTCCTACAGTATTATTTACCTGGAGCATTGCCAACATTTCAGATCACTTGTATAACTTACTATTTCTCTATTATAAAAATACTAACATACTGTATAACTCTACTAGTAATACTATACTAGTCTTAACAAAAAATTACTTCTTACGCATTGCTAAACATATTTTATTACACACACTTTAACATACTGTTTACCACACATAGTCTGCTTAGACACAACGTCTACACACATACTATCTACACACACACACTACACTATGTCTTCACACAAACTCTCTTTACACATTACTGTACACAACACTATTTACTACTCTCTACTACACAATCTTTAATACATGCTTATCTACATTCTATAGTAATACTCAACTACATTATTACCACTTGCTCAACAATACAACTTCTCTATTAAACACTTTAATTTACTAATGTTTTTTTTTCGTATAATACTAAAGTTTAGTTTATACCATTATGTTACCTCATTATTAATGTTTGTTTTCCTTTTTCATAGGTTGCCAATTCTTTCAAACAATCTCGCACGCTGCTAACTCCTTGACAAAACAACATCGAGGTAAAAGTACATAACTATTATGTTTAACTAAGTACTTGTAACAAGAGTGTTTGCAAAACATCTGTATAGTATACATATAAAAAACAGATTATAACTCACTTCCTCTCTCTCTCTCTCTCTCTCTCTCTCTCTCTCTCTCTCTCTCTCTCTCTATATATATATATATATATATATATATATATATATATATATATATAAATATATACATATATATATATGTATGTAGTCTGTTTACTATGTTCTTCATTAACTTTTGGAACATGTGACTTTGGTGGGAAGGGCATATCATTTAAAAATGGCGAAATCCATTTGCAGCCTTTATGTGAACAAGGGCGCCTTAGCCCGAAACGCGTCATCTGTTGACTGCTGCTAGGTTTCAAATAAACATCTTGCCTGAGAAAAGAAGTGGTTCGTATCTCTTTCTTCTCTGCCGAGGCCTTGGTAGAAGTGGAAGGAGTGTTGTTCGTGATATATATATATTTATATATATATAAATAGATAGATAGATATCAATAACCATATAGCTATATATATCATAAACTATAGCTACAAAAACACCTAGTGGTATAATATAAACAATTCTTAATAAATATTTAATAAATATCTTAATATAACATATTTATATATACCTGTTAAAAAAAACTCTAGATCTATATTATCTACTGCCGGTCGCCAGTAGATAGTTATAGTTAGGATCGTGTTTCCATAGGAAATCCGCAACATTCTATTTTGAATAACTTTGGCGCCGATTGACGAATCCTCGTGAAGTTTTCAAAATAGGTGGGGCGCTCCGCTCCTTTCCTGAAAGTCTTGGGGGGATTCGTCAAGCGGGGGCTGAGAAAAAGGGGGGGTCCCAAAACGCGTTTTCCCCATGCATTTTTCCATAGGACCTTTAGTCCAAGCTACAGCCCGAACGGCTGAACAGAATTACTTGAAATTTGGCAGAGAGGTAGTCCTCAGGTCAGGGATGTGCCTTTTGCAGGTCTGGTGTAAATCTGTTCAGTATTTCCTGAGAAAATAGCATTTAAATCAATATATCTATAGACGCGCACCGTGCGCGTACGGTAAAACTTACCGTACGCGCACGCTGCCGTGTGCAAGCACGATTCTGATTGGTTGTTAGATCTTAGTAAACATTCGAATCGGTCGAAACCAGGAAGTGTCGGCCGCCATTTTGTCTCTCGCAGTCTGAGGGGGTGAAAAACAAAGGTGGAGAACGTGAAAAGGGGGCAAGGTGGACAGTTCCTGACCCCCTAGCCTTGGTCAGGGGGTCCCAGAAGGACCACCAAGGGCAAAAATGTATTTTACATTTTTTACGAAAAATCGCGGAGTGCGCGTAGCGTGCGCGCACGGTAGAAACGGAAAAATTCCGCGAACTACGTAACGTGTGCGCGCGGTGCGCGCATGGTGAAAAACCTTAAAAAAATTTAAATAAATAAATAAATACATAACTTAGCATTTAAAAAACCGTACAAATTCACTGAAAAAACCATGGGTTTCACACACGTTATAGTTAGGAATTAGCATTTAAAAAACCTTGCAAATTCATTTAAAAAACCATAGGTTTCACACATGTTATAGTTAGCTGGGCATTTCACTCGTGAAAAACCATTGAAATTCCCCCGTTATAGCTAGTGCAGGCAACTATAACTCACGCGACCGCAATCCTCTGCTGATGACGTCAGATATTACATCACTGATGACATATGTGTCTTTCTGAAAAAAAATATTTGTAATATATGTATAGCTAAAAATTAATGGAAGAAGACATGGGTAAATAAGTGTCTAAATACAGTATTAGCATCAGCAGAGGATTGCGGTCAGCTAAATAAAAGAAAAATAAAGCGTACGCAAGAACAAGATAATACACATAGCACAGATATTAATAAAAGGTTACAAACAACAAATAGCATAATTACTAACTTTCAGGCCCAAATAACCTATGGTCCAGAGTATGCTTGCACAATTTGCAATCAATTGTGGCATAAGCAAAATTTGCTAAAAACAAACAATATTAGAAAGAACAAAAAATTCATAACATGTAACATTAGTAAACTACAAACAGATGAGATATGTAAAACATGTTATAGCTATATTACTAAACAAAAAATACCACCTTGTTCTTCCAGATATCCCAGCAGCCTTACACTTGCATAATTTAGAAGAAAGATTAGTAGCACCAAGAATCCCTTTTGTACAAATTAGGACACTACCACGTGGGTTCCAAAAATGTCTCTCAGGTGCAGTAGGTAATGTGCAAACAATAAGGAGCTGCAGAGGGAAATAAACCCAAGTCGCCCTCCTCTCAATCAATAATCATGTACACAGGGCTGGGTCTAAGAAGGTATAGTCACAATAAACTGTGGCTCAAATCCCTAAGTCTTTAGGTATTTTGTACTCCCCTCCTTTCTTAATTTGAGGCAGTCACCAACAGCTATTCACCTTCAATTTTTAAATTTCTTTATAAAAACTTAGAAAAAAGCAATCCCCATAAATGATCCTCTCAGTGTAAGAACTCCCACGTCAATTACACCAGGTGTTTTTACAATCCTTTGAAAAAATGTGAAAAGACAAGATGACACCTCACGTGCGCAACACCAATTGAGCTTGCTGATTGGTACTCACCAGCTCTGCCCACTTTTATCATCATCGGTTGTCATCTTGCCCCAAAAAAATAGGTAAATAAAGTGTCCACAAAATTAAACCCAAAATTTGAAGGTAGATAGTGAAATAATCACATACCAAGATGCGACTGAAATGTGAGAATAAAAAATGAAAAGGATGCACTTTCTATAGGACCAACTTTATTCCTCCTTATATGCGCACCCAATTCAAAACTTAAAAAGGTTGCTTAATATGCATACCATTATACTATGCCAACATGTTTCATCGCCAAAATGTTTGTAGCGATTTCTTCAGGGCAAATACAGTCGCTTGGCACCAGTCGGGGACACCTCTTAGCCTTTTATTCGGGGACTGCCAAAAGTAAAAACACACAGCACACATAATTCTCACTCGATAACCAATTCTACACCAATGGATATATTTATATCTCTCGCTTAGATCTATTCATTACCCTTATTGAGCCACAGATCCGCGTACCAGCTCCTTTTTACAGGTCACAACACGAGCTCCATATGTGAGTCCTCACAGTGAATCCGCATTCAGCTGTAATGCAAATCTGGAGGTAATGAAGTTTCTCATTAGTCCCTGTAGCCCTCGTTATATCCTCTATCTAGCGCACCGAGTTCTAACTGAGCTACATTGGGGCTCGCCACTTCATCTTGATTATGTTGCGTAATCATGAGCAGATACTCTCTGCCATTTAAATGCATGCTTATTTACATTCCCCTTCTTTTTTATATATATATAAAAACTCATACCCGGCATGCCAAATGACCCGGTGTATTTTTTTTAAAAAAAGGAGAACAAATCATTTTTCATACATCTCTCAGCATCCTCACGGATATCCCACAGAATTGGATATTGGGAAGTGGAACACACTTTTTTTCTCGTCACTCTGCTATTTATCAGAGTCTAAATCGTCTGATACATTAACAAACCACCCAGGATGGATTGTGCTCACCTACTAATAGTACTATTAACAAAACGAACTTGTTAGCAATTTAAAGATGTTAAAGATGTTAACACACAACACCCTCCTTTTCAGTCATTCCTCCTTACCACCCAAGGCCCCACGGAGCTCCTTATCTCCACCGGTTAGCCGTATTCACCCTCCGCCTCTGTTTTTAATCTTTCGCGGGAAGACGGCAACGTCCCCGCGTCATAACTATGGGAGCCATCTTAGATTGGGGTGATTTATCCAACTTTCTTTCTACAAGTGGATAGTTTCTACTCATTTACTCGTCATACTGCTATTTGTCAAGATCTTGTTCATATGGTGCATTAACAAAACGCCCACGGTGCACTGTGTTCGCCTAATACTCCTCCTCAAGAACGAGCTTATTAACATCTTACAAGCAAAAATAGCTTATACTGACTCTTGTTTACACCCACAGCACCCTAACAAAAAGGGGAGATACTTGTCAGCTCAATATTTTGCCTTGCTCCATTCGATTTGGTCATTTAACCCAATTTGGTCGCACTTCTCCTGAAAAATCCATCGTGCTTCTTTCGAGGCCAACAGATCCTCGACATTTTGGGGGTTACCTATTATTTTCTCAAGTACCACCCACGTAAAAGTATGTTTAGTTTCATGGCAATGTTGCACCAGTTTAGTGGTTAACTTGCCTGCTCTGATCGTACTCAGGTGTTCCTGCATTCTAACTTTCACCTTCCTCGTCGTGAGACCTATATATTGAAGGCCACATTGGCAAGTCAATCTATATACCACATTCGCGGTGTTACAATTACTGAAACGTCTCAAGTACCAGATCTTTCCTGAACTCAAAACAATACTCAGTGTCTTCTTGGTAAGTCCACATACAGAGCATGCTCCACACGGATAGTGCCCTGAAGGTAATGTTGACTCTGTCGATTTCTGTAACATTTCCACCCGTGTATGTACAAGTTTATCTCTTAAGTTGCTAGATCTTTTAAAAGCAAACCTAGGGGGAGGCATGGTGAAATCTTTGGTTGACAATAATGCCCAATGCTTGCATATAGACTGACGGATCCGTGCTGCTAGTGGATCAAACGTCATGACCACGGGCTGACACTCGTCTTTTGTTTTTTCAGTTTTCTGGAGCAATACACTCTGTGGTGTGTTAATCGCTCTTTTTCTTGCTTGTCTGATGATTTTACGAGGATACTGCCTCATCTTAAGTTTCGCACATAATCCTTCTGACTGATCAAGGAATGCTGCGGTGGAGGAACAGTTCCTTCGATACCGAAGGAACTGCCCCACCGGTAGATTATCTTTGAGGGCTCTGGGATGGTAAGAGTTGTAGGACAAAAGTGAGTTCTTATCCGTGGGTATTTGATGTACTCGGGAGCATAGTGTGTCCCCTTCTGCATAAATATCCAAATCAAGGTATACCGCCGTCTGGCTGTTGTAATTCCATGTGAACCTAAGGCTAGCACCTTGATGGTTGAGCCAGTTAAGAAACTCCAGTAACCCATCTTCTTGTCCCGACCAGATGCAGAACACGTCGTCTATATACCTCTTCCAGAGACGGATCTTGCTCTGGAAGGGATTGGACTGATGATATATGACGTGTTCTTCAAACTGTCCCACTTAAATACAGGCCAAGCTGGGCGCCATTGTCACGCCCATTGAAGTACCTGTAGTTTGTAGGTACATATTGTCTTTATAACAAAAATAGTTCCGTGTAAGGGTAAGTTCTATGCACTGTAACACGAAAGACTGTGGAGCATCATAGAACCACTCTTGTCCATTAAGAGCATGCGCTGCTGCAGTAGTTAATGTACCTGCAGATGTTATGACAACTGTTACTGTTTTACCAAGGCAAATCAATGATAACATGACCATTCCCATTAAATTAAAAAGAAAATTAAGTTATAAATCTTATACCCATTTTGAAAATGTTCGCCCAAATAAAGTAAAACATGCTGCTCTATATCTAGCAACTACTAGCACTATGTTCAAGGAATATGGAGTTACCATTAATCCAGATTGGGAATATACAACGCCAACTATACCACCTTGTAATGACACTTCAGATACAAATAATACATCAGATTCTGAAGACAACATTGCCGCAGGGAATTTAGATACTATGCTAACTAATGAAACAATAACTACACCAAGAGGTCTATATGAAGATATAGATTCTGAATATTTAGCTTTCCCTACAATATTTTGTGGAAAGCGAAGACCAACTAATAAAGAAAGGCATGTACCAATACATTATAGCACAATATGTCAATGGGAATTAAGAAGTAATAATCAAAGAGTAGCAAAGTCTATGACAAATGTTTTCTTTAAATTGACTAAATTACGTATAAAACAAATACATAGCAAAATATACATCTCACTTAGAAAATACTTTAATAATGGGAAGATTATAACTGTAAAAGACATAAAAGAAAAATTAAACAGTATTCTCCAATATAACGAGGGGTACAAAATACTAAAAACTATACGTAGTTCACCACCATATTGGGAGCAATGCAAAAAAGACCTATTTGCTATGATAAGACAATTGGGAATACCAACTTTTTTTTTAACTTTATCAGCTGCAGAAACAAAATGGTATCATTTAATCAATATATTATTACGTACTGAAAAAAAAAAGAATGTACAAAAGAAGAATTTGCCAATATGTCATGGGAAACAAAATGCGCATTAATACAAAATCCAATTACATGTGCAAGGCATTTTGATTTCCAAGTTAGAAAGCTATTTAATTGTATTTTATTACATGAAAGTAACCCAATTGGCAAAATTTTAGATTACTTTTATAGAGTAGAATTCCAACAACGGGGATCACCACATATACATGCTATAATATGGATAGAGAATGCCCCACAATATGAAAATTCTGAGCTCAATTAAGTTATTACTTTTATAAATAAGTATATAACATGTGCAAAGACACAAGATCCAAATATAGAGCCTTTCGTACCCCTCCAAAGGCATGGGCATACCAAAAATTGCCGGATCAAGCATAAAAGAACATGCAAATATCAGTACCCAAAATATCCCATGCCAGAAACCTATATATTAGAACAATTAGAACTAGACAAAACTAATCAAGAACTCCTTCAACAAATCGAACTAATACATCTAACTATCAACACATAAGACTGCCAAAGTTATACTTTTGATGAGTTCTTAAATACAATGCAACTAGATTTAAAACAGTATCTTTTATGTATACAGTCAATGATAGGGAAAAAAACATTTTTCTCAAAAGAACACCAGCTGAATGCTTTATAAATAACTACAATACTACAATTTTACAAGCATGGCAAGCAAATATAGATATACAATACATATTAGATGCATATGTGTGTGCTGTATATATAGTTTCATATATTAGTAAATCTCAACGTGGGATGAGCAGAATAATTGCACAAGCTGCAAAAGAAGTATATCACAATCCTAGTATAAAAGATCAACTTAAGCATATAGGTAACAAATTCTTAAACTGTACAGAAATAAGTGCACAAGAAGCAGTCTATCTTATACTTCAAATTTCATTACGGAAAAGTTCTAGCTCTTTTGTATTCATTAATACAAGCCCACCAGAAAAGCGTACACACTTATTAAAAGACATAGAGACTATTAATTTATTGCCAGATACTTCTCATAAAATACAATTTGAAAACCTTATAGTAAAGTACAGCAAACGGCCTGAAGAATTAGAAACCTGTACATTAGCTGACTATGCATCTAGGTATGATGAAAAAAAAAAAAGAAAGGGAAAAAAAGAAACAGACCATGACAATTGTCTCGCAGAAAATAACTTTTATAGCTCAGATGAGGAAGAACTTGAAATTAATATACAAAAAGAAATAATAGAAACTGACTATATAAAACGCAAAAACCCTAAAATAATTCGCTATTGTAGATTTAACAAAAAGAATGACTCAGAAAATTACTATAGAGAAATGATAATGCTTTATTATCCATGGAGAGTAGAACATCTAATAACTGGCCACAAAGAAACATATTATGAACGGTATCTAGAAATTAAAAGCACTGTTGCCTTTCATCATAATAGATATAATAAAACACCAAAAAACAATGAGACAGAAAACATTACATTAGAACCATTGATTCTACCCCAAACAGATATAGATACACATGACAACATATATCCTCAAATTCCAGTTAATGAACAATTACTATATGACTTATCATTCGATTTAGGAATTAGAAGTACAAGTATTGAAGAAGCACTAACCAATAATTTAATACCAAATGAACAGTATGACAACATAATGCAAAATCTTACAAATCAACAACTTAACTTTATATATCATCACTTAAATTGGATAAAAACAAAAGAAGAACCCTGCTACACATTTTGTACAGGTGGTGCAGGAGTAGGTAAAAGCTTCCTTATTACAGCGCTTTACCAAACATTACTACGATACTACAATACTAGAGCAGGAGAAAATCTTGACAACATATATGTACTGCTTACAGCTCCTACAGGCAAAGCAGCACATAACATTCATGGTAAAACGCTACATAGTACGTTTAAAATGCCAGTTTCACAAACACTAACTCATAAACCACTAACTCATGAGAAGAGGAGTACACTACAAAACGAGTTAATGCATCTTAAATTGCTAATAATTGATGAGATATCAATGGTAATTTATTGAATTTCATACATAATAGATTCCAAGAAATAAAAATGTCCAATCTCCCATTTGGTGGAATATCTATATTAGCAATTGGAGATTTTTATCAATTAAAGCCAGTTTTTGACACGTACATATTTGAAAACCCTTGGCATTCATACAGACCAGTAAGTACTCATCTATGGCAAGAAAATTTTAAGTTATTTGAGTTAACAAAAATTATGAGACAGCTAAATGACTTGCCGTTTGCTGAACTGCTAAACAGATTTAGAGAAGGGAACCAAAATGATGCAGATATAATTCAGATACAAACACGAGAATTAGAACCACCAATAAGCATTAGCAAAACTATACCTTATATTACGCCAACAAACAAAGAAGTTGATAACATTAATAGTGAAGTTTTATTACATCACATAATGAACTAGCCTGTCTACACAGCAACAGCCATAGATACAGTAGCAGCTGACTTGACTGAAATAGTTAAAAAGAAAATACTAGCTCAGTTACCTACAAACGCGACTAAAACAATGGGCCTGCCATTTATAGTACATATTGCCTTAAAATTAAGATATGATATAACTTCCAATATTAATGTTAATGACGGTTTAACAAATGGTGCTACAGGTATAGTTGAATTTGTAGAAACAATAAATAACACCCCTACTGTAATATGGATTAATTTTGATAAAGAAAATGTTGGTAAAAGTACGAGGCTAGAAAATAAATACATGTATACAACTAACATTTTGCCTCATTGGACACCAATACATGCTATAACACGGCACTTTCAATTTACACAAAAATTTATAACAATTGTACGCAAACAATTCCCCCTACGCCAATCATCTGCACGTACTATACACAGAACACAAGGAAAAACAATTGAACCACTTTACATACATTTTAACAATAGCAAAGTACATCATATGCATTATGTAGCTTTAAGCAGAGCCAAATCATTAGCTAACATCTATATTAAAAACTTTCAGCAAGACAAAATAGTTGTACATTCAAAAGTACATAAAGAAATGGCCAGATTAAGGACAGATATGCAATTGCAAATATCAGTCCCTCAATTGTGTACCTATAACGAACTGTGTAATATAATTGTACATAATATACGATCACTGCAAAAAAATTACACAGCACTGAAATCAGACACAAATATAATGAATGCTGATATTCTATGCTTAACTGAAATAAACACTACTAGAACATCAGATAGCAATACTTTCTTGATAGAACAGTACCATCTTTTAATATTTGATAAATTCCACCATCACATAACTAAGCATGGAATAGCAATTTACTAACGTAAAATATTGACTTACTGCCAATATATGAAACACAACACGAAATTGATATTCTACATTTTACTCTACATCTTAAGAATTGCAACTACTTATTTGTAATGCTATACAAGCCTCCACATGTACATATACAAACACTTTTCCAAATTTTAAGTAGCATATTAAACTTTTACCCTGATTATAACTACATAATAATGGGTGACTTCAACATAGATTTAACACAAGAAACACAAAACACAGCACTACTATTACAATATATGCTAAACGAATTTCAATGTCAACAAAAAATAACACAATATACAACAGACTACAAGTCAACATTAGATCATATCTATACTAATGTACACTTAACGAACTATGGCATATTAGAGTCATATTATAGTGATCACAAAGCCTTATGGGTAGCAATTTAATAAGCATGTTGTATATATGTGTGTATAGGTGGCTCTGTATCTTTATGTGGCTGGCTCAGTATGTGTTGTAGGTGACTCTGTATGTGTGTAAGTCGGTGGCTCTGTATGTGTATGTCTGTATCTCTGTATATGTGTGTTGATAGCTCTCTGTGTGTATGGCTGTCTCAGTATGTGTGGCTCTGTATGTGTGTCTGAGTGATACACTTGGGTGCCGATCACGATCCTGTAAAAACTGGGTACGAACCGTCGGACGGAGCAGATTCTCCGTCTGACGCGTACCCGGTCGTACAAATATACAAACCTGGAATTACGATTCGCACGGGAACATCATTTCCGTACGAATCGTAAAAAACCCCGACCGAACAAAAAAAACCTACGAATGCGATCCGGGAAAGCGCCGACCTGACGTCGGGACGCTCGCAGCCTGCCATTCACGAACCAGGAATTACGATTCGCACCGACGTCATCCCGCACGGTGAATATTTTCCGGCTGCCAAAAACAGCCGGGAAATCTGGACGACGCGAACAAGGAGGACCAGTACGCGACGGACAGACAGGACGACACAAACAAGGAGGACCAGTACGCGACGGACAGACAGGATGACGCGAACAAGGAGGACCCGTATGCGACGGACAGACATGGACCCGAACCTACGTGTCATCCCGGCCCTCATAGCACTCGACCTCCTCTACAGGTTCGGACGCAGACGCCGCAGAAGGTCAGAACAACTAAGGGAGGGGGGAAAAGGGGGGGGGGCAGGAGCATGGGCAGGCCACTAAACCCCCACCCAAGTCACACAGCACACATGCCCTGGACATACCTGACCCACAGGCCCTGGTCACTACGCGGGGGTGGGGGCGTGTCCAGCTAAGCCAGCGACCGCCACAACGGAAGTCCTTGACGACGCGAACCGGTAACACAACAATACAGGTACGTTCCGTACCCACGCCTGAAGAGTGTGGGTACGAGTCGTACCACGCCCACACCTACGTCACCCCAACAATGGCGGGACGGCCCGTACCCACGTGGCAAAGGCCTGGGGACGGGCCGCACAAGCATCACATAGCGTGGGGACGGACATGTACGGACCCTACCCCCAACCGCGTATGCAAGGAGCGTACCCCCCACCCCAACAGTGTAAGTACGACCCGTACCCTCACCCGCGTATGCATGGAGCGTACCCCCCACCCCAACAGTGTAAGTACGGCCCGTACCCCACCCGCGTACGTATGGAGCGTACCCCCACCCCAACAGTGTAAGTACGACCCGTACCCCACCCGCGTATGCATGGAGCATACCCCCCACCCCAACAGTGTAAGTACGACCCGTACCCCACCCGCGTACGTATGGAGCGTACCCCCACCCCAACAGTGTAAGTACGACCCGTACCCCCACCCACGTATGCAAGGAGCGTACCCCCCACCCCAACAGTGTAAGTACGACCCCTACCCCCACCCGCGTACGTATGGAGCGTACCCACATCCGTGCATGTCATGAGCGTACATATTGTGAAATTGGAGAGGTGGGTGCAGAGTCCTCCCAGCAGAGCTCTGAGACAGGAGGGGTGGGTGCAGAGTCCTCCCAGCAGTGCCCAGACACAGGAGGGGTGGGTGCAGAGTCCTCCCAGCAGTGCCCAGACACAGGAGGGGTGGGTGCAGAGTCCTCCCAGCAGAGCCCTGAGACAGGAGGGGTGGGTGCCCATCACTCCCAGCAGTGCCCATGGAACGCAAAGGGTGGAGTAGTCACAGATACCATGCCCACAAATGTCAGTCAGGTGCACAAAGACCCTGCAGTACATGTACCACATGCGTGCGAGGCAGGGAGTATACGCATGCATAGCGCAGAAAAGAAAACATGTACACATGAAGTCATGTCAATAGGCCACATACACAAGTACAATGACTACCAAGGATGCCACGAATGATGCAGGTGGAGACATCGCTCAGCATGCATGTGCAAAGGTGAAGGACTACGTCACACACCCAGCTAATGGACACACAGCTCTGTGCTAAAGTCAGGGGACACCCTGCAGGGAAGAAGTCAGAGTACACAGAGGAAGGAATACACCTTGGGACAATTGCAACATGCAGCAACTGCTAACATGAATGGAGAGAGGTAGCCAACACCGTGTGAGGCACACAGATCCCAGGGTCCCCCCTATGACCAGCACACCACTACATATCCCACACAACCAACACATGATCACCACCCAAAATCATGTAGCAGCCCCACCAACAGCAATATCAGAAAAGCAGTAGTGTTCAAAGGAAACAAAAATGGCTTTAATCAGCATGACCAAAAATTGTATGTACGTAGAAAGTTCAATATTTACAAAGCCCATAGGGCAGTCCAGAAGTCACAGCTGGATGGGGAACACAGTGGGATGCGTGTCCCCTAGCTTGCCTGCACAGTTACAATCCATTGTCTTCCACAGGGGTGAGGGCATCATGTGGGGGGGAAGAAACAGGCACCGCAGGGACAGGAGGGTGAAGGGTAGGCGTCGTGGGTACAGGGATGGAGGACTCCACCACAGGGGGTGGGGCAGGGCCAAAGGTGGATTCTAGGAGCGCGCTGCACACCTTAGCAAGGTCCTCCAGGGACTCCCCTGCACCCGAAGGAACCACAGGCCCCAAGGTGGGTCAGAGGGATGGGTCGCAGCGCCACTGGGGGAGGGTGTGGAGAGGGGGGGGGACTCAAGCACCCTGACCGTGGACTTCCTTGACCGCTTGCGGGGTGGTGTCACTGTGGGGCTCAGGGACAGAGCGGCCATGAATGACTCTTTGGGGGAGATGTGGCCAGGAGAGCTGAGGGGAGGGGATTTGGAGGGAGTGGATTGGGTGGAATGCGGACTCCCACTCTGGCTGCGTGTCACACGTTTGCCCCCCGACCCAGTGGGTGTGCCTACTTCACCCTGTGTGTGCGTGTCAGGAGGTGTGCGGCGGACCTTCCCAGCTGGTGTGGTGCCTGTGTCTGTTGTGGTGGGTGCATGCTTACGTCTGGGTGTATGTGGGACAGGCATGGGAGTGGGAAGTGTGGAAGGGGCAGGGGTAGGGGGTGGGACGTAGCGCTGCAGGAGACCCACTGCTGCAGTCAGTGTGGAGTCTATGGACCTCAGCAAGTTGCGTTGGTCAGCCTGCGATGAATGAATGCCCTCCAAGTATGCCTCCATGTTGTTGAGGACCTGGCTGTGGCCATGGAGGACATTAAGGATCTCAGTCTGACCAATCTGCAACTGCCGCTGGATGTCCACAGACTCAGCATTGGCGGCAGCAGTGGAGACAGGGGCAGGGGGTGCGGTGCCTGGCAGGAAGGAGACATGTGGTGACCGGGCACGTTGGGAAGGGACACGAGCACGTGGGAGGCGGCTGATGCCAATGGAGGGGGCGGTGCCAGATGAAGGGCTGCTGTCAGATGGTGGGGCAGCCACCGCCCACTCGGAGTGATCATCCTCGGACCCGTCAGCTTCATACTCTGTTGTGCCAGTCGACAGGTCCCCGGGTTCACTCTCCACCGCCTCAGTCCCACTCGAAGTGCCAGCCCCGATGTCACCGCTGGCACTGGTGCTCGGTCCCTCCGCGCCGTCTGTGTCCATGTCTCCCTCCGTGTCCCCCAACGATGCTGTGGGCAGGGTGAAGAGACAGAAAGTTATCATACACCTGTATACATATGTCACATGAGTCAAATCCACGTAGGTTACAGTGCATAGCCTGAAACAAAGGAAGAGTTACATCTACAAAACAAGGTACATATGTAGGGCATGCAAGACACAGTTATTTGACCCACCATGCCATGGAAAAACTATGGCGAGCATGACACTATAGCAAATGAGATGATATAGAAATTTTGACTGAGGAGCAAGGCCCTGGGGACAAGACAGCACTGCATCTGCACCACACAGCGTGGCAGCAAATAGGGATGAGCAGGGACCATAGGCAGGAAGTAGAGGCACATGCAGCATAGGTAATACTGATAACGGATGTATGACGTTACAACGCATACTTTTACAACGCATGCACTTACAACGCATTTTTTACAACGCACAATCCATTACAACGCATTCCATTACAACGCATGACACTACAACGCATTTTTAAAAACTACCTTTACAACGCATTTCCATTACAACGCATACTACCTTTACAACGCATACCATTACAACGCATAACATTAAATTGCATTTAAGGTAAGTATTAGATAGTATAGGGGTAAAAAGTACTTTTCTAACTCCAGGGGGTGCAACAGTAGGGTAAGTGTTGGATAGTATAGGGGTAAAAATTACTATTCTAACTCCAGGGGGTGCAACAGTAGGGAAAGTGTTGGATAGTATAGGGGTTAAAATTACTATTCTAATTCCAGGGGGTGCAACAGTAGGGAAAGTGTTGGATAGTATAGGGGTTAAAATTACTATTCTAACTCCAGGGGGTGCAACAGTAGGGTAAGTGTTGGATAGTATAGGGGTAAAAATTACTATTCTAACTCCAAGGGGTGCAACAGTAGGGTAAGTGTTGGATAGTATAGGGGTAAAAATTACTATTCTAACTCCAGGGGGTGCAACAGTAGGGTAAGTGTTGGATAGTATAGGGGTAAAAATTACTATTCTAACTCCAGGGGGTGCAACAGTAGGGTAAGTGTTGGATAGTATAGGGGTAAAAATTACTATTCTAACTCCAGGGGGTGCAACAGTAGGGTAAGTGTTGGATAGTGTAGTGTAATATTATGCGTTGTAATGGTATGCGTTGTAATGGTAGTATGCGTTGTAATGGAATGCGTTGTAAAGGTACTTTTTAAAAATGCGTTGTAGTGTCATGCGTTGTAATGTCATGCGTTGTAATGGATTATGCGTTGTAAAAAATGCGTTGTAAGTGTAGTGCGTTGTAAAAGTTGCGTTGTAAAGGTTGTTCCTCACTGATAACATGCCCACCCTGACAGCCACACTGCACCTTGAGTGTATGTCCAGGAAAACATCACACACTGGCCAGTCCTAGCAAGGAGAAATCAGGTCTTGACATGTCGGACATGCCGCACCACCCACCCCCTACATGAGACAAATCTATGGAGACACAGGAAGCACCTACATCTCTTAGTCTGGGTGAAATACACATGGGATGCAAAATTTCTATATTGCACACAAACAACCCAAGGTGCGGCAGTGCAAATTATCATGTAAAAATGGGCAGCATCAGATGATTGCAACAAGACACAAAGGCAATGGCCACCGTGAGTATGTAAATGGGAAATGAGGTCAGGCTGTACAGTGGACACTTGTAATACATCTCACGTCAATATACATGTTGCCAGGGGACAATGGCACAGAGCACAACCTATGCTGTAGACACAGAGATTGTCGACATTCTCGGATTACACACATGATACCTAGGAAAAGATGCCCCTGGGGACAGTAGTGGCCACACAACTCCATGCTCCTGAATGCAAATGACTGCAACACACGCTAACATCCCTGCACTATGCCTAACGCACACTCATGCACATCATGTCACAGGCCACCACATGGGACATGCCTGCTGGAAGGCCTGGCACTCGAGAGATTAACTCCCATGTCTGGACTCAGCATTAGTGCCAACTGACATGGAACCCACAAGTCCAGAACTGGACAGGGCACAGGCAAGGTCACAAAACCTGTTACACACCACCCCCACACATGATGCTGCAGGCATTGTACACTTGGAGAAGGTGTCAGGCTACATAACCTGGTGATGGAGTGACTACACACAGACCAGGGAACACATTGCAAGGAGGGGAAGGGAGGCAGGAGAGCACTGCAACACTGTGGGTGACAGGATCTGCACAGCAAAACTGCCACCTGGATAAAGGGTCTAAGGGAAAAATATTTAAAGACCTACCCAAATTCTAATCCCCATAACAAGACTATATAAACACAACAGAATAGGGGGTCTATTGGTCGACAGCACAAGATTAGAGAAAAGAAAAAGTAGTGTATGAAATATCAAACCCATACATAGTCAGAGCAGAGCACGGAAAACCATCAAACCGACTCAACCAAAGAGACCAAAATTGAGAGCAAAGTCACCTCTCACGATCAGTTTATATCATGTGGTCTCCACCTAGAGCCGAGGTATGCCTCTTGATCATAGAGACTTCCTCGTTAGTGTAAGGCTCTATTGCTCATTTGGGTTGATAAAGAGAAGTCCAAAAGTCACGTGACAGACTGTGACCACCAGACAGAAGAAGTGCAGTGCAAAGAAAAATGTGAAATTTAAAAGGAGATTGTGTGAAGAGTACGATATAATTCACTCATTTCTACACATCTCGATTAAAAAAGTGTGTGAACAAAAAATATATACCAAGCAGTGCCAACTAGTCACTGTTGAATGAGGGTCAACATGTTTCAGCCTTCACGGGATTATAGCCCACGGCTTTCTTCAGGACCTATACAAATTAATGCTACTGCATTCAATTTGATGGATTCCAAATAGTGCATATATAAAATGTGAAAACTTAGCATAAGAAGAAGTAATCAATACAACCTCACTTTGTCCTAATCCTCTATATCACAGGGTGCTAGCATCACCTGAGGAGAAAGGACAGTTAACACACATAGTAGACCAATTCAGAAAAAATGTGCCGTCTACACACAAGCAAATTTAACTTAAAAGTGCCTGGTTGATTGCTCTGAAAGAGACAACGCAATGCTTACCCAACATGATCAGGGATTGCACCTCACCTACCCTGGAACCTGGCTCAGGTTAAGGAGGCCCCGCTCTAAATCGTGGGTAAAAAGAAACAAAAACATCTTTTTTTTATATTATTTATTTTATAATTATTTAATGCCACATTGGAACAACAAAGAGCCAAAATGTACTCCTAGTTGTTCAAACGCGTTAAGTTAAACGCAAAGAAATCCTAACACCCTTAAAGTGCTCTCCCATACAGTGCAGATAACCCCTCCCAGTGAATCAACTCTTTGAAGTGATATTGTTATTACAAGTACAAAGTATAGGCTGGCTAGTATCCCTGGCTAGTAAGAGACCAGAAAGAATCATCATCTGTTTCTTTAACAACTACCGAAAAATGACAGCCATTCTACCTCGTTGTGCTGTTCAGGTGTCTTAGTTCTAAAGAGTGAGGCGCGTTTGTGAGCATGCCTCATCCGAACTCTACTAAAGACTAGTGAGCGAAAAAGAAAACAGAAAACACCGAGATTTGAGCGCTCGGTTAGCAGCACATCTCACCTGTCCGTCGTTGCCCCTGGCTTTCCTAAGCAGGGTGGGAGGCAACGTACCGGAACCGGGAGTGTGTTCAAATACTGTCACCACACAGAGCACGCCTTACGCTGCGTAGCAGGAGACTACGGTGGGCACCGTGTCCAAATGGATAGAACTACAGAAAAACGGCATGCCTAATGGGAGATGTAGTTAAGCGCTGTCAGTGTGCTTCAAGATTCACGCCTTCCGCTGCGTAGCAGAAGACTACGGTCGGCACCATGTCCAAATTGATAGAACTACAGAAAAACAGCATGCCTCATGGGAGATGTAGTTAATCGCTGTCAGTGCGCTTCAAGATTAACTACGCGCAAAGCCTGAAAACATACAAAGCACTGAAGATACAGGGTTGCCGTTGCATTTAACCCTCTGTAAACTTGCCAAACTGCAGTTTTGCTCTATGTCTATTCCAATCTCAAACAGACCCGAGAGTCCCAAATCAATACCATCTACTGTTCAGGTGTCATATACTATTCTGACTGGGCAAAGTCAATTATAGCGTTACAGTGGGAGGAGAGCTCATTATGTATACTCTGCTTTCTGGATAATGTACTTAGTGCACCTCGTGTATTATAAAACGCTTATTTGCATGCTGGTATACCGCAAAGGTTTAATAATTGGTAAGCTCATCTCTATTAGTTTGAATTTGGTTGCAGTAGTTCACATCTAGTGTTCCTATTGTCTGCTTGTTGGGTAATGTGGTGTATTGTAAAAAGCTCATTTGCATGCTGGTGTCCCGCAACGATCAATAGTTGATAAGATCTCCTCTGTTAGTTTCTATTCTGTTGCAGTAGTTCACATCTAGTGTTCCCTCTCAAAGTCCTAAAAGTAAACACAGTAGTGTAGCGAAGGGCCGAGGTTAGTTCATCATCCATTGTATCAATAAACAGCATGTGTGATAAACTAAGACCCGGAGTATCACGATGCCTCATACTGCTGCCCCGCACAGTTATGCAACGCCACTCCTTAATATTGGATGCTCGTCCAGGGAATATCATCATTTAATCCCAAAGTGTCACAACATAGCCTATGGACCCATTTTTGTTCTTTGGTGAACAAAAACCTGGAGATATCACTGATGTGTTGTGGAATGATCGGTTTCTCCAGTATTGTCCAGTGGAACTCATCTGCAGTGTGATTGGCTTCTGTATAATGCCTGGTGAGTTTTGTGTTGGATTTGCGGCACCTGAAGGTGCTCTTATGCTCTGACATGCGGAGCCTCACCTTTCGGGTGGTCATACCCACATATCTCGTCTTACACGGGCATGTGAGTAAATAAATAACATTACTGCTGTTGCAGTTTGTGAAGTGGGTCTGCATCCAGGGTCTATCAGTCCCAATATCCACCGAAGAGCTGTGGGTGGTTTGTGGGCACACCGAACAAACCCCACAGGGATGGTGTCCTGTCACTGCTGGCAGGTCCCATAAAGTACCTAGTGGTCTACTGGGCCCAGTTGGTGGTCGTGTATGGACCAATCTGTCCTTGATGTTGCCTGATCTTTTAAAAGCAAAGAGTGGCATCGCTATTTTCTCCTGGCAACTGTTTAATATCCGCCAGTGTTTTTTGATGCTTTTCTTTATATCATTGGATAGTGTGCAGAAAGTACTGACCATCGTGAGACGTTCCAATGGTGGCTTCGGTACAGGCGGTTCCAACAGTGCTTCCCGATTGTTATTTGAGGCCCTTTTGAGAGACCGTTTGACCAACTTGCGGGGATAGTGTCTCTCCATAAGTTGCTCTGATAGTAAATTAGCATGTTTGGTAAAGCCATCTGTTGTAGAACAGTTCCTACGCACCCTCAGAAACTGGCCGTAGGGTAAATTATCCCTAAGGGCCTTTGGGTGCTGACTGTCATAACGCAAAAGCGAATTGCGTGCCATGGGCTTGCGGTATAATTCACTACCTAAGCCCTCAGGGGTTACAAAAATCGATAGGTCCAGAAATGCCAAACGGCTCTCGTTCACTTCAACCGTGAACTTCAGATAGTCATTCCGTGAGTTAAGCCACTGGTGAAAATGGCCAATGGACTGTTGATCTCCTCTCCACACCACCAAAACATCATCAATATACCGCTTCCATAAGCGGATTGATGAGAAAAAGGGGTTGGTGGGAGCCAAGACATGTTCCTGCTCGAACGCATGGACATACAGATTCGCTAAGCTGGGCGCGAAAACGCTGCCCATGCTGGTCCCTGACGTTTGCAGGTAGATGGTGTTCTCAAATTAAAAAAAGTTCTCCTTCATCGCCATTCTGGCCAGCGTCATAATGAAGGGTACAGGTGTAATAGACTGTAAGTCGGTACCCTCTAGGATGGAACGTATTGTATCCAGTGTCTCATCTTGGGGAATGGATGTATATAGAGATTCGACATCGAAGGAGACTAAAAAGTCTCGCTCCGGGTCGAACTCTACCGTGGGAAGCAACCGCAGGACATCCTTGGTATCCTGCAGATACGTCGGCATCTTCTGGACGATAGGTCTTAGGAAGTGGTCCACAAACATAGACAGTGGTTCCAAAAGGGAACCCTGTCCCGAGATGATTGGTCGCCCAGGTGGAGGTCTCTGGGCCTTATGTACCTTTGGCAGTACATAGAAGTAGGGGATGACGGGAAATTTGGTCTGTAGGAACTGTGCTTCGTGGTTGGTAATCCAACCTTCACAGAGAGCTTCTTCGGTGATTTCACCGATAGATTTAAGCAGTCTAGCAGTAGGATCATGACTTAGAGTCCTGTAAGAACGCTCATCGCCCAATTGGCGGAGGCATTCTGCTCTGTATTCAACGGTATCCAGGATAACGATGGAACCCCCCTTGTCTGCAGGTTTGATGGTAATTTCTTCTGCTCTGGACAAGGAAGTAAGTGCCTGCCTCTCATCTCGTGGTAAGTTACTAAACCTCTCACTCCTTGTGTTACACATGGCGCTGATCTCGCACGTGACCGCTTTTTCGAAAGTGAGAACTTGTGGAGGAACCAGGTGTGTAGGAGGGTTGAATGTTGACTTTACTCTGAGCCCCGTGTTTTGTTCATTCTCTTCAGGATCAGCTATTGTTTTGTCCCTGAAAAAGTGATGAAGCCTCAGTTTTCTAAAAAACTGTGCCAATTCGCATTGGATCTGAAAAGAGTCCCCTGTGGAGGTGGTGACGAAGCCAAGGCCCCTGTTGAGAACTGTCTGTTGACAGGATACGCTTGCTCAGATTCACTACGAGGTTTGGTTGGCACTGCCCGCGGGTGGAGCCGAGTTCTTCCTCGTGTTGCTCCGTGTCCCGGCATGAGGACCTGAGGGTGGACCTGAGGTTAGATCCCAATGAACTTGGGCTTGTGCGTTTCTTCGCCTGCCTCGATTTCTTGGGGGGCCATACCCTAAAAAAGACTGGTTGTCAAATTCTGGTTGGTATGCTGTCATAGGTGGTGGAAAAGCTTGTGGTGGAAAACCCCAAGGGGTGGGTGGCCACCACTGTTGAAATTGTGGTGTACCGTAACCCCTTTGGTGGTAGGGTCTAGTGTATCTACCTCTACCTCTGGAACGTTGTGTAGGTCTCTCAGTGTCGCTGGATGTTTCATCGGAGCTGGAGCCTGAATAGGAAGAACCATATCTTCTCCCATTACTCTTGAACTCAAGAGGTGTATAATTCTCACTGGTATAAGGGTAAACCGTTTCATGTTTGAACTTGGCCAAATCTTTTTTAAAATTTTCAATTTTGGAAAGGAGAATAGAGTCCTTAAACTCCTTATTGTTCTTATTTGATTCGTCCAAGTTCTTTTTAAATAAAGTGGCAGTGATGGTAATTTTGATTTGGGCTTCCAGGGCCTGTATCTCTATAAGGATGGAATCAGCCACTCTCTTCGCTGTGCTGATAATTAAAATCAGCCAGTCACGCGTGCAGCGCCATGCTATAAGTGACCAGTCTTTGAGAAACGCTCTATCATCTAGAAAAAGCCTAGGGGCATTGGTTACTATCAATCCGGGGGGCGCACAGTTCGCTCTCAAATATTCAGCCATGATGGCGCCATGAATAGAAGAGCGTGAATGGGATTTCTTCAGAATGAGGACTCTGCCCCAATCGTTACCTGTCTCTGTGAGGGGAGCATTCGAACCCTCAAGTATACTAGGTGTATTGTCAAGAATGGATTGGAATATTGCGTCATCATACGCCAAACCGCTGAATTCAGCCATTTTGTGATGACCAAAGCAAAAGTTGAGATACAGCAAAGAGGCTAAATGCTAACAGAAAGGAGATTACAAAAGGGTGTAGGCTACGCAGTTATATAAATCTGCATTGAAAAGGGGATTATCCGCCAAGGCAGTATAATCCTTGTGATAGACCCGCAGCCAAAAAGCTGCTCAAAAACATCAAAACTGCCACCTGGATAAAGGGTCTAAGGGAAAAATATTTAAAGACCTACCCAAATTCTAATCCCCATAACAAGACTATATAAACACAACAGAATAGGGGGTCTATTGGTCGACAGCACAAGATTAGAGAAAAGAAAAAGTAGTGTGTGAAATATCAAACCCATACATAGTCAGAGCAGAGCACGGAAAACCATCAAACCGACTCAACCAAAGAGACCAAAATTGAGAGCAAAGTCACCTCTCACGATCAGTTTATATCATGTGGTCTCCACCTAGAGCCGAGGTATGCCTCTTGATCATAGAGACTTCCTCGTTAGTGTAAGGCTCTATTGCTCATTTGGGTTGATAAAGAGAAGTCCAAAAGTCACGTGACAGACTGTGACCACCAGACAGAAGAAGTGCAGTGCAAAGAAAAATGTGAAATTTAAAAGGAGATTGTGTGAAGAGTACGATATAATTCACTCATTTCTACACATCTCGATTAAAAAAGTGTGTGAACAAAAAATATATACCAAGCAGTGCCAACTAGTCACTGTTGAATGAGGGTCAACATGTTTCAGCCTTCACGGGATTATAGCCCACGGCTTTCTTCAGGACCTATACAAATTAATGCTACTGCATTCAATTTGATGGATTCCAAATAGTGCATATATAAAATGTGAAAACTTAGCATAAGAAGAAGTAATCAATACAACCTCACTTTGTCCTAGTCCTCTATATCACAGGGTGCTAGCATCACCTGAGGAGAAAGGACAGTTAACACACATAGTAGACCAATTCAGAAAAAATGTGCCGTCTACACACAAGCAAATTTAACTTAAAAGTGCCTGGTTGATTGCTCTGAAAGAGACAACGCAATGCTTACCCAACGTGATCAGGGATTGCACCTCACCTACCCTGGAACCTGGCTCAGGTTAAGGAGGCCCCGCTCTAAATCGTGGGTAAAAAGAAACAAAAACATCTTTTTTTTATATTATTTATTTTATAATTATTTAATGCCACATTGGAACAACAAAGAGCCAAAATGTACTCCTAGTTGTTCAAACGCGTTAAGTTAAACGCAAAGAAATCCTAACACCCTTAAAGTGCTCTCCCATACAGTGCAGATAACCCCTTCCAGTGAATCAACTCTTTGAAGTGATATTGTTATTACAAGCACAAAGTATAGGCTGGCTAGTATCCCTGGCTAGTAAGAGACCAGAAAGAATCATCATCTGTTTCTTTAACAACTACCGAAAAATGACAGCCATTCTACCTCGTTGTGCTGTTCAGGTGTCTTAGTTCTAAAGAGTGAGGCGCGTTTGTGAGCATGCCTCATCCGAACTCTACTAAAGACTAGTGAGCGAAAAAGAAAACAGAAAACACCGATATTTGAGCGCTCGGTTAGCAGCACATCTCACCTGTCCGTCGTTGCCCCTGGCTTTCCTAAGCAGGGTGGGAGGCAACGTACCGGAACCGGGAGTGTGTTCAAATACTGTCACCACACAGAGCACGCCTTACGCTGCGTAGCAGGAGACTACGGTGGGCACCGTGTCCAAATGGATAGAACTACAGAAAAACGGCATGCCTAATGGGAGATGTAGTTAAGCGCTGTCAGTGTGCTTCAAGATTCACGCCTTCCGCTGCGTAGCAGAAGACTACGGTCGGCACCATGTCCAAATTGATAGAACTACAGAAAAACAGCATGCCTCATGGGAGATGTAGTTAATCGCTGTCAGTGCGCTTCAAGATTAACTACGCGCAAAGCCTGAAAACATACAAAGCACTGAAGATACAGGGTTGCCGTTGCATTTAACCCTCTGTAAACTTGCCAAACTGCAGTTTTGCTCTATGTCTATTCCAATCTCAAACAGACCCGAGAGTCCCAAATCAATACCATCTACTGTTCAGGTGTCATATACTATTCTGACTGGGCAAAGTCAATTATAGCGTTACAGTGGGAGGAGAGCTCATTATGTATACTCTGCTTTCTGGATAATGTACTTAGTGCACGTCGTGTATTATAAAACGCTTATTTGCATGCTGGTATACCGCAAAGGTTTAATAATTGGTAAGCTCATCTCTATTAGTTTGAATTTGGTTGCAGTAGTTCACATCTAGTGTTCCTATTGTCTGCTTGTTGGGTAATGTGGTGTATTGTAAAAAGCTCATTTGCATGCTGGTGTCCCGCAACGATCAATAGTTGATAAGATCTCCTCTGTTAGTTTCTATTCTGTTGCAGTAGTTCACATCTAGTGTTCCCTCTCAAAGTCCTAAAAGTAAACACAGTAGTGTAGCGAAGGGCCGAGGTTAGTTCATCATCCATTGTATCAATAAACAGCATGTGTGATAAACTAAGACCCGGAGTATCACGATGCCTCATACTGCTGCCCCGCACAGTTATGCAACGCCACTCCTTAATATTGGATGCTCGTCCAGGGAATATCATCATTTAATCCCAAAGTGTCACAACATAGCCTATGGACCCATTTTTGTTCTTTGGTGAACAAAAACTTGGAGATATCACTGATGTGTTGTGGAATGATCGGTTTCTCCAGTATTGTCCAGTGGAACTCATCTGCAGTGTGATTGGCTTCTGTATAATGCCTGGTGAGTTTTGTGTTGGATTTGCGGCACCTGAAGGTGCTCTTATGCTCTGACATGCGGAGCCTCACCTTTCGGGTGGTCATACCCACATATCTCGTCTTACACGGGCATGTGAGTAAATAAATAACATTACTGCTGTTGCAGTTTGTGAAGTGGGTCTGCATCCAGGGTCTATCAGTCCCAATATCCACCGAAGAGCTGTGGGTGGTTTGTGGGCACACCGAACAAACCCCACAGGGATGGTGTCCTGTCACTGCTGGCAGGTCCCATAAAGTACCTAGTGGTCTACTGGGCCCAGTTGGTGGTCGTGTATGGACCAATCTGTCCTTGATGTTGCCTGATCTTTTAAAAGCAAAGAGTGGCATCGCTATTTTCTCCTGGCAACTGTTTAATATCCGCCAGTGTTTTTTGATGCTTTTCTTTATATCATTGGATAGTGTGCAGAAAGTACTGACCATCGTGAGACGTTCCAATGGTGGCTTCGGTACAGGCGGTTCCAACAGTGCTTCCCGATTGTTATTTGAGGCCCTTTTGAGAGACCGTTTGACCAACTTGCGGGGATAGTGTCTCTCCATAAGTTGCTCTGATAGTAAATTAGCATGTTTGGTAAAGCCATCTGTTGTAGAACAGTTCCTACGCACCCTCAGAAACTGGCCGTAGGGTAAATTATCCCTAAGGGCCTTTGGGTGCTGACTGTCATAACGCAAAAGCGAATTGCGTGACATGGGCTTGCGGTATAATTCACTACCTAAGCCCTCAGGGGTTACAAAAATCGATAGGTCCAGAAATGCCAAACGGCTCTTGTTCACTTCAACCGTGAACCTCACGTCTCACGATGGTCAGTACTTTCTGCACACTATCCAATGATATAAAGAAAAGCATCAAAAAACACTGGCGGATATTAAACAGTTGCCAGGAGAAAATAGCGATGCCACTCTTTGCTTTTAAAAGATCAGGCAACATCAAGGACAGATTGGTCCATACACGACCACCAACTGGGCCCAGTAGACCACTAGGTACTTTATGGGACCTGCCAGCAGTGACAGGACACCATCCCTGTGGGGTTTGTTCGGTGTGCCCACAAACCACCCACAGCTCTTCGGTGGATATTGGGACTGATAGACCCTGGATGCAGACCCACTTCACAAACTGCAACAGCAGTAATGTTATTTATTTACTCACATGCCCGTGTAAGACGAGATATGTGGGTATGACCACCCGAAAGGTGAGGCTCCGCATGTCAGAGCATAAGAGCACCTTCAGGTGCCGCAAATCCAACACAAAACTCACCAGGCATTATACAGAAGCCAATCACACTGCAGATGAGTTCCACTGGACAATACTGGAGAAACCGATCATTCCACAACACATCAGTGATATCTCCAGGTTTTTGTTCACCAAAGAACAAAAATGGGTCCATAGGCTATGTTGTGACACTTTGGGATTAAATGATGATATTCCCTGGACGAGCATCCAATATTAAGGAGTGGCGTTGCATAACTGTGCGGGGCAGCAGTATGAGGCATCGTGATACTCCGGGTCTTAGTTTATCACACATGCTGTTTATTGATACAATGGATGATGAACTAACCTCGGCCCTTCGCTACACTACTGTGTTTACTTTTAGGACTTTGAGAGGGAACACTAGATGTGAACTACTGCAACAGAATAGAAACTAACAGAGGAGATCTTATCAACTATTGATCGTTGCGGGACACCAGCATGCAAATGAGCTTTTTACAATACACCACATTACCCAACAAGCAGACAATAGGAACACTAGATGTGAACTACTGCAACCAAATTCAAACTAATAGAGATGAGCTTACCAATTATTAAACCTTTGCGGTATACCAGCATGCAAATAAGCGTTTTATAATACACGACGTGCACTAAGTACATTATCCAGAAAGCAGAGTATACATAATGAGCTCTCCTCCCACTGTAACGCTATAATTGACTTTGCCCAGTCAGAATAGTATATGACACCTGAACAGTAGATGGTATTGATTTGGGACTCTCGGGTCTGTTTGAGATTGGAATAGACATAGAGCAAAACTGCAGTTTGGCAAGTTTACCGAGGGTTAAATGCAACGGCAACCCTGTATCTACAGTGCTTTGTATGTTTTCAGGCTTTGCGCGTAGTTAATCTTGAAGCGCACTGACAGCGATTAACTACATCTCCCATGAGGCATGCTGTTTTTCTGTAGTTCTATCAATTTGGACATGGTGCTGACCGTAGTCTTCTGCTACGCAGCGGAAGGCGTGAATCTTGAAGCACACTGACAGCGCTTAACTACATCTCCCATTAGGCATGCCGTTTTTCTGTAGTTCTATCCATTTGGACACGGTGCCCACCGTAGTCTCCTGCTACGCAGCGTAAGGCGTGCTCTGTGTGGTGACAGTATTTGAACACACTCCCGGTTCCGGTACGTTGCCTCCCACCCTGCTTAGGAAAGCCAGGGGCAACGACGGACAGGTGAGATGTGCTGCTAACCGAGCGCTCAAATCTCTGTGTTTTCTGTTTTCTTTTTCGCTCACTAGTCTTTAGTAGAGTTCGGATGAGGCATGCTCACAAACGCGCCTCACTCTTTAGAACTAAGACACCTGAACAGCACAACGAGGTAGAATGGCTGTCATTTTTCGGTAGTTGTTAAAGAAACAGATGATGATTCTTTCTGGTCTCTTACTAGCCAGGGATACTAGCCAGCCTATACTTTGTACTTGTAATAACAATATCACTTCAAAGAGTTGATTCACTGGGAGGGGTTATCTGCACTGTATGGGAGAGCACTTTAAGGGTGTTAGGATTTCTTTGCGTTTAACTTAACGCGTTTGAACAACTAGGAGTACATTTTGGCTCTTTGTTGTTCCAATGTGGCATTAAATAATTATAAAATAAATAATATAAAAAAAAGATGTTTTTGTTTCTTTTTACCCACGATTTAGAGCGGGGCCTCCTTAACCTGAGCCAGGTTCCAGGGTAGGTGAGGTGCAATCCCTGATCATGTTGGGTAAGCATTGCGTTGTCTCTTTCAGAGCAATCAACCAGGCACTTTTAAGTTAAATTTGCTTGTGTGTAGACGGCACATTTTTTCTGAATTGGTCTACTATGTGTGTTAACTGTCCTTTCTCCTCAGGTGATGCTAGCACCCTGTGATATAGAGGATTAGGACAAAGTGAGGTTGTATTGATTACTTCTTCTTATGCTAAGTTTTCACATTTTATATATGCACTATTTGGAATCCATCAAATTGAATGCAGTAGCATTAATTTGTATAGGTCCTGAAGAAAGCCGTGGGCTATAATCCCGTGAAGGCTGAAACATGTTGACCCTCATTCAACAGTGACTAGTTGGCACTGCTTGGTATATATTTTTTGTTCACACACTTTTTTAATCGAGATGTGTAGAAATGAGTGAATTATATCGTACTCTTCACACAATCTCCTTTTAAATTTCACATTTTTCTTTGCACTGCACTTCTTCTGTCTGGTGGTCACAGTCTGTCACGTGACTTTTGGACTTCTCTTTATCAACCCAAATGAGCAATAGAGCCTTACACTAACGAGGAAGTCTCTATGATCAAGAGGCATACCTCGGCTCTAGGTGGAGACCACATGATATAAACTGATCGTGAGAGGTGACTTTGCTCTCAATTTTGGTCTCTTTGGTTGAGTCGGTTTGATGGTTTTCCGTGCTCTGCTCTGACTATGTATGGGTTTGATATTTCACACACTACTTTTTCTTTTCTCTAATCTTGTGCTGTCGACCAATAGACCCCCTATTCTGTTGTGTTTATATAGGATCTGCACAGCACCATAAACCCTGGAAGTGTATCCATGGAACAGTGCACTTACAAATGCTGGTGAAACACAACAAACACACACATGTACCTACCCCCTTCCGGCTGCTGCATCTCCTGTAGGCGCCTGTCCAAGTCAGGAAAGACCACCGCCAGCACACGTTTCTGGATGTGGGAGAGACGGCGGCGCCCGCGGTTCTTGTGGCTCTCAGGTGAGTCCCCCAGCAGGACCCGTGCGATCCTCCGCGTCCAGCACCGGATATCCTGCCAGCGTTTCCTCACCTGGGACAGGCGCCGCTTCCGACCATCCGCACTCCTCACGGCGCTGACGGCGTCCAACCATATCTGCGCCTTGGCAGAGGCGTCTACCTGTAAGGATGAACAAGTGACACTATATCAATACACCTGCAACATGTCACAGGGACACAGATTAGAACACATTTGCTGTTTACAACAAGGCATAGTATGCATCCAACGCATTGCACCTTTGTCATAGGGACATGATCGTCTGGGGGAAGGCCAAAAGCAGTACGTGCCACTGAAAGGACACAGGTGGAATGAGGGCAACTACACAATCAATGAGCCAGGCTCACACCGTGCATCACACCCACCCCTCCTGCCTCTGGGCACTGCTGGGAGGACTCTGCACCCACCCCTCCTGTCTCAGGGCTCTGCTGGGAGGACTCTGCACCCACCCCTCTCATGTCTGGGCACTGCTGGGAGACATCAGGCATCCCCCACCCTGGCCCCCCCCTACAGTACATTGCATGTGTGTCACACCTGGACACAATGGCAGAAGTCACAGTCACAAAAAAGGGACACAGTCTGTGCCAGTGTACACTGCACTCACCTGATAACCTGGTCGCCCATACAGCATGGGGTACCGTGGGAGGATCACATCCACCAAAGCCATGTTCTCCTCCAGGGTGAATGGCTGTGACCTCTCCACAGCCCTTGACATGGTTCCAGTAGCAGCAGCTGGGTCGTGGAATACAGAGATGTGCAGGCAAGTGCTCCCTCATGGGACCTGGCTGCCTTATATCTGCCTTGCTGGCCCATATCATGCACAGGAGTACAGAGTGATTGGTCACTCACATTAGCATCCTATGTTTCCTCCAATCCCTTCAAACCAAGCAGTCTGTGGGTTCTCTATCGGTTTCATTCTCCTGCATGATGTCAGCCCCACAAACACATTGCAACAAAGTAGAAGAATTCCAACTGCCTTCTGCTGTGCACCTTCCAGAACAAAATCGAAATTTGAACTCGGTCTCCATGACAACCAGCATGCATGTAGGCCTTAATACTTGGCCCTCATGTGTCCCCTATGTAATTTGGAGCTTCATACACAGGTACGGTGCGTTCCGGGGCCCTAGGGCACCCCAAATGCATTGCAACGGCCCGTACACGCGTGCCTACGTTCACTATCACTCTGGGTGTCCTCGCGGATGCGTACTCGTAGTGATAGTGAGCGTACATGCGTGTGTACGGCCCGTACCACTACGAGTACGCATACGCGAGGACACCCAGAGTGGTAGGGCCGTACACGCGCCTGTACGCTCCCTATCACTCTGGGTGTCCTCGCGGATGCGTACTCGTAGTGATAGTGAGCGTACATGCGTGTGTACGGCCCGTACCACTACGAGTACGCATACGCGAGGACACCCAGAGTGGTAGGGCCGTACACGCGCCTGTACGCTCCCTATCACTCTGGGTGTCCTCGCGGATGCGTACTCGTAGTGATAGTGAGCGTACATGCGTGTGTACGGCCCGTACCACTACAAATACGCATACGCGAGGACACCCAGAGTGGTAGGGCCGTACACGCGCCTGTACGCTCCCTATCACTCTGGGTGTCCTCGCGGATGCGTACTCGTAGTGATAGTGAGCGTACATGCGTGTGTACGGCCCGTACCACTACGAGTACGCATACGCGAGGACACCCAGAGTGGTAGGGCCGTACACGCGCCTGTACGCTCCCTATCACTCTGGGTGTCCTCGCGGATGCGTACTCGTAGTGATAGTGAGCGTACATGCGTGTGTACGGCCCGTACCACTACGAGTTCGCATACCCGAGGACACCCAGGGTGATAGGGAGCGTACAGGCGCGTGTACGGCCCTACCACTCTGGGTGTTCTTGCGTATGCGTACTCGTAGTGGTACGAACCATACAAATGCCTGTACACTCGCCATCATGATGGGTACACATACGGCAGCACTCCCATAGTGATATGGGAACGTACACAGGCCCTCTTAGCAGCAGTACGGCGGTTTTCACACATCACGGTGGTGAGAGGCGGCACACAGGTAGGAATAGGGTGGACATACTTGTCCATGAATGGACATCAAGGCATCGTCTGTGCATTACTACATGTGTGGGGCACAGGTGTGACAGGCTGTGATGTGGAACATTACTCCTGAGTGGAGAAGGCACCAGATGTATGATGAGATGTGTACAGATGTACTGTGTGACGGTGCAATGTGTGCCAGGCATGCCCTTGACTCCTTCGACATGTGTGCATGTCGAACTGCACACTTGGGGTGAGCGTCACTGGCATGGCACGGACACCAACACACGGATGTGTCCCCTGATGCCCGGTACAGGGGTTACCACACCTGCTTTGTCACTACCCACGGTGCACAATGTGACGATGTCATGTATGTGTGGGGGCTTCCCATCAGGTTGATGTCGGAGCACCCTCAAAAGCTGCAGCTGTTGCAGCAACCAACATGTGTCTGTGTGTAGATTGACATTGCACACTGTTCCGCACACCATGCCACATGTGGTATCGGATGTGAGGTGCACATGTATGCATGGGACACGGAGTAGCGTGACATGGACATGTCTGCATCCTCACAATGAATGTGTGGTGAGTCATGACATGTGCACCTTCATGGCAAGGTGTGTGGGCTGTCCTAGTGTAATGTCATGTGACCTGTGGCTCTAGTGTCCCGCTACCAGTCTCTGCAATCGGCATCCTACTTCTGCTGATGTGTGGGCGTATGTCACTCCTGTCTTGCGTCTGGCTGTTCACTTGCACTGGGACACAGCTATTCCCATGGCATGGCATGGGGAGGTTCTCAATCACCGTGTGTAGCTGGGTCTTGGTAGGAGTGTCACCTTGCATCCATACGTGTCCTGGGCATGTAGCACATACCTGACTCCCTATGTAGCATATGTGTATTGACAGATTAACATGTGCTCAGTACATGTGAATTGTTGTCGTAGTGCACTCACTCTTCCTTGTCACTTCCAAATTACTGCAGAGCGCCGCCTCTTGCCCGACCAATTCCGGACTTGGCTGCCATGCGGGAGAATGACAGCATCCGGCTCTACCGCTTCACCCAACCGTTGATTCTGGAGTTGACGGCGAGACTGGCACCACACCTGCAACCGCAGCACAGGTATCCTACGGCACTGACACCCCAGCTGAAGGTAATGGCTGCCCTACATTTTCTTGCCACGGGTACCTTTCAAAATACCATAGCTCATGTTGGTGGCATGTCCCAGAGCATGTTCTGCCGTTTGCTGCATGATTTCTTAGAGGCCATGTTGATTCACCTGGATGACTTCATCAAGTTCCCAACCCCTGAACAGTTGACTGCGGTCAAGCGTGGATTCTATGCCCTGGGAGGGATGCCCCATGTCATTGGGTCCATAGATGGGACACATGTAGCTTTGGTACCACCACACGCACGGGAGGTGGCGTACCGCAATCGAAAGCACTACCACTCCATCAATGCCCTTGTGGTGTGTCAGTCCAACATGGTGATTTCACATGTCTGTGCTCGTTTTCCAGGATCAGCACACGATGCCTACATCATGAGGCGTAGCAGGATGCCTGAAATGATGATGCAGCTGCGCAACGAAAGAGCATGTGTTGTTGGTGGGTACAGTCTGTCTGTCCTGTAATTTGCATAGCCTACCAGCACGACCGCTTCACCAGTCTCAACGATGTCCTTGTGCTTCCCATGTAGGGGACGCTGGCTATCCCAACATGCCATGGCTGCTCACACCTCTCCACAACCCCATCACGCCGGCCCAGCTCAGCTACAACACCGCCCATGGCCGGACAAGGCGAGTGATAGAGAGGACGTTTGGCCTGCTGAAGAGCCGATTTAGGTGCCTCCACAAGACCGGCGGCGCGCTCCCATATGCCCTTGCGAAGGTCTGCAAAATCTTCATGGTCTGCTGCATGCTGCACAACATGGCAGTTGAGAGAGCTGTGCCACTCATCCTGGATCAACATGACGAGGACCATCCACCCGTGGAGGACGAAGGGCTTGGCAATGGGGCTAGTGATGTGGAGGATGTGGAGCCGCAAGAGGACATCCGGACTCGGCTCATACGCGACTTCTTTGCTTAGTGGTGAGTACCAGTGTCTGAGTGTGCACGCATTTGTCCCCGTGTGTCATGTGTTGTGATGTGTGTCTCCACCTGCATGTATGGCACGTGAGTCAGAGGTGTGTGTGGGTGTGTCACTGGAGTGATGTTGGCAGTGATGGTTGTATTTCCCCAGTCATAATTGTGACCTAGCATGTTGTCATCCATACATGTGTCGAGTAAATGCACATGCAAGTGGCTGTGCTTTTTGTGGCTGACTTCTTGTGTGTCTCTCTTCCCCAGGTACTTGCGCATGCCGTCTGCTGCTTGCATTGTTGTGGCACTGCTATTCCTCATGGACACGTCATCGTGGGCTGACTCAGCGTTACAGGCACGGACACGTTTGGAAGTCTCCATAGGGTAAGGGATGCATCAGGGGTGTATTGGGTGTGGCAGTTGTTCACGATGTATGCACACTGCCCCTGTAGATGTTTGGTTCCTCAGCAGCCATGTGGCATCACCATGGGACACGACATGCAGCTGTGTACACCTGAATAGATGGCCTGACTGGTTGACAGTCATCAGTGATGGGATAGTGGATTGTGATGATGGCATCAATGTGTGTGACACTGGCCTCGGACACATACGGTTAGCATTGGCTTGACATGGTGTGGGACTTCCACATCAGCGGATCTATGGTGTATGGCAGGCTCTCCGTGAGCAGCTGTGGGTGTTTAGCTGTTAGCCGACAATTGTGTGCCAGTTCCATGGCTAACACGCATTTGTGCTGCAGAAGGGGGGTGCCAGTGTTGGACCCACATGTTACTCCACAAGATGTGTTCATGTGTACTTCAAGTTGCCTCTGCAATCCCGAAAACATGACTAATAAAGGTGTCCCTATGCCTCCAAGGTGCCTCTTCTCAGTCAATGCTGGTGTGTTGCCACGGTGCATCCAGCGTGTCTGGCATGGTTTTCCCGGATAGTGGCTATGTGTCGATGTGTCGAGTAGCAAGATACAAGCTGTGTGTGTGGGCTGAGACTGTGTATTGTGCATGATGTCCATGACTGTGTGGGTATTGTGACATGTGCCGTCTTCATGCATCCACCGTTGGCCAGGCCCCCATTCTCTGCATCCACCGGACTCAAGCTTGCGGGACATGGTTCTGCCACCTGTCTACACATACCTGGGTGCCCCCGAGGACACTCCACATGATCCCTGACCTCTGTGCATGACTGTTACTGTACTCAATGTGTCTGTCAGCACGGTTGTGCGGCCACACCCTCAGCTGGCTGGGCCCATCACGGGTGTGTATGGTGCTCCATGTCTGTCTTGCCTGATACACTGTGACCCGTGTGTCCTGTGCCAGACTCAGGCCCCAGGGTGTGGATGGTTGAAGTCAAATGAGAACTCAGGCATGTTTAGACTTTACGACACACATGTAAGTTAATAATGCAACCAGCAGGCATCTTCTCTTCATGGTGTGACATTTTATTTGGGGGGGGGGTAAAAGTGAGGGGCTTTCCGGGAGTTTTGAATCCAAAGTTCAGTAGGGGAGTTGGTGTCCTTGCCATTTGAAATCCTCAGAGTCCATGCCACAGTCTTTGTCAACATTGGTCAGACAGTGACCAGCAGGGCCATGTGGCAGAGAATGTCTCTTGATGCTGTGATGCTGTTGCTCCAGTGGGCCAGGTGCCAGGCCAGGTGTCCTGGGAGATGGTGATGTAGCGCCGACCCTCACGGTCCTTTCCGTGGACGACCCGGCCTCCTGCGGGAACCCTCGGAAGCAGGCCGTGACGATGCTTGGGAAGCTCCGTCAGATGTTTCCTCCTCCTCCTCCCTCCCTGTGGGTGGTGATGTTCTCCGCCTTCTGGCACAGGGAGGGTTGCCCATGTTGTCGGCCATCCGACGGAGTGTATCGTGAATCCCCTGAAACACCGTCACTTGCTCAGCCTGTCTGTCCTCCATCCTCCGTTGGTGTTGCAGTAGACAGGCATGTTGCTGGGCCTGCTGGGTCTTTATCTCATCGAGGGTCCCCTTGATCTCATTGAGGGTGGACACAACCTGGCCCATGCCCGTGGTGTCCTGCCGGTATGTGTCCAGGATGTTACGGACATGGGAAAATACCGGTTCCCCAGCCAACTGGTCAGGCTCGCGCCTCCGCCGTCCTCCACTCCCACCACCCCTGCCCACTTGCACCTGGCCTGCCCTTGTGGGTACATCGGGTCTCCGGGACCCCTGAGGGGTGGCATTGGCGTTGTCGCCTGCCTCCTCCTGGGTGCCCGGTACACCGTGTCCATCCTGGTCAGCCTGGCTGCATTGTGGTGGTGGGGCAGGGATCCTGGGTGTGTCCTGGGATGTGGCAGGAGTGGGGGTGGTGGTTGGCACAGTTGTACCTGACGCAGGTGCTGCAGGTGGTTGGACACCAGAGGGGCCAGGTCGGTCGGGGTCGTCCGCAGAGTGGTGAGAGTGGTCGCTGCCGGTGGGATCGGGCTCCTGCAGATCCGGGTCCTGTGAGTCTTCCCCCCCAGTGTTGGGGGGTGAACCACGACGTTGACCTGTGTGTGAGAGAGACAATGTTAATTTTGGTCCATGCAACATCCATGTTTCATCAGTTTCAAAGTTGGCACATTTCCTCTTGAAATCAGGATCTGTCTTGCATTCCACTCACAGTGCACTTGTGCATGGGTGTGTCCCTTGGGCACCACTTTGGCCCCTTTGACTATGTGTGGCACAGTCTTACTTGCTGCGTCAAGTGTGACTGCAGTCAGCAGTGGAGTGGGCAGGTGAGGCGAGCCATGCATTGGCGCCTTCCGTGTAGCACTGTACATGTGCACATGGAGTGTATCCACACACTTATATAATGCAGGTAGCTGTCGTTGTGCTCGTGAACAGGTTGTGACATGGCCCTGTGTTTTGCCATGGGGAAGAGGGGGGGTTCTGGCACTGACCACCCTTGGCTACATGCACGCGGTCTACCGGCTGACGAGCAGACATTCCCACACACCACACGGCTGATTTGCTCTCCCTGTGTCTCCCTCCCTCTCTGTCCCCCTCTCCCTCCCTCTGTGTGTCAGCCTCCTCCCTCTGTCAGTCTCCCTGTGCCTCCGTCCCTCTCTGTCCCCCTCTCCCTCCCTCTCTGTCCCCCTCTCCCTCCCTCTGTGTGTCAGCCTCTGTCACCTCAGCCCAGCTTCCTGGGCACACACTGTTAGCAGATCTTTGAATGGCCCTTGACTTGTTGATGTGCGTTTGTTTCTGATCTCCAGGCACCCATTGGGTGTAGTGTGTGTCTGTGCGCTGCTGCTGTGGTGGTGTGTGCTGCCACTCTTTCACAATGTTGGCTGTTCATTAGCTGCTGTCATGTGCAAAACAGTGCCTTCACCCCCATGCGTTGATGCAAGGCGTCCGCCATTTGCTGGCGAGTCTTTCCTGTGTGGGTACACACTGTTTGTCTGGCTGTGACCTAGGCCATATGGGCAGGGGGCATTGTTGTCTGCTTCTGAGTTGCACTGTGTGATTTTTGGGGCCCACCCTCCCGCCATCCGGGTTACCGTGTCATGTGTTGGTGTGTTCTGTGGCCTGTGACTTGACATTGTCCAGCTGGGTGCATGGGGCATGGTGGCGGCAGTGGCATGTGCGTGTTCATGGAGTGTGGTTGAGTAATGCGATTGTTTGGGGGGGTTGCGTGCCTGTTAGTGATTTTGGTTGTGGATGAGGTTCCCCCCATGTGAGGTGCGTTGCTTGTGTACTCACCCGGGTCTCGGAGTCCTCCTAATCCTTCGACTGACTCCACCGGCTGTATGGCCATCACCCTCTCCTCCCAGGGCTGGTAGTGTACGGGTCTGCGGGAGGGCCCTCCTCCAGTGGCGTTGGCCTGGTTGTGTTCCTCCAGCATCTTCGCTCGGACCCTCCTCTGCAGATCGTACCACCTGGATTGGCATTCCTGCCTGGTCCTTCTGGTGTCCGCAACAGCATTCACAGCATCGATGATGGTCTGCCACATGGCTGTTTTTGCTGACATGCTGGTGTTTCTGACCAATGTTCCAAAGAGCTGTGGCTCGACTCTGAGGATTTCATCGACTAGAACCTCCAACTCTCGGTTACTGAACTTTGGATTCTTGGTAGTGGGCATGGTGAGGGGTGTGGATGGGGGGGGGTGGATGGTTGTGGGTGTGTGGGTGTGGTTGTGCTGGTGTGTGTGTGTGTGAATGTGATGAGGGGGTGTTTGTGAAGGTGGTTGTGTGAAGGTGTGCAAGTGTAAGGTGTGGTGTAGCTTGTAGTATGGTGCTGTAGGTTGTCTGTGGGGTCTGGCAGCAGTGAGTCTGTTGCAAAGGCTCATGGTTTGTGTGTGTGGGCCCTTTTTATTGGTCCATTGGTGGGTGTGGCTGTGTTTGAAGTTTGGGTGGGTGTGTTATAAGGAGTGGTGGTGTATTGGGCCTCTGTTTGTTTTTGGCAGTTGCAGGTCAGTGAATGTGTTATTTTAGTGGTTGTTGGACATGTTTAGTGGCTTTGTGCCATTCGAATGGTGTATTCTTGTGTTGTTTTGTTTTGTCCTGGTTGTGTACGTGCGTTTTTAGCGTGTGTACGGTGTGTACATGGGCCATTTGGTTGTACGGTGCTGTCCTTGTGTGTGGCTTGGTACGACTCGTACTTGCGGTCGTGATGTTGGGGCCTGGGGTGCGCTCCGTACTTAGGAGGTTGTGGTGGGGGTACGCTCCATACGTACGCGGGTGTGGGTACGCTCCGTACATACACGGGTGCGGGTGTGGGTACGGTCCGTACATACACGGTTGTGGTGGGTGTACGCTCCATACGTACGCGGGTGTGGGTACGGTCCGTACATACACGGTTGGGGTGGGGGTACGGTCCGTACATACACGGTTGGGGTGGGGGTGCGCTCCATACGTACGCGGGTGTGGGTACGGTCCGTACATACACGGTTGGGGTGGGGGTACACTCCATACGTACGCGGGTGTGGGTACGGTCCGTACATACACGGTTGTGGTGGGGGTGCGCTCCATACGTACGCGGGTGTGGGTACGGTCCGTACATACACGGTTGGGGTGGGGGTACGCTCCATACGTACACGGGTGTGGGTACGGTCCGTACATACACGGTTGGGGTGGGGGTACGGTCCGTACATACACGGTTGGGGTGGGGGTACGGTCCGTACATACACAGTTGGGGTACGGTCCGTACATACACGGTTGGGGTGGGGGTGCGCTCCATACGTACGCGGGTGTGGGTACGGTCCGTACATACACGGTTGTGGTGGGGGTACGCTCCATACGTACGCGGGTGAGGGTACGGTCCGTACATGCACGGTTGGGGTGGAGGTACGGTCCGTACATACTCGTTTGGGGTGGGGGTACGGTCCGTACATACACGGTTGGGGTGGGGGTACGGTCCGTACATACACGGTTGGGGTGGGGGTACGGTCCGTACATACACGGTTGGGGTGTGGGTACGGTCCGTACATACACGGTTGTGGTGGGGGTACGCTCCATACGTACGCGGGTGAGGGTACGGTCCGTACATACACGGTTGGGGTGGGGGTACGGTCCGTACATACTCGGTTGGGGTGGGGGTACGGTCCGTACATACACGGTTGGGGTGGGGGTACGGTCCGTACATACACGGGTGTCCATACACGGGGGGGTACGACTCGAACGTACGGGGGCTGGGGGGAGTGTTGGGCGCGTATGCGGGCACATGTCTCCATGGTTGCTATGGGAGTTCGGTGCGGACGGTGTTTTTTCCGTCCGGTTGTAACATCGGACGCACGGGATGGATCGTGATTCCTCGGTCGGACTTCACCTTTCACATTTGTACGGTAAATAGTCCGAGGACGTGTCGGACACAATTTCCGACTCAAGGACGTGTGGGGACTCATTCCCGATGCGGTTCGTATGGTCTTTTTACCATGCGAATCGTAATTGGCAGTTTGTACGGCACTTGTACGATTCGTACGGTAAAAAGACCGGATACGAGTCGCACGGGGAATTTTTTTGCCGGATCGTAATTGGCACCTTGGTGTGTGTGTGTGGCTCTGTCTGTGTGGGTCTGTATGTGTGTGTGGTTGGCTCTCTCTCTATCACTACCTCACTCTCTCTCTCCCTAACTCTCTCTCACTACCTCACTCTCTCTCTCACTAACTCAATCACTCTCTCTACCTCACTCTCTACCTCACTACTCAACTCTCTCTATATCACAGCATCACAATAACACTACATCACTAACTATCTCACTCAATACCTCAATAACTCTACATACCTCACTCTCACACTTCATCACTCTCTAACACAATACCTCACAACTTCACTCTCTAACTCAATACCTCACTATCTCTCTATCTCACTACATCACTCTATCTATTTCTATCTCACTATCTCACTCTCACTACCTCACTATATCACGACTCACTCTCTGAAACGTACACTACATCACTCACTCACTAAAACACTATCTATCTCACTACCTCACAACTTCACTCTCTCTAACACACTACATCACTCTCTCTCTATCTCACTACCTCACTCTCTCAATCTCTCTATCACACTAAATAACTTACACTGTCACTTTCACTAACTCACTCTCTCACTACCTCACAACATCACTCTCTGTTTCTATCTCACTACCTCACAACATTGCTCACCCTCACTACATCACTCTTTCAATACCTCACTCTCTCTGTCTCTCACTACCTCACTCTCGTATCTACCTCACTCTCTCTCACTACATAACTCTCTCTATTTAATAAGCATGTTGTATAATTTTATATGTTAGTTTGGGATAAAGTAAAATTTTTCAACAGTTATATCCAAAATGTATACTCACAATTTATTCTAATTTCAGATGATTTCTATACAAGAAATTAAGATGGGAAAACAAGAGGAGAGCAAACCTTTACAGAGGGCAATAAGAGCAAATATTTTAACATGTTCTCAACAAACACACTACCGAAATGCTAAGCAAGAAAACAAAAACTTGTACCACCTTGCACTAGCAGATGAAATTGGTTCTATTAAAGCCACTTGCTATAACAACGATTTTTACAATCAAACCAAACAAGGACATGGAATTATTATAAGGAATTTCCTGGCCAAGAACAATGTTGTTCTATTGACCAAACATACAAAAATATCAAGGATGCTACCTTTAACGCTTCCAAGTGAAATCCTACAAGAAGCAAAAAACATACTAAAGCCACCAGCTCCACCAGTATCACCTATTAAAACAATAAGAGAAGCCAAATTATGGACATTAATGACCATATCGGGGACAATATCTGAGGTATTTTTATAAGTACAATATAGAGTTACAAAGTTAATAAAGATTTCACAGAAACTATTCAATACTCGCACACTCTTCAAAACACTCTCTCAGCAACAAAATATCTCAGGACAACACTCTCTATGCACAACACTCTCTTCCCACACTATTCCCACACACTCTCTTCCCACACACTCTCTCCCTTCACACTCTCTTCCCCCACACTCTCTAACCCCACACACTCTTCCCACACCCGATCTTTCCACAAACTCTCTTCCCACACACTCTCTTCCCCCACACTCTATTCTACAACAGACTCTTCCAACACACTCTCTTCACACATAATTTCGTCCAAAACACTCTCTTCCCACATACTCTCTTCCCACACACTCTCTTCCCACACACTCTCTTCCCACACACTCTCTACCAAAAAATTCTCTTCCCACACACTCTCTTCCCACACACTTTCTTCCCACACACTCTCTTCCCACACACTCTCTTCCCAAACACTCTCTTCCCAAACACTCTCTTCCCACACACTCTCTTCCCACACACTCTCTTCCCCACACTCTCTTCCCCACACTCTCTTCCCCACACTCTCTTCCCCAAACACTCTTCCCCACACTCTCTTCCCCACACTCTCTTCCTCACACTCTCTTCCCCACACTCTCTTCCCCAAACACTCTTCCCCACACCACTCTCTTCCCCACACCACTCTCTTCCCCACACCACTCTCTTCCCCACACCACTCTCTTCCCCACCCCACTCTCTTCCGCACCACCACTCTCTTCCCCACACCACTCTCTTCCCCACCCCACTCTCTTCCGCACCACCACTCTCTTCCCACACACTCTCTTCCCCACTATCTCTTCCCCACACTCTCTTCCCAAAACTCTCTTCCCCACACTCTCTTCCCCAAACACTCTTCCCCACACTCTCTTCCCCACACTCTCTTCCTCACACTCTCTTCCCCACACTCTCTTCCCCAAACACTCTTCCCCACACCACTCTCTTCCCCACACCACTCTCTTCCCCACACCACTCTCTTCCCCACACCACTCTCTTCCCCACACCACTCTCTTCCCCACCCCACTCTCTTCCGCACCACCACTCTCTTCCCCACACCACTCTCTTCCCCACACCACTCTCTTCACCATACTCTCTTCCACACAATAGCTCTCCAACACAATCGCTCTCCAACACAATCGCTCTCCAACACTCTCGCTCTCCAACACACTTGCTCTCCAACACACTCTTACAAAAACACTCTATGCACCACACTCTCGCATCACAAAACTTTCTTAAACACTCTCTCTTCAAACACTCTCTCTGCACCACACTCTTTCTTCACAACTCTCTATTACCCACACTCTCTCTACGCCACACTGTCTTCAACACATTCTCTCTTCACTACACTCTCTTTACAACACACTCTCTCTACACCTCACTCTGTCTGCACCTCACTCTGTCTGCACCTCACTCTGTCTGCACCTCACTCTGTCTGCACAACACTCTGTCTGCACCGCACTCTGTCTGCACCGCACTCTGTCTGCACCGCACTCTGTCTGCACCGCACTCTGTCTGCACCGCACTCTGTCTGCTATACTGACACTATATATACAAAAAAAATAATACTAATATTTGCTTTATATTTTACAGGAAGAAGAAACTAAAAACATTTTTGTGGCAGGACAAGAAACAAAATTAAAATCTATTACAGTTATTGACACGACAGACTCTGTTAAAATAACATTGTGGAGAAATGCGACGGAATTCCCAATCACACTTGGAACTTATGTCAAAATGACACACTTGACCGTCCACAAATTTAATAATGAAAAAATGTTAAATACTACTCGGAATACACATATAGAAGTAAGTAAAAAAATGTTTTTATTTTTGTACCTGTGTGGCTCTATGTGTATGTGTGGCTTTGTGTGTGTGTAGCTCAATGTATGCGTAGCTCAATGGGTGCATGGGTGCCTCTGTGTGTGTTTTTCGGTGTCTCTATATGTGTATGGGTAACTCTCTATGTATAAGTGAATGCCTCAGTATGTATGTTGGGTGGCTCTGTATGCGTATGTGGGTGACTGTGTATGTGTGTGGCTCTGTATCTGTATGGCTCTGTATATGTGTGTGAGTAGCTCTGTATGTGTATATGGGTGGCTCTGTATGTGTGGGTCAATGACATAGTGTATGTCTACATCTATGTGACTAGGTCTAAATGTCTATGTGGTTGATTCTCTCTCTAAAACTACGTCACTATCTCTCTACCTCTCTCTCTCACTATGTATATGTGAATGCCTCAGTAGGTATGTTGGGTGGCTCTGTATTTGTATGTGGGTGACTGTGTATGTGTGTGGCTCTGTATCTGTATGGCTCTGTATATGTGTGTGAGTAGCTCTGTATGTGTGTATGGGTGGCTCTGTATGTGTAGATCAATGACATAGTGTATGTCTACATCTATGTGACTAGGTCTATATGTCTATGTAGTTGATTCTCTCTCTAAAACTACCTCACTATCTCTCTACCTCTCTCTCTCACTACCTCATTCTCTCACTACCTCTCTCTCTCTCTCTCTCTCTCTCTCTCTCTCTCTCTCACTATCTCAATCACTCTTTCTTACTAACTCACTCTCTCTCTCTACCTAACTCTATCTACATCACTACACCACTATCTCTATATCACAACATCACTATCTCACTACTTCACTAACTCTCTCTCTCAATACATCATTACATCACTATCTCTCACTACCTCACTCTCTCACAACCTCACTCTCTATCTTACTACCTCACTCTCTATGTCACTACGTCACAACTTCACTCTCTATCTATCTCACTACCTCACTCTCTCTCTATCTCACTACCTCACTCTATTTCTTTCTATCTCACTCCTTCACTCCTTCACTCTCTCACTTTCACTACCTCACTCAAATATACATCACTCACTCTCTCTAACTCACTCTCTCAATAAATATCTCTAACTCAATACTACCTCACTATCTTACAACATTTCTCTCTCAAAACATCACTACATCACTCTATCACTACCTCACTCTCTATCTCAATACCTCACAACTTCACTATCTCCCTCTAAAAAAGTACCTCACTCTCTCTATCTCACTACCTCACTCTCTCTCTTTATATCTATCACTTTCTATGTCACTTAACATCTATACTACTCCAATAACTAAATATAATGAAAATGCACACTATATGCCTCTATTAACAATTATGTTTTGTCTTTGCAGATAATAGAACCACCTTTTGAAAAAATTACTATTACAATATATGGAATTGAAAATACCACGCAGGAAAAAAGTACCATAACGGTACAAATACAAGACACTGAACTTTTTAAATCCATGGACATCGAAAATACTATTGTAATGGACTACCTCAATATACCAACAGGCGTAGAAGACTTTGCAGAAGCTCTCATGCAGCACTTGCCAAAAAATGTACATGTTATATTTAGAATTGGATGCATTCTAGAAATAATCGCTTAATCTTACAAAAACGTCATTAGAACATAACACAAATGTAATCTTTAAATAATGTTTACCAATGTATATAATAATTCTAATTAATAAAAGATGTTAAACACTTTTCATTACTCATTATTTACAAGCAATAAAAATGTATTTCTTCTTCAAAACTATAAATGCATATATACATATATATGCATAAACTCAAACAGTATAAATACATATTACCAAATATGTATACATTACGTGCAAAAATCAGACCTTAAAAACAAACTAACAAATATTACACACTCTACTGCTAACTATCTACTTCTCACTGCTTAGCTGTGGGTCTATGAATAGCTCTGTATGTGAGTCTATAGCTCTGTGTGTGTGTAAAAGTGTAGCTTTATATTTGTCACTCTATATTGCACTGTGTGAATGTATATAGATCTGTGTGTACACATGTGTCTGTGTAGATTGCTTTATGGCTAAGTGTCGCTATTTAGAAGTAGCTCTGTCTGTGAGTACCTAAGTTTAGGCTGGATATGTGTGTGTGGCTCTGTGTGTAACTGTGTTTGTGGTGCTCTGTGTGTGTGGCTCTGTATGTGTTGGTGGCTCTGTGTGTGTGTGGCTCAGTATGTGTAAGTCTGTGTATGTCTGTGTGGTTCTATGTGTGTAGCTGTGCGTGTGTGTGGCTCAGTGTATCTGTAGCTCAATAAGTGCATAGGTGCCTCTGTGTGTGTATAGATGGCTCAGTATCTTTATGTGGCTAGCTCGGTATGTGTGTTAAGTGACTCTATGTCTCTGGCTAGCTCTGTATGTGTAAGTCAGTGGCTCTGTATGTGGATGTCTGTAGCTCTGAATATTTGTGTGGATAGCTCTCTATCTGTGTCTGGCTGACTCTGTATGTGTGGCTCTGTATGTATGTCTGGGTGATACACTTTGTATGTGTGTGGCTCTGTGTGGGTGGTTCTGTATGTGTGTGGGGTTGGCTCTCTCCCTACGTCACTCTCTCTCCCTAACTCTCTCTCTCTCTCACTACCTCACTATCTCTCACTACCTCACTATCTCTCACTATACTACACTCTCTCTCACTAACTCTCTACCTCACTCTCTAACTCGCTACTCAACTCTCTCTTTCTCACAGCAACACAATATCACTACCACAGTAACTATCTCTCACTCTAACACACTACTTAAAAACTTCACTCTCTCTCTATCTCACTACCTCACTCTCTATCACTACATCACTCTCTATTTCTATCTCACTCTCACTACCTCACTATATCACAACACACTCTCTCAAAACTTCACTACATCACTCTCTCACTACCTCACAACTTCACTCTCTCTTTCTAACTCACTAATTCACTCTCTCTATCTCACTACCTCACTCTCTCTCTCAAATACACTAAGTCACTTACACTCACTCTTTCACTACCTCACTCTATCTCACTACTTCACTACATCACTCTCTGTTTCTATCTTAATACCTCACAACATCCCTCACTACCTCACTCTCTTTCACTACCTCAATCTTTCTCTATCTCACTACCTCACAACATCACTCACTGTTTCTATCTCACTATGTCAGAAAATACCTCTCACTCACTAACTCACTTTTTCACTACCTCACTCTCTATCTACCTCACTCTCTCTCACTACATAACTCTCTATACATCACTACTCCCCTCTATCTATATCACTACCTCACTATCTCACTACTTCTCTCTCTAAAAAGATCACTACCTCACTCTCTCACTACCTCACTCTCTATATCACAACTTCACTCTCTCTCTAACTCACTACATCACTCACTCTCTATCTCTCTACCTCACTCTTTCTATCTCACTAACTCACTTTCACTGTTTCTTTCACTACCTCTCTCTATCTCACTACATCACAACACCACTCTGCTTACATCTCACTACCTCACAACATCCCTCTCCCTCACTACATCACTGTTTCACTACCTCACTCTCTCTCACTACATAACTCTCTCTACCTCACTACTCCACTCTATCTCACTACCTCACTATCTCACAATTTCTCTCTCTCAAAACATCACTACCTCACTCTCTAGCTCACAACCTCACAACTTCACTCTCTCTCACTCACTACCTCAATCACTCTCTATCTCACTACCTCACTAACTCACTTTCACTCTCTCTTTCACTACCTCTCTCTCTATCTCACTACATCACAACATCACTCTATGCTTATATATCACTACCTCACAACATCCCTCTCCCTCACTACCTCACTCTTTCACTACCTCACTCTCTCTATCTCACTACCTCACTCTCTATCTACCTCACTCTCTATCTCACAACCTCACTCTCTATCTACCTCACTCTCTCTCACTACCTCACTCTCTATTTCAATACCTCACTCTCTCTCTCTATCTCACTACCTCACTCTCTCTCTGCTAATGCAATAGGTATCACATATGCGAAAAAAAGCTAATGCCAATAGAAATGACAATGCCATTTATTTAGGGATACAAAAATAATAAAAAAATAATGAGCAATACCAATAGCTCTACCAATAATATTGCCGAGACCATTGCATTGTAAATGCTTGTTCTGGTTTCTTCCTCTGAATGTAGATGAAACTTGCAATGAAAATAAACCGATGATGAGATTTTTTCATGCTGTCCAGGGACAGTGCTACGAAATATAAGAGGTGGGCCTTCCAAACCATAGTTCTTTTTGGTGTTTTAGGTTTTGAATATTTCAGGAACACCGGCATTAAAAATGCATTCATATGACGAGGAAATATATAGCTGCTATAAATACGAATAAGGCGCTCTAGACCATACAGATGTTTTATACACTGGAATCGGCACAACCCTGGGCTCACAAACTCCAGCTAGTGCGTTATTGGGCGATGGGTGTATCCGGTGGGGCCTCGCTGAAGCTTGGAGCCACCTTTTATAAGATATGTAATGCACCTGTGATAATAGGAAATTGAGGTCACGTCTGCATCACAGAGAAGTCCTGGTTGAACACAACTGCGAGCACACGCGCCAAGATCTTGTGTTACTACTCTAGCGCGAGGCGTTTTGGAGATTAATTAGTGGCAATGTGGTAATAGCGGGACCCCCCCCCCCCCCCCCTTCTTAAGGAGATTTGCTTGTACCTGCTGGGTTTACAGTCAGGAAGCCACTCTCTGAAAAGGCACATTTAAAAGGAGGGCTGCTCACAATGCAAGAAAAAAAAAAGAAGGAAAAATACAAGCCATTTATTTAATATTGTCGGAATTGCCAAAGCGATCACAGTTTGACCTGTGTGCCTCGTCGGATCAGAGTGAATTGGCAAAAACAGGCTCACCCCAGCAGTAAAGACGGGGCACGCTGGGGTGTTCGTTACATGCACGAGGTTCCATCAGATATGCGGCAGGGAGAGAGTGCCCCCCCTCCTCCCATGCCACAATTACAGACATCGAAAGGTGGCTTGGTCAGTCAGATCTCGCGCAGGCTGGAGGTGCGGCATTTCAAGCCACCTTCTGTAGTGAGCAGAGTCCCTGGCACGGGGATTTGTACTGGCAGGCGCAAGGGTGCTTGTGTACAGTTTACACCTTTGAATGGGGAAACAGCCTTTACCACGAAGCATTTTCTACGCGATACGTTTACAACGGTACACTTACCTCGTAAACGTCTTCACAACGCGTATTGCTTCAACGACGTCTTTAGCACGCAAGCAACGTCATCACGGAAAAACGTCTTACTGGTCGGAAAAAAAAGCGTCAGTCCATCGTTAGTGTCGGCGAAGACCTAAGCAAAAGGGAAAACAAAGAAGAAAGGGGGCTTGGGGGGGTGTCCCCCCCAAAAACGAAAAAGCGGGGTAAAGGCAAGATCGAGGTAAGGGCAATGCGAGGAAAAAACATTTTGTTGTAACGCATGCGTGGTAAAGGCATGCGTGGTAAAGGCATGCGTTGCAACGGAATGCGTAGTAACGACATATATTCCTTTGAATGCATCCGCAGTACCGGGTGCCCAGCAGATGAGTGTGACAGCAGACCTGCCAGCCTGCAGCAGGGCATGGTCCCTGCATTCCAAGGGCACGTGTGTTTCTATAGATGTAGTAGGCAGTGCGAATGAACTCCCCCTCCACCCACTCCCCCAGTGTGCACTTTCACCAGGAGTTTGGTTGGGCGGCGTTCTCAGCAAAAAAAGCACTTGCAGCAGGTAGAAGTTAGAATGTGTAGGCGCTAGAATTGCTGGGAAGGCAGTTCTCTCGCCCATATGCCTGCCAGTCACTAACATTTTGTGGTTTCTCTGATAGAAACGGGTACCCACAGCAAACAAGACATGTCACAAAGACTACATACATGGGCAATCACATGCATGACCACTCTGTTATGGCATAGTTGTTCTAGAAGCAAGGATAAGTACATATGTTCAGCTGCTTTGAAGTGACAAGTCATGACTGCATGTTTGGGGGCATGTCTGGCTGCTAAACGTTTTCATATCAAAATAGTGAACACTGCATGCAGCCTCATGCAGTGCACCATGTTAGTAAACATTCTCTGGTCGCTTTCACTCCTGCAGTGTGTGCATTGTCTAGTGGCACGACCTCCCAGGAAGACCCACACACATAGGTGCCGATTCCGATCCTGCAAAAAATTTCCCCGTACGACTCGTATCCGGACTTTTTACCGTACGAATCGTACAAGTGCCGTACAAACTGCCAAGTACGATTTGCATGGGAAAAAGTCCATACGAATCGCATTGGGAATAATTCCCCACACGTCGTCGGGTCGGAAAATGTGTCTGACACGTCCCCGGACGATTTACCGTACAAATGTGAAAAGTGAAGTCCGACCGCTCAAGTACGATCCGTCCCGTGCGTCCGATGTTACAACCGTATGGAAAAAACACCGTACGCCCCGAACTCCCATAGCAACCATGGAGACATGTGCCCACATACGCGCCTAACACCCCCCCAGCCCCCGTATGTACGCGCCGAACCCCCCCAGCCCCCGCATGTACGCACCGTACCCCCACCTGTGTATGTACGCACCGTACCCCCACCCGTGTATGTACACCAGTGTACGTACGCACCGTACCCCCACCTGTGTATGTACGCACCGTACCCCCACCCGTGTATGTACACCAGTGTACGTACGCACCGTACCCCCACCAGTGTACGTACGCACCATACCCCCACCTGTGTATGTACGCACCGTACCCCCACCCGTGTATGTACACCAGTGTACGTACGCACCGTACCACCACCAGTGTACGTACGCACCGTACCCCCACCCGTGTATGTCCACCAGTGTACGTACGCACCGTACCCCCACCAGTGTACGTACGCACCGTACCCCCACCCGTGTATGTACGGCGCGAACCCCCAGCGCCTAGCGCTGGGGGTTCGCGCCGTACGTACACTGGTGGGGGTACGGTGCATACGTACACTGGTGGGGGTACGGTGCGTACATACACAGGTGGGGGTACGGTGCGTACGTACACTGGTGTACATACACGGGTGGGGGTACGGTGCGTACGTACACTGGTGTACATACACGGGTGGGGGTACGGTGCGTACATGCGGGGGCTGGGGGGGGTTCGGCGCGTACTTACGGGGGACGGGGGGGTACGGCGCATACCGGGAACCCATATCTGGTCGTTTCGCGGCGTACTTCGCTTTCCCAGCACTTTTTGGGTGTCGTAAAAATATTGCCGTCCGGACTGCTGTGGGTACGAATCGTACTTCCTGGTTCGTGAAACGCAGGCTGCATGCGTCCCGACGTCACGTCGGCGCTTTCCCGGATCACATTTGTATGTATATTTTCATCGGTCAGTGTTTTGTACGATTCGTACGGAAATAGTATTTCCGTGCGAATCGTACTTTCATATTTGTAAAGTTTTACAACCGGGTACGAGTCGGACGGAGAAAATGCTCCGTCCGACGGTTCGTACCCGGTTTCTCCAGGATCGGAATCGACACCTTACTCTTCACATTTGGGGACTGTGGCTATCGAAGCGTTTCATGTAACCATGTGTAGCAATAAAAAAACACTGCTTGTAGGTTCATGAGCTGCACTATTTTAAGGGTATGGCCACACTTTTCAATACCACCTTAGGCAGAATGTGGAAGGTGACATATAAGGGTATTTACAGAGGTAAACTAACCCCCTAGCTAGAGAATGAAAAAAAATCTATTTGTATTTCTCTCTCTCTCTCTCTCTCACACACACACACACACACACACATACACACACACACACACACACACACACACTCTTGCTTGCACACACACACCCCCATTGTGTATGCGTGTTTCTATTTCCCACTCAAACATACGAACAGAAACAATATGGCTTTTGCACACATGTAAATACATACATACTTTGTCTCGCTGTCACACACACACAAACACAGATTTGCACCTCCGTCTCGCTCTCACACACTAACAAAGACTCATTACTTCCCTCTTCTCATTCCCCACCCCTTCTACGCAGTGAAACACCTGTATGTCTAAGCCTGGCCTGCCATTATTACAGCCACCGTATGGTAATAATTAGCTCGTGATATCTGACGGATCAAACCAGACCCAGTGTCGCAAGGACATTATCTGGTCGCACAAGCATCTTTCTTCCCCACTGGATGAACTACTGAGGCAAATCACATTTATGTGGCTTCTGAGTTTAATTGTTGAACATTAAAGAATGTATAATTTGCGACCATAACACACAGCAGCCATTTCTGCATTTTTAATACAACCATTCTGATTTTGAGAGGAGTAAACTAAAATCTAAACATTTTTTAATTGGGCCTGTAATTTCCTTTCGGTGGCCCCGGCCGCCCCCCTCCCCCCTGCAGTCCCGAGAGGCTGAGGCAGCAATCACAGTAGCCTTCTCATTCTCTGCATGATCGGCTTGCCAAATAAAGTCATTGCTAGCCACCCTCAAGTAGGCTCTCCACCCCCGACTGGCTCCACTTCAGCCACCTATGAGGCAACAGTCATGCAAGACTGAGCACGACTGTGCTACCTGTACGTCCCAATATAGACAGCAGGCAACACTTAAACCAAAAGGTCCATAGTCATAGAGACGTTTTAAGGTTATGGACATGAGATAAATGCACATCCACCGAGTCTGAAATGGAACACATTACACAGTCTGTGCTTATCCCAACACCAGCCAAGGATCCAGCCTTCCTGGACCAAACTTGGACGCCTCCGAGTCAGCATTTCAAAACTTGTTGTAAACTGCCGCAGATCCAAAGGAAGAGAGAACTTTTTTTACATCCCGTTTGTCAGTCTCACTTTCCTTTGCTCCTCAAAGTGCAAAATAAATGTGTGATCATACGATTACCTCCAGTTTTTAGTAAAAAATAAGTAGATTGCATTTAAGCAGTGCTGAGCCCGGCGGTGCGGGGGGACTTACCATACTGATAACGCCGCCACCGCCAGGAGTCATTTGAAGCCGCAAGCAGCGCCGCCACTGCCAGGAGTCATTTGCAGCCATAAGCAGCGTCGCCGCCATCACGGGACTTCTATTCCCGGCAGCCCCAGTGGCGGCGCGCTCTATCCACGCAGCGCCAGTGCCAGGAGGCGCATTTAAGCAGCGCTGAGCCCGGCGGAGCGGGGGGACTTACCATACTGATAACGCCGCCACCGCCAGGAGTCATTTCAAGCCGTAAGCAGCGCCGCCACTGCCAGGAGTCATTTGCAGCCATAAGCAGCGTCGCCGCCATCACGGGACCTCTATTCCCGGCAGCCCCAGCGGCGGCGCGCTCTATCCACGCTGCGCCAGCGCCAGGAGGCTCATTTAAGCAGCGCTGAGCCCGGTGGAGCGGGGGGACTTACCATACTGATAACGCCGCCACCGCCAGGAGTCATTTGAAGCCGCAAGCAGCGCCGCCACTGCCAGGAGTCATTTGCAGCCATAAGCAGCGTCGCCGCCATCACGGGACTTCTATTCCCAGCAGCCCCAGCGGCGGTGCGCTCTATCCACGATGCGCCAGCGCCAGGAGGCGCTTTTAAGCAGCGCTGAGCCCGGTGGAGCGGCGGGACTTACCATACTGATAACACCGCCACCGCCAGGAGTCATTTGAAGCCATAAGCAGCGCCGCCACTGCCAGGAGTCATTTGCAGCCATAAGCAGCGTCGCCGCCATCACGGGACTACTATTCCTGGCAGCCCCAGCGGCAGCGCGCTCTATCCACGCAGCGCCAGCGCCAGGAGGTGCATTTAAGCAGCGCTGAGCCCGGCGGAGCGGGGGGACTTACCATACCGATAACGCTGCCACCGCCAGGAGTCATTTGAAGCCGTAAGCAGCGCCGCCACTGCCAGGAGTCATTTGCAGCCATAAGCAGCGTCGCCGCCATCAAAGGACTTCTATTCCCGGCAGCCCCAGCGGCGGCGCGCTCTATCCACGCTGCACCAGCGCCAGGAGGCGCATTTAAGCAGCGCTGAGCCCGGCGGAGCGGGGGGACTTACCATACTGATAACGCCGCCACCGCCAGGAGTCATTTGAAGCCGTAAGCAGTGCCGCCACTGCCAGGAGTCATTTGCAGCCATAAGCAGCGTCGCCGCCATCACGGGACTTCTATTCCCGGCAGCCCCAGCGGCGGCGCGCTCTATCCACGCTGCGCCAGCGCCAGGAGGCGCATTTAAGCAGTGCTGAGCCCCGGGCAAAGGGCGGGCCGTCTGTGGCCGTCCGGGGCAGGACGTGGCAGGGCCACGGACTTCGGCTTATGTTGTCAGGGTTGATGCATCATTGTGAGTCTCCCTTTATCTAAATAATGCTATTTATCATTGTGTTTGGGACATTATACTAGTCCCAGTGGCTATTTATTGCATTGTATTTTTGTTTGTTGTGCAATTTATGATAGCTTGGGTGCGTGATTTTATTTTTTTAACCCTTGTGCAATAGGGTGTGTTTATAGCTGTAAGCATGTCCAAACAAAAATCTAGTAAAACCTCTGTAGTGCCTACTACACTAGATAACTATCTAGTGAAAGTTGTTAATAAAATTAACTATGAACGTCGACTCTCCCTCAGCCAGGGTAGCCCTCCAGCTTCTCCGTCTACCTTGTTAATTTCTCCAGGTGTATCATTGTTTGATGTCAGTCCTGATTACGATCCCCAGCTGACTAATAGTAGTGATGATTTAGTGTTAATGACTCCTAGTCAACCGGTGGTAAATGACTCTTCTGACTATCCTGGAGATTCATTCCCGACGAGTAGAGCTGTTAGGGCATGCCGGAAAATACCTGTGAAACGAGGGCAGAACAAAAAGGCGAAGAGAGTCCAATTACCTTCTACAAGCAAAGTTGGGGGGGACGAGACTCAAGAAAAAGAGTGTCATGCCCAGTTGAATCCTGAGCAATTTAATTTGCTGTTCAGCTATATTGATTCTAAGATCGACAAGATTATTTTACCGTTGGTGGCTAAATTAGATCAGATCTCGGTAGAAGTAACTAGATTGGCTAATCTTTTGGATTCCTACACCTTTAGGGTAGGTACTCCAACGACTACCGATGTAAGTCACAACGTAAGAAAAGAGGTAGTAATTCTATCTGCGGAGGGGTCTAAGGTTAATCAATTAGAAGTACCATCTGTCGAGGGGAACAGGGCTAACCAAATAATTGTTCCATCCCAACTGCACACTGCGAATCAAGAAAACCAGGTTACCTTGGGAACTGAAAGCAATGTGGGTTGGACTGAAGTAAGGAGAAAGGGTTTTGTTAATCTCCCCCCAGATTCTGCTCCTTATGTGGTGGTTTTAACTAATGTACCACGGGTTGATTCACTTATGCCCCAGTCTCAGTATGAATCTCATGATTCCTTGAAAAATAAAACTGTTGCTTGGTTGCACAAGCAATGTGGACTTCCTACGGCCCTCTCTAATGATATCTTAACCACAAGAAGGGTCAATTGGGTTGGTAATTATAGAAAGACCTGTAAAGGTGACTGTGTTATTGTTAATTTTAAATACCCTCAACACGTCACTACAGTTCTGCTTAGATCAGCCTCCCTATCACCGCCCGATCATGGAATTTGTGTACGCCCCCTCGGCTTTTTTTATAGCCACCTTATTAATATGCCCCCTAACGATCATAACTCTTCTTGGCTACCCCCGCCGATACAGCAGCGGGGTTTAGCCATTCCCCTGCAAATCGTTTTTATGCCCTCAACAGATTGGATTCTAATGACTGACTTAATCCGGAGAGTCCGCTTCCCCCATATAAGGTTATGTATAAGCAGGGCTCTGAAACTGTCAATGTTAATCTGGCTCAGGAGGCACCAATGGCGGAAGTTTATTGATAATGATTGTAGGGGGCCAGTCAATGTAAACTTAATGGAAGGAAATTATCCAACTGTATTTGCTACACCAGTTAGGGCTAATGCAAGGGGTAATGGAATAATTATACCCAGTTGGAATGTTGCTGGGTTAAAATCTATGGGGAAGGCTCTGGGCTGGCAGAATTTCATTAATTTCTTTGATATTGCATGCTTCCAGGAGACATGGTGCAAGGATGAAATTAATTAGGAGGGGTTTGCGTCATATAATCTGGTGGCGAAGGGTACTGGGCCAGGCAGAGCAAAGGGGGGTCTGTTAATATTGGTGTCAAACCATCGCCCAATCATAGTAAAAAGGTATATTACAGTGGGTGAACATGCCCAGATTCTCTGGTTGTTAGAGGAACACGCCCATAATATCCTACTGATTAATTATTATATTAACATTTTTGATAGTTCCAGGGATGCAGTCGTCCGCGATTTGGCAAGCGCCATCGAAAATCTAAACCCAGAAGCCAATGTTTCTTTTGATTTTATCTGGGTTGGTGACTTCAATATCCCTCTATGTGACCTTTCAACTGAAAATGTCTGTGGATTTACCAACGAAGTGGGAGTGGAACACCTACATTTTCGTCATAACAACTATGGAGATTCATTAAATTATTTTTTGGGTTACTATGATTTAGAAATCCTTGGTTTTTTGAGAGAGGATTCGGGACAGATTATCCCTACTTTCAAGGGTCATCATTCTTGCTCAGTTATTGACCACGTGATTTTTTCCTCTAATATTGCTTCTTGTTGTGCTTCACCAAGGATTGAAGTTACTACCTTAAGCGACCACAACTGTATTATTCTGGAAACAACTTTTTGGGCCGATAGCTGTGTTAAAACGGGCATTGTGGTCTCTAATATTGAATCACATAGACCAAATGGTGTTCGTTTGAGATGGGCTGGGGATAAAGCTAGTGATCTAATTGGCCTTATTGTGAGGGACTGCTTACCCAGTATTAGTATTATTTTTGAAAATTCTACTGACGAATTGCAGGTTTTAAATGCTTTTATGGACATTAATTTAACTATTGAGGCCAGATTTACAAAATCTAAGGGGGGCCAACGTAGCAATGCACCAAGATGGTTTGACCATGTGTGCACTCGTTCATTAATTGATTTAAAAATTGCGCTTGCTAAAAAACCTAGGGATACTCAGTCTGTTGTAAAACTAAGACTGGTCTATAGGCTCGCTCTAAGGCGAAGGAAGAGAGAGGTACAGCAGCTGGCATGGGACTCGCTTAACCAAGCAGCGGAATTATCTAACAGTACTTTGTTTTGGGCTACTGTCAATTCTCCCTTTATTAGGGATGAGAATACCCCAATGCTAACTTCCAATGTTTCGAGTGATGGCTGGGTTACCCATTTTTCACACATCTTTGATTCTAACAGTTGTACTGGCACTTGCTATAATAGCTGGCCTGTCTTACCCCTAAACATTACTGTTAGTGAGGTTGAATCCTGCATTTGTGCTAGCAAGGGGGGTAAAGCCCAGGGCCCAGACGGGGTCCCTATTGATGTGTATAAAACGGCCCCCGATATTTGGAGCCCTTTATTGGCTACAGTTTTTAATGCTGCTATATGTACTGTGTTCCCCGAAACATGGGGGGAATCTATTATTATTCCTATACATAAAAAAGGTAGTAGGTCTGATGTCAAAAATTATCGACCTATCTCTCTTTTAGACTCGTCTGTTAAGATCATGAGCAGAATTATGCTCGTGAGGTTAGAGGAATGGGCTGAGCAAGAGGGTATCCTAGCTGACAGTCAGTACGGATTTAGAAAGGGTAGGGGCACACTTGATCAGTGTTTAAACCTCGACATTCTGATTGGAAAATATAGAGATGCTAAGCTAGGCTCACTCTACCTTTGTTTTGCGGACATTAGCAGCGCATTTGATATGGTTGACCATTCAATTCTATGGTCAACCCTGTTACAGTTAGGGGCGCCAGAGGGAATAATTTATTTTCTGGCCAGACTGTATGGGAATTTAAAAACTTGTGTGCGCTTTGGGACCAAAGGTGAATGTACACCCAGATTTAGTGTAAAAAGAGGCATTAGACAGGGCTGCGTATTGGCCCCCCTTCTTTTTATTTTATTTATTAACGGAATCGACGCAATTTTAAAAACTATTTCAGCTGATGCCCCCCTGATCAAAGGTCTCCCTGTGCCTGTGTTATTATACGCTGATGACGCTGTCCTACTTTCTAGAACTCCATTAGGTCTGCAACGTCTGATTGATAGTTTCTCTTCCTTTATTAAGGATAGGAGGTTGACTATCAACAAGAAAAAAACGTATATTATGACTTTTGGGGTTAAAAGCGTAAAGAAAAGTAAATCTGCTAAATTTTCCTTTTTTATAGATAAGGATAAGGTGCTCCAGGTGGATACATTTTGTTATCTTGGTATTACCTTCTCTAATGATAGAAAATGGTTAAACGAATTTAAAAATATTCGTATTAAAATGGCGAAAAATGCCCAAGGCTTTTTTAGATTTGCTGCGAAGGATGGGGACCGACGTACCAGGGATATGCTTAAGATCTATCAAGCTAGGTATGTCAGTATTGCTCTGTATGGGGCGGGTGTTTGGGGACATTTTCCTGCCCATTTTTTGCAGTTAGAGGAAAATATTTTTTTTTAAAACTTTTATCTTTACCACCCACTGCTTGTACTGACCTCATCCATCGAGAGCTTGATATTAATTTTCTTACTGACCATCTATCCTTGAGGCCACTTATGATTTGGCGTTCTATCTGGCTCCAAGAAGAAAAAAACTTTAATAGATTGGTCATCGAGGCCTAGACGGGGTCCCTATTGATGTGTATAAAACGGCCCCCGATATTTGGAGCCCTTTATTGGCTACAGTTTTTAATGCTGCTATATGTACTGTGTCCCCCGAAACATGGGGGGAATCTATTATTATTCCTATACATAAAAAAGGTAGTAGGTCTGATGTCAAAAATTATCGACCTATCTCTCTTTTAGACTCGTCTGTTAAGATCATGAGCAGAATTATGCTCGTGAGGTTAGAGGAATGGGCTGAGCAAGAGGGTATCCTAGCTGACAGTCAGTACGGATTTAGAAAGGGTAGGGGCACACTTGATCAGTGTTTAAACCTCGACATTCTGATTGGAAAATATAGAGATGCTAAGCTAGGCTCACTCTACCTTTGTTTTGCGGACATTAGCAGCGCATTTGATATGGTTTACCATTCAATTCTATGGTCAACCCTGTTACAGTTAGGGGCGCCAGAGGGAATAATTTATTTTCTGGCCAGACTGTATGGGAATTTAAAAACTTGTGTGCGCTTTGGGACCAAAGGTGAATGTACACCCAGATTTAGTGTAAAAAGAGGCATTAGACAGGGCTGCGTATTGGCCCCCCTTCTTTTTATTTTATTTATTAACGGAATCGACGCAATTTTAAAAACAATTTCAGCTGATGCCCCCCTGATCAAAGGTCTCCCTGTGCCTGTGTTATTATACGCTGATGACGCTGTCCTACTTTCTAGAACTCCATTAGGTCTGCAACGTCTGATTGATAGTTTCTCTTCCTTTATTAAGGATAGGAGGTTGACTATCAACAAGAAAAAAACGTATATTATGACTTTTGGGGTTAAAAGCGTAAAGAAAAGTAAATCTGCTAAATTTTCCTTTTTTATAGATAAGGATAAGGTGCTCCAGGTGGATACATTTTGTTATCTTGGTATTACCTTCTCTAATGATAGAAAATGGTTAAACGAATTTAAAAATATTCGTATTAAAATGGCGAAAAATGCCCAAGGCTTTTTTAGATTTGCTGCGAAGGATGGGGACCGACGTACCAGGGATATGCTTAAGATCTATCAAGCTAGGTATGTCAGTATTGCTCTGTATGGGGCGGGTGTTTGGGGACATTTTCCTGCCCATTTTTTGCAGTTAGAGGAAAATATTTTTTTTAAAAACTTTTATCTTTACCACCCACTGCTTGTACTGACCTCATCCATCGAGAGCTTGATATTAATTTTCTTACTGACCATCTATCCTTGAGGCCACTTATGATTTGGCGTTCTATCTGGCTCCAAGAAGAAAAAAACTTTAATAGATTGGTCATCGAGGACTGTCTCTCGTTGGATACATTCTTAAATATACCCTGGTTAAAATATGTAGTTAGATGTTTTTCTGAGATTTTTAATTTAAACATCTTGGTGGACCCTAACGCAACATCTCTAATAATGAAACAAGAGTAGAAAACTATTTTTTTGGCATTTACCGCAAGAAAGCGGGCCATTGCTAACGGTTCTCTATCTACTGTTTTGTTTTATAATAAGTATAATTTCGATGAAGGTTTATCCACTTATTTAGTATGTGTAACGAGACCATCCCATAAGTTTGTGTTGACCAGATTGAGGTTTGGTATTGTCCATCATTTGGTGGCACTGCCAACACTAAAGAAATATCCGCAAGGGCCCTGTATGTGTGATGGCGTCTCTAAACAGAGCACTGTGCACTTTCTTCTTATCTTCAAACTGTATATGAATTTTTGTATTGCCTATCTAAAACCTATGTTTTGTAAATATGGTATACGTACAGTTAATCAAGCAATGAGTTTAGTTTTTAACTTACAGTACGCCGATATCTGTTTTTTTACTGCTATGTTCTTAATTCATTCAATCAAGGCCAGGAAAAGTATGTGTTTTTAAGTTTGTAAATTGTCATTCTACTGTTTCTGATATTGTAGTACATTTGTTTTTATATTATGGTTGTGCTTTTATGGTCATTTTTCATGCACCGAATAAAGCTTCATGAAATGAAATGAAGTAGATTTCACTGTTAGGAGTTATCACTAAGGCACATGATTGATATGGCAATTTCAATGGACACCATGGGGTCAGGTTTGCAGGATGCACCGCGGTGTACAGTTGTACTACATTGATGGCCTTTCTGGCTCTAGGGTCAAGAAACCCTGCCGACTTCTCATCATGACCTGTGTTTTAAATGGGCCTGTACTCATCGGTATGGAATTCCAGCATTTCTCAGTTTTCTCTCCTGGAGGACTGGAACTTCTCCTTAGACAGGTGCTCACAGGGTTCCAGCAGCAGTGCAAGCACTCCTCCTGGGCCTTGATTATACAGTAGGTCACCTGTTTGGCAAACAGAGAGCAAGCTCTGCTGCGCGAACACACGCTGCCAACCTTACCAATGAGTTAATTTATTGTGTGCGGCCAGCGAGTTCCCTGTTCAATTGTAAACTAGATTGGGAAATGTATGACTTGACATACCGCTCAAAAGAGGGAGAGAAGACATTGCAAAAGTATTGAAATGGAACAGAAACACGATTTTGTTCATTGTATTCGTGTAAAAACAGAAACAAATAGCTACGAAATTCCGAGCCACCAGTCGCGCATGGAATAAGAGGAAGGAAGGTAGAGTGATGCAGAAGCAGGAGGCAGTGAGAGGTAAAGATGGGGAAAAGAGATGAAAGAACCTCTATAAATTCAAGAGGAAGAGAATTAAGAAAAGCAACTGAGCGTAGGTAGAGAAAAAAAGGAGAGGAAGAGACTGAATAGGGGAGAGTAAGACAGACTTGGCAAAGGAGAGAAAGGTAGACACAAATATGGAGAGATACAAACAGGTGTAAGTTTTGAGGGACAGAAAGGAGGAGCTGACATGGGAAAGGTTTAGACATGGGGTATGGATAAAAGGCAAGCAGTGAGATTAAATGCCCATGTGAAAGGTTTCATGTGAAGCTCTGCCAGTGATTTACCACAATAAAGTGTGTCTGCATCTCACTGAATAGTTTCTCAAACTAAGCGCCAAAATAGCTCGGTGCAGCCTACAAAGTTACAGCAATTGCTGATCACTAATATTAATCCAACCCATGCCTAGGTCATGATTAAAGTAGGAGAACGAACAAAGCAGCCAGCCAGCCTGCTGCATTAGCTTAGTTCAGTTCTCCTACTTTAATCGCGGCCTGGCTGCCGGCCTGGCCGCCCGCACCATGCGCGCCACCAAATCAAAAATTGTAATCATGATGATGATTGATTCATCATCATAATTACACATTTTGATTTATTGCCTGCACCCGCGACGGTCCTGTGAGAGGCTAAGCTGAGCGCACAACTCAGGCTGAGGGGCCCCGGCCTCAGCCTGAGTTGTGCGCTCAGCTCAGGAATGGGTAGCTCAGTGAAGGTTGAACAAGGCGCTAGCAGGCAAGAGGCCTCAGCATGTACACACAGAGGACAGAGCTGTGCATATATGGTAACGGAATCTCCAGACCACCACCAGTCACCAACACAGCGGGAGGCGAGACGCCCGCCAACTGTTTGTGCCACTCGCCATGACGAATCAATGTCATATTAATTGATTTGGTGCCGGAAAAACATTACCTACTCACCTGCTGTTGGTGGCAGTCTGCAGACACAGGGGGGGCTGCGTGTTAAAAGAGGGTTGTGATGTGAAAATGATGATCCTTATGCGTAAGTCTAGTTTGAAGTCCTTTATTAGGTTTTAAGCATGGAGAATGAAAAACCCACAACCGCTCATCCTGGTGTTCCCGCTGCAACTGTCAAACTCGCAGAAGCACGAGAACTCCAGAATGAATGGCATATGCAAATAACAACAGCGCCCGAGAACAGGTGCGCGACATAGACAAATTGTCCTTAAAGGAATAAGGACAATTTGTCACCGCAACATCACCCCCCTTCTTTTGACAAAAAGAAAGAAGCATTATTAGCAATCAATGACAAAGTAGAATATTATAAAAATGCAACAAGAAAACACAGACAATGCAGAGAACAGAAAGAGCATTGGAAAAGAAGTTACATGAAATGATAATTATTGTTTTTGAAAATAAAAGGAGAAAAGCAGGAAAGACAGAAGGAAAGAAAATACAAACAACTCATGCATCTTATACAAACAACTCATGCATCTTTCTCACAAAAGATAAGCACCCACTCCCTCACAGAATCAAATAAAACAACTACCCAAGTACAAACATAATGAGAGCTGGCCAGGCTAACAAGAGTAAAGTACAGGGTTGAGGCAATCAGTTGAAGTAGTGATCTGATGAAAGAAGTACAGGGAGCAGTGAAAGAGTGGAGGACTGGTGTAGACAGAAAAAGCTAAATGAAGTAATGTACAGCAATAGTAAGAAAACTAGTAAAACAGCAAAACACTGAAGAGTAAATGACGAATCCACAAGAGAAAGGAGCGGTCATTGTAAGTGACGAATCCACGAAAGGGTGGAACGGTCAAACTACTTTTAAATAGTAGAATACACTGTAAGTGACGAATCTATAGAAAATGGAACGGTCAAACTTCTTGTAAAATGTAGAATCATTCTAAGTGACGAATCTATAGAAAATGGAATGGTCAAACTACTTGTAAAATGTAGAATCATTCTAAGTGACGAATCCACGTAAGGTGGAACGGTCAAACAACTTGTAGCACATGAAACAATGTGTAAAATGCGCAGGTGTGGTAGTACCACATGATACAATGTGCAAAATGCACAGATGTGGTTGTACCACATGAAACAATGTGTAAAATGCGCAGATGTGGTGTAAAATACCTCTGAAGTGTGAACATGGCACACTAAACAAAGCAAAATGTACATGTGAATTACCTATGAAGTGTGGGCATGGCACACTGAACAAAGCAAAATGTACATGTGAAGTACCGATGGAGTGTGGGCATGGCACACTGAACAAAGCAAAATGTACATGTGAAGTACCTATGGAGTGTGGGCATGGCACACTGAACAAAGCAAATGTAAAGTACCTATGAAGTGTGGACATGGCACACTGAACAAAGCAAATGTAAAGTACCTATGAAGTGTGGACATGGCACACTGAACAAAACAAATGTAAAGTACCTATGAAGTGTGGACATGGCACACTGAACAAAGCAAAATGTAAAGTACCTATGAAGTGTGGACATGGCACACTGAACTTATTGTATATGAAAAATGTAAAACAAAAACTGCAATATTTACGTAGGTATGGCATTTGGCATATAATGCCAGACAGTATAATGTAACACTGTAGAACTTCACCAATCACAAGCTGTATGTAAAGGTGTGACAATTAATCACACGGCAGCAGGAACAAACTAAAAACTGAGCATGCAAAACATGTAATTACTTATTTCAAATATGAATGTAAAGATATTTAGTAACTACTAGTTTTAATATAACTACTAATAATATCAGCCCCGTGGAAAATACCTAAGGAAGGTTGTAGTAAGAAATAAAATGATCAGATCCACATGTACAGTTAGGCTCTTCCAACAATAGAATTATACAGAATACAAAGGAAAGAAGAAAAACTGTCCTCAAGAAAACAATAGGTTAAAATAATTAAAGTGGTCACTGTGGTCTTGCTGGATAATTCACCCCGTCTGCTGAATAATAATAATGTCTCACGTTGTAGATGAAGAAAGAGGTTGCTAGGAGACATCCATAAACAGCATGCCAGTTCAAAGACGATTTGCAAACTGTATCGTAGGTCAGAGCGCAGCACTCAGCCTCTCTGACGATCAAATGTAATCATTTTCTCATAAAGCAATTTCATTTTGTGCATACCTTGACAACAAAATCGTGACTGCATCGCGTTTTCACTTACAGGGACGGCCGTAGATTACAGAATTAGCAGATGTGTGCACAGGCAGGCTCTTTTTCTCTTAGACTCTCCAACGTTGATATGCTGCTAGATTGACAGTTTCTTTTATTTACTCTGTGGTAATGCGTGAAAAACTTCAGAATATGGCCGCTTTGCGTGGTGAGCGAAGACGTGCTGAAAGTTCCTCTTCGGCCACACGCTGGTAACCAGGCAACAAGGGAAGCACTGGAAGGCGTGTGACGTACTACGCGCTGCCTCTCCACCAGTACCCCCGAAGGTTCCACGACGTCACTAGAAGGAGAGGTGCTTCAGCAAGGAACAGATCAACACAGAGACACCGGGAACTCCACGGAGCAGGCAGGCAGTCAACCAAACTGGCAGCAAGCAAAGGAAAGACACTCACCAAGAAAACAGCAACACACTCGGTACTTGCGGTTATTTGAATCCTTCCATTTCACTCTGATCACGTTGACAACAGCCGAGATGAGTGGCTTGAAAATTACTTTACGCTGCTCTCCGGTAACACGTTTCTTCTGTTTAAGTTGCTGGCAGCAGACGGGGAACACTTGTGACGGATTTCTTCTTTTCTTCGATTAAAGTATGGTAATTTGCTTTCTATGCGTTCCCAAGTAGGTGGTTTGTAAGGTGGCAGGTGGTAAATTAAAGCGTAGGAGCCGGTCGGTGGGTTAATTCTTTCTCTCTTCTCTCGTCGCTCGTCGCCATATGTTAAAAGAGGGTTCTGATGTGAAAATGATGATCCTTATGCGTAAGTCTAGTTTGAAGTCCTTTATTAGGTTTTAAGCATGGAGAATGAAAAACCCACAACCGCTCATCCTGGTGTTCCCGCTGCAACTGTCAAACTCGCAGAAGCACGAGAACTCCAGAATGAATGGCATATGCAAATAACAACAGTGCCCGAGAACAGGCGCGCGACATAGACACATTGTCCTTAAAGGAATATGGACAATTTGTCACCACAACACTGCGTTGGCGGGCTAGCCTAGGATAGAATAATTAAATTATGGCCGCCCAAGATCAAGAAGTGCGCACCTCTGCTCGTCGTCACTTGTGATGCTGCATGCAGTCACGCGCAGTTTTAATTGCGCGAGGACCAATGCGCATGCGGGGATGACATCAGCCGCACCCTACAGAGGCGTGCAGACGCGGCGGAGCAGTCAGTGCATCATTCTGAGCGCTGCGCACAGGCACCTCCTCCTCCTGAAATGTTCGGTTCCACTTGCACACTGCACGGGTCAATAAGGCTTGCTGCTGTTTTCCCTGCAGCTGCAGTGAGAGAGCGGTCGGAGTAGTAGTATTGCTTTTGCTGGGAACTTGGAAGTCTGACTGACTGTCTGTCTGACTGAGACTCAGACAATCAGTCTCTGAGTGACTCACGTGTGTCACCGTCACGTGACGTCACTCCCGGTCAGACAACGGTCGGACTGAAAATCGGCCCCCCAGCCACAAAACCGGCCCCCTGTCGGAAAACCAGCCCCCACCCCATCCAGCCTACCTAGGGATTGCCCGGTGCCCGAAAGCACCAGTCCGGCCCTGATGCTGACTGGGCAAGTGCACCCACTTGCCAGTCCCTAAACCTTCCCTTTTCTTCATATCAGACACCCTTATGGTAGGCCCAAGGGCAGGGTGCATTGTAAGTATAAGGTAGGACATGCCCTGGTGTGTGTGGCATGTCCTAATAGTGAATTACAGCCATTTTCGTGTTTCACTATTGCAAGGCTACCTGTTCTCCATAGGCCAGAATGGGCTGTTAGATTATTACATGTTTATAATCTTAACTGACTCAGGGAACATGGTAGAAATTCGAGTTTAGTATGCCTGAACTCAGAATGATAACATACATCTTTTAGTGAAGGTGGTTTTAACATTCTGTGTTTGAAAATACCACTTTTAGAAAGTAGGTATTTTCTTGCCTAACCTTTCCAAACCTGCCTCTTCTAGGCTGTGTATCCCTTTGTCTGGAGTTTGAGTGACAGGGCTGGGGAATTCCAGGAGACAGGGTGAGGTGTCCCAGTGGTGAATAGAGAGATCTGCATCCAGATGGGTGGGAGGAGTTGCACCTGGGACTTGAATAGGGCTGTGCCTGCCTTCTACAATGCTGGCTCCACCTCCTGTGGGGCGTCTGATGTTTCTGCCCTGCACTGTGAAAGGAAAGGAGAAGTCTGGTAAACAGAGTGCTCAGGAACTGGTTTGGACTGGGCAAAGGCCCCTCTCCCCTCAGAGAACAAAGGATTTTGGGGTATAAGTAGTGGGACCCTGATCCCAAGAATTTAGACCACTTTTGGAACAAGAAGAAACCTTTACTGAGGAGCGGAACCTGAAGAAACTTAGGAGAGACTATCCCTAAGCTGAAGTGCTGCTTGGGGGATTGGCCTGCAGTGGTTTGCCTGACTGCCAAAGGAAGGAGAAGAGACTTTGTGTGCTTATTTCAACTTGTAAGGATCTCCAAGAGCTTGGATCAGAGCTTGCCTCCTGCTGAAGTCTCAGGGACAACAGACTTCAACCCCCAGCTCCCCAGAGTTCTTTGGAAGTGCCTGCTGCTGTTTGGGCCTTCTGAGGGACTGCGTGTCGCAAGGAGCTGGAAGCGCGACTCAACGAAGCCGAAGCATGTTGCCGTCGCTGCTGCTGCCGTCGCACTTCTGAACAAGGGTGTCGCCGCTGGAGTTGTCGCACTGCACCGCATCGAGAGAAGAGTCTCGCAACGAGGAAGAAGCGTGTCGCCATCGCTGTTGCTGCCGTGGCACCTCTGGACAAGGGTGTCGCCGCTGGAACTGTCGCATTGCACCGCATCGGAGAAAGTGCCTCGCATCCCCGAGAAGCGCGCCGCCGTCGGAGCTGCTGCCGTCACATTTCTGAACAAGGATGTCGCCGCTGTAGTTGTCGCATCGTACAGAAGCTTCACGCATCGTGGGAGAAGAGTGTCGCAGTTGGAACTGTTGCCGTCGCACTTCTGAACAAGGGTGTCGCCGCTGCAGTCCACGCATCGAACCGAGAACTTCTCGCATCCGCGGAGAAGTGTGCCGCATCTGGAAGATCTTCATGTCTTCATTTCTTTGCACCAGAACTTTGCCGCATTTCCATCGCAGCAACATTGCTTGTCGTGGAAGCGCAACGCATCGTAAGGTACATTGACGCAAAGTGTCGCATCGTAAGAACTGAACTGAACTAAGCTAAAAACTACCATCTTAAAGTAATAGTATTGTGTATTTTTGTCGTTTATGGTCTTGTGGTAAATCTATATAAAGTATACTTATTTTTTATATAAAACCTGTGTGGTGTCCATTTGTAGTGTTGTCACTGGATTACTGTATGTGGTCACAAATGCTTTACACACTGCCTCTGAGATAAGCCTGTCTGCTCGTGCCAAGGTACCAAGGGGTTATTTTAGGAGTGTACCCCCTTAACCTGACTAGAGGCAAGGGTCCCTATTTGTCACAAGTACCTACCTGTGCCAACTAGAGACCCCCAAATCTAACAATCAGTCACCTGCACCGACTTCACACACCACAGTGAGTACATCACATCACAGGGCAAGCCTTGGCATCATCAGCTGATCACAGCTCAAAGTGCCAACACTGTTTAGGATAAGACAATTGTCATTCTCAACATCAACCATGGCACACATATCCCTCCTTGACTTTCACACATATGTCCGTTGCATGTTGGATGCTAACACCCCAATGTGCCAACATGCACCACCCACACATTAGTTTTGCATGTAAGTGAACATGTAGGAGTATGTCACTATACATACAGCACATCTCTTGCTACTGACTCAGTACAGGTGTCCGGATGAAGGGATGGGCAGAGACTCATTGTACATGCTTGTGATGCATGCCAGCAACACACACTATGATGCACTCCTGTCCTGATGGTCAATGCCACAATGTGGTGCATGGTGCACACTTGAACACAATGCAGGCTTACTCATAGCAAGTTAAATGCCATGGCACTGGTATGCCCTGAAAGTCAGTCAACACTGTCTCCTGTCACAGGGGCAGGGCATCCAGACAACAACAATATGCACTGACTCACAATCCTAGCTCTGGGGTAAAGCAAACTCAGCAGATGACCGTCGCACTTGCCCATCCCATGCAAACAACATATCAAGGACCCAGAAGACCCCACACCATGCAAATCAGACATATGAGTCTCAGCAAACACTAATCCCTGTACATTAACACATCACAGTCTGCCATGCATGTAACCCAGCTGCATGAAGGACACAGTTTCATACACCATTGTGCGCTGTCAGATGATCACACACCTATATGTCACACAGGTCTTGTCTCTCACAGTCACATCGCAGATGTCATGCTGACCCTCTGAATCGTGGACACCCCAGTTGTACGTAGCAACAAGCTACACCCTAATGACACAGAGGCAAACACCTGAGGGCACATGTCACTGAGCACAACCTGCAATTTCATACACAAAAGTGGGATTACAGTGTTTCTAAATGCCCTTGAGGGGGCATGACTGGCTAGGACTAAGTGAAACAGTGTTTGGCCCTGGACAGTAGTCAGGTGGCTAAGCAATTGTGACATACTTGCTGTACACACTCCTGAGGCCCAAAAATTGGAGTCCCCTGCTGCATGGGTTTGTTTGGAATACCCCAGCCACATGTTACAAGTCAGACCAGCAATTGGTACACATCTCAAGGGCACAAACAGATCTCAGGCATTGTGTAAACAATTGACCCACCCATGAAACACATAACATATTCACGGGAACTGATGCTGACTGGTACCTGAAGCATAGCTGACTGCAGGCACTCAGTGCCCTAGTGACACAAGCAACAGATTGGAGGGGCCACACCTGTGGAACAGATGAGGAGGGTGCATCACACAAATGAGGGACCTGAGTTTGGGACTACAAGAGCTACGTAATGTGGATGTGTGACCAGGACAAAAGACTGCTATTTGCATGTCAGACATAGTACACAGATCAGACATGGACTTACCCCCTTCCTGCTGCTGTCTGGCCTTCAGCTGCCTATCCAGGTCCAGGAAGACCACCGCCAGGATACGGAGCATGTGGGGATTCAGGGTCCGGTGTCCACCCCTCATGCATGGAGGTGACAGCTTCAGCTATCCTCCGGGTCCAGCCCTGAAGGTCCTGCCAACTCTTCTGGCAGTTGCGGATCTGGCGCTTGTAGACCCCCAAAGAACGAACAGCCCAGGCGATTGTCAGCCAGATCTCCTGCTTCTGGTGGGCATCAACCTGTGAGGAGGACAAAGTGAAAACATTAACACAGATGTCCCAGATTGCTGCAGCTCACATTTGGATAGACATGTCATCATCACAAAGGGAAATAAATTACACAGGTAGTGCAACCATGGGGATTGCAAAAGCACATGCATGTCTGATATGTTAACAATGCCTGGATAGTTTAAGCTTGCAATAATGCACTTTAGCAGCAGGAAAACTGTTCATTGCATGTACCTACACACTTTTGGGGATGAAAGCAGTCATTGAGAATGCTTGCCACTGGTGTACACACTGCTAGTACTGCTAATCAGACAACATGTATAATTAGGAAGGCAGTGGACTGCACACTCACCTGCTCCCCTGGTTTCCCATAGAGCTTTCTGTACTCTGGAAGGAGCCCGTCCAGCAGGGCCTGGTTCTCCTCCTCAGTGAAGGCTGGGGCCCTCTCCAGATTACGTGCCATAGCAGGAGCCAGAGGATGCATAGACAGCAGCAGTGGTAGCAGGGATGTGGTCCAGTAGCATGTAGTGCAGACAAGTGAGCTCCCTGGGGGCTAGCCAGCCTTATATCTGTGCTGCAGAGGCAGACACTGTGCCATGTGTCCCAAGTGATAGGTCCAACACGATTGCATTCTATGAATCTGGCCAATACATTTAAAAGTATGACTCGTACACGCCCTCCGCATCGTTCAAATCTTCACCTTCATGAAACACTTGAAATTGCAACATTGTTGTAGGCATCCAACTGAATTTCCAGTGCACAACTCGTACAACTGTTGAATCCGCATCCGTCTCCATGACAGTCCAGAGCCAATGGGTGCACCCGGCTCGTGTTCAACTGACTGTACAACGCGTATTTTGAATATACACATGCACCCGTCTACATACGATTCAATGGCCAAGGCATACGCCTGTCTCGGACCATGCCTGTCCGACGTGTATGCTTGATAGTCACCCGCGTCGAACCTCATTGCATTCAATGCCAAAGCGTACGCACGGCTCGGACATGACCCGTGCAATGCGTACGCATTGTCATCTGCGTCGGACCTCATTAGTGTGACTATTATACGGATGCAACACACATATACTGGCCATGGACACCTGTGCACACCTGCCACACTACAGCATTGGCCACACAGTGTCCCTGGGTGTTTGGGGGGGCCACAGCTGTTTTTTTGGCTGGCACTTTGTGCAGCCACTCCCAGGCTGATCACGTGTACATGGGGGCAGAATCCTTTGTGTGTTGTGCACATTACCACTGTGATGTGCAATTGGACAGTAATGGGCATGAGTCAAGGTCACAGTGTCAGGTTGGATATGTTTAGGATATGTCACATACACCCTGAGTCCTGGGGGTGATGGCATGTACATCACAGTGAGACCTGTAGCAACAATACTGATGTGCACCCACAGTCTGTGTGCATGTTGTGTCTCAGATGTGTCTGATCAAATGTTACCAATGGGTGACATTCTCCACATCCATTTGGTATATGCATCAACCTTGATGGGGTGTGTGTATAAGAGACGTACATGTAGGGCCGGCAGGAACAACAGTGGCCACTACCTGTGGGAGTTACGCTTGCCTTGTGGTGTGTACATGCTACGCCATGTCCATTGCTGTGTTGATGTGGCAATACAGGGAGCCTGGGTTTCTGCATGGCAAAGATCTGTGATGCCTGGGAGACATGAGGCCTCAATTGTCACTGTGGTGTGTTTTTTGAACGTTGCAGCAGCACATAGGTTGGGTGACACAGACAGATGATTGGCCATTGCACTACATGGGACTCATGTGGACATGTGGAATTGAGATGTGAGGTGGTGGTCTTGTAGGTGACATATGTGTCCATGCCCAACAGCACACACCTCAGTACATTGTGTAATGTCATGAACTAGCATGTGATAGTGATCGTGGTCATGGCCACATGGGTGGATGAACTGACAATCTTCCATTGTGCATCTCTGAACTGCAGGGCACCAGCTGTCCATCGTCCGTTCCCAGACCTTGCAACCATGCAGGAACGCGACTGCATCAGACGGTACCGCTTCACCAGGCCACTGATTGCGGAGTTGGCGGAGCAGTTGGCGCCACATCTGCTACCTGGCCGGACATACCCTACAGCACTGACCCCAGAGGTGAAGGTGATGGCAGCCCTGCACTTCTTTGCCACCGGTACCTTCCAGTACACTGTGGCTACTGCTGGTGGTATGTCGCAAACAATGTTTAGTCGGGTGCTACGTGATGTCTTGGAGGGGATGTTGCAATTCCTCGACCTGTATATCAAGTTCTCGAGCACAGCTGAACTCCCTGAAATAAAGGATGCCTTTTATACTCTGGGGAGGAATGCCGAACGTCATCGGATGTATTGATGGGACACATGTTGCCCTGATACCACCACAGACACATGAGCAGGCATACCGGAACAGGAAGCACTACCATTCGATCAATGCTCTGGTGGTCTGTCTTGCTGACATGTCGATCACACAAGTGTGTGCACGGATCCCTGGTTCAGCGCACGATGCCTACATTATGAGGAGTAGTCGCATTGCAACGCTGATATCACAGATGCCAGCTCAGCATGCCTGGCTTGTGGGTGTGTACTGACTGTTTCTCATTGTGTGTGTTTGTCACTGTTGTATTCCGCACTCCTACAAAACTCAGCTACTTGTTCATTTTTGTGTGAGTAGGTGACTCCGGATACCCCCACATGCCGTGGTTGCTGACACCCCTCAGGAACCCTGTGACACCTACCGAGCTGCGCTACAATGAGGCACATGGTCGGAGCAGGAAGGTGATTGAGCGGACATTCGGCCTCCTGAAAAGCCGCTTTCGCTGCCTGGACAAGACCGGAAGGGCCCTCCCATATGAGCCTGCAAAGGTGTGCAAAATAATCCTTGTCTGCTGCATGCTACACAACATGGCGGTGCAGAAGGAGGTGCCTCTCATCCAGGATGACGATGACGACCACCAACCTCCGGCACCTGTGGAGGATCCTGGCCTGGGCCAAGATGCCAGTGATGATGAAGATGATGGTGACGTCCGCTCCCAGCTCATCAACAACTTCTTCACCTGAATGTGAGTTTCCAGGGTTGTTATGTGAATGTATGGAGGTAGCCTGGAATGTGTTGAGCCAGCTCTGTTGCTCTCTGAGTGTGTCTGTGTGCCACTTGACTGGATGCGTGCTGTAATGTGTCCATTCAGGTGGTGTGTACTCCACAATAGGGTAGTACTCCTAACTAGTGTTTGTGTAGGTGTTTTGCAACATGTTTTGTGCATGTATTTTGCTCTTCTGTACTTTTGACTGTATCTTGTCTGTCCTTCCCAGGGTACTTTGCCTGTTGTGTGGTCAACACTGACCCCCAACACCCAGAAGCCAACACCAGTGCGGAAGTTGACAATTCCCATCAACTGATGTACCACACATCCCTGGACTTCCATTCTCCAACACATTGGGAGCGTGTGTCCACTGTTATGTAGAATTACAGTACAACTAGTGTGGAATAAACGTGTTGCTGATGTGTAATGAACCTGTGCTACGCTTTGTTATGTTGTCTGTCTTCCCACATCTGAGTGACATCTGCTTACCTCACCTGTGGACTTGTTATCACTGACTGGGCTTGGTGTTGTGTCTGTGCATGCCAATGTGTTTCAGGTCAACATCATTGTGTGTGATGAGTAACATGGCCATGGTGAGTATGTTTTGTGTTGCCATAGTGGTGTGTGTCCCTCACATGTGTCACATCCCCATGACTCACCTTACGTTGGTCACATTGTTGCAGTATTTGGCATGCACTGTGTTGTGTAGCAGATCGACATCTCCCTGAACATGACAAGTTGGAATCACAACAGTATGGTGTACTGGTGAGTTTATTTACAAACATGTGTGAGGTAGTGCACAGGATGGTGGGTGCTGTAAAGTGAATCCGAAGTTCACATTGGAGTTGGAAGTGCTGGTAGATGAAATGTCCAGAGTAAAGTCCACAGTCATCTGATACATTGGCCCAACATAAACCCTCCATGTCATGTGGGTGAGTTGTGTGCGATTGGACAATGTGAACGGGTTGCGCACAAAGAACATTGTCCAGAACAGGTTTGGAGGCCCTGGGGGATGTGCTGGGACATCTGCCTCTCACATGTCCTTCTTCTAACGACCCCTCTTCTTCCGGGGGGGGGATCCTCATGTGCAGGCCTATGCGGTGCAAGGGACTCTCCGCCAGAGTCCTCCTCCCTCCCTGTGGCGCTGGCAGATGGTGTTGCGACAGATGTTGTGGGCACACAGGGGGGTGTGGACAGGTTGGTGTTGATCTGGCGAAGGCATTGTAGTATGTCCCGATGCACCGCAGTGATGTCATCCCACTTGGCCTCTATGCGGGCATGGTGGGCGACCTGCTCGTGTTGCATGTCCTTGAGGATCCCCACTACCTGGCCAAATCCTCCCGTGCTATCGTGGTACGCATCTAAGATGCGTGCCAGTTGGGGGTCATCATGCAGTCCAGACCCCTCTGCAAGGCGCGCCCTGTGCCTCCCACCCCTCCCAGCATCCCTCTCCACATGGGCAGGACCATCGATGCTGCTGGTGCTGCATGATGGCTCACACCGGAGGGCCAGGTTGGTCGTCGTCATCCGAAGAGGACAGTGAGAGAGTCAGACCAGAGAGCTCAGTGTCCACCAGAGTCTGGGACTGGGTATCCTCGTCATTTGGTGCTGGGTGCCCAGCTCCACCTGTGTTTGAAAGAGACACACAATGTGATTTATGTTTCTACATGCATCGTTGGTTCACAAACATGACATTTTCTACTTTTCAAACAGATGCCTGCCTGTACACTGCTTTTTCCCAGCTTGTCACAGACAGAGTTTGATATTGTTGTTGGCCATTTCCCAGCATGGCCTTGTGCTCCCCACAACAGAACCCAGTGTCAGACAAGATGTCTGTCCCTTCCCACTCCCTGTGAGGCGAGTATGGTTCAGTTTGATTTTGCTGGGCCATGTGGGTGGGTGTAGGTTGTCTGTAACTGCGACTCCCATCATACTCTTGGCTACACCCCCCTTCCCAGCATGCCCATACTTCCTCCCTCTTGACTCTGCTTCCCTGTGTGGGGGTGTGACAGTAATGGCAAGATAGCTGACTGTGTAGTCCTGATGTTTGTTGTTGGCCATTTCCCAGCATGGCCTTGTGCTCCCCACAACAGAGCCCAGTGTCAGACATCTTGTCAGTCCCTTCCCACTCCCTGTGAGGCGAGTATGGTTCAGTTTGATCTTGCTGGGCCATGTGGGTGGGTGTAGGTTGTCTGTGACTGCGACTCCCATCATACTCTTGGCTACACCCCCCCTTCCCAGCATGCCCATACTTCCTCCCTCTTGACTCCGCATCCCTGTGAGGGGGTGTGACAGCAATGGCAAGATGGCTGACTGTGAAATCCTGGTGTTTGTTTGGCTACAAGTCCCTAGTGAGCTCCTGTGCTTCACACATCAGCACCCAGTATGGTGTATCTTTTGCTGATATTTCACTGAGGTGTGGGTCAATGCCTTCTACCCGGTGAGTTGTGTGGAGTTTGTTTTGAGGGGGGGTGTCTCCCCATGCTGATTAGTATGGTCAGGGCTGTCAGTCCTCCTTCCCATCATGAAACGTGCTTCCATTGTAGGGCGTGCAAGTTATCTTTCAGGATGTCAGTCAGTGGTGTCCTGCTTCTGATTTGCACACAACCCCTAGCAGGGCCTTGTGCTCCCCACAGCAGGACCCAGTGTCAGCCATCTTGTCAGTCATTTTCCACTCCCTGTGATGTGGGCATGTTTCTGAGAGGTATTGATGGGCCAATCAGGAGGGTGTGCATTATCTGTGACTACAGGCCCCATCATGCTTTTGGCTACACTCACTTCACCTGCATCCCCACTATTCCTTCATGACAGTCAGCTGCACTGTGAGGTGGTGTGTTTGTGGTGGCAAACTGTCTGGCAGGGTATATTTGGCTTAGTGCCACTGGCTTGCTCTATTTGTTTGTAGGTTGGTGCATGTCATGACACAGTTCCCAGTCACTCTGAGATGGCAGGTATTGTGTTTGTGTGACTGGCATACACATCTTGGGCTGATTATCTATTGGTTAGTGTAGCTTTGCTTGCGGTGCATGGTTTCACTTTCCCCTTGCCACACAATCTTGGGTATGTTGTTTGTGTACTCACCAGGCTCTGGGATGTGTGTTAGGCCATGGACGCTCTCTGGTGGTAGGATGTCCCGCACCTTCTCCTCCCAGGTCCTGAAGTAGACTGGTTTGACAGGAGGGCCACCGCCGGTGCACTGACTCAGGGCATAATCTTTTTCGATGAGTTTCTTGACCCTCCAGCGCACGTCATACCACCTGTTCTGGATGTCGTCCTTTGTGTGCCTTGCTGGTGCTTGTGCGTTCACCTTGTCCACAATCCTTGCCCACATCTTGGTTTTCTGTGAGATGGGGGTCCTTTGAACCAATGTACCAAACACATGTGGCTCTACTCTGATGATCTTGTCTACCAGCACTTCTAACTCACTATAGGTGAACTTTGGATTCTTCTTTGGAGGCATGGTGATGGGTGGTGGTGGTGAGGAATGTGTGTGTGAGGGTGCAAGTGATGGTGGGTTGGTGTTGTTTTTGCTGTGTGTATGTGTGTGTGCTTTTGTATGAGGTGCCGATGGTGTGTTAGTTTTGTGATGGGTGAGTTGTGAGTGTGTCTGTGGTTGCTGTGTACTGGTGTTTGCTGCTGGCTGTGTCTCCTGTTTGCAAGGGATGATGGTAGTGATTGTAGTCCTTTATATAGTTGGAGTTGTGGGTGTGTCTTTGTCCCATGTTTTTTTTTTTGGTATTTATTGGCTTTGTCATTGCTTGTTTGGTCCTTTTTTTGTCTTTTTTCTTTTGTGTTTTGTAGGCATGAAGGAGACGTTCATGTGACGAAAAACGGACGCTGCTGTTGTCTCGTGCGGGCTTCTCCGCCTCGTTCACGCTGCCTGTCTTCTGTGTTTGGTACGCGTCGGTTGCGGCAATCTCTATTGCTTGTGTGCCCGGTTGTCTGTGCGTGTCAGTCGTGCGGCTTGGTCTCCGTGCGAGTCGGTCTGGTTTTACACACATTGCATCGTACTGCGCTAATCGTACATCGCGGGTACGGGTAAGACGGGTCATTCCGGGTTCGTGTCGGTCGGTGACAATCGCGTCGGTTTTCCGGCCGGATCACTATTTTTCCTACGGCTCGGTCGTACGGCTTGTATTCTGTACGTGTCGTTGTAATTCACACGCGTTGCATCGTACTGCACGGGTCGTACGGCGTTGGTCCGTGTCGGTCGGTATTCGGTCCGGGTCCGTGTCGGTCGGTTAGTTTTGCGGCCGAAATCGGAATCGGCCCCAGAGTGTTAAAAATATCGAAATGATTAAATATCAAAATGTTATTGATGTAATAATAAGAAATGTAAAATTATAGTAAATATTATTTGTTAAAATTTATAAAAATATTAACTGTAATATAAATTTTAGGAGCGAGATGGTGGGTTATTAAGGGATAAGGGTGTGGAGTGTTTTAAAAATATAGAAAAGGAAATATAAATTTATAGAAAAATATAAAGTAAATAATAAAGTTTTGTGTTAGCAGCGGGATGTAGGGTTATTAGGGGATAAGGGTGGGGAGTGTTTTAAAAATATATAGATTTATAAAGTTAAAATAAAAAATAAATGTTGTTGAGAGTAAATAATTATTTATGAATAATTTTAAAATTTTGAAATATTTTAAAATGAATAAAATTGAAATTAAAAATAAATATTTGGGAGGGTATAGAATTATTTAAGAATGATTTGTAAATTTTGAGGTTAAAATTTAAAAATATTTTTAAAATTTATCAAATTGAAATAATAAATAAATTGTGTTGAGAGGAAATCATTATTTATAAATTATTTGTTAATTTTGAGGTTAAAATTGTGAAATAATTTTAAAATTAATATGTAATTTCTTATAAAATAGTAATATAAAATTTACTTTTATATGTATTTTAATTTGTTTAAAAATTATTTTATTTGTACTGATGGTTTTGTTGTGTTTATAATTAGTTAATAGATTAAAAAAATTAGGAATGTTACAAAAATCATATATATTATTAATTTTAATAGTCTAAATTATGAGTAAATATTTTTGGGAAATCTATAGTGTGGGTAATTAAAAAAATTACATTTAGGTGTCGATTCCGATCCGGTAAAACCCGGGTACGAACTGTCGGACGGAGCGTTTTCTCCGTCCGACTCGTACCCGGGAAAACCACTTTACAAACCCGCAAGTACGATTCGTACAGAAACACCATTTCCGTACGAATCGTAAAAAACACCGACCGGCTAAAATATACCCGCAATTCCGATCCAGGACACTGCGTACGCGACATTCGCACAGAGTCAGGCAGCGTATTACGGACCAGCAAGTACGATTCGTACCCACAGCACTTCGCACAGCAATATTTTTACGGGACCCAAAAAGTGCTGGAAAAGCTAAGTACGCCGCGATGCACGACGAAAAGGGGGCCCGGTACGCACCGTACCCCCATCCCTACATGTCCGCACCGTACCCCCAGGCCCCCCCCATGTACGCACCGTACCCCAGCACCCACACGTGTACACGCCGTACCCCACCTCCGTACCACAGCCCCGTACCTGTACGCACCGTACCACCCCCCCACCCCGCATGTACTGTGCGTACCCCCACCCCCGTATGTACAGTGCGTACCCCCATATGTACGGTGCGTACCCCCACCCCCGTATGTACGGGGCGTACCCCCCATATGTATGGTGCATACACCCACCCCCGTATGTACGGTGCGTACCCCCGTATGTATGGTGCGTACCCCCACCCCCGTATCAGCATGTAGCGCTGGGGGTACGCACCGTACATACGGGGGTGGGGGTACTCACCGTACATACGGGGGGTACACACCGTACATACGGGGGTGGGGGTATGCACCGTACATACGGGGTGGGGGTACGCACCATGCATATGGGGTGGGGGTAAGCACCGTACATATGGGGGGAACGTACTGTACATACGGGGGTGGGGGTATGCACCGTACATACGGGGGGTACGCACCATACATACGGGGGTGGGGGTGCACAACGTACATGCGGGGTGGGGGGGTGGTACGGTGCGTACAGGTACGGGGCTGTGGTACGGAGGTGGGGTACGGCACGTACACGTATGGGTGCTGGGGTATGGTGCGTACATGGGGGGGCTGGGGGTACGGTGCGGATGTACGTGGGAGGGGTGGGAGGCTGGGGGGGGCGTACGACTCGTACCCCTCACCCAGGTGTGCCCGGGGTAGGGGTGGTACACAGTTCGCTCCGTACGGGACGTTTTACATGCGTTTGTATATTCGGACGGACGGTACGGATCGTACTTGTGCGCTCGGACTTCAGTTTTATGAATCGTGCGTAAAACTGTCCGGGGACGTGTCGTAGACTTTTCCCAATGTCATTTTTCTTTATTTTCCACGTACGAATCGTACTTGCCCGTTTGTACGGGACTTGTACGATTCGTACGTAAAAAAATACAAATATGATTCGTACGGGAATTTTTTTTACCGGATCGGAATCGGCCCCTTAATAATTATAAAATAAATGTAGATCTTATAATTTATAAATTACACATTTTAAAATTAAATATACAATATATATTAAATATATATGTTATGGGGAAATATTAATAAGTTAAATTATTTTTTTTTTATTATAAATATATAATACTACTGAGAATTATACATGTAATAAGGTATGGTATTTACATATATGGTGCCGATTCCAATCCTGTAAAACCCGGGTACGAATCGTCGTACGGAGCGTATTCTCCGTACGACTCGTACCCGGGAAATCCACCGTACAATCCAGCAAGTACGATTCATACAGAAATACCATTTCCGTACGAAACGTCCAAAACACCGTACGGCTAAAAAATACCTACGAGTCTGATCCTGGACAGCGCGTACGCGACGTCCGTACGGAGTCAGGCAGCGTTTTACGGACCAGCAAGTACGAATCGTCCCTACGTCACTCCGCACAGCTATTTTTTTACGGCAGCCAAAAACTCCCGGAAAACTGAGTCCAACGCGAAAACGGAGCCCCGGTGCGCTACGGACAGCCATGGCCCTAATCCTACGTTTCATCCCGGCCCTCTTAGCCTACGACCTGGTGTACCGAACCCGACGCACACGCCACAGAAGGTGAGAACAACACCCAGGGGCCAAGGGGAGGTGAGGGGCAAGAAACATACCCCCTACCCAAATTAAAACCTACAATATTGAGGACATACATTACCTCCAGGGTCTGGTCACTTCGGGGGCGTGTCCACCAATCCCTGCTCTGAGAGCGTGTGTACAGCCCGTATCACTATAGTAGTGGTGCCATAGGGGTATGCGTGGTACGGCCCGTACACACGCTCTGAGAGCGTGTGTACGGTCCGTATCACTATAGTAGTGGTGCTGTAGGAGTACACGCGGTACGGACCGTACACACACTCTAAGAGCGTGTGTACGGCCCGTATCACTATAGTAGTGGTGCCGTAGGGGTACGGGTGGTACGGCCCGTGCACACGCTCTGAGAGCATGTGTACGGCCCGTACCATGCGTACTCCTACGGCACCACTACTATAGTGATACGGGCCGTACACACGCTCTCAGAGAATGTGTACGGGCCGTACCACGCGTACTCCTATGGCACCACTACTATAGTGATACGGACCGTACCCACACATTCGTAGCGTGGGTACGGGCCGTATTACTATTGGATTGGGACCGTACACACCCTATGAATGCGGGGGTACGGTCCGTATCACACGTACCCCTACGGCACCAGTACATTTGGGATACAAGGCGTACACATGCCACAAATGTTGGCTTACGGCCTGGTGCAGCATATTACCTTTATATTGGTGTGTGTGTAGGCCCAGGACAGCAGTGTACTGCACCAAGGGGGTGGGTGGGTGGGCGGGTGGCTACATAGGATTCCCAGCAGTGGACAGACATGTGAGGGGTGGGTGCAGAGGACTCCCAGAAGTGGACAGACATGTGAGGGGTGGGTGTATATGACTACCAGCAGTGGCCAGAGACATGGGTGTGGGTGCATATCACTACCAGCAGTGGAGAGACATGTGAGGGGTGGCTGTAGAGGACTCCCAGCAGTGGACAGACATATGTGTGTGGGTGCAGAGGAATACCAGCAGTGGATAGAGACATGGTGGTGGGTGCATATCACTACCAGCAGTGGATAGACATGTGAGGGGTGGGTGTAAATGACTACCAGCAGTGGCCTGCAATATGAGGGGTGGGTGCAGAGGACTCCCAGCAGTGGACAGAGACATGGGGGTGGGTGCATATCACTACCCGCAGTGGACCGAGACATGGGGGTGGGTGCATATCACTCCCAGCAGTGGACAGACATGTGAGGGGTGGGTGCAGAGGAATACCAGCAGTGGACAGAGACATGGTGGTGGGTGCATATCACTACCAGCAGTGGACAGACATGTGAGGGGTGGGTGTATATGACTCCCAGCAGTGGCCTGCAATATGAGGGGTGGGTGCAGAGGACTCCCAGCAATGGACAGAGACATGGGGGTGGGTGCATATCACTCCCAGCAGTGGACAGAGACATTGGGGTGGGTGCATATCACTACCAGCAGTGGACAGACATGTGAGGGATGGGTGCAGAGGACTCCCAGCAGTGGACAGAGACATGGTGGTGGGTGCATATCACTACCAGCAGTGGACAGACATGTGAGGGGTGGGTGTATATGACTACCAGCAGTGGCATGCAATATGAGGGGTGGGTGCAGAGGACTCCCAGCAGTGGACAGACATGTGAGGGGTGGGTGCAGAGGACTCCCAGCAGTGGACAGAGACATGGGGGTGGGTGCATATCACTACCAGCAGTGGACAGACATGTGAGGGGTGGGTGTAGAGGACTCCCAGCAGTGGACAGAGACATGGGGGTGGGTGCATATCACTCCCAGCAGTGGACAGAGACATGGGGGTGGGTGCATATCACTCCCAGCAGTGGACAGACACGTGAGGGGTGGGTGTATATGACTACCAGCAGTGGATAGAGATATGAGGGGTGGCTGAAGAGGACTCCCAGCAGTGGACAGAGACATGGGGGGGTGTACATCAGTATCAGATGACCACAACTCCATGGGTGTATGGACGTATCCCTAACTTTGGACTATGATGATAGTGCCATAACAACACATCACTGACAGCAGTGTCCCACTCCCAGGAGGATGGATGTCTTTCCCCCACTGCATGACACACCACATGTGGGTGTGAGGACAAATAACACACGCATACCCACCCCTGGTGGATGCAGCAAAATACGCACACTGAGATCATGCCACAAGACTGTATAGTCATGTCACTGCCTACTAAACTAAGAGAGCCAAAGGGAACACACACTGTCACGCACATCCCAGGACTGATAGGAATGTAAGGTGCTGGGCCTGCGACAATGATGTTGTCTCTCATGGAAGGAATAGGGTGGAGTTCCCACAGATACAATGCCCACAATTGTGAGTCAGGTGTCCAAATACCCTGCAGAACAAGTACCATATGTGTGCTAGGCCGAGATTACACACATGCATAGTGCTGAAAAGGGAGAATTTCTCCATGAAGGCATTTCAACATACTCAATACACAAGTACAGTGACTAGCAAGGATGGCACACACAATGCAGCCGGAGACATTGTTGAGCAGGCATGGCCATAGTTGAAGGGATCCGTCACCAACAAAGGAAATGTAGACACAGGTCAGCACAACAATTGTGCAACTCTTAGCAGGGAAGATGTCAGGTGCCACAGAGAAAGAGACACTCCTTGGGGCAATGTCCCAAAACCAAAATAACACACACTACCAATGATTCTTTGCAGAGACCTTGTGATGGCACGCAGATACCATGGTCCACCTCATGACCACCAGACTAGAACATTTCTCAGAACCATAACACATTACCACAACACCAACTCCTGGAGCCTCATCACCAACATCAATACCTGAAATGCAATAGTGTTCAAAGTAAAAATAAAATGCTTTATTCAGCATTAAAAAAAATGATTAAATCACACTATATACAAAGGCCAATGGCCAGTCCATAATAGAAGTCCTTGGGGTGACACATGGGCACCCGTCTCCCCTAGCTTGCCTGTACAGTGGAACCCTCAGCTTCGTCGACCGGGGGGGCATCATGTGGGGAAGGATAAGGCACCGCAGGGACAGGAGGGGGAAGGGTAGGTGTGGTGGGTGCAGGGGTGGACTTCTCTACCACAGGGGGTGGGGCAGCACCGAAGGTGGTGGTGAGCTCGGCGCTGCACACCGCAGCAAGGACGTCCATGCTAACCCCTGCACCAGAGGATTGCCCAGGGTCAAGGGAGGGTGTGGTGGGCGAGGGATGGGGCGCAGCGCTCATGGGGGAGGGGGTTGAGGTGGTGGGGGACTCAACTCCCCTGCCTGGGGACTTCCTCGCCCGCTTGGGGGGTGGTGGCTCAGCGGGGGCGAGGTCCAGCTCAGCAAGTAACAGCTGCTGGGGTGACCGTTTTGCCAGGGAGCCAAGGGGAGTGCTTTTGGAGGGACTGGGTTGTGAGGCTTGCGGACTTAGACTGTGGCTGCGTGTATGTCTTTTTGCCCCAGACCCAGTGGGTGTGCCTACATCCACCTGAGTGTGCGTGCCAGGAGGTGTGCGCTTGCCCTTACTTGGTGGTGTGCTGCCTGTGTCTGGTGGGGTGCGTGCTTGGGAATGTCTGGGTGTGCATGGGACAGGTATGGGAGAGGGAATTGTGGATGGGGCTGGGGTAAGGGGGGACGAAGTGCTGCAGGAGAGTCACTGCTGCCGTCAGGGAAGAGTCCATGGACCGCAGAATCCTGCGTTAGTCAGACATCGTTGCTGACATGCCCTTCATGAACGACACCATCTGTGTCAGCACACAGTGTGGTGTGGCCATGGAGGACATTCAGCACCGATGCCTGCCCAACGTGCAACTGCCGCTGTATGTCCACAGACTCTTCACTGAGGGCAGCAGGGGTGACAGGGGCAAGGGGTGCAGTGCCTGTCCCAAAGGAGACATGGTGGGGCTCTGCACGGACAGAAGGGACCGGAGCAACTGGGAGGGCGGTGATGGGAATGGAGGAGGCGGGGACAGATGCTGGGCTGCTGCCAGGTGTTGTAGCAGCCTCCGCCCCCTCGATGAGGTCAGCCTCGGACCCGTCTGTGTCGTAGTTGGGCTCGCCACCAGACAGGTCCTCCGACTTACTCCCCTCGCCCTCCGTGCCACTGGCTCCCGCAGACTCGCCAGCACTGGTGGCACTGGTGCTGGGTCCCTCCTCCAGGTCCGTGCAGGTGTCTCCCTCGGTTTCCAATGATGATGCTGTGGACAAGGTGAAGATACAGAAAAACATCAGTCACCTGTATACATCTGACACATGAGTACAAAAACAATAGGTCACAGTGCATATCAGGCAATGCATCATGAGTAACAGCTAGATTACTCCACACATATGTAAGCCCTGTACTCCCCAGTTGGTAGACCCACCATGCCACTTGGACACAGGGAAAAATAGGACACACCAGCCCAAAACTTGAATGAGAAATACACTGAGAAGCTAGTGTCTGGGAAGTTATGCCACCTCTTGTTTACCCTGAAAGAAACAGTAGTGGTGCACCCAAGGCAAACTAACAGACCTCAATACTAAAGGTGTCCCCACACTCAGAGACATGTAAGTACTTTGGAACACAAAACGAAAAAATGTTGTTCCCTTGGGAATCACAATACTTTACATAATCAACATGTTTAGAATGTGGGAATGTGCCATTTTGTGAACAGAACACACATGTGCCTGTATAAAAGATGTCTCCCAAGGAGGTGCACACAAAACTACATTTACCCAGTCATTGAAGAAGCTGGCAGCCTTATTTAACTGTGGGAACATGTATATGTATAATCTGAAAAACAGTCTTATTAGAACAGTGTCTTCTTTTAAAATGTGCCAGCGTGTTCCCTGAAAGTGTAAAGGTGGTTTTTTGTGCACTTCCTTGGGAGACATCTGTCATACAGGCACATTATTGTTCTTAACAACAAAACATCAAACTAAAGCATTTAAAAATGAAGACCTGTTGATAAGTGTTGTGAGTGCCAAGGTACAATACTTTTTGACTAACAACTTGAATTATGTCAGTTGTCACATGGCCATCCGTTATCTAATGACACAGTTAGCAACACATCTGACCCACTGCCTGTCATGTGGAGTGGCACACATGTCCAAACCCAGGACAATGCATAAGCTAATGGGCCTGCAATTGTGTTGTAAAAAGGCATACCTGCACTGAGGAGACACCCTCATGGGAAGCCAGAATGTCCACACAGATGTCAGCACACAAAGACCAAACTACGTAGCATCTGGACCACACACTGGTGCAAAAAATTTATGAGCAGGAATCATGTATTTAAACAATTGACACATGCTGCAAAGCACAAACATTAAACCCTGCACAACATTACTGGGTCACTGCACGTTGATTCTCTGTCCAGCCAATTATCACACACAGGTCAGACCTGGCAAGGAGACATAAGGTTTGGCCATGTAGGCCTCGCCCGCACAAACCCCCCATACCTGAGACAATGTGATTGAGACAGATCAAGAAGTGACACCTCTTAATCAGGGTTAACAAAAATGTGCAGCAAGAATTCCCAAATGTACTCAACATCACCTCGTGATGCTGGCAACACATATTTGTGACAAACAACCATCAACAGATAGTAGTGAATAGACACACAGCCACTGCCCAATGTGAGTATGCACAAGCCAAATGGGGTCTCCCTGTCCAGTGGACACATGTAGCACACTTTGGATAAATACTAATGAGGCAAGGGAACAATGCCACAGAGGCCAACCTATGCTGAACACACAGAGAATGGGTACAGTGTTGGATGACACACATGATTACGAGGCAAGGGTGTCTCAGGGGATGTAGTGGGCACACTGCTCCTTGTTCCTGGAATGATCTCACTGTAACATGAGCAACCGTCCTGGCACTATGCATATCTCCCACTCATGCACATCATGTCTGAGGCCACAACATTGGTCATGCATGCTGCAAGTGTGTTCATTTGAAACCTCACACTCCTATGTTGAGACTCATCATCAGTGCCAACAAATATGGACCCCCAACAGAGTGAACAGGACAGGGCACAGGCAAGGTACCAACACATGTCACAGACCACCCTCCCACATGATGCAGAAAGCAATGTGCACTTGGATTAACTGGCAGCCTAGATGACCATGTGCAATTGTGATTACACACAGACCAGGGGACACATGTCAAGGAGGGGAAGGGATAAATAAGAGCACTGGTTGACTTTGGGGAACAGAATATGCACTGCACATATAAACCCTGGCAGTGTATCCAAGCTACAGAGTACTTCCAAAAGCTGGTGACACACAACACAACAAACAGACATGTACCTACCCCCTCCTTGCTGCAGTCTCTCCTGTAACTGCCTATCCAGGTCAGGGAAGACCACCGCCAGGACACGTGTCATGTGGGGGTCAGGCGTCGGCGCCCGCCGTGGGGGCGTGGAGGTGAGAGCCCCAGCTGGATCCGGGCGATCCGCCGGGTGCAGCACCGGATGTCCTGCCACCGTTTTCGGACTTGGACTAGGCGCCGACTGCGATCCCCCGCCGATCTCACGGCCCTGACGATCTCCTTCCAGATCCCCCTTCTCGTAGGCAGTTACCTGTGAGGATGACAAAGTGAGACAACATCACTACACCTGCTCCATGTCACAGAGACACACATTTGAACATCTTTGATATGTTGAACAGGGCATAGGATGCTGCCAAGGAATTGCATCTTTCTCATATAGACATTGGCCTCTGTGGAAGCCCCAATGCACTACATGGCATTGAAAGTACACAGGTGGCAGGAGGGGTGCGACACACTCCCTGATCATGGCATACACTGTGCATCACATGCAACACCAGGCTGATGGACAGCACCTCAAAGCAGTTAAATGCCCCAGGCCACTGACGCAACCTCAGCAGAGTACACAGACACACACAGGCACAGATCAATCTCCTGCCATTGGCAACAGCGGATACACTCTCTGCACATGTGCCACATGCCTGTGGGGTGTCACAGGTGTCGGGCTAGCTCAGCAAGTCAGACACACAGCACGGCTTACTTCTCACATCAGATGGGTAGAGCTGTTGCCTCCGCCATGCAGCTTTGGTGCAACACTTCACATAGACACTCACCCACATGACAAGGAACATTCACACACATCAATGTCCAGGAGGGCGTACACATCACTTGGACACTCTCACCACAGGTCCACTCAACTCATACACATCTGTGGGTACAGTCACCTGTCACACCGGGGGGACCACTGAATCACCTCAGGACAATAGCCAAAAAATGCCACCAAGGATTTGCCAGGCTGAATGTGTCATGCACTATGCAGTGAATGTCACAGTAAGCACAATGCAAGTGAGGAGTGCACGCAGGAACTACATCATGCTCTGCATGAGAGACATAAGCCTTCCCCCCCCCCCCTGGGACCCACTCTAAACAACATTGCGTGTCTGTCACACCTGGACACAATGCCAGAAGTGACAGTCACAAAAAAGGTGCACAGTCAAAGGTAGTGGAGTCAGCACTCACCTGCTCCCCAGGTCTCCCATACAGCTTGGGGTACTGTGGGAGGAGGACATCCAGCAATGCCTCATTCTCCTCAAGTGTAAATGGCTAGGCCCTCTCCACAGTCCGCGACATGGTGCCAGAGGAAGCAAAGACAGCAGCAGTGTGGTCGGCTGGAAAGTTGTGCAGGCAAGTGCCCTCTCATGGGTTCTGGCTGACTTATATCTGTCTTGCTGGGGGCTTTCATTTACAGGAGTACAGAGTGATTGGTCAGACTCATTTGCATCCTTCGTTTCCTCCAATCCTTTTAAACATACACCAATGACACGAATTTGCATGGTTCAGATTTTGAGCATCATAGCAAGGCAAACACCACTTTGCAACATTGTAATTTTTGGGCTAACTAACTTTTCAGACTCATTTGCATCCTTCGTTTCCTCCAATCCTTTTAAACATACACCAATGACACAAATTTGCATGGTTCAAATTTTGAGCATCATAGCAAGGCAAACACCACTTTGCAACATTGTAATTTTTGGGCTAACTGACTTTTCAAGCCTGATGGCCACATTGCAACTGAAATCTCTGTATCCATGACAACCAGCATGCATTTTGGGCCTAATACTTGTCCCCTATGTAATTTTTTAATCCCAAAAACATGTACGGTGTGTTTCACACGTACCCGTACACATATGGCACCACTACAATAGTGATACGCACCGTACTCACACATCCATAGCGTGTGTACGGTCCGTATCACTATTGTAGTGGTGCCGTAGGGGTACGCGTGGTACGGACCGTACACACGCTCTTAGAGCGTCTGTACGGTCCGTACCACGCGTACTCCTACAGCACCACTACTATAGTGATACGGGCCGTACACACGCTCTCAGAGCGTGTGTACGTTCCGTACCACGCGTACTCCTACGGCACCACTACTATAGTGATACGGGCCGTACACACGCTCTGAGAGCGTGTGTACGGTCCGTACCACACGTACTCCTACGGCACCACTACTATAGTGATACGGACCGTACACATGCTCTCAGAGCATGTGTACGTTCTGTACTACGCGTACTCCTATGGCACCACTACTATAGTGATATGGGCCGTACACACGCTCTGAGAGCTTGTGTACGGTCCGTACCACACGTACTCCTACGGCACCACTACTATAGTGATTCGGGCCGTACACACGCTCTCAGAGCGTGTGTACGGTCCGTACCACGTGTACTCCTACAGCCCCACTACAATAGTGATACGGACCGTACCCACGCTATGTGTGAGTACGGTGCGTATCACTAGTGTAGTGGTGCCGTAGGGGTATGCGTGATACGGACCGTACACACGCTCTGAGAGCGTGTGTACGGTCTGTACCACGTGTACTCCTACGGCACCACTACTATAGTGATACGGGCCGTACACACGCTCTCAGAGCGTGCGTACGGGGCGTTTCACACGCTTACACTGGTGATAGGAGGCGCACACGAAAGGAATGGAGGTCTCCAACTCGCACAAGGCTGTACATCAAGTCATTGTCATTGCAGACTTTCATGTGCAGGGCCTAGGTGTGTCAGGCAGTGATATTGCACATGTCTTCTCATGTAGTTGCACAATTGATGTGTGATGACCTGTGTACACATGTCATGTGTGATGGGGCACTATGTGGCACACTTCCCCATCACACTTTGCACATGTGTGCCTGTAGTCCAAACGTGTCAAGCACAGCATCACTGGTATGGCACAGTGACCACCACCCGCAACTGTCCCCTGATGCCAGGCACAGGGACATTAACAACTGACATTTCACGATCAGCGTGCCCCTATGTGACTATGTCATGTGTGTGTCATGTGTTCCCATGAGCTTGCTGTTAGTGTTCCGTCAACTACATCTGCTGTTGCTGCATCTAACATGTGTCAGTGTGGAGATGGGCATGGCACACATCAACGCACACCATGCCACTTGTGGATTTCCACGTAGGCAGGGTCTGTATGCATCGGACATCATATTTTCACATGAGGACATATCTGCGTCGTCTCAATGTCTGTTTTCACGTGTACCCCTTCATCGCAATGTGTTTGATCTGTACATTTGTTATTCCATGTGACCTGTGCGTCTAGCTTGCCGTCAGCTGTCTGTATGAGATTACATCCTTTAAATGCAGCTATAGGAATGTATGTCACTCCTGTGATGTCTCTGGCTGTTCACTCAGACTGGCCCCCAGCTCGTTTCAGGGCATGTCATGTAGACTTGCCAATCAACGGGTGTATCTGGCTTTTCGTAGGAGTATCACCAAGCTGGTATATGTGTCCTGGATGTATTGCACAGACCAGACTCTGTATTTAGCTGATGTGTAGTAGCAATTTAGCATGTACTCTGTTCATTGACATTGATGTTGGTAGGCTCTCAATCTTCGTTATTCAATACAATTTTCTGCAGGGCACCACCTGTCCCACTACCAATGCCAGACTTGGCTGCCATGAGGGAACGTGCCTGCATCCGACGTTACAGATTCACTCAACAGTTGATTGAGGACTTGACCGACAAGCTGGCACCACACCTCCAACCGCGACACAGGTATCCTACTGCGCTGAGTCCCAAGATGAAGGTGATGGCAGCCCTACATTTTTTTTGGCCACAGGTACGTTTCAATTCACCATAGCTGATGTTGGTGGCATGTCACAGACAATGTTCAGCCGTGTCCTGCGTGATGTTTTGGCAGCCATGTTGGAGCACCTTGATGAATTCATCAAATGTCCTACTCCTGAGGTGTTGACAGGTGTCAAGGGTGATTTCTATGCCCTGGGAGGGATGCCCCATGTCATTGGGTCCATTGATGGGACACATGTGGCTTTGGTACCACCACAGGCACAGGAGGAAGCCTATCGCAACCGTAAACATTACCACTCTATAAATGCCCTTGTGGTGTGTCTTGCTAACATGCTGATTTCCCATTTCTGTGCACGTTTTCCAGGGTCAGCACACGATGCCTACATCATGAGGCGTAGCAGGGTGCCACAAATGATGCTGCGGCTGCACAATGAACAAGCATGTCTTGTTGGTGGGTATACTCTGTTTGTCCTGTGTGTTGCGGTATCTTTGGCTCTTACGGCATCTCCTGACCCACTTATTTACATGATGTTTCCATGTAGGGGACTCTGGATATCCCAACATGCCATGGCTGATGACACCTCTCCGCAACCCAATATCAGCTGCAGATCACCGGTACAACAATGCACACGGGCAGACCAGGCGAGTGATTGAGAGGGCGTTTGGCCTCCTGAAGAGCCGATTCCGGTGCCTTCACAAGACAGGCGGGTCCCTCCCATATGCACTGGAGAAGGTCTGCAAAATCTTCCTCGTGTGCTGCATGCTGCACAACATGGCAGTGGAGAAGGCAGTGCCACTCATCCTGGAGCAGGATGAGCAGGAACATCCACCCGTGGAGGATGAAGGGCTTGGTCACGAGGCAAGTGAGGAGGAGGAGGAGGAGGAGGAGGAGGATATCCGGAGTCAGCTCATACGCAACTTCTTCTCATAATGGTGAGTCACTGGGTCTGAGTGTGCACGCTTGTAGCCTTGGGTGGCATGTGTTGCAATGTGTGTGTCCAGCTGACTGTATGCAAAGTGACTTAGATGTGTGTTCTGATGTGTCACTCAAGTGATGATGTAATTCCACTCATTTTTGCAGAGACACTTTCTTTTAAATTTGCATGGGGACAATATTGTTCATGTTTAGTAAATGACCATGTATGCGGAGAAAAATCTTTTAGCTGACTTCTTGCGTGTCTGTCATTCCCAGGTTCTTGCGCATGTTGTCTGCTCGTGTCATCATTGTCCTCCTGCTATTCATCATGAGTCTTGCAACGTGTGCTGAATCAGCTTTCCATGCACGGACATGGGGAAATGTCATTTTGGGTAAGGATTGCAGCAAGGCATTTTGGGGGTAGTACGTGTTTGGAATGTGTGGTGACTGCTTCTGTGCATGTTGTGTTACCATGCATACATGTCTACTCACCATGGGGCACATAACATGTAGCATGACTCCCATGAATTGATAGTCACCCTTCGTGACAGTCATCTGTAATGGATTTTTGATTCTGATGAAGACATCAATGTGTGTAAAACTTCCCTCTGAAACATACGGGATGCTACGGGTGGACATAGTGTGGACATCCCCATAACAGGCTCAATGGGGAATTGCAGCCTCTCCGTGTGCAGCAGGAGGTGTTTGGCTCATCCCCTTAACTTGTGTGCCAGTTCATTGGGATTTACAACATCCGTGTAGTGAAGGGGGTGTCCAGAGTAGGTCCCACATGTTCAGTCAAATGACCTGTGAGTCTGTTCATATTGATGCATTTCCCTTAGTGTGAGTTTGAGTAATAAAGGTGTTCCTCACACTCCAAAGTGCCTCATCTCTGTCAATGCAGGTCTCTTGCCACTTTGCATGCGTCATCTCGGGCATAGTTGTCAGAGATTGTGCATATGAGTGTATGTGTAGTTCGGCAACATACATGCAGTTCTTCATGGCTAATAATCTCTATTATGCATGAAGTCCATGGTTGTGTATGTATTTGGGCAGGTTGCTCCCCAAACGGGCCGTCAATGCCTGCTGAGGGTGTGTCTCCTGTGCGCAGCTCGGCCTTCTGTTTCCTGGTCCTGTGTCAGTCATCTTTGGTGATTGTTAATCCATTTTCTCTGGGTGAGCCATGAGTAACCTGACACTCCTTCCTTTACGTACGCCTGTTGCAGTTGTCCTTTCTGACCTCCTTGTCTTTGTGTGCTACTTTCGGCCTAGTTTCCAGTACATGCCACCTGCTGCTGCGGCCCGTGCAGCAAGGGCCCACCAAGTTCCCGGATTCTGCAACCCACACGCCTCCAAGATGCTCCTCCCTTCCTCCCTCCACCCATTCATTAGGCTGTCATCAGCTTGTCTGTGCCACTGTTGCGGCCACGCGTGCCAAAGACAGGACCGGCAGCGTATGCAACGTGCACATTACACGACCCTCATGTCCTTGCATGACCCACATCACACAACAGTCTCATGTTGCAGCCACCCTCCAAGCAATGTCCAACCGAAAATCAACCGCCTGCTCACAGGCATACCCTAAGCGCACACACGACACCTTCGCATGCTAAGTGTGCAACTCCAACTGCCCACACAGCGCTGCCCCGCCTTCCAGGCCCTGTCACACCAACCAGGTCATGTCCCTCCTACTCCACACCGGCTCCGTCCAACAGCACGCCATTGGACTTTGTTACCTCCTGAACACAACAGGCCCACACATCACCTTCATGACAGTGACCTGGATAAAAGCATCCTCAGCACACAACTTCTTCATTGCCATCTCAGACGGATACAAGAGCACCCGCAGGGACGGCACTAACAATCCCGGAGGATGAATTGATATCTATTCACAAGTACGCACTCAGGGTCACAAATCCGGTTTGGCACAAACCCCCTGCAAACCCTCAGAGTAACACTCATCTACAGATCTCCAGGCCTACATCCACAATTCTGCAAAGCCATCAACACGTCCATCTTCACGCACGCCCTCACATCCACAGGATACATGTGGCTGTGGGCCAGGAACTTCTGGCTGGATGAGAACCACACCAGCATCCATCATTGGTCCATCCACATTAGCATCCACGTCTCCGACAAGCAACACACTGCCACACACCCACTACCAATGCCCCAAAGATGCTTGATGTAAGTCAACACAGAAATGCTGTGTGGGACACTGGAACCAACACCACCGCCACACCCTGCAACCTCACACACTGGATCAGCAACTGATCCAACAATCTAGCCACATTGACGGACTTTCCTGTGACGCACAACAACAATTAAGCCACCTGGGACAAGGCAGACCTACTGGACTCATACATGTCTAGCCGGACTCTGGTGCACAGCTTGCAACACAAATAACCATCAGTGGCCTTACAACCCTGGAAAACGACACACACAGCCATCACCATATCATCAGCAAGGACAATTGGAGATCCTTCAGATGGGGCCGAGGCAAAAAAACGCACGACATCAAGGAGCTCATCAGCATTGTGAGTGCACTGACATCAGCTCTCCATCCAAAAGACACCCCACCCTTGCTAGGCTGAGCCAATCCCTTGCAACTTTCTACCACTGCAAGCTCATGGACATACACGCCAGCCTTGGCACACAGAGGCAGACAGCACTATTATACGCCGGACCCACCCCCCTCAGGTTTTGGACTTTCATCAGCAGGAAATACAACACCCGGCTCATGTGCAACATCCCCTGGGGATCTCCATCAGGCCCCTTCCCACACAACATCTCAACCACATCCTTCCCCATCCTTGTAGCCCCCGTCCAGCACGTCATGTATGTATCATTGGAGTTAGCCTCATTCCATGGTAGATAGAGGCATGCAGTGACCCAGGCCCTTCTTAGACAACGGACGGCAGGAACGCATGCTCTCAAGGAACATCACCGTGCTTCCCTAGCCAGCAAATGTCATCAGGAAGACAGTCAACGAGCAACTGACAAACTTCCTCCATGCAAAGAGCTCCAGGCAACCTACACAAGACCATCTTCCACAGTAGTTCTACCCAATAGTGATATGAAAATGTATTTTTATATATTTTGTTGCTTTTTTGAGTAGTGAATAATAAAGCAGTGCCTTATGAGATGTCATGAAAGGCACTAAGTGTTTTTAAAATACCCCTCACACACTATGAATTCCATGGTGTCATGCTTCATCATAGGGGTCTTCCCGTCCCTCTACGGGGCGGGGCGTGCTACGACCAATAAATATATGGGAGCACTGTTGTTAGGTGAAGGAATTGACTATGTGTAGACTATGTGTTAAGTGAGTGTGGTAGGGTTAGTGAGTGAATACAAAAATTTAAAATCCTCTGGCTAGTGGAAAAAACAAACTTTATTCAATTCCCTAGCTGAGAATGTTAAAAAATGGGGTTACGTAGGGGGTGTATATCAATTAAATACTCCCTACTGGGTCAACATGTTTTGTAAGCAGTCCCCACTGCTTTACTCATCAGGACCTAAATATGTCCCTAATACACTCGAAATTTAATTGAATTGTATGCCTATTTGCTTGAATTCAAGACCTCCAAAAATAGAGCAGCACGGCGGTAAGCTGAAGTGCGGAGAAACTTTCCAAAATTGATTGGTATAAGCCCTTCCCCGATGCGAGCTCAAGAAGTCGAATAATCATTTCAAACGAAATACCGAAAAAGCGCTATCTCTAACTAAGAAAGGTCAATATACCTTTAATCACCTTCCACTATTTTTGGAGGTCTTGAATTCAAGCAAATAGGCATACAATTCAATTAAATTTCGAGTGTAGTAGGGACATATTTAGGTCCTGATGAGTAAAGCAGTGGGGACTGCTTACGAAACATGTTGACCCAGTAGGGAGTATTTAATTGATATACACCCCCTACGTAACCCCATTTTTTAACATTCTCAGCTAGGGAATTGAATAAAGTTTGTTTTTTCCACTAGCCAGAGGATTTTAAATTTTTGTATTCACTCACTAACCCTACCACACTCACTTAACACATAGTCTACACATAGTCAATTCCTTCACCTAACAACAGTGCTCCCATATATTTATTGGTCGTAGCACGCCCCGCCCCGTAGAGGGACGGGAAGACCCCTATGATGAAGCATGACACCATGGAATTCATAGTGTGTGAGGGGTATTTTAAAAACACTTAGTGCCTTTCATGACATCTCATGAGGCACTGCTTTATTATTCACTACTCAAAAAAGCAACAAAATATATAAAAATAAATTTTCATATCACTATTGGGTAGAACCACATTGTTTATTAAAAGTCTGACAGGAGAAAGGTTCTACCGAGAATCCTCTTCACTCCCTCTCTTTGTTAATTTTCTCATCTTCCACAGTAATCACACCACTGCAACCGTCATCATTGCCACCAACACCGACAACTTTGCCCTGCTCAACAATAGTGAGGCCACCCCCCTTGACCTCTCCACAGCATTATACACGATGTGCTCACACACTGTCAGCTCACACATCTCCAACACTGGTATCCAGAGGATGGACCAGGATGAAATCACCAAGTAGCTCATTAGCAAGGCCATGGGAGTCAGACTCAAGCCTTAAGCATGTAGTACAGTGGCGTCATCTGGCACATGGCCCAGGGCTCATCTCTCAGCTTGTCAATCTTCAATGTGTCCATGACCCCCCTCTCCATCATCACATGCACACACAACCTCATCATCATCTCGTATGCCATTGACAGTCAGCTGCTCCTCACCCTCACCCAGCCATTGCCAGTTCCAACCTTCAAGAAGGCATGAGGTCCATTGATGAATGGCTGAACATCAGCCACCTGAGACTGGACTTGGCCAGGACTGAGGTAATCATCTGAGGATTGTCCCCTTACAGCTGGGTCAACTCCTTGTGTCCCACCCGCCAGGGCACTGCACCAGCACCCAGTGGCCACGCACGCAAGGTGGTGTGCATCATGGACTCATCGCTCACAATTGCCATTAAACTCACCAGCATCTGTACCTCATGCTGCAACACCCTCCGCATGATGCACATGATCCACAGATAGATCCACTCCAAGGCAAGACAGACAGTCCCCCAGGTCCACGACACCAGCCATGTCAACTACAGCCCCGCTCTCTACGGAGCGAGAACAGCCAAACTCCCGGAGAACTTGTCTACATCCAGGGTGCATCTGCAAACCTCAGCTTCAACATCCCGCGCCCCAGCCACATCACCGTCCACCTGAGATAGCTGCAATGGATCACTGTCTGCTGCAGGATGACCTTCAGACTCCTCACCCACACTCAGGAGGCAGTCCACAACCCCAGACCCCAAACCAACCTTGGACGTCTGTCATCCAAGACCCCGTTGGGCCAACTCCGTGCATCCAACCTTGCCCTGGCCACCATTCTTCACATCCACCGAACTCCAGCATGCAGGAGATAGTTCTCCCACCTGGCCAAACATACCTGGGACTCCCTCCGCGGGAACCTCCACATGAGCCATGACCTCTACGCCTTAATGATACTCTTCCAAATAGGTCTGTCCGCACAGTATTGCAAGCCCCCCCTCAGCAGCTTGAGGCCATCACGGGTGAGTATTGGGCTCCATGTCTGTATTGGATGATACATTGTGACCCATATGTGTCCTGTACTGGACTCAGATCCCAGGGTATGGATGGCTGGAGTTAGTTCAACACTCAGGCATAGTTTGACATTTCCCCACACGTATGTTGTGGACGCATGCAAAATGACTGCAACATCTAATTAAAAATATTTTGTTTTATTCTCGGTGTGGGGCGTGTTTTGTGGGAAAAAATAGGTGCTATACAGTGTGCCTAGAATCCAAAGTTCACAGGGGGAGATGGGATCCTTGGCATTTGAAGTCATCAGAGTCCAGAACACAGTGTTTGTCATCATTGGTCAGACTGTGACCAGCAAGTCCATGTGGCAGAGAATGTCAGTGAATGAGGTGATGCTGTTGCGCATGAAGGCCAGGTGCCAGGCCAGGTGACCTGGGAGATGTGGATGGCCCGCTGCCTCTCACAGTCTTTTCCGTGGACGACCCACCTTCCTCACGGGACCCTCAGATGCAGGCCTTGATGATGCTTGCGACGCTCTGTCGGACGAATTCTACTCCTCCTCCCTCCCTGTGGCTGGTGGTGGTCTTCCCCTGGTGGCACAGGGAGGGTTGCCCATGTTGTCGGCGATCTGACGGAATGAACAGCTTATGTCCGTTTGCACCGCCAGGACCTCAGCCAGTATTGCCTCCATCCGTCCTTGGTGTTCTTGTTGACTGGCGTGTTGCTCGGCCTGCTGGTTCTTAATCTCAGTGAGGGTCTCCACTACCTGGCTGATGGCCCTGGTGTCACGCCGGTATGCGTCCATGATGTTGCGTATGTGTGACATACCGGTCCCTTCAGCTGGCTGGTCAGGTTCTCCCCTCCGCCTGCCTCCACTCCCACCACCCCTGCCCACACGAGCCTGGCCTGCCGTTGTGAGCACATCGGGTCCACGGGACCCCTGAGGGATGGCAGTTGCGGGGTTGTCTGCCTCCTCCTGGGTGCCCGGCGAACCTTGTCCCTCCAGGTCAGACTGGCTCAGTTGTTCAGTGCGGGCAGGGCTCCTGGGTGTCTCCTGGGATGTGGCAGGAATGGGGGTGGTGGTTGGCACAGATGTTTCTGAAGCAGGTGCTGCAGGGGCTTGGACACCAGAGGGTCCAGGTGGGTTGGATTCATCCGCGGAGTGTTGAGAGGCGTCGCTGCCGGTGGGCTCAGGTTCCTCCCGAGCCTGGGACTGTGATTCTTCACCCCCATTGTTGGGGGGAGATCCATCAGGTTGCCCTGTGTGTGAGAGAGAGACAATGTTAATGCTGTTTCATGCGACATCCATGTTTCATACATATTCAAGTTGGCATAGTTCCTCCGGGTAGTTGTATGTGCCTAGCATTCTCCTCAATGTTCACTTGTGGATGGGTATGTTGCGGGGGACAGATTGATATGTTCTCCGGAGTGTTTGACATGTAGATTTTTGGCTTGGATGCTTGTTTGGCTATGGATTGATCTTGTTGTGTCACATGTCCATTGTGAGAGTGGGAAAATCCATTGCCTGGCCCGGGGGTGTGTGCTTGTGTAAGGGGTGTGTGTGACAGGGCCTGCTGGTGGGTGTAGTGTGATTTTGCAGTGGGTCTCCCAGGTGATGTATCTGTCCCCCCATGGAGCATGCTGCCATGACAGTGAGTGTGAGTTCCTGTCCTAGATATCTGAGCTTTTTGTGTTGGTGTTTGAGTTTGCAGTGGTCACAGGAGGGCCTTGTGCTGCCTACAGCAGGGCCAAGTGTCAGCTACCTTGTCAGTACTTTGCCAGTCCCTGTGCATTGAGCATGGTGCATGGGTATGTACCTGGGCCATTTGGGCTGAGGGCAATGATGTCTGATTCAGAGTTGAACAATGCGTTTTGTGAGCCCCCCCTCCCAGCTTCCCGGACATCCAGTCTTGGGTTAGTGCTTCGTGTAGCCTGGGACATGGCATGGCCTTGCTTTGTGAATGGGGCATACACATGTTAGTGGCATGAGCGTTGTTTTTGAGTGTGGTTGTGTCCGGTGAGGGCTTGGGGGTAGTTGCGTGCATTTTGTGTAGTTGGGGTGTGGATGCCATTCCCCCCATGTTCCATGAGTTGTTTGTGTACTCACCAGGCTCTGGAAGTCCTTGAAGTCCGTGTACTCCCACCGGCGGAAGCAGGGCCATCACCTTCTCCTCCCAGGGATGGTAATATACCGGTCTGCGGGGCAGCCCACCTCCAGTGATGTTGCTCTGGGCGTAGTCCTTGTTCATTTTCCGCTTGACTGCCCTCCGCAGATCGTACCACCTGGCTTGGCATTCATTCCTGGTCCTTCTGATGGGTGCAACAGCATTCACCCTATCGACGATCCTCTGCCACAGGCGTGATTTTTCGGCTATGCTGGTCTGTCTGACCAATGTTCCAAAGAGCTGTGGCTCGACTCTGATGACTTCGTTGACAAGGATGTCCTGCTCCTCCCTTGTGAACTTTGGATTCTTGTCTGTGGGCATGGTGTGGGGTGAGGGTGTGGATGGTTGTGGGTGTGTGGGTGTGAATGTGAAGGTGTGTGTGGGAATGTGAAGAGGGGGTATGTGTGAAGGAGTTTGTGTGAAGGTGTATATGTTAAGGTGTAAAGGTGCAGTTGTTGGGGTGTGCTCTGTAGCTGCAGTGAGTGTTGCAAAGGCTCATGGTTTGTGTGTGTGGGTCCTTTTTATTGGTCCATTTGTGGGTGTGCCTGAGTTTGAAGTTTTGGTGGGTGTGTTATAAGAGGTGGTTGTGAGTTTGGGCCTCTGTTTGCCTGTTTGGATGTGCCAGGTCAGTCATTTTGATGTTTTTTCTACTGTAGACGTGTTTTGTGGTGTTGTGCGAGTCAAATTGACCCTCCTTGTGCTGTTTTACAGTGTCCTGGTTCAGTACGAGTCGTTTTCGCGTATGTAAGGTGCGTACATACGCGATGTTGCCGTACCGTGCTCGCATACGTAATGTTGTTGTAAGGTCCGTACATACGCGATGCTGGGGGACGGAGCTGGGGTACGGTGCGTCCAAGTACGGGGCTGGGGTACGTTGCGTCCAAGTACGGGGCTGGGTACGATGCTGGGGTACGGTGCGTACAAGTACGGGGCTGGGGTACGGTGCGTACAGGTATGGGGCTGGGGTACGGTGCTGGGGTATGGTGCGTACAAGTTCGGGCTTGGGTACGGTGCTGGGGTACGGTGCATCCAAGTACGGGGCTGGGGTATGGTGCTGGGGTACGGTGCATCCAAGTACGGGCTGCGGTACGGTGCGTTCAAGTATGGGGCTGGGGTACGGTTCTGGGGTACGGAGCGTACAAGTACGGCTGGGGTACGGTGCTGGGGTACGGTGCGTACAAATACGGGGCTGGGGTACGGTGCGTCCTAGTACGGGGCTGGGGTACGGTTCTGGGGTATGGTGCGTCCAAGTACGGGGCTGGGGTACGGTGCATACAAGTACGGGGCTGGGGTACGGTGCGTACAAGTACGGGGCTGGGGTACGGGGCTGGGGTACGGTGCGTACAAGTACGGGGCTGGGGGACGGTGCGTACAAGTACGGGGCTGGGGGCTGGGGTACGGTGCGTACAAGTACAGGGCTGGGGTACGGTGCTGGGGTACGGTGCGTACAAGTACGGGGCTGGGGTACGGTGCGTCCAAGTACGGGGCTGGGGTACGGTTCTGGGGTATGGTGCGTCCAAGTACGGGGCTGGGGTACGGTGCTGGGGTACGGTACGTACAAGTACGGGGCTGGGGTACGGTGCGTACAAGTACGGGGCTGGGGTACGGTGCTGGGGTACAGTGCGTACAAGTACGGGGCTGGGGTACGGTGCGTACAAGAACGGGGCTGGAATACGGTGCGGACATGGGGGGTACGGTGCTGACATACGGGGGTACGGGCGGACATACGCGGGGGAGGGGGGGCTGTACGACTCGTATGCCGGGCACAAGTTTACCCGGGATACGAGTGGTACAGAGTTCGCTACGTACGGGACGTTTTACATACGCTTGTGTATTCGGAAGGGCGGTACGGGTCACACTTGTGCGCTCGTGCGAATCGTTTCCGGGTCCGAACCGCTTCGTATGACTCGGTCACAAGCAAACCGTGGCGCGCAATGGAGACGTTTCACGACCGAGTTAGTACGATGCTCGATTCGGACAGCCGGATCGAGTCGGAGAGTCCTGCTTGCAATAGTTCCCGGAGTTGGACTTCGGGGGTCCGCATCCGCCCCCCCGTCACCCGCAGCCTTATGACTCGGACACAGGGGAGACCCATGGGTCTCCCCAACACAGGCATGTATGGTGCGGATGGAACCGATGCGTACCCACTGTAGGGGGCGCACTTGTCTGCGACATACCCATTCAGTCAATGGGAGTCTATGTACGAGTCGTACGACCCGCTCCCATTGACTTCTAAGGGAGTCCAACCAAACCGAGTCCGACAGCATACGGCCGCATCGTACTCGCTCGGTTGGACTGCAGGAACACCCCAGATCAGAGTGCTTTCCGACCAAGATCAGAATCGACCCCTAACTGGAGTGGGAATAGTAAATTATATTTATTTACTATCCATCACTTTTCCTGATTTAATACTAACTGGAGTGGGAATAGTAAATAATCTTTATTTATGTTTCCCATCACTCCTGCCACCCCCACACATAGGGGTTATGTTGCCCAGAACTCCTGCCACCCCCACACATAGGGGACCTGTTGTCCATCACTACTGCCACCCCTACTCATAGGGGTTATGTTGTCCATCACTCCTGCCACCCCCACTCATAGGGGTTATGTTGCCCATCACTCCTGTCACCCCCACCCAAAGGGACTATGTTGTCCATCACCCCTGCCACCCCCACACATAGGGGTTATGTTGCCCAGCACTACTGCCACCCCCACACATAGGGGACCTGTTGCCCATCACTACTGCCACCCCCACTCATAGGGGTTATGTTGCCCATCACTCCTGCCACCCCCACTCATAGGGGTTATGTTGCCCATCACTCCTGCCACCCCCACCCATAGGGGACCTGTTGTCCATCACTACTGCCACCCCCACCCATATGGACTATGTTGCCCATCACTCCTGCCACCCCCACTCATAGGGGTTATGTTGCCCAGCACTACTGCCACCCCCACTCATAGGGGACCTGTTGCCCATCACTCCAACAGTGTGTAGTCGGTGACAAATGTTCACAACAGTGAATATGACTTTGAACATACAATGTAACTACCATCACATGTGTGGCCTACACAAGGCAAGCATCACAATAGCACTGTGTCAATGTGCACTAACACCCCCTCACTGTGTAGAATAAAAGTTGTGTGGGATTCCAAACAGCAAGCAAACGTTGAGCATTGTGGTGATGGGGACTAAAACCCCCCTCATCACAGTGACCAAAAGGTAAGTGTCATCATGGTCAAAGCTGCAAATGCCAAACAGCATGTATGATTCCTGATCCCAACACATGAAACACTTTTGTGGCAAAGTAGTGGTTGTGTCCCATACCCACAGAGATGTGGTGAGGCTAACAGTGCTGTGAAAATCTAACATACTCTCGGCCATGTGCAGACAAGCACCACCCATGGGGGCTGACATTGCATACAGTGTACAATGACATAAAAGCAGAAGTGACCATCACAAAGCATACACTCATCTCGAAAATAGACACACAAATCAAAACATCCTGTGTAGACTGTAGGTGTCAGGTCACAAACTCCCATTCCATGGCAGCAATGAGACCTAACAACCAGGATGAATGTGCAGAATGATGTGATATGACTCACAGGGACAGCAGGGAAAATCACAAAAACAACATCCAGACAATGGCCCCCAACAGCAATACCAATGCACTGGTTCAGATGCACAAACACAAACAGGCAACCTCACACTGCACATCTGACACAACATGTGTGTGTGTGTCTCAGTATTCCCAGGCAACTACACAACACATGAGGGTGGCTGAACCACAGTGAGACACATGTGGACACAGTGCCATACAAAATTAACCCATCATTGGGCCCCCCTTAGTGGGCAATCAGGCATTGTGAGATGAGAGAGCACAACAGACACAAGCTGGAATGAACAGCAACTAAAACAGCGAGAGACTGACACACAACAGCACTACCCCCAGGGACCATACATTGGTGTGGCACAAGCATTCATGATACGTCCACTGTGATGACAAAGGTAGATGTCGTACAAACTGTGAAACCCAGACATGTGTTCTGTGCCACAAACGTACATCACACCAACACAAACACAAATCACTCAGCATGGCCTGTCATCCATGGACAAACGGGAGGTAGGGGCCCATCCATGCAACCATTCACATCTGTCCACCCTCAATACCACACACCCTGAACTGCACCAATGTGCATCTGTGAAGCCCACATGGACAGGTGACATTGCACATGCACCCATGACAAACACAGTAATGTTGGGAGGAACTAAGGTGCACAGACTCATCACACAAGGACAGTCTACAACCCTGGTGAATGACAGACATACTGCACAGTATGCGGTACATGGCCATGACGTCATAACTTTCGGAATCCCTGCCACAGTCCCAGGACAATGCAGAAGCCAAGGAGAACCACAAGGCACACATACTGACACCTGCCAACATTGCAGCCCTGAACCTGACAAGTGGGAGCAATCACACACACATACACATGTCTCAATCACCGAAAGGTACCACCTAGGGACAACTACATGATATTGCGAACAAACAAGTGCCTTGGGGACCCCTGACTGTGTCCCATCTGCGTCTGACCACATCATCACCACTCCGAACTGACAAATCCCGATGATGAAACACCAGTTAACAGTAGTGTGTCACGCACCCACACCTCTGGTAGCCCAGGACAAAGATGTGGGATGAACACAGTACAACTCAGCAAGCATCACCAACGGGAACAGATCAAGGGAACACTGCCTGTGTATAAAAAGGGATGTGGACACACACACACATGCTCCCACAACACACACCATGGGCCCAGGCAATGTCACAGAACAACACACTTACTTGAGGGGACTCAACTCCTGTGGAAGCTCAGCTGTGCCAAACATAGTCTCAGCAGGTCTCAGTCATGTCATCAGAACACTGGGTCAGTCAGCCATCAGTTACCACCCAATGAAGGCTCTGGTCACAACAGCCTAGGTACGGGAATGTCCCTTAAGTCATCTACACATGCTCAATACATATGTCCAGCAAGTTGCACAGAGGACCCAGTTGCTCCTACACCAATGATGCCCACACCTGCAGGTCCAGTGGGGATGCGCCCACAGTCAGGGAAATAGACAAATTGGACAATGGGAAGCACGTCATATGTGCATGTGTGCAAGCCACAGATGTGACCATGCAAATGAAATGTTTACAGAGATGTTCACAAATTGTTAATCATGACACACCCAGTTAGCTGCAAAGGATGACATGGATACTGACCAGAATAGGATACATATCTCATGGACCACATGGAGTATATCACATCAACACCTCAGTATTCAACATTGGAAATCCAGCATTATAACTGCAAGCTCATGGTAAACATCATCAACATAATGTACAGCTAAATCAAATTCACAAGGATAAAGACAAATGCTTTATTCAGCAAAATTGAAATGCAAATGCAAAGTCCTTTCAAAACAAAGGCCAATGGGCAGTCCATATCCAAATGTCAACAATGTGATTTGAGTGACAACTGTCACACGTTGCTTGCCTGCACTGGTAAGGACAGGGGACATCCACTCGGAGGGGCATACATGGGGGCAGGCCAGGCACCGCAGGGAAAGGATCAGGGCTCAGCTGAAGGAGGCAGTGAAGGGGTGGTGGATGCAGGAGAGTCACTGGCAACTGCAGTGGAGGTGTCTGACATAGTGGGTGCAGTCACAACTGTGATACACAAGTTAGATGGGGTGGGTGCCGGCACAAATGCAGTGGGCAGGTCATATGGAGTGGACTGGGTCCCCACTGCAGTGCCCAAGTCAGACGGGGTGGTCATGGACTCCACTGCAGTGCCCAACTCCATGGGAGCGGAATGGGGTTCAGGTGAGGTCGGCAGGACAGGGGGTGGCCACGGTCCCCACACCAGTGGCACAAACAGTCTGACGGGGGGTGGAAGAGCAAGTGGTAGGGGGGAGAGCCGGAGCATTTTGGGGATGTTGTATCTATGGGTGGGGGAACCTGGGGCAGGGTGTGTCGGTGGAACCTCTGCAGTGGTGGCCTGGGGGATGGAGGACGGAGACTGTGTCGTGGAGCTGCGGGGCGGGGGTGAAGTCTAGCTCTTCCAGCTCCGGGGAATTTGTGGGTTTGGGCCTCAGTCTGACTGCACCTGGGGAGGGTGTCCAGGTGTGAGGGGCACTCCCCTCTGTGTGTGGGACTTCCTCTTCCCCTTGTAAGCTGGATCTGCTGGATCGGTGGGGAAGAGGCCAAGATCACAGAGGAAGAACTTCTTGAGAGATCGGGTTGCAGGTGAGGCAAGGGAAGGGGTCTTGGAGGGAGAGGTATCAGAGGACTGCGGAGTGGTTGTGGATGCCTGTGTGTGTGTTTGCAAACCATCCCCTGTGAGTGTGGTATCAGTCCCCTGAGGTTGCTTGTGTGCACGTCTAGACCTTGGATTGGGTGTTTGTGTGCTGCCCGTGTCTGTGGGTTTGGGTGAATGTGCTGGTGTGTGTGTGCCTGGGACAAGTAGGGTGCTAGGAATCGTGGATGGGGCAGGGGTAGGAGGGATGAGGGACTGTTGGAGGAGGGACACTGCTGCCATCAGGGATGAGGCCAGGGACTGATTGGTCCTCTGAAGGGCAGACATGCCCGATGAAATGCCCTCCAAGAACGACACCAGTTGTGTCAACAGACTGGTGTGTGCATGGAGGACACTCAGCATTGATGTCTGCCCCACATGGATCTGTCTAAGCAAGTCCACAGACTCCACACTCAGGGCAGCAGGAGACACAGGGGCCTGCGGTGCCTGGCACAAAGGAGACATGGTCCCGAACACGGAAGCCTCCACGGATCTCTGGGATGGGAGCCGATGGGAGGGTGGTGATGGTGGTGGAGGTGCCGGGGAGAGCCTCACTAGCTGGGGTTTGGTGGCTGCTGACACCCGCCTCCACAAGGGAGTCATCCTCCGAGCTTCTGTGGCCCTCAGCCGGGGTGGATGATGCTGAGGACTCCTCGGTGTGGCTCCACTCGCCCTCCATGCCACTGGGTCCCTCCAACTCCTCGCTTTCTGTCCCAGTCTGGCTCTGTGGCTCCTCTTGGTCCATGGAGCTGTCCTCTCCTGTGGCCGTGGATGTATCTGGATAAAATTAGGAAAAAAGAACAACATCAGTCACCTGCACTGACCGCACATACCACAGTGAGTACAGCACATCACAGGGAAAGCCCTGGCATCATCAGCTGAACACTGCTCAAAGTGCTCACACTGTTTTGAATAAGGCAATTGTCAGTCTCACCATCAACCATGGCACTCATATCCCTCCTGGACTTGCACCCATATGTCTCTTGCATGTTGGATGCTAATACCCCAACGTGCAGACATGCATCACCTACACATTTGTTGTACATGCAAGTGAACATGTAGGATTATGTTACTACTCACACATCACATCTCTTGCCACTGACTCAGTACAGGTGTCAGGAAGAAGGGATGGCCAGAGTCTCATTTCACATGCTTATGATGCATACCAGCAACACACACTATGAAGTTCTCATGTCCTGATAGTCAATGCCATAATGGGGTGCATGGAGCACATTTGACCCCAATGCAGGATCACTCATAGCAAGTTAAATGCCATGGCACAGGCATGTCTGGAAAGTCAGTCATCACTGTCTCCTGTCACAGGGGCAGGGCATCCAGACAACAACAGTATGCACTGTGTCACAATCATAGGTCATGGGTAAAGCAAACTCTGCAGCTGACAAGTACACTTGTCCATCCCCTGCAAACAACATATGCCGGACCCAGATGACCCCACATCATACAAAACAGACATATGAGTCTCTGCGAACACAACTCCCTGTACATGAGCACATCACAGTCTGATGTGCATGAAACACAGCTGCCTGAAGTTCACAGTTGCCTACACCATTGTGCACTGTCAAGTGATCACACACCTATATGTCACACATGTCTTGTCTCTTATAGTCACATCTCAGATGTCCTGCTGACCCTCAAATTCATGAACACCCCAGTTGTCCTGAAAAGGAAGCCACACCACAATGACACAGAGGCAGACACCTGAAGGCACATGTCAGTAAGCACAACCTGTAGGTTGATACACAGGAGTGGGATTACAGAGTGTTTCTAAATGCCCTTGAGTAGGCATGACTGCCCAGGTCTACGTGAAACAGTGTATAGCCCTGGACAGTAGTCAGGTGGCTAAGCAAGTGTGACACACTTGATATACATACTCCTGAGGCCCAAAATTTGGAGTTCCCCGCTGCATGGGTGTGTTTGAAATACCCCAGGCACATGTGGCCAGTCAGACCAGCAATTGGAACACATATCAAGGGCACACACAGATCACATGTCAGATCTCAGGCATTGTGTAAACAATTGACCCACACACGAAACACACAACAGAGTCACGGTAACAGATGCTGTCTGGAACCTGAAGCATAGCTGACTGCAGGGACACAGTGCCCTAGTGACACGAGCCACAGACTGTAGGGTCCACACCTATGGATCAGATGAGGAGGGTGCCTCACATAATTGAGAGACATGAGTCCTGGACTACAAGACCTACGTAACGTGGAAGTGAGACCAAGCCAAAAGACTGTAAATAGCATGTCAGACATAGTACACAGATTAGGCATGGACTTACCCCCTCCTTGCTGCTGTCTGGCCTTCAGCTGCCCATCCAGGTCCGGGAAGACCACCGCCAGAATCCTGAGCATGTGGAGGGTCAGGGTCTGGTGTCCGCCCCTCCTGAGAGGAGGCAACAGCTTCAGCTGGACCCTTGCGATCCTCCGGGTCCAGCCCCGAAGGTCGTGCCACCTCTTCTGGCAGTTGCGGATCCGGCGCTTGTAGACCCCCACTGATCGAACTGCCCGGGCGATGGTCAGCCAGATCTCCTGCTTCTGGTGGGCATCAACCTGTGAGGATGACAAAGTTAAAAGTCCTTTAACACACATGCCCCATATTTGTGCTGCACACAGTTGGATATACATGTCATCATCACAAAGGAAAAAGAGTTACACAGGTAGTGCACCCATGGAAATGGACAAATGCCCTACATGTCTGACATGTTAACATGGGAAGGTGAAGCTTGCACAAATGCACTTTTGCTGCAGAACACCTGTTCATTACATGTACCTACACACTTTGGGGGTTGAAAGTACTCCGGGAGTATGCTTGCCACTGGTGTACACACTGCTAGTACTGCTAATCAGACAACATGCACAATTAGGAAGGCAGTGAACTGCACACTCACCTGCTCCCCTGGTTTCCCATACAGCTTGCAGTACTGTGGAAGGAGCCCGTCCAGCAGGGCCTGGTTCTCCTCCTTAGTGAAGGCTGGGGCCCTCTCCAGAGTACGTGCTATAGCAGTAGCCAGGGGAAGCAGAGACAGTAGCAGTGGTAGCAGAGATGTGGTCCAGTAGCATGTAGTGCAGGCAAGTGAGCTCCCTGGGGGCCAGCCAGCCTTATATTTGTACTGCAGAGGCAGAATCTGTGTCATGTGTCCCAAGTGATAGGTCCAACACGGTTGCATTCTATGAATCTGGCCAATCCATGGAATTGTACGACTCATACACGTCTTCCGCATCGTTCAAATCTTCACCTTCATAAAACCCTAGAAATTGCAACATTCTTATAGGCATCCAACTGAATTTCCAGCACACAACTCGTACAAGTTTTGAATCCGCATCCGTCTCCATGACTGTCCAGAGTCAATGGGTGCGCACGGCTTGGTCAATTGACTGTACAACGCGTAGTTTGAAAATCCACATGCACCCGTCTCCATACGATTCAATGGCCAAGGCGTGCACAGGGCTCGGTCCATGCCTGTACGACGCATATGCATGATAGTCACCCGCATCGGTTCACATTGCAGTCAATGTCTAAGCGTACGCATGGCTCGGTCCAGGACTGTGCAATGAGTACGCATGAAAGTCACCTGCATCGGTTCTCATTGCAGTCAATGGCTAAGCGTACGCACGGCTCGGTCCATGCCTGCACGACGCGTATGCATGATAGTCACCCGCATCGGTTCTCATTGCAGTCAATGGCTAAGCGTACGCACGACTCGGTCCAGAACTGGGCAATGCGTACGCATGATAGTCACCCGCATCGGTTCACATTGCAGTCAATGGCTAAGCGTGCGCACGGCTCGGTCCTGAACTGTGAAATGCGTCTCTGTAGGAGTCACCCTCGTCGGTTCACATTGCAGTCAATGGCTAAGCATGCGCACGGCTCGGTCTTGAACTGTGCAATGCGTCTGTGTAGAAGTCACCCTCGTCGGTTGACATTGGTGTGACTTTTCGACGGCTTCCACACAATTACTTGCCAGGGACTCAGGTGCCCACCTACCACACTACAGCATGTGCCACACTGTGTCCCATGGCATGTAAGGCTGCATTACCTGTCTGTATAGGGGGGCAACATTTGGTTTGTTGTGTGGCACTTTGGTGCAGCCACTCCCAGGCTGTGCACGTGTTCATGGGGACAGAATCCTTTGTGTGTTGTGCACATTACCCTGTGATGTGCAACTGTACAGTTATGGGCATGAGTCATGGACACAGTTGCAGGTTGGATATGTTTAGGACATGTCACATACACCCTGAGTCCTGGGTGGGATGGTACGTACGTCACAGTGAGACCCATAGCCACAATTCTGATGTACGCTCACAGTCTGTGTGCATGTTGTGTCTCAGATGTGTCTGATCAAATGTGCCCAATGGAAGACAGTCTGCACATCCATGTGGTTTGTGCATCAACATTGATGTTGTGTGTGTCTATGAGACGTCCATGTAGGGCCTGCAGAGACAACAGTGGCCACTAGCTGTGGGACTCATGGTTGTTTTGTGGCGAGTACATGATAAGCCATGTCATGCCAGTGTTCATATGGCAATACAGGGACCCTGGGTATCTGCATGTCAAAGAGCTGGGATGCCTGGGAGACATCAGGCATCACTTGTCACTGTGGTGTGTGTTTGGAATGTGACAGCAGTACATAGGTACTGTGACACAGCCCAATGATTGGCCATTGCACTACATGGAACTTATGTAGACATGTGGACTTGAGATGTGAGGTGATGGGCATGTAGGTGACATATATGTCCATACCCAACAGCACACAACTCAGTACATTGTGTATTGTCATGATGTATCATTTGATATTTTGCTTGGTCATACCCACATGGGTTGATGAATCGTCAATCTTCCTTTGTTCATCTCTGTACTGCAGGGCACCAGCTGTCCATATTCCGTTCCCAGACCTTGAAACCATGCAGGAACACGACTGCATCTGATGGTACCGCTTCACCAGGCCACTGATTGAGGAGTGGGCGGAGCAGTTGCCGCCACATCTGCTACCTGGCCGGTCATACCCTACAGCACTGACCTCAGAGGTGAAGGTGATGGCAGCCCTGCACTTCTTTGCTACTGGTACCTTCCAGTACACTGTGGCTACTGCTGGTGGTATGTCGCAAACTATGTTCAGTCGTGTGCTACGCGATGTCTTGGAGGGGATGTTGCATTTCCTTGACCTGTACATAAAGTTTCCTAGCCCAGGTCAACTCACTGACATAAAAGATGTTTTTTATACACTGGGAAGGATGCCAAACGTCATCGGGTCTATTGATGGTATACATGTGGCCCTGGTACCACCACGGGCACATGAGCAGGCATACTGGAACAGGAAACATTTCCACTCCATCAATGCTCTGGTGGTATGTATTGCAGACATGTGTATCACACATGTGTGTGCACGTTTTCCCGGTTCTGCGCACGATGCCTACATCATGAGGAGTAGTCGCATTGCAACGCTGATGTCACAGATGCCAAACCAGCGTGCCTGGCTTGTCGGTGTGTCCTGACTGTTTACCATTGTTTGTGTTTAGCAATGTTGTATTCCACCCTCTTTCAAAACTCAGCTAATTGTTCAGTTGTTTGTATGTAGGTGACTCCGGATACCCCAACATGCCGTGGTTGCTGACACCCCTGAGGAACCCTGTGACACCAGCCGAGATGCGCTACAATGAGGCACATGGTCGGACCAGGAGGGTGATTGAGAGGACATTTGGTCTCCTGAAAAGCCGCTTCTGCTGCCTGGACAAGACCAGAAGGGCCCCTCCATATGACCCTGCAAAGGTGTGCAAAATTATCCTTGTATGCTGCATCCTACACAACATGGCAGTGAGGAAGAAATTGCCTCTCATCCAGGATGACGATGACCTACATCCGCCACCTGTGGATGATCCAGGCCTGGGCCACGATGCCAGTGATGATGATGATGAGTGTGACGCCCGCACACAGTTTATCAACAACTTCTTCACCTGAATGTGAGTTTACAGGGTTGTTATGTTAATGTATTGAGTTAGCCTGAAATGTGTTGGGGCTGCTCTGTTGCTGTTTGAGTGTGTGTGTGTGCTACTTGACTGGATGCGTGCAGTGATGTGTTCTTTCAGGTGGTCTATACTCCACAATAGTGTCGAACTGCTAACTTGTTTCTGTGTAGGTTTCTTTTTACATGTTTTGTGCATGTGTATTGCATTTCTCTCCTGTTCTGCTGTGCTTTTGACTGTGTCTTACGTCTGTCCTTCCCATGGTACTTTGCCTGTTGTTTGGTCAACACTGACCCCCAACACCCAGAATCCAACCCCAGGGTGGAAGTTGTCGATTCCCATCAAGTGATGTACCACACACCCCTGGACTTCAATTCTCTGACACTTTTTGACCGTGTTTCCACTGTCACGTAGAATTACCTTGCAACTGTTGTGGAACAAACATGTTGCTGATGTGTAATGAACCTGTGCTACGCTTTGTTATGTACGTTGTCTGTCTTCCCACATCTGACTGACATTTGCTTACCTCACCTGTGGGCTTGTTACCACTGACTGTGGATAGGTGTGGTGTCTGTGCATTCCACTGTATTTCAGGTCAACATCATTGTATGGGATGAGTTACATGGCCATGGTGAGTATGTGTTGTGGTGCCATAGTGGAGTGTCTCCCTCACATCTGTCACATCACCATGACTCAAATAACGGTGATCACATTGCTATAGTATTTAGCATGCACTGTGTTCTTTAGCAGATCAACATCTCCATGACACATAACAAGTTGGAATCACAACAGAGGCAAGTATAGTGTACTGGTGAGTTTATTTACAAAAATGTGTGAGGATAGTGCACAGGATGGTGGGTGTTGCACATTGGGTTTTGAATCCAAAGTTCACAGTTGAGTTGGAAGTGTTGGTAGCTGAAATGTCCAGAGTAAAGACCACAGTCATCTGCTATATTGGACCAACATGAACCCTCCATGTCATGTAGTTGTGTTAGATACGACAAGGTGAACGGTTTGCGCACAAAGGACATTTTCCAGAACAGGTTTTGCGGCCTTGGGGGATGTGCATGGAGATCTGCGTCTCACTTGTCCTTCTTCGGAGGACCCCTCTTATTCTTCGGGGGGGGGGGGATCCTCAGGTGCAGGCGTCTGGGATGCAGAGGACTCTCCACCAGAGTCATCCTCCCTCCCTGTGACACTGGCGGATCTTGCTGCAACAGATGTTGTGACCACACAGGGAGGTGTGAACATGTTGGTGCTTATCTGGCGGAGGCATGTGAGTATGTCCCTATGCACCGCAGTAAGTGCATTCCACTTTGCCTCCATGCGAGCATGATGGGCAGCCTGCTCCTTTTGAATGTCCTTGAGGATCCCCACTACCTGGCCGAGTCCTCCGGTGCTATCCTGGTACACATCTATGATGCGTGCCAGTTGGGGGTCATCATGCAGTCCCGACCCCTCTGCAATCCGCGACCTCTGCCTACCACCCCTCCCACCACCCCTAGCCACACGGGCAGGACCTGCGGCAGCAAGCACAGGTGACACTGGGCTCCCTTGGGTGTTGTTACTGGTGGTGTTGTCCGTAGCTTCCTGGGAGTCCCGTGTCCCTGTGCTGTCGGTATTCTGTGTCCTTGGTCTGTCCTTGTTGGCGGGGGTGCCCTGTCTGTTGCCAGATGCTGGAGGCATGGGTACAGGGGGTGCAGATGTTTGTACTGCTGGTGCTGCATGATGACTCACACCGGAGGTGCCAGGTTGTTATTCGTCATCCGAAGATGACAGAGACTGATCCACACCAGAGAGCTGAGGGTCCACCGGAGTCTGGGGCAGGGACTCCTCTTCATTTGCTGCTGTGTCCCCAGCACCACCTGTGTTTGGAAGAGACACACAATGTAAGTTATGTTTCTACAAGCATCAATGGTTTACATGCATGACATTTGCTACTGTACGTCACTGTATTTCTGTTAAATATATAAATTTATAATAAACATATAATAAAATCACATACATTGCAAAATAATCAGACTTTGACATAGGGTGAACAAATATTTTATTTTTATTAGGATATAGGGGCCTATTAGGATGGCAGGCGGACTTTCGTCCGCCCGCCACCCTAGCGGTGCCGGGACCGCCCGCCAGTGGCATGGCGTTCCCACACTGGCGATTAGCATGCCACCGCCACCGTGGCGGTGGCAACCCCCATCCACAGCATTGTGGCGGACGGTGCTCACAGCACTGCCCACCACAATGCTGTGGATGCACGTTGTGCATTGTCATGCACAAGGTGATAGGCAAAGCATGGTGCCTGCTACCTTGTGCATGACATTGTAGGGGGGTACTATATGAACCCCCCATTTGTACCCCCCAACACCCTAGGGGTCTGCATCGGGCCCCCGAAGGCAAAGACCACATGCCTTTCCATGGCGGTGAAACCGCCATGGACAGGCATGCATACTAATATGGATGGCGGTGTCTTGCAGACACCGCCACCATATGCAGGCACTTTTTTCGCCGGTCGACTCGGGCAGGACCTGCGGCAGCACGCGCAGGTGACACTGGGCCCCCTTGGGTGTTGTTACTGGTGGTGTTGTCCGTAGCTTCCTGGGGGTCCTGTGTCCCTGTGCTGTTGGTATTCTGTGTCCTTGGTCTGTCCGTGTTGGCGGGGGTGCCCTGTCTGTTGCCAGATGCTGGAGGCGTGGGTACAGGTGTTGCAGATGTTTGTACTGCTGGTCCTGCATGATGTCTCACACCGGAGGTGCCAGGTTGTTCTTCGTCATCCGAAGAGGACAGAGACTGATCCACACCAGAGAGCTGAGCATCCACCGGAGTCTGGGGCTGGGACTCCTCTTCAGTTGCTGCTGTGTCCCCAGCACCACTTGTGTTTGCAAGAGACACACAATGTAAGTTATGTTTCTACAGGCATCAATAGTTCACATACATGACATTTGCTACTGTACGTCAGGATGCGTGCCTGTACACTGCTTTGTCCAAAGTTGTCAAGGACAGAGATTGATATTGTTGTGGCACATTGCCCAGCCAACATGAAACATTTCAATGTGCATGTCGAAGTGTGTGCATGACCAGCTCATGTATAGATTCGGGTGTACATGGCCATTACTATTCAAGGGCCATTACGTTGCTGACACAGGTGTGTCATCCCTGTACACATTTGACCCTTAACAAGGACATACGTGTAATTCCACTGAGGATATGTTGTAAGATTGGGGCATGTGTGGAAGCAGATTTTGCTAGTCTTTGTGTGTCACATTGGTGTATTGGTACGACATGGTCACAGTCGGTATGCCTGTGATCTCTTGTGAGAAAGTTTTTTTTCCTGTGTTCCTACATCCCATCTCATTTCATACAAGTGATGATGTCACCATCGTTAATGAGTCTGGTGCTGAGTTTTGTATGTGCATTTGTGATTTGACTTGTCAATGTTCATGGTGACATGGATTGGGTAAGGAAGCACTCTGGCTTTTCCATGCTCATGACAGTGAAAGCCGGTGTTGTGTGTGTTGCGGTTTGTCTGCTGTGAGTAGCATGTCTCCTCTAATGCAGTCCAGGTTAGACCTTGTGTCTACAGTGTCTATGTCAGTGAGTGGTGTGTTGTGTGAAGGATGCATATGTTGCAGCACGATGTAGGAGTGGAATGCAGCTCACAACAGCACTGAGTGTGAATGAGACTGGCTATATTGGTGTGTCCATTCCATTCACTGTCAGATGTCCCCTGTCAATGATGTTGTGACGGGGGAAGGTCTAGGAGGTCGGAGTCAGAAAGGAGGTCTACCCCACGTCTGATCAAACGAGGTTTTATTGTACGGGATACAAGGCGTTTTTGCTATGCCAGTCTTAAGAAAACAGTAACACTGGGGATAATATAGTCTTATCCTGGGTCTTCTTATGGGGCAGTACAGGCCTTTCGCGCTGCTGACTAATCTTCGGGTCAGCGTTACAACAAACAAATGATGGACGGAATGCTGACAATGCAGACATTCTCCCCCAGTCAAGAGATCTGGGTTAAATCCATTGTTCTTTTGCCCACTACGCCACCCCAGTTCAGACATGGCCATATGCAAATCAGTCTTGACCCTGTGCCTCATGGGAACAGTCCAGCCCGAACTGCCAAGCCATGTCTTCCCTGGACCGGAATCAAGCATCCTAGGACCGGTTTCTGGCTATCAGCCGTCATCAGCCAGGATAGCTTGACTCCAGTGGCGTAGAGAGCACGGGACCCACGTCTGGGCATACCCATCCCACTTAGGGCGAAAAGCGTTACAACAAACAAATGATGGACGGAATGCTGACAATGCAGACATTCTCCCCCAGTCAAGAGATCTGGGTTAAATCCATCGTTCTTTTGCCCACTACGCCACCCCAGATCAGACATGGCCATATGCAAATCAGTCTTGACCCTGTGCCTCCTGGGAACAGTCCAGCCCAAACTGCCAAGCCATGTCTTCCCTGGACCGGAATCAAGCTCCTAGGACCGGTTTCTGGCTATCAGCCGTCATCAGCCAGGATAGCTTGACTCCAGTGGCGTAGAGAGCACGGGACCCACGTCTGGGCATACCCATCCCACTTAGGGCGAAAAGCGTTACAACAAACAAATGATGGACGGAATGCTGACAATGCAGACATTCTCCCCCAGTCAAGAGATCTGGGTTAAATCCATCGTTCTTTTGCCCACTACGCCACCCCAGTTCAGACATGGCCATATGCAAATCAGTCTTGACCCTGTGCCTCATGGGAACAGTCCAGCCCGAACTGCCAAGCCATGTCTTCCCTGGACCGGAATCAAGCATCCTAGGACCGGTTTCTGGCTATCAGCCGTCATCAGCCAGGATAGCTTGACTCCAGTGGCGTAGAGAGCACGGGACCCACGTCTGGCCATACCCATCCCACTTAGGGCGAAAAGCGTTACAAAAAACAAATGATGGACGGAATGCTGACAATGCAGACATTCTCCCCCAGTCAAGAGATCTGGGTTAAATCCATCGGTCTTTTGCCCACTACGCCACCCCAGTTCAGACATGGCCATATGCAAATCAGTCTTGACCCTGTGCCTCATGGGAACAGTCCAGCCCGAACTGCCAAGCCATGTCTTCCCTGGACCGGAATCAAGCATCCTAGGACCGGTTTCTGGCTATCAGCCGTCATCAGCCAGGATAGCTTGACTCCAGTGGCGTAGAGAGCACGGGACCCACGTCTGGGCATACCCATCCCACTTAGGGCGAAAAGCGTTACAACAAACAAATGATGGACGGAATGCTGACAATGCAGACATTCTCCCCCAGTCAAGAGATCTGGGTTAAATCCATTGTTCTTTTGCCCACTACGCCACCCCAGTTCAGACATGGCCATATGCAAATCAGTCTTGACCCTGTGCCTCATGGGAACAGTCCAGCCCGAACTGCCAAGCCATGTCTTCCCTGGACCGGAATCAAGCATCCTAGGACCGGTTTCTGGCTATCAGCCGTCATCGGTCAGGATAGCTTGACTCCAGTGGCGTAGAGAGCACGGGACCCACGTCTGGGCATACCCATCCCACTTAGGGCAAAAAGCGTTACAACAAACAAATGATGGACGGAATGCTGACAATGCAGACATTCTCCCCCAGTCAAGAGATCAGGGTTAAATCCATCGTTCTTTTGCCCACTACGCCACCCCAGTTCAGACATGGCCATATGCAAATCAGTCTTGACCCTGTGCCTCATGAGAACAGTCCAGCCGAACTGCCAAGCCATGTCTTCCCTGGACCGGAATCAAGCATCCTAGGACCGGTTTCTGTCTATCAGCCGTCATCAGCCAGGATAGCTTGACTCCAGTGGCGTAGAGAGCACGGGACCCACGTCTGGGCATACCCATCCCACTTAGGGCGAAAAGCGTTACAACAAACAAATGATGGACGGAATGCTGACAATGCAGACATTCTCCCCCAGTCAAGAGATCTGGGTTAAATCCATCGTTCTTTTGCCCACTACGCCACCCCAGTTCAGACATGGCCATATGCAAATCAGTCTTGACCCTGTGCCTCATGGGAACAGTCCAGCCCGAACTGCCAAGCCATGTCTTCCCTGGACCGGAATCAAGCATCCTAGGACCGGTTTCTGGCTATCAGCCGTCATCAGCCAGGATAGCTTGACTCCAGTGGCGTAGAGAGCACGGGACCCACGTCTGGGCATACCCATCCCACTTAGGGCGAAAAGCGTTACAACAAACAAATGATGGACGGAATGCTGACAATGCAGATATTCTCCCCCAGTCAAGAGATCTGGGTTAAATCCATTGTTCTTTTGCCCACTACGCCACCCCAGTTCAGACATGGCCATATGCAAATCAGTCTTGACCCTGTGCCTCATTGGAACAGTCCAGCCCGAACTGCCAAGCCATGTCTTCCCTGGACCGGAATCAAGCATCCTAGGACCGGTTTCTGGCTATCAGCCGTCATCAGCCAGGATAGCTTGACTCCAGTGGCGTAGAGAGCACGGGACCCACGTCTGGGCATACCCATCCCACTTAGGGCAAAAAGCGTTACAACAAACAAATGATGGATGGAATGCTGACAATGCAGACATTCTCCCCCAGTCAAGAGATCAGGGTTAAATCCATCGTTCTTTTGCCCACTACGCCACCCCAGTTCAGACATGGCCATATGCAAATCAGTCTTGACCCTGTGCCTCATGAAAACAGTCCAGCCCGAACTGCCAAGCCATGTCTTCCCTGGACCGGAATCAAGCATCCTAGGACCGGTTTCTGTCTATCAGCCGTCATCAGCCAGGATAGCTTGACTCCAGTGGCGTAGAGAGCACGGGACCCACGTCTGGGCATACCCATCCCACTTAGGGCGAAAAGCGTTACAACAAACAAATGATGGACGGAATGCTGACAATGCAGACATTCTCCCCCAGTCAAGAGATCTGGGTTAAATCCATCGTTCTTTTGCCCACTACGCCACCCCAGTTCAGACATGGGCATATGCAAATCAGTCTTGATCCTGTGCCTCATGGGAACAGTCCAGCCCGAACTGCCAAGCCATGTCTTCCCTGGACCGGAATCAAGCATCCTAGGACCGGTTTCTGGCTATCAGCCGTCATCAGCCAGGATAGCTTGACTCCAGTGGCGTAGAGAGCACGGGACCCACGTCTGGACATACCCATCCCACTTAGGGCGAAAAGCGTTACAACAAACAAATGATGGACGGAATGCTGACAATGCAGACATTCTCCCCCAGTCAAGAGATCTGGGTTAAATCCATCGTTCTTTTGCCCACTACGCCACCCCAGTTCAGACATGGCCATATGCAAATCAGTCTTGACCCTGTGCCTCATGGGAACAGTCCAGCCCGAACTGCCAAGCCATGTCTTCCCTGGACCGGAATCAAGCATCCTAGGACCGGTTTCTGGCTATCAGCCGTCATCAGCCAGGATAGCTTGACTCCAGTGGCGTAGAGAGCACGGGACCCACGTCTGGGCATACCCATCCCACTTAGGGCGAAAAGCGTTACAACAAACAAATGATGGACGGAATGCTGACAATGCAGACATTCTCCCCCAGTCAAGAGATCTGGGTTAAATCCATCGTTCTTTTGCCCACTACGCCACCCCAGTTCAGACATGGCCATATGCAAATCAGTCTTGACCCTGTGCCTCATGGGAACAGTCCAGCCCGACCTGCCAAGCCATGTCTTCCCTGGACCGGAATCAAGCATCCTAGGACCGGTTTCTGGCTATCAGCCGTCATCAGCCAGGATAGCTTGACTCCAGTGGCGTAGAGAGCACGGGACCCACGTCTGGGCATACCCATCCCACTTAGGGCGAAAAGCGTTACAACAAACAAATGATGGACGGAATGCTGACAATGCAGACATTCTCCCCCAGTCAAGAGATCTGGGTTAAATCCATCGTTCTTTTGCCCACTACGCCACCCCAGTTCAGACATGGCCATATGCAAATCAGTCTTGACCCTGTGCCTCATGGGAACAGTCCAGCCCGAACTGCCAAGCCATGTCTTCCCTGGACCGGAATCAAGCATCCTAGGACCGGTTTCTGGCTATCAGCCATCATCAGCCAGGATAGCTTGACTCCAGTGGCGTAGAGAGCACGGGACCCACGTCTGGGCATACCCATCCCACTTAGGGCGAAAAGCGTTACAACAAACAAATGATGGACGGAATGCTGACAATGCAGACATTCTCCCCCAGTCAAGAGATCTGGGTTAAATCCATCGTTCTTTTGCCCACTACGCCACCCCAGTTCAGACATGGCCATATGCAAATCAGTCTTGACCCTGTGCCTCATGGGAACAGTCCAGCCCGAACTGCCAAGCCATGTCTTCCCTGGACCGGAATCAAGCATCCTAGGACCGGTTTCTGGCTATCAGCCGTCATCAGCCAGGATAGCTTGACTCCAGTGGCGTAGAGAGCACGGGACCCACGTCTGGGCATACCCATCCCACTTAGGGCGCAAAGCTTTACAACAAACAAATGATGGACGGAATGCTGACAATGCAGACATTCTCCCCCAGTCAAGAGATCTGGGTTAAATCCATCGTTCTTTTGCCCACTACGCCACCCCAGTTCAGACATGGCCATATGCAAATCAGTCTTGACCCTGTGCCTCATGGGAACAGTCCAGCCGGAACTGCCAAGCCATGTCTTCCCTGGACCGGAATCAAGCATCCTAGGACCGGTTTCTGGCTATCAGCCGTCATCAGCCAGGATAGCTTGACTCCAGTGGCGTAGAGAGCACGGGACCCACGTCTGGGCATACCCATCCCACTTAGGGCGAAAAGCGTTACAACAAACAAATGATGGACGGAATGCTGAAAATGCAGACATTCTCCCCCAGTCAAGAGATCTGGGTTAAATCCATCGTTCTTTTGCCCACTACGCCACCCTAGTTCAGACATGGCCATCTGCAAATCAGTCTTGACCCTGTGCCTCATGGGAACAGTCCAGCCCAAACTGCCAAGCCATGTCTTCCCTGGACCGGAATCAAGCATCCTAGGACCGGTTTCTGGCTATCAGCCGTCATCAGCCAGGATAGCTTGACTCCAGTGGCGTAGAGAGCACGGGACCCACGTCTGGGCATACCCATCCCACTTAGGGCGCAAAGCGTTACAACAAACAAATGATGGACGGAATGCTGACAATGCAGACATTCTCCCCCAGTCAAGAGATCTGGGTTAAATCCATTGTTCTTTTGCCCACTACGCCACCCCAGTTCAGACATGGCCATATGCAAATCAGTCTTGACCCTGTGCCTCATGGGAACAGTCCAGCCGGAACTGCCAAGCCATGTCATCCCTGGACCGGAATCAAGCATCCTAGGACCGGTTTCTGGCTATCAGCCGTCATCAGCCAGGATAGCTTGACTCCAGTGGCGTAGAGAGCACGGGACCCACGTCCGGGCATACCCATCCCACTTAGGGCGAAAAGCGTTACAACAAACAAATGATGGACGGAATGCTGACAATGCAGACATTCTCCCCCAGTCAAGAGATCTGGGTTAAATCCATCGTTCTTTTGCCCACTACGCCACCCCAGTTCAGACATGGCCATATGCAAATCAGTCTTGACCATGTGCCTCATGGGAACAGTCCAGCCCGAACTGCCAAGCCATGTCTTCCCTGGACCGGAATCAAGCATCCTAGGACCGGTTTCTGGCTATCAGCCGTCATCAGCCAGGATAGCTTGACTCCAGTGGCGTAGAGAGCACGGGACCCACGTCTGGGCATACCCATCCCACTTAGGGCGAAAAGCGTTACAACAAACAAATGATGGACGGAATGCTGACAATGCAGACATTCTCCCCCAGTCAAGAGATCTGGGTTAAATCCATCGTTCTTTTGCCCACTACGCCACCCCAGTTCAGACAGGGCCATATGCAAATCAGTCTTGACCCTGTGCCTCATGGGAACAGTCCAGCCCGAACTGCCAAGCCATGTCTTCCCTGGACCGGAATCAAGCATCCTAGGACCGGTTTCTGGCTATCAGCCGTCATCAGCCCTTTTCGCCCTAAGTGGGATGGGTATTCCCAGACGTGGGACCCGTGCTCACTACGCCACTGGAGTCAAGCTATCCTGGCTGATGACTGCTGATAGCCAGAAACCGGTCCTAGGATGCTTGATTCCGGTCCAGTGAAGACATGGCTTGGCAGTTCGGGCTGGACTGTTCCCATGAGGCACAGGGTCAAGACTGATTTGCATATGGCCATGTCTAAACTGGGGTGGTGTATTGGGCAAAAGAACGATGGATTTAACCCAGATCTCTTGACTGGGGGAGAATGTCTGCATTGTCAGCATTCCGTCCATCAATTGTTTGTTGTAACGCTTTTCGCCCTAAGTGGGATGGGTATTCCCAGACGTGGGACCCGTGCTCACTACGCCACTGGAGTCAAGCTATCCTGGCTGATGACGGCTGATAGCCAGAAACCGGTCCTAGGATGCTTGATTCCGGTCCAGTGAAGACATGGCTTGGCAGTTCGGGCTGGACTGTTCCCATGAGGCACAGGGTCAAGACTGATTTGCATATGGCCATGTCTAAACTGGGGTGGTGTAGTGGGCAAAAGAACGATGGATTTAACCCAGATCTCTTGACTGGGGGAGAATGTCTGCATTGTCAGCATTCCGTCCATCAATTGTTTGTTGTAACGCTTTTCGCCCTAAGTGGGATGGGTATTCCCAGACGTGGGACCCGTGCTCACTACGCCACTGGAGTCAAGCTATCCTGGCTGATGACGGCTGATAGCCAGAAACCGGTCCTAGGATGCTTGATTCCGGTCCAGTGAAGACATGGCTTGGCAGTTCGGGCTGGACTGTTCCCATGAGGCACAGGGTCAAGACTGATTTGCATATGGCCATGTCTAAACTGGGGTGGTGTATTGGGCAAAAGAACGATGGATTTAACCCAGATCTCTTGACTGGGGGAGAACGTCTGCATTGTCAGCATTCCGTCCATCAATTGTTTGTTGTAACGCTTTTCGCCCTAAGTGGGATGGGTATTCCCAGACGTGGGACCCGTGCTCACTACGCCACTGGAGTCAAGCTATCCTGGCTGATGACGGCTGATAGCCAGAAACCGGTCCTAGGATGCTTGATTCCGGTCCAGTGAAGACATGGCTTGGCAGTTCGGGCTGGACTGTTCCCATGAGGCACAGGGTCAAGACTGATTTGCATAAGGCCATGTCTAAACTGGGGTGGTGTAGTGGGCAAAAGAACGATGGATTTAACCCAGATCTCTTGACTGGGGGAGAATGTCTGCATTGTCAGCATTCCGTCCATCAATTGTTTGTTGTAACGCTTTTCGCCCTAAGTGGGATGGGTATTCCCAGACGTGGGACCCGTGCTCACTACGCCACTGGAGTCAAGCTATCCTGGCTGATGACGGCTGATAGCCAGAAACCGGTCCTAGGATGCTTGATTCCGGTCCAGTGAAGACATGGCTTGGCAGTTCGGGCTGGACTGTTCCCATGAGGCACAGGGTCAAGACTGATTTGCATATGGCCATGTCTAAACTGGGGTGGTGTAGTGGGCAAAATAACGATGGATTTAACCCAGATCTCTTGACTGGGGGAGAATGTCTGCATTGTCAGCATTCCGTCCATCAATTGTTTGTTGTAACGCTTTTCGCCCTAAGTGGGATGGGTATTCCCAGACGTGGGACCCGTGCTCACTACGCCACTGGAGTCAAGCTATCCTGGCTGATGACGGCTGATAGCCAGAAACCGGTCCTAGGATGCTTGATTCCGGTCCAGTGAAGACATGGCTTGGCAGTTCGGGCTGGACTGTTCCCATGAGGCACAGGGTCAAGACTGCTTTGCATATGGCCATGTCTAAACTGGGGTGGTGTAGTGGGCAAAAGAACGATGGATTTAACCCAGATCTCTTGACTGGGGGAGAATGTCTGCATTGTCAGCATTCCGTCCATCAATTGTTTGTTGTAACGCTTTTCGCCCTAAGTGGGATGGGTATTCCCAGACGTGGGACCCGTGCTCACTACGCCACTGGAGTCAAGCTATCCTGGCTGATGACGGCTGATAGCCAGAAACCGGTCCTAGGATGCTTGATTCCGGTCCAGTGAAGACATGGCTTGGCAGTTCGGGCTGGACTGTTCCCATGAGGAACAGGGTCAAGACTGATTTGCATATGGCCATGTCTAAACTGGGGTGGTGTAGTGGGCAAAAGAACGATGGATTTAAGCCAGATCTCTTGACTGGGGGAGAATGTCTGCATTGTCAGCATTCCGTCCATCAATTGTTTGTTGTAACGCTTTTCGCCCTAAGTGGGAAATGTATTCCCAGACGTGGGACCCGTGCTCACTACGCCACTGGAGTCAAGCTATCCTGGCTGATGACGGCTGATAGCCAGAAACCGGTCCTAGGATGATTGATTCCGGTGCAGTGAAGACATGGCTTGGCAGTTCGGGCTGGACTGTTCCCATGAGGCATAGGGTCAACACTGATTTGCATATGGCCATGTCTAAACTGGGGTGGTGTAGTGGGCAAAAGAACGATGGATTTAACCTAGATCTCTTGACTGGGGGAGAATGTCTGCATTGTCAGCATTCCGTCCATCAATTGTTTGTTGTAACGCTTTTCGCCCTAAGTGGGATGGGTATTCCCAGACGTGGGACCCGTGCTCACTACGCCACTGGAGTCAAGCTATCCTGGCTGATGACGGCTGATAGCCAGAAACCGGTCCTAGGATGCTTGATTCCGGTCCAGTGAAGACATGGCTTGGCAGTTCGGGCTGGACTGTTCCCATGAGGCACAGGGTCAAGACTGATTTGCATATGGCCATGTCTAAACTGGGGTGGTGTAGTGGGCAAAAGAACGATGGATTTAACCCAGATCTCTTGACTGGGGGAGAATGTCTGCATTGTCAGCATTCCGTCCATCAATTGTTTGTTGTAACGCTTTTCGCCCTAAGTGGGATGGGTATTCCCAGACGTGGGACCCGTGCTCACTACGCCACTGGAGTCAAGCTATCCTGGCTGATGACAGCTGATAGCCAGAAACCGGTCCTAGGATGCTTGATTCCGGTCCAGTGAAGACATGGCTTGGCAGTTCGGGCTGGACTGTTCCCATGAGGCACAGGGTCAAGACTGATTTGCATATGGCCATGTCTAAACTGGGGTGGTGTAGTGGGCAAAAGAACGATGGATTTAACCCAGATCTCTTGACTGGGGGAGAATGTCTGCATTGTCAGCATTCCGTCCATCAATTGTTTGTTGTAACGCTTTTCGCCCTAAGTGGGATGGGTATTCCCAGATGTGGGACCCGTGCTCACTACGCCACTGGAGTCAAGCTATCCTGGCTGATGACGGCTGATAGCCAGAAACCCGTCCTAGGATGCTTGATTCCGGTCCAATGAAGACATGGCTTGGCAGTTCGGGCTGGACTGTTCCCATGAGGCACAGGGTCAAGACTGATTTGCATATGGCCATGTCTAAACTGGGGTGGTGTAGTGGGCAAAAGAACGATGGATTTAACCCAGATCTCTTGACTGGGGGAGAATGTCTGCATTGTCAGCATTCCGTCCATCAATTGTTTGTTGTAACGCTTTTCGCCCTAAGTGGGATGGGTATTCCCAGACGTGGGACCCGTGCTCACTACGCCACTGGAGGCAAGCTATCCTGGCTGATGACGGCTGATAGCCAGAAACCGGTCCTAGGATGCTTGATTCCGGTCCAGTGAAGACATGGCTTGGCAGTTCGGGCTGGACTGTTCCCATGAGGCACAGGGTCAAGACTGATTTGCATATGGCCATGTCTAAACTGGGGTGGTGTAGTGGGCAAAATAACGATGGATTTAACCCAGATCTCTTGACTGGGGGAGAATGTCTGCATTGTCAGCATTCCGTCCATCAATTGTTTGTTGTAACGCTTTTCGCCCTAAGTGGGATGGGTATTCCCAGACTTGGGACCCGTGCTCACTACGCCACTGGAGTCAAGCTATCCTGGCTGATGACGGCTGATAGCCAGAAACCGGTCCTAGGATGCTTGATTCCGGTCCAGTGAAGACATGGCTTGGCAGTTCGGGCTGGACTGTTCCCATGAGGCGCAGGGTCAAGACTGATTTGCATATGGCCATGTCTAAACTGGGGTGGTGTAGTGGGCAAAATAACGATGGATTTAACCCAGATCTCTTGACTGGGGGAGAATGTCTGCATTGTCAGCATTCCGTCCATCAATTGTTTGTTGTAACGCTTTTCGCCCTAAGTGGGATGGGTATTCCCAGACGTGGGACCCGTGCTCACTACGCCACTGGAGTCAAGCTATCCTGGCTCATGACGGCTGATAGCCAGAAACCGGTCCTAGGATGCTTGATTCCGGTCCAGTGAAGACATGGCTTGGCAGTTCAGGCTGGACTGTTCCCATGAGGCACAGGGTCAAGACTGATTTGCATATGGCCATGTCTAAACTGGGGTGGTGTAGTGGGCAAAAGAACGATGGATTTAACCCAGATCTCTTGACTGGGGGAGAATGTCTGCATTGTCAGCATTCCGTCCATCAATTGTTTGTTGTAACGCTTTTCGCCCTAAGTGGGAAATGTATTCCCAGACGTGGGACCCGTGCTCACTACGCCACTGGAGTCAAGCTATCCTGGCTGATGACGGCTGATAGCCAGAAACCGGTCCTAGGATGATTGATTCCGGTGCAGTGAAGACATGGCTTGGCAGTTCGGGCTGGACTGTTCCCATGAGGCATAGGGTCAACACTGATTTGCATATGGCCATGTCTAAACTGGGGTGGTGTAGTGGGCAAAAGAACGATGGATTTAACCCAGATCTCTTGACTGGGGGAGAATGTCTGCATTGTCAGCATTCCGTCCGTCAATTGTTTGTTGTAACGCTTTTCGCCCTAAGTGGGATGGGTATTCCCAGACGTGGGACCCGTGCTCACTACGCCACTGGAGTCAAGCTATCCTGGCTGATGACAGCTGATAGCCAGAAACCGGTCCTAGGATGCTTGATTCCGGTCCAGTGAAGACATGGCTTGGCAGTTCGGGCTGGACTGTTCCCATGAGGCACAGGGTCAAGACTGATTTGCATATGGCCATGTCTAAACTGGGGTGGTGTAGTGGGCAAAAGAACGATGGATTTAACCCAGATCTCTTGACTGGGGGAGAATGTCTGCATTGTCAGCATTCCGTCCATCAATTGTTTGTTGTAACGCTTTTCGCCCTAAGTGGGATGGGTATTCCCAGATGTGGGACCCGTGCTCACTACGCCACTGGAGTCAAGCTATCCTGGCTGATGACGGCTGATAGCCAGAAACCGGTCCTAGGATGCTTGATTCCGGTCCAATGAAGACATGGCTTGGCAGTTCGGGCTGGACTGTTCCCATGAGGCACAGGGTCAAGACTGATTTGCATATGGCCATGTCTAAACTGGGGTGGTGTAGTGGGCAAAAGAACGATGGATTTAACCCAGATCTCTTGACTGGGGGAGAATGTCTGCATTGTCAGCATTCCGTCCATCAATTGTTTGTTGTAACGCTTTTCTCCCTAAGTGGGATGGGTAGTCCCAGACGTGGGACCCGTGCTCACTACGCCACTGGAGTCAAGCTATCCTGGCTGATGACGGCTGATAGCCAGAAACCGGTCCTAGGATGCTTGATTCCGGTCCAGTGAAGACATGGCTTGGCAGTTCGGGCTGGACTGTTCCCATGAGGCACAGGGTCAAGACTGATTTGCATATGGCCATGTCTAAACTGGGGTGGTGTAGTGGGCAAAAGAACGATGGATTTAACCCAGATCTCTTGACTGGGGGAGAATGTCTGCATTGTCAGCATTCCCTCCATCAATTGTTTGTTGTAATGCTTTTCGCCCTAAGTGGGATGGGTATTCCCAGACGTGGGACCCGTGCTCACTACGCCACTGGAGTCAAGCTATCCTGGCTGATGACGGCTGATAGCCAAAAACCGGTCCTAGGATGCTTGATTCCGGTCCAGTGAAGACATGGCTTGGCAGTTCGGGCTGGACTGTTCCCATGAGGCACAGGGTCAAGACTGATTTGCATATGGCCATGTCTAAACTGGGGTGGTGTATTGGGCAAAAGAACGATGGATTTAACCCAGATCTCTTGACTGGGGGAGAATGTCTGCATTGTCAGCATTCCGTCCATCAATTGTTTGTTGTAACGCTTTTCGCCCTAAGTGGGATGGGTATTCCCAGACGTGGGACCCGTGCTCACTACGCCACTGGAGTCAAGCTATCCTGGCTGATGACGGCTGATAGCCAGAAACCGGTCCTAGGATGCTTGATTCCGGTCCAGTGAAGACATGGCTTGGCAGTTCGGGCTGGACTGTTCCCATGAGGCACAGGGTCAAGACTGATTTGCATATGGCCATGTCTAATCTGGGGTGGTGTAGTGGGCAAAAGAACGATGGATTTAACCCAGATCTCTTGACTGGGGGAGAATGTCTGCATTGTCAGCATTCCGTCCATCAATTGTTTGTTGTAACGCTTTTCGCCCTAAGTGGGATGGGTATTCCCAGACGTGGGACCCGTGCTCACTACGCCACTGGAGTCAAGCTATCCTGGCTGATGACGGCTGATAGCCAGAAACCGGTCCTAGGATGCTTCATTCCGGTCCAGTGAAGACATGGCTTGGCAGTTCGGGCTGGACTGTTCCCATGAGGCACAGGGTCAAGACTGATTTGCATATGGCCATGTCTAAACTGGGGTGGTGTAGTGGGCAAAAGAACGATGGATTTAACCCAGATCTCTTGACTGGGGGAGAATGTCTGCATTGTCAGCATTCCGTCCGTCAATTGTTTGTTGTAACGCTTTTCGCCCTAAGTGGGATGGGTATTCCCAGACGTGGGACCCGTGCTCACTACGCCACTGGAGTCAAGCTATCCTGGCTGATGACGGCTGATAGCCAGAAACCGGTCCTAGGATGCTTGATTCCGGTCCAGTGAAGACATGGCTTGGCAGTTCGGGCTGGACTGTTCCCATGAGGCACAGGGTCAAGACTGATTTGCATATGGCCATGTCTAAACTGGGGTGGTGTAGTGGGCAAAAGAACGATGGATTTAACCCAGATCTCTTGACTGGGGGAGAATGTCTGCATTGTCAGCATTCCGTCCATCAATTGTTTGTTGTAACGCTTTTCGCCCTAAGTGGGATGGGTATTCCCAGACGTGGGACCCGTGCTCACTACGCCACTGGAGTCAAGCTATCCTGGCTGATGACGGCTGATAGCCAGAAACCGGTCCTAGGATGCTTGATTCCGGTCCAGTGAAGACATGGCTTGGCAGTTCGGGCTGGACGGTTCCCATGAGGCACAGGGTCAAGACTGATTTGCATAAGGCCATGTCTAAACTGGGGTGGTGTAGTGGGCAAAAGAACGATGGATTTAACCCAGATCTCTTGACTGGGGGAGAATGTCTGCATTGTCAGCATTCCGTCCATCAATTGTTTGTTGTAACGCTTTTCGCCCTAAGTGGGATGGGTATTCCCAGACGTGGGACCCGTGCTCACTACGCCACTGGAGTCAAGCTATCCTGGCTGATGACGGCTGATAGCCAGAAACCGGTCCTAGGATGCTTGATTCCGGTTCAATGAAGACATGGCTTGGCAGTTCGGGCTGGACTGTTCCCATGAGGCACAGGGTCAAGACTGATTTGCATATGGCCATGTCTAAACTGGGGTGGTGTAGTGGGCAAAAGAACGATGGATTTAACCCAGATCTCTTGACTGGGGGAGAATGTCTGCATTGTCAGCATTCCGTCCATCAATTGTTTGTTGTAACGCTTTTCGCCCTAAGTGGGATGGGTAGTCCCAGACGTGGGACCCGTGCTCACTACGCCACTGGAGTCAAGCTATCCTGGCTGATGACGGCTGATAGCCAGAAACCGGTCCTAGGATGCTTGATTCCGGTCCAGTGAAGACATGGCTTGGCAGTTCGGGCTGGACTGTTCCCATGAGGCACGGGGTCAAGACTGATTTGCATATGGCCATGTCTAAACTGGGGTGGTGTAGTGGGCAAAAGAACGATGGATTTAACCCAGATCTCTTGACTGGGGGAGAATGTCTGCATTGTCAGCATTCCCTCCATCAATTGTTTGTTGTAACGCTTTTCGCCCTAAGTGGGATGGGTATTCCCAGACGTGGGACCCGTGCTCACTACGCCACTGGAGTCAAGCTATCCTGGCTGATGACGGCTGATAGCCAAAAACCGGTCCTAGGATGCTTGATTCCGGTCCAGTGAAGACATGGCTTGGCAGTTCGGGCTGGACTGTTCCCATGAGGCACAGGGTCAAGACTGATTTGCATATGGCCATGTCTAAACTGGGGTGGTGTATTGGGCAAAAGAACGATAGATTTAACCCATATCTCTTGACTGGGGGAGAATGTCTGCATTGTCAGCATTCCGTCCATCAATTGTTTGTTGTAACGCTTTTCGCCCTAAGTGGGATGGGTATTCCCAGACGTGGGACCCGTGCTCACTACGCCACTGGAGTCAAGCTATCCTGGCTGATGACGGCTGATAGCCAGAAACCGGTCCTAGGATGCTTGATTCCGGTCCAGTGAAGACATGGCTTGGCAGTTCGGGCTGGACTGTTCCCATGAGGCACAGGGTCAAGACTGATTTGCATATGGCCATGTCTAAACTGGGGTGGTGTAGTGGGCAAAAGAACGATGGATTTAACCCAGATCTCTTGACTGGGGGAGAATGTCTGCATTGTCAGCATTCCGTCCGTCAATTGTTTGTTGTAACGCTTTTCGCCCTAAGTGGGATGGGTATTCCCAGACGTGGGACCCGTGCTCACTACGCCACTGGAGTCAAGCTATCCTGGCTGATGACGGCTGATAGCCAGAAACCAGTCCTAGGATGCTTGATTCCGGTCCAGTGAAGACATGGCTTGGCAGTTCGGGCTGGACTGTTCCCATGAGGCACAGGGTCAAGACTGATTTGCATATGGCCATGTCTAAACTGGGGTGGTGTAGTGGGCAAAAGAACGATGGATTTAACCCAGATCTCTTGACTGGGGAGAACGTCTGCATTGTCAGCATTCCATTCATCAATTGTTAGTTGTAACGCTTTTCGCCCTAAGTGGGATGGGTATTCCCAGACGTGGGACCCGTGCTCACTACGCCACTGGAGTCAAGCTATCCTGGCTGATGACGGCTGATAGCCAGAAACCGGTCCTAGGATGCTTGATTCCGGTCCAGTGAAGACATGGCTTGGCAGTTCGGCCTGGACTGTTCCCATGAGGCACAGGGTCAAGACTGATTTGCATAAGGCCATGTCTAAACTGGGGTGGTGTAGTGGGCAAAAGAACGATGGATTTAACCCAGATCTCTTGACTGGGGGAGAATGTCTGCATTGTCAGCATTCCGTCCATCAATTGTTTGTTGTAACGCTTTTCGCCCTAAGTGGGATGGGTATTCCCAGATGTGGGACCCGTGCTCACTACGCCACTGGAGTCAAGCTATCCTGGCTGATGACGGCTGATAGCCAGAAACCGGTCCTAGGATGCTTGATTCCGGTCCAGTGAAGACATGGCTTGGCAGTTCGGGCTGGACTGTTCCCATGAGGCACAGGGTCAAGACTGATTTGCATATGGCCATGTCTAAACTGGGGTGGTGTAGTGGGCAAAAGAACGATGGATTTAACCCAGATCTCTTGACTGGGGGAGAATGTCTGCATTGTCAGCATTCCGTCCATCAATTGTTTGTTGTAACGCTTTTCGCCCTAAGTGGGATGGGTATTCCCAGACGTGGTGCCCGTGCTCACTACGCCACTGGAGTCAAGCTATCCTGGCTGATGACGGCTGATAGCCAGAAACCGGTCCTAGGATGCTTGATTCCGGTCCAGTGAAGACATGGCTTGGCAGTTCGGGCTGGACTGTTCCCATGAGGAACAGGGTCAAGACTGATTTGCATATGGCCATGTCTAAACTGGGGTGGTGTAGTGGGCAAAAGAACGATGGATTTAACCCAGATCTCTTGACTGGGGGAGAATGTCTGCATTGTCAGCATTCCGTCCATCAATTGTTTGTTGTAACGCTTTTCGCCCTAAGTGGGATGGGTATTCCCAGACGTGGGACCCGTGCTCACTACGCCACTGGAGTCAAGCTATCCTGGCTGATGACGGCTGATAGCCAGAAACTGGTCCTAGGATGCTTGATTCCGGTCCAGTGAAGACATGGCTTGGCAGTTCGGGCTGGACTGTTCCCATGAGGCACAGGGTCAAGACTGATTTGCATATGGCCATGTCTAAACTGGGGTGGTGTAGTGGGCAAAATAACGATGGATTTAACCCAGATCTCTTGACTGGGGGAGAATGTCTGCATTGTCAGCATTCCGTCCATCAATTGTTTGTTGTAACGCTTTTCGCCCTAAGTGGGATGGGTATTCCCAGACGTGGGACCCGTGCTCACTACGCCACTGGAGTCAAGCTATCCTGGCTCATGACGGCTGATAGCCAGAAACCGGTCCTAGGATGCTTGATTCCGGTCCAGTGAAGACATGGCTTGGCAGTTCGGGCTGGACTGTTTCCATGAGGCACAGGGTCAAGACTGATTTGCATATGGCCATGTCTAAACTGGGGTGGTGTAGTGGGCAAAAGAACGATGGATTTAACCCAGATCTCTTGACTGGGGGAGAATGTCTGCATTGTCAGCATTCCGTCCATCAATTGTTTGTTGTAACGCTTTTCGCCCTAAGTGGGATGGGTATTCCCAGACGTGGGACCCGTGCTCACTACGCCACTGGAGTCAAGCTATCCTGGCTCATGACGGCTGATAGCCAGAAACCGGTCCTAGGATGCTTGATTCCGGTCCAGTGAAGACATGGCTTGGCAGTTCGGGCTGGACTGTTCCCATGAGGCACAGGGTCAAGACTGATTTGCATATGGCCATGTCTAAACTGGGGTGGTGTAGTGGGCAAAAGAACGATGGATTTAACCCAGATCTCTTGACTGGGGGAGAATGTCTGCATTGTCAGCATTCCGTCCGTCAATTGTTTGTTGTAACGCTTTTCGCCCTAAGTGGGATGGGTATTCCCAGACGTGGGACCCGTGCTCACTACGCCACTGGAGTCAAGCTATCCTGGCTGATGACGGCTGATAGCCAGAAACCAGTCCTAGGATGCTTGATTCCGGTCCAGTGAAGACATGGCTTGGCAGTTCGGGCTGGACTGTTCCCATGAGGCACAGGGTCAAGACTGATTTGCATATGGCCATGTCTAAACTGGGGTGGTGTAGTGGGCAAAAGAACGATGGATTTAACCCAGATCTCTTGACTGGGGGAGAATGTCTCCATTGTCAGCATTCCATTCATCAATTGTTAGTTGTAACGCTTTTCGCCCTAAGTGGGATGGGTATTCCCAGACGTGGGACCCGTGCTCACTACGCCACTGGAGTCAAGCTATCCTGGCTGATGACGGCTGATAGCCAGAAACCGGTCCTAGGATGCTTGATTCCGGTCCAGTGAAGACATGGCTTGGCAGTTCGGCCTGGACTGTTCCCATGAGGCACAGGGTCAAGACTGATTTGCATAAGGCCATGTCTAAACTGGGGTGGTGTAGTGGGCAAAAGAACGATGGATTTAACCCAGATCTCTTGACTGGGGGAGAATGTCTGCATTGTCAGCATTCCGTCCATCAATTGTTTGTTGTAACGCTTTTCGCCCTAAGTGGGATGGGTATTCCCAGATGTGGGACCCGTGCTCACTACGCCACTGGAGTCAAGCTATCCTGGCTGATGACGGCTGATAGCCAGAAACCGGTCCTAGGATGCTTGATTCCGGTCCAGTGAAGACATGGCTTGGCAGTTCGGGCTGGACTGTTCCCATGAGGCACAGGGTCAAGACTGATTTGCATATGGCCATGTCTAAACTGGGGTGGTGTAGTGGGCAAAATAACGATGGATTTAACCCAGATCTCTTGACTGGGGGAGAATGTCTGCATTGTCAGCATTCCGTCCATCAATTGTTTGTTGTAACGCTTTTCGCCCTAAGTGGGATGGGTATTCCCAGACGTGGGACCCGTGCTCACTACGCCACTGGAGTCAAGCTATCCTGGCTGATGACGGCTGATAGCCAGAAACCGGTCCTAGGATGCTTGATTCCGGTCCAGTGAAGACATGGCTTGGCAGTTCGGGCTGGACTGTTCCCATGAGGCACAGGGTCAAGACTGATTTGCATATGGCCATGTCTAAACTGGGGTGGTGTATTGGGCAAAAGAACGATGGATTTAACCCAGATCTCTTGACTGGGGGAGAACGTCTGCATTGTCAGCATTCCGTCCATCAATTGTTTGTTGTAACGCTTTTCGCCCTAAGTGGGATGGGTATTCCCAGACGTGGGACCCGTGCTCACTACGCCACTGGAGTCAAGCTATCCTGGCTGATGACGGCTGATAGCCAGAAACCGGTCCTAGGATGCTTGATTCCGGTCCAGTGAAGACATGGCTTGGCAGTTCGGGCTGGACTGTTCCCATGAGGCACAGGGTCAAGACTGATTTGCATAAGGCCATGTCTAAACTGGGGTGGTGTAGTGGGCAAAAGAACGATGGATTTAACCCAGATCTCTTGACTGGGGGAGAATGTCTGCATTGTCAGCATTCCGTCCATCAATTGTTTGTTGTAACGCTTTTCGCCCTAAGTGGGATGGGTATTCCCAGACGTGGGACCCGTGCTCACTACGCCACTGGAGTCAAGCTATCCTGGCTGATGACGGCTGATAGCCAGAAACCGGTCCTAGGATGCTTGATTCCGGTCCAGTGAAGACATGGCTTGGCAGTTCGGGCTGGACTGTTCCCATGAGGCACAGGGTCAAGACTGATTTGCATATGGCCATGTCTAAACTGGGGTGGTGTAGTGGGCAAAATAACGATGGATTTAACCCAGATCTCTTGACTGGGGGAGAATGTCTGCATTGTCAGCATTCCGTCCATCAATTGTTTGTTGTAACGCTTTTCGCCCTAAGTGGGATGGGTATTCCCAGACGTGGGACCCGTGCTCACTACGCCACTGGAGTCAAGCTATCCTGGCTGATGACGGCTGATAGCCAGAAACCGGTCCTAGGATGCTTGATTCCGGTCCAGTGAAGACATGGCTTGGCAGTTCGGGCTGGACTGTTCCCATGAGGCACAGGGTCAAGACTGCTTTGCATATGGCCATGTCTAAACTGGGGTGGTGTAGTGGGCAAAAGAACGATGGATTTAACCCAGATCTCTTGACTGGGGGAGAATGTCTGCATTGTCAGCATTCCGTCCATCAATTGTTTGTTGTAACGCTTTTCGCCCTAAGTGGGATGGGTATTCCCAGACGTGGGACCCGTGCTCACTACGCCACTGGAGTCAAGCTATCCTGGCTGATGACGGCTGATAGCCAGAAACCGGTCCTAGGATGCTTGATTCCGGTCCAGTGAAGACATGGCTTGGCAGTTCGGGCTGGACTGTTCCCATGAGGAACAGGGTCAAGACTGATTTGCATATGGCCATGTCTAAACTGGGGTGGTGTAGTGGGCAAAAGAACGATGGATTTAAGCCAGATCTCTTGACTGGGGGAGAATGTCTGCATTGTCAGCATTCCGTCCATCAATTGTTTGTTGTAACGCTTTTCGCCCTAAGTGGGAAATGTATTCCCAGACGTGGGACCCGTGCTCACTACGCCACTGGAGTCAAGCTATCCTGGCTGATGACGGCTGATAGCCAGAAACCGGTCCTAGGATGATTGATTCCGGTGCAGTGAAGACATGGCTTGGCAGTTCGGGCTGGACTGTTCCCATGAGGCATAGGGTCAACACTGATTTGCATATGGCCATGTCTAAACTGGGGTGGTGTAGTGGGCAAAAGAACGATGGATTTAACCTAGATCTCTTGACTGGGGGAGAATGTCTGCATTGTCAGCATTCCGTCCATCAATTGTTTGTTGTAACGCTTTTCGCCCTAAGTGGGATGGGTATTCCCAGACGTGGGACCCGTGCTCACTACGCCACTGGAGTCAAGCTATCCTGGCTGATGACGGCTGATAGCCAGAAACCGGTCCTAGGATGCTTGATTCCGGTCCAGTGAAGACATGGCTTGGCAGTTCGGGCTGGACTGTTCCCATGAGGCACAGGGTCAAGACTGATTTGCATATGGCCATGTCTAAACTGGGGTGGTGTAGTGGGCAAAAGAACGATGGATTTAACCCAGATCTCTTGACTGGGGGAGAATGTCTGCATTGTCAGCATTCCGTCCATCAATTGTTTGTTGTAACGCTTTTCGCCCTAAGTGGGATGGGTATTCCCAGACGTGGGACCCGTGCTCACTACGCCACTGGAGTCAAGCTATCCTGGCTGATGACAGCTGATAGCCAGAAACCGGTCCTAGGATGCTTGATTCCGGTCCAGTGAAGACATGGCTTGGCAGTTCGGGCTGGACTGTTCCCATGAGGCACAGGGTCAAGACTGATTTGCATATGGCCATGTCTAAACTGGGGTGGTGTAGTGGGCAAAAGAACGATGGATTTAACCCAGATCTCTTGACTGGGGGAGAATGTCTGCATTGTCAGCATTCCGTCCATCAATTGTTTGTTGTAACGCTTTTCGCCCTAAGTGGGATGGGTATTCCCAGATGTGGGACCCGTGCTCACTACGCCACTGGAGTCAAGCTATCCTGGCTGATGACGGCTGATAGCCAGAAACCCGTCCTAGGATGCTTGATTCCGGTCCAATGAAGACATGGCTTGGCAGTTCGGGCTGGACTGTTCCCATGAGGCACAGGGTCAAGACTGATTTGCATATGGCCATGTCTAAACTGGGGTGGTGTAGTGGGCAAAAGAACGATGGATTTAACCCAGATCTCTTGACTGGGGGAGAATGTCTGCATTGTCAGCATTCCGTCCATCAATTGTTTGTTGTAACGCTTTTCGCCCTAAGTGGGATGGGTATTCCCAGACGTGGGACCCGTGCTCACTACGCCACTGGAGGCAAGCTATCCTGGCTGATGACGGCTGATAGCCAGAAACCGGTCCTAGGATGCTTGATTCCGGTCCAGTGAAGACATGGCTTGGCAGTTCGGGCTGGACTGTTCCCATGAGGCACAGGGTCAAGACTGATTTGCATATGGCCATGTCTAAACTGGGGTGGTGTAGTGGGCAAAATAACGATGGATTTAACCCAGATCTCTTGACTGGGGGAGAATGTCTGCATTGTCAGCATTCCGTCCATCAATTGTTTGTTGTAACGCTTTTCGCCCTAAGTGGGATGGGTATTCCCAGACTTGGGACCCGTGCTCACTACGCCACTGGAGTCAAGCTATCCTGGCTGATGACGGCTGATAGCCAGAAACCGGTCCTAGGATGCTTGATTCCGGTCCAGTGAAGACATGGCTTGGCAGTTCGGGCTGGACTGTTCCCATGAGGCGCAGGGTCAAGACTGATTTGCATATGGCCATGTCTAAACTGGGGTGGTGTAGTGGGCAAAATAACGATGGATTTAACCCAGATCTCTTGACTGGGGGAGAATGTCTGCATTGTCAGCATTCCGTCCATCAATTGTTTGTTGTAACGCTTTTCGCCCTAAGTGGGATGGGTATTCCCAGACGTGGGACCCGTGCTCACTACGCCACTGGAGTCAAGCTATCCTGGCTCATGACGGCTGATAGCCAGAAACCGGTCCTAGGATGCTTGATTCCGGTCCAGTGAAGACATGGCTTGGCAGTTCAGGCTGGACTGTTCCCATGAGGCACAGGGTCAAGACTGATTTGCATATGGCCATGTCTAAACTGGGGTGGTGTAGTGGGCAAAAGAACGATGGATTTAACCCAGATCTCTTGACTGGGGGAGAATGTCTGCATTGTCAGCATTCCGTCCATCAATTGTTTGTTGTAACGCTTTTCGCCCTAAGTGGGAAATGTATTCCCAGACGTGGGACCCGTGCTCACTACGCCACTGGAGTCAAGCTATCCTGGCTGATGACGGCTGATAGCCAGAAACCGGTCCTAGGATGATTGATTCCGGTGCAGTGAAGACATGGCTTGGCAGTTCGGGCTGGACTGTTCCCATGAGGCATAGGGTCAACACTGATTTGCATATGGCCATGTCTAAACTGGGGTGGTGTAGTGGGCAAAAGAACGATGGATTTAACCCAGATCTCTTGACTGGGGGAGAATGTCTGCATTGTCAGCATTCCGTCCGTCAATTGTTTGTTGTAACGCTTTTCGCCCTAAGTGGGATGGGTATTCCCAGACGTGGGACCCGTGCTCACTACGCCACTGGAGTCAAGCTATCCTGGCTGATGACAGCTGATAGCCAGAAACCGGTCCTAGGATGCTTGATTCCGGTCCAGTGAAGACATGGCTTGGCAGTTCGGGCTGGACTGTTCCCATGAGGCACAGGGTCAAGACTGATTTGCATATGGCCATGTCTAAACTGGGGTGGTGTAGTGGGCAAAAGAACGATGGATTTAACCCAGATCTCTTGACTGGGGGAGAATGTCTGCATTGTCAGCATTCCGTCCATCAATTGTTTGTTGTAACGCTTTTCGCCCTAAGTGGGATGGGTATTCCCAGATGTGGGACCCGTGCTCACTACGCCACTGGAGTCAAGCTATCCTGGCTGATGACGGCTGATAGCCAGAAACCGGTCCTAGGATGCTTGATTCCGGTCCAATGAAGACATGGCTTGGCAGTTCGGGCTGGACTGTTCCCATGAGGCACAGGGTCAAGACTGATTTGCATATGGCCATGTCTAAACTGGGGTGGTGTAGTGGGCAAAAGAACGATGGATTTAACCCAGATCTCTTGACTGGGGGAGAATGTCTGCATTGTCAGCATTCCGTCCATCAATTGTTTGTTGTAACGCTTTTCTCCCTAAGTGGGATGGGTAGTCCCAGACGTGGGACCCGTGCTCACTACGCCACTGGAGTCAAGCTATCCTGGCTGATGACGGCTGATAGCCAGAAACCGGTCCTAGGATGCTTGATTCCGGTCCAGTGAAGACATGGCTTGGCAGTTCGGGCTGGACTGTTCCCATGAGGCACAGGGTCAAGACTGATTTGCATATGGCCATGTCTAAACTGGGGTGGTGTAGTGGGCAAAAGAACGATGGATTTAACCCAGATCTCTTGACTGGGGGAGAATGTCTGCATTGTCAGCATTCCCTCCATCAATTGTTTGTTGTAATGCTTTTCGCCCTAAGTGGGATGGGTATTCCCAGACGTGGGACCCGTGCTCACTATGCCACTGGAGTCAAGCTATCCTGGCTGATGACGGCTGATAGCCAAAAACCGGTCCTAGGATGCTTGATTCCGGTCCAGTGAAGACATGGCTTGGCAGTTCGGGCTGGACTGTTCCCATGAGGCACAGGGTCAAGACTGATTTGCATATGGCCATGTCTAAACTGGGGTGGTGTATTGGGCAAAAGAACGATGGATTTAACCCAGATCTCTTGACTGGGGGAGAATGTCTGCATTGTCAGCATTCCGTCCATCAATTGTTTGTTGTAACGCTTTTCGCCCTAAGTGGGATGGGTATTCCCAGACGTGGGACCCGTGCTCACTACGCCACTGGAGTCAAGCTATCCTGGCTGATGACGGCTGATAGCCAGAAACCGGTCCTAGGATGCTTGATTCCGGTCCAGTGAAGACATGGCTTGGCAGTTCGGGCTGGACTGTTCCCATGAGGCACAGGGTCAAGACTGATTTGCATATGGCCATGTCTAATCTGGGGTGGTGTAGTGGGCAAAAGAACGATGGATTTAACCCAGATCTCTTGACTGGGGGAGAATGTCTGCATTGTCAGCATTCCGTCCATCAATTGTTTGTTGTAACGCTTTTCGCCCTAAGTGGGATGGGTATTCCCAGACGTGGGACCCGTGCTCACTACGCCACTGGAGTCAAGCTATCCTGGCTGATGACGGCTGATAGCCAGAAACCGGTCCTAGGATGCTTCATTCCGGTCCAGTGAAGACATGGCTTGGCAGTTCGGGCTGGACTGTTCCCATGAGGCACAGGGTCAAGACTGATTTGCATATGGCCATGTCTAAACTGGGGTGGTGTAGTGGGCAAAAGAACGATGGATTTAACCCAGATCTCTTGACTGGGGGAGAATGTCTGCATTGTCAGCATTCCGTCCGTCAATTGTTTGTTGTAACGCTTTTCGCCCTAAGTGGGATGGGTATTCCCAGACGTGGGACCCGTGCTCACTACGCCACTGGAGTCAAGCTATCCTGGCTGATGACGGCTGATAGCCAGAAACCGGTCCTAGGATGCTTGATTCCGGTCCAGTGAAGACATGGCTTGGCAGTTCGGGCTGGACTGTTCCCATGAGGCACAGGGTCAAGACTGATTTGCATATGGCCATGTCTAAACTGGGGTGGTGTAGTGGGCAAAAGAACGATGGATTTAACCCAGATCTCTTGACTGGGGGAGAATGTCTGCATTGTCAGCATTCCGTCCATCAATTGTTTGTTGTAACGCTTTTCGCCCTAAGTGGGATGGGTATTCCCAGACGTGGGACCCGTGCTCACTACGCCACTGGAGTCAAGCTATCCTGGCTGATGACGGCTGATAGCCAGAAACCGGTCCTAGGATGCTTGATTCCGGTCCAGTGAAGACATGGCTTGGCAGTTCGGGCTGGACGGTTCCCATGAGGCACAGGGTCAAGACTGATTTGCATAAGGCCATGTCTAAACTGGGGTGGTGTAGTGGGCAAAAGAACGATGGATTTAACCCAGATCTCTTGACTGGGGGAGAATGTCTGCATTGTCAGCATTCCGTCCATCAATTGTTTGTTGTAACGCTTTTCGCCCTAAGTGGGATGGGTATTCCCAGACGTGGGACCCGTGCTCACTACGCCACTGGAGTCAAGCTATCCTGGCTGATGACGGCTGATAGCCAGAAACCGGTCCTAGGATGCTTGATTCCGGTTCAATGAAGACATGGCTTGGCAGTTCGGGCTGGACTGTTCCCATGAGGCACAGGGTCAAGACTGATTTGCATATGGCCATGTCTAAACTGGGGTGGTGTAGTGGGCAAAAGAACGATGGATTTAACCCAGATCTCTTGACTGGGGGAGAATGTCTGCATTGTCAGCATTCCGTCCATCAATTGTTTGTTGTAACGCTTTTCGCCCTAAGTGGGATGGGTAGTCCCAGACGTGGGACCCGTGCTCACTACGCCACTGGAGTCAAGCTATCCTGGCTGATGACGGCTGATAGCCAGAAACCGGTCCTAGGATGCTTGATTCCGGTCCAGTGAAGACATGGCTTGGCAGTTCGGGCTGGACTGTTCCCATGAGGCACGGGGTCAAGACTGATTTGCATATGGCCATGTCTAAACTGGGGTGGTGTAGTGGGCAAAAGAACGATGGATTTAACCCAGATCTCTTGACTGGGGGAGAATGTCTGCATTGTCAGCATTCCCTCCATCAATTGTTTGTTGTAACGCTTTTCGCCCTAAGTGGGATGGGTATTCCCAGACGTGGGACCCGTGCTCACTACGCCACTGGAGTCAAGCTATCCTGGCTGATGACGGCTGATAGCCAAAAACCGGTCCTAGGATGCTTGATTCCGGTCCAGTGAAGACATGGCTTGGCAGTTCGGGCTGGACTGTTCCCATGAGGCACAGGGTCAAGACTGATTTGCATATGGCCATGTCTAAACTGGGGTGGTGTATTGGGCAAAAGAACGATAGATTTAACCCATATCTCTTGACTGGGGGAGAATGTCTGCATTGTCAGCATTCCGTCCATCAATTGTTTGTTGTAACGCTTTTCGCCCTAAGTGGGATGGGTATTCCCAGACGTGGGACCCGTGCTCACTACGCCACTGGAGTCAAGCTATCCTGGCTGATGACGGCTGATAGCCAGAAACCGGTCCTAGGATGCTTGATTCCGGTCCAGTGAAGACATGGCTTGGCAGTTCGGGCTGGACTGTTCCCATGAGGCACAGGGTCAAGACTGATTTGCATATGGCCATGTCTAAACTGGGGTGGTGTAGTGGGCAAAAGAACGATGGATTTAACCCAGATCTCTTGACTGGGGGAGAATGTCTGCATTGTCAGCATTCCGTCCGTCAATTGTTTGTTGTAACGCTTTTCGCCCTAAGTGGGATGGGTATTCCCAGACGTGGGACCCGTGCTCACTACGCCACTGGAGTCAAGCTATCCTGGCTGATGACGGCTGATAGCCAGAAACCAGTCCTAGGATGCTTGATTCCGGTCCAGTGAAGACATGGCTTGGCAGTTCGGGCTGGACTGTTCCCATGAGGCACAGGGTCAAGACTGATTTGCATATGGCCATGTCTAAACTGGGGTGGTGTAGTGGGCAAAAGAACAATGGATTTAACCCAGATCTCTTGACTGGGGAGAACGTCTGCATTGTCAGCATTCCATTCATCAATTGTTAGTTGTAACGCTTTTCGCCCTAAGTGGGATGGGTATTCCCAGACGTGGGACCCGTGCTCACTACGCCACTGGAGTCAAGCTATCCTGGCTGATGACGGCTGATAGCCAGAAACCGGTCCTAGGATGCTTGATTCCGGTCCAGTGAAGACATGGCTTGGCAGTTCGGCCTGGACTGTTCCCATGAGGCACAGGGTCAAGACTGATTTGCATAAGGCCATGTCTAAACTGGGGTGGTGTAGTGGGCAAAAGAACGATGGATTTAACCCAGATCTCTTGACTGGGGGAGAATGTCTGCATTGTCAGCATTCCGTCCATCAATTGTTTGTTGTAACGCTTTTCGCCCTAAGTGGGATGGGTATTCCCAGATGTGGGACCCGTGCTCACTACGCCACTGGAGTCAAGCTATCCTGGCTGATGACGGCTGATAGCCAGAAACCGGTCCTAGGATGCTTGATTCCGGTCCAGTGAAGACATGGCTTGGCAGTTCGGGCTGGACTGTTCCCATGAGGCACAGGGTCAAGACTGATTTGCATATGGCCATGTCTAAACTGGGGTGGTGTAGTGGGCAAAAGAACGATGGATTTAACCCAGATCTCTTGACTGGGGGAGAATGTCTGCATTGTCAGCATTCCGTCCATCAATTGTTTGTTGTAACGCTTTTCGCCCTAAGTGGGATGGGTATTCCCAGACGTGGTGCCCGTGCTCACTACGCCACTGGAGTCAAGCTATCCTGGCTGATGACGGCTGATAGCCAGAAACCGGTCCTAGGATGCTTGATTCCGGTCCAGTGAAGACATGGCTTGGCAGTTCGGGCTGGACTGTTCCCATGAGGAACAGGGTCAAGACTGATTTGCATATGGCCATGTCTAAACTGGGGTGGTGTAGTGGGCAAAAGAACGATGGATTTAACCCAGATCTCTTGACTGGGGGAGAATGTCTGCATTGTCAGCATTCCGTCCATCAATTGTTTGTTGTAACGCTTTTCGCCCTAAGTGGGATGGGTATTCCCAGACGTGGGACCCGTGCTCACTACGCCACTGGAGTCAAGCTATCCTGGCTGATGACGGCTGATAGCCAGAAACTGGTCCTAGGATGCTTGATTCCGGTCCAGTGAAGACATGGCTTGGCAGTTCGGGCTGGACTGTTCCCATGAGGCACAGGGTCAAGACTGATTTGCATATGGCCATGTCTAAACTGGGGTGGTGTAGTGGGCAAAATAACGATGGATTTAACCCAGATCTCTTGACTGGGGGAGAATGTCTGCATTGTCAGCATTCCGTCCATCAATTGTTTGTTGTAACGCTTTTCGCCCTAAGTGGGATGGGTATTCCCAGACGTGGGACCCGTGCTCACTACGCCACTGGAGTCAAGCTATCCTGGCTCATGACGGCTGATAGCCAGAAACCGGTCCTAGGATGCTTGATTCCGGTCCAGTGAAGACATGGCTTGGCAGTTCGGGCTGGACTGTTTCCATGAGGCACAGGGTCAAGACTGATTTGCATATGGCCATGTCTAAACTGGGGTGGTGTAGTGGGCAAAAGAACGATGGATTTAACCCAGATCTCTTGACTGGGGGAGAATGTCTGCATTGTCAGCATTCCGTCCATCAATTGTTTGTTGTAACGCTTTTCGCCCTAAGTGGGATGGGTATTCCCAGACGTGGGACCCGTGCTCACTACGCCACTGGAGTCAAGCTATCCTGGCTCATGACGGCTGATAGCCAGAAACCGGTCCTAGGATGCTTGATTCCGGTCCAGTGAAGACATGGCTTGGCAGTTCGGGCTGGACTGTTCCCATGAGGCACAGGGTCAAGACTGATTTGCATATGGCCATGTCTAAACTGGGGTGGTGTAGTGGGCAAAAGAACGATGGATTTAACCCAGATCTCTTGACTGGGGGAGAATGTCTGCATTGTCAGCATTCCGTCCGTCAATTGTTTGTTGTAACGCTTTTCGCCCTAAGTGGGATGGGTATTCCCAGACGTGGGACCCGTGCTCACTACGCCACTGGAGTCAAGCTATCCTGGCTGATGACGGCTGATAGCCAGAAACCAGTCCTAGGATGCTTGATTCCGGTCCAGTGAAGACATGGCTTGGCAGTTCGGGCTGGACTGTTCCCATGAGGCACAGGGTCAAGACTGATTTGCATATGGCCATGTCTAAACTGGGGTGGTGTAGTGGGCAAAAGAACGATGGATTTAACCCAGATCTCTTGACTGGGGGAGAATGTCTCCATTGTCAGCATTCCATTCATCAATTGTTAGTTGTAACGCTTTTCGCCCTAAGTGGGATGGGTATTCCCAGACGTGGGACCCGTGCTCACTACGCCACTGGAGTCAAGCTATCCTGGCTGATGACGGCTGATAGCCAGAAACCGGTCCTAGGATGCTTGATTCCGGTCCAGTGAAGACATGGCTTGGCAGTTCGGCCTGGACTGTTCCCATGAGGCACAGGGTCAAGACTGATTTGCATAAGGCCATGTCTAAACTGGGGTGGTGTAGTGGGCAAAAGAACGATGGATTTAACCCAGATCTCTTGACTGGGGGAGAATGTCTGCATTGTCAGCATTCCGTCCATCAATTGTTTGTTGTAACGCTTTTCGCCCTAAGTGGGATGGGTATTCCCAGATGTGGGACCCGTGCTCACTACGCCACTGGAGTCAAGCTATCCTGGCTGATGACGGCTGATAGCCAGAAACCGGTCCTAGGATGCTTGATTCCGGTCCAGTGAAGACATGGCTTGGCAGTTCGGGCTGGACTGTTCCCATGAGGCACAGGGTCAAGACTGATTTGCATATGGCCATGTCTAAACTGGGGTGGTGTAGTGGGCAAAATAACGATGGATTTAACCCAGATCTCTTGACTGGGGGAGAATGTCTGCATTGTCAGCATTCCGTCCATCAATTGTTTGTTGTAACGCTTTTCGCCCTAAGTGGGATGGGTATTCCCAGACGTGGGACCCGTGCTCACTACGCCACTGGAGTCAAGCTATCCTGGCTGATGACGGCTGATAGCCAGAAACCGGTCCTAGGATGCTTGATTCCGGTCCAGTGAAGACATGGCTTGGCAGTTCGGGCTGGACTGTTCCCATGAGGCACAGGGTCAAGACTGATTTGCATATGGCCATGTCTAAACTGGGGTGGTGTAGTGGGCAAAAGAACGATGGATTTAACCCAGATCTCTTGACTGGGGGAGAATGTCTGCATTGTCAGCATTCCGTCCATCAATTGTTTGTTGTAACGCTTTTCGCCCTAAGTGGGATGGGTATTCCCAGACGTGGGACCCGTGCTCACTACGCCACTGGAGTCAAGCTATCCTGGCTGATGACGGCTGATAGCCAGAAACCGGTCCTAGGATGCTTGATTCCGGTCCAGTGAAGACATGGCTTGGCAGTTCGGGCTGGACTGTTCCCATGAGGCACAGGGTCAAGACTGATTTGCATATGGCCATGTCTAAACTGGGGTGGTGTAGTGGGCAAAAGAACGATGGATTTAACCCAGATCTCTTGACTGGGGGAGAATGTCTGCATTGTCAGCATTCCGTCCATCAATTGTTTGTTGTAACGCTTTTCGCCCTAAGTGGGATGGGTATTCCCAGACGTGGGACCCGTGCTCACTACGCCACTGGAGTCAAGCTATCCTGGCTGATGACGGCTGATAGCCAGAAACCGGTCCTAGGATGCTTGATTCCGGTCCAGTGAAGACATGTCTTGGCAGTTCGGGCTGGACTGTTCCCATGAGGCACAGGGTCAAGACTGATTTGCATATGGCCATGTCTAAACTGGGGTGGTGTAGTGGGCAAAAGAACGATGGATTTAACCCAGATCTCTTGACTGGGGGAGAATGTCTGCATTGTCAGCATTCCGTCCATCAATTGTTTGTTGTAACGCTTTTCGCCCTAAGTGGGATGGGTATTCCCAGACGTGGGACCCGTGCTCACTACGCCACTGGAGTCAAGCTATCCTGGCTGATGACGGCTGATAGCCAGAAACCGGTCCTAGGATGCTTGATTCCGGTCCAGTGAAGACATGGCTTGGCAGTTCGGGCTGGACTGTTCCCATGAGGAACAGGGTCAAGACTGATTTGCATATGGCCATGTCTAAACTGGGGTGGTGTAGTGGGCAAAAGAACGATGGATTTAACCCAGATCTCTTGACTGGGGGAGAATGTCTGCATTGTCAGCATTCCGTCCATCAATTGTTTGTTGTAACGCTTTTCGCCCTAAGTGGGATGGGTATTCCCAGACGTGGGACCCGTGCTCACTACGCCACTGGAGTCAAGCTATCCTGGCTGATGACGGCTGATAGCCAGAAACCGGTCCTAGGATGCTTGATTCCGGTCCAGTGAAGACATGGCTTGGCAGTTCGGGCTGGACTGTTCCCATGAGGCACAGGGTCAAGACTGATTTGCATATGGCCATGTCTAAACTGGGGTGGTGTAGTGGGCAAAATAATGATGGATTTAACCCAGATCTCTTGACTGGGGGAGAATGTCTGCATTGTCAGCATTCCGTCCATCAATTGTTTGTTGTAACGCTTTTCGCCCTAAGTGGGATGGGTATTCCCAGACGTGGGACCCGTGCTCACTACGCCACTGGAGTCAAGCTATCCTGGCTCATGACGGCTGATAGCCAGAAACCGGTCCTAGGATGCTTGATTCCGGTCCAGTGAAGACATGGCTTGGCAGTTCGGGCTGGACTGTTTCCATGAGGCACAGGGTCAAGACTGATTTGCATATGGCCATGTCTAAACTGGGGTGGTGTAGTGGGCAAAAGAACGATGGATTTAACCCAGATCTCTTGACTGGGGGAGAATGTCTGCATTGTCAGCATTCCGTCCATCAATTGTTTGTTGTAACGCTTTTCGCCCTAAGTGGGATGGGTATTCCCAGACGTGGGACCCGTGCTCACTACGCCACTGGAGTCAAGCTATCCTGGCTCATGACGGCTGATAGCCAGAAACCGGTCCTAGGATGCTTGATTCCGGTCCAGTGAAGACATGGCTTGGCAGTTCGGGCTGGACTGTTCCCATGAGGCACAGGGTCAAGACTGATTTGCATATGGCCATGTCTAAACTGGGGTGGTGTAGTGGGCAAAAGAACGATGGATTTAACCCAGATCTCTTGACTGGGGGAGAATGTCTGCATTGTCAGCATTCCGTCCGTCAATTGTTTGTTGTAACGCTTTTCGCCCTAAGTGGGATGGGTATTCCCAGACGTGGGACCCGTGCTCACTACGCCACTGGAGTCAAGCTATCCTGGCTGATGACGGCTGATAGCCAGAAACCAGTCCTAGGATGCTTGATTCCGGTCCAGTGAAGACATGGCTTGGCAGTTCGGGCTGGACTGTTCCCATGAGGCACGGGGTCAAGACTGATTTGCATATGGCCATGTCTAAACTGGGGTGGTGTAGTGGGCAAAAGAACGATGGATTTAACCCAGATCTCTTGACTGGGGGAGAATGTCTGCATTGTCAGCATTCCCTCCATCAATTGTTTGTTGTAACGCTTTTCGCCCTAAGTGGGATGGGTATTCCCAGACGTGGGACCCGTGCTCACTACGCCACTGGAGTCAAGCTATCCTGGCTGATGACGGCTGATAGCCAAAAACCGGTCCTAGGATGCTTGATTCCGGTCCAGTGAAGACATGGCTTGGCAGTTCGGGCTGGACTGTTCCCATGAGGCACAGGGTCAAGACTGATTTGCATATGGCCATGTCTAAACTGGGGTGGTGTATTGGGCAAAAGAACGATAGATTTAACCCAGATCTCTTGACTGGGGGAGAATGTCTGCATTGTCAGCATTCCGTCCATCAATTGTTTGTTGTAACGCTTTTCGCCCTAAGTGGGATGGGTATTCCCAGACGTGGGACCCGTGCTCACTACGCCACTGGAGTCAAGCTATCCTGGCTGATGACGGCTGATAGCCAGAAACCGGTCCTAGGATGCTTGATTCCGGTCCAGTGAAGACATGGCTTGGCAGTTCGGGCTGGACTGTTCCCATGAGGCACAGGGTCAAGACTGATTTGCATATGGCCATGTCTAAACTGGGGTGGTGTAGTGGGCAAAAGAACGATGGATTTAACCCAGATCTCTTGACTGGGGGAGAATGTCTGCATTGTCAGCATTCCGTCCGTCAATTGTTTGTTGTAACGCTTTTCGCCCTAAGTGGGATGGGTATTCCCAGACGTGGGACCCGTGCTCACTACGCCACTGGAGTCAAGCTATCCTGGCTGATGACGGCTGATAGCCAGAAACCAGTCCTAGGATGCTTGATTCCGGTCCAGTGAAGACATGGCTTGGCAGTTCGGGCTGGACTGTTCCCATGAGGCACAGGGTCAAGACTGATTTGCATATGGCCATGTCTAAACTGGGGTGGTGTAGTGGGCAAAAGAACGATGGATTTAACCCAGATCTCTTGACTGGGGGAGAACGTCTGCATTGTCAGCATTCCATTCATCTATTGTTAGTTGTAACGCTTTTCGCCCTAAGTGGGATGGGTATTCCCAGACGTGGGACCCGTGCTCACTACGCCACTGGAGTCAAGCTATCCTGGCTGATGACGGCTGATAGCCAGAAACCGGTCCTAGGATGCTTGATTCCGGTCCAGTGAAGACATGGCTTGGCAGTTCGGCCTGGACTGTTCCCATGAGGCACAGGGTCAAGACTGATTTGCATAAGGCCATGTCTAAACTGGGGTGGTGTAGTGGGCAAAAGAATGATGGATTTAACCCAGATCTCTTGACTGGGGGAGAATGTCTGCATTGTCAGCATTCCGTCCATCAATTGTTTGTTGTAACGCTTTTCGCCCTAAGTGGGATGGGTATTCCCAGATGTGGGACCCGTGCTCACTACGCCACTGGAGTCAAGCTATCCTGGCTGATGACGGCTGATAGCCAGAAACCGGTCCTAGGATGCTTGATTCCGGTCCAGTGAAGACATGGCTTGGCAGTTCGGGCTGGACTGTTCCCATGAGGCACAGGGTCAAGACTGATTTGCATATGGCCATGTCTAAACTGGGGTGGTGTAGTGGGCAAAAGAACGATGGATTTAACCCAGATCTCTTGACTGGGGGAGAATGTCTGCATTGTCAGCATTCCGTCCATCAATTGTTTGTTGTAACGCTTTTCGCCCTAAGTGGGATGGGTATTCCCAGACGTGGGACCCGTGCTCACTACGCCACTGGAGTCAAGCTATCCTGGCTGATGACGGCTGATAGCCAGAAACCGGTCCTAGGATGCTTGATTCCGGTCCAGTGAAGACATGGCTTGGCAGTTCGGGCTGGACTGTTCCCATGAGGAACAGGGTCAAGACTGATTTGCATATGGCCATGTCTAAACTGGGGTGGTGTAGTGGGCAAAAGAACGATGGATTTAACCCAGATCTCTTGACTGGGGGAGAATGTCTGCATTGTCAGCATTCCGTCCATCAATTGTTTGTTGTAACGCTTTTCGCCCTAAGTGGGATGGGTATTCCCAGACGTGGGACCCGTGCTCACTACGCCACTGGAGTCAAGCTATCCTGGCTGATGACGGCTGATAGCCAGAAACCGGTCCTAGGATGCTTGATTCCGGTCCAGTGAAGACATGGCTTGGCAGTTCGGGCTGGACTGTTCCCATGAGGCACAGGGTCAAGACTGATTTGCATATGGCCATGTCTAAACTGGGGTGGTGTAGTGGGCAAAATAACGATGGATTTAACCCAGATCTCTTGACTGGGGGAGAATGTCTGCATTGTCAGCATTCCGTCCATCAATTGTTTGTTGTAACGCTTTTCGCCCTAAGTGGGATGGGTATTCCCAGACGTGGGACCCGTGCTCACTACGCCACTGGAGTCAAGCTATCCTGGCTCATGACGGCTGATAGCCAGAAACCGGTCCTAGGATGCTTGATTCCGGTCCAGTGAAGACATGGCTTGGCAGTTCGGGCTGGACTGTTTCCATGAGGCACAGGGTCAAGACTGATTTGCATATGGCCATGTCTAAACTGGGGTGGTGTAGTGGGCAAAAGAACGATGGATTTAACCCAGATCTCTTGACTGGGGGAGAATGTCTGCATTGTCAGCATTCCGTCCATCAATTGTTTGTTGTAACGCTTTTCGCCCTAAGTGGGATGGGTATTCCCAGACGTGGGACCCGTGCTCACTACGCCACTGGAGTCAAGCTATCCTGGCTCATGACGGCTGATAGCCAGAAACCGGTCCTAGGATGCTTGATTCCGGTCCAGTGAAGACATGGCTTGGCAGTTCGGGCTGGACTGTTCCCATGAGGCACAGGGTCAAGACTGATTTGCATATGGCCATGTCTAAACTGGGGTGGTGTAGTGGGCAAAAGAACGATGGATTTAACCCAGATCTCTTGACTGGGGGAGAATGTCTGCATTGTCAGCATTCCGTCCGTCAATTGTTTGTTGTAACGCTTTTCGCCCTAAGTGGGATGGGTATTCCCAGACGTGGGACCCGTGCTCACTACGCCACTGGAGTCAAGCTATCCTGGCTGATGACGGCTGATAGCCAGAAACCAGTCCTAGGATGCTTGATTCCGGTCCAGTGAAGACATGGCTTGGCAGTTCGGGCTGGACTGTTCCCATGAGGCACAGGGTCAAGACTGATTTGCATATGGCCATGTCTAAACTGGGGTGGTGTAGTGGGCAAAAGAACGATGGATTTAACCCAGATCTCTTGACTGGGGGAGAACGTCTGCATTGTCAGCATTCCATTCATCAATTGTTAGTTGTAACGCTTTTCGCCCTAAGTGGGATGGGTATTCCCAGACGTGGGACCCGTGCTCACTACGCCACTGGAGTCAAGCTATCCTGGCTGATGACGGCTGATAGCCAGAAACCGGTCCTAGGATGCTTGATTCCGGTCCAGTGAAGACATGGCTTGGCAGTTCGGCCTGGACTGTTCCCATGAGGCACAGGGTCAAGACTGATTTGCATAAGGCCATGTCTAAACTGGGGTGGTGTAGTGGGCAAAAGAACGATGGATTTAACCCAGATCTCTTGACTGGGGGAGAATGTCTGCATTGTCAGCATTCCGTCCATCAATTGTTTGTTGTAACGCTTTTCGCCCTAAGTGGGATGGGTATTCCCAGATGTGGGACCCGTGCTCACTACGCCACTGGAGTCAAGCTATCCTGGCTGATGACGGCTGATAGCCAGAAACTGGTCCTAGGATGCTTGATTCCGGTCCAGTGAAGACATGGCTTGGCAGTTCGGGCTGGACTGTTCCCATGAGGCACAGGGTCAAGACTGATTTGCATATGGCCATGTCTAAACTGGGGTGGTGTAGTGGGCAAAATAACGATGGATTTAACCCAGATCTCTTGACTGGGGGAGAATGTCTGCATTGTCAGCATTCCGTCCATCAATTGTTTGTTGTAACGCTTTTCGCCCTAAGTGGGATGGGTATTCCCAGACGTGGGACCCGTGCTCACTACGCCACTGGAGTCAAGCTATCCTGGCTGATGACGGCTGATAGCCAGAAACCGGTCCTAGGATGCTTGATTCCGGTCCAGTGAAGACATGGCTTGGCAGTTCGGGCTGGACTGTTCCCATGAGGCACAGGGTCAAGACTGATTTGCATATGGCCATGTCTAAACTGGGGTGGTGTAGTGGGCAAAAGAACGATGGATTTAACCCAGATCTCTTGACTGGGGGAGAATGTCTGCATTGTCAGCATTCCGTCCATCAATTGTTTGTTGTAACGCTTTTCGCCCTAAGTGGGATGGGTATTCCCAGACGTGGGACCCGTGCTCACTACGCCACTGGAGTCAAGCTATCCTGGCTGATGACGGCTGATAGCCAGAAACCGGTCCTAGGATGCTTGATTCCGGTCCAGTGAAGACATGGCTTGGCAGTTCGGGCTGGACTGTTCCCATGAGGCACAGGGTCAAGACTGATTTGCATATGGCCATGTCTAAACTGGGGTGGTGTAGTGGGCAAAAGAACGATGGATTTAACCCAGATCTCTTGACTGGGGGAGAATGTCTGCATTGTCAGCATTCCGTCCATCAATTGTTTGTTGTAACGCTTTTCGCCCTAAGTGGGATGGGTATTCCCAGACGTGGGACCCGTGCTCACTACGCCACTGGAGTCAAGCTATCCTGGCTGATGACGGCTGATAGCCAGAAACCGGTCCTAGGATGCTTGATTCCGGTCCAGTGAAGACATGTCTTGGCAGTTCGGGCTGGACTGTTCCCATGAGGCACAGGGTCAAGACTGATTTGCATATGGCCATGTCTAAACTGGGGTGGTGTAGTGGGCAAAAGAACGATGGATTTAACCCAGATCTCTTGACTGGGGGAGAATGTCTGCATTGTCAGCATTCCGTCCATCAATTGTTTGTTGTAACGCTTTTCGCCCTAAGTGGGATGGGTATTCCCAGACGTGGGACCCGTGCTCACTACGCCACTGGAGTCAAGCTATCCTGGCTGATGACGGCTGATAGCCAGAAACCGGTCCTAGGATGCTTGATTCCGGTCCAGTGAAGACATGGCTTGGCAGTTCGGGCTGGACTGTTCCCATGAGGAACAGGGTCAAGACTGATTTGCATATGGCCATGTCTAAACTGGGGTGGTGTAGTGGGCAAAAGAACGATGGATTTAACCCAGATCTCTTGACTGGGGGAGAATGTCTGCATTGTCAGCATTCCGTCCATCAATTGTTTGTTGTAACGCTTTTCGCCCTAAGTGGGATGGGTATTCCCAGACGTGGGACCCGTGCTCACTACGCCACTGGAGTCAAGCTATCCTGGCTGATGACGGCTGATAGCCAGAAACCGGTCCTAGGATGCTTGATTCCGGTCCAGTGAAGACATGGCTTGGCAGTTCGGGCTGGACTGTTCCCATGAGGCACAGGGTCAAGACTGATTTGCATATGGCCATGTCTAAACTGGGGTGGTGTAGTGGGCAAAATAACGATGGATTTAACCCAGATCTCTTGACTGGGGGAGAATGTCTGCATTGTCAGCATTCCGTCCATCAATTGTTTGTTGTAACGCTTTTCGCCCTAAGTGGGATGGGTATTCCCAGACGTGGGACCCGTGCTCACTACGCCACTGGAGTCAAGCTATCCTGGCTCATGACGGCTGATAGCCAGAAACCGGTCCTAGGATGCTTGATTCCGGTCCAGTGAAGACATGGCTTGGCAGTTCGGGCTGGACTGTTTCCATGAGGCACAGGGTCAAGACTGATTTGCATATGGCCATGTCTAAACTGGGGTGGTGTAGTGGGCAAAAGAACGATGGATTTAACCCAGATCTCTTGACTGGGGGAGAATGTCTGCATTGTCAGCATTCCGTCCATCAATTGTTTGTTGTAACGCTTTTCGCCCTAAGTGGGATGGGTATTCCCAGACGTGGGACCCGTGCTCACTACGCCACTGGAGTCAAGCTATCCTGGCTCATGACGGCTGATAGCCAGAAACCGGTCCTAGGATGCTTGATTCCGGTCCAGTGAAGACATGGCTTGGCAGTTCGGGCTGGACTGTTCCCATGAGGCACAGGGTCAAGACTGATTTGCATATGGCCATGTCTAAACTGGGGTGGTGTAGTGGGCAAAAGAACGATGGATTTAACCCAGATCTCTTGACTGGGGGAGAATGTCTGCATTGTCAGCATTCCGTCCGTCAATTGTTTGTTGTAACGCTTTTCGCCCTAAGTGGGATGGGTATTCCCAGACGTGGGACCCGTGCTCACTACGCCACTGGAGTCAAGCTATCCTGGCTGATGACGGCTGATAGCCAGAAACCAGTCCTAGGATGCTTGATTCCGGTCCAGTGAAGACATGGCTTGGCAGTTCGGGCTGGACTGTTCCCATGAGGCACAGGGTCAAGACTGATTTGCATATGGCCATGTCTAAACTGGGGTGGTGTAGTGGGCAAAAGAACGATGGATTTAACCCAGATCTCTTGACTGGGGGAGAACGTCTGCATTGTCAACATTCCATTCATCAATTGTTAGTTGTAACGCTTTTCGCCCTAAGTGGGATGGGTATTCCCAGACGTGGGACCCGTGCTCACTACGCCACTGGAGTCAAGCTATCCTGGCTGATGACGGCTGATAGCCAGAAACCGGTCCTAGGATGCTTGATTCCGGTCCAGTGAAGACATGGCTTGGCAGTTCGGCCTGGACTGTTCCCATGAGGCACAGGGTCAAGACTGATTTGCATAAGGCCATGTCTAAACTGGGGTGGTGTAGTGGGCAAAAGAACGATGGATTTAACCCAGATCTCTTGACTGGGGGAGAATGTCTGCATTGTCAGCATTCCGTCCATCAATTGTTTGTTGTAACGCTTTTCGCCCTAAGTGGGATGGGTATTCCCAGATGTGGGACCCGTGCTCACTACGCCACTGGAGTCAAGCTATCCTGGCTGATGACGGCTGATAGCCAGAAACTGGTCCTAGGATGCTTGATTCCGGTCCAGTGAAGACATGGCTTGGCAGTTCGGGCTGGACTGTTCCCATGAGGCACAGGGTCAAGACTGATTTGCATATGGCCATGTCTAAACTGGGGTGGTGTAGTGGGCAAAATAACGATGGATTTAACCCAGATCTCTTGACTGGGGGAGAATGTCTGCATTGTCAGCATTCCGTCCATCAATTGTTTGTTGTAACGCTTTTCGCCCTAAGTGGGATGGGTATTCCCAGACGTGGGACCCGTGCTCACTACGCCACTGGAGTCAAGCTATCCTGGCTGATGACGGCTGATAGCCAGAAACCGGTCCTAGGATGCTTGATTCCGGTCCAGTGAAGACATGGCTTGGCAGTTCGGGCTGGACTGTTCCCATGAGGCACAGGGTCAAGACTGATTTGCATATGGCCATGTCTAAACTGGGGTGGTGTAGTGGGCAAAAGAACGATGGATTTAACCCAGATCTCTTGACTGGGGGAGAATGTCTGCATTGTCAGCATTCCGTCCATCAATTGTTTGTTGTAACGCTTTTCGCCCTAAGTGGGATGGGTATTCCCAGACGTGGGACCCGTGCTCACTACGCCACTGGAGTCAAGCTATCCTGGCTGATGACGGCTGATAGCCAGAAACCGGTCCTAGGATGCTTGATTCCGGTCCAGTGAAGACATGGCTTGGCAGTTCGGGCTGGACTGTTCCCATGAGGCACAGGGTCAAGACTGATTTGCATATGGCCATGTCTAAACTGGGGTGGTGTAGTGGGCAAAATAACGATGGATTTAACCCAGATCTCTTGACTGGGGGAGAATGTCTGCATTGTCAGCATTCCGTCCATCAATTGTTTGTTGTAACGCTTTTCGCCCTAAGTGGGATGGGTATTCCCAGACGTGGGACCCGTGCTCACTACGCCACTGGAGTCAAGCTATCCTGGCTCATGACGGCTGATAGCCAGAAACCGGTCCTAGGATGCTTGATTCCGGTCCAGTGAAGACATGGCTTGGCAGTTCGGGCTGGACTGTTTCCATGAGGCACAGGGTCAAGACTGATTTGCATATGGCCATGTCTAAACTGGGGTGGTGTAGTGGGCAAAAGAACGATGGATTTAACCCAGATCTCTTGACTGGGGGAGAATGTCTGCATTGTCAGCATTCCGTCCATCAATTGTTTGTTGTAACGCTTTTCGCCCTAAGTGGGATGGGTATTCCCAGACGTGGGACCCGTGCTCACTACGCCACTGGAGTCAAGCTATCCTGGCTCATGACGGCTGATAGCCAGAAACCGGTCCTAGGATGCTTGATTCCGGTCCAGTGAAGACATGGCTTGGCAGTTCGGGCTGGACTGTTCCCATGAGGCACAGGGTCAAGACTGATTTGCATATGGCCATGTCTAAACTGGGGTGGTGTAGTGGGCAAAAGAACGATGGATTTAACCCAGATCTCTTGACTGGGGGAGAATGTCTGCATTGTCAGCATTCCGTCCGTCAATTGTTTGTTGTAACGCTTTTCGCCCTAAGTGGGATGGGTATTCCCAGACGTGGGACCCGTGCTCACTACGCCACTGGAGTCAAGCTATCCTGGCTGATGACGGCTGATAGCCAGAAACCAGTCCTAGGATGCTTGATTCCGGTCCAGTGAAGACATGGCTTGGCAGTTCGGGCTGGACTGTTCCCATGAGGCACAGGGTCAAGACTGATTTGCATATGGCCATGTCTAAACTGGGGTGGTGTAGTGGGCAAAAGAACGATGGATTTAACCCAGATCTCTTGACTGGGGGAGAACGTCTGCATTGTCAGCATTCCATTCATCAATTGTTAGTTGTAACGCTTTTCGCCCTAAGTGGGATGGGTATTCCCAGACGTGGGACCCGTGCTCACTACGCCACTGGAGTCAAGCTATCCTGGCTGATGACGGCTGATAGCCAGAAACCGGTCCTAGGATGCTTGATTCCGGTCCAGTGAAGACATGGCTTGGCAGTTCGGGCTGGACTGTTCCCATGAGGCACGGGGTCAAGACTGATTTGCATATGGCCATGTCTAAACTGGGGTGGTGTAGTGGGCAAAAGAACGATGGATTTAACCCAGATCTCTTGACTGGGGGAGAATGTCTGCATTGTCAGCATTCCCTCCATCAATTGTTTGTTGTAACGCTTTTCGCCCTAAGTGGGATGGGTATTCCCAGACGTGGGACCCGTGCTCACTACGCCACTGGAGTCAAGCTATCCTGGCTGATGACGGCTGATAGCCAAAAACCGGTCCTAGGATGCTTGATTCCGGTCCAGTGAAGACATGGCTTGGCAGTTCGGGCTGGACTGTTCCCATGAGGCACAGGGTCAAGACTGATTTGCATATGGCCATGTCTAAACTGGGGTGGTGTATTGGGCAAAAGAACGATAGATTTAACCCAGATCTCTTGACTGGGGGAGAATGTCTGCATTGTCAGCATTCCGTCCATCAATTGTTTGTTGTAACGCTTTTCGCCCTAAGTGGGATGGGTATTCCCAGACGTGGGACCCGTGCTCACTACGCCACTGGAGTCAAGCTATCCTGGCTGATGACGGCTGATAGCCAGAAACCGGTCCTAGGATGCTTGATTCCGGTCCAGTGAAGACATGGCTTGGCAGTTCGGGCTGGACTGTTCCCATGAGGCACAGGGTCAAGACTGATTTGCATATGGCCATGTCTAAACTGGGGTGGTGTAGTGGGCAAAAGAACGATGGATTTAACCCAGATCTCTTGACTGGGGGAGAATGTCTGCATTGTCAGCATTCCGTCCGTCAATTGTTTGTTGTAACGCTTTTCGCCCTAAGTGGGATGGGTATTCCCAGACGTGGGACCCGTGCTCACTACGCCACTGGAGTCAAGCTATCCTGGCTGATGACGGCTGATAGCCAGAAACCAGTCCTAGGATGCTTGATTCCGGTCCAGTGAAGACATGGCTTGGCAGTTCGGGCTGGACTGTTCCCATGAGGCACAGGGTCAAGACTGATTTGCATATGGCCATGTCTAAACTGGGGTGGTGTAGTGGGCAAAAGAACGATGGATTTAACCCAGATCTCTTGACTGGGGGAGAACGTCTGCATTGTCAGCATTCCATTCATCTATTGTTAGTTGTAACGCTTTTCGCCCTAAGTGGGATGGGTATTCCCAGACGTGGGACCCGTGCTCACTACGCCACTGGAGTCAAGCTATCCTGGCTGATGACGGCTGATAGCCAGAAACCGGTCCTAGGATGCTTGATTCCGGTCCAGTGAAGACATGGCTTGGCAGTTCGGCCTGGACTGTTCCCATGAGGCACAGGGTCAAGACTGATTTGCATAAGGCCATGTCTAAACTGGGGTGGTGTAGTGGGCAAAAGAACGATGGATTTAACCCAGATCTCTTGACTGGGGGAGAATGTCTGCATTGTCAGCATTCCGTCCATCAATTGTTTGTTGTAACGCTTTTCGCCCTAAGTGGGATGGGTATTCCCAGATGTGGGACCCGTGCTCACTACGCCACTGGAGTCAAGCTATCCTGGCTGATGACGGCTGATAGCCAGAAACCGGTCCTAGGATGCTTGATTCCGGTCCAGTGAAGACATGGCTTGGCAGTTCGGGCTGGACTGTTCCCATGAGGCACAGGGTCAAGACTGATTTGCATATGGCCATGTCTAAACTGGGGTGGTGTAGTGGGCAAAAGAACGATGGATTTAACCCAGATCTCTTGACTGGGGGAGAATGTCTGCATTGTCAGCATTCCGTCCATCAATTGTTTGTTGTAACGCTTTTCGCCCTAAGTGGGATGGGTATTCCCAGACGTGGGACCCGTGCTCACTACGCCACTGGAGTCAAGCTATCCTGGCTGATGACGGCTGATAGCCAGAAACCGGTCCTAGGATGCTTGATTCCGGTCCAGTGAAGACATGGCTTGGCAGTTCGGGCTGGACTGTTCCCATGAGGAACAGGGTCAAGACTGATTTGCATATGGCCATGTCTAAACTGGGGTGGTGTAGTGGGCAAAAGAACGATGGATTTAACCCAGATCTCTTGACTGGGGGAGAATGTCTGCATTGTCAGCATTCCGTCCATCAATTGTTTGTTGTAACGCTTTTCGCCCTAAGTGGGATGGGTATTCCCAGACGTGGGACCCGTGCTCACTACGCCACTGGAGTCAAGCTATCCTGGCTGATGACGGCTGATAGCCAGAAACCGGTCCTAGGATGCTTGATTCCGGTCCAGTGAAGACATGGCTTGGCAGTTCGGGCTGGACTGTTCCCATGAGGCACAGGGTCAAGACTGATTTGCATATGGCCATGTCTAAACTGGGGTGGTGTAGTGGGCAAAATAACGATGGATTTAACCCAGATCTCTTGACTGGGGGAGAATGTCTGCATTGTCAGCATTCCGTCCATCAATTGTTTGTTGTAACGCTTTTCGCCCTAAGTGGGATGGGTATTCCCAGACGTGGGACCCGTGCTCACTACGCCACTGGAGTCAAGCTATCCTGGCTCATGACGGCTGATAGCCAGAAACCGGTCCTAGGATGCTTGATTCCGGTCCAGTGAAGACATGGCTTGGCAGTTCGGGCTGGACTGTTTCCATGAGGCACAGGGTCAAGACTGATTTGCATATGGCCATGTCTAAACTGGGGTGGTGTAGTGGGCAAAAGAACGATGGATTTAACCCAGATCTCTTGACTGGGGGAGAATGTCTGCATTGTCAGCATTCCGTCCATCAATTGTTTGTTGTAACGCTTTTCGCCCTAAGTGGGATGGGTATTCCCAGACGTGGGACCCGTGCTCACTACGCCACTGGAGTCAAGCTATCCTGGCTCATGACGGCTGATAGCCAGAAACCGGTCCTAGGATGCTTGATTCCGGTCCAGTGAAGACATGGCTTGGCAGTTCGGGCTGGACTGTTCCCATGAGGCACAGGGTCAAGACTGATTTGCATATGGCCATGTCTAAACTGGGGTGGTGTAGTGGGCAAAAGAACGATGGATTTAACCCAGATCTCTTGACTGGGGGAGAATGTCTGCATTGTCAGCATTCCGTCCGTCAATTGTTTGTTGTAACGCTTTTCGCCCTAAGTGGGATGGGTATTCCCAGACGTGGGACCCGTGCTCACTACGCCACTGGAGTCAAGCTATCCTGGCTGATGACGGCTGATAGCCAGAAACCAGTCCTAGGATGCTTGATTCCGGTCCAGTGAAGACATGGCTTGGCAGTTCGGGCTGGACTGTTCCCATGAGGCACAGGGTCAAGACTGATTTGCATATGGCCATGTCTAAACTGGGGTGGTGTAGTGGGCAAAAGAACGATGGATTTAACCCAGATCTCTTGACTGGGGGAGAACGTCTGCATTGTCAGCATTCCATTCATCAATTGTTAGTTGTAACGCTTTTCGCCCTAAGTGGGATGGGTATTCCCAGACGTGGGACCCGTGCTCACTACGCCACTGGAGTCAAGCTATCCTGGCTGATGACGGCTGATAGCCAGAAACCGGTCCTAGGATGCTTGATTCCGGTCCAGTGAAGACATGGCTTGGCAGTTCGGCCTGGACTGTTCCCATGAGGCACAGGGTCAAGACTGATTTGCATAAGGCCATGTCTAAACTGGGGTGGTGTAGTGGGCAAAAGAACGATGGATTTAACCCAGATCTCTTGACTGGGGGAGAATGTCTGCATTGTCAGCATTCCGTCCATCAATTGTTTGTTGTAACGCTTTTCGCCCTAAGTGGGATGGGTATTCCCAGATGTGGGACCCGTGCTCACTACGCCACTGGAGTCAAGCTATCCTGGCTGATGACGGCTGATAGCCAGAAACTGGTCCTAGGATGCTTGATTCCGGTCCAGTGAAGACATGGCTTGGCAGTTCGGGCTGGACTGTTCCCATGAGGCACAGGGTCAAGACTGATTTGCATATGGCCATGTCTAAACTGGGGTGGTGTAGTGGGCAAAATAACGATGGATTTAACCCAGATCTCTTGACTGGGGGAGAATGTCTGCATTGTCAGCATTCCGTCCATCAATTGTTTGTTGTAACGCTTTTCGCCCTAAGTGGGATGGGTATTCCCAGACGTGGGACCCGTGCTCACTACGCCACTGGAGTCAAGCTATCCTGGCTGATGACGGCTGATAGCCAGAAACCGGTCCTAGGATGCTTGATTCCGGTCCAGTGAAGACATGGCTTGGCAGTTCGGGCTGGACTGTTCCCATGAGGCACAGGGTCAAGACTGATTTGCATATGGCCATGTCTAAACTGGGGTGGTGTAGTGGGCAAAAGAACGATGGATTTAACCCAGATCTCTTGACTGGGGGAGAATGTCTGCATTGTCAGCATTCCGTCCATCAATTGTTTGTTGTAACGCTTTTCGCCCTAAGTGGGATGGGTATTCCCAGACGTGGGACCCGTGCTCACTACGCCACTGGAGTCAAGCTATCCTGGCTTATGACGGCTGATAGCCAGAAACCGGTCCTAGGATGCTTGATTCCGGTCCAGTGAAGACATGGCTTGGCAGTTCGGGCTGGACTGTTCCCATGAGGCACAGGGTCAAGACTGATTTGCATATGGCCATGTCTAAACTGGGGTGGTGTAGTGGGCAAAAGAACGATGGATTTAACCCAGATCTCTTGACTGGGGGAGAATGTCTGCATTGTCAGCATTCCGTCCATCAATTGTTTGTTGTAACGCTTTTCGCCCTAAGTGGGATGGGTATTCCCAGACGTGGGACCCGTGCTCACTACGCCACTGGAGTCAAGCTATCCTGGCTGATGACGGCTGATAGCCAGAAACCGGTCCTAGGATGCTTGATTCCGGTCCAGTGAAGACATGTCTTGGCAGTTCGGGCTGGACTGTTCCCATGAGGCACAGGGTCAAGACTGATTTGCATATGGCCATGTCTAAACTGGGGTGGTGTAGTGGGCAAAAGAACGATGGATTTAACCCAGATCTCTTGACTGGGGGAGAATGTCTGCATTGTCAGCATTCCGTCCATCAATTGTTTGTTGTAACGCTTTTCGCCCTAAGTGGGATGGGTATTCCCAGACGTGGGACCCGTGCTCACTACGCCACTGGAGTCAAGCTATCCTGGCTGATGACGGCTGATAGCCAGAAACCGGTCCTAGGATGCTTGATTCCGGTCCAGTGAAGACATGGCTTGGCAGTTCGGGCTGGACTGTTCCCATGAGGAACAGGGTCAAGACTGATTTGCATATGGCCATGTCTAAACTGGGGTGGTGTAGTGGGCAAAAGAACGATGGATTTAACCCAGATCTCTTGACTGGGGGAGAATGTCTGCATTGTCAGCATTCCGTCCATCAATTGTTTGTTGTAACGCTTTTCGCCCTAAGTGGGATGGGTATTCCCAGACGTGGGACCCGTGCTCACTACGCCACTGGAGTCAAGCTATCCTGGCTGATGACGGCTGATAGCCAGAAACCGGTCCTAGGATGCTTGATTCCGGTCCAGTGAAGACATGGCTTGGCAGTTCGGGCTGGACTGTTCCCATGAGGCACAGGGTCAAGACTGATTTGCATATGGCCATGTCTAAACTGGGGTGGTGTAGTGGGCAAAATAACGATGGATTTAACCCAGATCTCTTGACTGGGGGAGAATGTCTGCATTGTCAGCATTCCGTCCATCAATTGTTTGTTGTAACGCTTTTCGCCCTAAGTGGGATGGGTATTCCCAGACGTGGGACCCGTGCTCACTACGCCACTGGAGTCAAGCTATCCTGGCTCATGACGGCTGATAGCCAGAAACCGGTCCTAGGATGCTTGATTCCGGTCCAGTGAAGACATGGCTTGGCAGTTCGGGCTGGACTGTTTCCATGAGGCACAGGGTCAAGACTGATTTGCATATGGCCATGTCTAAACTGGGGTGGTGTAGTGGGCAAAAGAACGATGGATTTAACCCAGATCTCTTGACTGGGGGAGAATGTCTGCATTGTCAGCATTCCGTCCATCAATTGTTTGTTGTAACGCTTTTCGCCCTAAGTGGGATGGGTATTCCCAGACGTGGGACCCGTGCTCACTACGCCACTGGAGTCAAGCTATCCTGGCTCATGACGGCTGATAGCCAGAAACCGGTCCTAGGATGCTTGATTCCGGTCCAGTGAAGACATGGCTTGGCAGTTCGGGCTGGACTGTTCCCATGAGGCACAGGGTCAAGACTGATTTGCATATGGCCATGTCTAAACTGGGGTGGTGTAGTGGGCAAAAGAACGATGGATTTAACCCAGATCTCTTGACTGGGGGAGAATGTCTGCATTGTCAGCATTCCGTCCGTCAATTGTTTGTTGTAACGCTTTTCGCCCTAAGTGGGATGGGTATTCCCAGACGTGGGACCCGTGCTCACTACGCCACTGGAGTCAAGCTATCCTGGCTGATGACGGCTGATAGCCAGAAACCAGTCCTAGGATGCTTGATTCCGGTCCAGTGAAGACATGGCTTGGCAGTTCGGGCTGGACTGTTCCCATGAGGCACAGGGTCAAGACTGATTTGCATATGGCCATGTCTAAACTGGGGTGGTGTAGTGGGCAAAAGAACGATGGATTTAACCCAGATCTCTTGACTGGGGGAGAACGTCTGCATTGTCAGCATTCCATTCATCAATTGTTAGTTGTAACGCTTTTCGCCCTAAGTGGGATGGGTATTCCCAGACGTGGGACCCGTGCTCACTACGCCACTGGAGTCAAGCTATCCTGGCTGATGACGGCTGATAGCCAGAAACCGGTCCTAGGATGCTTGATTCCGGTCCAGTGAAGACATGGCTTGGCAGTTCGGCCTGGACTGTTCCCATGAGGCACAGTGTCAAGACTGATTTGCATAAGGCCATGTCTAAACTGGGGTGGTGTAGTGGGCAAAAGAACGATGGATTTAACCCAGATCTCTTGACTGGGGGAGAATGTCTGCATTGTCAGCATTCCGTCCATCAATTGTTTGTTGTAACGCTTTTCGCCCTAAGTGGGATGGGTATTCCCAGATGTGGGACCCGTGCTCACTACGCCACTGGAGTCAAGCTATCCTGGCTGATGACGGCTGATAGCCAGAAACTGGTCCTAGGATGCTTGATTCCGGTCCAGTGAAGACATGGCTTGGCAGTTCGGGCTGGACTGTTCCCATGAGGCACAGGGTCAAGACTGATTTGCATATGGCCATGTCTAAACTGGGGTGGTGTAGTGGGCAAAATAACGATGGATTTAACCCAGATCTCTTGACTGGGGGAGAATGTCTGCATTGTCAGCATTCCGTCCATCAATTGTTTGTTGTAACGCTTTTCGCCCTAAGTGGGATGGGTATTCCCAGACGTGGGACCCGTGCTCACTACGCCACTGGAGTCAAGCTATCCTGGCTGATGACGGCTGATAGCCAGAAACCGGTCCTAGGATGCTTGATTCCGGTCCAGTGAAGACATGGCTTGGCAGTTCGGGCTGGACTGTTCCCATGAGGCACAGGGTCAAGACTGATTTGCATATGGCCATGTCTAAACTGGGGTGGTGTAGTGGGCAAAAGAACGATGGATTTAACCCAGATCTCTTGACTGGGGGAGAATGTCTGCATTGTCAGCATTCCGTCCATCAATTGTTTGTTGTAACGCTTTTCGCCCTAAGTGGGATGGGTATTCCCAGACGTGGGACCCGTGCTCACTACGCCACTGGAGTCAAGCTATCCTGGCTGATGACGGCTGATAGCCAGAAACCGGTCCTAGGATGCTTGATTCCGGTCCAGTGAAGACATGGCTTGGCAGTTCGGGCTGGACTGTTCCCATGAGGCACAGGGTCAAGACTGATTTGCATATGGCCATGTCTAAACTGGGGTGGTGTAGTGGGCAAAAGAACGATGGATTTAACCCAGATCTCTTGACTGGGGGAGAATGTCTGCATTGTCAGCATTCCGTCCATCAATTGTTTGTTGTAACGCTTTTCGCCCTAAGTGGGATGGGTATTCCCAGACGTGGGACCCGTGCTCACTACGCCACTGGAGTCAAGCTATCCTGGCTGATGACGGCTGATAGCCAGAAACCGGTCCTAGGATGCTTGATTCCGGTCCAGTGAAGACATGTCTTGGCAGTTCGGGCTGGACTGTTCCCATGAGGCACAGGGTCAAGACTGATTTGCATATGGCCATGTCTAAACTGGGGTGGTGTAGTGGGCAAAAGAACGATGGATTTAACCCAGATCTCTTGACTGGGGGAGAATGTCTGCATTGTCAGCATTCCGTCCATCAATTGTTTGTTGTAACGCTTTTCGCCCTAAGTGGGATGGGTATTCCCAGACGTGGGACCCGTGCTCACTACGCCACTGGAGTCAAGCTATCCTGGCTGATGACGGCTGATAGCCAGAAACCGGTCCTAGGATGCTTGATTCCGGTCCAGTGAAGACATGGCTTGGCAGTTCGGGCTGGACTGTTCCCATGAGGAACAGGGTCAAGACTGATTTGCATATGGCCATGTCTAAACTGGGGTGGTGTAGTGGGCAAAAGAACGATGGATTTAACCCAGATCTCTTGACTGGGGGAGAATGTCTGCATTGTCAGCATTCCGTCCATCAATTGTTTGTTGTAACGCTTTTCGCCCTAAGTGGGATGGGTATTCCCAGACGTGGGACCCGTGCTCACTACGCCACTGGAGTCAAGCTATCCTGGCTGATGACGGCTGATAGCCAGAAACCGGTCCTAGGATGCTTGATTCCGGTCCAGTGAAGACATGGCTTGGCAGTTCGGGCTGGACTGTTCCCATGAGGCACAGGGTCAAGACTGATTTGCATATGGCCATGTCTAAACTGGGGTGGTGTAGTGGGCAAAATAACGATGGATTTAACCCAGATCTCTTGACTGGGGGAGAATGTCTGCATTGTCAGCATTCCGTCCATCAATTGTTTGTTGTAACGCTTTTCGCCCTAAGTGGGATGGGTATTCCCAGACGTGGGACCCGTGCTCACTACGCCACTGGAGTCAAGCTATCCTGGCTCATGACGGCTGATAGCCAGAAACCGGTCCTAGGATGCTTGATTCCGGTCCAGTGAAGACATGGCTTGGCAGTTCGGGCTGGACTGTTTCCATGAGGCACAGGGTCAAGACTGATTTGCATATGGCCATGTCTAAACTGGGGTGGTGTAGTGGGCAAAAGAACGATGGATTTAACCCAGATCTCTTGACTGGGGGAGAATGTCTGCATTGTCAGCATTCCGTCCATCAATTGTTTGTTGTAACGCTTTTCGCCCTAAGTGGGATGGGTATTCCCAGACGTGGGACCCGTGCTCACTACGCCACTGGAGTCAAGCTATCCTGGCTCATGACGGCTGATAGCCAGAAACCGGTCCTAGGATGCTTGATTCCGGTCCAGTGAAGACATGGCTTGGCAGTTCGGGCTGGACTGTTCCCATGAGGCACAGGGTCAAGACTGATTTGCATATGGCCATGTCTAAACTGGGGTGGTGTAGTGGGCAAAAGAACGATGGATTTAACCCAGATCTCTTGACTGGGGGAGAATGTCTGCATTGTCAGCATTCCGTCCGTCAATTGTTTGTTGTAACGCTTTTCGCCCTAAGTGGGATGGGTATTCCCAGACGTGGGACCCGTGCTCACTACGCCACTGGAGTCAAGCTATCCTGGCTGATGACGGCTGATAGCCAGAAACCAGTCCTAGGATGCTTGATTCCGGTCCAGTGAAGACATGGCTTGGCAGTTCGGGCTGGACTGTTCCCATGAGGCACAGGGTCAAGACTGATTTGCATATGGCCATGTCTAAACTGGGGTGGTGTAGTGGGCAAAAGAACGATGGATTTAACCCAGATCTCTTGACTGGGGGAGAACGTCTGCATTGTCAGCATTCCATTCATCAATTGTTAGTTGTAACGCTTTTCGCCCTAAGTGGGATGGGTATTCCCAGACGTGGGACCCGTGCTCACTACGCCACTGGAGTCAAGCTATCCTGGCTGATGACGGCTGATAGCCAGAAACCGGTCCTAGGATGCTTGATTCCAGTCCAGTGAAGACATGGCTTGGCAGTTCGGCCTGGACTGTTCCCATGAGGCACAGGGTCAAGACTGATTTGCATAAGGCCATGTCTAAACTGGGGTGGTGTAGTGGGCAAAAGAACGATGGATTTAACCCAGATCTCTTGACTGGGGGAGAATGTCTGCATTGTCAGCATTCCGTCCATCAATTGTTTGTTGTAACGCTTTTCGCCCTAAGTGGGATGGGTATTCCCAGATGTGGGACCCGTGCTCACTACGCCACTGGAGTCAAGCTATCCTGGCTGATGACGGCTGATAGCCAGAAACCGGTCCTAGGATGCTTGATTCCGGTCCAGTGAAGACATGGCTTGGCAGTTCGGGCTGGACTGTTCCCATGAGGCACAGGGTCAAGACTGATTTGCATATGGCCATGTCTAAACTGGGGTGGTGTAGTGGGCAAAATAACGATGGATTTAACCCAGATCTCTTGACTGGGGGAGAATGTCTGCATTGTCAGCATTCCGTCCATCAATTGTTTGTTGTAACGCTTTTCGCCCTAAGTGGGATGGGTATTCCCAGACGTGGGACCCGTGCTCACTACGCCACTGGAGTCAAGCTATCCTGGCTGATGACGGCTGATAGCCAGAAACCGGTCCTAGGATGCTTGATTCCGGTCCAGTGAAGACATGGCTTGGCAGTTCGGGCTGGACTGTTCCCATGAGGCACAGGGTCAAGACTGATTTGCATATGGCCATGTCTAAACTGGGGTGGTGTAGTGGGCAAAAGAACGATGGATTTAACCCAGATCTCTTGACTGGGGGAGAATGTCTGCATTGTCAGCATTCCGTCCATCAATTGTTTGTTGTAACGCTTTTCGCCCTAAGTGGGATGGGTATTCCCAGACGTGGGACCCGTGCTCACTACGCCACTGGAGTCAAGCTATCCTGGCTGATGACGGCTGATAGCCAGAAACCGGTCCTAGGATGCTTGATTCCGGTCCAGTGAAGACATGGCTTGGCAGTTCGGGCTGGACTGTTCCCATGAGGCACAGGGTCAAGACTGATTTGCATATGGCCATGTCTAAACTGGGGTGGTGTAGTGGGCAAAATAACGATGGATTTAACCCAGATCTCTTGACTGGGGGAGAATGTCTGCATTGTCAGCATTCCGTCCATCAATTGTTTGTTGTAACGCTTTTCGCCCTAAGTGGGATGGGTATTCCCAGACGTGGGACCCGTGCTCACTACGCCACTGGAGTCAAGCTATCCTGGCTCATGACGGCTGATAGCCAGAAACCGGTCCTAGGATGCTTGATTCCGGTCCAGTGAAGACATGGCTTGGCAGTTCGGGCTGGACTGTTTCCATGAGGCACAGGGTCAAGACTGATTTGCATATGGCCATGTCTAAACTGGGGTGGTGTAGTGGGCAAAAGAACGATGGATTTAACCCAGATCTCTTGACTGGGGGAGAATGTCTGCATTGTCAGCATTCCGTCCATCAATTGTTTGTTGTAACGCTTTTCGCCCTAAGTGGGATGGGTATTCCCAGACGTGGGACCCGTGCTCACTACGCCACTGGAGTCAAGCTATCCTGGCTCATGACGGCTGATAGCCAGAAACCGGTCCTAGGATGCTTGATTCCGGTCCAGTGAAGACATGGCTTGGCAGTTCGGGCTGGACTGTTCCCATGAGGCACAGGGTCAAGACTGATTTGCATATGGCCATGTCTAAACTGGGGTGGTGTAGTGGGCAAAAGAACGATGGATTTAACCCAGATCTCTTGACTGGGGGAGAATGTCTGCATTGTCAGCATTCCGTCCGTCAATTGTTTGTTGTAACGCTTTTCGCCCTAAGTGGGATGGGTATTCCCAGACGTGGGACCCGTGCTCACTACGCCACTGGAGTCAAGCTATCCTGGCTGATGACGGCTGATAGCCAGAAACCAGTCCTAGGATGCTTGATTCCGGTCCAGTGAAGACATGGCTTGGCAGTTCGGGCTGGACTGTTCCCATGAGGCACAGGGTCAAGACTGATTTGCATAAGGCCATGTCTAAACTGGGGTGGTGTAGTGGGCAAAAGAACGATGGATTTAACCCAGATCTCTTGACTGGGGGAGAATGTCTGCATTGTCAGCATTCCGTCCATCAATTGTTTGTTGTAACGCTTTTCGCCCTAAGTGGGATGGGTATTCCCAGATGTGGGACCCGTGCTCACTACGCCACTGGAGTCAAGCTATCCTGGCTGATGACGGCTGATAGCCAGAAACCGGTCCTAGGATGCTTGATTCCGGTCCAGTGAAGACATGGCTTGGCAGTTCGGGCTGGACTGTTCCCATGAGGCACAGGGTCAAGACTGATTTGCATATGGCCATGTCTAAACTGGGGTGGTGTACTGGGCAAAATAACGATGGATTTAACCCAGATCTCTTGACTGGGGGAGAATGTCTGCATTGTCAGCATTCCGTCCATCAATTGTTTGTTGTAACGCTTTTCGCCCTAAGTGGGATGGGTATTCCCAGACGTGGGACCCGTGCTCACTACGCCACTGGAGTCAAGCTATCCTGGCTGATGACGGCTGATAGCCAGAAACCGGTCCTAGGATGCTTGATTCCGGTCCAGTGAAGACATGGCTTGGCAGTTCGGGCTGGACTGTTCCCATGAGGCACAGGGTCAAGACTGATTTGCATATGGCCATGTCTAAACTGGGGTGGTGTAGTGGGCAAAAGAACGATGGATTTAACCCAGATCTCTTGACTGGGGGAGAATGTCTGCATTGTCAGCATTCCGTCCATCAATTGTTTGTTGTAACGCTTTTCGCCCTAAGTGGGATGGGTATTCCCAGACGTGGGACCCGTGCTCACTACGCCACTGGAGTCAAGCTATCCTGGCTGATGACGGCTGATAGCCAGAAACCGGTCCTAGGATGCTTGATTCCGGTCCAGTGAAGACATGGCTTGGCAGTTCGGGCTGGACTGTTCCCATGAGGCACAGGGTCAAGACTGATTTGCATATGGCCATGTCTAAACTGGGGTGGTGTAGTGGGCAAAATAACGATGGATTTAACCCAGATCTCTTGACTGGGGGAGAATGTCTGCATTGTCAGCATTCCGTCCATCAATTGTTTGTTGTAACGCTTTTCGCCCTAAGTGGGATGGGTATTCCCAGACGTGGGACCCGTGCTCACTACGCCACTGGAGTCAAGCTATCCTGGCTCATGACGGCTGATAGCCAGAAACCGGTCCTAGGATGCTTGATTCCGGTCCAGTGAAGACATGGCTTGGCAGTTCGGGCTGGACTGTTTCCATGAGGCACAGGGTCAAGACTGATTTGCATATGGCCATGTCTAAACTGGGGTGGTGTAGTGGGCAAAAGAACGATGGATTTAACCCAGATCTCTTGACTGGGGGAGAATGTCTGCATTGTCAGCATTCCGTCCATCAATTGTTTGTTGTAACGCTTTTCGCCCTAAGTGGGATGGGTATTCCCAGACGTGGGACCCGTGCTCACTACGCCACTGGAGTCAAGCTATCCTGGCTCATGACGGCTGATAGCCAGAAACCGGTCCTAGGATGCTTGATTCCGGTCCAGTGAAGACATGGCTTGGCAGTTCGGGCTGGACTGTTCCCATGAGGCACAGGGTCAAGACTGATTTGCATATGGCCATGTCTAAACTGGGGTGGTGTAGTGGGCAAAAGAACGATGGATTTAACCCAGATCTCTTGACTGGGGGAGAATGTCTGCATTGTCAGCATTCCGTCCGTCAATTGTTTGTTGTAACGCTTTTCGCCCTAAGTGGGATGGGTATTCCCAGACGTGGGACCCGTGCTCACTACGCCACTGGAGTCAAGCTATCCTGGCTGATGACGGCTGATAGCCAGAAACCAGTCCTAGGATGCTTGATTCCGGTCCAGTGAAGACATGGCTTGGCAGTTCGGGCTGGACTGTTCCCATGAGGCACAGGGTCAAGACTGATTTGCATATGGCCATGTCTAAACTGGGGTGGTGTAGTGGGCAAAAGAACGATGGATTTAACCCAGATCTCTTGACTGGGGGAGAACGTCTGCATTGTCAGCATTCCATTCATCAATTGTTAGTTGTAACGCTTTTCGCCCTAAGTGGGATGGGTATTCCCAGACGTGGGACCCGTGCTCACTACGCCACTGGAGTCAAGCTATCCTGGCTGATGACGGCTGATAGCCAGAAACCGGTCCTAGGATGCTTGATTCCGGTCCAGTGAAGACATGGCTTGGCAGTTCGGCCTGGACTGTTCCCATGAGGCACAGGGTCAAGACTGATTTGCATAAGGCCATGTCTAAACTGGGGTGGTGTAGTGGGCAAAAGAACGATGGATTTAACCCAGATCTCTTGACTGGGGGAGAATGTCTGCATTGTCAGCATTCCGTCCATCAATTGTTTGTTGTAACGCTTTTCGCCCTAAGTGGGATGGGTATTCCCAGATGTGGGACCCGTGCTCACTACGCCACTGGAGTCAAGCTATCCTGGCTGATGACGGCTGATAGCCAGAAACCGGTCCTAGGATGCTTGATTCCGGTCCAGTGAAGACATGGCTTGGCAGTTCGGGCTGGACTGTTCCCATGAGGCACAGGGTCAAGACTGATTTGCATATGGCCATGTCTAAACTGGGGTGGTGTAGTGGGCAAAATAACGATGGATTTAACCCAGATCTCTTGACTGGGGGAGAATGTCTGCATTGTCAGCATTCCGTCCATCAATTGTTTGTTGTAACGCTTTTCGCCCTAAGTGGGATGGGTATTCCCAGACGTGGGACCCGTGCTCACTACGCCACTGGAGTCAAGCTATCCTGGCTGATGACGGCTGATAGCCAGAAACCGGTCCTAGGATGCTTGATTCCGGTCCAGTGAAGACATGGCTTGGCAGTTCGGGCTGGACTGTTCCCATGAGGCACAGGGTCAAGACTGATTTGCATATGGCCATGTCTAAACTGGGGTGGTGTAGTGGGCAAAAGAACGATGGATTTAACCCAGATCTCTTGACTGGGGGAGAATGTCTGCATTGTCAGCATTCCGTCCATCAATTGTTTGTTGTAACGCTTTTCGCCCTAAGTGGGATGGGTATTCCCAGACGTGGGACCCGTGCTCACTACGCCACTGGAGTCAAGCTATCCTGGCTGATGACGGCTGATAGCCAGAAACCGGTCCTAGGATGCTTGATTCCGGTCCAGTGAAGACATGGCTTGGCAGTTCGGGCTGGACTGTTCCCATGAGGCACAGGGTCAAGACTGATTTGCATATGGCCATGTCTAAACTGGGGTGGTGTAGTGGGCAAAAGAACGATGGATTTAACCCAGATCTCTTGACTGGGGGAGAATGTCTGCATTGTCAGCATTCCGTCCATCAATTGTTTGTTGTAACGCTTTTCGCCCTAAGTGGGATGGGTATTCCCAGACGTGGGACCCGTGCTCACTACGCCACTGGAGTCAAGCTATCCTGGCTGATGACGGCTGATAGCCAGAAACCAGTCCTAGGATGCTTGATTCCGGTCCAGTGAAGACATGGCTTGGCAGTTCGGGCTGGACTGTTCCCATGAGGCACAGGGTCAAGACTGATTTGCATATGGCCATGTCTAAACTGGGGTGGTGTAGTGGGCAAAAGAACGATGGATTTAACCCAGATCTCTTGACTGGGGGAGAACGTCTGCATTGTCAGCATTCCATTCATCAATTGTTAGTTGTAACGCTTTTCGCCCTAAGTGGGATGGGTATTCCCAGACGTGGGACCCGTGCTCACTACGCCACTGGAGTCAAGCTATCCTGGCTGATGACGGCTGATAGCCAGAAACCGGTCCTAGGATGCTTGATTCCGGTCCAGTGAAGACATGGCTTGGCAGTTCGGCCTGGACTGTTCCCATGAGGCACAGGGTCAAGACTGATTTGCATAAGGCCATGTCTAAACTGGGGTGGTGTAGTGGGCAAAAGAACGATGGATTTAACCCAGATCTCTTGACTGGGGGAGAATGTCTGCATTGTCAGCATTCCGTCCATCAATTGTTTGTTGTAACGCTTTTCGCCCTAAGTGGGATGGGTATTCCCAGATGTGGGACCCGTGCTCACTACGCCACTGGAGTCAAGCTATCCTGGCTGATGACGGCTGATAGCCAGAAACCGGTCCTAGGATGCTTGATTCCGGTCCAGTGAAGACATGGCTTGGCAGTTCGGGCTGGACTGTTCCCATGAGGCACAGGGTCAAGACTGATTTGCATATGGCCATGTCTAAACTGGGGTGGTGTAGTGGGCAAAATAACGATGGATTTAACCCAGATCTCTTGACTGGGGGAGAATGTCTGCATTGTCAGCATTCCGTCCATCAATTGTTTGTTGTAACGCTTTTCGCCCTAAGTGGGATGGGTATTCCCAGACGTGGGACCCGTGCTCACTACGCCACTGGAGTCAAGCTATCCTGGCTGATGACGGCTGATAGCCAGAAACCGGTCCTAGGATGCTTGATTCCGGTCCAGTGAAGACATGGCTTGGCAGTTCGGGCTGGACTGTTCCCATGAGGCACAGGGTCAAGACTGATTTGCATATGGCCATGTCTAAACTGGGGTGGTGTAGTGGGCAAAAGAACGATGGATTTAACCCAGATCTCTTGACTGGGGGAGAATGTCTGCATTGTCAGCATTCCGTCCATCAATTGTTTGTTGTAACGCTTTTCGCCCTAAGTGGGATGGGTATTCCCAGACGTGGGACCCGTGCTCACTACGCCACTGGAGTCAAGCTATCCTGGCTGATGACGGCTGATAGCCAGAAACCGGTCCTAGGATGCTTGATTCCGGTCCAGTGAAGACATGGCTTGGCAGTTCGGGCTGGACTGTTCCCATGAGGCACAGGGTCAAGACTGATTTGCATATGGCCATGTCTAAACTGGGGTGGTGTAGTGGGCAAAAGAACGATGGATTTAACCCAGATCTCTTGACTGGGGGAGAATGTCTGCATTGTCAGCATTCCGTCCATCAATTGTTTGTTGTAACGCTTTTCGCCCTAAGTGGGATGGGTATTCCCAGACGTGGGACCCGTGCTCACTACGCCACTGGAGTCAAGCTATCCTGGCTGATGACGGCTGATAGCCAGAAACCGGTCCTAGGATGCTTGATTCCGGTCCAGTGAAGACATGGCTTGGCAGTTCGGGCTGGACTGTTCCCATGAGGCACAGGGTCAAGACTGATTTGCATATGGCCATGTCTAAACTGGGGTGGTGTAGTGGGCAAAATAACGATGGATTTAACCCAGATCTCTTGACTGGGGGAGAATGTCTGCATTGTCAGCATTCCGTCCATCAATTGTTTGTTGTAACGCTTTTCGCCCTAAGTGGGATGGGTATTCCCAGACGTGGGACCCGTGCTCACTACGCCACTGGAGTCAAGCTATCCTGGCTCATGACGGCTGATAGCCAGAAACCGGTCCTAGGATGCTTGATTCCGGTCCAGTGAAGACATGGCTTGGCAGTTCGGGCTGGACTGTTTCCATGAGGCACAGGGTCAAGACTGATTTGCATATGGCCATGTCTAAACTGGGGTGGTGTAGTGGGCAAAAGAACGATGGATTTAACCCAGATCTCTTGACTGGGGGAGAATGTCTGCATTGTCAGCATTCCGTCCATCAATTGTTTGTTGTAACGCTTTTCGCCCTAAGTGGGATGGGTATTCCCAGACGTGGGACCCGTGCTCACTACGCCACTGGAGTCAAGCTATCCTGGCTGATGACGGCTGATAGCCAGAAACCGGTCCTAGGATGCTTGATTCCGGTCCAGTGAAGACATGGCTTGGCAGTTCGGGCTGGACTGTTCCCATGAGGCACAGGGTCAAGACTGATTTGCATATGGCCATGTCTAAACTGGGGTGGTGTAGTGGGCAAAAGAACGATGGATTTAACCCAGATCTCTTGACTGGGGGAGAATGTCTGCATTGTCAGCATTCCGTCCATCAATTGTTTGTTGTAACGCTTTTCGCCCTAAGTGGGATGGGTATTCCCAGACGTGGGACCCGTGCTCACTACGCCACTGGAGTCAAGCTATCCTGGCTGATGACGGCTGATAGCCAGAAACCGGTCCTAGGATGCTTGATTCCGGTCCAGTGAAGACATGGCTTGGCAGTTCGGGCTGGACTGTCCCCATGAGGCACAGGGTCAAGACTGATTTGCATATGGCCATGTCTAAACTGGGGTGGTGTAGTGTGCAAAAGAACGATGGATTTAACCCAGATCTCTTGACTGGGGGAGAATGTCTGCATTGTCAGCATTCCGTCCATCAATTGTTTGTTGTAACGCTAATCTTCGGGTCAGGGCAGGGGTGTCTTGTCCTCAGGGAGGTCAGCAAATGGCAGTCCAGAACGTGAAGGAATATCAAGCAAAAGAGAAAAAAAAAGAGAAGAAACCTTGCGCCAGGTTTGACCCTTCACGTGAACAGTATCAACAGGGGAGGGGATAGTGCAGGGACACCGGTGTAAGGAAGTCACTCTCAGGCGTTACTTTTTTGTCAGTGCTCGTGAAAAGGCAGAGGGGAGGTAACCAGCACCGGGTAGGTACAACAAAACAGCTACCCGTGTTCCTTCTCTTTTCGTCCAACCCACCCCGTGACTCGGTCCCGTACCTGCAGGAGCCACGCTCCTCCGGGAACGTGGCTGGGTAGTCCGTGGTAACTGTGGCCTCCTGGCTTTCCTTCCGACATCTGCTCTAGGACTCTGGCCGGTGTTCCTGGTCTTCCGCGTTCGTCTCCGTCGTCTCGTCCAGGTCCGTATCTTCCGGGTTTGTTCTCCTTCTCGTTCCTCTCGTCTCCCGCTATGAGAGGCTCCTGGTGGATGACGTCACAGGCGTGGGCGGGGACTCCACCAGCCGCGGACGGCTTAAAGGAACAGTGCTGTATTCCGTAAGGGTTCCCAGTCCAGAGGGTGTCAGTTTCCTCTCTCCAGTCTCCGGGGTGCAAAGCTAGGTGAGATTGCGTCACCGTGGAACAGGACCACCAGTCCTCAGGCATGTCTTTCTCTGTGGAAGGTTCACGTATAGGGAGGCGCATTGGGAACTCGTGACAGATGTATATGTGAGTTCCTGTGTGTTTTGTGCAATGTACTATATATGGATCTCCACACCTCCACAGCCAGGCCAGGGGGAACCCCTGTACACTGCATCCCCAGACAGTGAGTTTGAACATATGGTTGCAATGGCTGTGTGTGCGAACGTGTTTGGGTTGGCCAGTGCATATGTGTGATTTTCAGCCACATCATTTATCAGGCCCATCTTGCCCGGGCATTATCTTTGTGAGTGACTGGTACCACGTGTGCAATGCGTTTTAGCATAGACGGTGTGTGTATGGCCAGCATCGGTGTTATTTGTTTTCAAGTCAGGACCTCCTTCTCCCCCAGGCCATGTATCCCATCATGAAGCATGCCACCATTGCAGTGGGTGCAGGGTAACCTTCAGGATGTCAGTCAGTGCAGTCCTGGTGTTTGTTGGTGCCCAGTTCCCAGCAGGGCCTTGTGCTCCCTACAACAGAGCCCAGTGTCAGACATATTGTCAGTCCATTTCCACTCCCTGTGAGGTGAGCATGGTTCAGTGTGAGCTTGCTGGTCCATGTGTGTGGGTGGGCATTGTCTGTGACTGCAACTCCCATCATGCTTTTGGCTACACCCCCCTTCCCAGCATGCCCACACTTCCTACCTTTTGACTCTGCTTCCCTGTGAGGGAGTGTGACAGCAATGGCAAGATGGCTGACTGTGAAGTCCTGGTGTTTGTTTGGCTACAAGTTCAAAGAGAGCCCCTGTGCTTCACATGGCAGAACCCAGTGCGGTGCATCTTTGGGTGATATTTCACTACAGTGTGAGTCAATGCATTATACCCAGTGAGTTGTGTGGAGTTTTTGTTGAGGGGTGTGTGTCTACACATGCTGATAAGTATGGTCAGAGCTGTCACTCCTCCTTCCCACGTGGCCAGACATCCCACCATGAAACGTACTTCCATTGGAGGGCATGCAAGTTGGCTTTCAGGATGTCAGGCAGTGGTGTCCTGCTTCTGATTTGCGCACAACCCCTACCAGGGCCTGGTGTTCCCCACAGCAGGACCCAGTGTCAGCCATCTTGTCAGTCATTTTCCACTCCCTGTGATGTGGGCATGGTTCAGAGAGGTCTTGATGGGCCAATTGGGAGGGGGAGCATTATCTGTGACTACAAACCCCATCATGCTTTTGGATACACTCACTTCACCTGCATACCCACTATTCATTCCTGTCAATCAGCTGCACTGTGAGGTAGTGTGTTTGTGGTGGCAATCTGTCTGACAGTGTTTATTTAGCTTTGTGCCACTGCCTATTTGTTGGTAGGTTTGTACATGTCTTGAGATGGCAGGTATTGTGTTTGTCTGACTAGCATACACATCGTGGGATGATTATCTATTGCTAACGGTGCATGGTTTTGCTGTCCCCTTGACACAATATTGAGTATATTGGTTGTGTACTCACCAGGCTCTGGTATGTCTGCTAGACCATGGACGCTCTCTGGTGGTAGGATCTCCCGCACCTTCGGCTCCCAGGACCTGAAGTATACTGGTTTGGCAGGAGGGACACCAACAGTTCGCTGCCTCAAGGCGTGATCCTTCTCGATGAGTTTCTTGACCCTCCTGCGCATGTCATACTACCTGTTCTGGATATCATCCTTTGTGCGCAACATTGGTTTTTGTGCGTTCACCTTGTCCACGATCCTCGCCCACATCTTTGTTTTCTGTGACATGGGGGTCCTTTGGACCAATGTACCAAACAAATGTGGCTCTACCCTGATGATCTCATCTACCAGCACTTCTAGCTCACTATCTGTGAACTTTGGATTCTTCTTTGGGGGCATGGTGATGGGTGGTGGTGGTGAGTGATGTGTGTGTGAGGGTGCAAGTGAGGATAGGTGAGTGTCAGTTTTGCTAGGTGTATGTGTGAGTGCTTTTGGTGAGGTGCTAATGGTGTGAAAGTTGTGTGATGGGTGAGTTGTGAGTGTGTCTGTGGTTGCTGTCTGATGGTGTTCTCTGCTGGCTGTTGGCTCTTGCGGGTTTCTCCGGGTCTTTCACGCTGACTTTCTTTTGTGTTTCATACGCGTCGGTCGCTGAGATATCTATTGCTTCAGGTCCCTGTTTTCTTTGCGTGTCGGTCATGCGGTTTGGGCCCCGTGCAAGTCAGTCTGGTTTTACACACATTGCATCGTACTGCGCGGATCGGACATTGCGGGTATGTGTCGTCGGGCTCATTCCTGGTGCGTGTCAGTAGGTGAGAATTGCGTCCGGTTCCGCGTGAATCACTGGTTTCCCTACTGCACGGTCGTACGGCTTGTATTCCGTAGTTGTCAGTTGTAATTCACACGCGTTGCATCGTACTGCATGGGTCATACGGCGCCGGTCCGTGTCGGTCGGTCTCCGTTCCCGGTCCGTGTCGGTCGCTACGTTTTGCGGCCGGAATTGGGATCGGCCCCTAGCTGGAGTGGCAATAGTAAGTTATATTTATTTAGTTATTAACACGTTCTCTGATTTAATAGTAAGTGGAGTGGGAATAGTACATTATATTTATTTAGTATATTTAAATTTTTATTAATTAAAAATAACTGTGGTGGGAGTAATAAATTATATATGTGTAGAGTTTATTAAGGTATTTGTATTAATAGTATTTGGTTTAGATTATTTAAATTAAATATATTTTTATTTATGTGAATATCATATATTTAAAAAAATACAATTGTTATATGTATGTATTATTTGTTTCTTGTTTAATAAATATTATAATATTTTTTTTAATTGTTATTGATGTACAACAGTATTTTTGGTAAATATATGAATTTATAGTAAACATATAATAAAATCACATACATTGCAAAATAATCAGACTTTGACATAGGGTGAACAAATATTTTATTTTCATTAGGATATAGGGGCCTATTAGGATGGTGGGTGGACTTTCGTCCGCCTGCCACCCTAGCGGTACCGGGACCGCCTGCTAGTGGCGCGGCATTCCCACACCGGCAATTAGCATGCCACCGCCACCGTGGCGGTGGCAATCCCCATCCACAGCACTGTGGCGGACAGTGCTCACAGCACTGCCCGCCACAATGCTGTGGATGCACGTTGTGCATTGTCATGCACAAGGTGACAGGTACTGTATGGTGCCTGCCACCTTGTGCATGACAATGTAGGGGGGTACCATGGGTCCCCCCATTTGTACCCCCCACCCCCAACACCCTCGGGGTCTGCAACGGGCCCCCGAAGGCAAAGACCACATACCTTTCCATGACGGTGACACCGCCATTGACAGGCATGCATCCTAATAAGGAGACACTGCCACCATATGCAGGCACTTTTTCCGCCGGTCGACGACAGACGGTCTTCCCGTCCACACTGACGGGTGCATCCTGCATACTTGACATTGCGTCGGGCGATGCTGTCAGCCTTCGTACTCCCTCGTTGCAAAGAGGCGGCCGGGGAGTACTGAGGGATTTCCGGACGGCGGACGGGCTCTCCGAGCCTGTCGTCCCCAATCCGGATATCCGAGTCGGATTCCTTCCTGACAAAGCCCATCAGAATGGCTCGGTCGGAAAGGAATCCGGCTGACATGTTCCGATTCGGTCGGAAGGGCTCCGACCATCGTTCGGAGCCCTTCCGACAGAAATCGGAATCGGCCCCAAAGTGGTAGGTAGTTGTGTTTTTGGTGTGTTTTTGGTGTATGTTTGATTTGTTTAGTTTTGACTAGATATGGTGTTTGAGGCTGTTAGAAATGGGATCTCTGGTTGGCTAAGGATTGCGCCAAAGCCAGGCAGAGACCACCACTCTAGTCAGGGCAAGGGAGTTACACGCCAAAGATAACCCTTTCTCTCCCCCTTGGTAGCTTGGCACGAGCAGTCAGGCTTATCCCGGAGGCAATGTGTAAAGCATTTGCACAATCACACAGCAACAACATCCCAGGAACACTACAAAAGGAACTCCACACAAGGTTATATATAAAAATAGCCTTTGTATTATAACAAACATATTAGATCGTAATCACACAATGTACACTGTGCCAACTGGCACTAAGCAGTATTTACAGGGGATTATATACACATGACAGGGCCAATTGGACCACTGTTAGAACAATCACAAAGGGAAATTAGCAAATGTAGAACATATACTAACTACAGCACAAATTATAGCTGTAGAGCACAACCAGTAATTACTGGCGCAATAATGACCTCAGCATCATTACAGTAGTATTAGATATAAAACATATTCTGCATAAACCTCAGGGGCATAAATACGTTATGCCTAGGCACCATAGCCTCACATTAGGCCTCACAAGCGTAAACACCTTAGGCAACAGATTAGCATAAAAGCAGTGTGCCCCAATCGGGGGCACAACACACTGAACCTGGCCCCAGACCAACTGGCCTCTCACAGGGGCTCAAATGCCCAATGTCCAGAATGTCCGGGCCGGCTGCGCACGCAGCAAAAGCAAAAGATCAGGCCTAAACGTGGCAGCTGTCCACTACTTGCTGGGCAGCTGTGCAATCAAAAGATGAGCACGGTATTCTCTGTCCCCCCGGGGACTCTAACAAAATAATTGTGCCCCAAACGTTGCAGCTGCCTGCGCTCTCACAGGGCAGCTGGGGAAAATTAGGCAGAAACAAGCTCTGGCACTGCGGGGGCTTTAGGCGTCCACACTGGGACTTTTAAATTGAAATGGCCCAAGGGAGTGCGGGAAACCACGGTGCAAGTTACGTTGGAGTCCCTCTCTGGGACTCAATGAATCTTTATTTCGATGGTTAAAAATCATCATAAAAATACATTTTATAAAATCATGTAATTTACATTTCTGAGCTTCATTAGGATAAAAAACAAACACCAAACAAAGCTGATACAATTCATGCAAAAGGGGTGGAATATTATGTACATCATTGCTTAATCTCTTGTGTTACTCAACCTTACTGCTACTTTTAAAAAGCCTATTACAGAGCATAAAGTGCGCGTGTCATTTGCTCTTTGAAGAAACAGTAGTGCGGATTTAGCATGACGAAATTTTACCTCTCTTAAAATATCAACCAATAACTTGCGCCGAGGGGTACGATAAAATGGACACAATAATGCAAAATGAAGGGTGTCCTGCGGAGACCTATTGTCGCAGCCGCAGGCACCCTTCTGCTCAATAGTTACAGTAAAACCAGATGGATAAGATAAAATATTAGGTAACAGATTGAGCCTAAAATGACACATTAAAAACCTGTCCTGCTGATTATACGTCAGAAATAAATAAGGTTCCATGCCCTCCCCATTCTTGACCAGGCGATAAGCCGCTACTGTACGCTTTGATAATGCAGGAGCTGCTCTGACAGTTTCCAATTTTTCCAACAGCAGTGTTTTAATTTGTGGTTTCCGGGTCGTAGAAATTGTACACGGATTACTAAAGAGGGTACGCTGGTCTATGATCTCTAGTGTTGTTTAAACATATTTCAGCCAGGGGATTTGCAACCCCTTATCCCTTTGAAAACAGTCTGTAACAATTTCCCTACTCAGTTCCGCCTCAGGATTGGCCCAAATTCTGAGCCATGCCATAACCGGCCTAATCTTCACCTGGTCTGTGATGTAGGGAATCCCCAGTTCCGAGTGTGCAATTTCCGCTTGGGTAGACTGTGGGATCTTTAGGATTCTACGGAGAAATTTATCTTCCTCTTGCTGTAAATATTTAGGATCCCTAAAGCCCCACACCTCGGCTCCATACAGTACCTTTGCAGTACTTATTGAGCCATATAGGCTCATTACTTGTTCTGGGGACCAGCGTCCCAACCTGCGAGCAAAATTTAATAATGCACCATTTGAGGAGACCAGTTTTGTACAACGTTCCTCAATCAGCGAATTAAACTGGATCTCGCCATCAAATAAAAGGCCTAAATAGGGAAAAGTACTTACAAGGTCCATTATGTGGGTCCCTATTTTAAACACACATTTCTTGGTGGGCCTTTTGCCTGCAACCATCACAAATGATTTACTCAGATTCACTGACAAATCTAAATTGTCCATGAACTTTACAAATCCATCGATGAGCGATTGCAGACTCCGTGGTGTTCGTGCAAGCAGGACCGCGTCATCCGCGTACAGAAGTACCGGAATTTGACGCTTCCCTACTTTGGGACAGTCTACATTCTGGGCAATAAGGCTTGTCTCTAGATCATTGATATACAGTGAGAACAAAAAGGGAGTGAGAATACACCCTTGCCTTACTCCGCTTGTGCATGGAAATGGGTCAGTTCGTCCGCACTAAAGCGGACCCTAGCAGTGGTGTTCCAATGCAACTCTCTCAGAATATTTATAAGACCCGGGTCTATTCCCAAATTATTCATCATTGCCCAAAATTTGTTCCTATTCACATTATCAAAGGCCGCAGCCAGATCCATAAATCCCATGTAAATGGTGCCATTGCTTGCTTTGGTGTACTTAGCAACTAGTAAGTATAGATTTAAACACTGATCACTAGTCGATTTTCCCGTTCTGAACCCATACTGTGTGTCAGCTATTATGTGGTGCTCTTCTGTCCAGGTCATAAGACGATTCAGAACCACCCGCCCAAGTATTTTGGCTGAGACGTCAATTAGCGATATCGGTCTATAGCATTGGGGATTGTCCCTATTCCCTTTCTTGAAGATAGGGACAATTAGTACAGTAGACCAAGATCGCGGGAGTCCTGATTTAATGGCCGCGTTTAACACCCTCGTCAAAATTGGCGCCCACAGGTCGATGTTACTTCGGTATAAATCTGGGGGTGTCCCATCGGGCCCTGGAACTTTGTTCGGTGTCAACCCTTGAATTGCCTTAATGATCTCTGTTAGTGAGAGATCTATTTCCAGACTCAATATGCCATCCTAGCCCCCTTCTTGTTTTGTGTCTTTAGAGTGGTTGTAGAGACCCTCAAAATGAGTCACCCATTGTTGAGGGAGGATATTTGTGCTAATGACCGGGGCACTACTATCCTGGAAACAGGGCCTTTTAATGATCCTCCAGAATTCTGTGAAGTCCCTGTTTTCTCCTGCCTCTCTTAAATCAGCCCAAACTTCTGCTTGTAGGGTAGCCTTTCTTTCTTTTATCTTAGTTTTATAAGTTTGTCTACACTTGGCCACTTCAACCTTGTCCCTAGGGTTAGCTTTGAGGCTTGATTTTAAATTTCTTATTGCTCGAGAGCAATTAGTATCAAACCATCTTGGCTGTGTGCCTATCTTTCTAGGACCTTTTACTTCTAATAATTTATCGGCCAGTATTGTCAGTTCCCCGAAGGACGCGATTAGATCAACTCCCCCTATCTTAGGGTCTAGGCAGTCTTCGACATACTTTTTGCCTTTTACAAGTAGTGTTGTGTAAAATTCCTGGGCATTCATTTTCGCCAACCTTAAACGCCTCCCCTGGTCTGTTGGCCGTAGACTGATATCCACTTGTTTATTCATTTCCAAGTGGCCATTGTAAAGTAATTCTAAAACCAAGGGATTATGGTCACTAAAGGTACTCCATTTTGTACTGGCCTCTATAATCCAATGTTTTGCAAAGGGGGATATCAATATGAAATCTATAATGGAGGAGCATCCTCTTCCTTTAAAAGTTAGCACAAGGGTGCCCTCTGGACCCGGGACTATCAAATCAATAGTGTGTGCTAGCGTGTGGGTGCCAATTAATTTAGTTAGTGTTGTTCCCTCAGTGCTATGCTCAAAGTGTGGCCCCTTCGTGACCGGGCAAACGGCCCAGTTTACAGTTACCGGTAGCAGGTTTGGGCAAAGGTGGCAATTTAAGTCTCCCATCAGTAACACAATTGGTTCTCCCACCCCTTCCTTTTATCAGCTTCTTGGGTGAGTCTAGCGTCTAGTTCCTGCAGGACAGCGTTCCTACCATTTATAGGACCTGAATTGTAGATATTGAATAGCTGTACCCTCAAACCTTGCCCTTGGAATGTTACTGCTTGAAGGGTGTGTGATGTCCAAGATGGTAATGTCCATCTTCCCTTAAGATTAATATCCACGTACAATACTAGCCCTCCCCTCGCCCTTCCTGCTCTACTTTCCTGGGCTGGGACAAAGAAATACTTATAGCCCTCTAAGTGATAGAGATCGAACTTAACCGCCCAGGTCTCCTGGAGAGCTAATATATGATACCCACGTAGATGGTTTCTCCAATCTACATTTTCAAATTTTCCGGCTAGGCCTGCTATATTCCAGGACATTATGTTCACCCTTCCCCTTAGCACCCTCACAACATTTGAACCCTGGGCGTTTGGTCTGACTACATCCCTCCTTACTGGGGTGATCTCCTGTTTCTCCCCGTCCTGCTTTAAAGGGGTTACTGCCAGCCCCTTCGGCTGTTGACTTCCCCGGGATACTAGTTCACTGATACCAGTGGACATCCTTCTTTCCATCCCCTCCTGATGCATCTCTAGTTGGGGTAGTCAATCGTTTTCGTCCAGGGACTGTAGGGGGCTGAATCTATTTGTCCACTGTGGGCCACCCTGATTTAATATTGGCAGGCCACGGTGTTCATATTTCCTTGCCCGGTACCCATCTGCTCCTCTGCCCCTTCTTCCCTGTGTATGAATTAAGGGGTAAGTGACACAATTTCTGGGATAGAAGTACCCTAGTGGCATGTATCGTATAGTGCTGGTCGCATTCCTATTATGATTGCCCAGTATGTGCTCCACTAGGTTCGGGTTCCTAAAGTTTGCAATAATGCAGTTCCCTTCAATATCTTTCCTTCTGCTGCCAATCCAATTTGCTCTCCTAACATGTAGGATTTCTCCAGGTTCCTCCCCTTGTAATGGCCTATGTATGTTCAACCAATTAATAATCTTGTTTTTAAGTTCAATATGTAACTCTTTCTGACCCATCCTTAGTTCAGGTACCCCGGCAAACACAACAACATAGGGACTTGCTTCAGGAGGTAAATTTACCCATGGGAGGTGGGAGTGCGTTCTATCCATTCGCTCCCGTCCTGCCTGGTAATTATCTTTCAGGCTATGAGTAGCAAGGTTCCCTGTCTGTGTCTGAGTTGGATTGGGCTGAATCTGGGGTTTATGGGTGTCATAATTCCCACCTTTTTGAATACTTCTTTCCTCAAGGTGAGCTGAGGCTTTGGGCAATGCATGGACTTGTACAATAGTGCATTGCTCATTACTTACACAGTTATTGTTGGCTGGAATTTGCTGTGTTAAGGTGGTCACTGCTGGTGTGGCAATTCCAATAAGATTGGAATTTGTGGACTCCTTCGTCTTGCCCTGTTTTAGCAGTTCATTGGCAATTTTGTCTAACTTACTAACTAGTGGTTTTATTTGGCTAACAATGAAAGCCTCAAGATGTTTTTGGAGGTCAGCAATTACAGGGTTCAACCACCCCAGAGGAATTAAGGGACATGGAGCTTCTGTTTCCACAACCGCATCATCTGTTGTATGTGCCTTACCGCCCCCACTGGCCGTTTTCAGTTTTCTGATATGTATATTCTTGGTGCCCCGTTTTTTACTTCTGTTTCTAGTTCTGAATGTTCTGTTTTCAACCTTATCGGGGAGTGGCCCAGTGTCTGTTACCAGTTGGCCACAAGGGACAGCTTCAGCTGAGACGTCCAGACTGCCATTATGTGAGGTTTCACAAGAGTTTAAATCTGTGGTTTGTATAGATGTGGTTTGTATAGGTGTAAGGGAAATATTTGTAGGTGTCATCGATAAGCGCCTCTGTGTGCGCTCAATCTCCCCGTTAACAGCCCCAATGACCTTCCTTAGCATTAAATCTATTGCAGTTGGTGGTGCTGTGTATCCTACTGGAGTGTTGGGGTCAAGCCCCATTTTTGTAGGAATGAGTGGTGTGCATAGTTTCCCCTTGGTAGAGCGCGTTTTGGGTTTGGTAGCCATGGTACAATAATCTACGCTATTCCCTGCCTCCCAATAAGCTCACAGCGGGGTGATTGGATGATGCTGGACAACCCTACTTTTATTGACAGTTTAATTCGTTTTAAGCCCCTTACAAGAGGAGTCCGTAGTCCGCTGTACACAGATATTGTGCAATGTCCAAAGTCCTAGGCTGAAAAGTTGTGGCTTAGTGATAAGAACACAGTTATACAACAGTACCTGATTGAAAATCTAAGGGGGGTGGGCCAGCCCAGCCTCCTCCGGACACTGATGGCCACAGAGGGCCCGCCCTTTGCCCGGGCTTAGCCCGTGCACGGTCCCGCGACGCGGGGGCTCTCTCCAAACTTAAGCGCCTCCGGGCGCGGTGTGGGCGGTGGCAGCTTTCCCTGCAAAGGCTCCTGGTAGCTGCAGTCCCCCCTTCGGCCGCGCTGCATTGATGGAAGGTGCTGCAGCGGCAGGAGGACTAACGAAATCACCAGCGGAACACGGGAGTAGAATGCAGATTGCCAGGTAATGGCCCCAACAGCTGAACCCAGACCCCCGCTCCACCGGGGCTCTCTCCAAACTTAAGCGCCTCCGGGCGCGGTGTGGGCGGTGGCAGCTTTCCCTGCAAAGGCTCCTGGTAGCTGCAGTCCCCCCTTCGGCCGCGCTGCACTGATGGAAGGTGCTGCAGCGGCAGGAGGACCAACGAAATCACCAGTGGAACACGGGAGTAGAATGCAGATTGCCAGGTAATGCCCCCAACAGCTGAACCCAGACCCCCGCTCCACTGGGGCTCTCTCCAAACTTAAGCGCCTCCGGGCGCGGTGTGGGCGGTGGCAGCTTTCCCTGCAAAGGCTCCTGGTAGCTGCAGTCCCCCCTTTGGCCGCGCTGCACTGATGGAAGGTGCTGCAGCGGCAGGAGGACCAACGAAATCACCAGTGGAACACGGGAGTAGAATGCAGATTGCCAGGTAATGCCCCCAACAGCTGAACCCAGACCCCTGCTCCACCGGGGCTCTCTCCAAACTTAAGCGCCTCCGGGCGCGGTGTGGGCGGTGGCAGCTTTCCCTGCAAAGGCTCCTGGTAGCTGCAGTCCCCCCTTCGGCCGCGCTGCACTGATGGAAGGTGCTGCAGCGGCAGGAGGACCAACGAAATCACCAGCGGAACACGGGAGTAGAATGCAGATTGCCAGGTAATGCCCCCAACAGCTGAACCCAGACCCCCGCTCCACCGGGGCTCTCTCCAAACTTAAGCGCCTCCGGGCGCGGTGTGGGCGGTGGCAGCTTTCCCTGCAAAGGCTCCTGGTAGCTGCAGTCCCCCTTTCGGCCGCGCTGCACTGATGGAAGGTGCTGCAGCGGCAGGAGGACCAACGAAATCACCAGCGGAACACGGGAGTAGAATGCAGATTGCCAGGCAATGCCCCCAACAGCTGAACCCAGACCCCCTCTCTGGGACTCAAAAGGAAACCCAAAACTTTGCCCCCATGTTGCAGCTACCCTCTGACAAGCGGGGCAGCTGTGAGCACCGACAATGTACCCCGAAGTGGGCACCGACCATGTGCGTGCGGGCCCTACGGGGTTCGCACCAAGTGCAGGCTCCCTTTCCGACCCCACTCACCGGACTGCCTTGGCTGCTTCTCCGGTTGGGTCGTCTCTCTCTTTGGGGTCCTCTTCAGCTGCACGCGGAGCTCTCCTCTCCACACGGGAGCCCCGCCTCGAGACAGGCTGCTTCCCGACTCCAGCCAGCACATCCCAGTGCGGGGTGGGCTCCCGTCTGGGTCTTTCAACGCGGCGCTTCCAGGAACACCGGCACAGCTCTGCTGATGTTCCGACCAGCTCTTCTCTTCCGGGCCGTTCGCAAGCCCCCTCTGAGACTGCCTGGCTTCCTGTCTGGCGCTCCACACCCGGGTCGCGGCGGTGATTCCTATTCGCAGGCAATACGGGGTAGTCTCCCGTTAAGTAAATAAGTCATAAGCCGGGTGGGCACCTGCCAACGAGCACCGCAATGCGGGGTGGGCACCCGCTTTAAGATAAAAGCAATCCCCGAAGGTGGCAATAACGCGGGGTGGGCACCCGCTTCCACTGGCAGCTCAGAGGAATCCCCACCTAAGGATTCCCTCGATCACCGCAGCAGCGCGTTGCACACCGCCAGCTCCTCCTTAGGTCAATTTATAATAAAGCGCTCTTCCAAATCAGCGAGGCGCTTCTCTAAAATACAGGCAAGTAAAGCGCTCTTCCAGGCGCTAGATTCAGGGGGCACAAGGCTGGGCTCAGGCAGGCCAGCACACAGTGCCCTCCAGCAGGGAGGCAGTCCCTTGTGGCGGTTCCTCCTGGAGCCCAGCAGCAGCCCCCAGCGGCAGGACAAGCACAGCAGAGAGAACCTTTTCATGGGGTCACAGCCCCTTCTTTTATACACATCTTTCCTTGGTTAGGTGGGGGCTAGGTGCTCAGACGCACCACAGGGGGCAGAGCCGGCATTGTGGAGGGAAGGCACAGCCCTATTCAGGTTCCAGGTGCAACTCCTCCCTCCCATCTAGATGCAGATCTCTCCATTCACCACTGGGCTGACTCACCCTGGCTCCTGGAATTCCCCACACCATCCAGCACCTGTCAATCACAAGCCAGACATGCACTCCACATCAGGCAGGCAGGAAAAATAGCACACAGAAATGCCAACTTCTAAAAGTGGCACTTCTCCACCAGTCACAATAAATCTGTGCACACCATTGCACAGCATTTATTGTCACGAGTTCGCACATACTAAACTCGACCCTGCACTCCTCTCACACCAGGAATTACCATGGACACACATATCCCCCATGCATTCCCTTTGGGAGGGCAGGCCAGTCTTACTAAATGTAACACAGAGCGCACACACTTTACACAGGGACACCAATACCAGGTCACAGGAAAGGCAAAAAGTTTAGGGGTGAACCTGCCAAAAGGGCCAAGTACAACAGAGGCCTAGTGTTTTGAGTGTAGTATATGTCGATAAGTTTATGTGTATTATTTTTAAACAGTTAATTAACAGTATATTGCAGTTGTATATGTGTATTTTTGTCTGGGTGGGTATGTTTTACTTTTTTTTATAGACTTTAGTTTGTCGACGTCGCGTTTTGGAGCAAGTTTGCTGTTTTTTTTCTAAGAGGTCTGTATTAATTTTGTAAACTAATATTTATTTAACACCCTCTTCATTTTTCGTGTTTTCATGGAGCGTTTTTTAACTATACACTTTTTCAGGTTTTTATGGTATTTGCCAATTGGATTTATCAAGAGAGGATTTGTTTTTGGCGACATTTGCATTTTTGCATTTTGTTTTGGGTTTATTTTAAATTAATTTGAAGAAACCAACACTTGGATGGATGTAGAAGATGTGTAAATTTAGCTTTGGAGCTACAACAATTGTAAGTAATTTTTAAGAATTTTATGTGGGAGGGAAATGTTGTTTTATTATATTTCAATATGTATTATATTTTGTAAAATATTACTAAGCTGTTAATATATATTTATATTATTATAAAATATATATATGACAATTTAGTAATATTTTATCAAATATAAAAATAATATATTTACATGCATATGTTGGGTTTCAGAAGAACATTTATTAATAACTGTTTAGTTTAGAGTTAAAGTATGCTTCTTGCTATTAGGGCTAAGTATTCTAGGCCTCTAGTTATTGGGAATAGTGTAACTTGATTTTGTAGAAGCTCATAACTTTTATCAGTTTGTTTAGCTAGTTTTGGTCCAATTAGTGTAACGGATTGTTCCATTCTAAGGGGTTGATTAGGATGTCGGGCGGTGGCACGACTGCGGTGCTGGCGGAGTGGAATAATGCCTTTTTCCGCCCGCATGCAGCGGAAATCACGACCGCCATATTATTGTGGCCAAACACAGGCCAAATCCCGTCTGCCGCGGTGCGACGTGCACCGCCATCAAAGTGCGCCCGCCACCGTGGTGGAAGGAGCCAATGGAGACTCACCGCCGTGCGGAATGACGTCCGCCCGCTCCACAAATTAGGATGAGCCAAACAAGCAGACGCACCACAGCAGAGACACCGCACCATCAGAGACGGCGGAAGCTCGACAGCGGAGCGCGAAACCAGAGTCCTGGTCCACACCACCCGGTCACGACCGCTATGGATCCAGCTCTACACGTGTTTCCTGTGCTGTACCTGATACATCACCAGCAACACATGGACCGCCGCCTACGCCGCCGCAGGTACGCAATAACACAACACACAACACATGGGCCGACACGGGGTCCAAATACACACTAGACACCCTGCTGGGGACAGAAACACATCCACAAGGGCACCCACACATGACCCACCTGCCACCAAGGCACCCCTCTGCATCCTGGACACACAGCTTCCACGAGCATGAAGCAATGTCCCGGTCACGTCACCGCTGCGATGAACACAAGGGAAGACATGCACACAATGCAGAAGGCAGGGCCAGTGCCAGGCAAGGGCAGGGCACAAACACAACAGGGCCACACCTCCTCCCACCACACATTATCACACCCCATGCAGGCACATGTCATGTGTCCCTCCTGTGCACACCCATGCACAACAACAAACCAGGACAATACATGCCCTTCACCACACAACAAACAACCAGGGAGAAAGCAAGGCAAACCATGCACAGGCACAAGGATGAAAGGAAACCCCTGAAGTCAAACTGTGAACAGCCACACATGCATACAGCCACCTCACAGGAGTACACCAGCAACACAACACACAGGGCGCATTGACACACTCCATGACTGACAAGCACCACTAGGAATGGACACACATACCCTCCATCACACCTGCAACACACACCAGTGTCAAACAAACTGAAGGCTGACAACACCTGCCAGTCCATGCACACACAAACAACACACACCCTGGGGGTAGCCACAAGCAGCACACACACACAGGGATGCTAGAACACATCTCTGCACAAAAACAACAGACAAACACATAACCCAAAAACACACACACAGAACCACAACAACAACAACAGACATGCCCTATGCAGCTACACTGTGGAAAGGCAATGGGAGCACAGACACAACAGTAGTGCACAACACCATAACTCAGGAACAATGCACAAATAACATACCACAACACACACACAAGAAGTGCACATTTACAGAACAACACAGCCACAACAAACAAAAAACAGATGCACAGACAAAAAGATCACACAGCAAACACAGCAGGACATCAGGGGATGCACATCAGGCTATGAGAATACAACATACACACACAGCACTGCATGCACAACAAGCATTGTGTGCACAACAAGCATACCAGCCACACACAGACATGATTGACACAACACCAACCCACCCAACAGAATTCAGCGCAGCACAAAGACAACAGCACACCCAGGAAGTGAAGCAATACCACAGCCAACACACATACATCCAACACAACAACAACAGATGCACACGTCTGGGACACAAAGGTAGCAACAACTTGGCCAGAGGACTGGGCACCACACACAGTTGAACTGCAATTGAGCAACCATGACTGCCACACACCACAAGAACACCACATACAACCCAATGTGGCAATGCCCTGAGTGACACATTGAGCCTGGCCAAAGAAATGCACCACACAACACAGTGGCACAAATGAAGTGATGGGGAGGCACACACACATGTAAACCAAGGGTACAGTTGAAATCAGAGTGAAGTGTACTGCATGTCAGTAGGGGACATGGCAGGAGTGTAACATACACAAATACAGGGAGTGCAGGCCAACAATGTCCAGGAAACTGAAGGCCAGATAGGGGATGGCATGACACCAGACACAACACGCCACACTGGAGGCAAGAAGGCACCATGTGACAGCAAGGCATGAGAAAAGACAATCACATTGGCAGTGTGGAACTGCAGATCTGCACAGTCACCACAAACAGCAACAAGACACATGGACTAATAATACAACACAACATTCACTTGCCAGTCACACACTCTGCATGCTCAAAAAACAGAAAAATCACAAGTAGGACTCAGACAGAACTACAAGGACCCACCAACACACTGCACACTGCACAACATACAAATCACACATGTGCAGACAACCACATCCATAGGGCTGCACAACAGGCAAACAACACCTGGGTGACACGTGTGTAGTAGACAATGCAGGGGCATGCACACATCAATACTCCAGACAAACTCACCCCCTGTACGCTGCACAATTCCTGAACATCAAAGAGCACACATGGAAAATAAGCCATGGGACTAGGATGACTGGCCATCACAAGATGACTACACACATACACCACTGGGCACACAAAAAGGAAGAATACACATACATAGTGACCCTAGCCAGCCTTCCTGCTATACTGTGGATAAAACCACACTCTGTGCTGGCAGTGCACCCCAACCTGACATGTGTACAACATAGCCAACAGGTACAAATCAAGGAAATGACAAATTCCTCCCCTTAAAAAATTAGCATCAGTGCTCCCAGAAGTATCTGGGACAAGAAGCAGTGAAGTCCATGTCACCCATGTACAAAATAGAGTAATTGACCCAATACACAGACCATGTTGAAGTGTCACACAGACCATGTGGCACAGTAAACCACATGCACACAGAAAAATAACTTCAACCAGTAAGGACACAAACAAAATAGGCAACAGGGGCACATATTGCACAGATATGCATCATGAGAGGAGAATAGCAAGGCACAAAAAGCAGAACATGTCTATGAGAAGCTGCACAGGCAGGGGTGTAAAACAGCAGAGAACAACAAGCCAGTGTCATAAACGAAGTGCAGTGCATGTCCAGGAGAGGCTACACAGGGAATGTGTGCGAACGTACCTTACCATGCTCAGCAACACAGTTGTGTGGTAACAATGTGCAGTACAGGCCCACCTGTATGAGAGGCAGGTGTGTGAGGGTGGCTAACACTCAGACTTGGTAGTCAGGTGGAATGGGAGCTGGCTGAGTCACGGGGACTGTTGGGTCACTTGACTGGGGAGAGAGCGGATTGTAGGAGAGTAGGATCTGCTTCACATGGGTACCCCCACTTTCTGCTGGTGTTTCACTGTTTTTCTACTTTAGTCTGGCTGTGGCCCTGCTAATCAGGACCCCAGCCTAGCTGCTTCCTCTCTAAAATGGTTTCCATGTACATTAGGTACATATCCAATTGGATTCTGGAGTGCCTTATAAGCCCCTAGTATATGGTATACTATGTACCTAGGGCATAGGTACCACAGAGGCCTACCAGGGGCTGAAGCATGTATTATGCCACCCATGGGAAGCACTCCAAAATGACACCACAGATCTGCTACTGCTGCCAGGGTAAGGTGGTGCTTGCACCCCTTACAGTGGTATAGGCTACCTATATCACTACCATTGCATACACATATAAAACCTATAAGTCACTCCTATGGCAGGTCTTAACAATCCTGAAGGCAGAGTGCTTGGTTTTTATGTGAAACGGTGCCCCTGCATGAGCAGAGCCCCTCTGCAGCGTTTGTAGTACCTCCTCTGATGCTGATTGTGGTGCAGCCTGACCATATACTCTTAAGTGCATTATAACCTCGCGGTAAATGCTAACTTTGGGATGGCTCTCAAACGCTTTGGAATACTACCCCCCTGCCAGTTCTGGCGTCGGGGTTAGCATTCCATCCTTCTAGAGGGAGAGACATGTTCACACTGGTCTAACCCGGTAAAGACTTCCTACAGCCCTGGCATCACAAAATGGATGCCACTGCCACAGACACGGGTCTGGCCTCCTGCTGCTGACCGAAACTCTGGCAGGGGAGGCCTGGACAATAGGTTTCCTGTCCCAGGAAGGTGTAACCACCTCCCCAGACAGGCAGATGTGTATTGGGGCTGGGCGGGAGCACTCTCTAGTGCTTTGAAGTCCTGCACTGGGGGCACACTTGGTGTCCCTGTGCATATTCCGTTCAAACCGGTTGCAGGGGCTACCTGCCCCTGCTCTGGCGTGAAACTGGACAAAGGAAATGGGTGTAACCACCCCTATTTCCAAACCCTCCCATAGGTGGGTCCCTAGAGTATATCCAACCCCCAAACTTTGTATAAGTATGGGAACCCAGTCCTTGCGACTTTAGATTACCCTGGACTGTACTCTGCAACATATATCCTTGACCTTCGACGTTCTACTTTGCCTAGAAGACTGAATAAATCTCCCTTGGGGTAAATGAGTGACTCTCCTGCTTGGCAGGCACCAAAGAAGCAACTGACTGGTCTGCATCGCTGAAACTCCCGCCGGACGACGAAGACTTTGCATCACTAGAGGTATATTTCCAGACTTCCCCGAGGCTACCCTAAGTCCACAGCAAAGCAGAGGCCCGTGGCTATCGTGGGTAACATGGAACCGTGCCCCCTGGATGACGTAATCTTTTGCTGATTCAACATCTTCCTGATCTTCCTCAAAGTTGGGCTTTGGGCTCTGAGTATCCCCAGCCTTGAGCACCTCCTGCACCAAAGATTTCTGGCCTCCACTCCATGAGTGACCCGTGGGCCAGTTTCCAGTGCGACCGCTTGAGGCTCCTTCACGATCGCTAGCCTGTTGGCTAGTGGGTCTCCGCAAAGGCAACTCCTCTTCTGATTGGGCTTTCCTGGTTGCTCCAGACATGCCTGACTTACCTTCGCTGGGTGAGTTCCTCAGACCTTGCTGGTCTGCACTGACGTCCTTTCTCTGATTCCAAGTGACTTGCCATTGCCAAGCCTTGTTGGGTCCAATCTGGTCACCGACACCGCAGCACTCGACAGACTTCGTGGGACAGCTCGAATCCAGCTCCTGGTTGTCATCGGCGCCTCCTGGACCTCGTGGATGAAGAGTCAAGACACCCCATCAACTCACCTGAAGCACCCGACATCTGTGGGCATTGGTCTATCGTGCCCTTGGTCACTGGTAAGTGACCCAGACTCTGTCCCCTCTGCTTTCAGGTTCCTTCCCTCCTAGATCCAGGCGTGGATCTCTCTGGACACTTCGGGCCTGATTCACAGAACTAACTTAAGACAAAATCCTAAACTTACTAACATTTTCGTATTCACAGAAGGCCTAACTTTAGGACTCCTAAATGCCTTCTGTGAATACCGAAAGTCTTAAAATTAGGATTTTTCTCAGTTTAGGAGTCCTAAAGTTAGGACTCCTAACTTTACTACTACTAAATTGAGAAAAATCCTAATTTTAAGGCTTTCAGTATTCACAGAAGGCATTTAGGAGTCCTAAAGTTAGGAGTCCTAACTATACTACTACTAAACGGAGAAAAATCCTAATTTTAAGGCTTTCGGTATTCACAGAAGGCATTTAGGAGTCCTAAAGTTAGGAGTCCTAACTTTACTACTACTAAATTGAGAAAAATCCTAATTTTAAGACTTTCGGTATTCACAGAAGGCATTTAGGAGACCTAACGTTAGGAGCCCTAAGTATACTACTACTAAACTGAGAAAAATCCTAATTTTAAGACTTTCGGTATTCACAGAAGGCATTTAGGAGTCCTAAAGTTAGGACTCCTAACTTCTGTGAATACCGAAATGAGTAAGTGCCTTCTGTGAATTCCAAAATGAGTAAGTGCCTTTTGTGAATACCAAAATGGTAGTAAGTTTAGGATTTTGTCTTACGTTAGTTCTGTGAATCGGGCCCTCTCCTCTTCACGGCAGCAGCACTCCCTGAGCAGCTTCCATTGAAAACAGCAATGCGACCCAACACCATTTGACACCTATGCACTCAGCTTCGCTGGGTGAGGTAACTCGAGTACTCCGGTGGTCCCGTGTGTGTTGGCCCTAGACACCTCTAAGTCCAAAACAGTTCCCTCGTAGATATCTTCTAAGTGTCCTTAAACTCTATATTTCCAACCGCGACATTCCCCATAGAAGTAAACGGTGATTCGCTGCTGTGTTCTCACACTGCACGCGTCCGCCGTGGGTCCCCTGTGTCACTACCTTGGGTGGTTCCTTGTGGTCCAAGCACTTCTACAGGCTCTAGGCCTTGTGTCTAGCTCAGTCGTGGTTCTTATACCACTTTATTGGTATATGGTTTGGTACGCCCCTAGGGCCCAAACGTGTATTTGTGCTATTACTGTTGATTGCTGACTTGTAACGTAAGTACTTCGAACTCTAGTCTCATAAAGAGACTAGAGGTATGTGTTTTATCTTAAATACATATATTTTAAATATATACCTGGTGTGGTTGTCCTTTCATTTGGTCATTCAAGAGATTATAGACTGGTAAAACAAGCTGCTTTACATTCCTTCAAGACTTAGCCTGAAGGCTGCTCTCCCTAGCTACCACTAGGATAGCTTTCAATAAAGGTTGTCTTTAACCTATTCACCATAAGGGGGTTGTGTGGACTGATACAGGGTGCCCACTATAACTAGTGGACAGCATATAGCAGGCCAACTTCTCACATGGACCAGCTGAGGCAGGGCTATCAGTGGGCTGGCAAGCCAGAGGGCTACTTGGACCAGGTGGTGTAGTGGCACGTGGAGGTGGAGTCATGCAGACAGGAGACACCGTGTGGCTGGGAGATTGTGGAGGGGTGCCCTTCCACTTCTTGGGGAGTCGCAATGGTTTTCCTGTCTTGGGATCAATGGGAAGTGGTGTGGACACATCAGGTACACCCACCACCAAAGCTGCATCAGGTGCAGACGCTGACACACCCTTTGGTGATGTGCTGGACCCAGCGGTACGCAAAGCATGGCTACGTCTTTCCCCCCCCTTCTGCTATCCACTAGGTGTCACCTCTACAGTGCCCTCCTTCCCCTGCTTCACTGGGCTTGGAATGGGAGTCAAGGTGGTGGGTGAATCTGCCTTGGAGCCCTTCCTATATGTACCCTTGGCATGCACAACCTCCTTGGTGCTCACAGAAACTGTATGCTGCTCTTTACGAGATGCTTTAGGGACAGGAAAGTCCTTGGCTGGGTATGCCTCTGTGGCACATGTTCCTGAGCTCTGCTGCTTAGCTTTTTGTCCCCTGGTGTCGCCTGACGGACTTATCTCCCTGCGCTCTGGGGTGGCACTGGTCTTCTGTGGGGATGGTGTCTTTGCCCGTGACTGCTTGGGCTGCTGATGCTGCGTGCTACGTGTGCCATATCATGACTTTGATGTAGTTGGACCGTGGTCAGTATCATCCGGTGTGGCCACTACCAGGGGGGTGGACAAGAGGACCGGTGCCGGACTGTGAGTATGTGCCTGTTGAAGGGCAGATGTCACTGTGGAGGCCAAAGCCTGGACAGTCCTGTGCAGCCCACCCATGTCTGAATGTATGCCCTCCATGAAAGTAACAACCTGGGCCATTTTTTGTTGTGGTCAATGAAGGCATTGAGGAGAGCTGTCTGGCCTACACATAGCTTGCGCAAAAGCTCCACAGACTCAGCACTGATGGCAGCAGGGGGGGCAGGGGCAGAGGCAGCAGTGCCAGCAGTGAAGGACACACTTCTCCTCTTACTGAGGCGGACACGGGCAGCACCAGGGGAAGTGGTTGGGAGGGTGGGCACTGTACGCTGTGTGGTGGAAGATGCTGCAGACTCCCGGTTCTCTGTGTCCGCTAACATGGCTGCATCCCCGCTGGCATCAGAAGATGTTGTACTTTGTGTCTCAGGTTGGGACTCCTCCAGCAGACTCCTGTCCCCCTCTGATGCGCTGGTCACATCCGTGTCACTGGGTTCCTGTGCAGCTGTTGTGCTAGTGTCACCCTCACTGGTGTCCGTATCCTGTCCCTCGCTGACCACTGGAGATGCTGCATATGAGAGAGAGATGTAGGGTCCGGTCAGTGGCAGCAACAGAACAAACATATGCAAGCAATGCATAACAAAAGAGGACCAAACCTCCATGTTGCCCACGGCCCTGTTCAATCGCATCTTGCCAAAGCACCATGTAGACTCTAACAGTGCGTGTACTCTGGACATTCAGACAAAATTGAGCCATGTGATGACCACACACCACAACACCCTGCATGTGGCTCCATTCAACCAGACACACAACTACCTCTGAGCACACCTAGGGACATGATGGGGGCACACACCTTGTTGCCACTGACTGATCTGGATGGAACAGGAGGGGACAACATAGACAAAGACTACAACATGGCAGTCCACAATGGCCATGAGCCCATGCCACACACCATGTTGTACTCTGGGGCACAAAGACTGGTGCACATTGTTGTCAGATGTCCAGGCAAAACCCAATCTTAGTGCATGCAATGGATGCATTGATGAAGGCACACTCAGATCTGTAACACTGCCTCACCCTCACAATGGGATTCCCGAGACCACCACAATGCAGGAAAAACATGAAGAACACCACTCTGACTGCAATGGTCATGCACTGCATTTGAATTACATCAGGAAGGACAGGTAAGGCAAATGCGTGACACCGGCACCCAGCACAGCATACACTCACATGCCACTGCATCACAATGACTACATTGCATAGGCCAGCGCAGGCACAGGGTCTGTACATATGCAGCCACTCCAAGCCAAAGTCACCCTCCCAATGTACTCACCCCTGTCTTGCTGCTGATGCTCCTTCAAACGTGCATCCAGCTCAGGCTGAGTCACCGCCAAGATGCGGCCCATTAGTGAAGTCATGCTGCGCCATGCCATACGCCCAGTGTGAGGATCAGCCCCAAGGTCATCTCTGCCACGTTTTTTGCCAGCCGGCTGATGTCGTCCCACCTCTTGTGGCAGTGGTTTCGCCGTTGGTTTGAGACCCCCAGAGCTCGCACCTTGGCTGCAATGGCCCTCCACACGGTCTTGCGCTGGTGTTCCTTGAGCTGCAGGCATGGGAGACAAGAGGTGGAAATGATCAGTGACACAGTGTCATGTACTGACATTGATCAGTAAACCTGCAACATACAAAACCATCACAAATCCAACTATTTGTCCATCAGGGACCAGAGTACATCTCACACGGTACATCTGCATGTGAAAAGCACATGTCCATGCATGCAGGTGTGAGGGGAAACACAGTCCATGCACATCTCACACACATGCAGGATGCCAGCACTGGAACACCTATGCAGCATGCCCCTATCTCCAGTTCATTGTTGGCTTGAGCAACACATACATCACATATCAACCTGTGTCTGGGGGTGGACTCACTGTGGCCAAGACTGTGCAGCCCACAATGTCCATGCCCTGTTACTACATAACTGTGTCATGGATGTCGCTTTGAGGGACATGAAGTCACAAAGCCTGATTCCGCAGCAAAAGGAAGGTTGTGTGCAATCTACAGTGCACTTTGGACGCATGGCTGGAGTGTAATGATTAAAATATTGGGGCAATACTCTGTAAGTGAGGTGATGTGTCCTCATCTTCGTGGGTGGGCACTGTGTTGGGCAGCTGGGCTCACACCGAGATGGACAACTGGGGCACACAGCCATTCAGCTAAACAATCACTGACATGACTCCTGCATGGACAAACTTCTTTGCCACTGTATGGCTGAAAACACGACACAGGTCACTCATACATACATGTGCATGCAGGGAAAGGTGCGGCATGGTGTACACACACCTTCCCCCTGGAGACAGCATGATAGGCAGTGCATGACACAACCACACACTCTCAGAGACATACTGCATCAGGCCAACTACAAAGGTGCCCACCCCTGCCCTACAACCCCACTTATGTGAACTTACCACAAACTTTGGGGCACCATGTAGCCTTGGGTTCTGTGTGAGCACCTCGTCCACCAGGACCTCCAGCTCCTCGCTCGTGAAGGGACTGGCGCGGATCTTCTCTGTCCTTGCCATCACTGTGGATATGAGACAACAGCTGCTGAATTGGGTGGAGAGGGCTCTCTGGCAGCAGGCTCTGGAGGCAGGAGCAGATGAGGGCTCTTGGGCAGCAGGCTCTGGAGGCAGGAGCAGATGAAGGCTCTTGGGCAGGCTCTGGAGGCAGGAGCAGATGAGGGCTCTTGGGCAGCAGGCTCTGGAGGCAGGAGCAGATGAGGACTCTCTGGCAGCAGGCTCTGGGAGCTGTGGGAATGTAAGGCTCCCTCCCACACATATATAGCCCCCTGTGGTCTCTACAAAGGTGCCAAGCTGCAACAATTGTTTGCCCAGGTCTGCCTCTTTCAAATGCATCCAATGGCCGACTCCGCGGTGGCGGAGCACGCCTACCGCGATGTTCAAACTTGCATCATGACACCACAATCAAGGTTCCCATTGGCTCCAATGCACGCTCCATGGCGGTGACACACCGCTGGGGCCCGGTGTGCGTTACCGCAATGGTGCCTCTTTCAAATGTATCCAATCACCGCCTCCGCGATGGTGGAGCACGCCTACCGCGATGTTCAAACTTGCATCATGACACCGCAATCAAGGTTCCCATTGGCTCCAATGCACGCTCCATGGCGGTGACACACTGCTGGGACCCCGTGTGCGCTACCGCGATGGTGTCTCTTTCAAATGCATCCAATGACCGCCTCCGCGGTGGCGGAGCATGCCTACCGCGATGTTCAAACTTGCATCATGACACCGCAATCAAGGTCCCCATTTGCTCCAGTGCACGCTCCATGGCGGTGACACACTGCTGGGGCCAGGCGGAAGCTACCGCGATTTGGGTGGCGGAGCATGCCAACCGCCATTTTCACATGTCTCAATGCCTATCAGCAGCGCACTGGTGTGCATGGGGGGTGCTGGTGACACACCGCTGGGGCCAGGCGGTAGCTACCGCAATTTGGGTGGCGGAGCATGCCAACCACCATTTTCACATGTCTCAATGCCTATCAGCAGCGCAGTGGTGTGCATGGGGGGTGCTGTTGACACACCGCTGGTGCCAGGCGGTAGCTACCGCGATTTGGGTGCCATACAATGTCAATGGACATCTGGCACACATCAATAGTGCAGAGGGCCCACATGGACAATGGCACATGATTGTGCACACAATGACAATGTTCCATTTATTACACTGGTGACTACACATGCCATGTTTGGGTATGTGATTTTGTAGGTTGGCCTGTACTCCCTCACATTTGTAGTCATGTATTTTTTGGCCGTGTCGGAAGGTCAGTGTTGTTCTGGACTCTACAATGTGTACACATGTGAATGTGTCTAGGTGCAGTGGCAGACACAGTATTGCTTGACTCTATGTATGATATATTATTTTAGCATGGCCAATTATGTCTGCTCATGCACACAATCATCATCTCTGCGCAAACTGTGATCATTGTATTGTGGATGTGTGCCTGATTGAAATGATGCATTTCGGTGTGACAGGTACAGCAGCTAGGTATGAGACAGTGTAGTAGATTTGTTACACATATGCTAGATGCCATGCTCCCAGGCATGCCCATGTGAAATGTGGCCATTTCCCTATGTGCTTTCACATTGTACATGGTGGTCTGTCAGGTACTTTTGTTGTGTGATTTGAGAGGTGCTCCCTTTGTGTTGCTGGAGGTGTCCCTACATGTGAGATGGGCTGTAACTCATTGTGTTGGCAGTCATTGTTGTACTTGTGACAACCTGGACGTGGGATGCTGTGCCCATCTCATGATGTATTGCATTGACATGTGTCCACTTTCATCTCAACTAGTCGGAGGCCAAATCAAATACGTCACTTGACAGTGCTGGACGACATGGAGGATGTGGCGATAATTCGGAAATTCTGTCTTGATAGAGCCACCCTAGGAAGCCTTTGTGATTTGTTGGAGCCCCACTTAAACCACGCCGAACATATCCTACAGCTTTCACCCCAACTTATAAGGTGATGGCAGCCCTGCATTTCTTTGCGACTGGATCCTTCCAGCAGACAGTGGCTAGCGCCGGTGGGATGTCACAACAGATGTTCAGCATGGTGCTGCGTGATGTTCTGTCCGCCATGATGATCTACAAGGACCGATATATCCATTTCCCCAGGGCTGCAGAATTGCCAGCTGTAAAGGGAGACTTCTATCCCTTTGGGCACATCCCCCATGTTGTTGGTGCCATTGATTGCACCCATGTTGGTCTTGTGCCCCACGGGCAAGTGAGCACATTTACCGTAATCACAAACATTACCACTCCATAAATGTGCAAGTGGTGTGCCTGGCAGATATGATCATCTCCCCAGATACCCCGGCTCCGCCCACGACTCCTATATCCTGCAGAACTGCATTGTTCCCCGGCTGATGGCAAATCTGCTTCCTGAGCATGCATGGATCGTGGGTGAATATGCCTAGTTGTATTGCTTGATGTGTGACCTGCTCTTCTCTGCATCAGCCACATTGCCATGTGTATTTGTGTTTGTCATACCTAGGTGACTGCATATCCCAACCATCCCTGGTTGCTGAGCCCACTGCGGAATCCCCAGAGCCCGGCTGATGTCTGCTACAATGATACACATGAGAGGACACATCGTGTGGTGGAGCGTACTTTTGGTCTGCTCAAGTCACGTTTCCGCTGCCTGGACAAGACCGGAGGTGCACTCATGTACTCGCCAAGGAAGGTGTGTCAGATTGTAGTGGCATGCTGCATGCTCCACGACCTAGCCATTCGCAAGGAGATACCCCTGCTCCTAGATGATGATGATGACCCAAGGCCCCCGCCTGCAAACCAACCCGTGTCCAGTGATGAGGACAGTGTAGAGGAGGAAGGTGTTGACCTGCGTCAACAGCTCATCACTCGCTACTTCACTTGAAGGTGGGTCACAATGTGCTACATAGACTTTGTCAGATGGAATTGCTGTTGTCGTGTGGGGGTATGTGGGAAATTGTTTCAAGTGCACGTTTTCAACTCAGCAGTGTTTGGCAATGTTTCTGGGACTGGTCATTTTTGCACATCTACAGGACGTGTATGTAGAGACTTGTTGCACATTGTGAGGTGTGCATGTTGTGTCATCTTGATGGTGGCTGTTGTGTGATGTCTGTGATGCCGCACCCAGACCAGTAAATGGTGTTCTGTTGTGTTTCCCTAGGTGCCTTTGACTTCTCCTTGCCTCCATCTAGCAATAAAGACGGAGCCAACACGACAATATGTGTGTAAGGACTATTTTATTTACAATGGTGACATGTGAAGGGGGTGTGTACAATTCCATGGTGGTGGAGGAGCAGTGAGTTGAAAGTCATGGTAGTCGAGATAATCGAGTAGTCACCACATGGATGTGGTGAACCAGTCCAACAGACAGATGCCATTCACAAGGCAGTGTGGGGAAGGAAAGTCCAAAAAGTCAATGCTGTGGTGAAGAGGGTTGCCATCAGGGCTGGCTCCGTGTCTGCCGTGTGGCAGGTGCTTTGCCTCCTGAGACTCCCAGGGTCTTCTTAGGATGGCCCCTCCGTCGCTTGGGAGGGGGGGCCCTGCTGCAGGGTCAGTGTTGTCTGAGGACTCACCCCTCTCTGTGGGCGCAGGGGAGGATGGTGAACTGTCATCCTGCCGCACAACAGAGGGAGTTGAAGGTGTTGTCTGTGGCGCATGCCTGTCCCTCAGAGCAGCCACTTGCTGGCCCATGATGTCCACCATTTTACCCATGCGGGCATTGATGGACCTCATCAGCAGGATGAGCTCGCGTAACAGTTCGTCCATCCGGCCCGTTTGTCCCTGGGCCTGTTTATAGGCGCCAAGGACTCTGTGGATGAGGTCCAGGGATGGGGTCCCAGCCTCTTGGGGTCTGTGGATTGGCCTGTCCCTCCCACCTCCCCTGCTACCACAGACCTGTTGCCTACCCATTGTGTGCACCCGCATCCTCTCCATGTGGACCTCAGTTGGTGGAGTGGCCTGGTCATCCTCTGCGACAGGGAGGGTGTTGCATGTGGCACTGGTTGTGGTGGTGGTGGTGGCAGTGGCAGCGGCACCAGTGGACGCACAGGCTGTAGCAGCAAGGGTTAGTAGTGATGTTGTTGATGGTGCAGATGTGGGGGGGGATGATGGGGTCCTGGGACTTGTTGCTCCCTAGCACACCAGATGGGCCGGCTTCGAGCTCATCATCCAGAGGATCCTGGGAGTCATCATTCAGGAGTCCATGTACCGGGGTGGGAGACTGGCTGTGCAGGTTGCTGGTGGTGTCCTCTGCAGTGAGTTCTTGGTCACCTGCGGATCAGATGGAAAATGGTCATTGTAGTGCACCACGCAAGCTTTGTGTTAGCTGTGTGTCATTCAGTGTTTGTATACAACACAATTGACAGTTCATCACATTGTTTGCTATGTGCACTACTGTGCCTCCTGACATGATGCAGTGGTACATGCATTTCTTATCCAGGGTGTGTGGTGTTGATGCATACCATTTGACCCGTGCAATATTTATGATTACAGGGACCTGTTGGCATCTAGGGACTGGCAATATATGTTTCTCATTGTGGACTCTTTGTTGATTTGTCTGACCTGGCAGACGTCACATCTGGGCATGGCCTTGCCATTGTCATCTGCTGCATACCTTTGTTTTGTCCTGTGCATTTCTTGATTCTTCCCCCAACACATACCTTCTTCTTCTTTGTATGATCCTTGTTGCTCCGGCCCCATAGCGATGCACATGTCAATGGGTGCTGGAAATGTTTGTTCCCAGACTATATTCTACATGTGCATTTGTGTGTCACAGTTTTGTACCTGGTACAGTTTACTTTGCTTACCTGTGTGCACAGTGTGCGTGGCAATGGTGTTGGTGTGCATATGAGTCCAATGAGAGGGCTGGTTTTGTGAAATGGCACCATTTATTTTGTGACGAACGTGTGGGTGCACGTGCTGGCTACTTACCTGATCAGTGCTCACATTTGGCCTTGTGATGTGGCACATCTGTGTGTGTGTGTGTTCCATGATTGCACCCTGCTCACTGGAGTCATGATTAAGGATGATATGTCTACTTACCTGTTAGTTTGTTAGAGGTGAACCATCATATGCCACATGCATCTGTGTATTATGGGGTGCTCCATCTTGGTGGACTGGGGGACAGGGGGCATGGTGGGAGTAGTAATACAGACCTCCCACCCACACAAAGCCCTCCATGGCAAGATGGCTACCTACCTGTGAGTTTGTTTGTTGGTGATGTAATGGCTGACACAAGCTTCTGGGTGGGGTGGGGGGAGGGCTCCATCCTGCTGTTGCTGTGGGCCAGGGGGCATGGTGGGAGTAGTAGTACAGGCCTCTCACCTACAAATAGACCTCCATGGCAAGATGAGTACCTACCTGTGAGTTTGTCTGTTGGTGATGTAATGGCTGACACATGCTTCTGGGTGGGGTGGAGGGAGGGCTCCATTCTGCTGTTGCTGTGGGCCAGGGGGCATGGAAGGAGTAGTAGTACAGGCTTCCCACCCACACACAGCCCTCCATGGCAAGATGGCTACCTACTTGTGAGTTTGTTTGTTGGTGATGTTATGGGTGACACATGCTTCTTCTCCATCCTGCTGTTGCTGTGGGTCAGGGGGCATGGTGGGAGTAGTAGTACAAACCTCCCACCCACACACAGCCCTCCATGGCAAGATGGCTACCTACCTGTGAGTTTGTTTGTTGGGGATGTAATGGCTGACGCATGCTTCTGGGTGGGGTGGGGAGATCCTTCTTGGTGGACTGGGGGACAGGGGTGCATGGTGGGAGTAATAGTACAGGCCTCCCACCCAAGCACAACCCTCCATGGCAAGATGTCTACCTACCTGTGAGTTTGTTTGTTGGGGATGTAATGGCTGACACATGCTTTTGGGTGGGGTGGGGAGATCCATCGTTGTGGACTGGGGGACAGGGGTGCATGGTAGGACTACTAGTACAGGCCTTCCACCCACAAACAACAGCCCTCCATAGCAAGATGGCTACCTACCTGTGAGTTTGTTTGTTGGGGATGTAATGGCTGACACATGCTTCTGGGTGGGGTGGCAGGAGGGCTCCATCCTGCTGTTGCTGTGGGCCAGGGGGCATGGTGGGAGTAGTAGTACAGGCCTCCCACCCACAAACAGACCTCCATTGCAAGATGTCTACCTACCTGTGAGTTTGTTTGTTGGGGATATAATGGCTGACACATGCTTCTGGGTGGGGTGGGGGAGGGCTCCATCCTGCTGTTGCTGTAGGCCAGGGGGCATGGTGGGAGTAGTAGTACAGGCCTCCCACCCACACACAGCCCTCCATGGCAAGATGGCTACCTACCTGTGAGTTTGTTTGTTGGGGATGTAATGGGTGACACATGCTTCTGGGTGGGGTGGAGGGAGGGCTCCATCCTGCTGTTGCTGTGGGCCAGGGGGCATGGAAGGAGTAGTAGTACAGGCCTCCCACCCACACACAGCCCTCCATGGCAGGATGGCTACCTACTTGTGAGTTTGTTTGTTGGTGATGTTATGGGTGACACATGCTTCTGGGTGGGGTGGGGGAGGGCTCCATCCTGCTGTTGCTGTGGGTCAGGGGGCATGGTGGGAGTAGTAGTACAAGCCTCCCACCCACACACAGCCCTCCATGGCAAGATGGCTACCTATCGGTAAGTTTGTTTGTTGGGAATGTAATGGCTGACACATGCTTCTGGGTGGGGTGGGGGAAGGGCTCCATCCTGCTGTTGCTGTGGGCCAGGGGGCATGGTGTGAGTAGTAGTACAGGCCTCCCAACCACACACAGCCCTCCATGGCAAGATAGCTACCTACCTGTGAGTTTGTTTGTTGGTGATGTAATGGCTGACACAAGCTTCTGGGTGGGGTGGGGGGAGGGCTCCATCCTGCTGTTGCTGTGGGGCAGGGGGCATGGTGGGAGTAGTAGTACAGGCCTCCCACCTACAAATAGACCTCCATGGCAAGATGAGTACTTACCTGTGAGTTTGTCTGTTGGTGATGTAATGGCTGACACATGCTTCTTGGTGGGGTGGGTGGAGGGCTCCATCCTGCTGTTGCTGTAGGCCAGGGGGCATGGTGGGAGTAGTAGTACAGGCCTCCCACCCACAAACAGCCCTCCATGGCAAGATGGCTACCTACCTGTGAGTTTGATTGTCGGGGATGTAATGGCTGACACATGCTTCTGTGTGGGGTGAGGAGATCCATCTTGGTGGACTGGGAGACAAGGGTGCATGGTGGGAGTAGTAGTACAGGCCTTCCACCCACAAACAGACCTCCATGGCAAGATGGCTACCTACCTGTGAGTTTGTTTGTTGGGGATGTAATGGCTGACACATGCTTCTGGGTGGGGTGGGAAGATGGCTCTTTCCTGCTGATGCTGTGGGACAAAGGGGCCTGGTGGGAGTGTTGTTGCTGGCTGCCTGTACACATGCCCCCATGATAATGTTGTTAGGTACGTTTGGGGTGAATAGGGGTGGGTGGATGTTGGGTCTGTGGGATGTGTTTGTGAGTGTGTGGGGCAGGTTACTGTGATTTGTCCTAGATGGTGTATGTGAGAAAGTGCCATCTTTCTTGCATGGTATGCCTCCACTTCTTGCTGCATTGCTGAATGTACTTTGACTGAGTGTGCCCTGGGCTCCTGCCAGTCAGGTGCCCAGGGCCAATGTTCCTTCCCTAAAAACCTAAAACCCAAATTGGCAAACCCTGGCCACATGTCAGACCCTGGTAAATGGTACCCTAGGTACCCAGGGCCTTGTGACCAGGGAAGGACTCCAAGGGCTGCAGCACTTATTGTGCCACCCTTAGAGGCCCTGTACCCTAACACAAACACACTGCCCTTGCAGGCGGAGTGTCCGGGTACAAGACAAAACAAAGAGTCGACTTGGCACACATCCCTGTGTGCCATGCCCACAACCTACACTGCCCTGGCATACATCAGCCACTCCTCCAGCTGGGTGCCCTATGCCAGTGGTGTGGGCACAGGAGCATGAGCCCTGTGCCCCCACAGTACCCAGGTCCATTCCTGGACACTGTAAGTGCAGTGCTGCCATTTAAGAGTATATGGTGCTCAGAGCTCGTCAAACACGAACTCCACAGCACCATAATGGCAAGACTGAAGACTGAGAAGTTTGGTATCAAACTTCTCAGCACATTAAACCCGCACTGATGCCAGTGTGGGATTTAATGTACAAAGCACTACAGAGGGCATCTTAGAGATGCCCCCTGAAACCTAACCTTCAATCCACGTCTGGTCTGAGAGGCTGCCTAGGCTGCCACACAGCAGACATGTTGCTGGACCCCTGGGTGGAGAGCCCCCACTCTCCTGGGTCTGCAACAATGCACATCCTGGGCGAGGTGCTAGGTCTCCTCCCCCAGGATGGGCAGAGGGAAGCTTCAAAGGCATGCCACCTTTGTGAGCTTCACCAGGCCACTTGCTGTACTCAGCAACTGGCCCCCACCGGTTCTGACCCCCCACTATGGCGGGAAGACTGGCCGGAAACCCCAAGTAAGGACAGGGGATGTGCCAGCCTCTGCCCAGCCCACCCCTCAGGTGGGGGAAGTGAGGTGAAGCATATCTCCGGGCTCTCGCCATCTTGGAGATGTGAAGCCCTGCCCAATCAGGACTAGGCTACTGCCCCCCTCCCACAGGAGAGTGGCAGGATAGGGGGTGTACCCACCCCAGGGCAGGGACCCAGTGGTCCCTGCACTTTACCTACCTATAACGCCCCTAAATCTAGTATTTAGGGGCACCCTGAACCTTCCTTCCTTAGATTCCAGATTCTGAAAAAGCAAAGAAGAGCAAGAAGAAAGAAGACCTGCCGTGCAGCTGCTAAGAAGAGGAAGACACCAACTGCTTTGGCCCCAGCCCTACCGGCCTGTCGACCCTCGAACCTGCTCATGCTAAATCCCGGCACTTCTTGTGGCCAGCAACCTCACAAACCCCGGAGGACCTGGCTACCTTGTGACGCTGAGCATCTGGGACTCCCATGAGCAGTGGCTCTGCTCAAAGCAAGTTTCTAACCCCTGGCATCAGCCCGGAACCGCGAACCCTGCACACTCTGCACCCGCCAAGCCTGGCCTGTGCCGGAGTGACAAAGACCCCGAGGACATCCCCCCGGCGACTGTGACCCCGAATCCGGCACCCAAGGACTCACCTCAACGCTCCTGATGATGCCTTCAGCCTCAGAACCAGGTACCCCCCCAACCGCAATCAACAGACGGTAAGATTTCCTGACATCAAAAGGCACCCCTGCACCCGGCGCCCTGCGGCCCCTGTGCCCAACTCCTGGGTACCTACCTATCCTCCAACTACCCAACTTACCTCTCAAAGTGGTGGTGGCACCTGAAGAATCTTCGTCCCCGAACTTGCAGCCTTTGTTCATCCTGGAGCTTTCCCATTGAAATACATTGAGCGCCCGAAGGCCCAAAAGCACCCTGCACCCAGCCGCCCGAGTGGCCCTGGCAGTGTAACTTCTACTCCTACCTACTTCCCCATTTGCCCTGAGCAAGTGACCTGGAGCCCAGCTCCCACAGCCGCGTGGCCTGCAAGTCAGCAGCCACCAACTAAGGCCCCCCTGCCTCCCCTAGGATAACATGGGGGCCTAACTCGCTCTGCACCCGGCTGCCCCTGTGCCACTGAGGGTCTAACAACTGTACTTACATGACCCTGGGAGACCCCTGAGTCTGTGCCCAGAACCTTAACTCTGCCAGTCGAGTACTTACCCAAAAGCTGATAACCCAATTTTCTTCCATAGGGTAACATTGACTGGTTTCTTCTGAAATTTCTTCTGTGTGTGTAGTTTCTAAAACTTACAATGAAGAGCGCTAGGTGGCGCCGGTCCAACATGGCCGCTCGGTGGTGAGACTCCGGGCGCCTCACCCCGCAAATCCTACTCAGATCCGTGGCGAGCTGCCCTGGCCGACTCCTTTTGGGCGCATCTGATCGCAGACCGGTCACACGGCTCCGGGTCCGAAATTGGGAGGATTCGGCCCGGGTGAAGATCTGCGGCTTGGAGGCTGGCCGGCGGCTCGAGGTGGCGATCCTGGTGCTGGGAACTAATTGAGCCCGCGGCGCCCACGAGGTATTTAGGCCCGGTCTCCCTGGGACATCGGAGGTCTCGTGGGGGCGCTCTGACTTTTGCTGCCGGCCCCCCCTTTACCCCCACGAGAGGAGAGGTGTTCCCGCCCACGGACTGCCGGCGGTGGGTGCGAAGATGCGGAGCGGGCCCCTGGGGGCCGAGCTGTGATGGACGGCGGACGGTGAGTGCGGCGCTGAGTGAGGCATGGTGCACCTGGGGCTTCCTTGGCTGTTGAGGTGGCGGTAGAGTGGTGGGGGCCCCCCCCTTCGGGCCGGGTGTCGACGGCCGGGGACCGGCTTCCCCCCTCTTCCCCCCGCGCTCACTGCTGCATCTGGACCTGGTCCCTCGCGGCCTGCTGGGGGCTGCTGAGTGGCGCGGGGCGGGCATCCACCTTGGCTGATCGGGCCGCGGGCCGGCGGTCGGTGTGTGCAGCTCTCCCCCCCCCTTGGCAACAGGACTTACGTTGTTGGCAGTGAAGGCATCAAGATCCTGGGGGGGCGATCTGATCTGATTTTTGCCCCCACGGCCTGGACTGAGTGCTGACATCAGTGTCTGGGGATCCACCGCGAGGCACCTGGAGTGGGGGCAGTCCTTCCTGCCTGTGTAGTGGGGACCACTGTTAGACCCGGCCCTCGTAACATAGCTAGACCTGACCCCTGCACCTCACACCAGCCCCCAAACCCACGGCCTAGCCGATCCTCCCCACCAGAACTCACACGCACCCAACCCGGACTTCCCCGTCCATGGCCTTCCTCCCTTCGGCCACACCGGGCCCGCGTGCCCACTTCATGCACCAAGATGGCCACCCGGCCCCAGCGCGACCCTGGCCTAGAGGCGCCACTCCGGCTGGAGGACATCGCGCTCCCCTTGGGATGAGAGAGGGAGGAGCAGTTTCTATCACACCTCTGCGCTTCCCTGGGACGGTGGCTTTCGATCGACCTGCCGGCCTCCCCGAGGGCTGGCTCCACGCCTGCTGGGTGTCTGGGACTCCTCCCGACCCGGCCCTGGAAGGATCAAAAGACAATGGCAGGAAACCCCAACAAGCAACCCCCCAGGTGACCAGACCCCTGCCTGCACAGACTCCGGACATCAAAGAGGAGTCGCCCTATAACAAGGGGTGCTCTGGGACTGCCCGGCAGATTCGCCTTGGAACACCTGAGCCCTGCTGAGTGACTCGCGGCTCCCTGAAGATCGTAAGACCTCCGAACTGGTACCTGAGCCCTGCTGAGTGACTCGCGGCTAACTGAAGATCGTAAGACCTCCGAACTTGTGCTTGAGCCCTGCTGAGTGACTCGCGGCTCCCTGAAGATCGTAAGACCTCCGAACTTGTGCTTGAGCCCTGCTGAGTGACTCGCGGCTCCCTGAAGATCGTAAGACCTCCGAACTTGTGCTTGAGCCCTGCTGAGTGACTCGCGGCTCCTGGAAGATCGTAAGACCACCGAACTTGTATCCGAGCCTTGCTGAGTGACTCGCGGCTCCTGCAGACTCTCTTGGTCCCGCCGGACCCCACAACGACAAGCGTATCCCCCAGCTCGAGGATTGTGAGCTGTGCGCCGGGTACGCTCCTGCATTTGATCCATATCCCCAAAGACTGTCCCGCTACCTCCTACCCTCCTCCAAGACTCTGAGAGCCCACGCTCTGCTTGTATATATTTGCCGTGTGGATCATAAAGATCCTACTACTCTAACTTGATAAAGATTTGCTCGTAAGAACTCCTCGTGTGGTGTCCCTCTGTCGTGTGGTGCCGAGTGTGCGATCCTAGATACGAGGTTCCTCCCGGAGGAATCTCCCGCCAGTGCCCGGCTACGATACTTCGAGGGTGGGTCTCAGGGCAGTCAGGGCCCCCTCCGGGCCCCTCTGAGGTCGCCTTCTAACATTGGTGGCAGCGTGGGATTCGGGCCCATAATCTAGAGATCGTACCGTGAACGGCTGACGCACTACCGACAAAGATGGCGGAAGGAAACGCCGTGGTTCTCATAGAAGACGACGCCAGTACCGTGTTCCAGGTGGAACAGCTGGAAGCGTACACGCACAAAGAACTAAAACAATTCTGTAAAGAACTCAGAATCGCTACCACTGGTCTCAACACTAAAGAAGATATGGAAAAGGCACTGAAAGCTTGGGTGGATTCAGGGGCCTCCCGGCCAGAAGGAGCGGGGGAACCCCACGACGAAGCTGGACCCTCCCAAGGAGAACGCAGCAACAACCAGGTGCGAGGCTTCGTACCAGACGGGGGCCTATCCCCGGAGGAACTCGCAGACAGAGAAAAAAGTCGCCATCACGAGCTCGAATTAGCGAAACTCAAAATTGAGGGCGAGCTGAAATTAGCCGAGAAAAAGCTAGCAGTAGAACAGTTGCGAGTACAAGGAGAGCTGGAAGAGAAGAAACTCCAACGAGAACACGAGGGAAAGAGACTTCAACTGGAGCATGAACGCAGCCTGAAGGAAATAGAACTGAAAGCAAAAAGCGGAGAAACGCGCCCCCCGGGGAACCGGGAGGCGGCCGCCCCAACGGAACAGAAGGTCCACATCCCCAAGGATGTGGTCAAAGAATATTATAAAAATGATGACATTCAGCAGTGGTTTCGGGCCTACGAGGTCGCCATGACCTCCCATCGGGTCCCACAGAAGGATTGGGGGGCTGGGTTATGGGGACGATTCCTGAGCGAAGGAAGAGACACCCTGCTCGACCTACCCACCTCCATGCAAACGTCCTATGAACACATGAAAGTGGCCCTCCTCACAAGGTACGGCCTCACCCCGGAGATGTACCGCCAGCGGTTCCGGGACTGCCGGAAGATCCCGGGTACCACCTGGGTGGAATATGTGAATTTCTTCAGCCGCGCCTTCGATGGTTGGATCAAGGGCAGCAAGGTAACCACCCTGGAAGAACTAACCGACCTTATGTTGTGGGAACACCTGGCGGCAAACTGCTTTGTAGAACTTCGCCAGCATCTGCTCGACAGCAAGCTCACGGACCCAAGGAAGCTGGCTGTCGAGGCGGATCGCTGGACCAACACCCGGGTCTCCCGGAGCCCTGTAGGAGAGTACCCCCGAGCCAGTCAGGGACCACCCCGCCAGAGAGGGGGGGAACCAGGGAGGGCAGAGAGAGTCCCAGGCTAGTCCCCCGAAGTCCCAACCTCCACCCTTCCCGGCACCCCCACCTGCTGTATCCGGCCCCCCCCTTAGACGGGGGCACCGGGTAACCATCACTTGTTTCCGTTGCCAGAAGCCCAGGCATTACGCCGACGACCCTGAATGCCCCATGGCCCCACGCACCACCCAGGCAGCACCCCCTGCTAGACAGATCGCCAATGTAGCCCTGGGGGAGGAGGTTGAGGAGGCCGAGAAGTGGGAACCCGCCGCTATGGCCCTAGTATCCTTAGGAGATAGAGAAATGGTCCCTGGGAGCCTCCTGCCCTCTAACACAAAGAAATATGGGCAGCTCGTAACGATCAATGGTCACCAAGTAGAAGCCCTCCGTGACACCGGGGCCAGCATCACCGGTGTCCCTAGCCATTTAGTACACGAAGACCAGGTCCTCCCCAACGTCTTTTGCCCTGTCATCTCAGCCGACAACACAGAAAGCCTATGTAAAGTAGCCCTGGTGCCCTTTGAGTGGGGAGGGGTGGTCGATAAACTAAAGGTTGCAGTAAGAACCTCCCAGCCCGTCGACTGTCTCCTGGGGAACGACCTGGAAGGTTCCCCCTGGGGACAAGTTGAGCGCAAGACCCATCTAGGGATGATGGGCCTCCCTGAGTGGGTGTGCGCCACCACTCGATCCATGGCGGCCCGACTGACCCCCCTGAGGGAAGTCGACGACGCCCCGACCCCTGAAGATAGGATGGTCCCAGCCGAGGGTCCCCCCATTACCCCACCAGAGGAGTCGATCGCCAGTGACGAACCCCCGCCTTCCGACTCCACCCCAGTCACCGAGTTCGGCGATCTGCCCGAATTAGCCCAGTGGCACCACGAAGGGGGCCCCTCCCGAGAAGAGTTCTGCCGAGAGCAGGCTTCCTGTCCCTCCCTGGACGGGCCCCGGCAACAGGCAGAGGCCCAGGCCGCGGGCGACCAGACGGGGACGCACCGGGTGTACTGGGAGAATGACCTCCTGTACAGTGAACAGAAGTCGGTGGAGCTAGGGTCCGGCCGGGTGCTGGTGGTACCCCTACGCTTCCGAAACCTCCTCCTGGGCTTGGCCCACGATGTCCCCCTCGCAGGCCACTTGGGCCAGGACAAAACGTACAGTCGCCTCGTGACCCACTTCTACTGGCCCCGGATGAAAGCCGATGTAGGAGCCCACTGCAAGTCCTGTCCCACGTGCCAGGCCAGTGGGAAGAGCGGAGGGAAGAGCAAGGCTCCCCTCCAACCCTTCCCTGTCGTCAGTACCCCTTTTGAGCGGGTCGGGATCGACATTGTAGGGCCCCTGGACCCCCCAACTTCCCGAGGGCACCGGTTCATCCTCGTCCTGGTGGACCATGCCACCCGTTACCCTGAGGCCATCCCCCTGCGCACCGTCACGGCCCCCGTGGTGGGCCGGGCGTTGATGGGAATCTTCTCCCGCATGGGTTTCCCCCACGAGGTCGTGAGCGATCGCGGTACCAACTTTATCTCCCGATACATGAAGTCCTTATGGCAACAATGCGGGGTGTCCTATAAGTTCACCACCCCGTACCACCCCCAGGGAAACGGCCTGGTAGAGCGGTTTAACCGGACTCTGAAGGGGATGATCGCGGGCCTGGAAGAGCCCCTCCGGCGTAAGTGGGACATCCTGCTCCCCTGTCTCCTATTCGCATACCGCTAAGTTCCCCAGAAATCCTTGGGGTTCAGCCCCTTTGAGTTACTCTACGGGCACCCCGTCAGGGGGCCCCTCAGCCTGGTCAAGGAAGGCTGGGAGGCAGCGCCTCGAGGCCCCCCCCCCGAGATGTGTTCCGGTATGTCCTGACCCTCCGAAATCAGACTAGAAGGTTCCGAGAGATGGCCGAGGCCAACCTGGAGGCGAGTCAGGAGGAGATGAAGCGCTGGTACGACCAGAACGCCACTCTGGTCGAGTTTCAGCCGGGCCAGCTGGTATGGGTCATGGCCCCAGTGAAACCCTGCGCCCTCCAGGATAAATGGACCGGGCCCTTCAAAGTGGTTGAGTGGAAGAGCCAGGTCACGTACTTAGTGGACATCCAGTCCCCCCGGGACCCCCTCCGGGTCCTCCACGTGAACCGCCTCAAGCCCCACTTCGTGCGGACGGAGCTGAGTCTGCTGCTGGCCACCGATGACGGGGCCGAGGAGGAGTCCGATCCTCTCCCCGATCTCCTGTGTACCAAAGAGAAGGACGGCTCCGTAGAGGGAGTGAACCTCTCCCCGTCTCTCACTCCCCAGCAAAGGGAAGATTGCCGCCAGCTCCTAGGGCAGTTTTCGGACCTCTTCTCCCTGGTCCCTAGGGTCACCGACTGGTGTGTCCATGACGTGGATACCGGGGACAGTCCGCCAGTGAGACACCGGGCCTACCGAGTCCCTGATCGGGTCCGGTCCTGTATCCAGGCCGAAGTCTCGAAAATGTTGACCCTAGGCGTAATCGAACCCTCAGATAGCCCCTGGGCCAGCCCCGTGGTCCTGGTCCCTAAAGCAGCCGCCCCCGGGGTCGCGCCAGAACTCCGCTTCTGCGTGGACTACCGGGGACTCAATGAAGTCACCCGAACCGATGCCCCCCCCATTCCCCGAGCCGACGAGCTCATTGACGGGCTCGGGGCTGCTCGGTTCCTCAGTACCTTCGATCTCACCTGTGGCTACTGGCAAATTGTGCTCACAGAAGGAGCCAAGGAGCGGTCCGCCTTCTCCACCCCGGATGGGCACTATCGCTTTCGCGTGATGCCTTTCGGGATGAAAAATGCCCCGGCCACCTTTCAGCGACTGGTAAATAGAGTCCTGGCCGGGCTGGAAAAATTCAGTGCCGCATATCTCGACGATATCGCGGTTTTTAGTTCTGAGTGGAGTGAGCACCTCCAGCACCTTCGGAGGGTGCTGACCGCCCTGCGCCAGGCAGGCCTCACCGTGAAAGCCAGCAATTGCCAGATTGGGCAAGGTTCGGTAACCTACCTGGGGCACCAGGTCGGAAGCGGCCGGGTCGCCCCCCTACAGCCCAAAATCGACGCCATCCTAGCCTGGGAACCACCCACTACCCAAACGGAGGTTCGAGCCTTCCTGGGCCTCACGGGCTACTACCGGAGATTCATCCGGAATTACGGCAGCCTGGTCGGTCCCCTCACGGGACTCACGTCCAAAAAACAGCCCAAGAAGGTGCAATGGTCCCCTGCCTGCCAAGAGGCGTTCGAGGCCCTGAAAGCGGCCATGTGTACTGCCCCCGTCCTCCAGGCCCCCGACTACTCCAAAGAGTTTGTGGTACAGACTGATGCCTCCGAGCATGGCATCGGGGCAGTCCTCTCCCAGGTGAATGACCAAGGCCTAGACCAGCCCGTGGCCTTCCTCAGCCGAAGGCTATTGCCCAGGGAACAGAGATGGAGCACCATCGAGCGAGAGGCATTCGCCGTAGTCTGGGCCCTCAAAAAACTACGCCCTTACCTGTTCGGCACCCATTTCAAGGTCCAAACCGACCATCCCCCCTTGCGATGGCTCATGCAGATGCGCGGAGAAAACCCCAAGCTACTGCGGTGGTCAATCTCCCTCCAGGGGATGGATTTCACCGTAGAACATCGCCCTGGGAATGACCACGCCAACGCCGATGGCCTCTCCCGGTTCTTCCGCCTCAGCGAAGAGAACCCCCAAGAAGATGGGTAGTTCTCTCCGGCTTTCAGCTGGGGGGGACGCATGTTAGACCCGGCCCTCGTAACATAGCTAGACCTGACCCCTGCACCTCACACCAGCCCCCAAGCCCACGGCCTAGCCGATCCTCCCCACCAGAACTCACACGCACCCAACCCGGACTTCCCCGTCCATGGCCTTCCTCCCTTCGGCCACACCGGGCCCGCGTGCCCACTTCATGCACCAAGATGGCCGCCCGGCCCCAGCGCGACCCTGGCCTAGAGGCGCCACTCCGGCTGGAGGACATCGCGCTCCCCTTGGGATGAGAGAGGGAGGAGCAGTTTCTATCACACCTCTGCGCTTCCCTGGGACGGTGGGTTTCGATCGACCTGCCGGCCTCCCCGAGGGCTGGCTCCATGCCTGCTGGGTGTCTGGGACTCCTCCCGACCCGGCCCTGGAAGGATCAAAAGACAATGGCAGGAAACCCCAACAAGCAACCCCCCAGGTGACCAGACCCCTGCCTGCACAGACTCCGGACATCAAAGAGGAGTCGCCCTATAACAAGGGGTGCTCTGGGACTGCCCGGCAGATTCGCCTTGGAACACCTGAGCCCTGCTGAGTGACTCGCGGCTCCCTGAAGATCGTAAGACCTCCGAACTTGTGCTTGAGCCCTGCTGAGTGACTCGCGGCTCCCTGAAGATCGTAAGACCTCCGAACTTGTGCTTGAGCCCTGCTGAGTGACTCGCGGCTCCCTGAAGATCGTAAGACCTCCGAACTTGTGCTTGAGCCCTGCTGTGTGAATCGCGGCTCCTGGAAGATCGTAAGACCACCGAACTTGTATCCGAGCCTTGCTGAGTGACTCGCGGCTCCTGCAGACTCTCTTGGTCCTGCCGGACCCCACGACGACAAGCGTATCCCCCAGCTCGAGGATTGTGAGCTGTGCGCCGGGTACGCTCCTGCATTTGATCCATATCCCCAAAGACTGTCCCGCTACCTCCTACCCCCCTCCAAGACTCTGAGAGCCCACGCTCTGCTTGTATATATTTGCCGTGCGGATCATAAAGATCCTACTACTCTAACTTGATAAAGATTTGCTCGTAAGAACTCCTCGTGTGGTGTCCCTCTGTCGTGTGGTGCCGAGTGTGCGATCCTAGATACGAGGTTCCTCCCGGAGGAATCTCCCGCCAGTGCCCGGCTACGACACTTCGAGGGTGGGTCTCAGGGCAGTCAGGGCCCCCTCCGGGCCCCTCTGAGGTCGCCTTCTAACAACCACCTTGATGTGCTTCGACGTCTGTACGGAGTCCCCCGGTTCTGTGACTTTGCTGGTGGCAGTTTGGATTTAGCCTTGGCTGTGCTGTGCGGTAGGAGACAGCGCGCCGCCCTGGGTACTGGTTGGCCACGGGTCTGCGGATACGGGTCGGTGGCGGGCCTTGAGGGACACTCGGCTGCCTCATCGGGCAGCGCACGGGGCCGTGATCTGACGGTGCCTGTTGCAATTGGCCTCCTGGCCGGGCGGGGTGCCCTGGCCGCGCCCCCTCCCCCCTGCCGCTCGCTTCCCCGACCCCCGTGGGGTCTCTGGAGGGTACCCGCGTTGCTCACTGTCCGGCTTTGACGTCCCCCGTTGACCGTGGTGCGGCCATCATGGGTAAGGACAGGGCTCCCAAGCCGACACCCGCAGCCACCCAAACCAGGATGGATCAATTCACAACCTCCGAAAGGGGGGCGGGCCCGACCGAGGAGGCGGCTTCGGCCCCCAACACGGATCTTGCAGCCATTTTGCAGGCCATCAACGCATCCCGCTCCTCCCTGGAGGGTATGGTTGGGGAGGTCAAGGTAGATGTTGCCCTTCTCCGGGAGTACCTGAGTAACGCCACCGCCCGCATAACCGAAACCGAATCAAGAATCTCGACAGCCGGGGACGACATCCGTCAGTTACAGGACCAGGTGCGAGAACTGACCACCCACTCTAAGGAACTGCATCGCCGGGCCGAGGATGCAGAAAACCGAGCCCGGCGTAGTAACCTCCGCCTGGTAGGATTTCCGGAGGGGGCGGAATCGGGGCGTGCGGATGATTTCCTGGAGCGCTAGTTTAAATCCTGGATGCCGGCAGACAGCCTGTCGACCTGGTTTGTAGTGGAGAGGGCCCACCGCTCGCTGGCTCCCAGGCCTCCGGGAGCGCCCCCCCATCCTTTCATCTTAAAGATCCTTAATTTCAGAGACAGGGACGCGTTTCTACGTGAGGCCAGGCGCAAAGGGAATCTCACATACCAAAACCACAATATAATGATCTTCCCGGACTACACCCGGGAGGTCCAAGAGCAAAGGCGATCCTACATGGAGTTGAAGCAGAAGATGCGGGCTATGGGCCTCCAGTACCAGCTTCAGTTCCCGGCCCGCCTCCAGGTCATTTTTCAGCACAAAACAATATTCTTTGACACGCCGAGAGCAGCCTGGACCTGGCTGACAGAGGAGCGTCCTCTGCACAGATCCGGACAGGGATCACCGGCGGCTGGGCATCGGGGACAGGAAGTGCCCCGGCCGTGAAGAACCCGCAGGAGGAGAGGCGGTAGTTACACGCTCCATGAGCCGGCCGCGCCGGGCGTCTGGGGACTCATCTGCCTCCTCGGCTGCACCCACAAGTCCCGCTGATACTGGACGGCACAAGGAGTCTCCCCCGCGGGTGGGCTCTGCAGCCCAGCCGGACACACTAATGGACCTCACATCTCTTTCCCGTAGTCCAGTCATTTGATATCCTTTTACTGCATGTGGACTTGTGGGGGGGAAGGGGATTTGCTTTGCCAGGCTGACGATGCGAGGGACTGGGCTTCAGTGTTCCACTATAATCACAGCTCTCGACCAGGGCAGGATAATTTGTCTTGTTCCGCTCTACTGAGGGGTCCACTATGTGCTCAAGCCCGAGCGTTTTAGCTTGGTTGTTGTTATATGCCGTTAGCGCGACAGATGCTTCTGTTTTCGAAGTATAGGGTGGGGGTTGGTGTTGGTTTGGGGTTGTTTCTTCCTCCTAGGGGGGATTTTGTTGGTGGGGGATGATTTCTTCGCTGTTGTTGTTTTATGGTATCACGACACTGTTGACCTGGTTTCCTGTCCGCTCTCCCGATGTCTCTCCCTCCGGGGAGGCCATGCACCTGCGCCCCCTTCAGTTCTGGGGTGGGTGCCGTGCCCAACGGGGGGTCCCTTTTTGCGCGCACACCGGCCCTACCTGCGACTGACTCTGGGGTCACCCGCTCCTCACAAGGGATGTGCTTCTTATAGCGGCACCCGTTCACACCTCATGCAGAGGTGGCGTCGTATTCTGCTCCCTGTTCCGGGCTCGCTCCCCTTAGCTTGTGGAGTTCCCTGCGGACTGAGGGATGCATCCCCTCAACTCCGGAAGACGAGAACTCTTGTTAGGCCTGCCCCCGGCTATGGTTATGGCTGACACACCCATTCCTAGGGCCGCTATGCGCATACTATCCTGGAATGTAAATGGTCTTTTGAACCGTTTCAAGCGCATGGCGGTCCTCAAATATGCACAGCGCATGGAGATCGACGTGTTTCTCCTTCAGGAGACCCACCTTCTCGGTAATAATTGTCCATTTCTCGCCCGCTACGGGTATGATAGGGTTTGGCACTCGGGCTTTGCTAGGGGCTCCCGGGGGGTGGCTATCCTGATCAGACGGTCCTTTCCCTTTGTACTGGCCCCGGTGCACTTAGATCCCCAAGGTTGTTGCAGTTTGTGGCACTCTCGAGGGGCGACCACTCACCTTGCTGTCCCTATACGCGGCACCGTCCCTGTTGCAGGCTGCCCTTTCCTACGCCGCAGACTTGTTGCCCACGCTTCCGGCGGGCGCGCTCGTTCTAGGGGGGACTTCAATGCCGTCTACACGCCCCGTATGGACTCGACGGGCCCGATATCCCTCGCCAGAGCAGCACACGCGAAGCAGTTGTCGGGTTGGGCTAAAGCCCAGGGCCTGTGTGATGTCTGGAGGGTTTGGCATCCACATGCTCGACAGTACACCTCGGCGGCGCACCATTCGCACGCCCGGATCGACTTAATTTTTGTCCCGTCTATGGAGTGTGTGGGTGTTCAGGACACCCGCATTCTTCCAAGGGGCCTTTCGGACCACTCACCGATGCTTATCGCTCTCGGCCCGCCTCCTTTCTATGCCCGCCCGATGTGGCGCCTGAATGCCTGGTTCCTTCAGGACAAGGATTTCCAGAAAGCAGTGGGAGACGAGATTACCAATTACCTCCTTTGGGAGGCCGGCAAGGCGACTGTTAGGGGGGCTGCCAGGGGGCATGTGCAACAGCAACGCCGGGCACAGCTCCAGCGACTCACGGCCTGCGAAGCGCAGGCCTTGGAGCTTGAGCGGGACCAGGAGGCGTCGAGTGACACTGCGCGGGCGCGACGACTGGCCTTTCTGAGGGAAGAGATACGTATGCAATCTATGGAGGCAGCCAAGACTCTTTGGCGCTCCTCGGTGGTCCGGGTGTATGGGTGGGGGGACAGGAACGGTACGCTCCTCCATCGGCTGGCTACTTACCCTCGGGCAAACCAGATTATTCCTGCCATTGTGGACTCCACTGGCGTGACTCACACAATCTCCGTGGCAGTGGCACAGACCGTTGCAGATTATTATTCCCAACTGTACCGGGCCCGGGCACCGGGGATCTCTCTTGCGGAGATGATGGGGACCAGCGGGGTCACTCTTGGGCGGCTGGGACGGGAGGCTGGTGAGACTTTAGACCTGCCCATCACGCTGCAGGAAATCGGCGAAGTGATTAGTCACTTGGCATCCGGGTAGACCCCGGGGCCGGACGGCTTCCCGCAGGAATATTATGCCCATTACCGTGAAACCCTCGCTCCAAGGCTTCTAGATCTCTATGCGGAAGTGGTGGGGAAGGGCTCGTTCCCGCTGGAAACGGACACGGCCACAATAGTAGTCCTTCCCAAAACTCAACCCCCATCACAGTCTTGCTCGGATTACCAGCCGATATCTCTCATTAACACCGAACATAAGATATACGCTACCATCCTGGCGCACCGGCTTCGCCCGCATCTTGTCTCACTGGTCCACCCGGACTAGTGTGGATTTATGCCGGCCCAGGGAACAAGGCACTGCTTGCGGTGCCTACATCTGGCCCTGGCCCACCGGGAGCGCCTATCTCCATATCTGGCTCTTCTACTGGTCGATTTTGAGAAGGCCTTTGACTCGGTGGGGTGGGTCTATCTCGGTGAGGTCTTGGAGCGCATGGGTTTCGGCCCCCATTTTCGTGCTATGGTCCGTGTCTTGTATGCGGCGCCGCAAGCCCAAGTGTTGGTGAACGGAGCTCTCTCTCACATGTTTTCCATAGGGCGGGGAACGCGGCAGGGCTGCCCGCTCTCGCCCCTCCTCTTCGCCCTGGCGATGGAGCCTCTGGCCGTTCTTGTCCGATCGGACCCTGTTCTCCATGGGTGGGATTGGCAGGGTATGGTCCCTGATAAGATCGCCTTGTACGCGGACGACGTCCTTCTCTATATCTCAGACCCGGCTGTTTCGGGCCCTCGGGTTCGCCAGATTCTTCGCCGTTTCGATCAGGCATCCGGTCTTCATCTAAACCCCAAAAAATCTGTCCTGGTCCCTCTGCACCCGTCTAGGGAATGTTTCGATTGCCAGTCTGATATTCCCCTCCTGAGACTCTCCTTTAAATATTTGGGGATCTGGATCACCCTTCTTCCGGAGCTCTGCTGAGCCCACAACGTGGCTCCTGTGGTTAATAGGACCAGATCGGACATGGTGAAGTGGCAGTCGCTCCCACTGAACCCACTGGGGAGGATAGCACTCTATAAGATGATGATACTCCCTAAGTTCCTATACATACTACAGAACACGCCTTGCTCCTTCTCCCGCTCCTGGTTCTGGGATATGGACAAGATTGCGACTAAGTTTCTCTGGGGTGGCAGTAGGCCCGGTCTGGCCCTGGACCGTTGTCGGATTCCCTCATATGACGGAGGTCTGAGCATGACCAACCTTTATTTGTATTATCTTGCAACTTGGCTTCTGGTGGTTCATGATTGGTTCTCAGGCGGGTGGGATGATCCGGCCTATAGGCTAGAGGTACAGATCGTGGGGTTCTCCTCCATTCAAAGCATGCTCTATGGGGCGGTGATCCCTTTGTCGCTCTCGGACGTTACGCGGGCTCCCTTCTTGGCATGGCGTGCCGCTCTACGGCATACCCGCTGGTCGAAAACACTGACCCTAGTCACTCCACTTTGGCATGGTACTTGGCTGCGGGAGATAGCGGGGCTAGAGGGGTTTCGAGCATGGGACCTCCTTGGGATCTCCCGGTTGGGTGACTTGTGGCGGGGGAGCCGCATGTGTTCCTTTCAGGAGCTTCAGGGTCGATTTTCGTTGCATCCTTCGCAATTCTATAAATACCTCCACCTGCGCCATGCGGTCCAGACTCATGTCCCTCTGGATTCACGGATTCCCGACCACAGCCCGCCTGAGGCTCAGGCGATGTTGGGGTGTCTTGGGAAGGGAGGAATCTCCCGTATCTATCGCTCCCTGGTTAATAACACCCCGGTGGACTGGGATGGACTGAGGCAGCGCTGGGAGACTTGGGTGGGTCCATTGGATGAAGCCGACTGGAGGGACGCCCTTATGGCCCCCAGGACGATCACCACATCGGCTAGATTGCGGCTCATCCAGCTTTATTACCTGCATGCTGTCTACCTGACCCCGGCGCACCTCTATCATGCAGGCCTCTCCCCGGATGCTTCATGCGCCCGCTGTGGGGTAGACTCGGCGGACTTCTTCCATATGGTCTGGAATTGCCCGCGCTTGGAGAGCTACTGGGGTCAGATTGAACTTGAATTGACAGAGGTCCTGGGGTGGGAGGTCCCCCATGACCCCAACATGGCTTTGCTGGGGATAACAGATGGGTTGGATGGCTCCCGCCCGCAATGAAAAATACTTCCTAACTACTGCTCTGGTAGTGGCTAAAAGAGACATCGCAGCTTCCTGGAAGCAGATCGATCCACCCAAATGTGCTAAATGGAGAGGGGGCGTGGACTGGTGTGCCGCACAAGAACAAACGTTGTATGCTGCACGGGGATGCCCCAAAAAGTTTCACAGGGTGTGGGGGAAATGGTTAGGGGGCTTATTCTAGGGGGGAGAGTATGGGTAGGGGGAATGGGAGGCCAAGGGGGGAATGGGGGTTTTGCTACTGATTGTCACTGATCCCTTGATATGTCATTTTGATGCCAGTTCAATTGGACTGTTGTATGTGATATTTGAGTTTTTTGTCCTTTCACAAGAAAATAAAAATTTGATTATCAAAAAAAAAAACGTACAATATTCACCTAAAATCAACCGAGTAACAAAAACGGAAATACTCACCTGCTATTAGGAGAGATCCCAGTGTTGGATCTTGGTGCCCAGCACTGACCCTGAAAAGTACTCACAGCCGTACCTACCATTAAGCCAATTTTCTTCCATAGTCAATCATTGACTGTTTTCTGTGAAATTTCTTCAAAGTGTCAACTTTTAAAATATCAAAATATTGTTTAAAAATCATAGCAGTAACTTAACTGAATGTACTCACTTGTTTCCAAGAACTGTCCCAGGACTGAATCTAGGTTCCGATCCTGGAGTTAGAAAAGTAATCCTGAAAGTAATCTATTGCAAATAACTTAAAACTTCCATTGAGCTCAATGTATTATTGTGTTTGAAATTGTGTTGCCTATTGCAACAACCTGTAACTATTACCTACAAAAGTCAATTGCATATTGCAAAAGTATTTAACTAAAGCATCTCATTCTGAGAAAGTATATTTTAATACCTATTGTTGGGTCTAAAATAAAACAACCATATATTTTTTATATAAACCATTGGCCTAGAGTTCCGTTCTTGAGTGGGTGAGACCATTTGCTGACTGAGTGTGTACAACAAATGCTTTCCACTGTCCTCAGATGCTGCCATACTGCTCGACCAAGCTACCACTTTAGAGAGTAAGGTTATATCTAACTTGAACCTCTGCCAAACCTCTGGGGACTGGGGACTCTGTGCACACTGTACCTATTTGGGAACAGTATATACAGAGCCACTTTCTCACATTGGTGGATCAGCGGTGGGATTCTAACTTGCATTTGTTGGACTACTTGGTTACCATCTGATCACATGACTGAACTCTTAAAATTGCCTTTAGAATTCTGATTGGTCTTTTCCAAAATACTAAAAGTCTTGTCCGGGCCTTGCTTAAGTCCCATTAGAATTTTAGAAAAATAAAAGTCACTATAGTCAGGGTAGAGGATTAGAACTGTCAGGTTAGAATGACTCAAACAAACCCAGCTGTTAGTGAAAATAATAACATGGACCTGGTGGAGCAGCTCGACCTCACACCTTACTTACACGTGTCTTTCAAGGAATTGAGGTCTCTATGCAAAATTTTAAATTTACCAGTGGGCCTGTGTAGGAGAGTAGGATCTGCTTCACATGGGTACCCCCACTTTATGCTGGTGTTTCACTGTTTTTCGACCTTAGTCTGGCTGTGGCTAATCAGGACCACAGCCTAGCTGCTTCCTCACTAACATGGTTTCCATGTACATTAGGTTCATATCTAATTAGATTCTGGAGTGCCTTATAAGCCCCTAGTATATGGTATACTATGTACCTATGCATTGGTACCTCAGAGGCCTACCAGGGGCTGCAGCATGTATTATGCCACCCCTGGGGAGCACTCCAAAATGACACCACAGGTCTGTTACTGCAGCCTGGGTAAGGGTGTGCTTGCACCCCATACTGTGGTATAGGCTACCTATATCACTACCTTATACAGACACATATAAACCTATAAGCCACTCCTATGGCAGGCCTTGACAATCCTGAAGGCAGAGTGCTTGGTTTTATGTGAGAGGGTGCCCAAGCATGAGCTGAGCCCCTCTGCCGCTTTCAGAAATACTTCCTTATGGCTGTTCTGTGATACAGCCATACCATATACTCTTAAGTGCATTATAACCTCGCGGTAAATTCTAACTTTGGAATGGCTGCATCAAAACATGTCGTGTTTGGTGTCAAATGCTTTGGAATACTACCTCCCCCGCCAGTCCTGGCGGCGGGGGTAGCATTCCACCCTTCTAGAGGGAGAGACATGTTCACACTGGTTAAACCCGGTTAAAACTTTCCAAAGCCCTGGCATCACAAAATGGATGCCACTGCCACAGACACAGGTCTGGCTTCCTGCTGCTGAGGGAAACTCTGGCAGGGGAGGCCTGGACAATAGGTTTCATGTCACAGGGAGGTGTAACCACCTCCCCAGACAGGCAGATGTGTATTGGGGCAGGGTGGGTGCATTCAGAGAATGCTTTTGAGACACTGCCTGGGGCACACAAGGTGTCCCCGTTCATAGCCCAGTTCAAACCGGTTGCAGGGGCACTCAGCCCCTGCTCTGGCACGAAACTGGACAAAGGGGAAGGGGTGTAACCACCCCCACCCCAGGTCAACCCATAGGTGGGGCCTTAAAGTTAGTCCATCCCTTAAACTTAGTATAAGTATAGGAATCCAGTCCCTAGGACTTTAGATTACCCTGGACGAACCTCTGCAACATATATCCTGGACCTTCAACTTTCTGTCACGACTAGAAGATGGAAGAAATCTCCCTTGGGGTCAAGGAGTGACTCCCCTGCTTGGCAGGCACCAAAGAAGCAACTGACCGGTCTGCAATTCTGAAGCTCCCGCCGGATGCCGAACTCTCTGCATCCCCAGAGGTGGATATCCAGACTTATTTGAGGTTACCCTGAGTCCACAGCAAAGCTGAGGCCTGTGGCTATCGTGGGTGACGTGGAACTGTGACCCCTGGACATCGTGAAATTTTGCAGCAACACTATCTTCCTGGTCCTCCTCGAAGTTGTGCTTTGGGCTCCTGGTAGCCCCAGCCTTGAGCACCTCCTGCACCGAAGATTGTTGGCCTCCACTCCACGAGTGACCCGTGGTCCAGCGCCAAGTGCGACCAATCGAGGCTCCTTCGCAATCACTAGCCCGTTGGCTAGCAGGTCCCCATGAAGGCAACTCCTTTTCTAATTGGGTGTTCCTGATTGCTCCAGACGTGCCCTGACTTACCCTCGCTGGATAAGTCCCTCAGACCTTGCTGGTCTGCACCGCAGTCCTTTCTCTGCATTCCTGTGACTTGCCGTTGCCATGGCTTGTTGGGTCCTTCCTGGTCGCCGACATCGCAGCACTCGACAGACTTTGTGGGACAGCTCGAATCCGGCTCGTGGACTTCGTCGACGCCTCCTGGACCTCATGGCTGAAGAGTCAAGACACTCATCAACTCACCTGAAGCACCCGACATTTGTGGGCATTGGTCCATCCTGCCCTAGGGCACTGGCAAGTGACCCAGACTCTGTCCACTCTGCTTTCAGGTTCCTTACATCCTAGATCTAGGCTTGGATCTCTCCGGACACTTCTCCTCTTCACGGCAGCAGCAGTTTTTTGCAGGCTTCCATTGAAATCGACGACGCGACCCAACACCATAAGACACCTATGCACTCGGCTTCCCTGGGTGAGGTAACTCGAGTACTCCAGTGCTCTTGTGGGTGCTAGCCCTAGAACTTCTTAAGACCAAAAGGGTTTGGTCCTGACTCGATTAGAAGTGTCCCTAATCTTTAAAATTCCAATGCAACATTGCCCATAGAAGATAATAGGAACCCACGGTTGTGTTTCCACACTGCATACAGCTCCCGTGGGTCCCCTGTGTCACTACCTTGGGTGGCTCCTTGGGGTGCCAGCGATTCTAGAGGCAATAGGCCTAGTGCCTATTCCAGTCGTGGTTCTTATACCACTTTTTTAGTATACGGTTTGGTATGCCCCTAGGGCCCAAACGTGTATTTGTGCTTTTACTGATACTTGATCACTTGGAACTTTAGTACTTCGAACTCCAGTCTCATAAAGAGACTAGAGGGGTGTGTTAAACCTTAAATACATATATTTTGAATATATACCTGGTGTGGTTGCCTTTTCATTTGATCATTCAGGAGATTATAGACTGGTAAAACAAGCTGCTTTGCATTCCTTCAAGATTTAGCCTGAAGGCTGCTCTCCATAGCTACCACTAGGATAGCTTTCATATAAGGTTGTCTTTAACCATTCACCATAAGGGGTTGTTTGGACTGATACAAGGTGCCCACTAGAACTAGTGGACAGCATATATCAGGCCACCTTCTCACAGCCTGCATCCAACCAAACTAGGGCTCCAGGAGCTCTTGGCTGAGTATGCTAAGGACCACCCATCTGAACATGGTGATGACCAGTCAGATGAGGAAAGGGAAGAAGAGGAGGCGGATAATAACCCCCCTCCACACTATTACCTAGGGAGGAAAGGCCCCCCATACCCTTGAATCCAAGAATTAGCATCTATGAACCTAGAGTTCACACAAGTGAACCAGGTACCAGAGAGATCACTGAGGGACCCACCAGTGAAAAGGGCAGCCTTTTAGCAAGGCTTGCCAAAAGATTGGATCTGGAGTCCAGGCTCCTGGCTCTAGAAAAAGGAAGGAGAGAGATGGGTTTAGCACCCATCAATGGTGGCAGCAATAATAAAAACAAGGACAGGGAGGAAACTTCTGATCCTAAAATCCCCAAAGGGATTGTCCCTAAATTTGAGGAAGGTGATGACATCACCAAATGGTTCACATTCTTTGAGAGGGCTTGTGAAATAAGAATAGTAAAGAAACCTCTCTGGGGGGCACTCCTGTGGGAACTGTTCTCTGGTAACTGCATAGACAGGCTTCTGACCCTCTCTGGGCCAGAGGCAGGATCCTATGACCTCATGAGGAAAACTCTGATTGAGGGATTTGGATTCACTACTGAGGAGTATAGAATTAGATTCAGGGGGGCTCACAAAACCCAGACCCAGTCCTGGATTGACTTTGTAGACTTCTCAGTAAAGACACTGGATGGTTGGTTAGCTGGATATGGTGTGCATGATTTTACTGGATTGTACAATTTGTTCATGAAGGAACATATATTAAGTAATTGCACAAATGAAAAGCTGCATCAGCATTTGGTAGACCTAGATCTAATTTCTCCCCAAGAATTGGGAAAGAAGGCAGACCACTGGGTCAAGACTAGGGTGACAAGGACAGCCACTGGGGGTGACCAGAAGAAGGTGGTCACAAAACCTCCCCAGGGGAAAGGTGGTGAGAATCCCCAAGATAAAAAGTCTGAGTCTTCCAAAGGGCCCCAAAAACCTGTTCAGGGGGGTGGGACCCAAACTACTCCCTATGTGCCTCAACCCTATAGGGGGAAGAACTTTGATCCCTTAAAGGCCTGGTGTAATAACTGTAAGAGGTAAGGACACCTAACTGTAGATACATATTGCCCCCACAACAAAGCCCCTAAGGCACCCAGTACAGCTACTCCTGGGGCAGCAAGTATACAGATGGGATCAGAAGTGTACCTTGAGCAAATCTGGGAACAGACTAAGGCAAGTCTAGTCTCACTGGGGGACGTGGAGTTTGCCACTGTAGCTGTGTGGCCACCCAACTTAAAGAAATATTTGCAGTACCCCTGGGTGAATGGGACTAGGGTAGAAGCTCTGAGGGATACAGGTGCCAGTGTCACTATGGTGAAGGACACACTGGTTTCCCCTAAGCAATATTTGATTAGGAAAACTTACCCAGTCACCAATGCTGACAGTGTCACCACTAGTCCTCTCATGGCCATGGTGACATTAGGCTGGGGGGGGGGGCGTTACTGGTCTGAAACAGGTAGTGGTCTCTCCAAAGTGGCCAGCTGCATGTCTTCTAGGAAATGATCTGGAAACCTCAGCCTGGGCTGAAGTTGAGCTGAAGGCCCATGCAGCCACGCTGAGCATCCCTGAATTGGTGTGTGTGTGCAAACCAGAGCACAGAGCAAGAGGAGGGGTGAAAAAGTAGGTCTGGAGCCTGAAATAATGGCCCTACCAACCAAGAGCAAAAGGTAAGAAGACTTGGGAACCAGCTTCTGTACAGCAAAACACTCAGGACCCTCACCACAGGGAGAGGATTTGGATACCCCAGAGGGAACTGAGCCCATGGAGCTTGACCCTTACCAGGTTGAACTCTTGGACCCAGGGGCACCCTCTAGGGAAGAGCTGTGCCAGGATCAGCGAGACTGTCCCACTCTTGAAAGCCTGAGGCAGCAAGTTGTTTCAGAAACAAAGGAAGATGTCAGTGGCACCCACAGAGCTTATTGGAAAGAGGGATTACTGCATGCTGAGGCAAGAAACCCCACTCCTGGAACCACCAGGAGGGTGGTAGTGCCACAGAAGTACAGGGAGTTCCTCCTAATTTTGGCTCATGACATCCCCCTAGCTGGACATCTGGGGCAATCAAAAACTTGGGAAAGGCTAGTTAGTCACTGTTACTGACCCCAGATGCACCAAAAGGTGAAGGAGTTTGTCAGCTCCTGTGTTACCTGTCAAGCTAGTGGCAAGACAGGTGGCCACCCAAAGGCCCACCTAATCCCACTACCAGTGGTGGGGGTACCCTTTGAAAGGGTAGGAGTGGACATTGTGGGTCCACTTGAACCTCCCACAGCCTCAGGGAACAAATTCATTCTAGTAGTAATGGATCATGCTACTAAGTACCATGAAGCAATTCCACTTAGGACTACTACAGCTCCTGTAGTAGCCAAGGCCCTTCTGGGTGTCTTCACCAGGGTAGGGTTTCCTAAGGAGGTGGTTTCAGACAGAGATTCCAACTTCATCTCTGCTTACCTGACACACATGTGGAAGGAGTGTGGAGTGCAGTACACGTTTGCTACACCCTACCATCCACAAACCAATGGCCTTGTTGAGAGATTCAACAAGACATTGAAAGGCATGATCATGGGTCTCCCTGAGAAACTCAAAAGGAGATGGGATGTCCTGTTGCCATGCCTGCTTTTCGCTTACAGAGAAGTACCACAGAAGGGAGTAGGTTTCTCACCCTTTGAACTTCTGTTTGGTCATCCTGTGAGGGGACCACTTTGTAAGGGTGGGCGTAGTTCGCGAAGCAGCACTTCGCGAAGCTACGCAAAGTGAAGTTCGCACTACGCGAGCTACGCGTATCACTTCGCGAACTGCGTAGTAACATGTTCGCACTGTGCAAGATGTTGTTTTCAATGATTGCACAGTGCGGACAAGCAACCGGCACTGTGCAATCATTGAAAATGGCATCTTGCACAGTGCGAGCTGTAGTTTTCTGCTGCTCGAGTAGATTTTTACTCGAGCGGCAGCTTTCTCAACGCGAACTGGTAGTTTCTCATCGCGAGCGGTCGCAAGCATACGCGACCCCTCGCAATGAGAAACCTGACCTCCTCGCGTTGGGAATCTCGCCGGGACGGTTTATTTTCCATGCTCACGATCGCCAACTTGATGTTGCTGATCGCGAACAAGGAAAAAGTCTCGCCGGGATGTCATTTTGCTTGCTCGCGGTCGCCAACTTGACGTTGAGGACCGCGAGCAAACAAAAAATGACCGCAGCACTACGCAACACTACTCTACGCGTGTTCGCACTGTGCTACGTGCAGTTCGCATAGTGCGAAGTAGCGCGAACTTCGCAAACTACGCGAGCGTAGCGTAGTGCTTCGCCCAGGCTTACCACTTTGTCTTGCCTTGTTAAAGAGGGCTGGGAGAGGCCTCCTCAAGAGCCCAAAAAAGACATAGTGAACTATGTGCTTGGCCTAAGGTCCAGAATGGCTGAGTACATGGAAAAAGCATTCAAAAACGTTGAGGCCAGCCAGGAGCTTCAGAAGCACTGGTATGACCAAAAAGCTGCACTGGTTGAATTTCAACCTGGGCAACAGGTGTGGGTTTTGCAGCCAGTGGCACCAAGGGAACTCCAAGATAGATGGAGTGGCCCTTACCCTATCCTAGAGAGAAAGAGTGAGGTCACCTACTTAGTTGACCTGGGCACTAACAGGACACCCAAAAGGGTTATCCATGTGAACCGCCTTAAGCTCTACAATGACAGAGCTGACATCACCATGCTGATGGTGACTGATGAGGAACAGGAAGCAGAGAGTGAACCTCTCCCTGACATCCTCTTCTACAGGCCACAAGATGGGTCAGTGGATGGTGTAGTCTTTTCAGATACCCTCTCTACCCAAGAGCAGACTAACTGCAAGCAAGTCTTGCAACAGTATGCTAGCCTCTTTTCCCTGACCCCTGGTCTGACAAACTGGTGTACCCATGATGTGGACACTGGTGACAGTGCACCTGTCAAGAACAAGATCCTTCGCCAGTCAGACCAAGTCAAGGAAAGCATCAAAGCTGAAGTCAGCAAGATGCTGGAGTTAAGGGTCATTGAACCCTCTGAGAGCCCCTGGGCTAGCCCAGAGGTTCTGGTCCCCAAACCTCATCAACAGGGTGGAAAGAGAGAGATGAGGTTCTGTGTGGACTATAGAGGGCTTAAAGACAGATGCTCACCCTATTCCAAGAGCAGATGAACTGATAGATAAATTGGGGGCAGCCAAATTCCTCAGTACCTTTGACTTAACTGTAGGGTACTGGCAAATTGGCATGGCCCCAGGAGCAAAAGAGAAAACAGAATTCTCCACACCTGATGGGCATTACCAGTTTACTGTGATGCCTTTTGGGTTAAAGAATGCCCCTGCCACCTTCCAGAGGTTGGTGAACCATGTCCTGGCTGGGCTGGAGTCCTTTAGTGCAGCTTATCTTGATGATATTGTTGTCTTTAGCTCCACCTGGCAGGATCACCAAATCCACCTTGGGAAGGCTTTAGAGGCTCTGCAAAGTGCAGGCCTCACTATCAAGGCATCCAAATGCCAGTTGGGCAGGGCACTGTTGTATACTTGGGCCACCTTGTAGGTGGAGGCCAGGTACATCCCTTACAACCCAAGATCCAGGCCATCCTGGACTGGGTAGCTCCAACAACCCAGACCCAAGTCAGGGCATTCCATGGCTTGACTGGGTACTGCCGGAGGATTGTGAAGGGATATGGGTCAATTGTGACTCCCCTCACAGAACTCACCTCTAAGAAGATGCCCAAGAAGGTTAACTGGACAGTTAGTTGCCAAAAGGCTTTTGACACCCTGAAAGAAGCAATGTGCTCAGCGCCAATTCTAAAAGCTCCAGATTATGCCAAGCAGTTCATAGTGCAGACTGATGCCTCTGAGCTAGGGATAGGAGCGGTCCTATCCCAGACCAATGATGAAGGCCAAGACCAACCTGTTGCTTTTATAAGCAGGAGGCTACTCCCCAGAGAGCAGCGTTGGAGTGCCTTTGAGAGGGAGGCCTTTGCTGTGGTTTGGTCCCTGAAGAAGTTGAGGCCATACTTGTTTGGTACTCACTTCCTGGTTCAAACTGACCACAGACCTCTCAGATGGCTAATGCAGCTGAAAGGGGAAAATCCAAAACTACTAAGGCGGTCCATCTCCCTACAGGGAATGGACTTTGAAGTGGAACACAGACCAGGGACTGCCCATGCCAACGCAGATGGACTTTCCAAGTTCTTCCACTTAGACAATGAAGACTCCATAGGGCAAGGTTAGTCTCATCACCTTTCGTTTGGGGGGGGGGGGCGTTGTGTAAGAAAGTGCCATCTTTCTTGCATCGTATGAATGCTGAATTGCTGAATTTACTTTGACTGATTGGGCCCTGGACTCCTGCCAATCAGGTGCCCAGGGCCTATGTTCCTTCCCTAGAAACCTAAAACCCAAATTGGCAAACCCTGGCCACATGTCAGACCCTGGTAAATGGTACCCTAGGTACCCAGGGCCTTGTGACCAGGGAAGGCCTCTAAGGGCTGCAGCACTTATTGTGCCACCCTTAGAGGTCCTGTACCCTAACACAAACACACTGCCCTTGCAGGCGGAGTGTCTGGGTACAAGACAAAACAAAGAATCGACATGGCACACATCCCTGTGTGTCATGCCCACAACCTACACTGCCCTGGCATACATCAGCCACCCCTCTAGCTGGGTGCCATATGCCAGTGATGTGGGCACAGGAGCATGAGCCCTGTGCCCCTACAGTACCCATGTCCATTCCTGGGCACTGTAAGTGCAGTGCTGCCATTTAAGAGTATATGGTGCTGAGAGCTCGTCAAACACGAACTCCACAGCACCATAATGGCAACACTGAAGACTGAGAAGTTTGGTATCAAACTTCTCAGCACATTAAACCCACACTGATGCCAGTGTGGGATTTAATGTACAAAGCACTACAGAGGGCATCTTAGAGATGCCCCCTGAAACCTAACCTGCAATCCACGTCTGGTCTGAGAGGCTGCCTAGGCTGCCACACAGCAGACATGTTGCTGGACCCCTGGGTGGAGAGCCCCTGCTCTCCTGGGCCTGCAACAATGCACATCCTGGGCGAAATGCTAGGTCTCCTCCCCCAGGATGGGCAGGGGTAAGCTTCCAAGGCATGCCGCCTTTGTGAGCTTCTCCAGGCCACTTGCTGTACTCAGCAACTGGCCCCCACCGGTTCTGACCCCCCACTCTGGCGGGAAGACTGGCCGGACACCCCAAGTAAGGACAGGTGATGTGCCAGCCTCTGCCAACCCCACCCCTCAGGTGGGGGAGGCGAGGTGAAGCACATCTCCGGGCTCTCGCCATCTTGAAGATGGGAAGCCCTGCCCAATCAGGACTAGGCTACTGCCCCCCTCCCACAGGAGAGTGGCAGGATAGGGGGTGCACCCACCCCAGGGCAGGGACCCATTGGTCCCTGCCCTTTACCTACTTGTAACGCCCCTAAATCTAGTATTTAGGGGCACCCTGAACCTTCCTTCCTTAGATTCCAGATTCCGAAAAAGCAAAGAAGAGCAAGAAGAAAGAAGACCTGCCGTGCAGCTGCTAAGAAGAGGAAGACACCAACTGCTTTGGCCCCAGCCCTATCGGCCTGTCGACCCTCGAACCTGCTCCTGCTAATCCCGGCACCTCTTGTGGCCAGCAACCTCACAAACCTTGGAGGACCTGGCTACCTTGTGACTCTGAGCATCTGAGACTCCCATGAGCAGTGGCTCTGCTCAAAGCAAGTTTCTAACCCCTGGCATCAGCCCGGAACCGCGAACCCTGCACACTCTGCTCTCGCCAAGCCTGGCCTGTGCCGGAGTGAACAAAGACCCCGTGGACGTCCGCCCGGCGACTGTGACCCCGAATCCGGCACCCAAGGACTCACCTCAATGCTCCTGATGACGCCTGCAGTCTCAGAACCAGGTACCCCACCAACCGCGATCAACAGAGGGTAAGATTTCCTGACATCAAAAGGCGCCCCTGCACCCGGTGCCCTGCGGCCCCCTGTGCCCAACTCCTGGGATCCTACCTATCCTCCAACTACCCAACTTACCTCTCAAAGTGGTGGTGGCACCTGAAGAATCTTCATCCCCGAACTTGCAGCCTTTGTTCATCCTGGAGCTTTCCCACTGAAATCCATTGAGCGCCCGAAGGCTCAGTCAAAAGCACCCTGCACCCAGCCGCCCGAGTGGCCCTGGCAGTGTAACTTCTACTCCTACCTACTTCCCCATTTGCCCTGAGCAAGTGACCAGGAGCCCAGCTCCCACAGCCGCGTGGCCTGCTAGTCAGCAGCCCCCAACTAAGGACCCCCTGCCTCCCCTAGGATAACATGGGGGCCTAACTCGCTCTGCACCCGGCTGCCCCTGTGCCGCTGAGGGTGTAACAACTGTACTTACATGACCGTGGGAGACTCCTGAGTCTGTGCCCAGAACCTTAACTCTGCCAGTCGAGTACTTACCCAAAAGCCGATAACCCAATTTTCTTCCATAGGGTATCATTGACTGCTTTCTTCTGAAATTTCTTTTAAGTGTGGAGTTTCTAAAACTTACAATATTCATCTACAATCAACCGAGTAACGAAAACGGAAATACTCACCTGCTATTAGGAGAGATCCCAGTGCTGGATCTTGGTGCCCAGCACTGACCCTGAAAAGTACTCACAACCGTACTTACCATTAACCCAATTTTCTTCCATAGGAAATCATTGACTGTTTTTCTGTGAAATTTCTTCTGTCGATTTTTGCAAACTACAAATATTCTTTAAAAATCGTACCAACTGTGAAAACGTAATTACTTACCTGTTTTAGATAGATGCCCCAGTGCTGAGTCTAGGAGCCCAGCACTGGATTACAAAAGTAACGAGAACATACTTTACCCGTAACTTGAATTATCTCATAGGAAACCATTGTCTGCTTTTCTATGAAATTTCTTCTAAGTGTCAACTTTTAAAATAGCAAAATATTGTTTAAAAATCACAGCCGTAACTTAACTGAATTTACTCACTTGTTTCCAAGAACTGTCCCAGGACTGAATCTAGGATCCAGTCCTGGAGTTAGAAAAGTAATCCTGAAAGTAATCTATTGCAAATAACTTAAAACTCCAAGGGGCATATGTATCAAACGATTTTGGATTCGCAAACGCTGCGATTCGCAAAAAAACAGCGTTTGCGAATTCAAAATTGCCAAATGAGATGTATGAGGCATTTTTGCAACGCAATATTAAGGAATCGCTAATTTTGCGATTCCTTAATTTTGCGTAAGCATTTAAGAAATCGCAAATTGCGATTCCTTAAATGCTATGTAACACGCACCCAAGTTGTGCGAATTCTCCTTAAGAAATCGCAAATTACCACCAACTTCAAGTTCGTGGTAATTTGCGATTTCGTAGAAAAAAGCACTTTTTGGATTTTTTCAAAGTGCCATGTGGCGCACATACATGCCCTTAGGGCATGTATGTGCGGCATATGCGCACACATGCTAATTTCAGGGGTGCATCAGGGTGTCATCATGACACCCTTGCACCTTTGAAATTATTCTCAATTTGCGATTAGCAAATTGCGATTCACAATTTGAGAAGGACTTCCCATTCATTGCTATGGGCCTCCTGGCCTATAGAAATGAATGGGAAGGTATTCCTTAATTGCGATTTCGCAATTTGCTAATCGCAATTAAGGAATATTAAGAATTCGCAAAATATGTGCGAATTTTTAAATACATCCCGTTTTGCAATTCTCAAATAGCGATTCTCTAAAAATCGCTATTTGAGAATCGCAAATGGAGATGTTGATACATATGCCCCCAATTGAGCTCAATGTATTATTGTGTTTGAAATTGTGTTGCCTATTGCAACAACCTGTAACTATTACCTTCAAAAGTCAATTGCATATTACAAAAGTATTTAACTAAAGCATCTCAAAGTATATTTTAATACCTATTGTTGGTTCTAAAATAAAACAACCATATATTTTTCATATAAACCATTGGCCTAGATTTCAGTTCTTGAGTGTGTGAGACCATTTGCTGACTGAGTGTGTACAACAAATGCTTTACACTGTCCTCTGATACTGCCTTACTGCTCGACCAAGCTACCACTTTAGAGAGTAAGGTTATATCTAACTTTAACCTCTGCCAAACCTCTGGGGACTGGGGACTCTGTGCACACTGTACCTTTTTGGGAACAGTATTTACAGAGCCACTTTCTCACAGTGTAGCTTTGTTGTGTGCAAGACAGTCCATATCAGTGTGGTGGTAGTCATTTGTATGTACTTACCAGCCTCCACTCCCCCGGCTACTCCTGTGAGACTCTCTGGTTGCAGTATGGCAAGCACCTTCTCCTCCCATGGTGTGAATGGTTTTGGTGGAATGGGAGGGCCATCGCCAGTCTTGTCAGCCAGCTCTCTGTTCTTGTTTCTCCTCTTTTTGACAACCCCCTTCAGATCATGCCACCACTTCATGATCTCATTTATTGATCTTGGGGTGGTCCCTACTGCATTGACCCTTTCGACTATCCTTGCCCACATTTGTGTCCTTGTGGCTAATGGTGTCTGTTGGACCAAGCTACCAAATATTTGTGGTTCCACTCTCATTATCTCATCTACCATGACTATCAACTCACTCGCTGTGAATTTGGGCATTTTGTGAGTGGCCATGGTGTGGTGCGCAAAGTGGTTGTGGGTGCAGGAGTGTGAGTGGGGGGTGTGGTTGTGATGGGTATGGTGAGTGATGTCTAGGGATGTTGGTGGTGCAGGTGTGGATGTTGTGTTGGTGCTGTGTGTGGTGTGAGTAGTGCTGGTGTGTTGCTTTGCCTCTCCTTTCTGCTGTGGTGTGATCCCTTCTCTTCTGGAGTGTTGCAAGGGATTGTGGTCAGGGCAGGGGCTGGTTTTATAGGCAGCTGTGTGGTTGTGTCTAAATGGGGTATTGCTGTCAGGTGTGTCCTCCTGGGAACTGTGTTTGTGTCATTGCGGTGTGTTTTGTGTATTTGTGGGGCATGGCTGGTTTGCTTTGTGCACTTTTGATGCCTTCTTGTGTGTTTTTTGCTTTGTCTGCCATTTTTTTGGCACTTCGTCCGCAGCGGTGGCTATGCTGCAGCTCTTCCGCTGGCTCTCCCATTCATTCCAGTGTGCGACCGTGGCGGTCGGGAACAGTGGAACGTACCGCGGGACCATCGGGGATATCTTAATTTCCCGTGCGGTGTCTCCGCTATGCTTGTGGTGGGTTTGTGTATTTCCGCAGCGTTTCTGACCCCGCGGATGGATTTTGACCATCTCCGCCCGCTACCGGCGGTTGTTCTTTGATCCGTTCTGCCGCGATCTGTTTTTTTTGGCGGATGATCCTGATTTGGTCAGCGGTGTTTCCGCGGTACCGGCGGGCAGTTGTTTCCCGCTACCATAGCGGTTGGAGTGTTTTCCGACTGCCATCCTAATCAGCCCCTAAGTTCTTGGTAACTTTGCTCTTTTTGGATAGATTGTAGTAATTTGTGATGTGTAGGTATTCCTCTGCCTGTTGTTGCCTGGAAGGCATTATGTCATCCTTCAACTGCGTTGTTAGTTTTGGATTGCTTGATTAGGGTACTAGGGTACACATTCCACCAAGGAATGTGGAACTTAAGTAATCTTCTGTGCCCTGATCCATGTAGTCTATCTACCCATGTATCCTCAAAGTAATCAAGTAGTGGGCTTAATTTCTCCTCATTTCTTTTGTAGTAGGGGCTCTCTATTAGTAGGTTATAGTGCTCTACTACATCAGTCACAGGCACATAGGCAAGGGCTAAAAGTTTTTTAATTTGATATGCTAAGGTACCGTCTGTTGCATATTAAACACTTAGGGGTCGATTCCGATGTCGCCAAAAGTGCCTTCCCAATGCCATCCCTAGGCTTACCTTACATCCGACTCATATCCAGAGCTTTTTCCTACAAACAAGCAAGTACGATGCGTATAACAGGTAAATCTCCGTCCGAATCGTCCGCTCCGATTCGTGCACTATATCAGTAGCGAACAGGCCAAGGAAACCGAGTCGTACAGAGGCGCAACCTAACCAATTTCCAGATACGCAAGTACGATGCGTTCCCAATACGCTTTGCACAGGGCGCCGGCTCCAGCATGTCACAGCATCCGGACGAGGCATATGAAAGCTCCGAGCCGCGCCAGAACACGAACAACGGGGACGAGATGGAGCAGCCATGTATCCAATCGCGCATGTCTTCCCTATACTGTACGCCCATTGTTACCAAAGCGCACAACGCAGAAGGTAAATCAGACACATACCACACACCAAAATGTCATGAGTACACGAAAGGAAACACCACCATAGGGGGGTGGATGCCTATCACTCACAGCATATCCTACCCATAGGGGGCTGGATGCCTATCACTAACAGTATTGTCCACCGCATAGAGGGGTGGATGCCTATCACTCCCATTATTGTCCACCCCATAGGGAGGTGGATGCCTATCACTCCCAGTATTGTCCACCCTATAGGGGGGTGGATGCCTATCACTCACAGTACTGTCCACCCCATAGGGGGGTGGATACCTATCACTCACAGCATATCCCACCCATAGGGGGCTGGATGCCTATCACTCACAGTATTGTCCACCGCATAGGGTGGTGGATGCCTATCACTCCCATTATTGTCCACCCCATAGGGGGGTGGATGCCTATGACTCACAGTATTGTCCACCCCATAGGGAGGTGGATGCCTATCACTCCCAGTATTGTCCACTCCATAGGGGGGTGGATGCCTATCACTCACAGTATTATCCACCCCATAGGGGGGTGGATGCCTATCACTCACAGCATATCCCACCCATAGGGGGGTGGATGCCTATCACTCACAGTATTGTCCACCCCATAGGGGATGGATGCCTTTTACTCACAGCATATCCCACCCATAGGGGGTTGGATACCTATCACTCACTAGGGGTGGGCGGCACTTGCGAAATCCACTTTCGCAAATTATCGCGAAAATGTTAAAAATCTCCGCAAACACGCGGAAATATCACGAAGATGCGGAAGTCTTTTCCCGCATGTTCGCGAGATTTTCTGCATGGTTGCGGCTCGCCAACTTACCCATGTGGTTGCTCGCGGGCGCGGCCATCTTGTTTTCAGTTGTCTCGCGGTGCATGATCACGAGAAGAAAGACGTGATCGTGTGACGCATGACGTCACTGCGGGCGCGAACTGTTGCGAGACAGCGCAAATGGCTAAAAACAATACAACATCTCATGGAGAACGCGACCGGATCAAGAAAACTTGTCGGCGAACGCAGGGATTCAGGTAAGGCGATCGCGCGCGTGCGAGAATGTATTATTTTACAGCGCGAGCAAGAAACAAATTATCGCCAAGCTGTGGAATGCGGAAATTTTGACATTTTCGCGCTTTCCGTGGAACGCGAAAATGCCAAAATATCGCAATTTCCGCGAACGGAACGGAAATTTGGCCCAGGCCTATCACTCACAGTATTGTCCACCCCATAGGGGGGTGGATGCCTATCACTCACAGTATTGTCCACCCCATAGGGGGTGGATGCCTATCACTCACAGCATATCCCACTCACAGGGGGGTGGATGCCTATCACTCACAGTATTGTCCACCCCATGGGGGGGTGGATGCCTATCACTAACAGTACTGTCCACCACATAGTGGGGTGGATGCCTATCACTCACAGGATTGTCCACCCCATAGGGGGGTGGATGCCTAGCACTCACAGCATATCCCACCCATAGGGGAGGTGGATGCCGATCACTCACAGTATTGTCCACCCCATAGGGGGGTGGATGCTTATCACTCCCATTATTGTCCACCTCATAGGGGGTGGATGCCTATCAATATGTCCATCCCCACTCATAGGGGCAGGATGCCCATCAACACCAGGATACACACACCTAGGGTGACTAAGCAAACCACCCCTTCTACCATCTTTGCAACATTGCATGTTTGTATGTGAAAAATGCTCACAACAATATCCTGCAGCAACTGATCATTTTTGTAATGGGGTCTAATCCCCCCATCACTACAGTGACCAAAAGCTCATTGTGTGTTTCCAAATTCCTGCCTCTACTGATCATTGTGGTAATGGTGTCTAAACCCCCCATCACTACAGTGACCAAAAGCTAATTGTGGGGTTCACCAATCCAGCATCTTATGATCATTGTGATGATGGGACATAAACCCCATATCACCACAGTGACCAAAAGGTCATTGTGTACATGAAAATGAAAATGATCCCTGACAATGACTCCAGTGAACAGTTAGACAATGCGCTAAGTGAGCACCATGAGGAATACACACATATCTGCACCAACAGACACACATACTAAGGAATCCTGTGGAGACTGTAGATGTCAGGTGACCAAGTACAATACCATGTCATCAATGGGAGATACCAAACATGATGAATGTGCAGGCTGATGAGCCAGGAGACGCAGGGACACTAGGGTAAACCTCCAAAAAACATACTGCCAACGGCCGGGAAAAGACATAACAGTGCAGTGGTGCAGATGCACAAACACAGACACCCTTACAACAGCAAGTTCATGATACACATCATCAACATCACGTATATTAGATGCAACACCACTGGATACCAAAAAATGGCTTTATTCAGCTATAAAATATATATAAATGTTCATGGCCCCGATGCAAACAGGCCAATGGCCAGTCCTTCAAAGAGTCCTACCAGGGTGATATGTGACAACTTGTCACCCATTGATTGCCTGCACTGCTATGGACCAGGGACATCTCACCCCTTGGAGGGGCATACATAGTGGCAGGCCAGGCACTGCAGGGACAGGATCAGGGGACAGGAGAATGGGGCGGGGAGGTGTGGTGGGTGCAGGAGTGATGCCAGCAACTGCAGTGGAGAGATCTGACACAGTGGGCACCGTCACCACTGCTGGGCACAAGTCAGATGTGGTGTTTTCCTGAACCACTGCAGTGTGCAGGACAGATGTGGTGGACGGGCCCTCAACTGCAGTGCCCAAGTCAGACGGGGGGATGTGCCTCCTACTGCAGTGCCAACATCAAGAGGAGTAAAATGGGGTTCAGATGAGGTGGGCAAGACAGAGGGGGAGACATGGTTTCCACACCAGTGGCAGGAACAGGCTGAGCATGTGAGGTGGGGGTGGAAGGGCATGTGGAAGGGGGGGCTAAGCATCTTGGGGATGTGGTATGGGTGTGTGGGTGAACCTGGTGCAGGCAATGGCTGTAGGACCTGTATTTTGGCGTCCTGGGGGCTGCAGGATGGGGAGTGTGAGGTGGAAGTCTGTTTCACAGGTGGTGTATTTCCCTTCCTGGTCCGGGGAGACTTGCGGGTGGGGGCCTCAGTGTTTGTGCGCCTGGGGGACGGTGTCCGTTTTGCAGGGGAACTTCCCTCTGTTTGCGCTGACTTCCTCTTCCCCTTGTAAGTTGGAGCAGATGAATCTGTGGGGAAGAGGCCAAGGTCAAAGAGGAAGAGCTCCTTGGAAACGGGGGTAGTAGGTGAGGCAAGGGAATGTGTTTTGGAGGGATAGGCATCTGAGGAATGCAGAGTGCTTTTGGATGCCTGTATGTGTGTCTGTGACCCATCCCCTGTGTGTGTGCCATCAGTCCCCGGAGTGTGCGTGCTTGTGGATCCAGATATAGGCTTGCATATCTGTGTGCTGCTTTTGGGTAATGTGGTGCGTGCATGTGCGGGTGTGTGTGTCTGTTGGACAGGCAGGGGAGTGGTGACTGTGGATGTGGCAGAGGTAGCAGGGGTGAGGGCCTGTTGGAGGAGAGATACTGCTGCCGACTGTGTGGAGGCCATGGACTGAATGGTCCAATGTAGGGCAGACAAGTTAGCTGAGAAGCCCTCCATGTAGGACATCAGTTGGGTCAACAGACTGGTGAGAGAATGGAGGACACTCAGCATTGAAGTCTGCCCTACATGGATCTGTGAAAGTAAGTCCACAGACTCCACACTCAGGGCAGCAGTGGAGACAGGGGCAGGGGGTGCGGTGCCTGGCCTGAAGGAGACATGCTCCCTTACATAGGAGACTCCACATACATCTGGGATGGGAGCAGTTGGGAGGGTAGAGATGGAGGTGGTGGTGGGGCCAGACTTGCTAGTTGCTGTCTTTGGGCTGCTGACACCCGCATCCACAAGGGAGTCAACACTGAAGCAGCTGTGTTCCTCGTCCGAGATGGTTGTAGCTGCCATCTCGCACCTCCTCAGTCAGTTCCTCTTGGAACACCGCGTCAAGCAGCATGGTAGCCCGCAATCGCCAGCCACTACGCGGTACCTGAAGGTCCGGCGACGACAATGCAAGTTTCACCGGAGCATGGTCCGAATACGTTCTCGCTAGATGTTGTACTTTGGCTCCCCTCACCCTCTGTGCCACTGGGTCCCTCCAAATCCTCTGCAGCTGACCCTGTCTGGCTCTGCTGATCCTCATGGTCCATGGAGCTGTCTCCTCCAGTGTCCGTAGATGTAACTGCAAATCAACAGGGTAAACAGATAAACATCAATCACCTGTATTGACATCGCACATCACAGTCAGTACAGCACATTACAGCGCACATGTGTGCATCATTAGCAGTATATTAATTAAAGTGTGACACATATTTGTAAAACACACGTCAGTGTACCAGTAAACCATGCCCCTCATTTCCTACCTTTCCATGGAGATATCAGTCTGGTGCATGTAGCCAGACACTACTCATATGTGCACACATGCACCACATAGACAGATGTCTGGACTGCAGGAATTGTGATGGAAATGTGTCAGTACACACATATACCATCTCCTGACACTGACTATGTACATGTGTCAGGATAAGGGGTGGCCAAAGTCATTGTCAGTAATATGGATATGCTACCTTCACCAGACACCATGATGTGCTCATGTATAGGCGGACGATGCCACAATTGTGTGCATGCAGGACAACTTCCATCACTGCAGGATACACTATTGCAAATGACATACCATGCAACAGGGCAGTCTGGGTAATTAGTCATTGCTGCCTGCTGTCACAGGGGCAGTGCATCACAAAGCCAACAGTCTGCACTGTATCCCAATCATGTATTTGTGGGGAATATAAGCCCTGCATCTGTCAAGTGCACACGTTGCCCCACTGCTACCCACATCATAAGTCTACTGATGATCCCACGTCATACATATGCCACAGTAGAGTGACAGCAAGCACAAGTCTGCCAACACGATCACATCACAGTCTGATGACAATAAAGTATAGCTGCCTGCACTTATAATTCTAATACACCATTAGGCACAGTTAAGTGATTACACATCCTATGTTTGGCCCCATCGTGAATATCTAACAGCCATATGTCAGCTGGCTGCCTACCCTAAATTACTTGTCACCTTAGGAGTCTAAAAAGCTAGCCCACTCCACAATGAGACAGAGGCTGACAACTGATTGCACATTGCACAATGCATTAGATTTACTTTGACACACATGATAAGGAGAACTGAGTGTACTCCATGTCCGGAGTAGGCATACCTGACCTGGTCCATGTGCAACATGGGATTAGCCTGAACATTAGGCATGTGTCCATGCATATGTGACACACATGATGTACATACTTCAGAGCCCACAGCATTGTCCCACCTGCTGCATGTGTGTTTGGGAAACACCCCAGACACATATGACGAGGCAGAGCATCACCTAGGACACGTATTCATGGCCCCCACAGAGTGCATGAAATAAATCTGTCAATGTGCAGATACATGTCAATGAATTCGCTCACTCATGAAGGCAAATACATTCTGACGGTAGCAGATACTGTTCCCCACATCAACCTTGGACAACAGCAGCCCCCCCACAAGTGAGACATGTCACTGACTGAAAGGGACACACCTGTGTATCAGATGAGGAAGGGCCATTACAGAATTAATGCACATGACTCTAGTTCAAGCAGACAGACAAACTGTGGTAGCGTAACCAGGCTGTAGGAATGCAAAGATCATGTTAGACACAGTTCACAGACAAGACATGCACTCACCCCCTCCTTGCTGTTGTCTGGCCTTTAACAGCCCATCCAGGTCAGGGAAGACCACTGCCAGGATCCTGCGCATGTGGTGGATCAGGGTCTGGTGTCCGCCCCTTCTGCGAGGAGGCGACAGCTTCAGCTGGACTCCAGCAATGCGTCTGGTCCAGCCACGTAGGTCCTGCCTCCTCTTCTGGCAGTTGCGGATGCGCCGCCTCTGGACCCCCACAGATCTAACTGCCCGGGCAATGGTCAGCCAGATTTTCTGTTTTTGATGGGCATCTACCTCTGAGGATGACAAAGTGAAAAGACCATAACTTCACATGCAACCTGTTTGTGCACCACACAGTTGTATATACATGTTTTCACAAGGGCATCTGATTAACACAGGTTGTGCAACTATGGTGATGGACACTTGTCATGCATAAACAACATGGACCTAGTGCCTGTGTTTCTTCACCTTTCTAAACAACACTTCTCAAGCACAGTACCTGTGCACTACAGGTAACTACACACTTTTTGGCTAACAACTGTTCAGTGAGCATGCTATCCACTGGTGCACACAATGCTATAAGTGCTAGTCAAACAACATGCACAATGAGAGAGGATGTGGAGTGCACACTCACCTGCTCCCCTGGTTTCCCATACAGCTTGCTGTACTGCGGAAGTAGGCTGTCCAGCAGGGCCTGGTTCTCCTCCTCTGTGAAGGCTGGGGCCCTCTCCACAGTACGTACCATAATTGGTGCGAGAGGATACAGATAGACAGCAGCAGTGGTAGCAGAGAGAGGTCAAGCTGGAGCACGTAGTGCAGGCAAGTGAGCTCTCAGGGGAAGAGACAGCCTTATAACTGTGCTGCAGGGGCCTATTATGTCCCATGTGTGAAAAGCGATAGGTCAGAGTCGTTCGCATCCTATGAATTAATCCAATCCATGAGATTGCACGAATCGGACACGCCTACCGCAACTTTCAAAATTACTGCATCATGACAGTTATGTTTTTGATACATTTGTGTCAAAACAGAACCGACTCGTACCGCACGCGAATCGTGCACGATGCAAAATGCACGTCTGTCACCATGACGAGCAACATCCAAACAGTGCGTCCGGATCGGTCAGGATGTTGCCGAGGCGTATTTCGAAAACTCAACCGCGTTGTACGACACTGTATTGGGCATGCGATCTGTCAGTCCGGCTCGGTCAGGAGTTGGCTCACGCGACAATGCAATAGTCACCCGCATTGTATGACACTGTATTGGACATGCAATCTGGCAGTCCGGCTCAGCCAGGAGTTGGCTCACGCGTCCATGCAATAGTCACCTGCGTCGTACAACACTGTATTGGGCATGCAATCTGTCAGTCCGGCTCGGTCAGGAGTTGGCTCACGCGTCCATGCAATAGTCACCCGCATTGTACAGCACTGTATTGGGCATGTAATCTGTCAGTCCGACTCGGTCAGGAGTTGGCTCACGCGTCCATGCAATAGTCACCCGCATCGTACGACACTGTACTGGGCATGCAATCTGTCAGTCCAGCTCGGTCAGGAGTTGGCTCACGCATCCATGGAATAGTCACCCGCATCGTACGACACTGTATTGAGCATGCAACTGTCAGTCTGGCTCGGTCAGGAGTTGGCTCACGCGTCTATGCAATAGTCACCCGCGTCGTACACCACTGTATTGGGCATGCAATCTGTATGTCCGGCTCGGTCAGGAGTTGGCTCACGCGTCCATGCAATACCCACTCATCATTAAAGACAATGTATCTAAGCTTAATGGCATGCTGCATGCCCTGTGTGGATGGAGTTAAGCACATGTCAAATGGGACAGAGACAAAATGAAAAGACTACTCACATTATGATCCTAGCTTACAGTGCAACTATAGCAGTGTTTGTGAGGAACATGGCTGGTGTGAGTGACCACTTCACAGATCACCCTCCTATGCTTGGACACTGTCCCAGGGGTTCATTGTGTTTACACAGGATACATCCACACGTAATCACAGCAACATCTGACTATGATTAAAGTACAATGTGTCAATTCCTTTTGACTGTGTCCACAATATGTGAGACTTGTACAACACAAGAACTTACTGCAGAAAGTTGTCACAGTAATGTAGAATCATCTCATCTTGTATCTGTCATGTGAGTTGCTGAATTGTCTATGTGTTACTGAATTGCATGTATGCATGTCAAATACATTGTGCTACACATCATCAATGTTCTGTGTCTGTGATAGGACATGTAGGTCATACATCACATTATGACAATGTCCACACCATGACAGTGTTAAGCATGGTGACAAGCTGTCCTTATGTAGTGTTGTTGCTAGGTTGTAATACCTTGTCCATGTCTGTGTACCTTAAGTACATGTGCTAGTGGACCTGGAAATCAATGGATGAAACTTAATTGGGTGTGTGTTGTGTATGTTATGATTGATCACATGGAGAGTGACAGACAACAGTGAGTATTCAAAGTACAACACTGTATTCTTTGATGATACACGACATAATAGAGTGTATGTTCATGCTCACATAGCTGTCATTTTTGGACTAGCTCAACCTCAGACATCTGACTTCACTATGTCATCATTGTAAGTGTAACGCGATATGTTAAATCAGAATTACTTGATGTTCAATTTAGAGTGTAATATGTGTACATACTTTGTCATGTGTTCCGCAGGGGACCAAATGTCCACAAACCCTTCCCTGATCTTGCAACCATGGTGGAGCGTGAGTGCATGTGGAAATACAGGTTCACGAGGGGATTAATTTCTGAATTGACAGACCAGTTGTCACCACATTTGCAACCTGGACGCACATATCCCTTTGCCCTGACCCCCAAGATGAAAGTGATGGCGGCACTACATTTTTTTGCCACTGGATCGTTCCAGTTTACTGTGGCAGATGCTGGTGGCATGTCCCAAACGATGTTCAGTCGAGTGCTCCGAGATGTGTGGGAGGCCATGTTGAGATTCCTCAACCTGTACATACAGTTTCCTACACCGCCACCGTTTTGTGCCATTAAAGATGATTTTTATACTCTGGGACACATGCCACATGTGATTGATGGGACACATGTGGGTTTGGTTGCACCATAAGACCATGAACAGGTTTACAGAAATCGAAAACACTTTCATTCAATCAATGCCCTTGTGGTATGTCTGGCAGACCAGATCATCTCCCATGTATGTGTACGTTTCCCGGGATCAGCACACAACGCTTACATAATGAGGATGAGTCGAATACCCCAGCTGATGTCCGAGCTCAGGAACGAGCGTGCATGGCTTGTCGGTGAGTCATGTTGTAATTTTCAGTTGTGTGTTCACTGTATATCATGTTGTACCCTGTGTTTGCTCTGATGATCATTTGTAATTGCAAAACTGTAGGAGACTCTGGATACCCCAACATGCCCTGGTTGCTGACACCACTCAGGAACCCGGCCACACCTGCTGATGTCCGTTACAACGGGGCACATGGGCGGACCAGGCGTGTGATTGAGCGCACATTTGGGCTGCTGAAGACCAGATTTCACTGCCTGGACCGGACAGGAGGTGCCCTTTAATATTCCCCAAATAAGGTGTGCAAGATCATGATAGTGTGCTGCATGCTTCACAACAAGGCTGTGAGGAATAAGCTACCGCTCATCCAGGATGAAAGGGACCAACGGCCTCCATCATGGGACGACTCAGGCCTGGGGCACGTTGTAGGGGTGAGGAGGAGGAGGAGGAGGTGGATGTCAGGAGACATCTCATTGAGAACTTTTTTACATGAATGTAAGTATGAGAGGATGTTTGATATGCCTTTCCTAAGCGTTATGTGTCTATGTAGGACAATATGTTGTGATACATGTGTGTATGCCAATTTACATGGTCATTGTTGTTGTACAGTGTATGTTTAGTTATGATGGTCACCACTACATTGTTGAAATTACTCCTAGCTTGTGTTCTGAAGTTACAATGGACATTAATGATTCAATATTTGGACATGTCATCATAACAAGTTGTATTACAATCTGTACCATGTCTCTCCTTCACAGGGTCCTTTGTCTGTTGTGTGGGTACACACAATGCTGTTCCATGATGAAATTGCCCCATTTGAAACAGTACTCTGTGACAGACAATAATTTTGGTCAGTGTTTCAATTTTGTTTGTTCATTTGAATACTTGGAACTGTCATCTTTTTTGTTTTGTGTTGAGCAGAGCATGTGCCAGTGTAATACACCAGTTCCACACGCCAATGTTTGCATTGTCTGCTTCCATACATGCTACACTGGTTTAGCTACTGTATTTATGCCATGGTGTTCATTTCATTGGACAATGGTCATTGTCTGTGCGGTTCAATGGTTTGATTTCACAAGAGTGTGTGCAATGTTTATTAGTTGCATGTGCTATGTGTGTTGTGATGACCTTGCGTGTCTATCCCTGTTATGTGTAATGTGATATGTCTTCACAAGACGGTGGGTGAATTGTTAGCTGGTCCTTAGGGTCATGCTGGATTATGCTAAATTAACCTGAACCAAGCTTACATCTTAGCTTTGTCTCTTACATTTTAGCACACATTCTTTCTATGCTTGTTGTGCAAGATGCCTTTGAGTCCACATTAGATCATTTTGGTACTTTTGAGACGCTGCGCCACAAGGTTGGAAAGCAAGACTCTTTGTAATAGAAGATCTGGTTAGCACGTATAGTTTAGCCATGAAATGCTACACTTTGTAACACATGAGTCGAATACTAATATTACATTGACGCACAGGGGAATCATCTACACAGATGGAAGATTTCCATCTCCGCACCAGTGCTTTGCTGTGCATATGCTGTAACCAGTACTACTACTTTCTGAGGTGGGTGGTAAACCCGTATTGCCACAGACTTCTTCAATAGTTTGATGAACATGTCACCATCACAGGGAGGGTGGTGATTTCTATACTGATGATGTAAACACATTTCATCTTCAGTATTCTACTTAAGTTAGGACAATGTACATTGTTTGAAAATCCTGTATTCTGCTGCGGATGCAAGTTTGTATACTGCATTGTAGGACAACAGACAGAAATTGTACGTACTCAAACGTAAATCCTTGAACTTTACACACACTCTGATTCATAATTTTGTGGACAAGCATGTGTGAGTGAGCGTGAATGTGTGGACTGCTACATTGACTCTGAGATGTTGACAGTACTGGGTGTTAGAATCATTGTTTATCTTCTGTATGTTTTGTTGAGCTAGTGAGACACTAGAGGTAGTGGGTCTTTGGGTTGTATGTTCTGATGTGCAACTAATGTCCAACCATCCTTCAACGGCCTATTTTGTTGTGCATACTTCTGTATGAAAAGAATCCCTACCACAGAACTCATGCACCTCATTGGGAGACAGTGCCAGGTGATACTGATCATGATTTAAAATGTGGCTACAGTGTATAATTCACAGATGACACAGGGATTGTGTGAATATGAATTTATTAATGTGCATGTGAAAAAATCTAACAGTTAAAGGTGATAGCATTCCCAAATTTATAATCCACAGTTCATGGAGGAGTTGTAAGTGTTGTCAGATTAAACTTTTTCCGAGCAAAGTCCTCAGTCAATTTGGCTTTTAGTCCTACTTAAACACTCCATCCCATGTGGGAGAGTCCAGGGACTGTCAACAAAGTGAATGATTTGCACACAATGGAGGATATCCAGAGCATTTCTTTAGTTCCTGGGGAGATGCATGTCCTTTAGTCTCTCACTTGCCATCCTTCCTTGGACGGCCCCTCCTCTTCTTTGGTGGGGGGGACCCTCAGTATCAGGCTGCTGCGGTGTAGGGGACTCTATGCCAGACTCCTCAACCCTCCCAGTGGCAGTCGCCAATGTTGAGGCAACAGGTGTGGAGTGCACATGGGGAGGTGGGGTGATGTTGTTGGTTATCTGGCATAGGCATGTAAGTATGTCCCTATGCACCGCAGTGAGATCGTCTATTTTCGACCAGTTGGATTACATACAGTCCCATGTGTTGATCCATACAGTCCATGTGTTGGTCCACACGGACCATATGGTTGTCCACCTGGTCGAAATGTTCAGTCTGCTGATGTTTTATGTCCCTGAGGTTCCCGACAACCTGGCCAAAGTCTCCGGTGCATTCGCGATATACATTGAAAATGCGTTGTAACTCGGGGTAAGCTTGATCTCCGACACCAGCTGTAGGATGTGTCCTCCCACCACGTACCCTCACACCACTCCCTACCCTACCCTACCCGCATGGAGATTGCCTGGCATTGCACCCACTGACACCTCCTGTCCTCCTTCATTGTTGACAGGGCTGGTATTTCCTGCCAACTCCAGATTGGGCTGTCTTGCTGTGCTTCCAGGGTTTTGTTGTCTGGGTATGTCTGTGGGGATCCGGGGCGTCTGGATGTCAATGGATGTTGCAGGAGTGGTAGCTGGGGCTGCTGATCGTACTGGTGCCGCAGGCTGACTCACACCGGAGGTGCCAGGTTGGTTCCCATCACCCGAGGAGGTGTGAGAGTCATCCCCACTGGAGGTCTCAGTCTTGGACGTTGTGCTGGAGCTGCTGGTGGACTGTGAATCTTCTCCAGATGATGCCCTCTGTTCAGGAGTGCCTGTGGGTAGTAGGGAGACACAATGTTAGTTGTGTATTTTCAGATGTTGTGGTGTCATACACAGACAAATGTGAAGATGTTGTGGATTATGTGGCGTTTCCTTCTTATTTCTACCCATCATTCGTCACAGACACTGATGAATTTGTTAATCGAACATTGTGATTTTGGAAACATGTGCTTCACTGAGCATGTCCAGCTCTGTGCATCAATGTGCATGTATTGTCATCCTTGACTGTTCGTAGTAATTGTTTGGCAAGTGTCACACTGTGCATGAGCCAGGTGTGTTGTTATTTCACACATCAATGTTTTAACTACGACATACATACTGCAACAAATCTGATGTCTAGCAGGAATTGTGCATCTGTGCTCGCCTTTGTGAATGTTTGTCACTGTTACATTGCTGAGGTGACATGCAAACTCACTCTCCTGAATATGTGTGGGTATTTGATGATTTTGCTTGGATGTATGTGTTAATATGTACAATCAATGACATCACATGTGTAACCTCGAATGCAATAGCAACGCGTTTCTTCTGACAAATGCATTGTTACATGGCAGTCCATTGAAACACAGGTCATTACATTGACATGCAGTAGGGGAGTCACGAACATTAGTTGTATTATGTGATGGAAGTATGAACTGACATTCCCTAATGTTGCCCACACTGGACTTGTAATGCTAAATAGTATTAGTTTGCACTCCTGCGCAGAGCCTACAGCAAGTTTGTGTGATGTTTTGCATTGTGATGTTCTGCTATGTCACAAAATGGTTGTTGTTATGCCTGTGTTGTTTTAGCATTGTGTGTAAACGTATGCAATGTGAGGAGACATATTGGTGTTGATATTTCTCATCACTTTGCACTCATGTGAATATCTTGCTGTAGTACATTTAGTAGCTGCATACTTTTGCACATGATCACTTCATGTACATTCTACTTGTTCTCCATGGACAGAGAGTTTTCCCAGGGATGGTCATTTGCCTTTTCATGGTCAGAGCTGTGAGGTACAGTGTGTTTACTGCTTGAGTTAGGCTGTGTTGACTTCTACCCCACTTTCCAATGGCAAACAGACCAGCTTACTCATCATTGTCGGAGGATCAATGTCAGTGAGGGTGGTCGTTTTCAAGGATGCTGACACCGCTGACTGATGTTGAATTACAATGCACTACACAACAATGCCTTGTGCACATGACACAATGCAAGAGTGTCAGCCATCTTGCATTACACCTCACATCTACTGTCCGTGGGCATTGTCCCTGATGTGTGTTTATCTGTGTGTATTTTATGTTATGTGGTGTGACTGCTAATTAGAGTGTGTCCTGCCCTCCACACACATATGTACCATGCACATTGAGGGCACATGTGACTGATCTTTACCTGTCAGTGTGTGGAATGTATGGTAAGGTTATGGTCTGTAGTTGTGTGAGTAGGCCAAGGACTGGCAGTGGAGTTATCAGACTTAAGTACATGATGGCCCTGTGTAGCCATCTTGACAGGGTATTTGCATTCACTCTCAAGGACAGCATAGTGACAGGTGTGTTCTTGTGGGACTGGGGGAGTGACTAGTGTGTGCTGGTGGCAGTAGTCATTGCTTCCACTCCTCCTCCCACCCAGGACAAGTGGGCCAGCATGTTCCAGGGTTCCATGACAGTGTGTACAAAGTTACATTCAAGATGTCTGACAGCGGTGCATGCAGTATTGCTGTACACTACTGCCAACAGGGCCTTGTGTTCACCACACCGAATGCCAGTGTCAGCCATCTTGATAGGGCATTTGCATTCACTCTCAGGGACAGCATAGTGACAGCTGTGTTCTTGTGGGACTGGGGGGGGGGTGTGTGACTAGTGTGTGCTGGTGGCAGCAGTCATTGCTTCTACTCCTCCTCCCACCCAGAACAAATGGGCCAGCATGTTCCGGGGTTCCATGACAGTGTGTACAAAGTTACATTCAAGATGTCTGACAGTGGTGCCTGCAGTCATGAGGTACACGACTGCCAACTGGGCCTTGTGTTCACCACACCGAATGCCAGTGTCAGTCATCTTGACAGGGCATTTGCATTCACTCTCAGGGACAGCATAGTGACAGCTGTGCTCTTGTGGGACTGGGAGGGGGGTGTGACTAGTATGTGCTGGTGGCAGTAGTCATTGTTACAACAAACAATTGATGGACGGAATGCTGACAATGCAGACATTCTCCCCCAGTCAAGAGATCTGGGTTAAATCCATCATTCTTTTGCCCACTACACCACCCCAGTTTAGACATGGCCATATGCAAATCAGTCTTGACCCTGTGCCTCATGGGAACAGTCCAGCCCGAACTGCCAAGCCATGTCTTCCCTGGACCGGAATCAAGCATCCTAGGACCGGTTTCTGGCTATCAGCCGTCATCAGCCAGGATAGCTTGACTCCAGTAGCGTAGTGAGCACGGGTCCCACGTCTGGGAATACCCATCCCACTTAGGGCGAAAAGCGTTACAACAAACAATTGATGGACGGAATGCTGAAAATGCAGACCTTCTCCCCCAGTCAAGAGATCTGGGTTAAATCCATCATTCTTTTGCCCACTACACCACCCCAGTTTAGACATGGCCATATGCAAATCAGTCTTGACCCTGTGCCTCATGGGAACAGTCCAGCCCGAACTGCCAAGCCATGTCTTCCCTGGACCGGAATCAAGCATCCTAGGACCGGTTTCTGGCTATCAGCCGTCATCAGCCAGGATAGCTTGACTCCAGTAGCGTAGTGAGCACGGGTCCCACGTCTGGGAATACCCATCCCACTTAGGGCGAAAAGCGTTACAACAAACAATTGATGGACGGAATGCTGACAATGCAGACATTCTCCCCCAGTCAAGAGATCTGGGTTAAATCCATCATTCTTTTGCCCACTACACCACCCCAGTTTAGACATGGCCATATGCAAATCAGTCTTGACCCTGTGCCTCATGGGAACAGTCCAGCCCGAACTGCCAAGCCATGTCTTCCCTGGACCGGAATCAAGCATCCTAGGACCGGTTTCTGGCTATCAGCCGTCATCAGCCAGGATAGCTTGACTCCAGTAGCGTAGTGAGCACGGGTCCCACGTCTGGGAATACCCATCCCACTTAGGGCGAAAAGCGTTACAACAAACAATTGATGGACGGAATGCTGACAATGCAGACATTCTCCCCCAGTCAAGAGATCTGGGTTAAATCCATCATTCTTTTGCCCACTACACCACCCCAGTTTAGACATGGCCATATGCAAATCAGTCTTGACCCTGTGCCTCATGGGAACAGTCCAGCCCGAACTGCCAAGCCATGTCTTCCCTGGACCGGAATCAAGCATCCTAGGACCGGTTTCTGGCTATCAGCCGTCATCAGCCAGGATAGCTTGACTCCAGTAGCGTAGTGAGCACGGGTCCCACGTCTGGGAATACCCATCCCACTTAGGGCGAAAAGCGTTACAACAAACAATTGATGGACGGAATGCTGACAATGCAGACATTCTCCCCCAGTCAAGAGATCTGGGTTAAATCCATCATTCTTTTGCCCACTACACCACCCCAGTTTAGACATGGCCATATGCAAATCAGTCTTGACCCTGTGCCTCATGGGAACAGTCCAGCCCGAACTGCCAAGCCATGTCTTCCCTGGACCGGAATCAAGCATCCTAGGACCGGTTTCTGGCTATCAGCCGTCATCAGCCAGGATAGCTTGACTCCAGTAGCGTAGTGAGCACGGGTCCCACGTCTGGGAATACCCATCCCACTTAGGGCGAAAAGCGTTACAACAAACAATTGATGGACGGAATGCTGACAATGCAGACATTCTCCCCCAGTCAAGAGATCTGGGTTAAATCCATCATTCTTTTGCCCACTACACCACCCCAGTTTAGACATGGCCATATGCAAATCAGTCTTGACCCTGTGCCTCATGGGAACAGTCCAGCCCGAACTGCCAAGCCATGTCTTCCCTGGACCGGAATCAAGCATCCTAGGACCGGTTTCTGGCTATCAGCCGTCATCAGCCAGGATAGCTTGACTCCAGTAGCGTAGTGAGCACGGGTCCCACGTCTGGGAATACCCATCCCACTTAGGGCGAAAAGCGTTACAACAAACAATTGATGGACGGAATGCTGACAATGCAGACATTCTCCCCCAGTCAAGAGATCTGGGTTAAATCCATCATTCTTTTGCCCACTACACCACCCCAGTTTAGACATGGCCATATGCAAATCAGTCTTGACCCTGTGCCTCATGGGAACAGTCCAGCACGAACTGCCAAGCCATGTCTTCCCTGGACAGTAGTCATTGTGTCCACTCCTCCTCCCACCCAGAACAAATGGGCCAGCATGTTTCAAGGTTCCATGACAATGTGTACAAAGTTACATTCAAGATGTCTTGCTGTGGTGTCTGTGGACTATTTGTACATGTACTCACCAGGTTCCGGGATTCCAGCTAGTCCAGTTATGGCCTCCTGTGGGAGGAGGTCCAGCACCTTCACCTCCCAGGTGGTGAAATGCACCGGTTTATGACATCCACCGCCAGTCTTGGTGCTCAGGGCATGTTCTCTGGCAATGAGCCCCTTTACCCTCCTGCGAACTCATAATACCGGTTACAGATATCCTCCTTTGTGCGCAGGGCACTCACCTGGTTGACAATCCTCTCCCACATCTTGGTTCTCTGGTACTGGGAGGTCTGTTGGGCCAAGGTGCCAAATAACTGTGGCTCAACTCAGATGATTTCATCTATCATCACTTCCAACTCAGCAGATAAGAAATGTGGATTCTTCTTTGGGGGCATGGTGATGGGTGTTGGTGGAGATGTATGTGTGTGTGAAGGTGAGGGTGAGTGGAGGTGTTTTTCTGTGGTGCTAGTTGTGTGGAGGTTGTGTGGTGGATGAGATGTGTGTGTTTCTGGTGGCTAGATGAGTTGTTTATGTAGTAGTGTGGTCTGCTTGCATGTCTGTCGAAGTAGCAAATGATGTTGGGAAGTTTTAGCTCCCTTTATAGAGCTTGGGTTGTGGGTGTGTCTTATTAATTGAAATTAGTTTTTTTTTGGAGATGACAATGCTTTTTTCGGTAGTCTTTTTTCTGTTTCCATTGTATTTTTTTTCACATTATGTAAGTCGTTTTGACGGCACCTGATGTTTGTTCTTGTGTAAATTGTTTTGGCCAAGTCTGTTCCATTCATACTGGGCTATGTGGCATCGTTCGCGTCCGAGTCTGTCGGCTCGTGTTAATGCTTGGCTATGTGGCATCGTTCGCGTCCGAGTCTGTCGGCTCGTGTTAATGCTTGGCTATGTGGCATAGTTTGCGGCCGAGTCTGTCGGGTTGTGTTGATGCTTGGCTATGTGGCTTCGTTCGCGTCCGGGCCTGTCGGGTAGTGTTGATGCTTGGCTATGTGGTATTGTTTGTGTACGAGTCTGTTGGGTCGTGTTAATGCTAGGCTATTTGGCATAGTTCGCATCCAGGTCTGTCGGGTCGTGTTAATGCTAGGCTATGTGGCATCGTTCGCGTCCGAGTCTGTCGGGTCATGTTAATGCTGAGCTACATGGAGTTGTTCGCGTACGTGTCTGTAGCGTCGGGTTGACACTTGGCTGTCTCGAATCTTGCGCATACGAGTCTATCGCATCAGGCTCCTTTCCTGCTGACTAGGACGTATAATATAATTTCCGGCCGAGTCGGTCGTAAATTTCAAACTTTGCATCGTACTCAGCTATATGTAAGGCGTGTGTACGGTTCGGTCGGAAAAATTGACAGGTCCGTGTCGGGTAGTACGTTTTCCGTCCGCAATCTGAATCGACCCCTTTGTGTTGACTTTTGGAGATGTCTCCACAGACACTGGTAAAATGATAGTAGCACCCTTGGATAGCTGTATGAGGGTACGTTTTTAGTATTGCGTTAATCATGGCTTGTTCGAAATCAATGATTATTTTCTCTGGAAAATAATTAGGGTTTATCGTTTTTTATATGGTTGAGAATTTCTAGATAGATAGTTTGGGTTTTATTTGGGAGTAAGCAGTAGATGAAGGGAATATTAGTATTTTGATATATAGCATGCACTGTGTATAGTTGGAAAAAAGGTTTGGGACATACTTTAAATGTCCCATCCATCATCCAGGTGTTGCACTGTTGTAATTTTGTTAAGTTATTTGCAGTGGCAATGGTTCGGTATTATGGGTGATGCTTAGTTCAGGTGGAATAAGTACTTCTTGGAATGTTTTAGGGACAGGCATGGTAGTTGTCGTTTTCTTTTTCTATCTAATTATAACTTTTTTTAATGCATCTATGGATGGTAATTGTCCAGATGCATGTTGCGGTACTTTAAGTAATTGCTCCTCTAATATTTCACTAGTGGGTTTGTCTGTACTACTGCCTGCTTCTTTAATATTTTCCAGAGCATCTCTAACTTCAATTTCCGTTATATTTGGGGGGTGCTCTTTCACAGATAAAACAGTAGTTTCTTGGGTTATGGCTCTTCCATAGCATTTGTTGGAATAATACTTGCTACATTTCCAGAACACTTTTAAATCTTTCTGCTTTTCCTGCGTATACACATAACCCATATAACATAGGATCATTTTTCCCTTCTGGGACTCTATGAATTGTGCGCCTTCAGTCATGGTGGTGTCTTTAATGCTAAAGAAAATGCATATAGAATTTAATTAATATAATACAGTCGATTATTTTGTTTAACAAAATTCATTTTTTGCAATATACTTACAATGTTGAATTTGATGGTAAGAAAAACTTTCTTTTGATGTGCCGAAGCTGTTATTTTCGGATTGTTGAAGATATTTCTGTTGATATAAGTAAAAATAATGTTAAGATATTTTTATGTATTTGTTGTAGGTGAAAGGGGAATTGGGAAAGAGTTGGTTTTCTTTACTAAATTTAGGGTGTTGTTTAAAATAGCCATTTAAGATACTTAAGGGTCTATTATAATGGTGGGCGGATCGCCACCGCCCATTTGGCGATGGCGATCCGCCTGCCATTAGACTCCGCCCGCATGCAATTCACTCCCGCCTGATTATGTTTGGCAGGGGGTACCGCGGTGGACGGAAAGACCGTCCGCCGCTTTTCCGCCCGGTCGATGAACCACTGGCGGCCAGTCCCGGCACCACTAAGGTGACGGGCGGATGAAAGTCCGCCCGCCATCCTAATAGGCTCCTAACTTTTTGATTAACTTTATTTTCTTAGCTGTTGTAGATCATTTTTCTTGCTGTTTGTTAATTCTGTAGAGGAGATATAAATAAATAAAAATATATTTTAGTATATTATGAATTAGACATATATTTTAGAGTATGTTAGCAGCAGTGGACTATTTAAAATGTTAATTTACTTACTTAATGTAGTTTCAAAGCTTTGTTTTGAAATCAAAGTCTGTGATCAGGAAGCACTGCCTCCCACCAGGGTCTTTTACCCAGAATCCCTTGCAAACCTAAAAAATTTACAAAACAAACACATTTTCCCCACATTCCTGTGGTGGAAAGTTCCGGAATCTGCGTGGATCCACAAATTTCCACCCACCCCGCATTCCCCAAAGTCTTACGAGAAAAACGGTACCTCACTTGTGTGGGTCGACCTAGTCCCCGCAACAGGAAACGGCGCAAAACGCAACGTGGTCACACCTCAATTTCGCAGTGAAAAATAACCCTTTTTTGGCCAAATGTCTAGCTGTAGTTTTTGAACCCTAGCTATGCGGGCACCTTGGGAAACCTAGCAAACCTAAACATTTTTTAAACCTAGACACCCAGGGGAATCCAGGATGGGGTGACTTGACTGCCTCCCACCAGGGTCTGTTACCCAGAATCGCTTGCAAACCTAAAAAATTGACAAAAAAATATGTATTTTCCCCAGATTTCTGTGGTGGAAAGTTCCGGAATCTGCGTGGATCCACAAATTTCCACCCACCCCGCGTTCCCCAAAGTCTTACGAGAAAAACTGTACCTCACTTGTGTGGGTCGGCCTAGTGCCCGCAACAGGAAACGGCGCAAAACGCAACGTGGTCACACCTCAATTTCGCTGTGAAAAATGACCCTTTTTTGGCAAAATGTCTAGCTGTAGTTTTTGAACCCTAGCTCTGCGGGCACCTTGGGAAACCTAGCAAACCTACACATTGACCCCCCTTGCAAAACCAGGTCGTTTTGAGGTAGGCAATTTTCATGTCGCCTCAAAACGTTTAGGGGCCTTGCCTGTCGCGGGTACTTAGGCCTCCCACACGAGTGAAGCACCGTTTTTATTGGGAGTCCCGGGGGAACGCTGGGTGGTAGGAAATTTGTGTCAGCCCGGTGATGCCTTAACTTTCCCACACAAAAATGTGTGAAAAAGGTGATTTTTTCAGCTAAATTTGAGGTTTGCAGGGCATTCTGGGTAAGGAAACGTTGGGGGATCCACACAAGCCATACCTCCCTGGAATCCCCCGGGTGTCTAGTTTTCAGAAATGTGTGGGTTTGGTAGGTTCCCCTAGGTGGCCGCCGAGCACGGGGCCAAAAACCCAGGTGACCCCCCTTGCAAAACCAGGTCGTTTTGAGGTAGGCAATTTTCATGTCGCCTCAATACGTTTTGGGGCCTTGCCTGTCGCGGGTACTTGGGCCTCCCACACGAGTGAGGCACCGTTTTTATCGGGAGACCCGGGGGAACGCTGGGTGGTAGGAAATTTGTGTCAGTCCGGTGATGCCTCAACTTTCCCACACAAAAATGTGTGGAAAAGGTGATTTTTTCAGCTAAATTTGAGGTTTGCAGGGCATTCTGGGTAAGGAAACGTTTGGGGGATCCACACAAGCCATACCTCCCTGGAATCCCCCAGGTGTCTAGTTTTCAGAAATGTGTGGGTTTGGTAGGTTCCCCTAGGTGGCCGCCGAGCACGGGGCCAAAAATCCAGGTGACCCCCCTTGCAAAACCAGGTCGTTTTGAGGTAGGCAATTTTCAGGTCGCCTCAATACGTTTTGGGCCCTTGCCTGTCCCGGGTACTTGGGCCTCCCACAAGTGAGCCACCATTTTTACCGGGAGACCCGGGGGGACGCTGGGTGGTTGGAAATTTGAGTGAGCCCGGTGATGCCACAACTTTCCCACACAAAAATGTGTGAAAAATGTGATTTTTTTCTGCTAAAATTGAGGTTTGCAGGGCATTCTGGGTAAGGAAACGTTGGGGGATCCATGCAGGCCATACCTCCCTGGAAGCCCCCGGGTGTCTAGTTTTCAGAAATGTATGGGTTTGGTAGGTTTCTCTAGATGGCCGCCGAGCACCGGGCCAAAAACCCAAGTGACCTCCCTTGCAAAACCAGGTGGTTTTGAGATAGGCAATTTTGATGTCGCCTCACTGCGTTTTGGGCCGTTGCCTGTCGCGGGTACTTGGGCCTCCCACACAAGTGAGGCACCATTTTTACCGGGAGACCCCGGGGGACGCTGGGTGGTGGGAAATTTGAGTGAGCCCGGTGATGCCACAACTTTCCCACACAAAAATATGTGAAAAATTTGATTTTTCCAGCTATAATTGAGGTTTGCAGGGGATTCTGGGTAAGGAAACGTTGGGGGATCCACGCAAGCCATGCCTCCCTGGAAGCACACGGGTGTCTAGTTTTCAGAAATGTGTGGGTTTGGTAGGTTCCCCTAGGTGGCCGCCGAGCACCGGCCAAATACCCAGGTGACCCCCCTTGCAAAACCAGGTTGTTTTGATGTAGGCAATTTTCATGTCGCCTCAATACGTTTTGGGCCCTTGCCTGTCGCAGGTACTTGGGCCTCCCACATGAGTGAGGCACTGTTTTTATCGGGAGACCCGGGGGAACGCTGGGTGGTAGGAAATTTGTGTCAGCCCGGTGATGCCTCCACTTTCCCACACAAAAATGTGTGAAAAAGGTGATTTTTTCAGCTAAATTTGAGGTTTGCAGGGCATTCTGGGTGAGGAAACGTTGGGGGATCCACGCAAGCCATACCTCCCTGGAATCCCCCGGGTGTCTAGTTTTCAGAAATGTGTGGGTTTGGTAGGTTCCCCTTGGTGGCCGCCGAGCACCGGGCCAAAAACCCAGGTGACCCCCCTTGCAAAACCAGGTCGTTTTGAGGTAGGCAATTTTCATGCCGCCTCAATACGTTTTGGGGCCTTGCCTGTCGTGGGTACTTGGGCCTCCCACACGAGTGAGGCACCATTTTTATAGGGTGACCCGGGGGAACGCTGGGTGGTAGGAAATTTGTGTCAGCCCGGTGATGCCTCAACTTTCCCACACAAAAATGTGTGAAAAAGGTGATTTTTTCAGCTAAATTTGAGGTTTGCAGGGCATTCTGGGTGAGGAAACGTTGGGGGATCCACGCAAGCCATACCTCCCTGGAATCCCCCGGGTGTCTAGTTTTCAGAAATGTATGGGTTTGGTAGGTTCCCCTAGGTGGCCGCCGAGCACCGGGCCAAAAACCCAGGTGACCCCCCTTGCAAAACCAGGTCGTTTTGAGGTAGGTATCGGGGAAAGGGGTTTCATCCTGATATGCCCCTAAAGGGGCAGAAAGACTGTGGCTATTTTTTGTGGGGGTGGGGGCATTGGTATGACCATTTTGGGCAGCCCCCACGCATAAAAAAAGCCTGCATACTCGCTGGCGCCTACTGGGCTTTCTGCCCCCCCAGGGGGCAGATCAGGGGCCACTGCCACCATCTGCCCTCCCGGGGGGACAGAAAGACTGGAATTTCTCTGGGGGTGGGGTGGGGTATTGTCATGCCCATTTTGGGGAGCCCCTACCCCTACACTAATAAAACAAAAAAATCCATGGTTTCTAGTGGGCATTCTGCGCCCCCAGGGGGGAATAGATTGGGGGCTACAGCTCCCATCTGCCTCCTGGGGGGCAGAAACACTGTCATTTTGTGGGGGGGGAGAGTGGGGGCATTGGCTTGCCCGTTTCGGGCAGCCCACACTCTAAAAACAATTGCGCAAAAAAAAACCCTGGTGTTTAGTGGGCTTCCTGCCCCCCCGAAGGGGCAGATTAGGGGCCAATGCCCCATCTGTCCCCCAGGGGGGGCAGAAAGACTGTGATAATTGGGGGGTGGGGGCATGGGCCTGCCCGTTTTGGGCAGCCCCCACCCCTACTTTTTTTTTTTTACAATTCCCTAGTGTCTAGTGGGCTTTTTGCCCCCCCGGGGGGGCAACTTGGGGGCCATGCCCCATCTGCCCCCCAGGGGGGTCAGAAAGGCTGTAATGTTGGCGGGTGGAAAGACTGTAGTAATTGGGGGGTGGGGTGGGGGAATGGGCCTGCCCGTTTTGGCCAGCCCCCACCCCTATTTTTATGGATAAAAAAATTCCCTGGGGTCTAGTGGGCTTTTTGCCCCTCCGGGGGGTCAGATTGGGGGTTAATGCCCCCATCTGCCCCCCAGGGGGGACAAAAATACTAAATTGCACCAAATTTACATGGGGGAGCAAAGGCCCTTGCCCAAGGGGCCGCTCCCCCCTGCCTGGTGTCTAGTGGGTGGATCCCTGCTTGGGGATCACCCTGCTGAGATAGCCCTGCTGGATCCCTGCTTGAGGATCGCCCTGCTGAGATAGCCCCCTGAGCATGTAGAAAGTGAAACTGAAATGAGCCTCTTGGCTCATTTCAGTTTCACTTTCACTGCAATGACGTCGGCGCGACGTGCGCGCCGATCGTCATTACAGTGAAAGGGGGGGGGGGGGGGCCTCGGGAGCTGGGGAAGCTCTTCCCCAGCTCCCGAGGCTATTTTGGCAGAAAGGGATTCCCTAGGGTATGCCTTATGACGAGCTGGACTCGTCATGGGCACAGCGCGACTGTGCTCCATGACGAGTCCAGCTCGTCATGGTCATACAAGGAGTTAAATGTGTTGTATATGTTTATATTGTGAAAATGTATTTTTTCTGAAGATATATTTAATTAACTGGTTCTCAATTATTTGATTTTTTTTAAATTGTCTATATTTTTAGAATCGATATTATGGCTCTTTCTTAGTTATTTGAACGTTTTGCGATATATTTTGTTTCGATATTTTAATTTTCGATAAAGTTAGAAACGATATTTATTTTAGACGATATAGTGGTTTCGATATTTTAGTGTTTTGTTTATTAAGTATTGGTGGTTGATATTGTAGTTTTCGATAATTTGGTGACTATATTTTGTCAAGTCGATATTTTGTCCCTCGATATTAAGTCACTGATCCAGGTTTACTATATCTAAGGGTCACTGCACTTAAAACCTAAAAGCCACCCCTATAGCAGGCCTTAACAATCCTGAAGGCAGGGTGCTTGGTTCTAAGTGAGAGGGTGCCTCTGCATGAGCAGAACACCCCTGCAGCCTATGGAGTCCATTTTCCCGGGTTGTCAGTGAATCAGCCATATACCATATAGAGGGTCACTACGTAATTACGCAATGACCATCTCTAAAACGGCTGAAATGAATCCTATCATGTTTGATATCAAACATGTTGGAGTTACACCCCCACAATGTAAATGGTGTGGGAGGTAATATTCACAGCACCAGAAGAGCCCTCCGTTAGGTTCTCAGTATTCCTGATACCAGCTTTCTAGTCCCGGACAGCACAAAATGGTTGCTGCTGACAAGAGACACTTTTCTGACCTCCTGCTGCTGAGCCAAGCTCAAGCAGGGGAAGGCAGAACAATAGGTATCCTGTAACAGAGAGGTGTGACCACCTCCCAGACAGGCTGTATCAAGGCAGGGTGGGTGCGCTTGCCAGTGCCAGAAAGTCTGCATGAAGGGCACAGTTGGTGTCCCTGTGCATAGTCCAGTTCAAACCAGTCCTGGGAGCCGGTGGCTCCCGGTCTGGTGCGAAACTAGACAATGAACATGGGAGTCCCCTCCCTCCTGTCCAGACTCTCCCCTGTGAGGGTCCCCTGAATCTTCCCAAACCTTTCCTTAGGGTACTTAACAGCTTACCTGGGTTTAGGTCCCTAGATTCATCGTGGGATAAGATTCAGATCCAAAACCACTGCACTTCTACAGTCTGGGCACTCTGGACTTTGCTGGACTTTGTTTGGGCTGGACTTTGTCTTCCTTTCAGTCTGCTGCATCGTCTGTGCCTGTGCATCATACAGGAACCTTCCAAGGCCTGTGAAGCATCAAGGGCTACCAAAGCAATCTCCCTAAGAGTGAAGGGGTCACTCCCCAGCATTCGCAGGCACCGCAACACTGCTGACCGGTCTGCTGATCCCAAGCTCCTACGGACACTGATGGGTTCAACACAGAAGATGGGTTTCTACATCCCTCAAGGCCTGCACTGTCCTTTCACTGAGTTTGAAGCCAGTATCCCTTGTGGGGGCTGTAATACCAAAACCCCTGTGCACTGCATCCTATTGCAAGTGCATATGCTTGTTGGCAATTCTGCAACAAGTGCACCAGTCTCCAAGTAGCCCCAACCTCTGGCAACTTCTCCTGTAAAGATCTTTAGCCACATCACATTGTATGCTCCGTGGCCTGCTGTTTTGTAAAGCTGCTCAAGGTCCTCCTGTGACTCCAGTGCCTTCGGACTGTTGGTCCCGTGGATGGTCATCTTTGACTTCCTTGGGCTCCCCGATTGCTTGGGGCCTGCTCTGACTCCCCTGCTTGTGGTGAGTCTCCTGGACATTGCTGGTCCTCTTCCTGCAACTTCTTGACTTCCCGCGTGGGGTGCTTTTGCCAAGATTTGTTGTTGCACCCACTGGACACAGACCATTCAGCACTCGACATCCTTTGTGGGACAGCTCATATCCAGCTCCTGGTTGTCCTCATTGTCGCCTGGTCCACACAGCTGCAGAGTCAAAGTCATCGACATCTATCCCGAAGCACCTCACATCGGTGGGCATTTGTCTACAGAGCCCCTGGTCAATCTCAAGTGACCCAGACTCTGTCCCCTATGCTTTCAGGTACTCTTCATAAAGAATCCACAGTGGTATTCCCACAGACACTTTCTCCTCTTCCAGCAGCTGCACTTTCCTGAAATCCTCCATTGGGTTCAACAGCGGTTTCCGACACCACTTCATCTCTTTGCACCCGGCTTCCCTGGGTTAGGTAACGTGGGTACCTGGGTATCCATGGGTGGGATGGCTCTCCAACCTTCTGTCTTGTCTTCCACTGGGTTTTTTCAGGGTCCACTGGGAAGGGTCCTTAAACTGTATAACTTCAACCGCGACTTTCACGTAGAGTTGTATGGAGCCTGCGGTTGTGTTTGCACACTGCACAATTCCTCCGTGGAGTCTACTCACCTTGGATGGTTCCTAGGGGTCCCAGCAATTCATACAACCTATCACAATTGTCCTGATTCAAGTCGTGGTTCTTATACCACTTTATGAGTTTATGGTTTGGTCCCCCCCTGGGGCTCACTGTGTATTAGTGCTATATACTGTGATTGCTTTGCTATAGTATTGTGCGCTTTGTGTATATCTCTGTGTAGCAGATACTGTAACGTACTAGTGAGTATCAGATAATAAATACATATTTTGTAAATACTTTGTGTGGTTCTTATTCATTTAATCTATACTATAAGATTGTGTTCTGGTGAAACAAGCTGCGTTACACTCCTTCTCGACTAAGCCTGAAGGCTGCTCCCCACAGCTACCATGTAGAGAGCTTTCTATGGTTGTCTAAGACCACTAAAATATCACAAGGGTTGTCTGGACTGGTGCAAAGTGCCCACTTACATTAGTGGACAGCAGAAACCAGGCCCGTCTCTCACACCTTCATTTCTTAGGGAATTGATTTAGACTAAGCCTGGGTGGAGTTCTGTTACGCGAAGTGCAAAAAAAACTCCACCACGCTACGCGGAGCTCCGCAAACAGTGGATTGCATTGGAAAAATGCTGTTCGAGGTGATTTTCAGTGCCAGGTGCTTGTCTGCACTGTGCAATCATCACAACCTGAACCATGTACAGTAAGACACTCTTGGTAACACTCTCTCCCTCACCTCGAAATTCGAGTCAACAGTGTTCATAAAGGGAAAGGCGTATGTCACTGGTGGCCAGTGACAGATGACAGCATTGATTTAACCAAGCACTCTTGTCCTGCATTCCAAAACAGAACTGGGAAAGAAGGACGTTTCTTTGAAGTCAATCACCAGATGACCAGAACGACAGCACATTTTTAGGTCTTGCCTGGGGCAGCGCATTCACTGTCGCTTGGGACAATCTATTGATTCTTATTTATTTTTTTTAACTCTTAAAAGGGTACTTTTAGCTCGCCCATTATGCTTGAATTCATTGTCAATCTTATTTTCTTCGTTTTCATTAGTGAGAGTGTGAGTGACAGCTTTTGCTTGCAAGACAACTTGAAACCATGGGAGTTGAAGCTTGTGCTTCCTGGTATTTCAAAGAACTGAATGCAAACAAATTGCAATAAAAAGTCTTTGTGGCAAGTGACCATTTTCTGAAACATACATTTTGGCTGACTGAAACTTTTATTGATGATGAAGCTGTAACATACTCCTATCATTTAAGACTGTTGCTATACAGTATGTTTTCTTCTGAATAAACGTTTGTCGCTGTGTCACCTTTATTTGTTTGTTGGTTACCTCTTTTACAATTTAGAGGATACTTTAATGACCATCAAACATGCAGTTATTTCAAAAGGTTTATGTTTCACTTTCACCTCTATCCACCCCTAGCATCACACTAATCTACCTTTACCTCTATCCACAACTGAACCATAAAATCAGCCTTACCTCTCTTTACCTCTACTCACCCAAACCCTCAAGTCACCCTTCCCTCTCCTTACCTCTACCTACCTCTGAGCCCTCAAGTCACCCTAACCTCCTGTCACCCCTACCCACGAGCCCTCAAATCACTCTCTACCTCCCCTCCCTTTACCTCTACCCACCAAGCCCTCAAGTTGCCCTCACCTTCCTTAACCTCTACCCACGCTGAGCCCTCAAGTTGCCCTCACCTGCTTTTACCACTATTCACCCCGAACCTTCAAGTCACCTTCACCTCCCTTTACCTCTTCTCACCCCAGAGCTCTCAAGTCACCCTCACCTCCCTTTCCCTCTAGGCACCCTGGCAGCACATCGCAGCCAACCTATTAGCATCTGTGCTGGTAATAGAGGTGGGGCCAGCTAAGGGGGGATTTCGAGGGACGATGCAGAGGGGAAATTAAATAAATAATTATTTTTCGCTCTGCATCGTCCCTTGAAATCCCCCTTTACACTGGCCCACTACCCCACTGCTGTTACCTGCACGGACCGCAGCTGAGCGACAAGACTTCAGGATGGAGGAGGGTGGACCAGAGTCAATTGCTCTGAGCGTGGTAGGCCCTGGGAGTCAGAGGATGGCCAGGAGGGGAGCATACCTCAATGAGGCATGATAAGGTCTATGAAGTGTTGTTAGGCCCCAGGGCGTGAACAGCTTAGGTCGCTCCAAACGATGGGTCAGTGAGTTCCCCCCAACAGCTGCAACCCCAAGGCAGAAAAAAAAACAGCACCAATCTAGGGGAACGGGGTCTCAGAAAACCTGCTTGGGGCCCCCAGGCGTGAGATTACCTCCATCTTTCAGGTCCAGGAGGCCCAAGTGAGAAGCAGCAGGGGCCTAGGAATCCAGGCCGCGTCAGGTCGATGGGAGAAGAGTCAGAGCCCCACTGCTAACGACATCAAGTCACAGAGCCAGCCCTTATACTCTGGCACAGTCCAGCGTGGCTGCACAGTCAACCACGAGACACAAGGCCTGCAGGTCAAGCCAGCGAGACACTCTTCCCCCAAGGGTCTAGGAGTCCAATCCAACGCGACTGCGAGCAGCTCTCCACTCTTCAATGGGGGTGTGCACTTCAAGGCATGGTGGGGCAGAGGCCCTCCACAGTCCTTCATCGCTCCTGCCCCGCACCCTCGAGGAGGCTGTCCCCAGGGGCACCAGGATGTTTTTTAGGCAGGTGTCCACTACCACATCAGAGAAAATCCCCCTGCCCATATCCCAGGAGCCACAGCCTGGGGGCCAGCAAAGTGTGCCCTAGGCCCAGGATGCCATCTTGGAAGGAGCGGCTGGAGCACACATGGGCCCATGGTCAGGGTCCACTCACCCCTAGAGGACAGCACCAGTCCCCCTGCCTCTACGGAACCCACAGGCGCACAAGGCTCAGCCAAATTCTGGATAGTGATGGATCAGAGCGGCAGCCGAGCGGAGTGGCTTTATCTACGGCTACCATCTTCCGCACCCAAGCAACGCTCCCCCTCAAAAACTCATCTTAAATCCTTTATTTAAAGGCCCACTGAGTTCCTCTGCAAAATCTCCTAACCCCGAAAAATGACTGCTGGCTCGTTAATATCTCCTTCTGGACCTCAAATGATCCTGCCACTCCTTTGAATACTTATACCTGTGGTCCTCCCTCAACACTCCAGTGCCAGGCCCCAGAGTGCATCATATTGCAACCATTGCAATGACTGTGAAACTTCTCACAAACTTCAGAAATACTCCCACCACCCCTCCACCAGACTTCATCAGATATTTCACCAGCTCAGCAAGCCTAAGCCACAATACCACCTAATGCCACCCCCTGGCAGTCTTGAGATTCCAACAGCACACACATGATGCTCTCTCCCAGAACTTCCCGCCACTGGATCGAACCATTATCCTGGCTCAGTTTAGTACCCTCCCACTACCATTAAGAGACTGTAACCCTGTGTAATGACTCCCAGCGCCCCTAGAACACCTCTTCTGGTGTCCATGGGCCCACTATCAATACTCAGTGCCCCCACCTCGTCTCTGATTACATCCACTAACCCTCAGAGTCACTAGCTCTCGGAAGCCCCTTGCTGGTCCACCGACCCTTCCCACTGGTTGTCACAATTATCTTCAAACTCCCCCCTGCCAGTCGTAAAAGCTCATCTGACCCATCTGGTTCTCTCTGTCAGGTTTTACAGCCATTAAAACCACTTTGTGCCAACAGAAATAATTAGAAAGCCAAATGCAATATTGTGAATCTAATTGGGGGGCAGGGAGAGGCATCCTATGGGTTTTGTTATCATTCTGGCATAGCGGAGGCGTTCACTGGTCTGTGAGGACTGGCAAAGAGGCACACTGATTCTTGAGGCGCAACAAGACTTGGGTTATCGGAGGCATTGGGGGTGAAAGCTGGCAAAGGTGAGTCCTGAGGGTGGCAGAGTAATAAGAAGAGTGAGCGGGAGCGGGGGTGATTGGAATACAAAGATCAGCACTGGGGATCTTGGGATAGCGAAGCAGCAACTATGAGCTCCTAAAGGTGTAGAGAGGAGCTTTACATAGTTAATCCGTGAAGAGAGCAGAGGATCACAATATGTGCAGAGGGAAGAAGAGAGAGTGGCAACGGATGGAACATCTGCTGAGGTGCACGTTCCCTTTATGCATATTAGGTAAGCAGAGAAGGACAAAGGCAGGCTTATCTGAATTAGTTGAACTAGAAGGATCTGAAGTTCAATGGAACAGCCCTTATCAGTGAGCAAGTTAGGAGACCTGGAGCAAAGGTTTAACAGTTCAGGTCGACAAGACTTTAGCTGACGTGGTGACTCACCCGCAATGTGCTTTTATAACTTTGGTAATGTATTACCAGTCGTGATGACCTTTGCCGACATGCAATCTACACGAGCCTTTTTACTTTCCTGCTTAGCCTGCTAAGTGTATGTATTTTTGTCTTATCTTATCAACCCAGTGTTTGACCATGTAATGATCAGCATCTGTTGTATTATTACTTATATTATCAGTTATTGTCATGAACTACAATTCTATTGGTTGTGTACAATCACGTGGAATCCCTTAACAGTGAATACAATTATACAATCTCTTTTCTTGTCCTCCGGGAAGTTTGACACTGCACTTTCCCACTGATCACCGAGTTGGTAATAAATAAAATAACATATGATAACAGAGAGTAAAAAAATGTGTTAAAGGTGGACTTTGAGATCTTCTACAAAGGCAAGCAAAGGATGGTCTAAAGAGGGGCAATACATAGTTTCTCTGAATGCCAGAACAGGCGGCACTGAGTTGTAAGGAGGTGAGGGGTTGTCTGAGCACTGGTATAGGGGAGCTTATTGATGACATAGCGGGGTGCCTGAAGGTGGAGGGGCCAGCTGTAGGGTTATAGTGCTGACAGAAAAGCATGGATGAGCTCTAATATCAACAGACGTGCAATCACCATTTGCAGAATGGTGTGATATGTTCTAAGGGGTGAACCTGGCAGAGTTCAGCCAAGCACTTGAAGAAAGGTGCAACAGTTTATTTTCTGTCACCCCCAATACTAATTCGACATGCTCTCTGTCAGTCTCAGAACCATTCAAACCCTGTCTTCAGCCTTAAGGCCTCTCTATCCATCTTAAAATTTTTCTGCCAGCCTAGAGGTACGCAAACTACACTACCAGTGCTGTCACTCACAACTTCTTTACCAACGTTTCAAACACGTCTGATACATACGCACCTCCACCGCCCTTCAAAGTACCCTCAGAGCTTCACAGGCCATCCTTATGGTGCCAAAGCAATCACTGCTGGCTTCTGTGCGAACACAGCCGGAAGTAAGAATCTGTGAGACCGGCCTCACGGCGTTGCCCTCTCCATCATCCGGCCCACCTGCAACCACCCTCAAGACACGACATCTCCGACTCCGGCCGCCCCAGCCACCCCCGATCCGCGGGCTGGCCAGAGGCCTGACAGACTCAACACCCTACCACGCATGTCCAACCGAGGGAGCGGGAACCCTCGAGCCAGACCCAGAGGCGCCAGCCCAGTCACACCTCGGGTCGCCTTCCCCGGGAGGACTCAATCGGCCACCAGGCCCCTGGGGAGCAGGCGCCTCCCCTGCCGAGCGTCTGGGGTCCCTCCCAGACCCACCTGAAAAGACCAAGGAAGTGAGCGGCAGGAAATGCCACAGAACCCCCTCCGTCACCCCAGTCCCCCCTCTGCGAGCACTCCGGACTTCAAAGAACCAGCGGAGTATAACAAGGGGTGCCGGAGAAACGAGGGCAGAGAAGACCTGGAACCATCCGAGCCTGCAGACGCTGTCGCGGCTCCTGAATGCTGAAGTCACCTGGGCCTGCTGAGTGACTCGCGGCCTCTTGCTATTGAACCATCTGAGCCCTGCGGACGAGGTCGCGGCTCCCGAACACTGAACCACCTAGGCCTGCTGAGTGACTCGCGGCCCCCAGCTATTGAACCATCTGAGCCCTGCTGACGGAATCGCGGCTCCCGAACTCCGACCACCTGTGCCTGCTGAGAGACTCGCGGCGCTCACCTTGAGGACGACTCGGTAAGAGATCGCCCAGAGACACGACACCCTCCAGCTCGAGGATTGTGAGCTTTCCGCAGGGTATTTCGCAGAGACACTATCTTGAAAGACTGTCCCGCTACCCCCATTCCCCACGACTGATTTGTGGCACGTTGTGTCACTGCTGTACTGCTTGCATCTTGGATCATAAAGATCCCCTTGAAATCATCGATAAAAGAACCTATCGTCCTACAAAGAATACGTGTGGTGTCACTCTGTTCGTAGTGTATCTCAGGGTGTGCGCGCCTGGTTCGGCCTACTTGGGAGAGGTGGGTCAAAGGGGTGGGCAAGACGTGTATCGAACCCCCCTCCGGCGAACGCCTTTCCAACATTTGGTGGCAGACGACGGAATCCGAGCCGACACCGAAAGAGAGCGTGCAGTGAACGACTGACGCACTACCAAACAGAGATGGAAGGAGAAACCTCCCTGGGTGCCGCAGGTACCGAAATAAGCTCACCGTTCCGAGAGGATCAATTGGACTATTACACGCATAGAGAATTAAAACAGTTTTGCAAAGACCTTGGCATCGCTACCACCGGACTAAGCACAAAGGAAGACTTCCAGAAAGTACTGAAAGCCTGGGTCGAGACGGGGGCGCCCCCGACCCAAACGGAAGGAGACTCTACCCATGAACCACCAAGCATCCCGGCGAGAAACAACGGGCCAGAGGGGAACCTGTCCCCCGAGGAACTAGCGGACCGAGAGAGAAGCCGCAACCACGAACTTGAACTGGCAAAATTAAAAATCGAGGGAGAAATAAAACTGGCAGAGAAGAAGTTGGCCGTCGAGCAGTTACGGCTACAAGGGGAACTCGAAGAGAAGAGACTCCAAAGGGAGCACGACGAAAAAAAACTCCAGCTAGAACATGAACGCGGCCTGAAGGAGATTGAGTGGCGGGCTAGAAACGAAAAGTCACAGCCACCCGGGAATCCACCGTCCGCTCCCACCGGGGAAACCAAAGTTCACATCCCCAAGGATGTGGTAAAGGAGTATTACAAGAACGATGATATCCAGCAGTGGTTTAAGGCCTACGAAGTCGCCATGACCTCTCACCGAGTCCCGCAGAAGGATTGGGGGGCTGGCCTATGGGGCCGGTTCTTAAGCGAAGGAAGAGACACTCTGCTAGATCTGCCCTCCACGGTCATGAACTCCTACAGCCACATGAAGGAAGCCCTCGTGGGCCGGTACGGACTCACCCCCGAAATGTACCGACAACGGTTCCGAGATTGCAAGAAGATACCGGGCACCACGTGGGTAGAATACGTGAACTTTTACAGCCGAGCCTTGGATGGGTGGATCAAGGGCAGCAAGGTCTCCACCTTCGAAGAACTGTTCGATCTGATTGCCTGGGAACATTTAGCGGCCAATTGCTTTATAGAACTGCGCCAGCATCTCCTGGACAGTAAACTCACCGACCCTCAGAAGCTGGCCGCTGAGGCCGATCGTTGGGTGAACACCCGGGCCACCCGGGGCCCCGTGGGGGACTACGGCCGCCACAGTCAAGGCCCCCCCCGCCAGAGGGGCGGAGGGAACCACGGCCGACCAAGAGACTTCCCAGGGGGGTCCGCAACCAGCCCCCCCAGCAGCCCACCAGCGGCGGGTTCGGCACAGTCCCCAGCAAGCACCGGAGCCCCAGGACGACCAGGTCCACGAGCTAGGATCACCTGCTTCCGCTGCCAACAGCCCGGACACTACGCCAATGACCCACAGTGTCCCCAGTATCAGCGAACCACCACGACCAGCCCCACGGCCCGGCAGATGGCCTCCATGGCTCTGGGGGAAGAGATGGAAGACCCCGAGGAATGGGAACCGGCGGCTATGGCCCTGGTCTCCCTTGGTGATCGAGAAATGGTCCCCGGGACACCCTTGCCCGCCAACACAGAAAAATACCGACAGCAGGTGACCATCAACGGCCACCGAGTCGAGGGCCTTCGCGACACCGGGGCGAGTGTCACCGCGGTCCACCGCAGCCTAATTTCAGAAGACCAGATCCTAACCGGGGCCCTCTGTCCGGTCGTATCCTCCGCCAATTCGGAGAGCCTCTGCCAGATGGCGCTGGTGCCCTTCGAGTGGGGAGGGGTCTCCGGAGAACTGAAGGTAGCGGTTCGGACCTCGCAGCCCGTAGACTGCCTCCTGGGCAACGACCTGAAGAGTTCCCCGTGGGGGCAAGTAGAACGAAGAGCCCACCTGGAGATGATGGGCCTACCAGAATGGGTCTGCGCCACCACGCGCTCCATGACCGCACGATTGCCTCTCTCCAAGGGCGGTGAAGCCCTCTTACCGAACCCTATCCCCGACAGCCGGGACCCCCTACCAGAAGCAGACAACCCTCCTTCCGAGGGAGAAGGAGACCCTAACCCGGGGGAAGGACCGGAACCTTCCGCCCCAGAGGCCCTGACGGAGCTCGAAGAACTGCCCGAGATGGCCCAGTGGCGCTGTGAGGGGGGGCCCTCCCGCGAAGAGTTCTGCCAGGAACAGGCCACCTGCCCCTCCCTCGAGGGACTTAGACAACAAGCCGAAGCCCCGGCCGCTGGTGACCGAACCGGACCCCATTGGATCTATTGGGAGAATGGCCTCCTATACAGCGAGCAAAAGTCCGCCGAGCTAGGCGCAGCACGGGTACTGGTGGTACCCCTGCGGTTCCGGAGCCTCCTCCTGGGCCTGGCCCACGATGTACCCTTGGCAGGACACTTAGGCCAAGACAAGACATATCAGCGATTGGTTACCCACTTCTATTGGCCCAAGATGCGAGCGAATGTAGAAGTACACTGCAAATCCTGCCTCACGTGCCAGGGTAGTGGGAAGAGTGGCGGAAAACGCAAAGCTCCCTTACAACCGTTCCCCGTTGTGAGTACCCCGTTCGAGCGGGTCGGCATCGACATCGTGGGACCCCTGGATCCGAAGACCGCCCAGGGCCACAGATTCATCCTTGTCCTGGTGGACCATGCCACCCGCTACCCCGAGGCCATCCCCCTCCGCACCGTGACGGCTCCCGTGGTGGGCCGGGCTCTCATGGGGATCTTCTCCCGTGTCGGATTTCCCCGCGAGGTTGTGAGTGATCGCGGCACTAACTTTATATCCCGCTACATGAAGTCCCTGTGGCAGCAGTGCGGAGTCACGTATAAGTTCACGACCCCCTACCACCCCCAGGGCAACGGCCTAGTGGAGCGCTTCAACCGAACCCTGAAGGGAATGATCCTGGGCCTCGAAGAGCCCCTGCGCCGGAAATGGGACGTCCTCCTCCCTTGCCTCCTGTTCGCATACCGAGAAGTCCCCCAAAAGTCTCTGGGGTTCAGCCCCTTCGAACTGCTGTACGGACATCCCGTCCGAGGGCCCCTGAGCCTGGTCAAAGAGGGCTGGGAGACAAGCCCCCGGGGGACACCCCCTGATGTGTTCCGCTACATCCTGGCGCTCCGCAACCAGACGAGGAAGTTCAGAGAACTCGCAGAGGCTAACCTCGAGGCCAGCCAAGAAGAAATGAAGCGCTGGTATGACCAGAACGCAACCCTGGTCGAGTTCCAGCCGGGCCAGCAGGTTTGGGTCATGGCTCCGGTGAAACCCTGCGCCCTACAAGACAAATGGACTGGTCCCTTCAAGGTGGTCGAGCGGAAGAGCCAGGTCACGTATCTGGTCGACGTACAGTCCCCACGGAACCCCCTCCGGGTCCTCCACGTGAACCGTCTCAAGCTCCACTTTGTGAGGACGGAATTAAGTTTGCTGCTGGCCACCGATGATGGGGCGGAAGAAGACACCGAACCCCTGCCCGACCTCCTGTGCGCTAAAGAACTGGATGGTTCCATGGAGGGAGTGAAACTGTCGACCACCCTCACTCCCCAGCAGTCCGACGACTGCCGCCAGCTGCTCAGACAATTCGCAGACCTCTTCTCCCTCATTCCAAGGGTTACCGACTGGTGTGTCCACGACGTGGACACCGGCGACAGCCCGCCTGTGAGACACCGAGCCTACCGGGTGCCTGACCGGGTCCGCACCTGCATCAAGACCGAGGTACAAAAGATGCTCACCCTGGGAGTAATCGAACCCTCCGACAGCCCCTGGGCCAGCCCGGTGGTTCTGGTCCCGAAGGCGGCTTCCCCAGGGGTCGCCCCCGAACTAAGATTCTGTGTAGACTATCGGGGGCTCAATGCGGTCACCCGCGCAGACGCTCACCCTATTCCCCGAGCCGACGAGCTCATCGACCGCCTGGGGGCCGCCCGGTTCCTCAGTACTTTCGACCTGACCTGCGGATACTGGCAGATTGCTCTCACGGAGGGAGCGAAAGAGCGCTCTGCCTTCTCCACGCCAGATGGCCACTACCGCTTCAGGGTCATGCCGTTCGGGATGAAAAACGCCCCAGCCACGTTCCAGCGGTTGGTGAACAAGGTCCTGGCCGGACTCGAGGAGTTCAGCGCAGCGTACCTTGACGACATCGCCGTATTCAGCTCTCAATGGCACGAGCATCTCCAGCACCTCCGACAAGTACTAATGGCCCTGCGCCAAGCAGGCCTAACAGTGAAAGCCAGCAAATGCCAGCTCGGGCAAGGCTCCGTGGTCTACCTGGGGCATCAGGTGGGCAGCGGCCAGGTCGCCCCCCTCCAGCCGAAGATCGACGCCATCAAGTCCTGGGAGCCCCCCACCACGCAGACAGAGGTCCGGGCCTTCCTGGGCCTTACGGGGTACTACCGGAGGTTCATTAAAAATTATGGTAGTATCGCGGGGCCCCTTACAGAGTTGACCTCCAAAAAGCTCCCGAAGAAGGTGCAGTGGACCACCCCGTGCCAGCAGGCGTTCGACGCCTTGAAAACCGCCATGTGCACCGCCCCCGTACTCAAGGCCCCCGACTACTCCCAAGAGTTTGTGGTCCAGACCGACGCATCCGAACACGGCATCGGGGCGGTGCTCTCGCAGTTCGACGACAAGGGCATTGATCAGCCCATCGCCTTCATCAGCCGAAGACTGCTGCCGCGAGAGCAGCGTTGGAGTACTATAGAACGAGAGACCTTTGCCGTAGTCTGGGCCCTCAAGAAACTACGGCCCTACTTGTTCGGAACCCATTTTCGAGTACAGACGGACCACCGGCCCTTGCGGTGGCTAATGCAGATGAGGGGGGAGAACCTCAAGCTACTACGATGGTCCATCTCTCTCCAAGGGATGGATTTCACTGTCGAACATCGCCCCGGGACGGATCATGCCAACGCCGACGGCCTGTCCCGGTTCTTCCGCTTCGGTGAGGAGAACCCCCCAGTGGATGGGTAGTTCTCCACGCCTTTCAGCTGGGGGGGACGCGTGTGAGACCGGCCTCACGGCGTTGCCCTCTCCATCATCCGGCCCACCTGCAACCACCCTCAAGACACGACATCTCCGACTCCGGCCGCCCCAGCCACCCCCGATCCGCGGGCCGGCCAGAGGCCTGACAGACTCAACACCCTACCACGCATGTCCAACCGAGGGAGCGGGAACCCTCGAGCCAGACCCAGAGGCGCCAGCCCAGTCACACCTCGGGTCGCCTTCCCCGGGAGGACTCAATCGGCCACCAGGCCCCTGGGGAGCAGGCGCCTCCCCTGCCGAGCGTCTGGGGTCCCTCCCAGACCCACCTGAAAAGACCAAGGAAGTGAGCGGCAGGAAATGCCACAGAACCCCCTCCGTCACCCCAGTCCCCCCTCTGCGAGCACTCCGGACTTCAAAGAACCAGCGGAGTATAACAAGGGGTGCCGGAGAAACGAGGGCAGAGAAGACCTGGAACCATCCGAGCCTGCAGACGCTGTCGCGGCTCCTGAATGCTGAAGTCACCTGGGCCTGCTGAGTGACTCGCGGCCTCTTGCTATTGAACCATCTGAGCCCTGCGGACGAGGTCGCGGCTCCCGAACACTGAACCACCTAGGCCTGCTGAGTGACTCGCGGCCCCCAGCTATTGAACCATCTGAGCCCTGCTGACGGAATCGCGGCTCCCGAACTCCGACCACCTGTGCCTGCTGAGAGACTCGCGGCGCTCACCTTGAGGACGACTCGGTAAGAGATCGCCCAGAGACACGACACCCTCCAGCTCGAGGATTGTGAGCTTTCCGCAGGGTATTTCGCAGAGACACTATCTTGAAAGACTGTCCCGCTACCCCCATTCCCCACGACTGATTTGTGGCACGTTGTGTCACTGGTGTACTGCTTGCATCTTGGATCATAAAGATCCCCTTGAAATCATCGATAAAAGAACCTATCGTCCTACAAAGAATACGTGTGGTGTCACTCTGTTCGTAGTGTATCTCAGGGTGTGCGCGCCTGGTTTGGCCTACTTGGGAGAGGTGGGTCAAAGGGGTGGGCAAGACGTGTATCGAACCCCCCTCCGGCGAACGCCTTTCCAACATTTGGTGGCAGACGACGGAATCCGAGCCGACACCGAAGGAGAGCGTGCAGTGAACGACTGACGCACTACCAAACAGAGATGGAAGGAGAAACCTCCCTGGGTGCCGCAGGTACCGAAATAAGCTCACCGTTCCGAGAGGATCAATTGGACTATTACACGCATAGAGAATTAAAACAGTTTTGCAAAGACCTTGGCATCGCTACCACCGGACTAAGCACAAAGGAAGACTTCCAGAAAGTACTGAAAGCCTGGGTCGAGACGGGGGCGCCCCCGACCCAAACGGAAGGAGACTCTACCCATGAACCACCAAGCATCCCGGCGAGAAACAACGGGCCAGAGGGGAACCTGTCCCCCGAGGAACTAGCGGACCGAGAGAGAAGCCGCAACCACGAACTTGAACTGGCAAAATTAAAAATCGAGGGAGAAATAAAACTGGCAGAGAAGAAGTTGGCCGTCGAGCAGTTACGGCTACAAGGGGAACTCGAAGAGAAGAGACTCCAAAGGGAGCACGACGAAAAAAAACTCCAGCTAGAACATGAACGCGGCCTGAAGGAGATTGAGTGGCGGGCTAGAAACGAAAAGTCACAGCCACCCGGGAATCCACCGTCCGCTCCCACCGGGGAAACCAAAGTTCACATCCCCAAGGATGTGGTAAAGGAGTATTACAAGAACGATGATATCCAGCAGTGGTTTAAGGCCTACGAAGTCGCCATGACCTCTCACCGAGTCCCGCAGAAGGATTGGGGGGCTGGCCTATGGGGCCGGTTCTTAAGCGAAGGAAGAGACACTCTGCTAGATCTGCCCTCCACGGTCATGAACTCCTACAGCCACATGAAGGAAGCCCTCGTGGGCCGGTACGGACTCACCCCCGAAATGTACCGACAACGGTTCCGAGATTGCAAGAAGATACCGGGCACCACGTGGGTAGAATACGTGAACTTTTACAGCCGAGCCTTGGATGGGTGGATCAAGGGCAGCAAGGTCTCCACCTTCGAAGAACTGTTCGATCTGATTGCCTGGGAACATTTAGCGGCCAATTGCTTTATAGAACTGCGCCAGCATCTCCTGGACAGTAAACTCACCGACCCTCGGAAGCTGGCCGCTGAGGCCGATCGTTGGGTGAACACCCGGGCCACCCGGGGCCCCGTGGGGGACTACGGCCGCCACAGTCAAGGCCCCCCCCCGCCAGAGGGGCGGAGGGAACCACGGCCGACCAAGAGACTTCCCAGGGGGGTCCGCAACCAGCCCCCCCAGCAGCCCACCAGCGGCGGGTTCGGCACAGTCCCCAGCAAGCACCGGAGCCCCAGGACGACCAGGTCCACGAGCTAGGATCACCTGCTTCCGCTGCCAACAGCCCGGACACTACGCCAATGACCCACAGTGTCCCCAGTATCAGCGAACCACCACGACCAGCCCCACGGCCCGGCAGATGGCCTCCATGGCTCTGGGGGAAGAGATGGAAGACCCCGAGGAATGGGAACCGGCGGCTATGGCCCTGGTCTCCCTTGGTGATCGAGAAATGGTCCCCAGGACACCCTTGCCCGCCAACACAGAAAAATACCGACAGCAGGTGACCATCAACGGCCACCGAGTTGAGGGCCTTCGCGACACCGGGGCGAGTGTCACCGCGGTCCACCGCAGCCTAATTTCAGAAGACCAGATCCTAACCGGGGCCCTCTGTCCGGTCGTATCCTCCGACAATTCGGAGAGCCTCTGCCAGATGGCGCTGGTGCCCTTCGAGTGGGGAGGGGTCTCCGGAGAACTGAAGGTAGCGGTTCGTACCTCGCAGCCCGTAGACTGCCTCCTGGGCAACGACCTGAAGAGTTCCCCGTGGGGGCAAGTAGAACGAAGAGCCCACCTGGAGATGATGGGCCTACCAGAATGGGTCTGCGCCACCACGCGCTCCATGACCGCACGATTGCCTCTCTCCAAGGGCGGTGAAGCCCTCTTACCGAACCCTATCCCCGACAGCCGGGACCCCCTACCAGAAGCAGACAACCCTCCTTCCGAGGGAGAAGGAGACCCTAACCCGGGGGAAGGACCGGAACCTTCCGCCCCAGAGGCCCTGACGGAGCTCGAAGAACTGCCCGAGATGGCCCAGTGGCGCTGTGAGGGGGGGCCCTCCCGCGAAGAGTTCTGCCAGGAACAGGCCACCTGCCCCTCCCTCGAGGGACTTAGACAACAAGCCGAAGCCCCGGCCGCTGGTGACCGAACCGGACCCCATTGGATCTATTGGGAGAATGGCCTCCTATACAGCGAGCAAAAGTCCGCCGAGCTAGGCGCAGCACGGGTACTGGTGGTACCCCTGCGGTTCCGGAGCCTCCTCCTGGGCCTGGCCCACGATGTACCCTTGGCAGGACACTTAGGCCAAGACAAGACATATCAGCGATTGGTTACCCACTTCTATTGGCCCAAGATGCGAGCGAATGTAGAAGTACACTGCAAATCCTGCCTCACGTGCCAGGGCAGTGGGAAGAGTGGCGGAAAACGCAAAGCTCCCTTACAACCGTTCCCCGTTGTGAGTACCCCGTTCGAGCGGGTCGGCATCGACATCGTGGGACCCCTGGATCCGAAGACCGCCCAGGGCCACAGATTCATCCTTGTCCTGGTGGACCATGCCACCCGCTACCCCGAGGCCATCCCCCTCCGCACCGTGACGGCTCCCGTGGTGGGCCGGGCTCTCATGGGGATCTTCTCCCGTGTCGGATTTCCCCGCGAGGTTGTGAGTGATCGCGGCACTAACTTTATATCCCGCTACATGAAGTCCCTGTGGCAGCAGTGCGGAGTCACGTATAAGTTCACGACCCCCTACCACCCCCAGGGCAACGGCCTAGTGGAGCGCTTCAACCGAACCCTGAAGGGAATGATCCTGGGCCTCGAAGAGCCCCTGCGCCGGAAATGGGACGTCCTCCTCCCTTGCCTCCTGTTCGCATACCGAGAAGTCCCCCAAAAGTCTCTGGGGTTCAGCCCCTTCGAACTGCTGTACGGACATCCCGTCCGAGGGCCCCTGAGCCTGGTCAAAGAGGGCTGGGAGACAAGCCCCCGGGGGACACCCCCTGATGTGTTCCGCTACATCCTGGCGCTCCGCAACCAGACGAGGAAGTTCAGAGAACTCGCAGAGGCTAACCTCGAGGCCAGCCAAGAAGAAATGAAGCGCTGGTATGACCAGAACGCAACCCTGGTCGAGTTCCAGCCGGGCCAGCAGGTTTGGGTCATGGCTCCGGTGAAACCCTGCGCCCTACAAGACAAATGGACTGGTCCCTTCAAGGTGGTCGAGCGGAAGAGCCAGGTCACGTATCTGGTCGACGTACAGTCCCCACGGAACCCCCTCCGGGTCCTCCACGTGAACCGTCTCAAGCTCCACTTTGTGAGGACGGAATTAAGTTTGCTGCTGGCCACCGATGATGGGGCGGAAGAAGACACCGAACCCCTGCCCGACCTCCTGTGCGCTAAAGAACTGGATGGTTCCATGGAGGGAGTGAAACTGTCGACCGTCCTCACTCCCCAGCAGTCCGACGACTGCCGCCAGCTGCTCAGACAATTCGCAGACCTCTTCTCCCTCATTCCAAGGGTTACCGACTGGTGTGTCCACGACGTGGACACCGGCGACAGCCCGCCTGTGAGACACCGAGCCTACCGGGTGCCTGACCGGGTCCGCACCTGCATCAAGACCGAGGTACAAAAGATGCTCACCCTGGGAGTAATCGAACCCTCCGACAGCCCCTGGGCCAGCCCGGTGGTTCTGGTCCCGAAGGCGGCTTCCCCAGGGGTCGCCCCCGAACTAAGATTCTGTGTAGACTATCGGGGGCTCAATGCGGTCACCCGCGCAGACGCTCACCCTATTCCCCGAGCCGACGAGCTCATCGACCGCCTGGGGGCCGCCCGGTTCCTCAGTACTTTCGACCTGACCTGCGGATACTGGCAGATTGCTCTCACGGAGGGAGCGAAAGAGCGCTCTGCCTTCTCCACGCCAGATGGCCACTACCGCTTCAGGGTCATGCCGTTCGGGATGAAAAACGCCCCAGCCACGTTCCAGCGGTTGGTGAACAAGGTCCTGGCCGGACTCGAGGAGTTCAGCGCAGCGTACCTTGACGACATCGCCGTATTCAGCTCTCAATGGCACGAGCATCTCCAGCACCTCCGACAAGTACTAATGGCCCTGCGCCAAGCAGGCCTAACAGTGAAAGCCAGCAAATGCCAGCTCGGGCAAGGCTCCGTGGTCTACCTGGGGCATCAGGTGGGCAGCGGCCAGGTCGCCCCCCTCCAGCCGAAGATCGACGCCATCAAGTCCTGGGAGCCCCCCACCACGCAGACAGAGATCCGGGCCTTCCTGGGCCTTACGGGGTACTACCGGAGGTTCATTAAAAATTATGGTAGTATCGCGGGGCCCCTTACAGAGTTGACCTCCAAAAAGCTCCCGAAGAAGGTGCAGTGGACCACCCCGTGCCAGCAGGCGTTCGACGCCTTGAAAACCGCCATGTGCACCGCCCCCGTACTCAAGGCCCCCGACTACTCCCAAGAGTTTGTGGTCCAGACCGACGCATCCGAACACGGCATCGGGGCGGTGCTCTCGCAGTTCGACGACAAGGGCATTGATCAGCCCATCGCCTTCATCAGCCGAAGACTGCTGCCGCGAGAGCAGCGTTGGAGTACTATAGAACGAGAGACCTTTGCCGTAGTCTGGGCCCTCAAGAAACTACGGCCCTACTTGTTCGGAACCCATTTTCGAGTACAGACGGACCACCGGCCCTTGCGGTGGCTAATGCAGATGAGGGGGGAGAACCTCAAGCTACTACGATGGTCCATCTCTCTCCAAGGGATGGATTTCACTGTCGAACATCGCCCCGGGACGGATCATGCCAACGCCGACGGCCTGTCCCGGTTCTTCCGCTTCGGTGAGGAGAACCCCCCAGTGGATGGGTAGTTCTCCACGCCTTTCAGCTGGGGGGGACGCGTGTGAGACCGGCCTCACGGCGTTGCCCTCTCCATCATCCGGCCCACCTGCAACCACCCTCAAGACACGACATCTCCGACTCCGGCCGCCCCAGCCACCCCCGATCCGCGGGCCGGCCAGAGGCCTGACAGACTCAACACCCTACCACGCATGTCCAACCGAGGGAGCGGGAACCCTCGAGCCAGACCCAGAGGCGCCAGCCCAGTCACACCTCGGGTCGCCTTCCCCGGGAGGACTCAATCGGCCACCAGGCCCCTGGGGAGCAGGCGCCTCCCCTGCCGAGCGTCTGGGGTCCCTCCCAGACCCACCTGAAAAGACCAAGGAAGTGAGCGGCAGGAAATGCCACAGAACCCCCTCCGTCACCCCAGTCCCCCCTCTGCGAGCACTCCGGACTTCAAAGAACCAGCGGAGTATAACAAGGGGTGCCGGAGAAACGAGGGCAGAGAAGACCTGGAACCATCCGAGCCTGCAGACGCTGTCGCGGCTCCTGAATGCTGAAGTCACCTGGGCCTGCTGAGTGACTCGCGGCCTCTTGCTATTGAACCATCTGAGCCCTGCGGACGAGGTCGCGGCTCCCGAACACTGAACCACCTAGGCCTGCTGAGTGACTCGCGGCCCCCAGCTATTGAACCATCTGAGCCCTGCTGACGGAATCGCGGCTCCCGAACTCCGACCACCTGTGCCTGCTGAGAGACTCGCGGCGCTCACCTTGAGGACGACTCGGTAAGAGATCGCCCAGAGACACGACACCCTCCAGCTCGAGGATTGTGAGCTTTCCGCAGGGTATTTCGCAGAGACACTATCTTGAAAGACTGTCCCGCTACCCCCATTCCCCACGACTGATTTGTGGCACGTTGTGTCACTGGTGTACTGCTTGCATCTTGGATCATAAAGATCCCCTTGAAATCATCGATAAAAGAACCTATCGTCCTACAAAGAATACGTGTGGTGTCACTCTGTTCGTAGTGTATCTCAGGGTGTGCGCGCCTGGTTCGGCCTACTTGGGAGAGGTGGGTCAAAGGGGTGGGCAAGACGTGTATCGAACCCCCCTCCGGCGAACGCCTTTCCAACATTTGGTGGCAGACGACGGAATCCGAGCCGACACCGAAAGAGAGCGTGCAGTGAACGACTGACGCACTACCAAACAGAGATGGAAGGAGAAACCTCCCTGGGTGCCGCAGGTACCGAAATAAGCTCACCGTTCCGAGAGGATCAATTGGACTATTACACGCATAGAGAATTAAAACAGTTTTGCAAAGACCTTGGCATCGCTACCACCGGACTAAGCACAAAGGAAGACTTCCAGAAAGTACTGAAAGCCTGGGTCGAGACGGGGGCGCCCCCGACCCAAACGGAAGGAGACTCTACCCATGAACCACCAAGCATCCCGGCGAGAAACAACGGGCCAGAGGGGAACCTGTCCCCCGAGGAACTAGCGGACCGAGAGAGAAGCCGCAACCACGAACTTGAACTGGCAAAATTAAAAATCGAGGGAGAAATAAAACTGGCAGAGAAGAAGTTGGCCGTCGAGCAGTTACGGCTACAAGGGGAACTCGAAGAGAAGAGACTCCAAAGGGAGCACGACGAAAAAAAACTCCAGCTAGAACATGAACGCGGCCTGAAGGAGATTGAGTGGCGGGCTAGAAACGAAAAGTCACAGCCACCCGGGAATCCACCGTCCGCTCCCACCGGGGAAACCAAAGTTCACATCCCCAAGGATGTGGTAAAGGAGTATTACAAGAACGATGATATCCAGCAGTGGTTTAAGGCCTACGAAGTCGCCATGACCTCTCACCGAGTCCCGCAGAAGGATTGGGGGGCTGGCCTATGGGGCCGGTTCTTAAGCGAAGGAAGAGACACTCTGCTAGATCTGCCCTCCACGGTCATGAACTCCTACAGCCACATGAAGGAAGCCCTCGTGGGCCGGTACGGACTCACCCCCGAAATGTACCGACAACGGTTCCGAGATTGCAAGAAGATACCGGGCACCACGTGGGTAGAATACGTGAACTTTTACAGCCGAGCCTTGGATAGGTGGATCAAGGGCAGCAAGGTCTCCACCTTCGAAGAACTGTTCGATCTGATTGCCTGGGAACATTTAGTGGCCAATTGCTTTATAGAACTGCGCCAGCATCTCCTGGACAGTAAACTCACCGACCCTCGGAAGCTGGCCGCTGAGGCCGATCGTTGGGTGAACACCCGGGCCACCCGGGGCCCCGTGGGGGACTACGGCCGCCACAGTCAAGGCCCCCCCCCGCCAGAGGGGCGGAGGGAACCACGGCCGACCAAGAGACTTCCCAGGGGGGTCCGCAACCAGCCCCCCCAGCAGCCCACCAGCGGCGGGTTCGGCACAGTCCCCAGCAAGCACCGGAGCCCCAGGACGACCAGGTCCACGAGCTAGGATCACCTGCTTCCGCTGCCAACAGCCCGGACACTACGCCAATGACCCACAGTGTCCCCAGTATCAGCGAACCACCACGACCAGCCCCACGGCCCGGCAGATGGCCTCCATGGCTCTGGGGGAAGAGATGGAAGACCCCGAGGAATGGGAACCGGCGGCTATGGCCCTGGTCTCCCTTGGTGATCGAGAAATGGTCCCCGGGACACCCTTGCCCGCCAACACAGAAAAATACCGACAGCAGGTGACCATCAACGGCCACCGAGTCGAGGGCCTTCGCGACACCGGGGCGAGTGTCACCGCGGTCCACCGCAGCCTAATTTCAGAAGACCAGATCCTAACCGGGGCCCTCTGTCCGGTCGTATCCTCCGACAATTCGGAGAGCCTCTGCCAGATGGCGCTGGTGCCCTTCGAGTGGGGAGGGGTCTCCGGAGAACTGAAGGTAGCGGTTCGGACCTCGCAGCCCGTAGACTGCCTCCTGGGCAACGACCTGAAGAGTTCCCCGTGGGGGCAAGTAGAACGAAGAGCCCACCTGGAGATGATGGGCCTACCAGAATGGGTCTGCGCCACCACGCGCTCCATGACCGCACGATTGCCTCTCTCCAAGGGCGGTGAAGCCCTCTTACCGAACCCTATCCCCGACAGCCGGGACCCCCTACCAGAAGCAGACAACCCTCCTTCCGAGGGAGAAGGAGACCCTAACCCGGGGGAAGGACCGGAACCTTCCGCCCCAGAGGCCCTGACGGAGCTCGAAGAACTGCCCGAGATGGCCCAGTGGCGCTGTGAGGGGGGCCCTCCCGCGAAGAGTTCTGCCAGGAACAGGCCACCTGCCCCTCCCTCGAGGGACTTAGACAACAAGCCGAAGCCCCGGCCGCTGGTGACCGAACCGGACCCCATTGGATCTATTGGGAGAATGGCCTCCTATACAGCGAGCAAAAGTCCGCCGAGCTAGGCGCAGCACGGGTACTGGTGGTACCCCTGCGGTTCCGGAGCCTCCTCCTGGGCCTGGCCCACGATGTACCCTTGGCAGGACACTTAGGCCAAGACAAGACATATCAGCGATTGGTTACCCACTTCTATTGGCCCAAGATGCGAGCGAATGTAGAAGTACACTGCAAATCCTGCCTCACGTGCCAGGGCAGTGGGAAGAGTGGCGGAAAACGCAAAGCTCCCTTACAACCGTTCCCCGTTGTGAGTACCCCGTTCGAGCGGGTCGGCATCGACATCGTGGGACCCCTGGATCCGAAGACCGCCCAGGGCCACAGATTCATCCTTGTCCTGGTGGACCATGCCACCCGCTACCCCGAGGCCATCCCCCTCCGCACCGTGACGGCTCCCGTGGTGGGCCGGGCTCTCATGGGGATCTTCTCCCGTGTCGGATTTCCCCGCGAGGTTGTGAGTGATCGCGGCACTAACTTTATATCCCGCTACATGAAGTCCCTGTGGCAGCAGTGCGGAGTCACGTATAAGTTCACGACCCCCTACCACCCCCAGGGCAACGGCCTAGTGGAGCGCTTCAACCGAACCCTGAAGGGAATGATCCTGGGCCTCGAAGAGCCCCTGCGCCGGAAATGGGACGTCCTCCTCCCTTGCCTCCTGTTCGCATACCGAGAAGTCCCCCAAAAGTCTCTGGGGTTCAGCCCCTTCGAACTGCTGTACGGACATCCCGTCCGAGGGCCCCTGAGCCTGGTCAAAGAGGGCTGGGAGACAAGCCCCCGGGGGACACCCCCTGATGTGTTCCGCTACATCCTGGCGCTCCGCAACCAGACGAGGAAGTTCAGAGAACTCGCAGAGGCTAACCTCGAGGCCAGCCAAGAAGAAATGAAGCGCTGGTATGACCAGAACGCAACCCTGGTCGAGTTCCAGCCGGGCCAGCAGGTTTGGGTCATGGCTCCGGTGAAACCCTGCGCCCTACAAGACAAATGGACTGGTCCCTTCAAGGTGGTCGAGCGGAAGAGCCAGGTCACGTATCTGGTCGACGTACAGTCCCCACGGAACCCCCTCCGGGTCCTCCACGTGAACCGTCTCAAGCTCCACTTTGTGAGGACGGAATTAAGTTTGCTGCTGGCCACCGATGATGGGGCGGAAGAAGACACCGAACCCCTGCCCGACCTCCTGTGCGCTAAAGAACTGGATGGTTCCATGGAGGGAGTGAAACTGTCGACCACCCTCACTCCCCAGCAGTCCGACGACTGCCGCCAGCTGCTCAGACAATTCGCAGACCTCTTCTCCCTCATTCCAAGGGTTACCGACTGGTGTGTCCACGACGTGGACACCGGCGACAGCCCGCCTGTGAGACACCGAGCCTACCGGGTGCCTGACCGGGTCCGCACCTGCATCAAGACCGAGGTACAAAAGATGCTCACCCTGGGAGTAATCGAACCCTCCGACAGCCCCTGGGCCAGCCCGGTGGTTCTGGTCCCGAAGGCGGCTTCCCCAGGGGTCGCCCCCGAACTAAGATTCTGTGTAGACTATCGGGGGCTCAATGCGGTCACCCGCGCAGACGCTCACCCTATTCCCCGAGCCGACGAGCTCATCGACCGCCTGGGGGCCGCCCGGTTCCTCAGTACTTTCGACCTGAACTGCGGATACTGCCAGATTGCTCTCACGGAGGGAGCGAAAGAGCGCTCTGCCTTCTCCACGCCAGATGGCCACTACCGCTTCAGGGTCATGCCGTTCGGGATGAAAAACGCCCCAGCCACGTTCCAGCGGTTGGTGAACAAGGTCCTGGCCGGACTCGAGGAGTTCAGCGCAGCGTACCTTGACGACATCGCCGTATTCAGCTCTCAATGGCACGAGCATCTCCAGCACCTCCGACAAGTACTAATGGCCCTGCGCCAAGCAGGCCTAACAGTGAAAGCCAGCAAATGCCAGCTCGGGCAAGGCTCCGTGGTCTACCTGGGGCATCAGGTGGGCAGCGGCCAGGTCGCCCCCCTCCAGCCGAAGATCGACGCCATCAAGTCCTGGGAGCCCCCCACCACGCAGACAGAGGTCCGGGCCTTCCTGGGCCTTACGGGGTACTACCGGAGGTTCATTAAAAATTATGGTAGTATCGCGGGGCCCCTTACAGAGTTGACCTCCAAAAAGCTCCCGAAGAAGGTGCAGTGGACCACCCCGTGCCAGCAGGCGTTCGACGCCTTGAAAACCGCCATGTGCACCGCCCCCGTACTCAAGGCCCCCGACTACTCCCAAGAGTTTGTGGTCCAGACCGACGCATCCGAACACGGCATCGGGGCGGTGCTCTCGCAGTTCGACGACAAGGGCATTGATCAGCCCATCGCCTTCATCAGCCGAAGACTGCTGCCGCGAGAGCAGCGTTGGAGTACTATAGAACGAGAGACCTTTGCCGTAGTCTGGGCCCTCAAGAAACTACGGCCCTACTTGTTCGGAACCCATTTTAGAGTACAGACGGACCACCGGCCCTTGCGGTGGCTAATGCAGATGAGGGGGGAGAACCTCAAGCTACTACGATGGTCCATCTCTCTCCAAGGGATGGATTTCACTGTCGAACATCGCCCCGGGACGGATCATGCCAACGCCGACGGCCTGTCCCGGTTCTTCCGCTTCGGTGAGGAGAACCCCCCAGTGGATGGGTAGTTCTCCACGCCTTTCAGCTGGGGGGGACGCGTGTGAGACCGGCCTCACGGCGTTGCCCTCTCCATCATCCGGCCCACCTGCAACCACCCTCAAGACACGACATCTCCGACTCCGGCCGCCCCAGCCACCCCCGATCCGCGGGCCGGCCAGAGGCCTGACAGACTCAACACCCTACCACGCATGTCCAACCGAGGGAGCGGGAACCCTCGAGCCAGACCCAGAGGCGCCAGCCCAGTCACACCTCGGGTCGCCTTCCCCGGGAGGACTCAATCGGCCACCAGGCCCCTGGGGAGCAGGCGCCTCCCCTGCCGAGCGTCTGGGGTCCCTCCCAGACCCACCTGAAAAGACCAAGGAAGTGAGCGGCAGGAAATGCCACAGAACCCCCTCCGTCACCCCAGTCCCCCCTCTGCGAGCACTCCGGACTTCAAAGAACCAGCGGAGTATAACAAGGGGTGCCGGAGAAACGAGGGCAGAGAAGACCTGGAACCATCCGAGCCTGCAGACGCTGTCGCGGCTCCTGAATGCTGAAGTCACCTGGGCCTGCTGAGTGACTCGCGGCCTCTTGCTATTGAACCATCTGAGCCCTGCGGACGAGGTCGCGGCTCCCGAACACTGAACCACCTAGGCCTGCTGAGTGACTCGCGGCCCCCAGCTATTGAACCATCTGAGCCCTGCTGACGGAATCGCGGCTCCCGAACTCCGACCACCTGTGCCTGCTGAGAGACTCGCGGCGCTCACCTTGAGGACGACTCGGTAAGAGATCACCCAGAGACACGACACCCTCCAGCTCGAGGATTGTGAGCTTTCCGCAGGGTATTTCGCAGAGACACTATCTTGAAAGACTGTCCCGCTACCCCCATTCCCCACGACTGATTTGTGGCACGTTGTGTCACTGGTGTACTGCTTGCATCTTGGATCATAAAGATCCCCTTGAAATCATCGATAAAAGAACCTATCGTCCTACAAAGAATACGTGTGGTGTCACTCTGTTCGTAGTGTATCTCAGGGTGTGCGCGCCTGGTTCGGCCTACTTGGGAGAGGTGGGTCAAAGGGGTGGGCAAGACGTGTATCGAACCCCCCTCCGGCGAACGCCTTTCCAACAGAATCCCTCTGCTGCCGATTCCAGGCCACTCTTTCTCTGGCTTACCTGTCATCACTCTGCTTGTGACCCTGAGCTCCCCTCGCCTGATCCCCACAGCCCTTGACCCTTTCTGTTAGCCACTGACCATCCAACACAAGTCTGGAGAACAACATACTTAAGAGTAATTACGAAATAGTCACTTTCAATAATCAGAAATTGTATTCAAAGTACTCATTTATTTGACATAAAAAGGTTATTGCATCAGTATTTTGATAGCAAGAAAGTATCAAGTTTAGAAATGAAAATACAATCATAACTGTGTCCAATACATTCCACATAAAGGAACTACAGACGTTAACTCTGTGTTGTTGTTCGGTCGGAGCACAACCGTAACTAGGGTGACCAGGCGTCCCGGATTTGCCAGGAGGGTCCCTGTTCTTCACCAGCTGTCCCAGGAGATTTCAAGAAATGTAGCTCATGTCCCGGTTTTTAAAGAGGGTCGACTGAAAACGGCGGGAGGTGCTTTTTTATGTTTTACAAAGCAGGGCTAGGTAGCAGTTGTTTCAAGTAAGCAGTTTAATTAACAGGCAAGGTACTGGATTTAAAAATTGCATCTTATGTATGTTCTTACTGCCTCTTCTGTAATTCTCTGCTGAGGAGGCTCTCATTCTGTGCGTTCTCTTGAAGTAAAGTTGTAGTCCTTCATCTATTTTTGTGAAATGTCCGGGTTTTTGGCTTTAAAATTCTGGTCACCTTAGCCTTAAACAATATACTGTAGAATCCGAGCACAGTCAATATGTGTTTTGTCTTAATCGAAGACATCCTCAGGGCTACTAAAGTATATTAAAAAAACAATATCTCTATACTCATTCCTGTTATAATGGTCGAATAGTAATGTAGGCATCCCTGATACGTAATAGCGAGTATTCAAGAAAAAATGCATCAATGCGTTGCCAGGTGACAACCATCCAAGACGCAGAAAGTAAGTTATGCAAATAAGTGCTTGATAAGCAAAAAAAGAAAACAGATCAGGGATAAAGATCCCCGATGTCAGGGTCAACACCCGGGAAGAGTCCAAGTCAAAGAAATGTTGAGCCAGTGTCCATGTCTGCTGACTCCAGACCAACTACTCTAACCCATTATACCACCCTTCACAGACCATAACCATTTTCTCCCATCCACTTTTAAATCCCTTTGCCAGGTTTCAGTCTCTGCCCCCCAAACTGCCCTCAAACCATAATGCCAGTATGACCCAGGATCTCATGTCCCTCATGGCACCCTTAGCATCCATCAGCACTCTCTCCTATGTTGGCCCTCAGGGCCGCTCTGCTGGCCCTCAGCATAGTTGCTAAGTGGCCCATGTCATGTTTGACGGTCTGGACTTTTTACCTAACAGCACATTGATGTGGGTCTCTGAAGGGGAAATGTCGAGGGCATGTCCTAAGACTTAAGGCTTAGAATCACAAGGGCCTCCTCCATCTGCGGGTCCCCTTCTTTATCCTTCTGGCCCTTCTATTATTCCTGGCCTTGGTTCTCTCAGGTCCTATCCCAGCCCTCCATGCTGGGTTGATATGCTCTTTCTGGTCCTCCTCCTGGGACAAGTCGCTCCGACCAATGGCATCCCGGTGCTTCCTGTTCTCCTGGGTCTGGTGCTCCTGATTTTGGACCTTCCTGGCCCTCCCCTTCCTGTCCCTTTTTCTTCCTGGTGCTTCCGGGTCATTCATGGTCCTCCTAGCCCTGGTTCCTCTTGCCATGGTACTACTGATACGCCTCATCCTGGTCCTACTGGTAAACTAGGTCATACAGTTGAAAACTATGGAGCAACATTTATATTCCTCAGAACCAGAGTACAGTTTAGGAAACAATGGTTCTATGGACTAATTAGAATATGATATGTACAAACCTAAGAGTTTGGGTACATCCTCACCCCATGCGGATTCTTGTGGGAGTCTAAGCACAGAGACAAAAGTATAATGTGATACTGAACTTTATCCCATATGCTTAAAATGTAGTTTGTTTAGTAAACAATCAAGCATTTATGGGAGAGGCTCCAAATGTTAATCATGACTTGTAACGATGCAGTGCATGTGACTTGTGGGCGAACAGAATAAAAGGTTACGGTGAAATGTAATTTTGTAATCACATGAGGGTTCCACCATGCAACCTATCTATAAAAAAATATCTACGGCCTCTCCGGACAGCTATCATATGATAGCTTTGTTGGACGTGGAATCAAAATATTTCGACTCTCTTTTCTTTGAAGATCCTGAGCTCTGTGCATGTAATAAAAATGTGACCCCATTCAACTAACTGGCTCTAAACAATTATCCAGCGCCATAGACAACTTTGTGGCCCCATCAATGATGGTCAAATTAGGACAGATCATTTGCCATGCACTAGTTTCATTGACTTTAGCAAAGCTTTCAGCAATGTAAATCGATTCCTGTAATGGGAAAAGCTGACAGGCAGCCACATCCCAAATAACCATCTACGAGCCATTCAATTCCTTTATTCTGATACCTGTACTCAGGTAAAGCTCAGCACCAACCAAAGATCTCAAGAAAAACATTCACTCAGGGAGGCTCAAACAAGGCTGCATGCTAGCACCAATGCTTTTTAATCTTCATTTTGCAGACTTGATCGAACAAGTGAATTTGGCAGACCCGAATCCTGCAAACACAGGCTGTCAGCCGATCGCATCATTATTATACTCAGATGACGTGGTTCTCATGGATCAAACATGGGTTGTCCTGCAATGACTAATCGATATCACATGAACAACATCTAGCACAAAAAGCAGTTCTCTTAAAGTATGTCCATACATTCAAAATTGCTCAAAGTTCTACACTAAAGTAATTTATTTGAGAGGGAATGAATGACCTCACTAAGAACAAGCATTGGCAAAGCCAATAGCTCTTGCCTTTGAGAGAGGTAGTGCTGTTTAGTTTTTTGCCTTTTTGTACACTAGTGTAGGTGTATAGCTAGTGTAGTATCATTAGCATAATGCGGTCATGTTTCTTTGGCCCTGCTGTCACAAACTGATGGAAGGCACCATTCTTTTAGCATGCCATGCTTATTTTTCTAAGCTTAAAGGCAGTGGAAGATGGCCTCATTTTGGACAGGAAGCATCAAATCACGATGCCTGATTGGCGAAATAAAAGCATACAATTACGCCTACTAGGACAAGAGCCAGCTCAGTTTGTGGAGCACTACAGAAATGTTTAGGATTTTTCACTGATAGTTTTTACCATGGCAAATGGAATATACCAAGTGGCACATGCAGGGACCCTTCATCCAGCTAGGCTGGCTTCCAAAAGCCAAAATGGTATTGCAGCACAACCTAAACGATTCCTGCAGCAGACTTCATGGGCTGATTAGGAGAAAGGTTCCCAGGAAAAGAGCCAGTGCTGCAGTCACTGAAACGCATAAGCAGAGCTTTAAGTCTTGGTTGTTACTTTTAAGCATCTGCACGACAAAGGCAACTTCGTGCAATGTGGTGGGAGCGTGTTCTGTGCATTAAGGTTTTATGTATACCATTGAATTAGTGAACATGAGTGTAGGCTGGCCACCACTGTGCTTCCTCGCAGTCCCACACACACCTAGACAGCATGGGGGCGACGGTGGGGAAGCTCATGGAGCATTCTCACATGGTGAGATATTCTTTTCATGGCCATTGGATTTTGGCAAATGGCGACTGCCCACGGTTCTTGTCAGGAGTCTTGCAGTATCTTTCGCATGAAATACACTTTTCTAACAGATAGCAAGTCAGTAATTTCACACAATTGACCGAGGAAGTAGAAAACAGAGGTTTAAGCATGTTCTCTATGGGAAATACATTTCGAAACTTGACGTGAGAAAATACATGAGTTCCGGGACAAACCTAGCAGAAAATCATTGGGAGGAGTAATTTTTCTGCACACAATATAGACTTTTCATACTACAGTGATTTATCTCCACATTTATATCAACATCACCACCCAAGGAAAGTGAAGGATCTAGAATATCTACAGGGTTATAAAATGTAATGTACAATTCTTCTAAGTGTTACATTATTGGAAGGCTTTCAACGATGCTGCTTCTCCTGCTTGCTGTAATTATGCTAATCAACAGCTGGACTGGTACTTTCCAGCACTGTGAGTCACTTGTGTATATTTGCGAGTTTTCCTTAGTGTGGAGCAGCTGTAACAGTGCTGTTGAGAGCTTGATATAGCAAGTACTACACAGAGCATCAATGCCACTTGGTACAATGGCCAGGCACGAGGAACATCAAAACGAACGGTGCGCAATACCACCAATGTTGGAATTGGCCCTTCTTAGGGTGTTTCCCTAGACTTTTAGCTTTTTACCTCCTAGTTTTCTCTGCTGCTCTGTGCGCTGACCATAGGACTCTGAGCACTATACCACTGCCAGTCAGTGCTAAAGTGCAGCTGCTTTTCATGCACAATCATTTTTTCAAGAATATTTTTATTGGCATTTTATATAAATCATCATACAGGATACAAATAAGAAAAGAAGGAGCACATAGTATCAAAAGAATCCAAGTTATGCAATGCAAGAAGATCGATAATGATTCACTGGCACTCCCAGCGATCAGAACCCCTTTTGGTATAATACTGCAGATCTATTGGCCGCCTGGCGCCCATCTCAGTAATTTGTGCGCTGGTCACAACAGCCTGGGAGGCTATTTGCATCATCTAGATTTGGTTACAGTCACCAGTGCTTGCTCCACTATTACAGTCATATTACATCTATGATGTGGGTAGCCGTCCAAAGTTGGTCCATCATATATATATATATATATATATATCATGCTACGGGCGGAGTTCAAGCCTTATGATGTGACCAAGACCACGGACGTGGTCGAAACGAGTCGTCCTCTTCTGCCTTTTGAAAATAAACTGCTACACTGATCGAGCGGGCTCGTGTGGATTCTTTTCCGACTGGGATCGACATTGTGTGAAATACATATATATATATATATTCACATAAAAAAACATAGGTTTCACACATATTATAGTTAGGTGGATATTTCACTCGTAAAAAACCAATGAAATTCCCCCGTTATAGTTAGTTGAGATAACTATAACTCGCGCGCCCGCAATCCTCTGCTCATGACGTCACATATTACATCACTCATGACATGGTCAGTGGCATCACTCATGACATCACTGATGACCTCATCCTTGTGATAGAGTGGCGGTCGCGCGAGTTATAGTTATCTCAACTAACTATAACGGGGGAATTTCATTGGTTTTTTACGAGTGAAATATCCACCTAACTATAACGTGTGAAACCTATGGTTTTTTACGTGAATTTGCAAGGTTTTTTAAATGCTAATTCCTAACTATAACGTGTGTGAAACCTATGGTTTTTCAGTGAATTTGTATGGTTTTTTAAATGCTAAGTTATGTATGTATTATTATTTTTTTTATATATTTATTTTTATGGTTTTTCACCATGCGCGCACGGTGCGCGCACCCCCACGATTTAAAAAAAATAAAAAAAAATGTAAATGTTTTTTTCTGCCTTCGGGGTCCTTCAGGGACCCCCTGACCAAGGCTAGGGGGTCAGGAACTCTCTACCCTGCCCTCTTTTCACGTTCGCCACCTTCCTTTTCCACTCTCGCACTGAAAACAAACAAAATGGTGGCCGACACTTCCTGATTTCGACCGATTCGAACGTTGACTGACATGTAACAACCAATCAGAATTACGCTCGCGCACGAAAGGGTGCGCGCAGGGTGCGCGCACGGTGCGCGGCTATAGATATGTATGTGCTTTTTACTGCAATTTTCTCTGGAACTACTGAACAGATGGACTCCATATATCCAAAAGGCACATCCCTGACCTGAGGACTACCTCTCTGCCAAATTTCAAGTAATTCTGTTCAGCCGTTCGGGATGTACCTTCGACTAAAGGTCCTATGGGAAAATGCATGGGGAAAACGCGTTTTGGGACCCCCCTTTTTTCTCGGCCCCCGCTTGACGAATCCCCCTGAGACTTTTAGGGTAGGAGCTGAGCGGAGCGCCCCATTAGTTTTGAAAATTTCGCGAAGATTCGTCAACCGCCGCCAAAGTTATTCAAAATAGAATTTTGAGATTTCCTATGGAAACACGGTCCTAACTATAACTATCTACTGGCGACCGCCAGTAGGTAATATATATATATATATATATTCTTTTCAAATTCGTATTCATATCATGCTACGAGCGGAGTTCAAGCCATAGAAATGAGAAAACGAAAGTAGAAAAAGAGAAAAAAAAAACCAAAGGACAGAAAGTTACTTGTGCAGAGGAATGGTGTATATGCGTTAGCACAGTAAAACCCCTGGGGAGTGGTAGCAGACATGACCCACAGGCAGGGCCGGGGGAGGGGAGAAAACCCCCCATGATATGGATTCCATCCTCATCCAGAGAACTAGACCCAGGTAGTCCGAGGTCCCTGCAAAGCCCCCCGCATATCAGACCCCTGGAGCCCCAGAGGATCTTGAGAGAATGTTTTGCGCAGTAGCACCAGGTTGGGATCCGCGAACCAGCCCACCCTCCGCATCACTCATCACTAGTATTTAAAGGTTTTTCCCACTCTGCCAAAGGCTCTCTCCACTGTTCAGCTATTGGGCCCTTCCTCATTCCCCAAGCCTCCTCCCAACTCAATATTCTGCCCTCTGCTCCAGCCCATGCGACCACATCTCTGCTCCAGGTTGTGAACTGTGGCCCCCTCGCAGACTTCCACTCCATCGCTATCCTGCACTTAGCGAGACCCAGTGTAAGATCAATCAACTGATTCCCAACCATGCACTTAGGCGGCCTAGGAAAGAGGCCCAGTAGACATACCTGCATTGTAGGAGCCAATGCCCTTCACAGTAGGACCTTAATTTTATCTGACACTGCCTCCCAGAAAGGACGCAATCCTTGGCATTGCCAGGTCATATGACTAAAATCAGCATCTAGGGAAGCACACCTGGGGCATTGCAACACCTCCCCTCCATATGTCATGTTATGCCGGTGTGGTATAATTGAATTGGATATATTTGAAACTGGTGTTCCGGGAGATCTTTTTGGGATATCGCAGCACCTTGTGCCACTCAGAGTCGATGAATACTCTGCCCTCAGATTTTCATACACATGCTGGTAATTTGCGTATAAATGATTGGCATATTTGATTTACTTGTAAGTCCCTTGTCCAGTGGTATGACTTACACCCAGGGCACGTAATTCAAATGCTACTAGCGGGCATGATGCCCTGGTTGTGCTACCCACAGAAGTAGCTTTCAAACCTGGCTCAGGCCTGCCATGGCAGGGTCTGAGTGCGCAAGTTACTGTCAACCAGCTTGGCATTTAAAATTACTTGCCAAGTTCTACAAGCCTCTTTTCCTACAGCTGATTCACCCGTAAGGGCAGGGGGCTTTGTAAGTAAAAGTTAGGACATGATTACATGTGTGTTGCATGCACTGGTAGTGAGGAACATCCCATTTCGTTTTGACTACTGTGGGGCCTGCTCCTCTCATAGGTTAGCATGGGTGATTTCTGAAAATGCTGTTATGCTGTAGTTTCTGATTGCAGAGGAATAGCGGTGTGGTGTTTAATATCTTTGGATTAGTATAGAGAAATCCTCTGTAGCAGTAGAGAGGGATTTGACATTACTAATGTATAAGTGCCACTTTGGGAAAGTGAGCATTTCTATGCTCTTAGCTCTCTGTCTGCCTGTCAGCCGGTCTCCAATTCACGTCTGGGGGCTGGTGGGGACAACTACATCTGTGCATTCCCCATAGACAGCCATAAACAACAGGCACTCAGAAAGCTTTGCGGACCTAGGGTTCTGAGGGGCCTTGCCTCTAAAGGGGCTTTCCTGTGTAAGATAGGTGGCAGCGGATTTGAAACTTGCACTTCAAGAGGAAGGGTCCTGCTCCAACTAAATATGTTGATCAAATGCAAGGGTAGCCTGGCAGACAGTACTGAAATTACAGGGTACCTGGGCACTTCAAATGTGCCCTGATGAACTGACCCCCTGGTCAAAGGCATTTTTGGGTATAGGTTCTGGGGCTCTGTCTCCAGCTGAGCAGAGACGCTTTTCGAACTGGAACCATATTGAACTGGTTCCACGCTGGGACATTGCCTGAAGGAACAATTGGGGCAGTAGGGACTGCAACTGAATTATCTATAGTGCTTGTGGTGGCCTGGGACTTGATGTGCTTGAGGAGGGACTGCTACTTTGTGGATTTGCCTGGTGTTGCTGGCCTGCAACATTTGCCTACTGTTGTGGCTTTTATACATAAGCACTTTCCAAGGGCTTGTTGGCTTGCCTCCTGTCCTCGAGATCCCAGGGTCAAAAAGGATCTCCCCATTTCCAGGACGTTTAAAGCACCGCACTGGGTGCACCGGGAATGGGTCAAAGTTAATCGCTGGTTGGGACAAGGGCCATCCTAAAGCTGCAGTGATTACACTGCACAGAGGAGTGTGCTTGCAATGATCAGCTTGGCCCCTGTGGGTGTCGTAACATGTGGTGTCTGAGGAGCGCTGGGGGAACTTTGCCCGAGTCCAAGGGACCCAAGCAGGATTCCTGCGCTGTCTCTGACCTCTAGCTTGGGAGGGAGACAGCACTCAACATCACTCCACAGGCCCGCTCCACAAGTTACTTGTTGTACTACCACGGACGAGCGGTCCCGTCCTGCCTTGTGTGCAACCTTGGCAGGCTGTCTGGAGAATCCGCAGTTTACACCTCTGCCTGGGGGATTAATTTCTCTGAATAGAAGCAAACTAGCTTCTGATGTCACAGTTTTTGCCTATGGGGAAAGTGATTCCACACTCGTGATAGTACCGCTTGGCGCCTCCATGGCCTAAACTGGATTTATGGAACCATGTAACCATTTCATCTTGTTTTAGGTGTCTATGACAATATAACTCAAGGGGCTCAAGTGTGTACAATGTATATCATTTAGTGGTGTAGTTTGATTGACTGCTGAACCAGATTACAAGTAGTAGTTAAAGCTGTGATTTCTTGACCACTGCATACTGTGTGAGGTATACAATATAAGTGTATGTCGTATCTGGTGCTAACAGGATAGTGTAACAATTGAATAGCTCTGTGTTATTTTTTTATGCTGATGGGATAACTTGGGCAGTGACTACCTCTGAAAGCATGCATATAGGTTTATGTTGTTTAGATGCTGAGGGGTTAACTTGGCAAGTGAATCGATCTGGAAAGTACAGATATGTTCATGTTGTTTTTATGTTAATGGGAGAGGTTGGCAATTGCATATATCTGCAAAGAATACATAAGATGTGTCTGTCCTTTGGATTCTAATGTGTGTGTAATACAAAGACCATTGTTTTTGTACGTACGGTGTGGAGTATTTTTGTGGTGTATTCATTGTGCTTCTGGTTATGTGTTGTGCCAATACTTTACTCCTAGGATAAACTTGACTGTTCTGCGTCAAGCTACCAGAGGGTGAGCACAGGTTATCTTACTCATGTACCTTACATACTTACCTAGAGCCGTGGGTTCTGCTTGGGTTATGTGTACGTCCCAGCCAACCTGAAACCGCCGGGACTAACTGCCAACAATTCCCCTTTTTAATCTTGTTGTCCTGTGATTTGCAGTGAAAGAATGATGAGCTTAAGAAATACCCGGTGGGATTGAGGAGGGGAATGCTGTGCAAGAAACCATGTAAGGGATTGGGTGGGCTGGGGGGTTCCTTTGTCATCTAGGTATGCTACTCAAGCAAAAAAAGGATCAAATAAAATAAAATGTCCATTCTTCAAGGCACATGTACACACCACTGAAGAAGCACATTGATATTAAGCCAGGAATAACACTATGTGAATGTTTCCTGAGCCCTTAGACATGTCTCACCATTCCCTTTTTTGTAGCTGCAAAATGGAAGACATGCAGACATTGGCATGACAATATTCCTTAAAAACATCTGATTCCTCCAAGGCCATTATTTGAACAATCCTCCATGGCCTAGGAAGCTGCTAAGCTCATGCAACAGTTCCTAAGAATTGGTAGCCTATTACACTGATCCGTTGTCAAGTTGAACAGATGTTTGAAATTGATGTTTGCGTCACAGAATTACAGCAGCGAGTTACAAGTAAATCAGCCCTTATCAAAAGGGCTGCCAGGCTTGCAGAAATCTCATTAACACTCTGCTGGGGCTCAGTACAACCATGCTTGATGCTGCTCTCACAAAACTAAACTACAGGAAAGTGAAAATAAAGTCATGCTCACATCCGATAAAAGAAGACACAACAAGCAGAGCACGAACATCCCAATATTTTTGGATCACAGAGAAGCAACAACAGATGGAAAACGTCTCCCCTACAGAGAAGATATGCATTCGCAGCATGCAGAGTAGCAGTGCGAGCCTAGCATACCGCACCTCACCGGATTGCCCTCGTGCCGGCGGCACGCCGCGCCACATGGCTGCGGTAGCATGTTCCGGATCCTTTCATGCTCAAATGCCTGAAGCTAAATAAAATGAGCTGGGAAATAAAAAATATTGCCCCAAACAAGCAAAGCATAAAGATACAGTACTTGGTCCCTGCTCTGTGGGAAGAAATGAAAGACCATAAAAGGAGGGACAAAGTAAGTATTGACCACTAGCAGCAAGGATTTTTAAAGGACACTTATACAAACAAATGAAAAGCAGAGGCAGGGTTTAATCCCACAAAGAATATATACTAAAGTGGGAGGAAACAAAAGACAAAAAAAGGAAGCACAAAGTAAGGATTGACCACTAGCCAGCAAGGTTTTTTAAAGTACACTGAAATAAACAAATGAAAAGCAGAGGTGGGCTTTAAGCCCACTATACTCAAGTGACAATGCTATTAGTGAACTAAAGACAAGGCAGGGGCCATGTGTACCTTATATGTGGCCTAGATTGGTACTATAAATGGCCATACATTATAGGCTATTAAGTCAAACACAAGGTGAGTATTTGTACAGCTGATATCCCATACTCACATATTTGAATGTGCTTGCTTCTGTGACAATGAACAAACAAGGAGGCTCGGTAAACTAAAGTGTTTGACTAGGATCATGTAATTTCATCAAGAAGGGAAGCTGGGATTAATTGCAGATTTTCTACTTTCAACCTGTGCATTTAGGCCACTAGATGGGTTTGCCAACATCAAATTTGTTATCCCTCGAATGATGAAATTAGAGTGTTTGTGACAGGAAGAACCATCGGAGCTGCCATGGTTTTGCTTTACTTATGTGTGACATTTCCATATTATCAGTGTGTTTATGTGTGACATTTCAGTACCTTATGTGTAATATTTTGAGGAACAAAGTAGCTGAAGTAGATAACTGATAGAAAGCACTGCATGTCACTAACCACTATTACTTTGAGTCAGTTGAGAAACAACATTTTACTCACACACAGGGCCGGACTGGCCGTAGCGGGCACTGGGCAATCCCCCGGTGCGCCGCAAGGGTGGGGGCCGGTTTTGGGCCCCTGGGGGCCGCTTTTGTTACAGGGCCGTTTTTGCAGCATAGCTGCAAAATCGGCTCTGTAACAAAATCGGCCGAAAACCGGCCCTGGCAAAGAGCTCGGCGGCCTCTCCAAACTCCCCACGAGGGGGGTGGGGGGAACGCGGCCGAGCACCTTGCCAGGGACGGTTTTGGTTCCCAGTCCGGCCCTGCTCACACAACAGAACTTAAACAGTAATGGCATAGCTTGCTACTCCAGATGGCAAGAATAAGAGCTCAGGGAAAGTACCGCCCTAAAGATAATTCTCAACACCTTAAACGTTCACATCATAGAGAAAATGCTATATGGCTCAACACTATGAAAATAAAGTAAACAAGAATGACTATGAGTGTATTTACCATAAATCATAATAGGGTTGCCTGCAATAAAGGCCAGATTATACCTCCATAAATGAGGAAAAAGAAAATTACTTTTAAGCATGATGACCATTGAGCACAGAAGGAGCTCAGTGATCTTGCACAAATCTGCTATACAATACCTCAGCACACTGTTTCTTGAATTTAAATAATAAAATAAAATAGTCAACAAGAGCTCTGAAGGGTCAGGGGTCTGAAGTGAGACGAGCACAGGACCACCATTTCAAGTCACAGCAGAGGGTGATGATGGGGGCTAATCACATGCAACCATGTCATCTCAAGAAGCACAAGCCTTGTTGTATGTAAGGCAACCTCACCAGTGCTCGAATCCCAGACTGACAGTCACTGCCTTCACTCTGAGTATTAGTGCAGTATGATAGCTCCTATTGGCACAGCACCGCAAGTAAAAGCAGGCACTAAGGATTTCTACTTGCGTGACTTAGCCTTTCACTGCAGTGATGCGGGAACATGCACTGGAATGTATTATTTTAACCCATTCTGCCATGGCACTTGGCAAGGCTAAAACCTTAAATTACCTGAAAATTGCTGAAAATTACAGTGTAGTGCCACAAATGATACAGGGGAATCTCCTATCGGTTCCGGAGCAGGCGCGTCAGCCTGCGCGTCCACACCAACTGCGGAAGTGACGGAAGGTAGAAGCCTGGAGGAAGGTAAAGCCCAGGTAATGGGTTTGGTCCTTTACTGGTAATTAAGTAAAGCCATCCCTCGTAATGTGAGGACGCACATTCCAATGAGTCCCCTAATATGATGTGTCCATATACAGCCTGTATTTACATTATATCTGTATATGCTTGGGGGTAGTTAGCACACACTTTTTTAAAATACCCCCAATATGAAGCTAACGGTAGGGACACTGGACTTCATATATCCACTATTCATACACCACATTGTGGCTAAGCTTATAACATGAGTTTCTCCAGATTATGAGGTATGGCTTTTCTTAATTACCAGTAGAGGACCAAACCCATTACCTGGACTTTACCTTCCTCCAGGCTTCTACCTTCCATCATTGCTGCGGTTGGTGTGGACGCACAGGCTGACGCACCTGCTTCTGAACCGATAGCCGAGTCCCCTGTGTCATTAGTGGCGCTTCACTGTAACGATGATTTGTTTACAATCGGTGAAGGCCATATCATTGGGCTTCTTGGTCGTGAGCATTCGTAACGAGCGTTGGGACTGTACTATGCATGTTTTTAATGTTACCTCTTCCCATTTATGTATAATAGGGTTCACCGACTGGTGTGGGCGACGACAACGTGCAGATAATTGTTTTTGTCTAGTTGCCTTACCATTGCCTTTGTTTCCCACTTTTCCTTCCTTCCAGGTCCATGACTTGACATTTCTACCCCCCACACGGATTACTTTGGAATCCGTTACTATAGGGACAGTACACTTAGGAACCTCCTGACTGTCCCCCTGAATTAGAGAGTAGATTAGGTACCCCCTGCATCCCGGTCCTGAAGAAACGCCACTCATGCTATCCTGCTTCATTTTTATTTTTTTCTTTACTCATTCAGTTATTTTAAGGTCATTTTATTGGGTCACTGTTTCTAAACCCTTTGACGCACAATTGTAGCCTACTATTACATGCCTCCCGTGATGATACATTTCTCCTTCTTCCTTACAATGACATTTCAGCTACAGATGATAGTTAAGAAGGGATGTGCTACCCTAGACCTGCCGTTGGACATGTTGACATTCACTAAGCAATTGCGGGCCACAGAAACCAGTCTCATGGGATGAGGGACTGTAACTATCATGATGCTATTGTGGAAGACATGGCCCTTTCCCCACTACCTGGTCATGTCAATAATGTATGCTGAACATTGCAAAAATCAACAAATATGCAGTAAGACACACCACTACAAAGGATATCACACACTTTGCAAATGTCAAAATTGTTCATCATGGAAAATGTAATACCCATTAACAATCAAGATCAATTTAGACCACACCCTGGTTATACATATCCAATGTAGTGGAACCATGTGATAGTGTGCAAATGGTGTGCCACCCTACAGAATCAAAACCGAGGATACAGAAGCATAGGGCTCATGCTCATCTACACTATGATTAGTACCTGTAACCTGTATCACATATTGTAAGAGGGATTATCTCAGGTTCCATTGCAAGGTTTGTGACATATGTACTACATGACCTAATGTCATCTCCATACAACAAGATTACATGTCCACATTGCAGCAATTGTGGCTGCTCAGTCAGGCAAAAAAACATAATTCAGTCATTAATTGGACAGAGAACAACATGGATGTTGTGAATGTCAAAGTAAAGCACATACCAACACTTTACTTTGCATTCAGATTATCTCAGCATTTCTACACAATCCGAGATGTACAGTGGCAGAACAAAGAACATGAGGAACCATGTGAACAACCAGATATCGTCTAAAACATTCATTTAACCACACTTCATAATGTTCAGGTACAACTAGACATTGAGAAAGCAAAGCATCCCTAGTTTGAACTCTGTGTCTCTCAAGTAATTCCCATGGGCAAGAGGAGATATGACATAACACACTTTCATGAGATAGCAAATCAATTACAGACAGTAGTACTGCAATAGTTATGCCCAACAATGCAGCATTACATCACAAATCAAAGACACCTATCCCATACAATTTACACAACAGGCAAAGAATTGTGGTAACTGAATCAACTTGGCTATCGTCCAAAGGTCCAGACTGTGCAACAAGGAGATTTCTCATACCCACAACACATCTCAATCAATCAATCAAGCATTTGTAAAGCGCACTAATCACCCATGAGGGTCTCAAGGCGCTGGGGGTGGGGGGTGCAGCTACTGCTCGAACAGCCAGGTCTTAAGACGTCTCCTGAAGGTCAGCAGGTCTTGGGTCTGTCGCAGATGGGTGGGGAGGGTGTTTCATGTCTTGGCGGCAAGGTAGGAAAAGGACTTAGAGACGTTTGTTGAGGTATGCTGGTCCGGCGTTGTGGAGTGCTTTGTGCGAGTGGGAGAGGAGCTTGAAGGTGATGCTCTTGTTGACTGGGAGCCAGTGCAGGTCTTTCAGGTGGGCTGTGATGTGGGTGTGGCGGGGGATGTCGAGGATAAGGCGTGAGGAGGCGTTCTGTATGCGTTGTAGTCTTTTCTGGGGTTTTGCAGTGGTTCCTGCCTAGAGGGCATTGCCGTAGTCCAGTCTGCTGCTGATGAAAGCCTGGATGACCGTCCTTCTGGTTCCGGTGGGGATCCACCTGTAGATCTTGCACAAAGCATGCAGAGGGTGTGGAAGCAGGATGTTGCGGGTCAACGCAGCTCCGTTCGCGCTGGCAGGCGCTGAACGGAAACTACAGTTCCCGGCAGCCTCGACGCGCTGCGGGACGTTGGACGTCTCCACCGCGTCACACATGATGCGGAAGCAGCAGCATAAGGAGAGGCAGCATGAAGAAACGCTGCAGATTATTCAGATGAATGCAGGCTTCCATGGACTTCGGTTTTTGCACCGGAGGTGTGGTAAGGGTTTCAGTGGCACCAGTCATTCTGTAAAATACTTTGTCCCTGAAGTGGGTGAATTCCGTTGGTCAGTCCTGCCGTTGCACGAGGAAAGACGTGCGCAGTGCAAGTTTGGTTCTCGCTCCTGAAACCTGTACTTTCCCGCATTCAGCTTCTAGGCAGTGAGATTGCGGGGTGCTTTCCCTACGTTGGCGAACTCTCCCCTGACTAAATATCAGAGTTCATGCGAGGGAAAATTACCATTAAAACCTAGATAAGAGGGGACGCCCTCAGTACGCCTTTTTCGTTTCTTTGTCATTACCAGAGGTATGAGTGACGTAACTCTACTGGATATTACTAAAATTGGAATGGTTGATGTTGGCATCATATCACCTTGAGCAGTGAGTGCATTGATGAACTACGTATCTGCAATTGCGACTATTGTATGTGGCATACTATTACCTGTGTCCGTGAGTGCATTGAGGAACTAAGTACCTGCTATTGCGACCAGTGTGTTGGCAGACTCTTACATTGAGCAGTGGGTGCTTTGGAATATTACGTACCTGCTATTTTTGACACTCGAAGTCTACCACCTGTGTTTGTGCTATTCTTTCGTTTCCACAGGGGTGCCTAACAGAGCCAAAGTTTCCAGAACATACTGATCCTATCGTGGGCACAATAAGGTCTACTCTGCACCCCTGTTGGTTGGTCTTCGTTCCTTTTCTTTACAGGTTAGTAGGATAGAGGTACGGGAGGAGGTAGAGAGGGACTGCGAGAGAGTGAGAGGGGTGGTTCTGGTACTAACCCGTGTTCCTCTTTTGTGTCTCCTACAGGTCTCCCTCCCTGCTGTCCCCTTTCTTTACTTCCCCCGCTTAACCACCCTTTAGTCTGCGTAAAATTGATGTCCAGACTTGGGGAGGATGAGAGGTGGACCCCTTAGAGCATCAATTTGATTCTGAGGATACGTTCAGGCCTGGGACACAGGAGGAGGAGACGGCATTGTCTTGCTGGGTCATTGAGAGCAATGAGTCCAGGATGAACCCCAGATTGCGTGCATGGTCGTGGGTGTAGGTGTGGCTCCCGGAGTGGCTGGCCACCAAGAGTCATCCCAGGCGAAGGGGGTGGAGTCGACGATGAGGACCTCTGTCTTGTCAGAGTTAAGTTTCAAGCGACTGTTCTTCATCCAGTCGGCGACGGCCTTCATTCCTTTGTAGAGGTTGGTATTAGTGGTGGCGGGGTCCTTGGTGAGTGAGAGGTTCAACTGGGTGTCGTCGGCATAGGAGACGATGTTAAGGTTGTGCGAGCGGACGATGTTGGCGAGCGGTGTCATGTAGATGTTGAAGAGGGTAGGGCTGAGGGATGATCCTTGGGGCAAGCCGCAGGTGATCTTGGTGGCTTCGGAACGGAATGGGGGAAGGCGGACCCTCCGGGTTCTGTCAGTGAGGAAGGAGGTGATTCAGTCCAGGGCTTTGTTGTAGATTCCTGCGTCATGGAGGCGTGTGCATAGGGTGTGGTGGCAGACGGTGTCGAAGGTGGCCGAGAGGCCCAGGAGGATGAGGGCCGCGGTTTTGCCGTTGTCCAGCAGGGTCCTGATGTCATCGTGGCAGCGATGAGGGCGGTTTCGGTGCTGTGATTGCTGTGGAATCCTGATTGGGACGGGTCCAGGATGTTGTTCTCCTCAAGGAAGTGGGTCAGTTGCCTGTTGACTATCTTCTCGATGGCTTTCGCCGGGAACGGGAGCAGGGAGATGGGCTGGAAGTTCTTGAGGTCCTTTGGGTCTGCTGTGGGTTTTTTGAGTAGTGCGTTGATCTCAGCGTTCTTCCAGCTCTCCGGGAAGGTGGCGGTCTGGAAGGGGCTGTTGATGATCTTCCGGAGTTGGGGTGCGATGCTGCGGTTTGCTTTGTTGAAGATGTGGTGAGGGTAGAGGTCGGATGGTGAGCCGCAGTGGATGGTATTCATGGTTTTGATATTGTCGTTGACATGGGTCCAGGAGACCAGGAGGTTGGTGAGGCTGGGGGGTGGTGAGTCTGCGGTGTCGGCGGCTGTCAGGAGGGACTGGCTGTTGAAGCTATCGTGGATGTCTGCGATCTTGCGGTGAAAGAAGGTGGCTAGGGAGTCATATAGGTCTTGCAACGGCGGGATGTTGTTGGAGCTGGAGCTGGGGTTGGAGAGTTCCTTCATGATGTTGAAAAGCTGTTTGCTGTTGTGTGCACTGTTATCAATGCATTCCTTGAAAGAGGTCCTTTTGGCGGCACAAATTAGTTGGTGGTGCTTGCGGCTGGCATTCTTGAGGGCAGCGTGGTTGTCCGGTGTCTGTTCGTGACACCACTTTTTCTAGAGTCTTCGGCAAGTTCGCTTGGGTTCCTGGAGGTCGGTGGTGAACCAGCTGGCTTCTCTGTCGGTGCGTCTGTTTGAGGGTTTTTTGATCGGGCGAGAGTGTAGGCGCAGTCGTCGATCCATTGCCTGAGGTTGCAGGAGGCTGAGTCGGTGGTGTCGGTTGGTGGGTTTCGGGCAAGGGTGGTGAAGAGCTGGTCTTCGGTGACCTTGTTCCAGCTGTGGTTGGGGATCCGTTGTGGGTGGTGGTGCGTAGTGGGTTTCTCAAAGGTGAAGTGGACACAGTGGTGGTCGGTCCAGTGGAGTTCGGCAGTGAGGCTGAAGGTGACATGGTTGCTGGCGGAAAAGATGGGGTCGAGCATGTGTCTGGCGGAGTGGGTGGGAGTCGTGACAAGCTGTTTGAGTCTGAGGTTGGTGAGGTTATCGAGCAGAGCGATGGAGTTGCTGTTGTCGGCATTCTCGAGATGGAAATTCAGGTCTCCGAGGAGGATGTAGGCTGTGGAAGCAAGAGCGTGCGTGCTGACGATGTCAGGGATGGAGTCACTGAACTGTGGCTGGGGTCCGGGGGGTCTGTAGACGAGGGTTCCTCTGAGGGTGGTGTTGGGGTCGATGTGGATCTGGAAGAGCAGGTGTTTGGCGGCGCTGGAGGTGTCTTCTGTGCTGGTCGAGATTCTGAGGGTATTCCTGTAGACGATGGCGATCCTTCCTCCTGGTCTGTTGGTGCAGTCCCTTCTGGTGATCTTGTAGCTGTCAGGGATGGCTATGGCAATGTCGGGTGCCGAGGAGGAATTCATTCAGGTCTCCGTTAGGAAGGCAACGTCCGGGGAGGCTGAGTCGAGTAGATCCCAGAGTTCGATGGTATGCTGCTTGTGGATGGAGCAGGTATTGAGTAGTATGCATCTGAGATGGTTGTGTCCTGCCCTGACAGGTGGGGCAGGATGAGCAGGTGTTCAGTGGCTGGTGAAGCTGCAGCTCCGGCAGAAGGGTCCGTGGGTGAGCTTCGGGGTGGCCTGGAGACAGGTGGATGATTGGCCAGTGTTGAGTTCGCCAAGGAAGTTGTCATAGTAGCGGCATCGGGTGTTGTGGCTCTCACGGGGGCCAGGGTGTCTGGCACTGGGCGCGGTCCAGGCACGGACGGGCACAGACGGGCTTGTCTTAGGCGCGACCGCACAGCGGCCACCATTAAGTAGGGGATATTGTCTAAAACATTAATTTAACCACACTTCGTAATGTTCAGGTACAACTAGACATTGAGAAAACAAAGCATCCCTGGTGTGAACTCTGTGTCCCTCAAGTAATTCCGATGGGCAAGAGGAGAGATGACATAACACACTTTCATGAGATAGCAAATCAATTACAGACAGTAGTACTGCAATAGTTATGCCCAACAATGCAGCATTACATCACAAATCAAAGACACCTATCCCATACAATTTACACAACAGGCAAAGAATTGTGGTAACTGAATCAACTTGGCTATCGTCCAAAGGTCCAGACTGTGCAACAAGGAGCTTCCTCATACACACAACACATCTCAATCAATCAATCAAGCATTTGTAAAGCGCACTAATCACCCATGAGGGTCTCAAGGAGCTGGGGGTGGGGGGTGCAGCTACTGCTCGAACAGCCAGGTCTTGAGACGTATCCTGAAGGTCAGCAGGTCTTGGGTCTGTCGCAGATGGGTGGGGAGGGTGTTTCATGTCTTGGCGGCAAGGTAGGAAAAGGATTTGGAGACGTCTGTTGAGGTATGCTGGTCTAGCGTTGAGGAGTGCTTTGTGCGTGTGGGTGAGGAGCTTGAAGGTGATGCTCTTGTTGACTGGGAGCCAGTGCAGGTCTTTCAGGTGGGCTGTGATGTGGGTGTGGCGGGGGATGTCGAGGATGAGGCATGAGGAGGTGTTCTGTATGCGTTGTAGTCTTTTCTGGAGTTTTGCAGTGGTTCCTGCCTAAAGGGCATTGCCGTAGTCCAGTCTGCTGCTGATGAGGGCCTGGATGACCGTCCTTCCGGTTCCAGTGGGGATCCACCTGTAGATCTTGCACGAAGCATGCAGAAGGTGTGGAAGCAGGAAGAGGAGACGGCATTGACTTGCTGGGTCATTGAGAGCAATGAGTCCAGGATGAACCTCAGATTGCGTGCGTGGTTGGTGGGTGTAGGTGTGGCTCCCGGAGCGACTGGCCACCAAGAGTCATCCCAGGCGAAGGGGGTGGAGTCGACGATGAGGACCTCTGTCTTGTCAGAGTTCAGTTTCAAGCGACTGTTCTTCATCCAGTCGGCGACGGCCTTCATTCCTTTGTAGAGGTTGGTATTAGTGGTGGCGGGGTCCTTGGTGAGTGAAAGGTTCAACTGGGTGTCGTCGGCATAGGAGACGATGTTAAGGTTGTGCGAGCGGACGATGTTGGCGAGCGGTGTCATGTAGATGTTGAAGAGGGTAGGGCTGAGGGATGATCCTTGGGGCAAGCCGCAGGTGATCTTGGTGGCTTCGGAACGGAATGGGGGAAGGCGGACCCTCTGGGTTCTGTCAGTGAGGAAGGAGGTGATTCAGTCCAGGGCTTTGTTGTAGATTCCTGCGTCATGGAGGCGTGTGCATAGGGTGTGGTGGCAGACGGTGTCGAAGGTGGCCGAGAGGCCCAGGAGGATGAGGGCCGCGGTTTTGCCGTTGTCCAGCAGGGTCCTGATGTCATCGTGGCAGCGATGAGGGCGGTTTCGGTGCTGTGATTGCTGTGGAATCCTGATTGGGACGGGTCCAGGATGTTGTTCTCCTCAAGGAAGTGGGTCCGTTGCCAGTTGACTATCTTCTCGATGGCTTTCGCCGGGAACGGGAGCAGGGAGATGGGCTGGAAGTTCTTGAGGTCCTTTGGGTCTGCTGTGGGTTTTTTGAGTAGTGCGTTGATCTCAGCGTTCTTCCAGCTCTCCGGGAAGGTGGCGGTCTGGAAGGGGCTGTTGATGATCTTCCGGAGTTGGGGTGCGATGCTGCGGTTTGCTTTAATGAAGATGTGGTGAGGGTAGGGGTTGGATGGTGATCCGCAGTGGATGGTATTCATGGTTTTGATGGTGTAATTGTCGTTGACATGGGTCCAGGAGACCAGGAGGTTGGTGAGGCTGGGGGGTTGTGAGTCTGCGGTTTCGGCGGCTGTCAGGAGGGACTGGCTGTTGAAGCTGTCGTGGATGTCTGCGATCTTGCGGTGAAAGAAGGTGGCTAGGGAGTCATATAGGTCTTGCAATGGCGGGATGTTGTTGGAGCTGGAGCTGGGGTTGGAGAGTTCCTTCACGATGTTGAAAAGCTGTTTGCTGTTGTGTGTACTGTTATCGATGCATTCCTTGAAAGAGGTCCTTTTGGTGGCACAAATTAGTTGGTGGTGCTTGCGGCTGGCATTCTTGAGGGCAGCGTGGTTGTCCGGTGTCTGTTCAATGCACCACTTTTTCTAGAGTGTTCGGCAAGTTCGCTTGGATTCCTGGAGGTCGGTGGTGAACCAGCTGGCTTTTCTGTCGGTGCGTCTGTTTGAGGGTTTTTTGATCGGGCGAGAGTGTTGGCGCAGTCGGCGATCCATTGCCTGAGGTTGCAGGAAGCTGTGTCGGTGGTGTCGTTTGGTGGATTTCGGGCAAGGGTGGTGAAGAGCTGGTCTTCGGTGACCTTGTTCCAGCTGCGGTGGGGGATCCATTGTGGGTGGTGGTGCGTAGTGGGTTTCTCGAAGGTGAAGTGGACTTAGTGGTGGTCGGTCCAGTGGAATTCGGCAGTGTGGCTGAAGGTGACATGGTTGCTGGCGGAAAAGATGGGGTCGAGCATGTGTCCGGCGGAGTGGGTGGGAGTCGTGACAAGCTGTTTGAGTCTGAGGTTGGTGAGGTTATCGAGCAGAGCGATGGAGTTGCTCTCGTCGGCATTCTCGAGATGGAAATTCAGGTCTCCGAGGAGGATGTAGGCTGTGGAAGCAAGAGCGTGCGTGCTGATGATGTCAGAGATGGAGTCGCTGAACTGTGGCCGGGGTCCGGGGGGTCTGTAGACGAGGGTTCCTCTGAGGGTGTTGTTGGGGTCGATGTGGATCTGGAAGTGCAGGTGTTTGGCGGCGCTGGAGGTGTCTTCTGTGCTGGTCGAGATTCTGAGGGTATTCCTGTAGACAATGGCGATCCTTCCTCCTGGTCTGTTGGTGCAGTCCCTTCTGGTGATCTTGTAGCTGTCCGGGATGGCTATGGCAATGTCGGGTGCCGAGGAGGAATTCATCCAGGTTTCCGTTAGGAAGGCAACGTCCGGGGAGGCTGAGTCGAGTATGTTCCAGAGTTCGATGGCGTGCTGCTTGTGGATGGAGCAGGTATTGAGTAGTATGCATCTGAGATGGTTGTGTCCTGCCCTGACAGGTGGGGCAGGATGTGCAGGTGTTCGGTGGCTGTTGAAGCTGCAGTTCCGGCAGGAGAAGGGTCCGTGGGTGAGCTTCGGGGTGGCCTGGAAACAGGTGGGTGATCGGCCAGTGTTGAGTTCGCCAAGGAAGTTGTCGTATTAGCGGCATCGGGTGTTGTGGCTCTCGCGGGGGCCAGGGGGTCTGGTGCTGGGCGTGGTCCAGGCACGGACGTGCACAGACAGGCTTGTCTTAGGCGCGACCGCACAGCGGCCACCATTAAGTAGGGGAGGGGGCGGGACTGGAGGTAAGGAGGCGGGAGCGAGGCTGTGTCGGCGGGAGGGGCCACGGGGCAGCAGCGGTGGGAAAGGCTGCTTGGAGTATGACAGAGGAAGGTAAAAACCTCAGGAAATAAAAGGGAAAAATTAACTAAGCTAAATGAACTAAAAGCGAGTCAGGACCTAATCTAAATAAAACTAAGCAAAACGAGTCTCCTATCAAGTCAGGGGAGGACCAGGTGGTGCTGGATAAGCGCGGAAGCGGTGGACTGCTGGCGCGAACCCAGGAGTCGGGAAGGCTCTGGCGCTGGGGCAGAGAGGCGCTGCAAGCGGAGCTGCTGGGGAGAGTGTTTGCCTGGACCGGAGGTCTAGGTGTCTCCTATAATTAAGCTAACAACAACATCTCCAAGGGCATATTGTGAGTGTCACAGTGGAAATCTGCATTGCTACTGGCAGCGCAAATACACAACGAATGGATACCAAAAACTGTCAATATATAGCATGCACTGGCACCAAGGATTTTACCTTGCAGTGAATGCAGTCTACTTGTCCAATGTTTCTGTGCAATCTCACAACACACTTAGTAACAATTGACAAATGTATGGCCTAGGTGCTGTTTTAATTGCATGTACCAGACCATGTGCAAGGTGAATGTAGAATGCTGAACACTGGATACAAAGCCAAAAAAATGTTATTCTCACCCACATCATGCTAAGAGACTAATGTACCTTTTCTCCATTTTCTGTTTCATCTACCCATGGCTATGCACTCATGGTGTGGGTGATAACACCAATCATAATTACACACACACAGGCACAGAGAAACTACAATGTGGCACTTGACCACATCAGGACCATAGTATAAAGGACCTTTGGATTGCTAAAATCCAGGTTTAGGTGCCTGGACATTTCAGGTAGGGACTCCTGTATCCGCCACCCTTGGTATGGAAAATCATACTTGTATGTTGCATACTACATAACATTTGTATCAGGACTGTTACACAACTGCCTTATGATATAGAAGAACCACAAAATCCTGAGGATGTGGTGGTTGAAGAAGAGGACCAGAGGCAATCTGTTAACAGCAGCAAATTTGAGGAGGGATGCAATAATCAATCATTTTTTCACATAATGTCACATGAAATCATTTTTCACGTGCAACTATGCACAAATTATTTCATCTTACAATTTATTTAAATAAACAATCACTTGATGGATATCTTGTACACTTTGTTTTTGTAATGAGAAGGTCACTAATCTGCCATACTGTATTTGTTCCACAAATAGTGTCACACAGAACAATCACCCAGCATAATATATGACAAAAACTAAACAAAAGCTGGATTGATAAAATGTATTGTGCATCATAACTACAAAATGCAGCTGGAGCATTGTTAGAAATGAGATCTCTGGTTGGCCAAGGCTTGCGCCAAAGCCAGGCAGAGACCACCACTGTAGTCAGGGCAAGAGAGTTATATGCCAAAGATAACCCCCGTTCACCCCCTTGGTAGCTTGGCATGAGCAGTCAGGCTTATCCCGGAGGCCATGTGTAAAGCATTTGCGCACACACACAGCAACAACATCCCAGGCACACTACAAAAGGAACTCCACACAAGGTTATATATAAAAATAGCCTTTGTATTGTTATAAACACATTAGATCATAATCACACAATGTACACTGTGCCAACTGGCACTCTAGGCAGTATTTACAGGGGATTATTTACACCTGGCCGGGCCAATCGGGCCATGGTCAGAACATTCAGAAATGCAGAAGTAAATCATACATAATGCACAACCAGCAAGTACTGGGAAAATACTGTACTCAGCATTAGATCCTGTAACAGAAAAGATGGGACACCTAAATCATATCAGGCATGAATCTCACTAGCATAAACCATCTTAGATTAGGCATAATTAGCACACAAACACAATATGCAATAATCACCTGAGGCAATAGGCCTCGCAAGCATGAACACATTGGGCAATACCCAGCATAAACCATAATATGCAAACCAATATCATAATCATAAACCACATTTAGAGGTGTAAAACAGGGTGCGTAAATTATACTATATCCATCACGTTTCCTATCACCACATAAATCACATTAGCACATAGTCTCCTAAGAAAGACGATAGTAGAGGCATAGATTACATTAGGGCCTGGCACCCTACAAACCTCCCAGTCCCCCTGGCCAACTGGCCGTCTCTAGAGGGGCTCAAGTGCCCTGTGTCCAGAATGTCAGGGCTGCTGCAACTACAGCAATATCCAAAAGCGCGTCATTGCGCTGGGGCAGAGAAGTGCATCTCACTCCCATTTCACACAACATGCCCCCAAGAACTAGCAGCCTAAAAGTAGCAGCTGGCACTAAGTGGCGCGCAGCTGTGAGGACCAAATGTGGACCCTGGGCACTCACTGTGCCCTTAAAACAAATATGCCCAAATTGGCACGAGCACCGACAGTGTGCTCCGATCTGGAAGCCCCCACGACATTGCAGCTGCCCTTTAGCGAAACAGGGCAGCTGGAGAGGAATTGCCACACAAAGGTGAAAAGCATGGGCCCCTCTGGGCCCTTTTAAAACAATCATGCCCACGTTGGAGCCACACGGGGCTTTAAAACAATTATGCCCACGTTGGAGCCCCACGGGGCTCTAAAAATAAACATGCCCACCGTGGAGTGGCCCTCTGGGAGGCGGGGCCGCTCGAGACCTGACACCAACACCAAGCCCCGAAAAGCATCACCACATCGAGCCTTCACTCACCGGCTTCTCGTGGGACTCTGCGCTGCTTGGCTACACGGTGGCTGCACACGGGGCTCCCTCTTCACAAGGGGAGCCCCGTCTGGCATCGGCAGCCTCTCCTCTTCACCCGACTCTCTGGACATACGCGTGGCTCCCTCAACTCACGGGAGCCCTGCGAGGCATGGACAGTCTTCCATGTCGCCTTCTCCCGGTTGGGGGGGGGGGAGGCGGAAATGACATCCGCGAGGCCCCGCCCCTGTCCCAGGTAGACGTGCCTGACTTCCGGTGTTCGCCCGGGCAGCAGTGGTGATTTTCCCAAAGTAGAATGCGAGGTGGGCAGCATAAGGCGGGGTGGGCACCCGCCGTTAAAATAAACCAAGAATGCGGCAATACCTCGGGGTAGGCACCCGCTAAAGCACATGAACAGCAGGGTGGGCTCTCGCTCCTTTTAGCATCCTGGTGGGGGAATCCCCACGTCGGGATTCCCTCGAAGGAAACTATCACTCTGTGCTGCGGAGCCCACGTGCTCCTTTCTGAATAAAAATAAAACGCTCTTTAAAATAAAAGCACAAGAGCTCACAGGGCACAGAGGGCAGCCCAAGGGTCCAAGCAAAAATGGTTTTTCAGGTCCAGGGACCAGCTGGGCCCAGGGAGGCCAGCACACAGGGCCCTCCAGCAGGGAGTTAGCCCCCATGGCAGTTCCTCCTGGGCCCCAGCTGCAGAAAGCCCCCAGCACGTCAGGATCAGGAACAGAACAGGAACACTTTCATGGGGTCACAGTCCCTATATTTATATCAGTAAATCCCTTTGTGTCACAGCACAGGGCTTGGGGACACCAGTCAGAACTGGTTTAGGGGGGATTTGGAGCACTTTGTTTTGCTCAGCTCCTCTCCCCTTTGTCAGGTGGGGGCTCAGTGATCAGACACACCACATGGGGCGGAGCCAGCATTGTGGAGGGTAGGCACAGCCCTATTCAGGTTCCAGGTGCAACTCCTCCCTCCCATCTAGATGCAGATCTCTCTATTCACCACTGGGCTGACTCACCCTGTCTCCTGGAGCCACCCACACCTCTCAACTCCTGTCAATCACAAACCAGACATGCAATTCACATCAGGCAGGCAGACACACAGCACACAGAAATGCCAGCTTCTAAAAGTGGCATTTCTCCACCAGTCACACCATTGCGCAGCATTTATCCTCACGAGTTCGCACATACTAAACTCGACCCTGCACTCTCCTCATACCAGGAATTACCATGGACGCACATATCCCCCATGCATTCCTATAGGAGGGCAGGCCAATCTCACCACACGCACTCAGAGCGTGCACGCACGCACTTTACACTGGACCACCAATACCAGGTCATAGGAAAGGCAAAAAGTTTAGGGGCGAACCTGCCAAAAAGGGCCAAGTCCAACAAGCATCATTATGAAATACAATGTGCTTGGTGCATTGTGCCCTAGGCACCATCAGGTGCATAATGTTTTTAGAGTTTATGATTCAAGATAATCTGCTTATTGTGCATAGATTTATCTGGGGGCAGACTGCTCTAATCACTGCCAAAGTTTTGTTAAACCATCTTTGTGTACTGTGTGTGAAATTATGTGTGCTGACAGAATTGCCATACACACATGACAATGGTGAACAGGAACAACTAGAAGGTGAAGAGGATGACGATTCAAAGGATAAGGTAGCAAGACATACTGTTAAATCAATACAGTGTAGGTACTCCATCTTACACCAATTAGAAACATAATGTCCGGGTTTGCAGGTGATACTTTCCCTATACCTCATTCAATTTCACTGTAAGAATGGATTTGTAAACGTCTTGCATTACAAACAATGTGTATGCCAAATCTTTCAACACTGTACTGACCTTAAATTGACATAAAACTCAATGCAGAAACACTGACACATAGGTTAGCCATTGACAACTGGTGCTATCCTCATAACATCACACTTACTGTGTGTCTACAACCTCAAAACAAATGATGCTAGACTCATGAGTATAGTGCATCAGGTTTCCTTACAACATGGCCAACACATGTAAGTACCTATAACTAATAACAGTCTCAAAGGCAAATACAATGTGCTCAAAATCTAGAACAAAATTAAGGTACCACAATGAAGAAGCATCACCCAGCTAGATAATGCTACACAACCAAATTAAATGTTGATAGGTTACTGCATGTAATCTAGGTATTTGTTACCACTACACGTGTCAACATATCACCATATTTGGAGGCATAGTTGAACACAAATAAGTGCATCTATTCTTAGAAAATGTTCATGTCATATACTGTTGTATGTCTCCAGGAATGTGCACAACACTCATGAACACACACCCAAATGTCATATGTGTCCCACATAAGCAACGTTTGCTACAGCATGCAGGACACAAATCCTAATATTGCCATATGTAAAGGGACATGTAAAATGTGTGTTTAAGTCACTCAGGGCCACATTTACCAGTGGATACCGGCAAATGAACGTCCCTTTTTGTAATGTTTTGATGTCAAACTCACCCTCTCCTGATTTTCAAAGTGGTGTCAAGCCACATAATGTGACTGAATGTTGCATTCAATGTTAGGCCAATGCACATGCTCCACTTGGAATTTAAGGGGGATGCACAGGGTGTTGCAGTGGCTCTTCCAATGCAACATACTTGGCCTCATGATGTGGACCCAGATTTAGTCATCTGAGACTGTGGCCAAATATGTAATGGCTCCAAAAAGGAGGATTAAGAAGGGTGATAGAAGGATAAAGCAGAGCAATTACCTTTCAGTATGCTAATAAAATGTGTAATGCATACTACTGCATGCATTGACACTTCCAAATCAGATTCAGACATGTGCTATCTTAAGTTGCCTAGCATCAAACCAGACACCCTTGCACTATAGTGCAATATTGCCTGCATTCGTGCTAGGCAGCCAAACATGGCACTGGTGTTTGTGAAAACGTAGGGATGACCCTTATTCTTGCACAGTACTTGCTTCCATGCATTTCCTAGATCTTGGAGCTGATTGTCTGATAAATTTCCATGACACCATGCTTCAACAATCTTCTCAAAGGATGTCCCTACTCATTTTTTTTTAACAACAAACTTTATTGTTTTGTACAGTGCAAGGGTCAATCAAGAAAGGCGACTTCGTAATAGTGTGAAACACATAAGCCCCTTCACTGCAATTTCCTCCCACTTCCCTGGTCTGCAAACATCAGACCCCTAACCGCCCCCCCTCCCTTCCCAACTCATGCCCACGCCCTCTTCTTCCTCATTGCACAACATGACGAATACCACAATACTGTAGGGTTTAGACACCTCCTTGACACAGCAAGCGAGTCGTGCTACGTGGTTCTCAGCAATCTTTCTATGGGGTCACCCATATCGGGCTGTTTCAACAACGCCAGGTCTATACCTCGATATGTAGCCCATTTGGACCATATTTTCCCATGTTTCGCTGGGCACCCCCGGACCTGAAAGACCGCGATTTCCGCAATCATACAGCGGTCCAACGCCTTCTTCCAAGGAGACAGTCTAGTGGGAGAATCATCCTTCCAGTGCTGGGCCACAACCCGTTTGCCGCTTATACCTATTCCCTCCTATGTCCTCGGTACTATGGAGTAAGATCAAACAGGGTTCTAAGGGAAGGGTCCGGGCCAGTACCTCACTCAAAAATTCACTACCCCCTGTCAAAAGACCTGTAACGCCCCACACGTCCAAACTGTATGTAAGAACGTTCCTTCCTCAGCACGGCAGCGCAAGCAGGCCTGGGACTGGATCACTCCCATACGCCATAGCCGAACTCGTGTATAATAGACCCGGTGCACGTATTAAAATTGGATCAAACGGTATCTGGTGGAAACCGCCGCCCCACGCGGACTCACCAGCGCCTCAGCCCAATCATCATCGGTCAAGTCTGGGAGATCAGCCTCCCACCGCTCTCGCGTATTGTGTAGTGTAGTCTTAGCATGTGTCGTTAGGGACTGGTATATCTGAAGGATTTTTTGCTGGCCGAGGTTTCCCATTAACAGTCTACCCTCCAAGGGATGAAATTCCGGGAGTGTGGTCAATGAACCAATGGCTGGGGATAGCGCGTGGCGCAACTGCAGATAGCGATGGAATTGGGATTTGTGTAGGGCGAAGTCCGTCTGGAGCTGCTGAAAGGATTTGAGTACCGTGCCTTGCATGACATCCCCTAAGGTGGAGATGCCAATGTCGTTCCAGCGGCGGAAGCCCGCCAAGGCCGCCGTCTGCCGCAGGTACGTGCCTTGCCACAGGGGGGTGCTCTCCGTAAGGCGTCCCCACCAGCCCATTAAACGCACCACTCGCCACCACACCTGGATCACTGTACGGCAAGCCGGGGGATGCACGTCTAGCGAGGAGGCGCTGTATAGGAGAGAATGGAGCCGCGAGTGGGACATATTCAAGCGCTCCACCGCATAAGCCGGATCTCCCGGGGATTGATACCACCAGTCGTTGATTACCTGTAGCTGCGCCACCCAATAATATGCCCTGACATCTGCCGCCGCTATACCCCCACAATAGGTCGACTGGGTGCACGTTGCCAAGGCCACCCGCACTGCCCCGCCCTGCCACAAAAATCTATTCAACAACGCGTTCAGTTGAGTAAACCAGGACTGCGGAATTGGGTGGGGATAATTCTGGACCCGATACAATAAACGGGGCAGCGACACCATTTTAAAGATGGCCGAGCGTCCGTATAAAGACAGTGGTAGCTGCGACCAGATCTTCGTCTCATCCCGCACTATCAGGAGAAGTGGCACTATATTTTTCGTCCACGCCGTGGTCTGGTCCCTGGTGACGTACACCCCTAGATACTTGAAGCCTTCAGTGGCCATAACCAATTGGTCCGCCCAGGCCGTACGACCCTGGTCACCGCAGATCGGGTATAGGATTGATTTAGCAGGATTGGCCCGGAGCCCCAACGTCTCACCGAAGACACGAAGAATTTGAAGGACCCTCGGCCCCGATGCCCAGGGGTCGGTCATATAAAAAAGGGTGTCATCAGCGTATAGTGCAATCTTATCTATGTAGTCACTGGACCACTCCATTCCCCGCATCACCGCGTCCTGGCGCACCCAGGACGCCAAGGGTTCAATAGCGAGGGCAAAGAGTAGGTGGGAAAGCGGACACCCTTGACGGGTGCAGCGGCGGAGCGGAAACGAGGTCGACTGGTGTCCCGCGACCCGGACTCACGCCGTCAGGTCCGTGTACAAAAGTCGCACATAGGTTTGGAATCGAGGCCGCAGGTTTATGACGTTTAATAGCTTGAACAGGTACGTCCAGCTAAGTGTATCGAACGCTTTGTCAATGTCCGCCAACATCACCGCCGCCGGACGCCCAAGTTTCGGAGCCTCAGCGATGGCATTGTGGAGACACCTGATGTTGTGGCACGTTGCTCGTTGCGGCATAAACCCGGATTGATCTGGGTGGACCAGGTCTCCAATGCAGGTGCGTAGGCGGTCCGCCAGGCCCTTCCCCAATAATTTTGGCTCAAAGTTTAAGAGAGATATAGGGCGATAAGACCCAGGATCTTCCGGGGGTCTACCGGGCTTCAAAAACACAACAATTTTGGCGTGTCTCCAGTCTGGGGGTAGTGCTCGGGAGTCATGGGCCTCCTGTATCACCTCTAGGAAATGAGGGCCTAGTTCCATCATGTGGGGTCTCAGGAAGTCCATAGGAAAGCCATTGGGGCCCGGCGCCCGACCCGGTCGCATAGCCACGTGAGCAGCCCGGAGCTCATCGAGCGTGATAGGTTTGTCCAGTTCGGTGAGCACCGCATCCGACAGCCGAGCCGGGGGAATGTCCAAGAAGAATGCGTCAATGAGTTCTGGGGCAATGACTTCCCTCTCGGCGTATAATTCTGTATAGAAGGCCACGAAGGCCTGCGTTACTGCCTCCGGGGAGGAATGCTATGAAACCTCCGGGAAATGCAACACGGGTACCTGGGTGGGGGACGCACGCGCCTGACACAGTCTGTGTAGCATCCTACTCGACTTATCTCCCCAATGATAGATTCTGTGTTGCGTTGCCAGCCATGCGTCCTTGGCCGCCTCCGTATGGAGGGCCTGGATTTGCTGTTGGACTGCAAACATATTACGCCGGACAGCGGGATTTGTTCCTTGGGTAGCCTGTTCCTGCAATTGCGACTGACTCTCTTCCAATTCCCGCAGGTGTCGAAGCCGGTTCGCCTTTGACGCCGCCCGATGACTGATATCCACCCCCCGCAGTGTTGGCTTCATGGCCTCCCAAACGCCCCCAGCCGTTCGGACCGAACCCACGTTGCGCGCAAGATAATCCCCGATGGTCGAGGCGAGCATTTCCTGGTACGTCGGATCCTTTAGGGACCAGGGGAACAGCCGCCAGCGGAACCGCGGTCTGCTCACCCGGAGGCGGAGAATCACCTGAAGGGGGGAATGATCCGAGATGCCCCGTGGCCAGATCTCCGCGAACTTTGTGCAGGACGCATACGAGTTGGGAAGAAAGACATAATCTAATCGGGAGAATGTGGTGTGTACCTGAGATGCAAAGGTGTAACCTCCCACCTCCTTGTGCATTGCCCTCCATGCATCCACCCAGCCTAGTGTATCTGCTAGATTCTGAAGTTTCGTGCGGGAGTGAGGCGCATTAGTGGGGTGCTCGCGCCACCTGTCCTGCGAAGTCATCACATCATTCCAATCCCCACCCAGTATTGTCAGGCCTAGAGGGAGCTCCGCCCAGACCTTAGTGAGAGTGTCGATCGGAGTTTGGCCTAAAGGCAGGGGGCGTACACGCTGCCTATTGTGATACGTTCCCCATGCAGTGTCCCCGTGACTATCGTGTATCTACCAGACGTATCCTCCCACTTCTTAACAATTTGCAGGGGCACCCGACTATGGACCAGGACCGCCGTACCCCGGGACCCCCTAGTAGTCCCTACACATTTTAGCACACTGATATACAGTACTATGTCACCCATTGGGCCCCTCCTTCTACTTGGCAATTGATGCTGTGACCTGATGGTGCAGCTACACACCTTGATACTGTGTGAAGTTGATGCACCATGTACCTGCAATGGGCTTAGGGCTGTGAAGTCAACAGCAACATCTTTTGCATCTCCCTAGGAAAATATGGCTTCTTGATAGTGTAGCATGTGTACATGGCAGCATTAGTACACAGTGTATGGCTAAAGATCATGTGCTACATATGGTGTAGGCTAGTGTGACTCTGGGCGTATGCTAATCTTGTGAAGTCAGCGTAGCACTTTCACCATGTACATATGTGCTGAATGTCTAGTTTACATTTGCCTCTGCATCTGTGATTCATAGTGTACATACAAGCAACAGTATGGTAAAGGGATGTTGGTGATGTGTATGACCAGACAGGGAATTTATGTACACACTGGCATGATATCGGAGTCACTGAGGACCAGAGCATTGCAGATAGACTTGTCAATGACACTCATTCATGCAATGAGCTTGTCTCATTTACAAGATGGGATCTATTGTTTATCTGAATGTTGGAAGCGTGGTCTAAACCAGAACTACAACGGGCTGGAACCGAAAGAACAAATTTTGACAATGTGATGTGGCCAACTACACTCCCCACCATTGTTCCCTGTCTTTCTTCCAATCTGCTAATTCTTTGGAGCAACTACTCACGTACTTCAAGCAGATGTGTACAGCATGAACACTGAAGATGTAGCTGTGGAGACACATCTGACTATGTAGTACATAGCAGTTGATAAAATGGTTGTAGTTTTCATATGAGTAACACTTTTGTGCATAGTAGTATGCCCCTAATGCACCCAGTGCGTACTATGAGTATGGGTAAATGTCATGCCCGGGGGCCACAATGGGCCTGTGACTCAGTCTCCTTGGGTACATTCCGCTGGTAGACTCTGTATGAGTTTATGTAAACATCAGCATTTCACTTCATCATCTAGGGACAGCGTACTGTCGTACAGCTTATTGATTGACATTATCAGACATGCATACAATGTAGAGTGTAAAAGGTTTTTGTTGTAATTGGATGGGGATAGGTTGCTAAATAAGCTGCCCTATCCAAGATTACTCTGTGTTTTCCAACACAATATGGGTCATATTTACACAAATAGTGACTTAGCGCAGGGTTAGCCTTCCTGGTTTGACACCGTGCTCCACCATTTTGGAAAAGCATGGATTTTGTGTATTTACAACAAAACGTTGCACTCCTGAATTTTCAAATGCCTAGCGCCAATGCAGGCTCCCTTGCGCCATATTGCAAGGGTGTCTGCACTGTGGGAACAGATTTTGTATGTATGTGCAGGAAGGTGCCCCTTCCTGCACACAAACAATCTTAAAAGGCGATTTTTTACTTCTATGTGGGCTGTTTTGTGCAGCATACATACAAGTAGCAACTCGTCATTTGTTATCTTTTAAACATGTGCACGCCGGGACACCTTCCTGCACATTAACATTCATGCAAATGCAGCCCACATAAAAAACAGCAGAAACAGGGAGAAATAAAGATTGTCTCCTTGTTGCGCCCTGTTAAGGCCTGCTTTTGCCTGGTCTTAATGTTGGCGCTGTCCTATTTTTACACCACACTTGTAAATCTGGGGCAGTGTCAATGAGCAAGATATCTGACCTTCCTGGTCAGTGTCACTGCTCTCCCCCACACAGATCCACCATTAAGGGTATGCCCTTGAGCCCGAGCTCCTTACCAGGTAGGTGTTCGAGGCCCTCCTCCACCCGCAGGCTCCTCCCTGCGCCTCATCCCTGGTGGTCTAGTGGAAGAGCACCCTGCTCTTCTGCTATTCCCCTCCGTTCTGCGTCCTCTGTCTTCTATTTTGCCTTTTGCTCTTATGCCTCTATTTCGCCTCTTTTGGTACATTGCCACTTTCACTTTTTCTCTTTTACCTCCTTGCCTCTCTTCCTCTCGTACTCTTCTGCCTCTTTTACCTCTTTGCCACTTACTCTCTTTTTCTCTTTTACCATTTTTTTCTCTCTTGCTTCTTTTCTGTCGTTTCGCTCCTCTTCCCTCTGCTGCCCCTGTGGCCCCTCCCTCCAAGCATGTCACTCCTACTCCCGCCTCCCAGCTGATCTCCCTCCCCCTGACCCCTACTTAATGGCAGCCGCTGCGCGGCAAGAAGAGCAAGACCTCTGACCTTCCTGGTCAGTGCCTCTTCTCTACCCCTGCACAGCTCCACCGGTAAGGGTCTGACCTTGAGCCTGAGCTCCTCGCCAGGTAGGTGTTTGAGGCTCTCCTCAACCCGCAACCTCCTGCCTGCGCCTCCTCCCTGTGGGCTAGTGGAAGAGCCCCTGGCTCTGCTATTCCGCTCTTTTCTCTGTCCTCTGTCTTCTTTTTTTCCTTTTTTCTCTTCTGCCTCTTTCTCTTTTGCCTCTTTTACCATTTTGCCACTTTTCTATATTGCCACTTTTTTCTCTCGCCTCTTTTCCCTCTTTCCATGCTCACCACCGCTGCTGCCCATGTGGATCCTCACCCGAGAGTGTAGCTCCCACCTCCCAGCTGATCGCCCTCCCCCAACCGCTATTTAATGGCGCCCGCTGTGTGGCAGGAAGAGCAAGACCTCTGACCTTCCTGGTCAGTGTCACTTCTCTCCCCCTGTGCAGCCCCACTGGTAAGGGTCTGCCAGACCTGAGCTTCCGAGCTCCTCGTAAGGTAGGTGTTTGAGGCCCTCCTCCACCCACAGGCTCCTACCTGCGCCTCATTCCTTGTGGTCTAGCAGAAGAGCACCTTGCTCTTCTGCTATTCCGCTCTGTTCTGTGCCCTCTGTCTTCTCTTTTGCCTTGTTTTTCTTCTGCCTCTCTTTCTCTTTTGCTTCTTTTGCCAGTTTGCCACTTAATTGCTCTTGCCTCTTTTGCCACTTTTCCACCTTCTATCTTTTTTCTCTTTTGCCGCTTTCCCCTTTTTCTCTTTTTCTCTCTTGCCTCTTTTCCCTCGTTTCACTCCCTCTTCCCGTACTCCCCGCAGCTGCTGCCCTTATGACCCCTCCCCCCAGCGTGTCATTCCCACTCCCGCCTCCCAGCTGATCGTCCTCCCCAACCCCTATTTTAGGGTGCCCACTGCACGGCAAGAAGAGCAAGACCTCTAACCTTCTTGGTCAGTGTCACTGGTCTCACCCTGAGCAGCTCCATCGGTAATGGTCTGCCCTTGAGCCCGAGCTTCCGAGCTCCTCGCCGGGTAGGTGTTCGAGGCTCTCCTACACCCGCAGGCTCATGCCTGCGCCTAATTTCTGGTGGTTTAGTGGAAGAGTATCCTGCTCTTCTGCTATTCCTCAATGTTCAGTGTCCTCTATCTTCTCTTTTGCCTTTTTTCTCTTCTGCCTCTCTTTCTTTTTTGCCTGTTTTGCCAGTTTGCCATTTGCTTTGTTTTGCCTCTTTTGTCACTTTGCCACTCTCTCTCATTTTTCTCTTTTGCCACTTTTTTCTCTTTTTTTCTCTTGCCTCTTTTCCCTCGTTTTGGTCCCTCTTCCCAGCTCCCCTCAGCTGCTGCCCCTGCGCCCCCCCCAGCATATAGTTCCTGCTTCAGCCTCCCAGCTTATCGCTCGACCCCTACTTAATGGTGCAGCGTAGTCACGCAGCAGGCGCGCAGCTGGCATGCCAAAGGCAAGCTCGTCGGTCCGCGTCTGTGACCGGACCACTACCAGCACCAGGAACCCTGGTCCTCTGACCCACTGCTGCTACAACCCAAGCACCCTCCACACTCTCAACCTCGGATGCAACAGCTCTCAACGCCAAGCAACACCCAAGGCCCAATCTCCTGCTGATACTGCTGCCACACCTTCACCCACCTCCAGACCCCAGGAGCAGCCCTCAGCCCACCAGTTGCCAGTGCACATAAACCACTGAACTGCATCCTCCGCAATGTACGAACCTTGCACAGATACACTATAGAAATCTGGGTTCTCCTCAACACTTACTCGCATGATGTCACCTTCCTCACAGAGACCTGGACCAACACCAGCTCCGCACCCGACATCGCAATCGCTATCCCTGACGCATAGAAGATCCTGAGGAAAGACCGCCCCACCCGCCCAGGAGGGGGCCTCGCCATCATCCACAAAAGCTCCCTTCACATGAAAACCACTGACACGGACGATGTCTCACCCCACATGGAACACATCCACTTCCAGATCCAAACAAACCCCAGAACGACGCTCCACGGAAACCTTGTCTACCAACCACCCGCCCCAGTGCTCCGTTCACCAACATCAGCACTGACCTCATTGCACCCCACGCCCTCGCTTCCTCAGCAGACTACATACTACTCGGAGAACTAAACTTCCACCTGGACAACCACAATGACCCCAACACCACCACCCTCCTAGAAAGCCTCATCAACATAGGACTGAAGCTAGTTGTCTCTGCCCCCACTCACACAGCAGGACACACTCTCAACACCATCTTTGCAGGACGAAACAGCTTCTTCTCCAGCCACATCATGGAACTCCTCTTGACTGACCACCACTGCATCCACTTCTCCTTTAGAAAACCCACTGCACACAAGCACGCATGCTGCCTCCCATGCATACACCGGAACGAAGTCTCTGAAGAACACCTCATCTCCACCCTCACCTGCACTCCACCCCCAACTACGACAGGCGCCAACACCGCAGCTAGCAACTTCCAGCAATGGATCGCCAACTGCACCAACACACTTGCCCTCCTCCAGAAGACTACAGGACGACACAACAAGAAAGCAAACTGGTTCACATTGCCACTCCTATAATCCAAATGCTCCTGCTGATGACTGGAAAAGACGTGGAGAAACAGCAAAACTCTGGAAACGCACACCGCCTACAAAATAGCGACCACGGCTCACCACCAACTCATCAAATTCACAAAGAAGAATTTACTCAAAGACAGAATCCTCTCCAACACCCACAAATCCAAGGAACTCTTCTCCATCATACAGAAATTTGCCAAACCCAACAGCGACACAACAGATGTGACCCGCTCCAAAGACCTCTGCAACAGACTCAGCTCCTTCTTCCACTTCAAGATCAAGACACTCTATGATAACTTGGATGACCAAGACCGCTGCACCGCCTCAACCCCACGCCCAGTGACACCACCCAACAGACCCTATTCACTTAGACCCCACTCACAACAGAAGACACCCCAAATACCATGAAGAGCATCCACTCCGGAACACCTTCGGACCCCTGCCCACCACACGTCTTCCACAGGGCTGCCACAGCTATCGCACCCGAGCTACGTCGAACCATCAACTGCTCCCTCAAAACCGCCACATTCCCCGACAACTGGAAGTGCACTGAAGTGAATGAATGAATGAGGAAGCACTTAGAAAGCGCCTGGTTACCCGAAGGCATCCCAGCGCTAAGGAAACACTATATTAAATTCATAACATATCAGGGGAAGAGAAAGGTTTTTAACTGTTTATGAATATGATGGTGATTAGATTGGGAGCAGATATAAAGGGGAACACGATTCCACAGCTTAGCAGCACTATATGAAAACATACGGCCTCCAATTCTTGTTCGTTTAACTTTGGGGACTGTTAAAAGTATTTTACCCTCTGATCTTAGGACTCTTTTGTGCTGGTAGGGGAGAATCATAGCCTGAGTCAACAGGGATCCTTTTCCTGCCAGTGATTTATGTGCGATGCACATAGTCTTAAATTGCATCCTTTCTTGGATTGGAAGCCAGTGTAATGAAGCCAAAGCAGGTTTGGCTGAAAAGCGTTTAGGAACATTTAAAAGAAGCCGGGCTGCACAGTTTTGAACAGTCTGTAGTATTTTAGTGGTGGACAAAGGAGCACTAAGATAGATAGCATTCGCATAGTCCAGCCTCGACAGGATTAATGCTTGCACTAGCAGTCTTCTGGCATAGAAAGGTAGAAAGAGGAGAATTTTCCTGATAATGTGCAGAAGGCCGTAGCAAGTGCCTGCAACTTTCCGCGCCTGGTCCTTAAAATCTAGATTGGCATCCAGTACGACTCCTAAACGTTTTATGGACTTTTTCGGAGTGGGGGGGGGATCCTAGACTGATAGGCCACCAGGAGTCTATATTCAAAGGGGCCACCTTGCCAAGAAGCATAATTTCTGTTTTAGCTCCATTGAGCTTCAAATAGGAAGTATCCATCCAACTAGCCACTTTTTCTAGACAGGATGTAAGGGCCCCTCCTGAGTTGTTATTTTTGTTCAGGGAAATGACTAACTGAGTATCATCTGCATAGCTGACAATCTGCACCCCAAATGGGGTGACAATATGTGCCAGAGAACTCAGGTAGACGTTGAACAGAGTGGGGCTTAATGTGGAACCCTGAGGGACTCCGCAGGTAAGAGGCACTGGATCGGAGATACAGTCTTCCTCAGAAACAGAAAAAACTCTGTCTTTCAAAAAAGACTGCAGCCACTTCAGTGCCATTCCTTTAATCCCAGCATCTCGAAGTCTACTGATCAGGAGCGAGTGGTTGACTGTGTCGAAGGCTCGGCTGAGATCTAATAAAATAATTACAGCTCAGCCTCCGGTGTCAAGAATCTTCCTGGTTTCCTCCAGAACCGACAGAAGGGCAGTCTCAGTGCCCTGCTGTGATTTAAAACCTGTTTGAGAAGAGTGTAGAAGATCATTATTTTCCAAAAAGCTCGACAGAGTAAAGTTTACATGCTTCTCTGCGATTTTACTAATGCCATGGAGCAGGGATATGGGTCGATAGTTCGCCCAATCTTCCGGATCCAAGCTGGCCTTCTACAGCAGGGCCTTGACCATAGCCCTCTTCCACAGGGGGGGCACAGTTCCTGTAAGGAAGGAGGCATTAATCAGGTCAACTAAAACTGAAGAAATGGTCTTACTAATCTTAAAGAGAACAGTAGGCGGGGCTGGGTCAGAGGGTGAACCAGATTTAAGATGGGTTAGAATTTCAACTAAAGAATCCTGATTCAATAAGGGAAATTCTTTCAGTGAAACTTGTTCCTTCATTGGATCAGTTTGATGTGCCAGCTGCATGTCTCTTTCCATAGGGAAAGATTTATGGATGGTTTGAATCTTTACTGAGAAAATTTCCGCTAGCTGATTACATCGAGATTGAAGATTATGTATGGTCAGTGAGGGAACAGAAGGTGTCAGAAGTGATTTAGCAATCGAGAAAATTTCACACGGCGAGTTCACCGCTGTTACTATTTTCTCCTGATAATAACAACTTTGTGCAGATTTTAATTTATTGTGTTTAATAGCTTCTCTATATTTAGCTTTATTGCTAGATGAGAAGTCTTTTCTCCACACAAACACATCACCCAACACCTCTGCGACCTCCACTGGCTCCCCATCGAAGAAGAATAACTTTCAAGCTGCTCACCACACATGCCTACAAGGCCCTCCACAACATCGGACCACAACACCTCAACGACTGCCTCTTCTTCCATGCCCCCCCAAAAAACCTCCGCTCAGCCGACCTCGCCCTAGCCACCGTTCCATGCTTCTATAGGAACAGAGCAGGTGGAAGGTCCTTCACCTACCTTGCAGCTAAGACCTGGAACACCCTCACCCTTTACATCCGGCGAAGCCCAACACTGCACCAATTCAGGAAAGACCTCAAAACTTGGCTCCTCGAATGACCCTAACAGAGCTGCATACACCCTTCCCCCCCCAGTGCCTTGTGACCCTAACAGGTGAGTAGTGTGCGTTACAAACCCTGATTGATTGATTGATTGATTGAATGTCAGTGGGTGTTGCGGCCGAACACCCACCTCAATACCCACTGCCCAACCCTTTCATGTTAAGTTTATGGTGAAACGAGGCCCTATTTGCTAGGCATCGTTAAGCCACATCAAGTGGCTTAATGCTGCATTGAATAGGCTGCAAAGCCCCTATCACCACAGGAACGTCTGTAAGAGTGATGTTTCTGTGGCAATAGGGCCTTGTTAATTATGCCCCATTGTGTCCTTCACACATGTTCTGACATCTCACTGCCTATCAAGGACCCAGACTCTGCAGACCCTACATTTTCTAATGTCCTCTTGATGTGATGTACTGGCTACAGAGATTAAGCATTGTTGACAACTCTCCTGTTTCATAGTCACAGACAACACACATCAGGCAAATGAAAGTACATTTATTTACATGTGCAAAGTATAAATTGTCACAGTAGACCAGTTCTTTTTACAACAACCCCAAATTATGTACATGGCCAGGGGATGTCCAGACAGAGTCCTCGTGGGGAACATGTCAAGAGACAAGTAGAGTAATAGGAACATTTTTGTCAGAAGTATGCTTGCAGTGTCATTGGGGAGCAATGGCCACATTGACAGTCCACAAATGTCCAAGGTGAACGTAGCATAGTCAATATGAGGACAGTTATAGGGGATGTTACCAGGCACAGGGCTAAGCAGAAATTGGCAATTGGACATAGATGAATGCTACTGCTGGGTTCTCCTTATGAAAGATCTCCCATTCACATCTTCCTCCTCTGATGTGTGTGGTGTCTCCCATGAGGGTGATGTTGGTATTGCGACAGGCAAGGGAGACACAGACACATCAGCGGCAGAAGATGTGGATGCTGTAGCTGCATCAGCATTCATCTATGCCAACAGATAAGGTATCACTACAACAAAGATGAGCTGCAGGCTTTGCAAATCACAAGCAACGTCGAAGGAGGAGGGCAGCTATGGTAGCTATGTGGGAATCGTGCTTCAGCTCCATGTTCTTCAAGATTTTTCTAATTGCCCCCAGCTCTTTGGCCACATCACTAGTGCCACTTTGGCATGACAGTTGCTGTTGCCTCTGCATCATGACACCAGCGATGTCAGCCAGGGACTGCTAGAGGCCACGCAGCAGAGAGTAGGTGCCTCTGATGCCAGCTGTGTTGCCCCAATTGGGACTGAGGTACCAACAGATCCCATCAAGTATGGCTGCCAGGCTCGCCAACCCTGCCCGCACCTGATCTGACACCTCATGCTGGACTCCTAGCGCACGGCATTGAAATTTTATCTCTGTCCTCAGAGTCCAGGTTTGTGGCTGTGGTGGTAGGTGGTGCCTGATGGATGATTGGTGAGGTATGTTGAGACACCACAACACTGCTGTCTCTCCCAGTTTCCGGAGATGGGTTGCTTATGGAGTCAATCAGCTTTTGGAGAGTGTCATAGTTGATGGTTAGAAGATCTTCATCTACATCATCATCATCGTTGATGAGTGGGACTGAGTCCTCACCAGGAGGTGAATTCTATCCCCTGGAATGTAAAGGGCAGATACTATTGTTTGTGTCTGTTACATGTTGATATCTAGTTTAGCATTTGACAATCAGAGAGCATGACACTTTCCATTCTCCTGTGTTACATGGTACACATGTTACACAAAGCTTTGTTTGTCACTTTAAATGCCCTTGATTGTTCTAATTGAGTTGATCATGATTTTAATATTAGGCCTGTATGTCAACAGTGAGGGGCCTATTTAAAAGCCCCTACTGCCACTGGTACGTTATTGATTCAGACCTTCCTGTGGTGCTAGGTGCTTCACATTATTTGCAATGCAGCATAAAGATACTTCATGTGGCTTAAAGCTACAATGGGAATAAGGCCCCCTTACACACTACACTTACTGTATAAGTGGTGGTCACTGGATTTTGAGGTGGACATTCCTATGCACCCCATTGATGTTGTCACTGCCACCTATTTACAAGTATAGCATAAGTAGGAGAGCACTTGTAAACTTAAGACCAGGGATACTTTGTTTTTCACATGGCAAAAACAAGAAGTGCTTTATTTCTCCTAGTTTTTGCATTTTTTGCATTTTCTATATGTTTTCGCAGTGTGCAGCACACATAGTAACAGCAAAATCCCATAAATGAATGTTTATGTGCAGGGAGGAACACCTTCCTGTACATAAACAATAATTTCCTCTACACTGACTCCCTCGCACTTTGGTGTAAGTGTGCCTGTGTGGTGCAAGGTAATGTAGATACCCATAGGCACAATAGTAAACACAGGGGTGCACCATAAATTTGACATTCAACACATCTCAAATATTTCATAACTATGAAGCGTGGTGTTAGCAATTTTTGATTAACCTCACACTTTGTCTTTCTGTGGTAAAATACTGCAAAGTGGCTACGGCCTAAACTTGTTTTCACACAAGAGTCACTGACGTCCTTCATATTTCATAATTTTCAGGCTAGGTGTTATGCACGATGTCAGACAGCTTATGGATTTCTTCTGAACACATGTATGTGTGCAATGATCCCTCTGTGTTGAAGACTAAGGTCGGAACAAACAACTAACCTGCCACACAGTTCTGTAACCATATTGGTGAGTGGTTTCAACTGTACCTACTATTCTTGCATCATTTATGGCTTGCCACAACAGAATGATGTTGCAATCTGTTAGAAGGTGACGTGTCATGCAGCACACCAGAAGATGTTTTTCTTGGGGTGCTGGTGAGATTTCACCACATAGACTCCTTAGAAAAGATTTTGAATGGTGTGGCGGCAACTCTAACCATGCAACCTAACATATTTCTCCATACTCAGGACTGGACCAGAGTGCAAATTGAGCGTGCCCCCCCTTGTGTTTTCCACAGCAGTGACAATGATGACAACATGCAAGCAGCAAAACAGAGAACTTTGAGGCTGGGTTCAAGCTGACCTTTGTAGATCATCGCAGGGGTGAGCATATGGATGAGACATACCGTAGTGTACATGCTCCTTCCATGCATTTGTTACAGAAAGAACTTTGACACAAAGCAATAGCTATGTATTTCTCCCTGCCACGTATGTAAATGTGTGTCCTTGACCACAAATGGCAGGGCCATAAATACAATGTCATATTGCCAGAAGAACATCACTTTAAGCAACATTCATGTGGATCAATGCATTTTAAGGAAAATTTGTAAGGCAGTGTGTAGCTAATTAACGTGCAACCTTGTGAATGAGGTCCCTGCTCAGCCTTCACTTACACGGTGAATGTGTGTTTCAATGAGCATTCCACCCACAACAGACATGTTGATATTTTAATAAACCTATTCCTACAATGCTGGTGTAGAACCAACAACGTAGTACTGGAAAACACTAGGGCCATTTTAAAATTTGCCTTGCACCTCCAGTATGTCATTTATACTCATTATGAAATAGACACACCAGCAGCGCAAGGTGCTTGCAAAAGAGTCCCAGGTTTTCAGGAAAAGATGTAAGTGGAAGACAACTTCCTGAAGATATATCCAACATTTTTGGATCTTGGTATATGTGCTGTATTCAGCTGCACACATCGAACCAGCAAATGACCAATTACTATAATTTGTGGCATATTTAGAAGCCCCTATCACAACAGGAGCATAACTTTTTTGACGTTGTGGTGGTGATATTTATTTATTTTTCACATTTGTAAAGCGCACTGTTACCCAGAGGTGTCCTGGCGCTGATTGACAGAGAATGTATGAACAAAGGATTAGTGTGTAAAGAGTCACGTCTTTAAAGCCCTCCTAAAGGATAGGAGGTCCGGCAGTTGCCTAAGGTGCAGCGGCAGCGTATTCCATGCCTTAGCTGCACCTAGGGAGAAACTCCTCCCTCCCCAACGAGCTTTCCTGACTCTGGGGATGACTACCAGACCCTGCTCCGCTGACCTCAGCAGTCTTATCGGTCTGTGCCATTGAAAAAGTTGAGAAATGCAGTGAGGTCCCAGGGCATGCAGTGCCTTGAAAGCTATGCAAAGAGATTTAAAGATAATTCTTTTGCGAACTGGTAGCCAGTGTAACTTCACCAGATCCTGTGACACTGAGGCAAATTTAGGTGTGCCTGTAATCAGTCGGGCTGCCGCATTCTGCAAAATTTGAAGTTTGTTAAGGAGCCCCTGTTGGGCATTCAACAGTAGGCTGTTGCAGTAGTCTAGTCGGGACATCACTAGACCTATGACCACAGTCTTCTTGTATTCGTCAGCAAGAAAAGGCAAGACTTTCCGAATAGTTTTTAGGATGAAGTGAGTTGCTGAGGAGACTGCATTGATTTGAGGCCTGAAGGACAACAAGTCGTCCATAAGAACGCCCAGATTTTTTACCTTCAAGACCGGAGCTGGGGGGTGCCCATTTCCTCCGGCCACCAGCGTGGGGACCAGAAATTATCTCTGGACCCAAAAAGCAACACTTCGGTTTTAGCTGAGTTAAGCTTGAGACAGTTTTCCGCCATCCAATTACTGACTTTCCGCATACAGCCTCTGAACCTTTCCGCGGTGCTATCTGTTTCCCCCGGTAGTAATGACACCACTATCTGAGTGTCATCAGCATATGATGTTAACTTGAAGCCAAAGGATCTGATGACTGGTGCCAGGGTGGAGACGTATACATTAAAAAGGGTGGGGCTCAAGGAGGACCCCTGAGGGACTCCGCAGGGAAGCACGAAAGGGTCAGATTCATAATCCCCAAGTGCCACCTTTTGAGTCCTGCTGGACAGAAAGGCTTTCAAGATTTTAAGCGCATTTCCTTGAATGCCGCTAGCCCTGAGCCGATCCACTAGTATCTTGTGGTGGACCGTATCAAAGGCCGCGGACAAGTCCAACAGGATCAAGGCGGCCCTGCCACCTGCATCCATCACTGTTCTCACGTCCTCTGCTGATTTAATCAGTGCAGATTCGGTACTATGGCCCGCCCGAAATCCATGTTGAGGTGGATCCAGGCTCTGGCCTGCCCCCAAAAAGGCGCTCAGCTGTGAATTTAGAATACCCTCTTGGACTTTTGCCGGAAGTGGCAACCTGGCAATTGGCCGATAGTTGTTCAAGTCGGTCAGCTCCAGATTCGGTTTCTTCAGCAAGGGAAGAATGGAAGCTTGTTTCCAGCGTGAAGGGAACTCCCCACTGTCCAGCATAGCATTGAACAGTGGGGTGAGTCCTGCGGCCACAGTTGATGAGGCTAATTTGGCCACACTGGCCGGGCAGGGGTCATTAGGGGAGCCAGATTTTATCCGTTGAAGTCGGATTTTCACCTCCTCCTCCCTGATGGGGAAGAAGTTGAGTAGCCTTGGTGAGTTGTTATCTGCCTCTAAGTTAGTTTCTGGAGCGGCCATCTTGGCACGAGTGTCTAATGGAAGGAAAATGTTTTCTACCTTATCCTGGAAGAATTTCGCCAGGTCTTCACATAGTTTGCGACTGGGAGGTATCTCCACTGGTTTGGGGGCAGCCAGGGACGATACTGTGCGAAAAAGTTCCTTGGAGGAATTACTAGCCTCCCTAATGCGTTTTGAGAAAAACTCATGTTTAGCCTCTTGAATCGCGAGTTTATACCTTTTCAACTCTGCGTTGAGAAGCTTCCTATCCTCCTCTTTATAGTTTTTCCACCAGAGCCTTTCCTGTTTTTTGCAGAGCATTTTGTGGTCCCTGATATGTTCAGAGAACCAGGGTGCCGAGGGGTTAGAGCGTGTAGAGTGATACGTTTTAGGAGGGGCTAGATTAAGGCAGGCTGCCTCCAGCCAGTTCGTATAGGCAGTGGCAGCATCTTCCACGTTGACTGGGCGGGGCCCCATGGAGATTTTAAGCAAGTTCTCTAGGGCCTCTCCATCTATATTTTTCCACTTCCTGATCATTCTGGGTGGATTCAAGACTTTACTAAGTCTGGGAGGCGTGACCAAGGTAATTTCAAATTGCACCACCGCATGGTCAGACCAAGAGACCGGTTGAACTGCAATGATTTCTAGGTTGGGAAGATTGGAAAAGATCCCGTCTAGGGTGTGTCCTACCCTATGGGTTGGGCCAATGACCCTTTGGTTTAACTCCACCCCGTGCATCAGTTCTATAAGGTCTCTCGTGTCCGAGTCTGAATCGCACTCCAGATGGAAGTTAAAGTCTCCCAGCATAGTGAATGTCTTAGCGCAAAGCGCTTCTTCTAGCAGACAACTGAGTGCAGGGAGGAACGGGGCTTTGGGTCCTGGGGGCCTGTAGATTAGGCCACCCTTGAAAGTTTGATGGTTGGACAGGGTAAAGTTGTAGATAAGTGATTCGAATAGGTCCGTGGTGGCCGACTGGAAGGATCCTCTGATAGAGTTATGATAGATAATAACAAGACCTCCTCCCCTTTTACTTTCTCTGTTTTGGACAAAGCACTGGTACTCAGGGGGGGTGGCTTTAACAACATCTGGACCTGAGGCTGCATCTGTCCAGGACTCAGTAACGAATGCTATCAGAGATTTGGTTTTAATTATGAGCTCCGCTAACTCTAAACTGTGTTTCACCAGAGATCTGGCGTTCAATAGCATGCATTTAATTGCAGCGTATTCTTTCCTCTTCCTAGGAATAGATAGGGCTGTGAGAGAATTACTGGTTTGCCAACCCAACAAGGGGAGGGCCTGCCTACAATTGATGCAGCGCTGAGGGGGCAGCATATCCTCCCGTAGTTCCAGGATCACGCAACCCGGGCTCCTGCATTTGCGCCGCAGTGCCAGAAGAGTGTCACGGCTGTAAATGTGACCGCTCGAGTTGTTCCTTGACCCTGGACCAGGGGTTCCGGCACTAGGCGCGGGACCGGCGCGGACGGGCGCAGACGGGCTTGCCTTTGGCGAGCCTACGGCGCGCCGCCGGCGCGCCCGCTGTGCTCGTCCGCTGCGCTTCCTGGAAAAGTGGGCCATCTTATACTGATCAGGTGGGGAGGGGCGGAGCACTAGTTCGATCGCCCAGCTCGTCTGAGAAGAGGGCGGGACAAGGGCTACAAGACACGGGTTCGAGCCCCAAATGTGCAAAGAGTGCAAATCTACAAAGTGTGCAGATTAAATAAAAACGAGCAGTAGAGATTAAAACGAATATTTTAAAAACAAGCAGCAATATGTAAAAGCAAAATATCACATACAACGGCAATGTCACGGAGCATAAGGTCCCGGCTTCCGCCTCAGGACCGTAACGTACACACACTGACAATCAGCGGTAATGAGAAAGGCAGAGTGTTTATAATGATCAGGTGGGGAGGGGCGGAGCACTAGTCCGATCGCCCAGCTCGTCTGAGAAGAGGGCGGGACATGGGCTACAAGACACGGGTTCGAGCCCCAAATGTGCAAAGAGTGCAAATCTACAAAGTGTGCAGGTTAAATAAAAACGAGCAGTAGAGATTAAAACGAATATTTTAAAAACAAGCAGCAATATGTAAAACCAAAATATCACATACAACGGCAATGTCACGGAGCATAAGGTCCTGGCTTCCGCCTCAGGACCGTAACGTACACACACTGGCAATCAGCGGTAATGAGAAAGGCAGAGTGTTTATAATGATCAGGTGGGGAGGGGCGGAGCACTAGTCCGATCGCCCAGCTCGTCTGAGAAGAGGGCGGGACAAGGGCTACAAGACACTGGTTCTTCGCCTTATTTACAAGGCAGCCGTAAGCTACTTATCGTGGCTTAACACTGCCTTGTAAATAAGGCACCCTTTCATGCTATACATAGCACTAGAGGGGTGGGCAGTGGGGTTGCGGTGGGCGTAAATATGGGGCAGTGCTAAAATTTGGACCAGGGAAAACCTGGTCTTAAAAGTGCGCAACAAGGAGAAATGCTTTATTTCTCCTCGTTTTTGCTGTTTTTGTGTGTGCTGCACAATGCAGCACATATAAAAACAGCAAAAAGCCCTGCATGAATGTTTATGTACAGGAAGGTGTCCCTTTCTGCACATAAACAATCATTTTAAAAATGACGAGTTTTAACTTATGTGTGCTGCACAAAGCAGCACACATAGAAGTTACATATCGCCATTTAGGATTGTTTATGTGCAGGAAGGGACACCTTCCTGCATATAAACAATCATTTCTCACAATGTAGGCACCCTTGCACTATGATGGAAGGGTGCCTGCATTGGCGCTAGGCAGCTGAAATTAGTGCTAGCGCGGGGGAAACTCAGAGCTACACCGAATTGTTGTAAATACGGTGCAGCCTGGCATTTCAGAAGTGGCGGAGCACTTTGTTCAGCCAAGAAAGCTAACACCACGCTCCGTTACTTCTATGTAAATATGCCCCACTATTTTATACTTTACTGTGGCAAAACGAGTTTCACCTTATTTACGATGTAGTGTTGACTGACTTGATGTGGCTTTGCACTGCCTTGTAAATAAGGCCCCCCTTACTTAGCGTGAAAGGGGTGGACAATGGGTGTCACGGTGAGTGCTCCCCACAACATCCATTGGTTTTAGGGTGCCGCGTATTTACAAGGATGGAGTTAATATGTGGCAGCGCCAAGATTCAGAGCAGGAATAACCGGATAGTAACATTGAGTAACAAGGAGAAATGCTTGACTTGTCCTGTTATTTGCTGTTTTTATGTGTGCGAAAAGAGGAAAATGTCCTAGCCGTCATATTTATATGCTGCTAAAATGATTTAACAGACTGAAAGCAGGTAACTGAATTGAACAGGACTTGTCACATTTATTTGCTAAGTCATTCACTTCATGTAAAGACGTAAACCCACATTATTTCTTTTAGTAAGACATAAGTGGATACGTATGAGTTAACCCCATCCTTGCGGGGCTAATTCTCCCACGGTGCAGGGGGGGTTGGGAGGGTGAGCGCGGCGCCGTGGTGATCGTGACGGGACCAGGCCGTCATGAGTCACGGTGGAGCTGTGCTCATGACGGCCTGGTCTCATCACGACCCCGCCCACTTATTAATTCTCCCGCACAGGCGGGGAATTACCCGTGCGTGGGCGGAGCGGCGGCATTATGACGAGACCAGGCCGTCACGAGCACAGCTCAACTGTGACTCATGACGTCCTGGTCTCGTCATGAGCTCACAAGCGGTTAATTTACGTTTTAACACATAAACAATGCACAAAAATTAGATCAACATTGTGATATAACAAAACAAAGTGACGATAAACATCAGTGATTATGAATGATAAAACCAGCAGCAGACTCGTCAGCATGCTCGAAAAACCAAGACAAGGTTGATTTACACATAACTTTGATCTGGTACGCGAGCAGTTAGTTTCAACTGACACACTGACAAGTTAAAGTGTCTAAAGACTCGCCACATATTGAAACCTTTGCAACTTTCTTTGACCCCATGGGAACACAACAGAGGAACACCTTGTCTCGCATGAAAAGATACCCCAGTCCAAGCCCTGAAGAGAATCCCGTAAATCATTCTAGGAATCAAAACGCGTCGGCACTACCCAACGCGGGAACTGTTCTCATTTAATAAAATGTGTCCTAGTAGAAATGTTCCAAAACTCTCAACTACTAGGCATTATGTTATGTTTTAAAAGTGATAAAGGTTTGGGAAAGTGATAAAGGGAGGAGGATATGTTATGTTTGGCTTTTACTCAAATGTTTTCTGGAGTATGGTGCTTTAAATGCACATTCTAATTTCGTGTTCCAAGGTTGCCATGGCATGTATTGTAGATGTGTTCCTTCTGAGGCAGTTGTTTGCTGGCTGCATTGGGAACACCAACGCTACTTCTGTGCTCGCAATAAAGTACATTTATCCTGGTATCTCAACTACTCTGATGGTGCTTATTTGAGATTACAACACATTACAGTTGCTTCCTTGTGTTTAGCAGCAATGTTAATTGTTGTAGACAATTAGATGGTGAATGATTGTCAAGTTGCTGCTGTTGTTCCTTTAACTTTGACTGGTTTTACAGTTCATAATCACTGATGTTTTTCATTGTCACTTTGTTTTGTTATATCACAATGTTGATTTAATTTTTTTGCATTTTTTATGTGTTAAAACGTATATTAACTCATACGTATGCACTTTTGTCTGACTAAAAGAAATTATGTGGTTTTATGTCTTTACATGAAGTGAATGACTGAGCAAATAAATGTGACAAGTCCTGTTCAATTCAGTTACTTGCTTTCATTCTGTTAAATCATTTTAACAGCATATAAATATGACGGCTAGCACATTTTTGAACGATTAGGCCCAGTCCAGCCGCCTCGGGCCACACCCCTTTTTTGCTTCAACGTTTTTATGTGTGCTGCATTGTGCAACAGAAACAGCAAACCAGCGTGCATGCTTGGTTATGTGCAGGTAGGTGTCCCTTCATGCACATCTACATTTAGCACTGCTGCACAGACACCTTAGTAACATTTTAGCAGGTTGGCTGCACGTGTTCTGCTCAATCTGTGATGCCAACAGGACTGAGGGACATGCTGGGGTGTGTTGTATTTTGTGTGCACATAGCACATCCCTACATTACTATTTTGTAAGAGCACCGAGTTACCAGTTTTGAGTTAACGCTGCACTCCACAATATTGTGGTATGTATGCCCCAAAGTTAGTACATGTTAGCACCATATCTAGCAAACAATGCACATGACTGCTAATACAATGTGTTAATCTAGGATAACTGTGAGACTTGAAACACTGCCTGATGCAAACATTTACTTAAGAAACGCATGACTGCTCACTTGTCATTGCATGTATGTGATGCAGATTGGGATGATAAAATTATATCCACTACCACAGATAGAGTAATCTTTACAGTTACACGCACATACATTCATCATACACTAGGGCCCATTTCACTTACATATGCTCCGATACTCTACCAGCAGCAAACCTGTGGAAAGAAAACACCTAAACACCCTGCATCTGCATCTAGGCGATAGGACCAGTTTTAGTGGCTGTCCAACATAATATAAACAATCTATAAACAATAATCAATAATAATTCAATAAATGACAAGGAAAGAAACAACCAACACCATGTTCAAAAGTTATATTGCTTTATCAAAAATTAGTCAGAATGAATTCAGAATAAATCATTTCTCATAGTTACCTATTCTAACTAGTGTCAGAACGGGTCAGGACCAGTCTCTTGAAAAGTCTTTTCAGGATAGAGTCCTCAGCATTGGTCATCTGCAACGCAAGTTCACGCAGCAAGGCGACGAAAGAAAGAGTGGGGAGAGCCCTCCCTAAGCTAACATTTTTATACCATAAAATACAATGAAAACCCACATATAAAATTTGTATCACCAAGTAAAACAAGAAGGATGGGATGTATCTTGACTACATCCTGAGAAACTCCGCTCAAGAAAAGTCTTAACTATAAAATCCTCGGAGAAAGAACTAATTTTTGCAACTGTTCATATTTGTTTCCTCCGACAAGCCAGCTTTCGCACAGAATTCTCTAAGACCCATTGTCTTCCAAGGACGAGCATTACTTTTGGAGATCCTCCAAGCTTGCTGATGTCCTCCCGGAAATTTCCTTATAAGGACTGCCGACAATTTCTCTGTTAGCTGGACACCGGCAGGGGTCTCTCTTGATACACCAAAATTTCTACGCCTGAATCACAGCTCAGCCAGGCTTCAAATTATTCTCGGTTATTTTCATAAAGGCCTCCATAGGCCACAATAGATCATCTTTAATTAAAGAGACAAAATAAAGATTACTACATCATAATGATTAGACAGTGTTAACCCCACTAATACCCTTATGTGTATGCATTTATCTAGCTTTGCTACATACAGAGCATTAATTCAGACAGCGGTTTTGTGCTCAAAATAAATAGCACACAGCAACGTTTAAACATGAAAAACTTGCACGTTATTGTAAGACAAATAAAGCACAGACACGCTAACCCATGTATAACCTCCTTCTGTATTAAAACAAACAGGTTGGTTAATAAGACACACTTGCACAAGACAAATAATTAGTTATTAATTGTTAATAATTAGTATGACGCATAAACATGCCAGAGCTTCAAAAGCCCCAGAATTTTCTAACAGAAAACTCTGCTCCAGCAATCCCCCCTTTGGTGATTTTATCACCAAATAAACCCAAAAAAAAAAATTTGTGAAAATTTAGTCCCATTTTAGAAGAAATCAGAAATGTCTTTTCCCCTTACACAACATTAAACACCAGTCTCTCTTTCATCATCTCTCTTAGTCTCTAAATAAACACTTTCCCTCAATTCTTCTAATTCGATCTCTTCTGGTTCTCTTTTTGACTTCTTAAAAATCTTATTTTTCTTTTTATTTTCCAAAATTTTCTCTTTCCCTCTCCTGTTTTTATAACACACACACACCAATCTCAGTATCAACACAGCAACAATTATACAAGACAAAGGAAACAGTACCCTACCTACAATAGTACTACCTATTTTAGTAATAAAATCCTTAACAGCTATCATCTTATTAGCCAGTTTAGTCCATATACTCCCAGTTTCAAGTGGTACTAGATCTTCATGCAAATCAGTAATATTTTTGATATAGACTTTCAGGTCTCTGCTTTCATCAGGAATGTAAGTGCAACAATGTTGAACTTTCAAAATTCCACAAACTCCACCCTCCTTGGCCAAAAGAATATCAAGGGCAAGTCGATTTTGCATAGACATGGCACGTACGGCACTCAGTTCCGTATTTACCAAAAGAAATCCTCCTGCGGTATTTGTCGATAAACGATCAACCACTGTGGACAATTTCCGAATTCCATAAGCATTTAAAGAAATTCCCACTGCTGGAATCAAAACCCCAAAAATGTCACCCACAATTTCAGACCAAGTTTCTCTCTTAAAGCGTTTTAGTACATTAATATCTTGTACATCACCTATTTTATCTGTATGAAAAATCTTAGGAAAAACTAAACCTACATAACATGTGCCATACCAATGGTCAGGCAATCTGTAATAAGCTTTGTTCCCACACACATAATACACCCCTGGAAAAATAGTATCTTCTCCACCTCTGAAACCCCAACCAGTCGCAACGAAGTATGTATCATGGCACTCACTAGTTCCCACAAAGTACGTATCATATTGGGATTTCCTTCTGGTAATGCATAGTTTACCTTTCTGCGGTGCATCCAAAGCTAAAGTTGGACTAACCCCATTCTTCAACTCCTTTCCCATCTCAATGTCCCAAATTGTCTCACTCACTTCATATTTTCCCGCTTTCTCCTGCATGTTCACTCTCCTTTCCTCTACCATGTCCAGGAAAGCTTTCTCCTCTTCTTTCAAACTGCAAGTTAAATTATTCTTAAAAATGTAATCTAATGTTAGTCCTTTTTCTTCAATAAAAATCTCACCAAAAGTGTTAGCTTCTTTAGCTGGATTCAGCTCTTTGTTCATTGGCAAGTGCCCAAAAATACTATCTCTGTTAGACATCTTATAATCTACTTTCCCTAACAAATAAAATACACTACTCAAAATACTGCAAGAAATACCATATGTAGCTGGTAAATGATGATAAGTAACACCTTCTGAAACAGATGCAGGTAATTGCATGCAGACATAGCAATCCCTCACTTCCATTGTTTTCACATATTCATATAACAGTTTTGAAAAAACATTACTAGAAAAATTATTAATTGACCTATCTTTGTGTATGTAACTAGGAACTACCTTTTGTGAATTCTTTTCTATATTAGTCATGTTCTCGTCCATCCCAAATTCAACCTTAAAAGTAACTAATAAAACTAAAACACCCCAAAGAAGCATTAATATTCCAGTACAACAGAAACACATCCTACACCACCTTTTCAGGAAGGCACATCTATTTGGGTTATTCTCTGTGTTAGCCATACTGCTTTAACTTCCACTCCACTACAGTGATTAGTACTTTTCAAATCTCCAACGTCTTGTTCCAAACTCTTCAGCTTTTCAAAGATCTTTCTGTTCACTCAGTCCAAGTGAATCCTTCTTTCACTCAGTTTGGATACTCATCATCTTTCACTCCAGTTTCTTCAACATCAACTTGTATCAGATCTCCAACACTCGATTCTTCAGTATCTGATTCTTCTCTGATGTCAGTCAACAATACTTCCAGAATTTCACCAGTTTCTTCCTCAACCACTTTTCTCAAGACCACTTCCGGATTATCTCGAGTCACTGTTTCTTCTTCTCCTCCTTCAGACAGTGTCACATAAGACCATTCCGGTGATCTGTACTTTTGGTTGGGTCTTTTAACTCTTTTTATTTCCACTGGTTCTTCTGTACTTTTTGATTCTCCTTCTTCAGCCTTTGAAGTTTGACTGGATACTTCATTCACTTGTTCAGCTTCCGATGTATTTGCTCTTATTATCCTGTATCTCAGTCTTTTCACTCTGTTGTTAGGCCAACGATCTCCTCTCACAACCTTTTTAGACTTCACTTCTTTGACACTTTTCTCTCCAATCGAAGTTCTTTTCCTCAGAACTCGACCTTCTGTTTGTTCATTTTCATCATCCGATTCTGTTTCAATTGCCTTTTGCTTTCGTTTCTTAGCAGTTTTCTTTTCTTGCACAGATTCTTTCACCACTGTTTGAGACTTCCCTACTTCTGTCCCTCCTCGGGTCTCCGACACGCAATCTTCCTGCTGTCTATTTGTCCCTTTACCTAACTCCTCATGAATGCACCCTACACCTCCTCGGGGGTCTTCCGCAATCTGTCCCTCTCTATCTTCTTCTGACCCTGTTTCTTCAAGAATAATCTCAAGTGGTTCTTCAATCTCTTCCTCCTCTTCTGATTCAGGAGTAGTTTCTATGTGCTTTCTCTTTTCTTTTCTTTTTCCACCACTGCTACTCGAAACTTCAGGTTTTTTCACAAAATCAGAATCTGCTCTTCCTTCTGATACTCGCAGTGAATCTCTTGAAGCTCTTTCTGCTCCTTTTCTCACTGATTCTGTATCTTCTGATCTCCTTTCCGATACTCGCAGTGAATCTCTTGAAGCTCCCTCTGCTTCTTTTCTCACTGATTCTGTATCTTCAGGATCTTCACCATCACTGGAATCTGACTCTTCATAATATTCTTCACCAGTTCCCCATCTCGGGCTGGGAATTCTCAAAGTATGACTTGCATGAACCCAGTGTCTCACTCCAGCACACTTTACTGCAGTCGTTGTAATCAGAATAACTTGTCTCGGCCTTCCCCACCTTGGAACCAAGCAATTTCTTCTTCTGTGCACCTTAATCCTCACCCAGTCTCCTGGACTTAGATCATGGGCCTGCTTCTTCTCAAGTGTGGTAGCTTCTTCTCCAATCTGGTGAAACACAGAATGAACTGCGTCAGCCAGGCCTTTACAGTAATCCAAAATCATGTCATCAGTTATTGCCATCAATTTATTCACAGGCACAAATGCATGGCGCATAGCACGTCCCATGATTATTTCATGTGGACTCAAACCTGTAGTTCTGTCTGGAGTAGATCTCATAGTCATCAAGACTAGAGGAAGAACATCTGGCCATTTCATGCCAGTGGCTAAACACATCTTTCCAATTCTGTTTTTGATCGTGCCATTAATCTGTTCAACCACACCAGAAGCCTCTGGTCGGTATGCACAATGTAGCTTCTGTTGTATTTTTAATGCTTCACAAATTAAACTAATGAGTTCATTTTGAAAGTGTCTGCCTCTGTCAGATTCAACTGTGACTGGAAACCCGAACCTAGGAATCAACTCCCTCAACAGTAATTTTGCCACTGTTAATCCATCATTCCTCCTTGTTGGATAGGCCTCCACCCACCTTGAAAACAAACAGACTACCACTAGGACATACCTTAGTCTGTTCACCTGGGGCATTTCAATGAAATCTATTTGCATTCTTGTGAAAGGACCTCCTTCTCTGCCAATTGTCCCCAGACTCACCACTGTCTTTTTCCCAGTGTTAAATTGCTGACAAATTAAACATCTCTGACAGATGCTTTCCGCAATTGCTCTAAACTTTACATTATACCAGGTCTGTTTAAAGGACCTAATCATCGCGTCCCTCCCCAGATGTCCCTGGCCATGATACATCCTTGCCATTGACGACAAAATTGAGTTTGGCATCACTGGTCTGCCATCTCTGTAGACCCAAACATGGTCTGTTTCTCTTGGAGCACATCCTGCTTTAATCCAATCTTGTTTTTCCTCTTCTCCTGCCTCATCTTGTAACTGTTTCACTTCATCCCATGTTTCTAAAACATTAGAAAACATCACAGAAAGAAAAGACATTTCCTCCATCCTGTCCCTGTTAATTGATAAATTCATTTTTGCACAATACTGCGCCACATCGTTGGCATACCTGTTGCCAACAGTAATAAAATCTTCTCCTGAAACATGTGCTGCACATTTTACAACTGCTAACTCCTTAGGCAGCTGTATCGCCTCAAGCAATTTCCCAATCAGCTCAGCATTCTTTATTGGAGTTCCACCCGATGTCAAGAAACCCCTCTGTAGCCACAATTGGCCAAAATCATGCACCACTCCAAACCCATACTGACTATCAGTCAACACAGTTATTCTCAAATCTTTCCCAATCTCGCAAGCTCTTGTCAATGCCACCAATTCAGCAACTTGCGCAGATTTCACTCCTTTCAACGGTGATGCTTCCATAACCTCTGAAACTTTGCACACTGCATATGCTGCACATAACACACCATTTTCATTTCTCAGGCATGATCCATCCACAAACAGCACATGATCATTCTCAGGCAAAGGAACATCCTTAATGTCTGGCCTTGGTTTCGTACAGTATTCCAGCACATCCAAACAATCATGATCATCTTCCATTCTTATACCCACATTCTCAATGTCTGGCAAAAGTGTCGCTGGATTCACATTTGTACATCTTTCAAGAGTCACATTCGATGCTCCCAGAATCACTTTCTCATACTTAGTCAGCCTACTGTTTGACATATGCTGAGTTCTGCTTCTTGTCAAAAGAATTGCCACATTGTGAGGTACGAATACCCTTACAGGATATCCCATTATGATCCCCTCACTTTGCTCCAGGCTTTTGCATGTTGCAGCCACAGATTTTAGACAACCTGGTAAACCCACAGCTACAGGGTCAAGTGTCGATGAGAAATATGCAATAGGCCTTCTCAATTGCCCATGTTTCTGGATTAACACTGAAAGTGCACATCCATTTCTCTCACTGCAGTATAGTTCAAACTCTTTTTCATAGTCTGGCATACCCAGAGCTGGAGCCTCACACATTTTTGTTTTAAGCTCTTCAAATGCTGCCAATTGTTCTGCATCTAGATCCAATGGATCTGTCATGTCACATTTTGTCAATTTAATCAATGGCTTTGCTATCAGGGAAAAATTAATTATCCACTGACGACAATACCCCACCATACCCAGGAACATTCTCACTTCTCTCTGAGTTTTTGGAGCTTTCATTTCTCTGATTATTTTAATCCTGTCAGTAGTCACTTTTCTCAGACCTTTCTCAATATTATGTCCAAGATAATGCACCTCTTTTTTACAAAACTGCAATTTGGCTGGGGATACCTTTAACCCTCCATCTGCCAGATGATTCAGTAAAGCTATGGTATCCACTTCACAAGCTTCACGTGTCTTTGATGCCACAAGCAGATCATCAATGTATTGCACTAGCACTGAGCTTTCAGGCATAATCAGACTTTCCAACGATCTTTTCAATAACTGATTGAATATCGAAGGACTCTCCGTATACCCCTGTGGGATACGACACCATGCTAAAATACGCTGGCCAAACCTAAATGCAAAAATCGGCTGGCTGTCATGATGCAATGGAATTGAAAAGAATGCATGACACAAATCAATCACTGTGTACCACTCAGCATCATGTGGAATTTGATACAGAATCACTGATGGATTTGGCACGATGGGACAACATGCCACCACAATCTGATTAACCTTTCTCAGGTCCTGTACTATCCTGAACTTGCCATTAGGCTTTTTCAGTCCCATTATCGGTGAATTACACGGACTACTCAATAGTTCTCTCAGGACTCCTTGCTGAATCATTTTCTCAATTATAGGAGTTATCCCTTCGATTATTTCTGGCGTCATTTTGTACTGAGGAATGTTAGGATATGCAATTCCCTCTTTCACTGCAATTTTTACTGGATCTACATTATTCATCAATCCTACATCCTCTCCTGTAAAATCCCAAACTACTCTTTTCACTGTGTCTCTCAGTACTTGAGGTAAATCCTCCGGATTGAACACTGGAAATGTACCAATTAATTCACTTTCCCTAGTCTCCAAAGTCATTCGATAGAAAGCATCATCATCTGGTGTCTCAAAAGCTATTCCATCTGGTGTACAGAAAATCGTGCAGTTCATTTTGCACAATAAGTCCCTACCTAACAGGTTCACTGGACTCGTGTCACAGACTATAAATCTGTGCATGTCTGAAAATTTCCCTATCTGTACTTTCACTGGTTCAGTAAGACGTGTTCTGATCTGTGTATTGGCTACACCAACTACTTGGATTGCTTCATCCGAGAGAGGAAGATTTCTAACATCTGTTGACCTGACAGTTGATCTCGTCGCACCTGTGTCTACTAAAAAAGTAACACCCTCTTCATTTATTTTCGCATCCACAAATGGTCCTGCCTGGTCTATTTCTAGAGATGCACCAAGTATGCACTCTTCTTCCTCTCCTCGGCACCGTCAGTAATCACCTTCGGACTCACTCCCTTCACTCTTTAACAAGTACTGCTGTACCTTGTTAGTACGTCTTTGTTTGTTTACCTGCTCATCATTGAAGAATCCCGAATCCTGACTGTACTTTTGTACCCCTCTATTCTGCGGTAAAGGTGGTTTTGGCTCTTGACTCTGCTGCTGTTTCACAACTTTCTGCTGTTGTTGTTGTTGCTGCTGATTATTCCCTTCATTCTGCACCTGTTGATTCAATAATTTACCCTCATTTAATGGTGGATTAGGACATTCCGATCTCCAGTGTCCCAGTTGGCCACAGTTGTGACATGGGAACTTTTTCTTTGCTTCCTCAAGACTTCCCCTTCCCTTTCCTGTAAATCTCGGTCTATTCCCTGTATTATTTCCTGGATTATTTGCCTGTTCCACCAACTGTGCTTCCTGTCTCTCTGCAACTTTCACCTGTGCCCACATTGCTTTTTCCTTCAGCTTTCTTTGTTTTGCTTCAATTTCATCACTGAAATATTTTGCATGTCTCAGAATCTCATCCACTTTCTTACTCTGCCAATCCACTGTGTTTTCACGAATTCTCTCACCAATTTCAGGTCTAAGGCCATATACAAATCTGTACACAAAATGGCTCAGATCTTTGTCACCCAGGTGTTCATCTCCACTGAATTGCTTAAAAGCCAGTATCAGTCTTTCGTAAAAAGCATGAACTGATTCTTTTGGTTCCTGTTGTGTTCGATCTATCTTAACCCAGTCTGTCTCTTTTGGGGGAACTTTACTCTTCAGGTATACCATCACCTGATCATATTTCCTCATCACTTCTGGATCTGGTGCCCCTGTTCTCGGATTTCTTGGATATTCCTCACTAGGCCAACTCACAACTATTTTACACTCAGTCCACAAGTCTCCTGGAACAATTATGTCAAACAAACTATTCAGGTCAACCCACAGTACTTTTGACAATTTCACAAACCTGTCTACCTGCCTATACCACTCGACGGGCTTTTCTCTCAATCAAGGGAAATCATTCGTAAATGATAAAATATCCTGTCTGGTCCATGGAACATGTACATACCCTCCTCCAGGTATTTCTCTCATGGGAAACTGTTCCACTGGTTTCTCTTTTTCTCTTACTGGAAATGCTGAATAAGTTGTTCTATCTTCAGATTCCTCTCTCTTTTTATACCACCTATCCTTCCACTTTTCTACATCACCCCATCTACGCAATAATGCCACCATTTCCTTAATCTGTCCTGTTCTACCAGAAGTATTCAAATTTTCTATATCCTTCTCTGTGAAATCCATCCTGTACGTTTTCTGTAAAGCCTTTACTTTGTCAATGTCAACTCCTTGCTCATTTGCTATCGCTCTCAGTCTATCATGTGTATTTCTGGCTCTCCATGTTATGTTCTTACACATAAATAATAATTCACCATCATGGTGACTTTTCAAAATTTCTGTCGGGATTGTTCCTGTCACTAACTCTTCTAATTCTATTCGTAATTTACTCACATCAACAATTTGTGGATCTTTGTCTTTCTTCTGAAGAACTCTCATCCAGTCGTTTAGGTCATCAACTGTTATTTCTGCTGTCTTTCTCACCGGAACCCCCTTTTTCTGTGGTTCTAATATTGGCATCCCTGAACTACTGGAATCACTGATTTCCATTAATTCGCTATCTCTGTCATGTCTTGTTTGTCTCAGGTCATTTTTCCCTGTTCTTTTACCTGAATCTCCTGAAGGACCAGCTGTACTACCTGGAAAATATGGAATCACCAGTCCATTTTCACCTGCTTTTTGTCCGTCAATCATAGGAATTATCGGACCTATAGTAACTGGTACTGTCACAGCTTCCATGTTCATCGTTAACTCTCTAATCTTTTCAGTCAGTTCTGTTGTCGTCTTTGCTAATTGTCTAGCATTTCTGGCATTTTCCTCTCTTATAGAATCACTATTTCTTGATTCAGGTGTCATTTTCTCTTTCTCAACTGTATCTCTTATTGGAGAAATAACTGGTGTACTGTCTTCTGATTCTGATCTATATGGAGGTGGTCTCTTGTACATCATGTCATTTAAAATTTCATCTTCATACTCTCCGTACCTCCTCCTTTCTGTCTCAGAACCTCTTTCTTCTGCAGGAGCAGAAGCTTCAACTGTTCTCATTGGGTATAATCCTTCTGTCATACAAGCTTCCCGCCATCTTTTCATCCTTTCCTGATGTGACTCACTATCATGTCTCCTCCCAAACATGTACCTGTGGTACCCTCTAGACCTTTGCTTCTCTCTGTCATGAACCTCTTCTTCCCATTCCACTAAAGCCTCAAACTGTGTAGGTCTCGGCTTCGGGTCTAAGCACAACATCTTTTCCCGTAAATTTCTCAACACAGCCATATTAAATGAACCATGTTCCGGGAATGCTAGAACACCATCTTCTTTAGTATACCTTACCCAATTCTGTAACCATACACAGGTATGTAATCCATATTTTGCAACCATGAAGGATGCAGGTGTTTTCGGTGGAGGTAACAACTCACCCTCTCTTGTCTTAACCTCTTTATCCTTACTAAACCATTTCTTAACTTTTCCAAAGAACGTCTTTTTCTTTTTCTCCTCTTGATAATACATTTTAGCTAATTCTTATTAAAACTCTCTACTTTTAAAGATTTGCAAACTTAATTCTTGTTAACGCACCAGTCCTAGAACGTCTACGTCACTAAACTGCTCTACCAATCCTTGCGCGACTCACACTAACGCACCAATCCTAGCGCGAACCCTTCTCTGAGTCACTATCCAATCAGTGCGCGAACCTCCTGACGTCAGCAGCCGCTGCAGTCTCTGTCTCCTGTCTCTGTCACTTGTCTACCCCTCCTTTACAAAAACTCTCAGTAGACTTCGTGTGTCAAAATTTCATAAAATCTGTTAGTCACTACATTTAAACATTTCCATTGTCTGCTTCGCTAACCACAGAATAGTAAAAAGAGTCTATTTCTCAAGAGTCAACAATTTTACATACATCTCATAACTGTTTCCTCTAGGACGTATCCAAAAGAGTTTTACAATCAATAAATGTATATGCATTCACGCACAACCATACGAGTGGAAAAAATAGTACATACACACAGAATCCTGCTTCTTGAGAACAGCGCACAATCTGCCTCTACACAGAATTATATCTCACAATAACCAAGCAGCTTACCTCTGCCCAGTTCTGCAAACAAGCTCAGAGAATACCTATTACTCCTCCCGCAATAAGCTTTAACGGCAATCCTTACGGATCCCTGGGACTTAAGACCAAAGTTTCACAGATAACCTTCACTACGATACACACTCCTTATATACCAGAAATTTCTAATAGCAACATACAATGTCACTGATTCCGAACCCAGACAATGAATGAACGCGCAACTTCTATTGTCACACGTAATTCCTTACAATTCCGTCTTTCCCGAGACCAGCATATACACCTTTCTCTGCTCTACTACGGAACTGCTTCCAGCTTCCAAGTTCCAGAAGCACTACATTTAACTCAACATGACAACTCCAACATTTAGTATTAGTACATATACCAAAAACATCAAAATAAATCAATAATCAATAAGCTATTTTACAAGCAATCTTATCTTATCTTATCAGATCAAGACAACCATCTAAAACCATCCTCTGCTACCAGAGAATCTGATGCAGATTGGGATGATAAAATTATATCCACTACCACAGATAGAGTAATCTTTACAGTTACACGCACATACATTCATCATACACTAGGGCCCATTTCACTTACATATGCTCCGATACTCTACCAGCAGCAAACCTGTGGAAAGAAAACACCTAAACACCCTGCATCTGCATCTAGGCGATAGGACCAGTTTTAGTGGCTGTCCAACATAATATAAACAATCTATAAACAATAATCAATAATAATTCAATAAATGACAAGGAAAGAAACAACCAACACCATGTTCAAAAGTTATATTGCTTTATCAAAAATTAGTCAGAATGAATTCAGAATAAATCATTTCTCATAGTTACCTATTCTAACTAGTGTCAGAACGGGTCAGGACCAGTCTCTTGAAAAGTCTTTTCAGGATAGAGTCCTCAGCATTGGTCATCTGCAACGCAAGTTCACGCAGCAAGGCGACGAAAGAAAGAGTGGGGAGAGCCCTCCCTAAGCTAACATTTTTATACCATAAAATACAATGAAAACCCACATATAAAATTTGTATCACCAAGTAAAACAAGAAGGATGGGATGTATCTTGACTACATCCTGAGAAACTCCGCTCAAGAAAAGTCTTAACTATAAAATCCTCGGAGAAAGAACTAATTTTTGCAACTGTTCATATTTGTTTCCTCCGACAAGCCAGCTTTCGCACAGAATTCTCTAAGACCCATTGTCTTCCAAGGACGAGCATTACTTTTGGAGATCCTCCAAGCTTGCTGATGTCCTCCCGGAAATTTCCTTATAAGGACTGCCGACAATTTCTCTGTTAGCTGGACACCGGCAGGGGTCTCTCTTGATACACCAAAATTTCTACGCCTGAATCACAGCTCAGCCAGGCTTCAAATTATTCTCGGTTATTTTCATAAAGGCCTCCATAGGCCACAATAGATCATCTTTAATTAAAGAGACAAAATAAAGATTACTACATCATAATGATTAGACAGTGTTAACCCCACTAATACCCTTAGGTGTATGCATTTATCTAGCTTTGCTACATACAGAGCATTAATTCAGACCGCGGTTTTGTGCTCAAAATAAATAGCACACAGCAACGTTTAAACATGAAAAACTTGCACGTTATTGTAAGACAAATAAAGCACAGACACGCTAACCCATGTATAACCTCCTTCTGTATTAAAACAAACAGGTTGGTTAATAAGACACACTTGCACAAGACAAATAATTAGTTATTAATTGTTAATAATTAGTATGACGCATAAACATGCCAGAGCTTCAAAAGCTCCAGAATTTTCTAACAGAAAACTCTGCTCCAGCATATGCATAAGTACTTAATTACTAGGGCCTTACACCGCCAATATGTGACTTTCAATGTAATTTAAAATTATACCAACAGCTCAAGGGACATGTGAATAAGCCCCAGAGTACCTATGTGGCTAGAATTTGATCTGCACACAATGTGGGTGGGCACTGAGGTATAGGGACCTGGACTGGGACAACATTACTCATTCCCCCCCAATGTCCCTGATTGGTACTTACCCTGTTGCTGATGTAGTTGGTCATAGTCAGCACTATGTCCCTCTACTCCAACCACCGACTCCTCATAGAGAACGGTGAACACCTGGTCCTCGAAGGCATTGAACTCCTCCTGTGGCGCAGGACGCCGACCTCCAGTCTGCAGTGCTGCCTGTCGATTGCTGGTCAGTTTCTGCTTAGTCTTGCACTTAGCATCATGCCTGTGCTTCTTGCAGTCGGTCACTGTCCTCTTGACCTCTGCTACAGTGTTGGACTGCCAAATGGCATTTTTGGTCCCCAATGACACATTAGAGCTGAAGAAGAGCTGGTGTTGATGCTCTGTCACCTCCACAATCAGGATCTAATTTTCCACCTGACTGAATCTGGATTTCCTCTTCCTCTTCCCCTGGGACTCTGGCTGCCAGCCTGGCTGTTGGGGGGAGTGGGGGTTTGAGGTGTTTTTGTTTGGTGTTTAACTGGGTCCATCCTGCTCCATTCTTCATTAAGGTACAATTTTTTTTCCCCTTAGCAGCGTATTTGTCGTTTTTTTCCCCGCTAGATGCTGAAAAGTGACTTCGGGCTGACTAGCGTGAACTTTCTTGCCTCCAATTGGCCATGCATCACTTTCTTCACGCTAACGTGTAGGTTTTTTATCACCTTGACGCTAGAGTTAGGGTCAATTTTCACAGTCACTAGGTGATCCGAACACCATGTATCGACATCTTGTAAATACATTGCAGACATCACGTTAGGATTTAGCTATCAGCAGCAGTAAACAAATTGCAACTAAGCAGCGTAAAAACTGTTCAGTGGCAATTCTTGTGAATATGCCCCTATGTGCGGTAGCATAGTAATAAGGTGTCGGAACAGCCGACCTACGGTCGGGCAGTTTCCTCACCGAAAAGTCCTAATCAGGGCCATAATGAGGTAGCTTGGAGTAAAAAACAACCAGAATCGTTCAAAATGTGAAACTAATATGGCACTTGGCAGTGTTAGGTAGTCATATGAACATTGATTTTTGATATAGACTCCAAATATCTGACCCCTTTGGTGTGTGGTGTCATAATACAAAGTGGCCGCCACAAGGGCCAGTAATTTATTATACATGTAATCCGTGCTTAATTTGTAAAATATGAAGTGCAGGTGCTCAAATGTTTGTCGGAGGCCACGCCTACTTTTCTCTGGCTCCACAAACTTCCTCCACGGGCTCCACCCACTTACTATATTAGCTCCACCCACATCTTCAACTGGCACTGCCAAAAGTCAGATGTAATATATACCTGATCCGAATTTCAGCAAGGGAACCTTCCTCATAGTAAGGTTTTGATAGGAGGTTCCCCTGCCCTGTGAACAGTGTAAGGTGTAAGAGCACTTTGCATCATTCACACATTGCATAGATACAATCCTACGTGTGTAAATCAGTATATAGGAAATGTTACACCAGGCAGGACTACAAGGTATAGGAGTCACATGTCACCCATGATTGTCATTGTAGGCAATATAGTTTAAGAGTTCGAAGTCTGGAAAAGCGCAAATTCAGAATTTAAAACATAACAGCATTGTTAGGGGTTCTCTTCAATAAGAATTGATTTCTACCCAAATTAACCCTTTTTGCAAGATTAGGATAATGAAAGATTGGGCAAAAAAACATATAGCTCTAATATATAACTTGCCGTTTGCATGCAGCTCTTTGATAACAGACTTGTTAATAGCTTGCTGTTCTATGATAGGATTTTAACTTACAAACTGCAAGTAACAAAAGGATCTCTCTGACAGAAGCAGTAACACACACTGACCTATTTTACATTATATGCAATTTTTGATCTGCATGGTAAACGTTCTTTGCAGCAGGTATATAACCCTTTACTACCTTTCAAGCAGTCACAACTTCCCCTAGACAAAACTCCTGTCTCTCTCCAGGTCCAGGAAGACGAATAATCACCAGAGTTATCTTGACATTTTAATTTATGCCTGAATATGCTCAGAACTGGGCCCTGCTGCCAGGTCCTGTCTGCCAGTTTCACCCCTGAAGGCCTGGACGTGAATGGCCACGATTCCGAATCGGACGGTGGTGGTGGTGAGCCTGAGGCAGTGCGGGTATGCTGGGGTGTGTGTGGCAAAGCACCGAATGTGCGCGCAATTGCAATGTGAAAAAAATCTGCGCACGCTGCTTGCCGTGCACAGCCCCAACCCCTGCAGATTTGCTGAACCGAAACTGAATCCATGATCCAGGCAGCCTGGGCCGGCCCGCAACTGTGCAACATGACATCATCAAACTAAGTGGCGCGGACCCGCGGCCACTCATCATCACACACTGCATCAATCAATATAAAAACATATAATCACGGCGCCTGCCAGGCCCTGCTCTGCCTCACCTGCGCAGCTTTATTTTAAACTCATGATGATTAGGCCGCCCGCCGCCGCCGGACTACCCCAGGCCATGCCTCACCTAGTGGCGCTTAACTCTATGTACTGCACAGTCCAGAGCAGTAGTCTACTCCACCGAGTCCACTGACCTCAATGCAGCCAACGTAGTCCAGGTCCCGCTACTTTGAACGGCGGCTGGCTGGCCACGATGACTCGGACGTTGTGGTGGTGAGCCTGAGGCAGTGCGGGTGTGCTGGGGTGTGGCAAAGCATCTAATGCGCGCGCATTGCAATGTGAAAAAGTATGCGCACACTGCTTGCCACGCCCAGCCCCCACAGATTTGCTGAGCCTGGCCCTGAACCGAAACTGAATCCATCCCAGTAGTACTGTAGTACTGACCCATCCAGGCAGCACTGCCGGGCCGGCCCGCAACTGCGCAACATCCACTACTGGCAACATCTGATCAAACTAAGGGCCACGGCCACTCATCGTCAGACCAATCAACATTAAAAAAAACAGTAATCACGGCACTTGCCAGGCCCTGCCCTGCCTCACCTGCACAGCTTTATTTTTTATATCATTAATCATGATTAGGCCGCCGGCCTACCCCAGGCCATGCCTCGCCCTCACCTAGTCCGCCGGCGCCGTTGGAGTTCAACCACCAGTGTGGCGCCGTTGGAGTTCAACCACCAGTGTGGATACTCGGTGGTGCTGGATGCGGTGCCGGTAACGGTGGTGAGATGCGGCCGTGCAGGTATGCTGGGGCGTGCCGTAGCAAAATTAAAGCAGCGAATGCGCGCGCATCCAATTGCAAAATCTGCGCCCGCTTCGTTGCCTCTGCCGCGCACAGCCCCAACCCCTGCAGAAGAAGACCAGCCCAGGCAAAGCCCTGCCCAACTTAGTGTCCCGCCCACTGGGCCGGCAAAACTGATCTGTGGCCGGCGGATTGAGCAGAAGTCTTGTGAGTTGTGAAAGAGACGAGTGAGAATGAGAATCGGAGTCACGTCACCATTCAGTTAAGTTCTTCACCATGATCATCAGTCCTGTCATGAACAACACAACCAGTACACGGTAAAGTGACAACAGCACTTACGGACGTATAGCAGCACACGCTCTCTGTGCCAGTGCCACTAATTGTCAATTACTGACGTGCACTAAATGTGTGACTGTAATTAAGTGCCGATGCTAAGCAATTAATTGACTCATAGTACAATATGTTAAGAATGTAGATACATTGTAGATATATAGGGTATTCCACATAACTTGCTCACCCCCCCATAACCTTTGAACAGATAAAGATAGAAATGTCAAACAAAAATCATGGTTCATCAAAAAATGTCTAGTGTATGTTACTATTTTAGGGGCACGGATTTTGTAACATTAAAACATAAAAACATTTTTTATTGAAATAGAATTAAGATACAAATTATACTGTTATTAATGCTTATTTTTATTTTAGTCAGCAGTTTCTTTACAGGTTACAACTTGGTCAGACATCTAAAACACACCCTCTTGTCACATTTTTCATCACAAACACAAAGACAAGTATTGGAAGAGACAATTGTTTACATTTGCAAGCATAGGTACACAATATTTTACATCCACACTTAACATGTTCCTTGTAGTATTTTAAAACATCAAGCAAAAGTGACCACAGAGGTTAATATCCAGAATCTTCTTTTTTCAGTGACCCCTCTATGTAACGGTTAAATACTATGTCTACTCGTTTCAATTTGTTAAGTATGTTCATTACATGAGGCTGGAATATATAGGTGCTGTAGCCTTGCAAATTGAGTATGCTTTTGATACGGTCCCCCATTCCTTACTCCTAGACAGACTGACAGAGATTGGTGTGGCTGGCCCAGCCTGGGGCTGGATTAAGTCCTTTTTGGAGGGTCGGTCTCAGCAGGTTTGGCTTCCCCCGGCGGCTTCTTCACCTCAGCGGGTCTGCGCAGGGGTGCCTCAGGGTTCATCCCATAGCCCCCTTCTGTTTAACATCTATCTTACCCCTCTCGTCATACTGGCGGAGGGTTTTTGGGCTAAGGTGATTGCTTACGCTGATGACACGCAACTATTGTTCACTTGGAATAAGAACACGGCTGCTGTGGCCCCTGTGCAATCGTGCCTCGCTGCAGTTTTCAAATGGTTGGCTAACGCCCAGTTGAAATGCAACGAAGACAAGTCAGAGGTTCTGCTGTTTGGAGATTTTCCTCCTGGGTTCAGAGATTTGATCTGGCCAGGCTAGTTCCCGCCCCCCCTGTCCAGTAGCCAGATAGCCAAGAACCTGGGTGTCTGGTTCGATGGGAATCTTTCCTTCTCCAGCCAGGTGAATCGACTGGCGGGTTGCTGTTTTGGGCTCCTCAGAGTTCTGAGAAGATTTTTTCCGATTCTTCCGCAGTCGGCTCGCGAGTCGGTGGTGTGTGCGCTTATCTTGTCTCGCCTGAATTACGCTAACGCGCTCTATGTGGGGATTCCAGGCTACTCCCTTAATAGACTCCAGGTGATCCAGAATGCGGCCGCCCGCCTCCTGGGAGGGATCCCGCCCAGGGAGAGTGTGCGGGGTTACCTGCGCTCCCTGCACTGGCTTCCGGTCAAGGCGCGGGTGGTGTTTAAATCCCTCACCAGAGCCCATCGGGCACTCCACGGCCTAGGGCCGGGCTATTTGCAGAAACGATTCTCTTTTTACGTTCCGGGCAGGCATCTGCGCTCCGCTTCCCTCAAACTGGCAAGGATCTCTGGTTTCCAGCGGCATCGCTTGGGGGGTGCTTCCCTGTCCGTTCTTGCGGCCCGCGCCTGGAACGCACTTCCCTTCGCTCTTCGCTGTGTTGAAGACATTGCTGTTTTTAAAAAATTGTTAAAAACTCATCTCTTTATTTAAAGGTCAGGCTATGTTTTGTTTCCCCTTGGAAGAGCCGTGCGTGCTATAAATTTAAATAACATAACATGTTGTCGGGTTTTAAGAAATGGATTATTGCCGATCAACCATAATAACACAACTTGCAGTGTCTGGAATGTTATTCTTGTTATTTACAGCATTAAGCTTTTCCAAACAAGAGATGATGTCAGACCTTGTGCCTTTTCTTAGCAATCCTTCCACAGAAAGTGGTGGGGATAATCAAGATTTTCATGGGCAAACAATTCCGATAAATTCTCCTTCTCTATCGTGGCAAATAATATACAGTCTAGTTAAACGTGAGCAGTCTCTTTGTAGGATGGATACTTTGTGGTTCATTGATTTTGGGTCTACCTTATGAAATAAACAGTTTGTTTTAGGACTAGGTTCAAAAATAGATTTTCTGCAGCGTACCAGGCATTCTTGAACAAATGTTCCATATTGAGGTCTCCCCACATCATCAGCAATGCACACAGATTTATTTGCATTATCACTCATGATTAAGTTTGATGCATATATATAAGTTTTCCCCAATATCTCAGGCATAAGGATTTCTTTTATCATGTGAAAACACTTGTGTAAGTTTCATTACATCATTTACAAATCAGGAGTTGCAAGAGACATTGTCTTCATGGTGAACACAGTTATTTTCGTTTTCACTTAATCCCATTTCTTCATCGAATTGCCCCAGTAAGTTGGCAATTTGAGGTCCAGACACAATCCATTTCATCATTGCACTAGGATTATCAAGAATACCAACTGCCCTGCCGTCTGATTTTATAACCTTGTTACATTGCTTATGCATCTGATCATGAGATGTGCAGGAACAAAGTCTATCACTTTTACAAGCAACATAATATTTGTCTGAAAATTCTTCATAAACATCAGGAATTCTTGTTTTCAGCTCAAGAAGCATTTTAATGAACACTGGCATTCACCTGGCATAGTGGATGTGGTCCATAGCAAACCTCTAAGGACAGATCATTTGCAGGGTTACAATAATTTTTTTTACATTTGCTGATCGAATGGTATCAAGAAACTGGAATAGCAGTAATTTGAATTGAAGTGTAATATACTAATATTTGAAATTAACAGACTCTGCAACAGTTCGGGTAATCCATTCTTCCATGGATATTTGGCCATCAGTAGAGACACCATAGGACTTCTTCAAAAGTATACACATTGATGCAACACTAACTTCGTGCATGTAGCTGGATTGTTTTATATGAGACGCTTTTAGATCTTGTCCAACCTTATCCTCACTGGTAGCATTGACTTCAACTACAATATCGGCCAACCCACTACCATCAAGCCAATCTCCTGAAACTGCAAGGAATGTAATGCTTCCATCATGACTACTTTTTTGTCTTCCCAATACAATGCTGGAAGTAACCACTGTAATTGTTTAGCTGTTGCATAGACATACCACCACAGGAATCTGATTAGTATTAATTGTGGCAAGTGTGCACTTTAGCATTTCAAAGCAGTGGCGTACTGAAGTAGGAGAATTTATTGACTCATTTAATAAAGGTAGCAATACAGTATGTTTTTTTGTGACTGAACCCCTTCTGTTGGAGTGGAAAGCAGCCCAACTGCTGTGGCTTATATTGGTTAGATTATGGAGATCAAAAGTTTGAATCATCTGCAGCCATTCATCTGACATAGGTTCATTATGAATAGGAGGAGGCAGGTAGGCATTGATATTACTTAAAGGGACATCTGGCTATTTTTTATCGTTGCAAATGGTAACTGCAAATACCATTTAGGTAGGGATGACATACATATCTTTGTTCACTCATTTTCTTCAAGAAGGATGATATACTATATGCATCTGATTTTCTCATTATCAGAGATATGGCTGTTCCATGGAATGACTCAGTGGATGAAGATGACTAGGGATTGTGATCAATATTGTCTATTGGAGCACAACTGAAAGTGGAGAGGTTAAGGTCTACTTGACACACAACCATGTGTCAGGAACACGCATTGCCACACCACAACTCATAAGTACCTTCCGCGCCACCGCGTTCTTCGCTCTGGAGACTACAAGTCCCATGAGCCTTTGCACTTCCGGCATGCGCGCGCAGACGCGGAAGGCTTAATAGAGCACTTCCGCGCTGGCGTCTTTGCCGATTATCCTGGAAGCCTTGAGGGAGCAGCGCGTCTTGGTTGCGGTCCTCATTCCGTTTGAGAAGTCCGTTACGTCAGGAGACAGAGCGGCGCTAAGACTCTTGTCCCGACTTTGTTCATTGATCAGCGGTAACGATAGCGGGTGGAGGTGCACGTTCCATAGAGGGCCCTGTTTGGTGAGACGTGTGGCTGTGCGGTAAGGGTGCTGTGCACCACTCTGTATGCTACCTCTACTGCAGCCTGTTTTTTCGACGAATCCCCGATAAAGACTGCCTGAGTACATAGGGGAGGTGAACATTGCCTCCTGGGCTCTACATTGATCTTACACACCAGGTGTTCCTCCTCGTTGGAGAGCCACACGTTTGTAGGCTCATGCGAGTGGTAGAAATACCGGTGCCAGAGAACCTTTTCATAAGCTAGGGCGTTATTGCCCCAATTGGGATTGCGGTAATACCGTGTGGAGCTGAACACGGAACATTTGTTTTACCCGCAGTTCTCTCACGTGTGTGAGTGGATTTGTTTTGGTTCATTTATTCTTGGCCTCACGCGAAGAACTTGGTTCGCACATCAACTATTCTCCGTTTGTTTTCATATCTGAGGATTGTGGTTGAATTCAGCGCATTCATACGTTCTCTGAGAGGTGAACAGCAATGCCATTTTAGGTACGTGTGGAGAAAAAGCGGAATGCCTGCCTAGTGAGAATTACATGAGTGTAGGATTGGTGTGTTTAATATTTGTCATTTGTTTTATAGTGGAACATTTCTTTTCTTGATCCAAACCTGACTTGTCCCAAGGACCCTCGAGTGTGAGGGTGAACAGGCCAAAGGTCACAAGTGATTGTACATCATTATTTTCCTTTACAGGTATCTAAGAGTTAGTAGCATAACCTTGCTTACAACTTAGGAGGGTATAGTGGTGGGAGGAGGCAGAGTGTTGCTAACGTGCTGTCCTTGTCTCATTACAGATCTCCTTCCCTGCTGTCCCCATCCTTTCCTTCCCTCGATCGATCACTTTCTATGTTCTGCCCTATAATAGCCATCAGACTTGGAGCTATCGAGAGGTGGACCATAACGAGCATCGGTCCGATCCTGAGGAGCTGAGGAACCCGACAGAATAATCGGCCCACGGATTCGCTCCTCCTGATCGGATCCTCTACTCTAGTATGGCTACCCTCGAGGATATGGTGGCCGCCTTACAATTAGTGCAGCAGGAACTGGCGGCCTCCAGATTAGAGACAGCCACTCTACAGGCTAAGGTAGACCGTTTACAAAGAAACCCGTTTGATGCAGGGGGGTTTTCAGGATCTCATCCACAACCCATTACGGTAGAAGTTCCCACGCCTATACCCCTAGCACCCCCTGAAAGATATTATGGCGACGCTAATAAAATCCAGGTGTTCCTGACACAAGTTATGCTACATTTCAACTGTAAGGCTAAGGCTTTCACTACAAATCAATCCAGGGTAGCGTTCCTCATATATTACTTAGCAGGGGACGCAGCTCTATGGGCGGTTCCCTTAGTTCAGAGAGATGACCCACTCCTATATGATTGGGATGGCTTCAGAGAAGAATTTGAAAACATCTTCGACCGCCGGTCTCATACCCTATCGGCCGACCGAGAACTATTGGAATTGAGGCAGGGAAGTAAGGAACTGGTGGTTTACCTTACTACATTCAGACGTCTGGTTGCAGAAACAAACAGGCCCGGGGAGAAACAATTCGCGATCTATTATCAGGGGTTAAGAGACGAATTGAAGGACATCATTGCACAGATCGATCCCCAACCAACCTCCTGTAAGGAATTGATCAACCTCACCCTACGACTAGAACACCGGTTAGGTGATAGGAAAAGCGACACCCGGAGAAAGGAACGAGTTCCCCTGCGTTACGACAGAGTCCGTACAAGAGAGTCGCCAACAACTCCTGTCGAACCCATGGAGATAGGAGCAGTAAGAGCTCCGCTGACCAGCGAAGAGAAAAATACGAGAAGGAAGAACGGACTATGCCTCTATTATGGTAAAAGAGGACATTTTGTTAGAGATTGTCTTCAAAGACCTCAGACCACCCGGGGTGCCGTGGGAAAGGAGGCCAACACTTTCACCAAAAAGGAGGCGGAAAACTAGATCGCTCGAGACAGCAAGGAGGGGAACCCTCGAGCGCTACCTATGTACCCTCTTTAAATGCGGCGGTCATAAATCGATTCTTTTATATCACCATAGAGATCCAGAGCGGTGAAGAGTGGAAAGAGGCTCAAGCACTAGTGGATTCCGGTGCCACGGGCACGTTCATGGATGAGGCAGTAGCCACACAACTGGGGGTAGGGCTCATGAAGAAAGCAACCCCTGAAGCAGTGGTAGCGGTAGATGGACGTGTGCTTGACTCTGGTCCAATATGCTTTGTAGCTAATGAGGTGGAGGTCAGATATACTCCCAGCCACGAAGAAACCCTAGACTTTAACATCATCTGGTCCCCTCAACATGGTATTCTCTTGGGACTCCCCTGGCTCCAAAAACATGATCCACATATCAGGTGGAAAACGAAAACTATCCACTTCAACTCCGAATATTGTAACCAACATTGCTTTAGGCCTTCGTCTACACCCTCACAAGCCCTCTCTTCTCAGCAGTGGATCGCGACGGCGGCAGAAAAAGACATCATCTTACCAGCTCGTTATGAAGGATTCCGCGACGTCTTCAACGACATCCAAGCAGAAACTCTGCTGCCACATAGACAATATGATTGTCAGATAGATCTGGTAGCTGGGGCCGTGGTACCTTGCGGTCGTATTTATGCTCTCACGGAAAAGGAAAATGAGCATTTACGACAATATTTGGACAAATATTTGGAGTTGGGGTTTATCCGTCCGTCCAAATCACCCGCTGCATCACCCCTGTTTTTCATTCCGAAAGCCAATGGAGAGCTTCGCACATGCATCGATTACAGGGCACTGACTGACATCACGGTTAAGAATCGTTACCCACTTCCATTAATTTCAGTGCTATTGGAACAAGTAAAGTCCGCCACAATCTACACCAAATTAGACCTCAAAGGAGCTTACCACCTTGTGAGGATGCGAGCTGGAGATGAATGGAAGACCGCCTTCAAAACAAGATATGGCCTCTACGAATACTTAGTGATGCCATTCTCGGCCTCTGCAACGCCCCTGCGGCATTTCAGTTCTTTTTGAACGAGGTGTTACGTGAATTCATGGACAAATTCGTAGTCGTCTACATAGACGATATTCTAGTATATTCTTCATCTGAAAAACAACATATCCAACACGTGAGCTCGGTGTTACAGGCTCTAAGCCTGAACAATTTATATTGTAAACTCAGCAAATGCGAGTTTCATGTGGATGTTGTGGAATTTTTGGGTGTAATGCTTACTCCCAGAGGGTAGGTGATGGCAGAAAGAAAGGTGCAAGCGGTCAAAGACTGGCCTGAACCACAGAATGTTCGCGACGTGCAATGTTTTTTGGGTTTCGCTAATTTCTACAGGCGCTTCATCCATCATTTTTCCAAAACTGTGACTCCCATTACCAAGTTGCTCAGAAAAGGGACTGCCTTTCAATGGTCCTCAGAAGCCCAACGAGCCTTTGATGACTTAAAAAACGCCTTTATTACGGCCCCCATTCTGGCACACCCAACCCGGAAAGATCGTACATCGTGGAGGCCGATGCCTCGGAGGCTGCCATAGGAGCCGTTTTGTCTCAAAGAAACAATACTACAGGACAAATGCATCCCATCGCGTTTATGTCCCAAAAGTTAAATGAGGCTGAAAGAAACTACACCATCGCTGAGAAAGAGCTGCTGGCGATCAAAACAGCATTTACCGAATGGAGACACTTCTTGTTAGGAGCCAAAGAAAAAGTAACCGTATATACCGACCACAGGAATTTGCAGTTCATGCGCTCAGCTCGACATCTAACACCCAGACAACTAAGGTGGATGCTCTTTTTTGAAGAATTCGGCTTTGTGGTCACATTTCGACCTGGCAAAGACAATAAAAAAGCAGATGCCCTTACCAGACAGGAATCTCTTCGTGAAGAAGAAGAACCCATAGAACATGCCATCATACCCCCTCATAAGGTAGTTTGTGCTATGCAAACGGATGATTTTCTGCATAAAGTTGCAACAGGAAGCCAAACCTGTAAATGGAGATCATGGGTCCGGAACCACCCCGAGTGGAAAGAAAAACAAGGCCTGTTCATGTATAACCGAATGATTCTAATACCATCCAAAACCCTACAGAAACAGGTATTCCAATGGTGCCATGACATACCTAGTGCTGGGCACAACGGTGTGGTCAAAACTCTGGATCGCACTAAGAGACAGTTCTGGTGGCCCAGTGTTCGTAAAGATGTAACACTATGGATACGAAAATGTGAGACATGTGCCCGCATGAAGACTGAACACCTGAAACCGCAGGGGTTGCTTCAACCCTTACCTACACCCACAGTTCCATGGAAAAATATTTCTGTTGACTTCATCACGGGACTACCCAAAGACCAAGGTTGCGACACCATCATGGTCGTAGTCGACTATCTCACAAAACTAGGGCATTTTATTGCCTGTAAGCAAATCCCCACAGCAGGGCAACTAGCCAAACTATTATTGACACATGTTGTTCGTCTACACGGACTGCCACATCGCATAGTGTCCGATAGGGGGACACAATTCACTGCCAGATTCTGGAAAGCATGGTGTGCGGCCCTACACTTTCAAGTAGCATTATCCACCAGTTTCCACCCCCAGACTGACGGGCAGACAAAAAGGGTTAACCAAACTCTCAAACAATACCTAAGGTGTTATGTGGACTCTACCACAGAGGCTTGGGTGGATCACTTATGGGTAGCCGAAGTAGCTTATAATAGCGCCCTACATAGCTCCACAAAAACAACCCCTTTCTACAACACGTATGGCTCCAACCCTAGGTTCCTTCCCTTTCTTCACCCCGAAGTGGGAAAGGATCTTCCTGAGGTACTAGACAGAGTTAAACACATACAGAAGACTCTAATAAAATCTCAAACCCACTTACAAAAGGCAAAAGAACGATACAAAAAAGAAGCCGACAAACATCGTGGGGTAGGTCCCCAGTATAAACGAGGTGATATGGTATGGTTGTCCACAAAGAATATTCACTTCAAAAAAAGATTCCTTTTCAACCCTAAATATATTGGGCCCTATAAGATCCTAAAAGTTCTGAGTCCTGTAACGGTGAAACTCGCTTTACCATTGTCCTTACACATCCATCCCGTGTTTCATGTATCCCTTCTCAAGCCGTCTGTCACCCCAATAAAAAAGAAACCAAGTCCCATATGGGTAAACAGGGAACAGGAATACGAGATAGCAAAGATATTGGACTCTAAAACAAGAGGAAGGAAAAAGTGGTATCTAATAGCCTGGAAAGGGTATGGACCGGAAGACAATTCCTGGGAACCTGCGACGGCCATACATGCACCCCGTTTACTCCGCGCCTTCCACAAACAAAACTCCCGTTGAGGAAGCGGCCTAAGAGGGGTGTACTGTCAGGAACACGCATTGCCACACCACAACTCATAAGTACCTTCCGCGCTACCGAGTTCTTCGCTCTGGAGACTACAAGTCCCATGAGCCTTTGCACTTCCGGCATGCACGCGCAGACGCGGAAGGCTTAATAGAGCACTTCCGCGCTGGCGTCTTTGCCGATTATCCTGGAAGCCTTGAGGGAGCAGCACGTCTTGGTTGCGGTCCTCATTCCGTTTGAGAAGTCCGTTACGTCAGGAGACGGAGCGGCACTAAGACTCTTGTCCCGACTTTGTTCATTGATCAGCGGGAACGATAGCGGGTGGAGGTGCACGTTCCATAGAGGGCCCTGTTTGATGAGACGTGTGGCTGTGCGGTAAGGGTGCTGTGCACCACTCTGTATGCTACCTCTACTGCAGCCTGTTTTGTCGACGAATCCCCGATAAAGACTGCCTGAGTACATAGGGGAGGTGAACATTGCCTCCTGGGCTCTACATTGATCTTACACACCAGGTGTTCCTCCTCGTTGGAGAGCCACACGTTTGTAGGCTCATGCGAGTGGTAGGAATACCGGTGCCAGAGAACCTTTTCATAAGCTAGGGCGTTATTGCCCCAATTGGGATTGCGGTAATACCGTGTGGAGCTGAACACGGAACATTTGTTTTACCCGCAGTTCTCTCACGTGTGTGAGTGGATTTGTTTTGGTTCATTTATTCTTGGCCTCACGCGAAGAACTTGGTTCGCACATCAACTATTCTCCGTTTGTTTTCATATCTGAGGATTGTGGTTGAATTCAGCGCATTCATACGTTCTCTGAGAGGTGAACAGCAATGCCATTTTAGGTACGTGTGGAGAAAAAGCGGAATGCCTGCCTAGTGAGAATTACATGAGTGTAGGATTGGTGTGTTTAATATTTGTCATTTGTTTTATAGTGGAACATTTCTTTTCTTGATCCAAACCTGCCTTGTCCCAAGGACCCTCGAGTGTGAGGGTGAACAGGCCAAAGGTCACAAGTGATTGTACTTCATTATTTTCCTTTACAGGTATCTAAGAGTTAGTAGCATAACCTTCCTTACAACTTAGGAGGGTATAGTGGTGGGAGGAGGCAGAGTGTTGCTAACGTGCTGTCCTTGTCTCATTACAGATCTCCTTCCCTGCTGTCCCCATCCTTTCCTTCCCTCGCTCGATCACTTTCTATGTTCTGCGCTATAATAGCCATCAGACTTGGAGCTATCGAGAGGTGGACCATAACGAGCATCGGTCCGATCCTGAGGAGCTGAGGAACCCGACACCATGTCATTGCAGAATTGTTTGCCTTCTTTGTTAGTTATTGTTGCTGACAATTCTTGAAAACGCTCATATGACATGCATACACCTAATTCCTGCAGTTTGTCAACTTATTCCCATGATCGTGTTTTAGCATGCACAGTTAATCCAATATAAAGAGGTAGTGGAGTTTCATTATCTTTTTTGTGGCAGATGTTTCCTTTACGATTTGCATTCCTACACTTACTGGTATGATACTTAACAAGCTGTGAGACTGACAAAGCTGCACTCCTCTTATCATTCACTGTGCTGTCACTTGAAATGTTACAAGAACTGTTGATGGACAGAATGCAGAACAAAGTCATACATTAACCCCAGTAGATAGATAGATATTGAACTTTATTCGATATGTGTAAAAACAATATCAGAAAAGTGCATACATATAAAAATCCAATAAAAACGATAAAAATTACATTCATTTTGTAACATGTTTTAAAATCACAGAAAACAGGAAGCAAATACAATCAAGCGTCAAGGGGTTAGGACGTTTAGGTCTGCATTGATGTCCTAAACCTCATCGTCAGCTTCAGATAGGTTGAGATTGCTGCCAGGGCTAAGGGAGTTTCCAGGGATTTTAATTTTTGATAAGCCAATTTACAGGAACGTAATCCCCATGATTTAAGCAAAGGTTTCAAAAAGAGGGTCCTTGGCAGGTGATAGAATCTACAGAATAAAATGCAATGGATATTGGATTGGATCGACAAGCCATCGCAAGGGCATTTCTGTAAGTCATTGGACCAGCAATTTGGATGGGGAAAAGTTAGGAGTCTAAAAAAAGTGTTAGTACGAAAGCGGGTCAGGAGCATACGGGTAAACGGTGAAGGTTCTAAAAGTAAGTATTGCTGTATACCACCAACCATAATCGTATTTTGGTAATCTACAATTGTACTCTTCTGTTTTTCTGAAGACCATCGTTTGGAGCACAGGTGATTTAACACAAGTCGCTTTAACTCGGGTTTGGCTGTGTTAGATAGGGTTGATGGGTCAGCAAAAAATTCAGGGTGCCCAATTTCAGTGGACAATTTATTTATATAATTCAACCATTTAATGTTCCTGACCTCTTTCAATTTTAGACAGTCTCTAATAATTTCCCTATTGAATGGAGTTTCTTCATTGGTCCAGACCTTATGCCATAAAAGAAGGGGGGAGGAGTTAATCGTGTCCGCAATGTAAGTGAGAGCCAGTTCAGTGTGCACCATATAGGTAGAAGTACCTGGAGGGACCGCCAAAAGGTAGCGTAGGAAGGCGTTCTCAAGTCGCTGGATATGTTCTACGGGGTCAATCCCCCATATCCCAGATCCATAGGTACCAGTTGAAATGCACTTCGCCCGATAGATCTGAACTAATGGGCCTATTGGGCGACCCCCTAATTTTTTAGAAAAGTTGGTCAGTGCACCTATGGCTTTGGACAGTGCTAGGCCTCTTGCTTGAGCGGCTGTTCGCCAAGTGCCTCTCTTGTTAAAAGTAATGCCCAGATAGGGAAAACTATCAATATTAGTTAATTTTTTGCCATTCAGGAAAATGGTGCATGGTTTTTTTCCGATCCCGAGGCCACAGGACATGGTGTATGTTTTAGAGGTGTTAACATTTAAACCTCTATTTGACATGAAGTCAGTAAATTCAGTAACTGCCCTTTGTAGGCCAATACGAGTCTGGGACATAATAGCCGCATCGTCTGCGTAGAGCAAAATGGGGATAGGCTTACCATTGATCGTAGGGTAGTCGTGGAAAGTTCTAGTCAGATGGTGGCTGACAGAGTTGATATAAAGAGTGAAGAGTAAAGGAGCTAAAATACAACCCTGTCTGACACCTCGTCTGATAAAAAACCTGTCCGAGCATTCTCCATTTTTGCCATATCTCACGCGGGCCGATGCATCCCTGTATAGCTCTTTAATAAATGATAAAATGAAAGGGTCTAAGCCAATCTCTGTAAGGGATTCCCATAACTGCCAGTGATCAACGCAATCAAATGCGGAACTAAGGTCTACAAAGGTTATAAAAAGGTTACCTTTTTTTGCCTGGGTGTATTTGGCTATTATTAAAGTCAGATTAAGGCCCTGTTCAATAGTACCCTTGCCTTTTCTGAAGCCGTATTGCATGTCAGAAACAATATCCTGGGTGCTTAGCCAATCGTGTATTCTGTTTAAAATGATTCGCCCGGCTACCTTCATAAGGGAGTCTAAAAGTGAGATTGGGCGATAATTGGCGGGATTATCTCTTGCGCCTTTTTTAAAAATCGGGACGACAATTGCTTCTGGCCAGGTGGAGATGAAGCCGGTGGTGTTCAAAGAATTCAACACATTGGTTAGTAGTGGGGCCCATAAGTCAAGCTGAGTCTTAAAAACGTCTATTGGGACGCAATCTGGGCCTGGGGCCTTCCCGGAGGGGCTGTCTTTTAAGGCCATCAGTACTTCGGTGTGGTCAAAACAGATGTTTAGAGGAAAAGAAGTGGGAATAGATTGGTCAGTAGAGGAGTTGGAATCTGCTTCCCGCTCCAATGGACGATTGTCCATACCTGTAAGGTTGTACAAGGAACTGAAATGTTTGACCCAAGTTTCAGGGGTAATAGCTGAATCCAGAATCGGGGGCTGGGAAGATCGAAAGAAGGGGGCGTTAACTGCCCTCCAAAAGGCAGTATTATCCCGCTTCTCAGAGGCTTCCACCAGGGCTGACCATGCCAGCAACTTCAGCTGATTTTTCCTTGCTTTACGCTTGGCACGGTAATTATGCCTGGCTTGCTGGACCTCTAAACGATTTCTAGGGTTTGACTTCAATGCTAGTTTCAGAAGTCGCAGGGCTTTAGAACAATCCTTGTCGAACCAGCCATGAGTGAGTGGGGCTGGTTTCCTTGGGGCTCGAGCAAGGAGAGATTTGATTTCCAGTAAAATAGCAGAGAAGGAGTTGGTAATTGTCTGCGGGTTATCTGTAGATGACAGACAGATTTGGATATGATCGTAAACGTTGGTAACCAGCGTTTTAAGGAAAATAGGGGGGACCACTTTGTCCCATTTAAGAAAAAGGCCCATGGTAGTTCCCGGCTGCAGGGGGGGGGGAGTAAGAGCAATTCTGCCTGACCGTGTCATTAGAGTACGAGGTTAACTTTAAAGTTACCTCGATAGGATAGTGGTCACTAATGACAGTGTCGAGGGTCTCCCAGTTAAGTATCGCCCCTGAGTACCTTGAAGATATGAGTGAGTAATCAATCGTGGTGTGGCAGCCTCTCCCATTATAAGTGGGTTTGAAGCACTTAGGTGGAAGGCATAGGTCATTGACAAAGGATAAATTGAAATGGGATATTAATCCATTAAGGAGATCTCCCAATTTTGTGTGGCAAAAATGGTTGGGAGAATCGTCCATATCAGTTGTCAGGCCACAAATGCCCTTAAGGCTCTGAGGACATAAAGGACAATTAAAGTCGCCTACCAGGATGATTAGGGTATCCGAATTATTTTGGGATTCTTTTTTAATTAAGTCGGATTTTAATCCATTGAGCACAGAGTCAGCATGTGAATTAGGAATGTTATTATAAAAATTGACCAGGACAACGTTTTTAAAGAAGCCACCGGTCAAACTAATTAACTGGTAGTATGAAGACCCTGTGATATAAGTTGGTTTAGGTCGAAATTCTACAGAAATATAGGTCGTAAGTCCTCCCTTATTTCTGCCGTGAACGCTAGGAGAAGCTGGAGTATGAAAAGTCTGGTACCCTAAAAGATGAAGCTCTGTGGTGGTCCAGGTTTCCTGCAGGCATATAATACTGTGTCGTGAGACGGTTTGGATCCAAGCGGCATTAGACAATTTGTCGCGGAGACCTGCCACGTTCCAAGACAAAAGGCTATCGCCCTGGGGGAACTCATCCGTGCCAATAATTCCAGTCATACGATCTAATGCAGACTCAGCAGTTTCAGAAAGGCACAGGGAGTTTTTAGGGAGGTGAGTAACTGCATGCGCCGAATGGGTGAGAGAAAGATTAGTATTTGGGCCAACAGACAAAGGCACTGACTCAAGAAGTGAAAAATAGGGATCAGTGACAGGGGTTGGGGACCGCCCCATGTTGTTGTTATGCAAGGTCTTATTCTTGAGGTTGGGATTGAATGGTACTGGGTTGAGCGACAAGATGCTTATGGTAGGGAGATTGTCAGTCGTGAGTTCACTATGGATAAGTCAATCCTGTTCGTCCAAACCTGATAAGGTGGCATATCTATTTGAGGTTGGGATAGTGAAATGAGGTGTCTCGGTGATAGCCCTCGAAGGAGGGTATGGGAGGGTGTAATTTGTCAAAAGAGAACGGGGGTAAAAATAACTAAGGTCGGCCGTTGTGATTCCAAGACCCCTTCCCGGGGTATACCAGTCCGAAATGTATGGTAGCACCCTACGGTCTCGAAAGTTAATTATGATGACATCGCCCTGTTTGTCCTTAGGTCTAGGACCCAGCCAATTCAGTCTCCTAACATGTAGGATTTCGCCGTTAATTTCAGGGGGGAGTGGTCTATTTTGAGTCAACCAGTGCACTACTTTGTTTTTGAGTTCCTGGTAACTCTCCATTTTACCCTGGGCGAGCACTGGGACCCCAATAAGAGTCACTACATATGGAGCCGCTTCGGGGGGCAAGTCAATATGGGAGCTTTTATCCAGTTTGTGATCTGGGAAAGGGTGCCTATTGGTGTTATTACCTGGCGGCGCTGCGGGGTTGGAAGGATGATCTTCTCTTGAATCCCCCTTGGCGGTGAATTGTTTGTCTGGTATAGGCTGAGAAACTTGTGTGTTCTGAGTATGGGTCGATGTATTAGACTGAGTAGTTGTTTGAGTGGGGGGAAGATGCGTGATAGCCTCGGTAGAATTTTTGCGTAAGTAAGAGTTCAGGTCGGTGTTTGATGCGATAGGGGAGGCATGAGAAGCTTCCAGGGATGTTAACTGTATCGCAATGTTCTTAACTCTCTCTACTAGAGGCAAGAGTAGGGATTTTACCAGGCACTCTATGTCTGTCAATAAATTGGAAAAAGAAGTGGTGGGGGGCTGTATTGATGGAGTAGGATGGCTAGTTCGTGGGGGAGCTAATATTGATTGGGACGTGGTTTTGGGCACATCCAAATGGCGGTGTTTTCTCCTTTTTTTTGTTGGAGCAGTAAGGGTTTTTTTTGCAGCAGACTTTGAACAAGGAAGCCTATTTTTAACGGGTTTCCTTTTAGAAGTCGTAGCGACATAGGTAGGGGATGAGTCCACAGGGGAGGTGTCCGTTAGGGGTTGGAAGTTAGAAGAAGATATGCCAGTTTCATTTAGGATAGGCATATTATCCATTGGATCAGACAAATGCGCAGGAAGACCAGGGTCATTGGGTAATTCAGGATCCAAAGTCCTGGTTGATGGTGAAGGAACCTGTTGAATATGGCCCAGAGAGGAACGTTTCTGAAACACAGGGTCCATTGAGAGACGGCGTTCCGTGATAGCGATCTCTTTTTCTAACACAGAAGCCGCCCTAGTAATAAAATGGTCTAAAGTACCCCGAACAGATCCCCCTACCAGGGAAGGCCTTTTTTTTGAGGATTGTGTGGCCATGTTGGATTACTATTCAATCTCTTATGTTTTTTTTTTTTTTTCCTTTGTTATGACATTAAAACACGGGCCAGAACTAACATACAGTGAAAGAGTAAGAACACATAAGTCAAATAACAGTCAGCGGCTGCTAGGAACGGCCCGTTTGTAACCAAACGTCAAACTAAATATATAACAGTCACCTGGTTCTCGAGCAAGATGTGGCGTTTGGATAACCAACGAAAGGGGGGTGGCCCAGCCCAGCCTCGGTCGGCCTAGGACGGCCACAGACGGTCCCGCCCTTGTCCCGGGCTTCTCCCGGCGCTACCCGCGCGCGGTCCCGCGACGCGGGGGAAGTGCTGGTCTTTTAAGCGCCTCCTAGCGCGGGAAACGATGTCAGCAGGTCTCCTGTCCCAGAGGATGATGGGACTTGCAGTTCGTCCCCTCTCGGCGGCCGCTGGTGGAAATGGCGGCGGCGGAGGACGAAGAACAGCAGCAGCGAGGCAGAGGGCACAAGGTGAGTGGGACACAGGCACAGGCGCTGGAAGCACGTCCCCAAATCAGCAAGGAGAGGATCCCGCTCAGCAGAGGAAGCGCCGGTCTTTTAAGCGCCTCCTAGCGCGGGAAACGATGTCAGCAGGTCTCCTGTCCCAGAGGATGATGGGACTTGCAGTTCGTCCCCTCTCGGCGGCCGCTGGTGGAAATGGCGGCGGCGGAGGACGAAGAACAGCAGCAGCGAGGCAGAGGGCACAAGGTGAGTGGGACACAGGCACAGGCGCTGGAAGCACGTCCCCAAATCAGCAAGGAGAGGATCCCGCTCAGCAGAGGAAGCGCCGGTCTTTTAAGCGCCTCCTAGCGCGGGAAACGATGTCAGCAGGTCTCCTGTCCCAGAGGATGATGGGACTTGCAGTTCGTCCCCTCTCGGCGGCCGCTGGTGGAAATGGCGGCGGCGGAGGACGAAGAACAGCAGCAGCGAGGCAGAGGGCACAAGGTGAGTGGGACACAGGCACAGGCGCTGGAAGCGCGTCCCCAAATCAGCAAGGAGAGGATCCCGCTCAGCAGAGGAAGCGCCGGTCTTTTAAGCGCCTCCTAGCACGGGAAACGATGTCAGCAGGTCTCCTGTCCCAGAGGATGATGGGACTTGCAGTTCGTCCCCTCTCGGCGGCCGCTGGTGGAAATGGGGGCGGCGGAGGACGAAGAACAGCAGCAGTGAGGCAGAGGGCACAAGGTGAGTGGGACACAGGCACAGGCGCTGGAAGCACGTCCCCAAATCAGCAAGGAGAAATACAGAGTAATCTTTAAGTACGGTGATCCGTGTTCGGAAAAGCCGCCGGTCCTCCCAAATTCAGTATGTACGGGATTCATGTCTGGGCATACCCATCCCACTCTGGATGACAAATGCAAAAAGAACTGTTGATGGATAGAATGCAGAACAAAGTCATACATTAACCCCAGTACAAAGATCTGGGCCTAAATCCATTGTTTTTTTACTCACCATGTCATTCCAGTTTGGACCCAGCCATATGCAAATCAGTCTTGACCCTGTGCCCTATGGGAACAGTCCAGCCCGAACTGCCAGGCCAGGTCCTCCCTGGACTGAAAACAAGCATCCTAGGACCGGTTTTGGGGTTTCACCCCTCTTCAGCCAGGATAGCTCGATTCCAGTGGCATGGAGAGCACGGGACACACGTCTGAGCATACCCATCTCACTCTGGGTGACAAATGCAAAAAGAACTGTTGATGGACAGAATGCAGAACAAAGCCATACATTCACCCCAGTACAAAGATCTGGGCCTAAACCCATAGTTCTGTTGCTCACCATGCCATTCCAGTTTGGACCCAGCCATATGCAAATCAGTCTTGACCCTGTGCCCTATTGGAACAGTCCAGCCCGAACTGCCAGGCCAGGTCCTCCCTGGACTGAAAACAAGCATCCTAGGAATGGTTTCGGGGTTTCACCCCTCTTCAGCCAGGATAGCTTGATTCCAGTGGCATAGAGAGAACGGGATTCATGTCTGGGCATACCCATCCCACTCTGGATGACAAATGCAAAAAGAACTGTTGATGGACAGAATGCAGAACAAAGTCATACATTCACCCCAGTACAAAGATCTGGGCCTAAATCCATCGATTTTTTGCTCACCATGCCATTCCCGTTTGGCCCCAGCCATATGCAAATCAGTCTTGACCCTGTGCCCTATGGGAACAGTCCAGCCCGAACTGCCAGGTGAGGTCCTCCCTGGACTGAAAACAAGCATCATAAGGCCGGTTTCGGGGTTTCACCCCTCTTCAACCAGGATAGCTTGATTCCAGTGGCATAGAGAGAACGGGATTCATGTCTGGGCATACCCATCCCACTCTGGATGACAAATGCAAAAAGAACTGTTGATGGATAGAATGCAGAACAAAGTCATGCATTCACCCAAGTACAAAGATCTGGGCCTAAACCCATAGTTTTTTTGCTCACCATGCCATTCCAGTTTGGACCCAGCCATATGCAAATCAGTCTTGACCCTGTGCCCTATGGGAACAGTCCAGCCCGAACTGCCAGGTGAGGTCCTCCCTGGACTGAAAACAAGCATCCTTGGACCGGTTTCAGGGTTTCACCCCTCTTCAGCCAGGATAGCTTGATTCCAGTGGCATTGAGAGCACGGGACTCACGTCTAAGCATACCCATGTTACAACCTTCCATAATCATTCATATTAGATTTAGCATTGCAGTTCCTACTGACTTTTCCTGCCAATTTTGCTCAAACTGGCCACAAAATCCATCTACTTCAAGTTGAAACATTTTTTAATAATAGTAGCTGCATCGGCCAGGTAGACATCATCCTGAAGAGCATTTTATTTACAAATACTGAATATATTTTCTCCTATCTAATTTTCCCATATTAGAAGAATATCTCTACCTATTGGTTCAGCTGTAAGTTCAGGTGTGAACACAAGAATCTTTTCTTTTAATCGTGTGCTGTATACATATTTGTCTGCATTTTCTAAACCTCATTCTGTCATACGATGAACTACGAGTGAATTGATGTTAGATAAAGTATATACTGATGATACTTCAGAATTTTGATGTATATCTTCGAGGGAGTTTACAATTTCACCTAATATCATAAATTAATGTCAATTTGTTGTTTTTGCTTTTTTCTTTGTTATGTATTTGCCAAAGCCGGTTATAAAAACTAACAAGACACTTTTTGTGGTACTTCACTCCGGCCACAACTATATCACCACCACTTAACTTGGTGAGTACTTTTGAGTCACTTAATGCAACTACAGCATCTCAAACTCGATTACCCAATTCAAGTGTACACATATTTATAAGCTCTGCCCATGAATTTTCGTCACAGAACAAACATGTATCTTTCAATATAAATGAAGCACACGTGCACCTTGAAGTACTCTCATGAAAAGTGTCTTTAAATAGTTTAGTTTTTTTTTCACAATCTTGCAAGTTTGTGTTTGTCAAATTTGTTTCTACACATTTTATGGAATTTTCCACAGTTTTCATTTAACAGTTGTTCAACTACATCATGACTTTTTAAAAATGTTGTCTTGATGATTGATGAAGTCCTTTTATTTCATCAAAAGCTAGCAGATCGTCAAGCAAACCTTTGTGCCCAATTCCTTTATCAGAACTTTTACTATTAGCTGGACACACTAAAACATCTGGTAAATATTGTTGACACTCTACACACAGATTCCAATGAATCTCAGTTCCAAAATGTTGTGTACTAGGTATAAAATCTTCATTAATATTTACAAACTCACATTTTCTTTTGGTAGACATTTTTACTCATTGGCAGTGGATAATCCTTTCACAAATTCAGAAACCTGCAACAAAGAAAACTATCTGTTAGTTTACCAGGGCAGGACAACAAAGTAGGCCATGTGCACAGCCCCTGTGCTCAAGGCCACTGACATTTCAAGGGAATTCATTGTTCAAACAGATCATTCAGAATATGGCATAGAGGCAGTTTTATCACATCTAAATAATGAGGACCTAGAGCAACCTGTAGCTTTCATCTCCAGGAGGTTACTTCCCAGGGAACAAGGCTGGAGTGCTATTGAAAGGGAAACATTTGATGTGGTCTGGCCACTAAAGAAGTTGAGACCATACCTATTTGGGACTCACTTTTTGATTGAGAAAGACCACAGGCCCTTCAGGTGGCTAATGCAAATGAGGGTTGAGTATCCGCCGAAATTGTTGAGGTTGTGCTTCTCCTTACAGGGAATAGACTTTATGGTTGAACACAGACCTGGAGTAGACCACGCCATTGCTGATGGTCTTTCTAGGTTCTTCCACCTTAGTGATGAGAACTCCCAAGAGATTGGGTAGCTCTCCCCACTTTCAGCTGGGGAGGGGCACATGTTAGACGTTACAGACTTAGGGTGTTCTTACCCCAAACATTGTGCCTGCTTGCCTCCAATTTTGCAGTATTCTTTTTGTTTGCCTTAGGACTCTTTTGTTACATATAAGTCACCCTTAAGGTAGGACCTAGGTAGTCCATAGGACAGGTTGCTATGAAATTAAAAGGTAGGACATGTACTTTTATGTTTTGCATGTCCGGGTAGTGAAAAACACCTACATTTGTTTTTCTCTACTGTGAGGCCTTCCCCTCCCATAGGTTAACATTGGAAATTCCTTATTACATTTATAACCTGACACCATTGGCGTGAGTCTCCCTTCCATTTTTCGCTGTGTCTCCTCTGTTTTTGCTGGTTATAGATGCTCTGGGCGCTGTGCCACTGCCATTCAGTGCCACAGCGCGAATGCTCCCTTTGTAAAGATGACATGTGAATTGGTACATCCATGATTGGCTTATTTGGTTTACCTGTTAGTCCCTAGTAGCGTGGCCTGTGTGTGCCCAGGGCTGGTAAACCGAATGCTGCTGGTGGGCCTGCAGCACTGGTTTGTGCCACCCACAGAAGCAGCTTGTAAAGTGTGTCTCAGACCTGCCACTGCAGTGTCTGAGTGCAGTCCAGAACTGCCATCTTGGCTGTGAAGTGCACCCACTTCCCAGCCCCTGAACCTTCCCTTGGCATCCTGTAAGCCACCCTTATGATAGGGTGCATTGTATGTGTAAGGTAGGACATGCTCTGATGTGTGTAGCATGTCTTAGTAGTGAATTACACCCAATTTCGTTTTTCACTACTGTAAGGCTACCTGTTCTCCATAGGCCAGAATGGGAGGTTTGGGCTATTAAATCCTATAGTCCTAACTGACCCACAGAACATGGTAGAAAAACGAATTTAGTATGCCTGAGCTCAGAATATTAAAATACATCTTTTAGTGAAGGTTATTTTTATATTCTGTGTTTGAAACTACCACTTTTAGAGTATAGGTACTTTCTTGCCTAAGCCTTCCAGTATGCTCTGCTATTATGTGTATTGGCTGTCTGGTTTTGGAGGGACAGGGCAGGCTGAGTCAGACCTGGGTTGAATAGAGAGATCTGCCTTGGAGTGAGGGGAGGGGTAGCTCCTGCACTTGAATAGGGCTGTGCCTGGCAAGGTGAATGCTGGCTCCACCTCCCACTGTGCGTCTGAAGGCAGACCCCCTCTTTCTGAAAGGAAGGATGCAGCCTGGTAAACAAAGTGCTCCAGGGCTGGGCAGAACTGGTTCTGGCTGGGTTCAGAGACTTGTGACTCCTAAGAACAAAGACTTTGGGGGTATAAACATTTGTGCCCAAACCCCTACAATTTGTATTGCTCCTGGACAACAACAAGACCTCTGTCCGTGTGACTACAGGAATCTGCAGGAGAAGGACTGTCCTTGTGCTTGTGTGCTGTTTATTGGTTTGGCCTGCAGTGGTTACTACTGGACTTGGAAGAAGAGGAAAAGGACTTTGAAGGAACTTTTATTTTTGCTACAGCAATCACCCAAGGGCTAGAAGAGAGCTAGCCTCCTGCAGGAGTCTCAGGCACACCAGACTCCACCACCAGCCTCCTGTGTCCTCCCAGCGAGGATTTCTATCTGCTGGTGAGGCTCCTGTGAGTTCCAGGGCCTCTAGTTCTACTGCTGAGAAAAGAGTGCTGAAAATCATCGCAAACCCCCGTTAGCAAGCCGCTGCAGCTGGTGAGTGTAAGAAAAACCGTCGCTCTGCTGCCGCCGAGCGCTCGCTACCGGAGATCGTCGCCTCATCTGTCAGCGGGCCTGAAAACGCCCGCTATCCCGAAGATTATCGCATCATCTGTCAGCGGGCCTGAAAACGCCCGCTATCCTGCAGATTATCGCATCACCCGTCAGTGGGCCTGAAAACGCCCGCTATCCCGAAGATCATCGCAGAGCCTGTCAGCGCATCCCAAAACACCCACTATCCCGAAGATCGTCGCAGAGCCTGTCAGCGGGTCTGAAAACGCTTGCTAAACCCAAGGTTTGTCGCATTGTTTGTTAGCGTGCCCCAAAGCGCTCGCTAACCCCGAATTATCGCACCAAGCTCATCGCAGCGCGGATGCCGAGCGTTCCCCATTTTCCCCGCATCGCATCAGGATCGTCGCTCCCTTGCGGAGCGCCATTTTCTTCTATTGCAGCAAGATCGCACACGCAACAGGCTCGGTGCATCATCCTCCCTTAGCGGCAAGGATTTTATCGCATCACCGGCTTAGCGTGAAGAAGTTTGTCGCTTTATCCTGCCCGCAACCCAGCGCATCATCCTCCCTTGCGGTAAGGATTCAACGCATCGCTGGTTAGCGTGAGGAAATTTATCGCTACAACTCCTCAGCGACCTTTTTGTTGCTTTGCTACCGAATCCAGATACCTTGTGAGTAAAAGGGTCGCAGAGACCACTGCATTGAACTGAACATCATTTTGTGCACCTTGAACTATTTTTGCAGCATTTTTAAAGTAACCATATTTTTCTAGTATTTTGGATTTTTACTGTTATTGGTCTTGTGATTAAGTCTATATAAATATTTTTTATAACTACTTGAGTGGTGTCCATTTGTAGTGTTCCTCATTGTAATACTGTGTATGGTCATAAATGCTTCACACACTGCCTCTGAGATAAGCCTAGCTGCTCGTGCTACGTTACCACAGGGTTGAGCAGGGGTTATCAAAGGGTGTAGGCTGCTTACTCTGACTTAGGAAGAAGGGTCCCTACTTGGACAGTGGCCAGCCATTGCCAACTAGAGACCCCCATTTCTAAAATTGGTGGTCAGCGGTGAGGATCTGGACTTGCATTTATTTTTTTTTTTTTTTATTTTTTTTTTAAAAACCTTTATTTGTGCATAGTAAAGGAACAAATACGGGCCTACAACCATCAGGCCGGCCACAATACGTTGAGCACAGAAACAAACGGTACACCCCTAGGCATCAACGGTCAAGGTTAGCAACGAGTCAGGATTACACTGGAGGGATCCTTGACACAGGGGCAGGAGAAGTGCAGGTTAATTTTAAGGTTTTTAAAATAATTTTATCGAGGCAGAGTCAGTAAAGGATAGGAACAAGGAGATTCAAGTCCGCGAGATATCTTCATACACTGGAGAGCAGCAGCATCGGTAAAACAGCCATAGAAATCACATACAGTAAGGCGATGTAACTAGAGAACAGGATCATAACATTAGTGAATACACACCCCCTAAACGCCGCCCCTTCACAATCCACCCCACACCCGGACCCCGAATCGAAACAAGTATAGCGCAGAGAGATGAAGAAAGAGGCCCATAGAACTAAAAGGAAACAGTAAATTACCCCCCCACCCTACACCAATGCGGAGGCTACGGCCTGCCCCCCCCCCAGCATAGTGCCTGTCGCCCAATGAACCCGAAATATAGACGAGAGAGAAAGTAGGAATAGAGTAAAGAAACTAAGGGAAGAAAGAAGGAAAAAGGCGGGGAGGAGCCCACTTAACCTCGGAGCGTCCGACACCACCGGCCAACCAATCCTCCACGCACTGAAACCCCACTACACCCAAAGGCGGTCGTGTGAAGATAGCATTCAATAATAAGGAAGTGAAGGCAAACAGATCACGACAAGCGTGTACAACATGTGCAACCAATTCTAGTCCCAGTCCAGCCCGTCCGTGAAACCATGATGACATCAAACAATCTAGCCCTGGCCCGTTCGCGGGCTTACGAGTAGGCCCGCCCCCTCGTGGAGGCCCCGCATCCCGAACAGACAGAGGCAATATGGCCGCGCGAAAGAAGAAGGAGAGGCAAAGTCACAAAATGGCCGCCGATCATCCAATAAAGTCCCCTTGCACACCACATGAAATCCAGACCTGGCTTGCAAAGTACATAAGTTCCGTATAAAAGGAGCCGTAGACCACCGTGCACGGTTCCTCGTGGGCGTCAGGTGTGGCTCAGCTGGCAACTCCTGCGGGCACGGTGAGGCAGGCAACATCAAAGCAGGGAGCAACGACCGGGGAAACAAAGTATCCGCCATTGAACAGGAGGGCGAGCGATCCTGGGTGCCGGGAAAGCCAAATGCGGACTCTAATGTAGCACTGTTATACCCGGTCGCCGCTTCCCCGCAGGAGGACCAGAGCACTGGCAGACTCACATCTCGTTGATCACAAACGGGGCGCTCACGACCCGCATCAGACAGTATAGTATCGAACCGCTCACTGAGCGCTTGCAAGCCGGCACACAATCGCAGCCGAAAGTCCCGCAGGGCAGCCAGGACGGAGCCGTATGTCAGCGGAGGCTGCGCCCCCACAGCGGCAGCAGTCCGGGACGGCACCGGGGAGCTGGAGTTTGGTAGAGGGAGGGCGAAGCGGGCAGCGGGCGAGACAGAAGCATCCCCCCCCAGCAGCGAGCAGGCAGCCAGCGCCATGTTGTACCGCTGGACGGTACCGTGGTCAGGAGGGGGGGTCGTGACCAGGAGGCAATCCCCAATAGGTCTGCGCCGCAACAGGTGAAAGCCAACAGTCGATGCCCTCCCTCGGGCTCTCGTTGCGGCCGACTAGGCCAAAGGAGAAGGGGGTCTGCAGCCCTCCACAGCGTGGTCCACAGAGCGGGGTAGGAAACCCGCCTCGCCGGGGCTTACCCTCCAGTTCCAGGTTCAGGGTGCAGGAGGTGTCCGGGCGTCTCTCCCCCGGCTCTTCTGGCTACAGTCCTTGGCGTGAGGCTGGATCGGGACCGCGGGGCTCAGAGTTGTACCAGCGGGTCCGGTGACCGCGTCTCTTCCAGGGGGCCGGCCGCGGCCACAGTAGAGCAGGGGTCCCGCACGGGGAACGAAGGCACCAGGAACTCCGGCGTTCGGGCGAGCTAAGACTCCGGGAAAGCGGCGGTGCGGTCAGCGCGTCTTCACACACGTTGCACCTCGAAAATCGGCTAGGATAGAAAGCAGGATGATAGTCTGAGGCCAAGGGCCGACGGAGCCGGGCGCTCAAGCGTCTGCTCCGGTCGCCATCTTGGCTCCTCCCCTTGGACTTGCATTTATGATTGCATACAGTAATTATAGTGTACACTACTAGTGAGTGCAGACCATAACATAACCACGTACGTTTTTTGAGATTTCTTGATTCTATTTTTGATTGTTATTGCCAGTTATTGCTACAATGGGCAAGCCCAGATACAATGCCTCTGAGGATCTCTCCTGGGAAGAAGAGAAAATAGACACCTACACTTCTAAGCAGCTCAAATATTTTTGCAAATGCTTCACAGTCCCTATCACAGGTCTCACTAAGAGAAAAGAGTTTTACAAGGCACTGAAGGCCTGGCTAGAGGCCAGGGATGCCCCTAGGAATAGGGAAGAGCCTGTGGAGGGGGGAAAGAATGCAAGAGAGCAGCAGGAAGAAGTTGTAGATTTGGTAGGGGATAAAGCAGTTTCCAGCCCGGGCACTAGTGTGTCCTCAAGGGGCCGACTCCAGAAGAGATGGAGAACAGGGAGAGAGATAGGCGGCAAAATATGGAGATGGCTAAGCTTAAATTGGTTGGTCAGAGAGACCTAAAGAATAAGAAGTTAGAATTTGAGATGATGAAGGGGAAATTTGAACATGAGAGAATTTTGAGGGAATTGGAGATTAAAGCAAAGAGTATAGAGATCTCCCCCTCTGGTGGCAGCATACCAGTAGTGCATACTGAGAGTAGAGTGTATATACCTAAAGAGGTTATTAAGGATTTCCATAAAAGTGAAGATATTGGGCAATGGTTTGCCGCTTATGAATTAGCTATGGTGTCCCACCGTGTCCCTGAGAAGGATTGGGGAGCGGGGTTGTGGGGACGCTTTGTGAGTGAGGGGAGGGATACCCTGTTGGACCTTCCCCCAGAAAGTAGGATGGTTTATGCCCACATGAAGGAAGCTTTGATTACCCGCTATGGTTTGACCCCTGAAATGTACAGGCAGAGATTTAGAACCTGCAAGAAGTTAGAGGGTACCACGTGGGTTGAATATGTGTCTTTTTTTGGCAGAGCAATGGAGCGCTGGGTAAAAGGTAGTAAAGTAGCAACTTTTGACCAACTGTATGATTTGATTGCATGGGAGCATTTCTCTAGTAATTGTTTTCCTGAGCTACGCCAGCATCTGATAGATTACAAGCTAACTAACCCTAGGAAGCTTGCTGAGGAGGCGGACCGCTGGGTGAGCACCCGGGTTTGCAAGGGTCCAGTGGGAGACTTCGCCAAAGGTGGGCAGGGTCCCCCGCAGAGAGGTGGGGGGACAGGGGTAAACAAAGGGAGTTCCACAGAGGGCCCCCAAAAAATTCCCCAGGGAACCAGGCAGTGGTGTCCCAGCCCCCCCAGGATAAGAAGCCAATGCCCCCAACAGGTAGGCCTGTTCAGAGGGGGCCCCCTACTTGTTTTAAGTGTGGCCAGGTGGGCCACAGGTACTTTGATCCCCAGTGTCCCCAAAGGGATACTACTGCACCACCCCGTGCACTGCCCCGCCAGCTTGCTAGTGTAGACCTGGGGGAGGAGGAGATGGATGACCACGGTGGGTGGGACCCCGTAGAATTGACCCTTGTCTCACTAGGAGACTTTGAGATGGTTCCTAAGCCTGCACTGCCTGATAACACTAAAAAGTACAGGCAGTGGGTAACCATCAATGGCCATAGAGTGGAGGCTCTGAGGGACACAGGAGCCAGTGTAACTGCTGTCAGCTCCCGGTTGGTGTCGAAAGAGCAGGTTGTGCTCCATGCATTCTACCCAGTAGTGTCTGCAGACAACACAGAGAGCCAATGTGAGGTGGCTCAGGTTCCCTTTGAGTGGGGGGGGTCTCAGGAACTCTTCAGGTGGCTGTGAGGCCCGCCATGCCTGTGGACTGTCTGTTGGGCAATGATTTAGAGAACTCACCGTGGGCTACGGTGGAGAGGAGAGCTCACTTACAAATGTTGGGTCTGCCTGAGTGGGCGTGTGCTACCACTCGGTCCATGGCAGCCATGAAGGGTGTTGAGAAAGACCTGGAGCCTGAGAGTATGGCCCAGGTCCCTGCCTTAGAGAGAAGGGGCAGGGGGCGCGGGAAGCCGGCCCCCTTGGTTCCCACGGCCCAGGAGGGAGCAGACCCTGAGGGGGATGCCCTGGAGCCTACCGGGGAGCAGAGTACCGACCTAGAGGACCTGCCTGAGCTGACCCAGTGGCAGCAGGAAGGAGGGCCCACCAGGGAGGAGTTCTGTGAGCAGCAGAGAATTTGCCCTTCTCTTGAGGGTATGCGGCAACAGGCTGCAGCCCAGGTAGAAGGTAATATGTCTGGTTCACATCTGATTTATTGGGAGAACAGTCTCCTGTATAGCGAGCCTAAGGCTGCTGAGCCGGGGTCAGCCTGTGTGCTGGTGGTACCCGAGTGCTTCAGAGCCTTCCTACTGGGGTTGGCTCATGACATTCCATTGGCAGGACATCTGGGGCAGACCAAGACCTTTGAGAGGCTGATCACCCACTTTTATTGGCCCCAGATGCGCAAAAGCTCAGATACATACTGTAGGACCTGTGAGACTTGCCAGGCAAGTGGGAAGAGTGGGGGGAAGATCAAAGCCCCACTCCAGCCCTTTCCAGTTGTTAGTACCCCATTCGAGCGAGTGGGCATTGACATTGTGGGGCCTCTGGACCCCAAGACAGCCATGGGCAACAGGTACATCCTGGTCTTGGTGGACCATGCCACCCGGTACCCTAAAGCCATCCCGCTCAGGACAGTGACGGCCCCCGTGGTGGGACGTGCACTGCTGGGTATCTTCTCCCGTGTGGGGTTCCCCAGAGAGGTGGTGAGCGACAGGGGGACCAACTTCATCTCCCAGTATATGAAGTCTTTGTGGAAGGAGTGTGGGGTAACTTACAAGTTTACCACTCCTTACCACCCCCAAGGTAACGGTCTGGTTGAAAGGTTCAACTGGACCTTGAAGGGCATGATCATGGGCCTGGAAGAGCCCCTGAGGCGTAAGTGGGATGTCCTCTTGCCACGCTTGTTGTTTGCATACCGTGAGGTGCCACAGAAGTCCTTAGGGTTCAGTCCCTTTGAACTGCTCTATGGCCATCCGGTAAGAGGGCCTCTGAGTCTGGTCAAGGAAGGCTGGGATCAATCTCCCAGGAAACCTCCCCAGGATGTATTTAGCTACATCCTGGCCTTCAGGAACCAGACTCAGCATTTCAAAAAAATTGCTGAGGCAAATCTGGAAGCCAGCCAGGAGGAGATGAAACGTTGGCATGACCAGAATACCACTCTGGTCGAATTTCAACCTGGTCAGAAGGTTTGGGTACTGGCCCCAGTGGAGCCTTGTGCGCTCCAAGATAAGTGGACCAGTCCATTTGAGGTGGTGGAGCGCAAAAGTCAAGTTACCTATTTGGTGGACTTTAAATCTCCCAGGAACCCCCTGCGGGTCCTGCATGTGAATCGCCTAAAGCCCCACTTTGAGAGGTCTGAAGTGGGCATGCTTCTTGCCACAGATGCAGGGATGGAGGAGGAGAGTGACCCTCTTCCTGACCTCCTGTGTGCAGGAGAGAAGGATGGGTCAGTGGAGGGTGTGGTCCTCTCCACCACACTGACCCCTGAGCAGCAGAGAGATTGCCACCAGCTGTTGGGGCAATTTCCTGATGTATTTTCCCTGGTGCCTGGTGTCACTGATTGGTGCGTCCATGAGGTGGACACCGGGGACAGTCCTCCTGTCAAGCACAAGGCTTACAGAGTGACTGACAGGGTAAGGACCTGCATTAAAGAGGAGATCTCCAAAACGTTTGCCCTAGGGGTGATTGAGTCCTCTAGCTGCCCCTGGTCCAGCCCAGTGGTCTTGGTACCAAAACCTGCAGCGCCTGGTGACACTCCAGAACTTAGGTTCTGTGTGGACTACCAAGGTCTCAATTCGGTAACGAGGACCGACGCGCACCCCATCCCCAGAGCTGATGAGCTCATAGATCGGTTAGGGGCTGCCCGGTACCTCAGCACGTTTGATCTAACGTCTGGGTACTGGCAGATCGCCTTAACTGATGGGGCAAAGGAGAGGTCAGCATTTTCCACCCCAGATGGGCACTACCAGTTCCGTGTGATGCCCTTTGGGATGAAGAATGCCCCTACCACCTTTCAGAGGTTGGTCAACCAGGTGTTGGCTGGGCTGGAGGATTTCAGTGCCGCTTACCTGGATGACATTGCAGTGTTTAGTTCCTCATGGGAGGACCACTTGCACCACCTCTGGGAAGTGTTGATGGTGCTGCGCACAGCAGGCCTCACAATCAAGGCCAGTAAGTGCCAGATTGGGCAGGGTTCTGTGGTGTACTTAGGACACCAGGTAGGGAGTGGCCAGGTGGCCCCCCTAGAGCCCAAGATTGAAACCATCCTGACTTGGGAGCCCCCAAGGACCCAGACCCAGGTGAGGGCCTTCTTAGGACTCACAGGTTATTACAGGAGGTTTGTCAAGGGGTATGGCAACATCGTTGCCCCCTTGACGGAGCTGACTTCCAATAAGCGGCCAAAGATTGTGAACTGGACTGACACCTGTCAGAAAGCTTTTGATGCCCTCAAGACTGCCATGTGTACAGCACCCGTACTCCAGGCGCCCAACTTTGCAAAGGAATTTATTGTCCAGACAGACACTTCAGAGCATGGGGTGGGGGCTGTTCTGTCACAGATGAATGAGGAGGGACTAGACCAACCTGTAGCCTTCATCAGTAGGAGGTTACTTCCACGGGAACAGAGGTGGAGTGCAATTGAGCGTGAAGCATTTGCTGTGGTCTGGGCACTGAAGAAGCTGAGACCCTACCTGTTTGGGACTCACTTTCGGCTTCAGACAGACCACAGACCCCTCAGATGGTTGATGCAGATGAGGGGTGAGAATCCCAAGTTGTTAAGGTGGTCCATTTCCCTACAGGGTATGGACTTCACGGTGGAACATCGCCCTGGTACAGAACACGCCAATGCTGATGGTCTGTCCAGATTTTTCCGCCTTAGTGATGAGAACTTCCAAGAGGATGGGTAGTTCTCCCCACATTTCAGCTGGAGGGGACGCGTGTTAGACCTGGCACCATTAGCGTGAGTCTCCCTTCCATTATTTGCTGTGGCGCCTCTGTTTTTGCTGGTTATAGATGCTCTGGGCGCTGTGCCACTGCCATTCAGTGCCACAGCGCGAATGCTCCCTTTGTAAAGATGACATGTGAATTGGTACATCCATGATTGGCTTATTTGGTTTACCTGTTAGTCCCTAGTAGCGTGGCCTGTGTGTGCCCAGGGCTAGTAAACCGAATGCTGCTGGTGGGCCTGCAGCACTGGTTTGTGCCACCCACAGAAGCAGCTTGTAAAGTGTGTCTCAGACCTGCCACTGCAGTGTCTGCGTGCAGTCCAGAACTGCCATCTTGGCTGTGAAGTGCACCCACTTCCCAGCCCCTGAACCTTCCCTTGGCATCCTGTAAGCCACCCTTATGATAGGGTGCATTGTATGTGTAAGGTAGGACATGCTCTGATGTGTGTAGCATGTCCTAGTAGTGAATTACACCCAATTTCGTTTTTCACTACTGTAAGGCTACCTGTTCTCCATAGGCCAGAATGGTAGGTTTGGGCTATTACATCCTATAGTCCTAACTGACCCACAGAACATTGTAGAAAAACGAATTTAGTATGCCTGAGCTCAGAATATTAAAATACATCTTTTAGAGAAGGGTATTTTTATATTCTGTGTTTGAAACTACCAATTTTAGAGTATAGGTACTTTCTTGCCTAAGTCTTCCAGTATGCTCTGCTATTATGTGTATTGGCTGTCTGGTTTTGGAGGGACAGGGCAGGCTGAGTCAGACCTGGGTTGAATAGAGAGATCTGCCTTGGAGTGAGGGGAGGGGTAGCTCCTGCGCTTGAATAGGGCTGTGCCTGGCAAGGTGAATGCTGGCTCCACCTCCCACTGTGCGTCTGAAGGCAGACCCCCTCTTTCTGAAAGGAAGGGTGCAGCCTGGTCAACAAAGTGCTCCAGGGCTGGGCAGAAATGCTTCTGGCTGGGTTCAGAGACTTGTGACTGCTAAGAAATAAGACTTTGGGGGTATAAATATTTGTGCCCAAAACCCTACAATTTGTATTGCTCCTGGACAACAAGAAGAACCTCTGTCCATGTGACTACAGGAATCTGCAGGAGAAGGACTGTCCTTGTGCTTGTGTGTTGTTTCTTGGACTGGCCTGCAGTGGTTACTACTGGACTTGGAAGAAGAGGAAAAGGACTTTGAAGGAACTTCTTTTTTTTGCTACAGCAATCACCCAAGGGCTAAAAGAGAGCTAGCCTCCTGCAGGAGTCTCAGGCACACCAGACTCCACCACCAGCCTCCTGTGTCCTCCCAGCGAGGATTTCTATCTGCAGGTGAGGCTCCTGTGAGTTCCAGGGCCTCTAGTTCTACTACTGAGAAAAGAGTGCTGAAAATCGTCGCTAACCCCCGTTAGCGAGCCGCTGCAGCTGGTGAGTGTAAGAAAAATCGTCGCTCTGCTACCGCCGAGCGCTCGCTACCGGAGATCGTCGCCTCATCTGTCAGCGGGCCTGAAAACGCCCGCTATCCCGAAGATTATCGCATCATTTTGTATTTGTATTTGTATTGAATTTGTAAGGCACACATGTTGTATTATAACAGCACAGCTACCCACAAGGGGTCTCCCGGCGCCGGTAGATTCATGAAGTACCCATCAAAGAAGTTGTGCGGAGAAGAGCCAGGTTTTTAGGTCCTTGCGGAATTTGAAGAGAGATGGTTCCAGTTTCAGAGTGGTCGGGAGAGAGTTCCACAGTCTGGGGGCGATACAGGAAAAAGAGAAGCCACCCATTCTGGACAGTTTGAAATGAGGGATCCTAAAATTGCCCTGAGTGGATGATCTGAGGGTGCGAGGGGTGGAATAAGGTTGGACCAAGGCCATGACGTAGCCAGGGGCGCGCCCTTGCTTGATTTTATGCAAGAAGCAGAGGGCCTTAAATTTGATCCGGTAAGTAATGCGGAGCCATTGAAGTTCACTGAGAAAAGGGGAGATTGAGGATTTCCACGGGACCTTACAGAGGAGGCCTGAAAACGCCCGCTATCCCGAAGATCGTCGCAAAGCCTGTCAGCGGGTCCCAAAACACCCGCTATCCCGAAGATCGTCGCAGAGCCTGTCAGCGGGTCTGAAAACGCTCGCTAACCCAAGTTATTGAATCGCCTGACGGCGGGCCTGAGAACGCTCACTAAACCCAAGGATTGTCGCATTGTTTGTTAGCGTGCCCCAAAGCGCTCGCTAACCCCGAATTAACGCACCAAGCTCATCACAGCGCGGACGCATAGCGTTCGCCATTTTCCCCGCATCTCATCAGGATCATCGTTCCCTCGCGGAGCGCCATTTTCTTCTATCGAAGCAAGATCGCACACGCAACAGGCTCGGTGCATCATCCTCCCTTAGCGGCAAGGATTTTATCGCATCACCGTCTTAGCGTGAAGAAGTTTGTCGCTTTATCCTGCCCGCAACCCAGCGCATCATCCTCCCTTGGGGTAAGGATTCAACGCATCGCTGGTTAGCGTGAGGAAATTTATCGCTACAACTCCTTAGTAACATTTTTGTTGCTTTGATACCGAATCCAGATACCTTGTGAGTAAAAGGGTCCCAGAGACCACTGCATTGAACTGAACATCATTTTGTGCACCTTGAACTATTTTTGCAGCATTTTTAAAGTAACCATATTTTTCTAGTATTGTGGATTTTTACTGTTATAGGTCTTGTGATTAAGTCTATATAAATATACCTATTTTTTATAACTACTTGAGTGGTGTCCATTTGTAGTGTTCCTCATTGTATTACTGTGTATGGTCATAAATGCTTCACACACTGCCTCTGAGATAAGCCTAGCAGCTCGTGCTACGTTACCACAGGGTTGAGCAGGGGTTATCAAAGGATGTAGGCTGCTTACTCTGATTTAGGAAGAAGGGTCCCTACTTGGACAGTGGCCAGCCATTGCCAAGTAGAGACCCCCATTTCTAACAAGTGTAATTCCTGATTGAGAAGGAGTAGTTCTGTAATTTTTCATATCATTGGAATAGTAATGATACATCCTCTTTGCTGGCAAAGTTACATTTATCATTACTATTTTTAAAATGCTACTTTTAGAAAAAGTGCTTTACTCTGCTTTAAGCTAAGTGTGCCTGCAGCCTGCCTCCAATACACATCTGAGATGGGTGACAGCTGAACTTTGTACATTCCCTCTAGACATCCACACACAAAGGAAGGTTAATTGTGACTGAATGGCCATCCACATCCTGATGGGTCATTCTAGGCAGAATGGGAGGACGGAGGTGACCCTTACACCTGAATAGGCAGCATCCTGTCCCCACACAAAGGGCTGCATATCCCCCTGTGTGAGTCTAGAGCAAGAGCTGGGAGGGAATAGCTCTGTGAATTTCAAAGCCCCTTTTTGAAGTCACCTCTACTTCAAAGGCACAACTGGGTTTAAGTACTTGGTCTCTGACCCCACCAAATAAGACACTGTTGCACCTGTGAAGAACCCTGCCAGGAGGAAGGACTGCTGTGCTGCTGCAAGGACTTCCACCCTGCTGGACTGCTGCTCTGGAAGAACTGATTTTCTGCTGTGCTGTCCTGCCGGCTGCTACCCTCAGCCCTGCTGAGGAACAACAGGACACTTTGACTTGAATCCAGAGTGATCTTCAAAGGTATGCTGTCTTGCCTCCTGTTTTAAGACCCAAGGATATCAAAGTCTTACCCACTGCACCTGGTGCATTGGAAGTGGATCCAGGTGCTTTCTCCACTGAAACCAAAGCATCCTCTGCTTCATGAAGCAGAACCAATGCATCACCACTGTTGTGGGAACAGAACCGGCACATCGCATCTTGAACCAGCGCATCGCCATCGGAACCAATGCATCAGACCCACCATATCGCACCCGCTTCAGTGAGAGATGATCGATGCATCCCCTTATCTGCGTGGAGAAACCCAGTGCATCAGCTTCAGAACCAACACATCTCGGACCTGATGCTTCATCTTCAGAACCGGCGCATTGCCATCATTGTATGGAGAAAATCGATGCATCACCTCGGCTGTGGGATCGACACCAAAGCAACGCATGGCCGTACCCTGCATCTTGCTGTTGTGATCGGGGTCAAGGTACTTTTTTTCAGCGAGCCTTGCATGGCTCCTGCATCCAGCCCATGCTCCATCACGTTCGGCCTAAACTCTTGACTTTGCCCCAGTCCAGTGTGATCAGATAACCCCATAGGAGCTTAGTGCTTCTAAGTGCTAATTTTCACTTTCCATCTTTAAAAATTCATATCTTGACGTCTACTAATTGGATTTCTGTTGATTCTGTCTTGTTTAACCCCTTGTGTGCCACGCCCTTTCCCCGCCCTGTGCCGGGCGTTCCATTAGCGGGCGGGGTACATGACGAGCTGGACTCGTCATAGGCACAGCGCAACCGCGGCCCATGACGAGTCCAGCTCGTCATGGGCACAGAAGGGGTTAATTATAAAATTATAATCTATTTTCCTTATTTGGTGTGGAGTCTTTTTGTGTTGTGTTCAATGTGTTACTGTTTGAAGTGTTACACAAATACTTTACACATTGCTTCTTAGGTTAAGCCTTCCTGCTCTGTGCCAAGCTACAAGCGAGTGAGCACAGGTTAATTTATGGTGTGCATCTGACTTGCCTTGACTAGTATTATGGTTCCTGCTTGGACAGGCAGTATAACTCTGCTAACCAGAAACCCAATTTCTAACATTCAGCAAGGAGGATATAACTTGTGTTTGTGCAGTGCCATACAGTGAGTTGGTGTACATTACTACTCCATATCGCTAGACCAATATGAGGCAATTCTCCCTAATTGACATTTGTTATTTTTCAACCTGACAGGACCAGCCTAGAGAACTACACTGTGGCCCAGCTCAAGGGATTCTAAAAAGATAAGAGGTTGTTTGCAAAGGGGAGTGCTAAGAAAGCAGAGCTCGAAACAGCTTTGAGAGCATGTGCAGAAGTCCACCAGAACCAAACAGATAATGAGGAAGAAGGATCTGAGGGAGAGTTAGAACAAGACCAGGAGGGTCTTGACATGTAACTTTTTGGGGAGGTATGGAATTTCCTCTCAGTCCATCCACGTGCAGGGAGCAGTGTGTCGTCCAGGAATCTGTCCCCAGAGGAGCTGGAGAACAGGAGGCAGGAGAGGAAACTAAAACTAGAGCTTGCAGAAATTGATAAAAAGCAAAAGCTTGCCAAGTTGGAGGAGGAGCAAGCTCTAGAGGAGAAAAGACTGTCCATGGAGGAGAGGAAGATGGCCCATGAGCTAACCTTTAGAGAGCTGGACATTAGAGCAATGGAAGAGGAGTCCAGCAGTAGTTGTTGCAGTGTACATGCAGTGTCTGCATCCCAAAGAGCCCCAGAGCAAGTTATACCCAATGCTTTCCACCAGGTTGTGGTGGCTGACAACTGTGAAGGTCACTATCCAGGGGCCCTTGTCCATTTGAGTAGGGGGTCTTAGGTCTTCTAAAAGTTTTTTTTAAATCTATTTGTATTGCCAATAGCACCCTTCAATACAACACATCATGAAACACATTTATAATGCTAAATTGCACATCACGTAGTCATGGTTGATAGTACACCATGCAGTAATTGGAGAGGGAAGAAAAGAAACAGAACAGATGAGAACATGCAGCAAGAACAGTCCGTTCAATATACATGCAAATATCAGAGACCTAGCGATCTGACCGATGCCCGATGGAGCTACCTTGAGAGCTATAGGGGAGACTGGCTCTGGATTCCCTCCTCGGCCGTCACCTACCCAGTCGGTCATTGGGCAGACATTCCCTTCGTCTCTCATACTGTCTACCCCCTCTTCCTCTCCCTTCTCACTGCCCCTCTCCCCCTATCTGCTCTATTTGTCTCCCCTTCTCGCTCTTTAATGTGTCGCATATATTTATCTATACCCTCATACCCTTCTAAGCTCCATTTATTTCGTCTTCTACTCTCTTGAAATGTTTTTCTAGTAACTGATGTAACACGTAACTGATGTAATTTTGTAATTTCTGTGGAACCTTATGTAAAGCGCTCTGATACCTCCGGGTCTAGCCAGCGCTATATAAAACTCTCAAAATAAATCAATAAAAATAAATAAAATAAAAAGTAGTAGTCCTTCCTGTCGGGATCGGCATTATTGCCTCTGACAAACACAGCACTACAGCTGTGCTGTCAGTAGTTACCACCATGTGCTCTCACCAAGGCATTGAAGCGTGGGGGTATGAAAATCAGAGTGAGATGCAACACAAGAAAACCATCTACATGATATCTGTACAGGCCAACCAGTAAGAAGGGTGTGGGCGGACAATAAAAAGAACGGCTTCCCAAACCCAAGGGAGTGGTATAGATATAGAAGCATGGACATCAGTGTGAAGTAGCCAGGCTTTTGCTGTAGGTTTGTAAGTCCGCTAACAGAACCTCCCAATCAGACACTTTTGGAAGCTTCCTCCTGTCTGAGTGCCACAGTCTCTGCCTGCCCCCACTTAAGCATCACTGTACACCAATGAACTGTACTAAGCAGTGTCTGGGCTTTCCAGTGCATGGATATGAGTCTGTGCTCGATCAGCATTGCTAAATAAATTAATCTGTTAGCAGCTTTAGCAGCTTTCTGGCATTTAAATAACCCTAACAGTGCTCCCTTAAAGGTGCATACACCAGTGCGCCCGGTTACCTTCTCCAAAGCAGCCGAGACCTCTCCAATAGCGTTACAGCCACTTGGCAGCTCTTAAAGATATGCATCAAGTCAGCGCCTAGTTGCTGACTTCTCGAACAAGTGGATAGGCAACAATGGTTCACATGTGGCGAGCGCAAATGCATGAACTAACTGTGTAATGAGGTTTTCGGCCACTTCCTAATATGTCATTTGTAAAGCTTGTGTATTAGAGGGTATTGGTCTGGTTCTGTGTCCATGATGTTCCACAAACTTCCCAGCACAACCAGCAACCTGCCACATGCCAGGAACTGGCCTGCTGGCAGGTCATGCTCTACTTGCAGCCGGTCATAGGGCAGGAGTGCTCCATCTTGGAACAGTGTACCAATTGTATCCACGCCCACTGTCTTCCCGATCTCCAGTCCCGTCCTGCCCAGCATGTTGCTAAATGAAGTGATGGAGCTCAGAGATACCTCAAGCAAGTATCTGGGAATGCGCGGCTTGAGGCACAGACTTTGATTAAAACTATCACATGTTATCCTGAATATGTCATTAACAATTGGCTGAAGTCGAGCTCGGAGCAGTATGGCCTGTTGGACTAGTCGCGGTGCATGGGCAACACAAGAAACCCCAGCTCCTTGTTGAGCCACCCCACCAACCACTGTGCAGGCCGGTGTAGCTGTGCTTCCAGATAATAGTGTTCAAAGTTTGAGGCTCCCAACCACTCTTTTTCTACAGATAGCTGCAGTTTACGAAGCACCACACGTCACCTCCCTTTATTCCAAATGAAGCACCCCAGCGCCGAGTGTAATGTGCGAAATGTGGATTGAGGGATATGGTCTGGGAGAATATGGAAGTAATAGCACAGATGAGGGAGCATCACCATTTTTAACAGTGGCACTACCCTGCACTGTAAGCAAAAATGTACCCCAGAAGGCCTTTTGGGAATGTATTGATGCTGTAGCCATGGTAAGATTACCGTTTATTTGGTCTTTTGTTTCATGATATATATGAAACCCCAGATACCAAAAGGCACGGGATTCCCATCGCAGCGGATGAAAATCGACTAGGAAATGTTGTGGTGGGCATGCTGGATGTAGCGTAAACAAACAAGATTTTGCCCAATTCATCCCCCGCCTGGATGCATTGCAAAACTCCTGCAGTATGGCCTGTATCTCTGTTACACATTCTCGATATCTCTAATATATATTAACCCCTTTGCTGCTAGGCCTTTCCCCCCCCCTGTGCTAAGCCTTTTTTTGGCTATTTGGGGTAGTTTGCGCTTAGGCACTAAATTTGCGACCTATTTTTACAACATCATGGGGATTCTAAAGGTACCCAGGGTTTGTGGATTCCCTTGGATGGGACCCAGAAATTAGCCAAAATACAGCTACATTTTGTTTTTTGGGGGAAAATGGGAAAAAAGTGCTGCAAATGAAAGCGTCTGGGTTTTTCCCTGCAAATGGTATCAAAAAAGGGTTTGTGGGGCTGAAATCACCATTTCCCTATATTTCAGGGAATGACAGACTTTTGTCAGAAAACCACATTTTTTACACAGTTGTGGCATCTTTCTGGGACATAGCCTATTTTTGCTATTTTTTGTGCTTTCAACCCCCTTCCAGTTAATGGTAGAAATGGGTATGAAAGCAATAATGGATCCTGGAAATCTATAAATTTCTAAAAAGTACACAAAATTCAGAATTCAGCAAGGGGTCGTTTATGTAGATCATTCAAAGTTTCTTTATAGAAACTTACAGTTAAATATAGGAAAAATTAAAAATTAGTTGAAAAAACAGCCTTTTGTGTCAACATTTTCACCTGTGACTTCTTCTAATTATGACAGGTCTTTGAAATCAATATACTGTTACATCCGCTGGACCTTACTGGTTGTGGGGATATATAGGACTTGTAGGTTCACCAAGAACCCGACGAACCCAGAGTCAAAAACTGAGCAGTAACTTGCAATGGTTTTTTATTATGTACCGGGTATATAGCAATGATTCTGGGAAAATGTATGCATGGAAAAATCGATATGAAAGACACCTATGTTTTTCTGAAATGGGAACAAAATATAGAGTTTAGAAACAGTAGATATTTGCACATTTCCGAAATTGGGAATACTCATACTAACATGAGAATTATCAGTCATTTTTCAAAATGACTTCTTTTTTACACATTGTCTTTCATTTGGAAGGCAGAAATGCATCGAAAGTCAATAGGTAATAACATTTGCTTAACAAATCTGAATTACCCTAAGTCTCCCTATAAAAATGGTACCTCACTTGTGTGGGTAGGCATAGAGCCCACGACAGGAAACGGCTCAAAACGCAACGTGAACACACCACAATTTCACAATGAAAAATTACCCTATTTTTGCAAAGTGCCTAGCTGTAGTTTTTGAACCCTAGCTCTGCCGGCACCTAGGGAAACCTAGCAAACCTATACATTTTTTAAAACTAGACACCCAGGGGAATCCAGGATGGGGTGTCTTGACTAGCTCTCACCAGGTTCTGTTATCCAGAATCCCTTGCAAACCTAAAATATTGTAAAAAAAACCACATTTTCCTAACATTTCTGTGGTGGAAAGTTCTAGAATCTGCGTGGATCCACAAATTTCCACCTACCCCGCGTTACCCAAACTCTTCTAATAAAAATGGTACCTCACTTGTGTGGTTAGGCCTAGTGCTCACGACAGGAAACGGCGCAAAACGCAAATGGACACACCACAATTTCACAGTGAAAAATGATCCTTTTTTGGCAAAGTGCCAAGCTGTAGTTTTTGAACCCTAGCTCTGCCGGCACCTAGGGAAAGCTAGCACACCTATACATTTTTGAAAACTAGACACCCAGGAAACTCCAGTATGGGGTGACTTGACTGCCTCCCACCAGGTTGTGTTGCCCAGAATCCCTTGCAAACCTAAAACATTTTACAAAAAAACACATTTTCCTCACATTTCTGTGGTGGAAAGTTCTGGAATCAGCGTGGATCCACAAATTTCCACCCACCTGTCAGGGTCCGGGCTCTGAGACTCCGGTATTGCCTTCCCCTCCCCTACTCACCGATGTTTCCACCTTTCAGTCGCCGGACCCTGCCACGGCTTGGACGGCGTCACCTGAATCTCCCCCTTCCGGGTACTGGCTCTTTCAGGAACAGACCGACAGCTATGGACTCCGCCCAGGGGGGTGGAGTCCCGTCGAGTCATCCGACGTGAAAAGGTCGTCAGCCAATGAAGAAGGAGTCGTCAGCGGGAAGGAGGAAGTAGAACGACGGGTCGAGGAACGGAGAGGAGACGAGGACGCGAGGACTACCGCAGTATCGAGGACCCCGGAAGGCGAGAACACTGAGGAGCCTGGAGGCCAACGATCCCGTGAAGCGCCTTGCCACGGTCCCGGAGGACGGTGGCTTAAACAGGTACGGCAGCGTTTGCTGGGTACCGGGAGGCGGGTCGTTCATAGAGCCGAGGGAGGAGTGGGGCTGCCCGGTGGAGAATCCTGACCTCTGCGCGCTCCCCTCTCTCTCTCTATAAGGCCGCTTACGGTGGTGGATCCCCTCCCTTCACGACCCCAAGAGCTGATAGATGGTGATATCCCGCACGCCCTTCCCTTCATTCAGATCAAGACCTGAATATTCCTAATCGGTCCCTTTTCTTTTGTTTTGTGTGTTCTAACCCCCCTCCCCCGCATCATCGCCGGAGGACGACTGACTCCAGGCCGAGGAGACAACGCGAGCGTCTTCGAAGAGGGAGCACCTATACCCCTGAAGGAAGAAGCCCAAGAGTCTCCCCCCCCCCTATTTTCGCGGATTGGGAACATTTGTTACGTGACTTTAACGTTGAATCATTGCAAAACCGAGACATTGGAATATATCTCATTACACAACTTATAACTACCCCACCAGCGTCGCGCTGTTTTCTGCCCACTCTTACACCACCCCATATTCTCCAAAGTCTTCAGAGAAAAATGGTACCTCACTTTTGTGGGTGGGTCAACTACCCGTGACAGGCAAGGGCCCAAAACCTAGTGAGGCGACATTAAAATTACCTATCACAAACCAACCTGGTTTTGCATGGGGGTCACCTGGGTTTTTGGCCCCGGGCTTGGTGGCCATCTAGGGAAACCTACCAAACCCACACATTTCTAAAATCTAGACACCTGGGAAATTCCAGGGAGGTATGGCTTGGGTGGATCCCCCAACATTTTCTTACCCAGAATCCCCTGCAAACCTCACTTTTAGCAGAAAAAAAAACTTTTTTCACACATTTTTGTGTTGGAAAGTTGTGGCATCACTGGGCTGACACAAATTTCCTCCCACCCAGCGTACCCCCAAGTTTCCCAATAAAAATGGTACCTCACTTGTGTGGGAGGCCCAAGTACCTGCGACAGGCAAGTGCCCAAAACGCATTGAGGCGACATCAAAATTGCCTATCTCAAAACTACCTGGTTTTGCAAGGGGGGTCCCATGACTTTTGTCCTGGGGCTCAGCGGCCACCTAGGTAAACCTACCAAACCTACACGTTTCTGAAAACTAGACACCGTGGGGATTCCAGGGAGGTATGGCTTGCGTGGATCCTCCAACGTTTTCTTACCCAGAATCCCCTGCAAACCTGAAATTTAGCTGAACAAATCACCTTTTTCACACATTTTTGTGTGAGAAAGTAGTGGCATCACAGGGCTGACACAAATGTCCTACCACCCAGCATTCCCCCAGGTATCCCGATAAAAATGGTGCCTCACTCATGTGGGAGGCCAAAGTACCCGCGACAGGCAAGAGCCCAAAATGTATTGAGGCGACATCACAAATTGCCTATCACAAAGCGACCTGGTTTTGCAAGGGTGTCCCATGACTTTTTGGCCCAGGGCTTGGCTGCCACCTAGGGAAACCTACCAAACCCACATATTTCTGAAAACTAGACACCTGGGGAATTCCAGGGAGGTATGGCTTGCGTGAATCCCCCAACGTTTTCTTACCCAGATTCCCCTGCAAACCTGAAATTTAGCTGGAAAAATCACTTTTTTCACACATTTTTGTGTGGGAAAGTTGTGGCATCACTGGGCTGGCACAAATTTCCTACCACCCAGCGTTTCCCCAGGTCTCCCGATAAAAATGGTGCATCACTCGTGTGGGTGGCTCAAGTACCCGCTACAGGCAAGGGCCCAAAACGTATTGAGGCAACATCAAAATTGCCTGTCAGAAAATGTTTTGGGCCTTTGCCTGTTGCGGGCTACTGCCCCCATCTGACCCCCGGGGGCGCAGAAAGGCTATCATTTCTGCGGGGGGGGATGTGGGGGCATGGGAATGCCCATATTGGGCAGCCCCCACCACTAATTATAATTTTTAAAAAAATCATAAAGTCTCATTTCAGTTACGGTTTCTGTGCAATGACGACAGCGCGACAGGCACGCTGATCGTAATTGCACACAAACCAGGAGGGGGGCCTCGGGAGCTTTGGGGTAGAAAAAGAAATCCCTCTGCTATCTGCAGCAGAGGGATTTTGTGACCCTGTGCTTATGACGGAATGGTTCAAACCCTGCGGACGCCCCATTATGTAAAAGTCGTTGAGGGTCAAGAACAGATATCTCCAAGCCACAGTGTCAAGAGCCTTCTCTGAGTCCAGCACCATGCATGCAGGATATGGCCACTGGTACAAAGAAAGCTTCATCACAGTATGCATCCAGCAAATGTTCAAGGTGGTAGACCAACCAAGGGCAAAGGCATCCTGGTCCGGATGTATCAGACGCAGGATATGCTCATACAGCCGGCCTGCTAAGATCTTGCTTAGAATCTTATAATCAAACCCCAAACACAGATAATGCATGGTAAGAGGCAAGCTACAACTGCTCCTTATCTGGTTTAGGAAGAGATATTAATAGGGATTCACGCAACAGGGGTGGAAGTCGGCCCTCTGTTTGGTGACTTGGTATAATTCAAGTAGCTTGGGAGCAAGATGGTATTGATATGCCTTATAAAATTCGATGGGAAACCCATCTAGCCCCAGAGTCTTGGTGATCACAGTACCCCTTAAGGATCCCTTTATCTCCTGCAGGGTGAGTGGCACATAAATGTCTTCCCTGTCCAATGGTAGCACCACCATAAGGGTTACTTAAGCAAGAAATGTGTGGATGGCAAGCTGTCAGTCTACAAACGGCGGGTCATACAGGTCCTGGTAATGTGCCATAGAGGTCTCATGAATATCTACCTGATTGGTGGCTAATTGCCCCTTGGAGTGCAGAACAATTGTGATTGTGGAGGTTGGAGCGGTACTACGCTAAAGTTAATAAACAACCCAATTTATCCGCTTCTACTTGCATTTTTGCTTGGTACGCACGGAAATTCCTAAATACGCCACTCCCATTGCCGTAAGCCTGGTGGCTGGGTCACAGATTATCCTGTCTAGTCTGACATGTACGTCATGCGGGGAAGAATAGAAGTCCCTTGAACCAGGGTGAAGCGATCTCCAGCAATCCAGTAAAGACCAGTGATATAGCCATTAAGTAACGTGGGCCGCAGATGTCATGGGAGATGGTGAGTGATGGGAGTGATGGGTGTAATCGGTCCAAGTATGCAATTAAATTCCACACCGAGTATCCACGGCATGTGGGACCACTTGGTAAGGACCGCAGAGAGACGTGACCGAAAGAGTGACTGCGCCATATTGGGGCCATATATGCTCCCTAAGAGAACTCCCCAGCAATCTAGTTGGCCCTCAACTCATGCATAACATCCTTCCAGGTCAATCTCTGTGCTCAGGGGATGGAAGGGGGCGCCTGGACGATCCCAAACTGACGCACCCCTAGCAAAGCCAGAATATGTTTTGCAAAAACATTGTCCTCACCAGAGCTTCTGTAGTTTGGAATCCTCTCCTCCTGCCACATGAGTCTCCTGCAACAAGGCAATCTGCACGCCTCACCTCCTAAGAAATTGTTTGATTGGTTCTGTGTACTAACCATCCCCTGGTCATTCCATGTAATTATGTTAATTCTAGCCATGGGAACATTGCAGTATAAGTATAAGACCTCACGTCAACCGCAGGCCCCTGAGGTGCAATCACATAGGCAGCCACAGGCACTAGATTGTATGGAAAGGAACAGATTATTATGCTCATGACTCAGCAAACAGTAACAGCAAAACCCACAACTCTCTTGCCTGGCCAACCTCAAAACATGTGATCGTCCAAACAACGAAAGAAAATCCCCATGAATGGGATGCTCCTGAGTTCACACTGGTGCCCACTAACTCCATCCAGGAGCCAGACAAGGGGGATTGTCATCACTTTTTCAGACCTTGCCACATACGGACCACTAGTTTTGGCTAACCCAAGAGCGCCTGGGGAGACACATTATAGCTCAGGTAATATCGTAAAGTTTCGGAAAGTAGCTGTGAAGGAGCCCTCCAGTGCGAATTGTGCAGCATTCACACTTTGATTGTCACAGGATCTCTATCACTGTTTGCAGTGTCATGACTGGTAGGAATATGAAGTTCACACTGTCTGTGGAATGAGAGGATTCAATGTCAGAGATGCCATCTTCTGAAGCGTGAACAGGAGGTGACCTCCGATCTGCCCACAAGGTACCGGCAGTCGACAAAGCCGGGGCCTGCTCCTCCTTTGCTTGTTCCAGGGTGGGAGCTCCATGAAGTGTGAAGCAGCCAGTGTTGCAAGCCCTCTGATTCCTATGGCATGGGGGCCTGGGCAAGCGTCGTCGATGGGCAGGCAAGGATGGGGCCAAGGCCTCATTTCGGCATTGCTCCACCTAGTCCCAAGCATCTCCGTGAAGAAATAACCTGTTAGGGACAATAACCTTGAGCCTGGTCAGAAAGAGAAGGGAATAGCGGCGGTCAGCCTGTTGTAGTTTACACTTCACTCCCAAAAAAAAGCCTTGCAGCACTATACGGACATCGTGTAGTCCAGAAAAATGAATTCTCTTCCCTTTTTAGGTCTCGCCTAGGCAGCGCGCATGTGCTACATAAGGAGATGACCTTTTGGAATTGGTCTGCCCTTTTCAAGCACTCGTGCTTGTGCTGGAATCCACTTTGCGGGAGCGAGCAGCGGCTCGCAGGGCCCATGTGTTAGTAATTAGCAGTTGCCACGCTTGTTGCTTTTGCTGGGTAAACTCTCCATTTGTCATATCAGTTGTGTGCAGCAGGTGGCGCCGTTGTATTACTTGATACTAAAATAGCACACTCCTACAGGCTTGTTTAATTTATGTTTGTAAAACTTAGGACAGCTGGTTGCTGCTGAATTAAGGCTGTATTTTGACTCTTCCACCTTTTTCGGCAGAAGAACAGAGGAAGAAGGAAGCAATTAACGGTGTTGCAGTTGTCACTGTACATCTCGTGATCTACCCATCTTTAAGGCCTGACGTTAGAAGATCAGCATCACGGTTAATTTCCATTAGCGAGTAACCTAAACACTGCATCGTAGTTGTTACATACACCTTCAATGCACATCGTCTAATTGGGAGACCTGTATTATATGAAGGGCTTTAAGTAAACGGGGTCTCAGACCCAGTAGTAATTAAACATCCATTAAAAATGGACATTGAAACAGGTCCCTACCAGGCCCTGATTTCATATCCTTAACTTTAATGGTTAAAAACACTGATCGATGATATTTCACCTTTATTTAATCTCGCATTCTCTCAGAGGCTTAGATATTTTCAGGATATTTGGTTTTTTGTGCTGCCTCATTTTACTCATGCAAACTGAGCCGCCTCCAGGTGTTAATAATGAGCTGCGATAAATAACTCTGGAGTTGAGCAAGAGGCTGCGAGTTTTTTTCAGTGTCCATCAGTGGATCATACAGGGGTTCGCCCCTGTGCACACATGCTGTTCTTTGGCAGAGGACGAGTCTAAGCACAACAGTGCAGCTTTTTTCACCTTCCTGCTATCAAGGACTTTTGTTTACAGACTACGCAGATTTAACCTTTAATGTTCTGCTCCGATTTTCTCAAGAATCTCTTGGACTTGTTAACGCTGTTAAAAAGGTCAATTCACAAACCGTTGTGGTTCCGCCAGTAACGATTGCGGGCCATCGTAGCAAAAAGATTGAGGGACTATAGTCTGTACCCGTAAATCACATGACCTACATCAGTTGGTGACCATGGGGATATAATACAATCTTTTCCTCATCCCCTTTCTCATCTCCGTTGTTTCTTATTGAAGTGCTGTTGTGGCGCGAGGCAGGCAGACTATCCCTAACTCCTAAAGAATTTTTAAGTAGTGACTTTCCTCAGTCTATTACACACTAGCAGGACTTCTAAACGAGGGACGTGCCCAATCCAGTGCCTGTTTTTCTTGCAAAAAGTGTAACTCTTTGATTGATACCCGTAATCTTCATTACCTGAATATCATTACTTACTAGTTATATTCCCTTGCAGAAATGCATCCAAGTGTGTTAATAACGTTTCAGGATGTTGATAAGGCATATCCCTGTTTTATAGGTCATCCCTGGAGATAGCGGCCCTAGGAAAGGAGGTGACTAAAAGTGCTACTTATGTAAAGTTCTGAAGGGTAACAGGATGCTGATCTGGGAAGTTAAACACTTTTTGGCACGATTAAGGAATATTACAAAATTATAATTGAAGTGGTTCCTTAGATTTAAGAGAACGTCTAGCCAGAACGTACATTTTTACATAAAGCGCATTCCTTCTTGAACAAGCCACAAAACAATCTGAGTTTAGGTCGTTAAACAACTCCTGAGAAAGGTGTGAAGGTGACATGTCCATTAGTGGTCACTGCATCACTAAACTTTAAATGCACCTGAATCCATTGCCGCATGCAATCAATGCCAATTTACTGCTTTGTTATGTTTTGTTAATTTGGAAACAGGTTGGGGTCTTGGTCGCTCGCTCTTATTTTGTGGATGCCTCTTCATTTAGACTCTGAGGTCTGTATTACAGAGAAGGTGCACTTATTGGGTCCGTGTCAAGGCACACCTTTAACTGGGTGCACAAGTTGCAGATCCAGAGCAGCGTGCCATATTATAGTAAATTTGCTGTCCCCAGCACTAATGCAAACTTGGCATTACACTGTGCAGTGCATTAAATGAATGGCTGTTTGAAGTCACCTGTCTGCCTTCAACTGCAGGCCTGCATTTAAAAGAGGGCAGAGATTCCCCTGTAGGTAGGTGCAGTAAGTGACAACACTCGCCTACAGGAGGATGCCTGCATGGAGTGGGCCCATGGGACCCACTTTCTAACTTTCAAGGGCCCCTCTGATGGCTCCTTTCCCTCTGCGCCCACATCTGTAATGTGGCACAGTCCCAGGGTCACGCCCTTCATGCAAATGATGGAACTTACCCTTGAGATCATTCAGGTACACAGGGAGGGCCAGCACAATTTGTATTGCCGGAGGGGGCGTGCAAGTATCTGTAGTCCCTTTTGTTATACCAAATGTCCCGGGACCACAGAAGTTGTCACACGCCCGTCTGTCCTTGGCATTACAACTTCTGGTTTGTTATTGTGTGTTGCCTCGCCTATTTTCTTTCTTTATATTTTTTATTGCTCAATTTTCCTCAAACAACAAAATATATGGACATAAGTTGAGCCAAGATTGATAACCCATGTAACTTTGTTAATCGCACCAAAGCTCAGCTAGGTCCTTCCTTAGGCCATTTTAAGGAATTGAGAACAATATTTCAGTCGAATGCTATACATTTTGATTACCTACCCTCCAACATATTTGTGTCTAGTTACCTTCCCAACTGCAACTCACAAAACATGTCATTTTCCATTATTCACAGTGTGCTGAAAGTGTTCTTGACTGAGTAGCGAGTAGCCACTTCAAGTATTCTCATCAAGGGTAGTGATGCAAACATAGACTCATCCTTTTTCAAGGCTTATTTATCAATCATGCCCTATCGTACTCCAAATGAGCTGGTAATACACCATCTAGAGCACACTTTAGGATAATCATCCGAATCAGAGTCTGTCTTTTGAAGATGTTGTATAGTTGATCTTGGGTCTTGAGTTTTGCATTTGCATCCCCTTGACCGATCAGAGCTGTCCTCGGTGGAAAGATGCACTTTTTACAGGTGTGCTTGACTTGTAAATTAGCAGTTCCTCCACTAAACATTTTTTGGAGAAGCTGTGTGAATTGGGCAGGGGCTTTGATCAGTTTTCTGTTTGTTTTTTACTCCCCTATATGAAGTACTAAATGTGTGTCCCCTAATGCCAGCTTATGGCTTCGGCTACTGAAAGGTCTTCTCAAATAATTGTTCATAATGGAAAAGTCATGTTCTGAGGCTACTTTTGATTTTGGCATAGTGCAACTGGTAAAACCCTACCCTGTTCCCAGGGATGAATTTGTGTTTCAGAATTAGATCAGCGACCATTTATTCTGACTTTCTGCCTCTTCATTTGCCTTAATCCCTTCATGTAAAGTTCATATTGATGCGCTAATGGGGGTGCACCTTGCAGGTTTCTGCACAGGTTGCCCATTTCAAGTGGCCCAGCTTCTGTGACTCGTTATCAAATCTGAATTTGTAGAAAACTTTTTATTTGGATTACAGCATTATACATATCTAGAGCATGCGCAGTATTGCCAATCATGAAATCCATAACCAGCAACATAGCACCCTACAATATGAGCGAGATCGCTGTGTGGGTCTTCCAAGCTATTGTCATCACTTTGTGTAACACCAAATGCGTAGTCATTTGAATGCAATCTCTAAAATCCCCATGAACCAATGTGCATTTAACCCCCTCCCCCCAATACCGTGCTCTGGTCTTTACAAGGTCTGTGTTCCAAAGGTTGCCCAACATTTCAAGGCAACCACTATTAACCCTGTAGCTATTCCCAACTTCCATTAGCAATATCAATCCTACCAAGCAATTCATCCTTCCCACACTGTAGTCTGGGAGTGTGATTGCTGAATATGTTCTTCGTCACGGTCACTCATTACAGTAGTGGAGACAACAGCAACACCGTCATTTAGGTCATGTACAATGGCTCCCCATGCCAAAAGATAGTCTGCCAACCTATCATCACGCCTCACCTTTTTAGGTTGAGCCTAGCGCAGCGCGCATGCACTACTCTAGGAAAACGACCTCTTGGAATCACTCTGGACTTTCCACACGCTCGTGCGTGTGTTTTTTTCTTTCTGCATTATTTCAATTGGTCTTTGCGTGTGTCTTTCTAAAAAGACAGCACGCAATTGGGCAAAGACGGCTGCATGTCCCACCGTTCCCAGTAAATGTATCCGCCCACAGCCTACAGCTTGCGGTTACGAGCAGGGGCGCCATCTGTTCGTGGTCATGTCACCATCTGTTTTTAATTAACGCGTTCGCCGCGCTGCCGTGCTCACTCGCCACCGCTTCTCTCTCACGCCAATTCTTTTTAACCAACCCTTCCTTCACATGCCACATGCACACGCACAGCCCTGCCAATGCTCTGTTTGCAATGAGAAACTTGTGCATTCACTGTCATGCTAGGGCCATTGCTGTTGACTTGTAGAAGGAGGAAGGCAATCTTAACTTTAGGGCAAGCACCCTATTTATCTAATGTTTGACCTCACAGCCGCAGGTTCGAACCCAAGCACGTCTGCTCAGCCTTTCATCCTACTAGAGGCTAACAAACTAATTAACATTCATTTGGTTGGCAATAAACATCTGTTACTCTGCACCAAGATGCAGCATACTCCAGCCCTGCCTTCACTTCCACACTGGGATTACTCACTTTCGCCTCCTTTCAATTCGGCTCCTGATTTTCCCTACTGTGGTCGCTTTCTGATTTGATACTGGCATTATATAATGCAATCTTAACTTTAAGGCAAGCACCCTATTAATCTTATGTTTCACCTCACAACTGCAGGTTCGAACCCCAGCGCGTCTGCTCATCCTTTCTATACTGCGCTCGCTTTCTGATTTGGTACTGATTTGGTACTAGCATTATATAATAGGAGCCATAAGCGGCGGTGCACAGGCTGCCATCTGTTTTGGGTCAGGTTTCATTTCCAGACCTTGCCGCTTTCATTAGAAGATGCGTCCCCTCCACCCCACCCCTACAAGAGTGCGCTTTCATTTTCTCTAAAACACAAAGGAACAGAAACAAAATCAATTACGGTGAAATCTTACTTATCAGCGGGATCGTCAGCATCGTCTATAGAGCGGGCCTTGGTCAAGAAGCCTACCCTGGAAGGCAAAAAGCAGATGCTACAGTAGTTAAAGCTCCTTAAAGGCCACTCAGATCTTGGGGAGGAAGGGAACAATCGTCATGAGGTTTCAGTAAATAGCTACATTGTGATGCTTAACCATTTGTTGACCGGATGATCATGCTTCTGGTTAAACAAAACAGAACAACGTTAGCAATCAGAATTTTACCCTATCTGTTGTGGAGAAAAACAAAATATCTACAGCAGGTAGACACAGCGTAACTCTACAGAGTGCATCCTTTCATTCCTTTTTATTTTTTGCATTATGTACCGCAAATGAAGGTATCAAAGCACTTTACATAACTACTAGTTCCATTACAGAAATCTGCCTGGTGGGTGACAATGTGCTGCATGGCTAAACACTTATAAGGTCCCAAAGGTGAGACCTATTGGCTATGCCAATGCTTGTTTATAGTGGAATGTAACAGGGCACCCTTAGCTCTATAATTCAGAACACAGGCCACTGCAGGTCTGGGGGCGGGGGTAGCGCTGGTGGTCGGAACACTGGAACACAATAGGCGCGCTCAATCAGAAAGTGGGAAGACAGCTGGCCCGATGTGACCTTCTGTGTCAGCACCATCTAAAAAAACTGCACTGGGTCATTACCGTCAGCCCCCTTAGGGAAGGCCCACTATACAAAGGTTGTTTCGGCAAGAGTGCCCTTTCGAATCCTCTGCATGAGCCTCCAAGATTTGAACTTTCCTGGCGAGGGAACAAACTTGATTCTCCAGCTTCGTCACAGAGGGACAAATCTCTGTCAGTTTGCGTTCAGCATGTGTGACACGATCCGCCAGCTTCAGGTCTTCTGAAAGTTGATGTGAGCACCGCCATGCCTCTGAACTGTATAGAACGGAATGACCTTGAGCACAGTAGCTGGTAGGAAGTGGAGCTCAAGTCATACCTGGAAATGTTAGGGTTGCCTGAGTAGATATGTGCTACCACCAGGTCCATGGCTGCCCAGGAAGGGAGTCAAGGAAGTCTGGAGCCTGGTAGAATGGCCCAGACAGTTGCCAAAAGAGGGAATGGCATGGGGCGTGGGATACTAGCCCCTGAATATCCCCTAGCTGGGTTGGATCAGGTGCCAGAGGAGGCCGCCATGGAGCCCACTGAGGAGGATATTGCTTCCCTTGGTGACCTGCTTGAACTTGCTGCATGGCAAGTAGAAGGGGGACCTACCAGGGAGGAGTTCTGCAAGGCACAAAACGAGTGGCCAGCCCTGAAGCCTAGGCAGTAGGAGATTCCTCCGTGATTCACCAAATTTGCTGGGATGGAAACCTCCTGCATAATGAGCTAAGGGCACCTATGCAATGGGCAATAAGGGTACTGGACATTCCCCAATGCTACAGGGCCTTCCAACTGGAGATGGCTCATGAGATACCCCTGACATGACATCTAGGGCAGGACAAGAACTTTGCCAGGCTTGTTCCTCAGATACATTATGCAGCAATTGCTTGACCTGCCAGGCCAGCGGGAAGATGGTGCAGAGGCTGAAAGCCCTCTACTCCTTTGCCTGTTATTGCCACCCTTTTAGAAAGGGTGAACATCAACATTGTCGGGCCTATGGATCCCCAGACAACCTCTGGCAACATGTTTATCCTGGTACTGGTAGACCATGCCGCAAGATACCTAGAGCCATGCCTCTGAGGAGTGCAACTGTACCTGCAATGGCTAAGGCCCTCATGGGGATTTTTACCAGATTGGGTGTCCCCAGGAAAGTGGTTTCTGACAGGGGCACCAACTTCATGTCTGCTTATATGCAGTCAATGTGGAAGGAGTATGGCGTTACTTACAAGTTCTCCACCCCCTACTATGTTGAGAGATTGAACAGAACCCTAGCTACATGCTAGCCTTCAGAAGCCAGATGATCAAGTTGTGGAAGCTTCTGACAACTTACAGGCCAGCCAGGAGGTGGAGAAACAGTGGTATGACCAAACGGCTACCCCTGTGGAATTACAGCCTAGGCTGAGAATGTGGGTGATGGAACCTATTGAGCCCAGGGCCCTCCAAGACCGTTGGACTGGGCCCTATGTGATAGTGGAGAGGAAGGGGCAGGTCACATACCTGGTGGACCTCAAGACCAACAGGCACCCCCACTGGTGCTACATATCAACCATCTCAAACCACATTTGGGGAGGTCTGAGGTCACCATGTTGATGCTCACTGATGGAGTGGAGGAAGAGGAGAGTGAACCTCTCCCCGATTTCTTAGCCTCCAACGAGAAGGATGGGTCAGTGGAAGGTGTGTACCTCTCTCCTACCCTGACTTCAGAACAGCAGAGCGACTGTTCTCCTCTGTTTTCCCTCACTCCTGGGACTTCCCACATGTGTATCCATGATTAGGACACAGGAGACTGCCTTCGTGTCAAGAACAAAACTTACAGGCTGTCTGACAAAGTGAGGGCCAGCATCAAAGATGAGGTTTCTAAGATGCTGGAGTTGGGGGTGATTGAACCCTCCAGTAGCCCTTGGTCCAGCCCTTTGATGCAAGTACCAAAAGCTGCCTCACCGGGCACTACATCAGAACCCAGGTTCTGTGTAGACTACAGAGGGATCAATTAAGTCACCAAGACTGATGCTCATCCCATCCCCTGAGTCGATGAGCTGATTGATAGGTTAGTTCCTGAGTACCTTTGACCTTACTTAAGAGTACTGGCAGATTGCCCTAACTGAAGGAGCCAAGGAGAGGTCAGCCTTCCACACTCCAGGGGGCCACTACCGATTCAGAGTGATACCTTTTGGATTAAAGAAGGCCCCTGCCACCTTCCTTCCAGAGGCTGGTGAACCAGGTTTTGGGTGGTATGAAAGCCTTCACCGCTGTTTACTTGGATGACATAGCCTTCTCCAGTAGCAGCTAGAATGAACATCTTTTTCACCTGCAGGAAGTGTTTCAGGTCCTGCAACAGGCAGGCCTGACTATCAAGGCCAGTAAGTGCCAGATAGGGCTGTAGTCCTTGATATACCTTTGACATCTGGTTGGCTAGGGTAAGATGTTATGTTATGTTATGTTAATCGCACATATAGAGCGCACGGTTACCCTGGGGTGTCCTGGCACTAAGCATTGCCTGCTAGGGAACATAAAGATGTGTGCTACTGAGAAAAGAGCCATGTTTTCAGCCCTTTTCTAAAAGGAGAGGAGATCCGGGGCATTCCTAAGAGGAAAGGGAAGATCATTCCATGCCCTAGAAGCACAGGTGATAATGCTCCTGCCTCCCAAATTAACTTTTTTGAATGAGGGGACTAGAACTTGTTTGGCTCCTGTTGAACGTAACATTCTTCCCGGGATGTACCATTGAAATTTACGCCTCAGGTCCTACTCCGTTAATGGCCTTGAAGATGATACAAAGTGCTTTAAAGCATACTCTGTGTTTGACCGGGAGCCAATGAAGATGCCTAAGTTCCTCCTTTACAGAGACAAATTTCGGAGTCCCTGACAGCAGTCTGGCCGCTGCACTTTGGGCAAGTTGAAGCCGATTAATATGTTGTTTTTGGGCATTAAGATATAGGCCATTACAGTAGTCAAGGCGTGACATTATAAGGCCCGTTTCCACAGTCTTAAGGCTGTTTTCAGTGAGAAAACACTTGATTTTTCTCATGAATCTTAGTGCCAAAAAGCAGGACGAAATCACCATGCTTATTTGGCCACGCATGGTGAGTTTATTGTCCACCAATACCCCGAGGTTTTTTGCTTTCCTCGTGGGTGAGGGTCAGGGTCCAAGGTCTTCCGGCCACCATTCATGTGTTCACAACAGTGGATTGTTTCCAAACTTTATGACCTCGGTCTTGCTAGAGTTAAGCTTTAGACAGTTGGAGCACATCCAACCACAGACGGCACCCATACAATTGTGAAAACGTGCCCCTGTTTCATTTTCTGCCCCCTGTGTCAATGACAACACTATTTGAGTGTCTAATCACAACGATGAGGGTTTACTACTCTGTGTGCACCAGTGAGTATATAAAATTCAAGCAAACTCAATTAATACATTTTTTCCACTCAACTTCCAGTGGCCCGCCATCAAAGCCACTAATGTATATAGAATAAACAAATAACAGAAGGAGCGGAATAACAGTAATAGCAATTCAAGCAATTAAATATTGCATTCAAAAGATGCAGTCCAAAACGACCTTCTTCCAATTTGATTCTTTTATTATATTATTTGGGTATTTTCAAATGGATTACTCCAACCAATTGTTGTGATTGTTACATATCCACCAAGTTGATTGCAAAAATCAGAGCCGTCATTCTTTCAACTTTCGTTCTATTCCTATGTCAGACATCTGGTCCATCAACACTTTGTGATGAACCGTGTCGAAGGCCGCGGACAGATCCAACAGGATCAGTATGGCATTGCGTCCCTTGTCCATGGCCTCTCTAATTTCCTCCATGGATTTTATTAGTGCCAACTCAGTGCTGTGGTCTGCTCTAAACCCGTATTCAGATGGGTCACGGGAGTTGCTAGATTGAAGAAATGCACTAAATTGGATATTCATGGCTTTTTCCAGAATTTTAGCAGGGAATGGAAGCCGTGAAATAGGCCCAAAGTTGTTGGGGTCTTTAGGTTCCAAGGTCTGTTTCTTCAACAAAGGTAGAACAGAGGCCTTCTTCCACTTCTTGGGAAATATGCCCAAGCTAAATATAGCATTCAGCAGGGGTGTAAGTGCTGTCCCGATAACTTTGGGGATTTGTTTGATAACCAGCACTGGGCAAGGATCAGTGGGGGCTCCGGAGCGGATAGAATTCAGAAGTTTGATCATTTCTGGTATCTCCAAGGGTGCAAATTGTTCTAAAACCGGTAGGGGACAGGGACTGTCAAGTCCGTCCGTGTGCGGCAGCACTTGTACCCTTTTGTCAGCTTGGATAAATGAGGAGAAAATGATTTATACTTTTTGTTTAAAAAAGTTGGCCAGTTTATCACAGAGTTCAGGGTTGCTCTGGCTCTTGGGACATTGGGGGTGGCAAGTTTTTTTTTTTTGATAAACAAATTTTTATTGTTTTTACACACGATAACAGTCACTCATCTCGATACAATGAAAGTGCATGAACATTTTCAACGGCTTGACTTTCCCAAAATGCGGATCTGGTAGGGTACAAGAAGTAATGCAAGTAGACATTCCCTCTAAGTCTAAACCAATGTCCCCAACCACTTCCCCCACACCCTACGGTGTTTCTTGGGACAACCACGTACCTTGTACAATATTTTCTCTTGTGTGGCGCACCAGTCAACGCCACTCTGCCAGCGTCCAATGCTCAGAGGGTCTGGGCATTTCCAAGAAACGGCTATGCCCCTTTTAGCTACAAGCCATTGCAGTTGTAAGAAAATGTTTTCATTCCTGGACCCATCCAGCCCATCTGTAATACCCAGAAGTACATGCCGTGGATCATGGGGAACCTCTCAACCCAACACCTCCGTGAAGTCCTCCTCAATGTCACCCCAGAACCGTGTCAAACGGGGACAAGCCCATACCATGTGGACGAAGTCAGCTGGTTCGTGGGCGCACCTGGTGCAGGCGGGGGTCGGGCAGAAGCCAGTCCGGTGAAGGCGTGACGGGTCGGGTAGGCTGCATGCAAGTAGTATAGTTGGACCATACGGAGTCTGGCGGAAGCGATGACAGTCCTGGGGGCCATAAGGGCATTGCGCCAGTCCTCCTCATCCAGAGCTCCCACCCATTGCTCCCATTGATGTCGGATTCAGTCTAGTGTGGTCAGGGTTTTATTGATCAGTGTGCGGTAGATGCGGGAGATTCCCCCCTTCCCCAGGTCCCCAAGCATAATCGGTGCCTCTGGTGGGCTGTGTTCAGGGATCCGCGTGCCTTCGGTGAGGTGCACATGAAGGGCGTGGCGCAGCTATAAATATTTGTAAAATTGTGACTGCTGCAGGGAGTACAGGGTTCGGAGGTCCGCAAAGGAACGCATATGACCGCTTGCCCACACATCACCCAACTGTGAGATCCCTATAAGATCCCAGGAACGAAAGCCCTGTAGTCCACTCACCTCCTGAAGCCAGGTGCCTTGCCAGAGGGGGGTATATTGGGTCAACTTTCGTATCCACTGAGTATGCGGCAATGCGGCCTGCCAGGCCAGCAGTACAGAGCGCGTCATGCCTGGCAGTCGGGATGGAATAGGTTCCCCGTATAGCATAGATTGGATGTCAGTCAGATCCAGTGTGTTAAGCTCAAGCCTGTAGGCTGGGTCGGACCAACCTCCGTTAAACCAATCGTGTATGGAGAACAAGCGCGTGTCCTGGTAGCAAAGATATCAATGAGTCATCCCCAGACCCCCATCAAATGACGGTGTCCTACAGACGTTCAGGGCCGGGCGAGCCCTTCCATTCCCCCAGAGGAACTTAGAGGCCATGCTGTCCAGTTCCCAGAACTAGGGCCTCGGAAAGCAGAGGGGGGTGCTTTGGAGAACATAGAGGAACCTGGGAAGAATCATAATTTAAACAGGGGGACTCTCCCCATGGGGTTCAGAGGTAGCGTCTGCCATTTCTGGAGGTCCGAATTAGCTTTCTTCACCAGAGGAATAACATTGAGGGCCCAGCCCAAGTCGGGGAGCAGAGTCACCTATATCCCCAAGTAGTTAAACGAGTGGCGCTGGAGCGGTATTTTGGACTGCCAGTCATAGCATTCTCTGGATAGGTGGAGAGGGACCAGGACCGACTTGTCGGGATTCAGCCGGAGGCCGGAAGCCCGCTCAAAGGATTGAAGAATCCGGAGGCAGTGAGGGCCGGACCGGGCGGGATCCACCAGGTAAATAAGGACATTGTCAGTGTAAAGAGCGATCTTGTCAGCCTCTGCATTGGGCCAACTCCAACCCTGCACACGCCTCTCGGACCTTATCAAGGTCGCCAGGGGTTTCATCACCAAGGGGAAGAGCAGTGGGGAGAGGGGACACCCCTGTCTCGTTCCCCGGCAGACAGACAATGGCTCTGACAAGAACCCATTGACCAGGACATGAGCTCTCGGGTGGGCATAGAGGACACGGACCAGACCCCGAAAATGGGGACCAAAGCCCATCATGGTAAGAACGGCACCCAGAAACCCCCAGTCCACCGAGTCAAAGGCTTTCTCGAAGTCCACCAGGAGGACCGCCAAGTATGGGGTGAGCATGTGACGGTGGGCCAGGGCCAGATGCAGCCAGGTGGCAAGTTTTTTAATTGTTTTAAAAAGTTCTTCTGAATTAGATTTGGCTTAATGCTATTTGCATTGTGAAGAACTTTCTTTTGGCTTCTAGTAGTAACTGTTTATAGATGGTGATGCTGTGTCTGTACGTTTCCTTGTCAGCACTTGCATACCTTCTCCGCCAAGCCAGTTCTAATTGCTTGCAGGCCATTTCTTTTGATCTGAGTTCCTCAGATTTCCAGGGCGATGAGGGATGAGCCAGTTTGGGTGTCCACTTTTTTGCGGGTGCTAAAAATTAGCAAGTTGCATCGAGCCATTGGGTATAGGCTGATGTGGCCTCTTCCCCTCCTAAGGGAAGAGGGCGCATTGAGTGCCTCAAGGTTTCTCCTAATTTCTTAATGTCCACACTTCCTCAGGCCCTAGTTACAATCTCCTGAGTTGGCTTTACACTGGCTGAATGGCCCCTTGAACTCTTCAATTCAAATTGAATGGCACAGTGATAAGACCACAAGAGAGGGAGAGCTGTAGTGCAAACTAGTTCTTGGTTATTGGAATAGATCCCATCCAGGGTGTGCCCTTTTTAATGAGTCTGTACCTTCGCCAGCTGCTTAAGATCTCCAGCCCCCACAATGTGCTTCAGTCGAGAAGTATCTGGATCCAACGAGACCTCCAGATGGAAATTGAAATCTCCCAGTACCGTGTAAAAGTCTAGACATAGCCCTTCCTCAATCAAGGTGCCTAACATGTCCAGAAATCCGCTTTTAGGGCCAGGAGGACGGTAAAGCAGTATACCTGTGAAGGTACTATAATGTGCCGTAGGAATACTGAAAGCTAAGGCCTCACAGAAAGTATTGGAGACAATATGGAAAGTAGGTTCCATCGAATCATGGTAGATAACTGCCAGCCCCCCCCCCCCCTCTTTTGTAGGGTCTGTCCAGTGTTTGGAATGAAAACCTGGGGAAGTTGCCTCCACTAGATCTGGTCCAGAAGCATCATCTGCCCATGACTCAGTAATGAAAGCCAACTTGATCTCATATTCATCCAATAATAACACACATTCTGTGCTGTGTTTAATTAATGATGTAGCATTTAATAAGACACATTTTAAGGGACATGCATCAGCTACATTTGTCTTCTTAACTCGTTTGACACCAGGACCAGTAGCTGGAGAGTCTAGAACATGGGGGAGGTATAGCCGGCATATACTTTTCATGCCATTGTCTGGTGCCTTTAGGGGAATCAGCGGGCATCTGCGTGTTCCCTTTCCAGGATTCAGCCTAAATAGCTCTCCTTTGGTGTAACTCAGGAAATCTGAGTATAAATGACCAGGGGGACTGGTCTTGAGCCCGGTCCGGAGGTGAATGGGCGCAGACGGGCTTGGCTTAGGCGCGTCCGCATCAGTGCTCTGTTTAAATAGCCTTGCGTCCAACCAATAGACCGCTATCAGTCAAAATGGCAGCCCCTCGGTTCTTTCCGCCTTCCTCCCTCCACCTTGTGCAAATAGCAGATTAAGCAGCACGTATGTTTAGCAGTAACAAGTAGCAACAATAAAAGGATTTAAACGCACTTGTGGGGGTGGGGGGCAAGTTTGGGGGTTTTTGCTTTCATCTGAAATGCATTTCAATTATCCTATTCTGATTAAAATGTCAATGGCAGGATTGTTCATTGCTTGGGCCGATACCTCAGGACTACAGGGGCCGGCATCATATGTGTCTGTTGGAAAATAAATACAGTTTTTTAAAAAAAAACGCACTTGTGGCGATTGTAATTCCCTCCTGGCGAGCATTGAACACAGCTTTGCCTGGCAAACAGCGCTGCACGTCCACGTTAATGCTCTGTCTAAATAGCCTTGCTTCCAACCACTAGACTGCTACCAGTCAAAATGGCTGCCCCTCGGTTCCTTCCGCCTCCCTCCCTCCACCTTGTGCAAATAGCAGATTAAGCAGCACGTATGTTTAGCAGCAACAAGTAGAAACAATAAAAGGATTTAAAAATGTTAAAAACGCACTTGTGGCGATTGTAATCCCCCCCTGGCAACCATTGAACACAGCTTGGCCCGGCAAACAGTGCTGCGCGTCCGCGTCAGCGCTCTGTCTAAATAGCCTTGCGTCCAACCACTAGACAGCTACCAGTCAAAATGGCGGCCACTCGGTTCCTTCTGCCTCACTCCCTCCACCTTGTGCAAATAGCAGATTAAGCAGCATGTATGTTTAGCAGCAATAAGTAGCAACAATAAAAGGATTTAAAAGTGTTAAAAACGCACTTGTGGCGATTGTAACCCCTTCCTGGCGAGCATTGAACACAGCTCCGCCCGGCAAACAGCGCTGAAGATGCAGCCTCTCCAGACCAAGATGGAGGAGATAATGGCCTGGGAGCCCCCAAAACCCATACTGAAGTGAGAGCATTCTTAGACCTCACAGAGTATTATAGAAAGATTGTCAAGGGATATGGTACCATTGTTGTCCCCTTGACAGAACTGACTTTGAAGAAGCAGCCCAGAGGATAAGGGAAAGGGACATATGTTATATACAGCGTAGTGGCTGGAAAGACGTCATATAAAGTGATTGAGGATAACTAGAGAATGCAGTAGGAGGCCAATTATTTACACTGAATTTTTTTTATTTGAATTGGGCGCAATTAATATTGTTAGAATAATAAAAATATCAGGAGGAGGACACAATGATATCAATATATGGTAGACTGAAGGTATTAAAATAATAAGTTCAGGTTAGAAACTGTCTAATATGAAGTAATTCTCTCGGGTGTGGTTTTGGCACCAATAGCATCTAAGTGAAACTAGTTGACAATCAAAGAGGTGGATCAAAGTTGCATGGTTTAAAATGAGGAAGTGTGTCTCCTAAACTTAATAAGACTTTAGATGTGATCGGATTGTGAAGGAGTAAATAGTCTATCAATCTTACAAAAAAACAAGCTAGTTTGGTCACAAATATGAGACCAATAATGGGATTGTGTAAGGGTTGGAGATAAGGATGACGAGGACAGCAAGGCTTTTGTGGGATTGGTATTTGACTTAGATATAATATGTAAGTGGGAATAGTATTTTAATATGATGCTAAAATAAGCTATGAAAAAGAAAAATATATTAATGAGTACTACACTATTGGTGTGAACCTAGGCAGTAAATTCAAACTAAGAAGGTGTGAGTTTGAACCTAGAAAACAAAAAATATGAAATATAATAGAATAGTCGAATTGAAGAGTAGACTGAAGAATGAATATCTTACATATATGTTTTGTTAACAGTGATTTTACTGAATTGGAAACTATGAACCCAAAAAGAATAACAACATGAAAATGATAAATAATGTGAATGTAAATAATTTATAGGTCCTCCTAAATATATGTTTTTCACGAATATGCATGATTTGATGAGAAATACACAAGGAATAATATGGAATATGTACGGTGTTGCTGAAATCACTGGGTTAGGGAATGGGTTGTATGAAAAGTGTAAAGTCTGGGCTTAAAATTGGGGCGATTGTAAAACCGGTTCACAGAAATGTGGCTTAGACACATTTCAAGGGAATAAAATTGTTTTACTAAAAGTACAAAATATATATATATATTTTCAATACAAAATAAAAAGGCTTTTCAAACGAAAAACTGACAAAAAAATGCGAAATGGTTTTAACTTTTGCAATGCACTGATTATTTATATATGTAATTATTTTAGGACCTGATGAAGTCCCTATAAGGGATGAAATGCGTTGGCTGGGTCTGCCAAAAGAGATCTTTTGAAACTGATAGAAAATAAAAAAATGATATGAAAAGTCTTTGTCTCTTTTATTATTTTGTCCCCTCCCATTCCCTCCTAGGACAGCACCTTATCTAAGGTTATCAATCCTTGGTCGGGCGTTCAGATGGGAATGAGTAGTATTCAACATCTTCCCTGCGGACAAGTTCTTGAGATGAGTGGCCTGACACTCTTACCCCAAACATTTTGCTTGCTTTCCTCCAATTCTGCTGTATTCTTTTTGTTTTCCTTAGGGCTCTGAGCACTTTACGACTGCCAGTCAGTGCTAAACATTTTTGTCGTTTTGTTCTTGTTTTATTTATAATATCATAATCTATTTTTCTAAACTGGTGTGAAGTATTTTTGCGGTGTTTTCACTGTGTTAGTGTTAGTGTTTGAAGTGCTTCACAAATACTTTACAGATTGCCTCTTAAGTTACACCTCCGTGCCAAGTTACCAGAGAGTGAGCACAGGTTCATTTTTGGTGTGTATCGGACTTACATTAACTAGGGTTGTGGTTCCTGCTTTGACAGGGTGCATACCTTTGCCAACCAGAAACCCAATTTCTAAGAGGGGCTGTAATGTCAAAATGTGTTGTTTGTTTAGCGGTCAAGCTGATCCAAGTGATTTGTTCATGTGCTGCTCCAGAGCCACACAGGGAACCTTTCTCTCTCCCAACACTATGTGAGGGACTCACTCTCACTTCCACTTACATAAACTCACATTCACATTGGAACGCATACATCCTTTTAACTGGTTGCACGCTTTCTGCTGATCATTCTTGACTTATACTCCCTCAGGGCTTTACAGAAAGGTAAATTACTACTCCAAGTAATTTACATTTGTAATTTACTCTTAGACTTTTAAGTGACTACTACTTTCAACTATTCTCAGAATCCGAGAGTAAAGTTACTTAAACGTCTCCATCCACTGAAAAGCGGGGGTGGAGCAAAATTTACAAGTGTAAGTCACAACAAAAAAGACAGAAGTAGGAAGTCCTATACCACACATGGTCAACCATCGGTACCACAACACCCCCACATAAAAAACAATGTTATAAAAAAGAAAGAATCAGATCTACAACTGGCTGTCTTGGAAGACAGGGAGAGTGTTCCTAAACTTGAGAGAGAGCTCCTGGGATTACAAGCGGCGTTTAGCGCCAGGCGTGACAAGATCATTAAAGAAAAGTGGGAGGTTAGTAGACTCAAAAACTTTGAGTATGGAGAAAAATGTGGTGCTCTCTTAGCTTGGAAATCAAGGGCGGACAGGGTTAGGAATAATATTAAGGCTCTAGTACAAAGGGAATCTGGTCTATTAATCTCGGAGGATGGGCTGATTAGAGAAGAGGCCTTGTTGTTTATGTCAGCTCTGTATCAAGAGGACACCAGAATTAGATTGGAGGAGGTGGATGATTGGCTTAATTTGGGTAATCTGCCTCAGCTGGCAGAGACAGACAAGATCTATTTAGCAAGCGAAATTAAGGAAGGCGAAATACAGGAACAACTAAAGAAAATGAGTAGAGGTAAAGCCGCTGGCCCAGATGGGCTACCGGTAGAAATCTATTCTGATAATCTTGAAATAGTTGTTCCAGTTCTTAAGATACTCTTTAATAAAATTCTTCTTCAAGGAGAATATATCCCCCCATCCTGGGCAGAGGCTACCATAACCCTGTTAGCCAAACCAAATAAAGATCCACAAAAAATCGAATCATAGGGTAACGTCAGATAGCTTTTTTTGCCCTCGATGCAAATCTCCGGCAGCTGATGATCGGCACATGTTTCTCAATTGTCCTAAGATCTCTAATTATTGGGGGTCCATTTGTGGTGTTCTTGAGGAGGTCCTACATGTGCCGATCATATGCTGTCCCAGACTGATCTTTTTTGGTATTTTACCTGGACATAACACGGTCTTTGTATCGCAATTTGTGTTTATTGTGATCGTTATAGCCAGGAGGGAAATATGTAGACAATGGAAGTCCGAGACCCCTCCTAGTTTTGTCGACTGTTTGAAAAATATTATGTGGATCAGTCAGTCTGACATTGCATGTCATGAAGGGAGTGCCGATAAGATCTGGTCCCCACTATTGGCCAGGGCGGAGAAAGAATAATATTTGTCCAATGATTATGCCAGGGGTCTGTGGTCCGATTTTCCCTAGTACCCACTATACTATGGGTGGGGAACGGGAATTCGATAAGGAGACAGCCTTTCTCTGGGGGAATCCGGCTGCCACGCATAGTCCCCGAGGGCGGTAATCGAGTTGACTTGTGTGGAGGGCACGGAGAGTTCCCATCTAGAGCAAATACCACTGTATCTGGTGTACATATGAGGACAAAAAAAAAAAAGAAAGAAAAGTGGGGGTGGAGCAAAATTTACAAGTGTAAGTCACTACAAAAAAGACAGAAGTAGGAAGTCCTATACCACACATGGTCAACCATCGGTACCACAACACCCCCACATAAAAAACAATAGGGTTAGAGAATTAAAAATAAGTCTCCATTGGTGCTAATGTTAAATTAAATTGAAGCAGAAAAAAATATAAATAAAATATTATAATGTCATTTAAAATACATATAAAATATTAAATAGCACTTGGCACTCGGCATCTTTACTACGGACCCTGTGGGTATCAGGAATCCTGTACCTGGCACTTTATAACTGACCCCTGGAGAAAAAGGAGGAAGGGCCACCGGACGCTACAAGACCAACGCGGCTGGTCCCGCAGAGCGGGAATCGAGCACGTGGCACTCGCAATCTTTACTACGGACCCTGCTGGTATCAGGAATCCTGCACCTTGCACTTTATAACTGACCCCTGGAGAAACAGGAGGAGGGGCCACCAGATGCTACAAGACCAGCGTGGCAGTCCTGCAGCGCAGGACGCGTGCGGCACGCATGCGGGCATGCCAGGGCTCGGCCCGGGGCAAGACCGGGCCAAGACGGGCCCCTCTTATCCCTTCCTAGACCGGATGAGGCCGGGCTGGGCCACACTATTGACATCCTTGCAAAGGATTATATTTACTTGAGGGTGAGTTTATATAAATATTGCAGCATTGTTCAGGACGCTTTCCAGCTTGCTGTTTCATATATATCATTGCGGGACTTCTTACAAGCTACAGATGAACGGGTAATATTATTCTAATAAAAGGGCCTGTTCAGACTCCGTATCAACTTACTGCATACTGTGTATACTGTGCAGTTTCAGGGTCTTGTAAATTAACATGAAATGTTTTTAAAAGATAGTTATTTATTAAAAAGTGTGTGGTCGCCTTTCGGTCTGAACATATTAGGTTCCTGTTCCTACTAGAATAAATCCTGGGGGGGGGGGGGGTTCATACCCATATACCCTACCCTGGAATAATCGAAGCCCAGATTGGCTCAAGTAAGAGGAATAAAGAAATAATGGGCAAAAGGAAAGCTGAAAGTATGTTAAAGACGGCACGTGGGACACATAATTCCCTAATGAAGTATTTATCGGGAGCCATGACTTTACATATCATTTTTTTTATTTTCTATCAGTTTCAAAAGATCTCTTTTGGCAAAACCAGCCAACGCATTTCATCCCTTATAGGGACTTCATCAGGTCCTAAAATAATTACATATATAAATAATGAGTGCATTACAAAAGTTAAAACCATTTCGCATTTTTTTGTCAGTTTTTCGTTTGAAAAGCCTTTTTATTTTGTATTGAAAATATATATATATATTTTGTACTTTTAGTAAAACAATTTTATTCCCTTGAAATGTGTCTAAGCCACATTTCTGTGAACCGGGTTTACAATCGCCCCAATTTTAAGCCCAGACTTTACACTTTTCATACAACCCATTCCCTAACCCAGTGATTTCAGCAACACCGTACATATTCCATATTATTCCTTGTGTATTTCTCATCAAATCATGCATATTCGTGAAAAACATATATTTAGGACGACCTATAAATTATTTACATTCACATTATTTACCATTTTCATGTTGTTATTCTTTTTGGGTTCATAGTTTCCAATTCAGTAAAATCACTGTTAACAAAACATATATGTAAGATATTCATTCTTCAGTCTACTCTTCAATTTGACTATTCTATTATATTTCAAATACAAATACACACAGTAGAAGAAACGTTATATCAAGGCATCAAGGCAGGAGAGGGAGTTACAGGGCCCACACATTCAGAGTGTTTAGTCACGAGGCCTTCACCCACTAATGATATCATTGAATCAAGCCCAATAATTCATGTTAATGGGTGTGTGCAGGACGTGTCTGATTATATCCATGTGTCCGATCAGGAATACGAAACTCAGCCTCCCTCTAAGAGGCCTAGAAATCCCGAGGCACCACATGTGACACTGGGTAAAGATACACATACAATTAGGCCAGTTGTATCAGGGAAGAAACGAAAGAAAGCTAATAACAAGTCCAAATCTGCTAAGGGGGGGAAGGGCAACCAGTTTTAACAACCTGCAAAAAGAATCATAATGAGGACTACAATACATTTTCTCTCAAAATAGATGGTCTTCAAAAATTATTTTCTGATGCTCTAGAGAACTTATTGACAAGGGTAAAAGCTATTGAAAACATTTTGAGTAAAGGAAGTATTGATGCTACGACAAACTCACCGATTCTGGTAGCAGGTTCAAGTAAGGATTCTTTGCCCCCCCAGGGTGGCCATTTAGCTAACAGAGCTCCTAATACCGAGCCATATGCCAATCAAGGTTCATCAATATGCCATAACAATAGACAAACAATGTCAGGCCATAGTCCATTGATAGTATCTACAAGTAAAAAGGACTGGCCATAGCCATAACCATATAGGGGTAATCTCCCAACCAGATCCCGGAATAAATTCGACCATGGGTTGTCCTCGTCTAACTAACCAAGATGAGGCGGCCACTAGGCTGTATCTGCCCCCGGCTGCCACTCCATACACTATAGTCCTGGCGAATGTTCCTCAAATTCCATCACAGACATACAAAACATGGGAAGCGCTAAGGAATTAGGCTCTCTTATGGCTCAGTAATAAAACCGGGCTAACAGAGGTTCAATTTGGGTGGGTGGGGAGAAGGGACAAAATACTCCCAGGTGATTGCATCGTTTTGACCTTTAGGACACCACAATTGATACATGAGATTCTCTCAAGACTGGGTAACGACTGTGTTATGATGCATTGCTCCACCTAACCACCAGGAACTACCCGTCCTCCTTAGTACTAGTCCCAAGAACAATGCCTCTTGGCACACCTTTACACCCCTTAGTGAAAACGACATCTACAACACTCTTCTTGCAATCAAGCCCTCCAACCACTTCAATGACCCTCTACCTCCTCCCATATTCAAAGAAATTAAAGCTGCCATCCTTCCCATTTGGGCAAAGATTGTTAACCCTTCACTACTACAAGGCATGATACCCGACTGCTAAAGCTGCACAAGTATCCCACATTCTAAATAAAACAAATGCAGACTGTTCTGTTCTGAATAACTTCCATCCTATTTCCAACATCCCCACGTTGGCGAAACTTTTAGAAAAGCATGTGAAATCTCAACTCTGTGCTCACATTGAGAAATTCCAACTGCTGGATCAACATCAATCCGGCTTTCGGAGAGGCCACAGCACAGAATCGGCACTCACTCACATCTTGGATGACATTTTAAAGTTGCTAGACCAAAATGAATCCTGCCTCCTCATTCTAATCGACCTATCTTCTGCCTTCAAAACTGTTAACCGCAGCAAATTACTTTCCACGCTAGAACACCGGATGGGTCTATGCGGTGTGGTTTTGCAATGGTTCTCTTCCTTTCTCCACAACAGATCCCAAAGAGTCAAAGTGAATCAATCGGTATCTCAGCCATCTACAGTCCTGAAGGGGGTTCCACAAGGGTCCGACCTTTCACCCATACTCTTCAATCTATTATTGGAATCTTTCGCTAATGCCCTGATCTCAGCGAACATTCTCTTTCACATGTACGCAGATGACAGCCAATTTTATTTGAAAGTCTCCTCCGCGTAATACTTCATTTCACTCAACTTCATCTTGATGAACACCCAAAACTGGCTCACTGAAAACTACCTCATGCTCAACACCTACAAAATAGAATTCTTCCTCATTGCTCCCCCTAACCATGCTCCCAAGATTAACCTCTGGATGCATCATCTTTCAGCTTTCAACTTCTCCCCCCACATTATCGATTCTGCTAAATCTCTAGGAATCACCCTAGACAGGTGCCTAAACATGCAGAAACATATTAGCAAAGCAACCAAAGGTGCTAAACACCAGATGAGGCTACTAAGGAATCTGAAACCATTCCTCCCACAGGAAGACTTCAAATGGGTGGTTCAAGCTTTTGTATTGCCAAGGCTTGACTACTGCAGCTCCACTCTTTGCGGTCTCCCCAAACAAAGCTTGGTTCCACTTACGGCTTCCATTATTGCTGCAGCCAGATTGATTATTGGTACAAAAAGAAATGATCACATATCCCCAGCCTTTAAATCCTTAAACTGGTTACCTTATGAAGCTAGAATTCAACTAAAGATCGCTTGCTTGACTCACTAAACACTGCACTTCAAGACCCTCATCTACCTGGCTCACAACCTTGAATTATCAGAGGGTGGCCGTCCGTCTCGAAGTGCAAATTCACTTCTCCTGAAACCTCAAATCTTCCACAAAAAGAGAATGAGCAACAGAGCATTCTCTGGCATGGCCCAGAAGATTTGGAATTCCCTTCCACCGGAAGTTCGTCGAATCCCATCCACCGCTTCCTTCAAAAAAGAAGTGAAAAAAATCCTAATGCTGAAATTCCTGCCATAAAGTCCTGGTTCAGCTGCCTCAATACTGCTCTCTTCTCTGATTCTATGACTGTCCAGTTCTGGGTTTAACAGTGTGAACAGGCCACTCCACAACTTTGTATGTTATTTATGGATGTCTCTCTCCCATTGCTTGATCGCTATCTTTTACTTTTGTCTAATCCGGTGTTTAATAGGATTGGCAGGCTATAATCCTACTGGTACTGTGTACATTGCCTTTTCCTCTCGATTATTGGATCTGTCCAGTCTTGTTTTAAAGTGTTCTGAATCATGTTGTTGTCATGCTCTTGTCTTGAACCTATTGGTAAGATTTGTCTTGAACCTATTTGTAATGTTTGTTCTTATCACACTTTGTTATCCTACCTACCTCAACTGTGAAGCGCTCTGATACCCTCCTGGGTCTTGTTCGTGCTATACAGAACTTTAAAAATAAATAAATGACCTGGGACATTAATGTTTTACCTCTTGGCTACTTTTACCCCCCTCTGAATTGTTCGCAGACATACCCAAACGTGAGGGGTTCTCCTGGCATTCCATTGTACCCACTAGGCATACCCACGTAAAATAGATTTGGTATACTCCCCTCATTAGAAGATATCGATTGACTCGCTATTATGGGTAATGGAGTAGACCTAAATGCCCCTGAATCAAAGACAATCATTGCTCTGAAACCAACCCCGTGTGACTTGGTGGAACATACAAACTAAATTACAAGCGTTATATACAATGTAAATAGCCTCTGTTCCCCTCGTTATACTGGAACACTAGCTGACCACAATAACAGCATAGATTTGGATAGCGATAGAACTATACTGAATATTCAAGGTAAAGGAAGGAATGATAAAAATAAAAATATCTTGGTCCCATCCCACAATCCCAGGCTATCTAATGATTATTACACTAGTGCAGACATGGATACAAACAGAAAGGAGGATAGTAGCCAGGGAGAGGGCAGTAGAGGTTTATGCACAATCCCATTTTGGAACGTGGCAGGTCTGCATGCTAAACTCTTCAATCCTGCTTGGACTGATTTCGTGGAAGCGCATGACCTACTATGCTTCCAGGAAACCTGGGCAGAAAGTGCGTTGCATATCAACGGCTATAAAACATACCATACCCCGGCGTTACCATCTAGTCATGGGAGGAAGAAAGAAGGTTTATGTATTTATGTTTCGTATAGGTTGATTGTTAAAAAACTAGAATTTACTGTCTCAAACTCCCACTACTAGTTATTAAAATTGCACACTGACAACACACATTGTACTGTCCTTCTGAATTTCTATAATAACTGCTCAAAAGAACAGGCAGACGTGGTTTTAAAATAGCTACAGAAGGAATTGTATAAAGTGCAAATGGAGAGTAACAAGGATATCTGTATAATCGAGGGAGGGGACTTTAACACTGCATTATGCCCTCATGAAAGAGGTAACTGTGGTATAATAACAGAGGATGGGACTGATGTCACTCACTTTTCGCACTCTTGATTTGGGGATCAATTAAATACCATTATGTATTCTTCAGATATGGGTTTTGCAAATGAATTATGCTCACCTCCAGTACCATTGAGCCATATTTTTAATGGACGGGGGTTGTGTTCCACTATCGATTATATCCTAGTGTCTGATAGATATACAAGTAGACTAAGTCATTTTATAACACACAATGTCGCTTTTAGTGACCACTTTCCTATTAGCATTATTTTAGAATTACCAACTAATAAGTCAACTGGAAAGGTTAATACTAAATATCTTGTACATGACATTGCTATTGATAAACATAATGGATACGCTATTAAATTCTTTATTGTTTACTAAGACACTTTAAAAGCATTCCGGATCTGAATTTGCAGTTTAGACGAGACTGCTGCTGACTCTGATATTCTTGATTCTTTTTTAAGCATATCATTGGTGATTAAGAAAAACTTATCAGTTGAACGTAAAAAAAAACACATTGCTAAGACGGGCTGGTTTAACACTAACAGTTCTAAAGCCCATGTAACTTTGAAAAAGGTTTTACAAAAACCAGTCTGAAATCAAGTTGGCCAGAAAGGCATACAGAACCTCTCTTAAAGACCGCAAGGAGGCCATCAGAATGGAAGCATGGTGGGCCCTACAATTAGCATCAGAATTAAAAGACAACAAAGGCTTTTGGAAGGCTGTGAATGCCCCTTTTTTGGCTCCTAAAAATATACCCTCCATTGAGATAGTATTAGTGAAGACCAATAGGTTACACATTTTCCCAAGCTATATTCCAATAGTGTTAGTGATATCTGCCATCATGATTTATGAATTCAGCCTCTGAATTTCCTCCCCATAGACATTGATTTCACGGTGGAGGAAGTTATAGACGCAATTATGGCAAACAAGGGAAGGAAAGCTCCCGGGCCAGATAGTGTTCCTATGGACTTATATAAATCTAATCCTTTTCTATGGGGCATATTCTTTTTTTTTTATTATTCTTTTTTATTTTATTTGCAACAGACAAAAGAACAGTATGGTCAGTTATTAAACATTAGAGTCGCTATAGCACCGGTTACATACTTGGCCAGCGTAAATCAGTATGACATGTATGATACTATGAAAGCATAGTCCTTTCATTCCATATTCTCCAAGACGGAGAGTCGGGCCTGTGGAGGCTCACATATGTCCCCTCTGTATTCATTCAATTTTGACCACACCTCCCCCCACTTTCGGGGGCACCCCCGCGCCGTGTACACTGTCTTCTCTTGCAACATACACCAGTCCATGTCTCTCTGCCAATCGGTCGGTTTCGGCGGAGCAGGTGCACCCCAAAGGCGGGCTATGTTTCTTTTTGCCACCATTTGCCCAAGTGTGACCCAGAGTTTCCCCCTCGCAGGTAAGTCCGTGGGTTCCCAAATGTTCAGGAGGCATCTTTTTGCCTCTGGGCGTATGTCCACCTCCCATACCTCCTGCATGCAAGTCACCACACGCCTCCAGTACCGCTGCACCCTCGGGCACTCCCACAGAATATGGAAGAAGGAGCCAGCTACACCGCAACCCCGCCTGCAGAGCCCCTCCCCCCGTCCCATCGCCTGCAGTCTAGTGCATGAGATATACACTCTATGCAGTACTTTAAGTTGTATGAGCCGAAGTCTGGCCGAAATCGCCACCTCCCTCGGGGAAGCCAGCGCCCCCACCCACTCCTCATCATCGATCTCAAGGCCATCAGCCACCCATTTCTCTTTAAGGGATCCGAGGAGATCGGGAGAATTGTTGATCAGTTTCTTGTATGTGAGTGAAATGGCGTGCTCGGGCATGTATCCGTCGAGCAACCTGTCTTCAAGAGGGGAGGCCCGCGGGGGCTTAGTCCCAGGTGGTATATTGGCTTGAAGGGAGTGCCTAATCTGTAGGTATCTGAAATATTCAGTGTGTGCTAAATCATATGTTTCCTGCAGGTAAGCAAAGGATCTAACCCCCTCGGGCCCCCACAGGTCTTTGACCTGTGAGATACCAATAAGGTCCCAGCTTATACCAATAAAGTCCCCTTCGTGTGACCCAGGCTGCCCAGTCTCTCCGACGCCCACAGCGGAGTGGCCAGCGTCAGCTTGTTGGACCAACCGAGCTGCCGATGCGCCGCGTGCCATATTTGCACCGAGTGTTTAGTCGGCCCCGTGAGCTGATGTTTCCCAGTTTTAGAGTAGAGTGCGACTTCGTAATTCCCGCCCAGGAGTAACCATCTATCCATCCCGTAACCTGGGTCATTACCGTCCCTATACGTCCCTTGGTTGATCGCCGACAAGTGGGCGGCCCAATAGTATTTACGGTTATCCGGGAGGGCAATCCCCCCGTCATACCATCCCAGCGTGAGCTTGTGCAGCGCTATCCGAGGCGTACCGGCCCAGAGGAGGGACCGCTGCGCCGCCTCTATAGCCTCGAAATAAGAATTCGGCACTAGGTCCGGGTAGTTTTGAAGGGCGTAGAGGAACCGAGGAAGGGCCATCATTTTAAAGAGGGCCGCACGGCCCAGCAGGGATAACGGAAGTTTCTGCCAAGTAGTGGAGTCCCGCTGGAGCCATCGCAGTGGTGGCAGATTTTGTTCATATGTAAGAGTCCTGTCCACTGAGACAAAAACTCCTAGGTATCGGAATCCGCCCTCTGCAAAGGTGAGTGGGCAGTCGCTGGGAAGCCTCGGGGGGCTGCCGTGGAGGACATATATTAGGGACTTGCCCCAGTTGATGCGGAACCCCGAATTCTTCCCAAAACTCGTAAAAATATCCATGGCTGCAATAATAGACCTCCGAGGTTGGGATAAATAAAGGAGGATATCATCGGCATAAAGGGAGATTTTGTCCTCCCAACCGTCCGCCCAGCGTATTCCTTTGAGGAAGATGTCTTGCCTAATCCACGCCGCGAGAGGCTCAAGGGAGAGTGCAAATAGGAGGGGTGAGAGCGGGCAGCCCTGTCTGGTTCCCCTCTCCAGGGCGAAGACCTCAGAGACCCTATTGTTGACCACCACCTGGGCCAGGGGCTCCGAGTAAAGAAGACTAACCCATGCTATAAAGTGGGGGCCGAAGCCCAATTTGCGGAGTACCGCCATCATGTAGGGCCATTCGAGGGTGTCAAAAGCCATGGTGGCGTCAAGTGACACCACCATCGCGTCCTCCCGTATCGTGTGGCACCGCCCCAGCACACCATTCAGTCGTCGTATGTTTAGAGCCGTATTGCGATGGGGCATGAAGCCGGACTGGTCCGGGTGGACCAACGTGGGTAGAACGGAGTAGAGCCTACTGGCGAGAGTTTTCGCCAATATTTTCGGTTCCGCATTTAGCAAAGAGATGGGTCTGTATGAGGAACAAAACTCCCTCGGTTTCCCTTCTTTCGGGATAGCCACTATAGTCGCTATGCGCTGGTCGCGCGGCAGTATTCCTGTATCTTTGCTCTCTTCAAACATCCGTTGAAGGTGTAGACTAAGGGTGTCAGGTTTGAGCTTGTAAAGCTCAATCGAGAGACCATTGGGTCCAAGAGCTTTCCCCGGGCGAAGGTCGACTATCGCACGCTCTAGTTCGGTTGCGGCCAGTGGGGCCTCAAGGGCCTCCCTGTCGACCTGCATACGGATATCTGTCAGCAGGGCCACAGAGTCCTCCTCAGGACGATCCGACCCCCTACTGTACACCTGCCGGAAGTGCCGCGCAAACTCCGCGGTGATCTCCCGGGGCTCTGTAACCACTGCCCCCGAAGCTGTTTTTATTTCCGGTACCACTGTGTGGGCCCTCTGTTTTTACTCGAGCCAGGCTATAAGTTTGCCTGCTTTGTCGCCTTGATCGTAGATCCTGCCCGCCTTGTGTAGAGCCACAGTTTGGGCAGTCTGCGTGACCAGCTCCCTGTATTCCGCAGTTTTTAGTCGCAACCAATGCTGCACCTCCGGTTCCCGATCCGCGCAGGCCGCCTCCTCCAGCGCACGTAGGTCCGATTCAACAGAGTTTATCTGTGCCACCCTTTCTTTACGGCTGCCTGAAATGGCCGATAGGGCCTCTCCCCTAAGCACAGTTTTAAAAGCTTCCCACTGAGTTACTGAGGAGCCCACCGATCCGACATTGTGTTCAAAGTATTGAGTTATGGAGCGGGTCAGTTTTTTCCTCAGATCCTCATTTTTTAGATGCCAGGCATTGATTGGCAGCACACATCCCTCTCGTCCAGTACCCAGAGTGATGTGTGTCCACACGGGCGAGTGGTCGGAGATGCCGCGTGCCAGGTGCGAGGCCTCCCGTATTACCATGTCGTGCTGTAGTGGCGTCAGTATATAATCTAGGCGGGAGAATGAATGATGTGGCCCGGAGTAGAATGTGAAGTGCCTGCCCGTGGGATGCATTAGTCGCCACAAATCCGTGAGCCCAAAGGCATCGAGGAAATCAGCCAACCACTTCTGCCCTGGAGGTGTGTCCCTGGGGGGATGCCTATCCCGGGTTCCCGAAACTACCGCATTGAAGTCCCCCCTGATGATCAACTGACCATCCGTAAGGGAGAGTAGGAGTTTGCCCAGGTCTGTATAGGATTGAGTTTGCAGGCCGGGGGGGATATATGTGGAAAGGAGATTTAATCTACGGCCCTCCCACCTCCCCGACAGTGCTGCGAAGTGGCCCAACGGGTCCGTCTCCGTGTGATCAATATGGAGGGGCAGGGAGCGGTGCAGCAGGATCCCCACTCCCCTGGAGCCAGAGGTGAAGCCGGAATGAACCGCCAAAGTACATCCCCATCTATTGAGGGCCTGACATGCGTTCCCCATTAGGTGCGTTTCTTGCAGTAACACCACATCAGGGAGGTGTCGTTTAACAAACTGCAGGACAATAGTACGCTTGAGCCCATCACCCAGCCCGTTGACATTCCAGCTTAGGACTTTCAGACTCCTCTCCCATTTACTAGCCATATCCGCTACTGTATGAGCTGGCCTGTCCATGTGCACCGGCGTAGCCGTTGACTCTGTTCATAATACCAATAAATGACCATAAAACCATCCCAACTCCCCTCCCTCCCATCTGCCCCCCCAACATTTCAAAACAGTACATAGAGTGCGTTGGACCCTGAACCACGGGCCCGTTACCTTCTGTCGTGCAAACCTGTACGGAGTTTTCCTTCTACACCTTTGAACGAACACCCCCCCCCCACCCTGCCCCCTGCTCTGTAGGTTCCAAACTACCCAGTGCCCCAATTAGCAGAGCGCCTGTCGCCCGACCCCCCCCCCCCAGAGAGAGTAAGCTGCCCCTCCCCTGGGGAACGTTAGCCGGCCCTGACTCCAGCTGCCAAGTCTGTGTTACCCCAAACTATCAGTCCCTAGAGTTTGTGATGCACTCAAGGGTCAGTCACTGCGCCACTGAGGTGTGTGGCGGATTGGTCCTTCCCCCACACCGGTGACACCACCCATAGCCCTGTGCATGTCTCATACGTTACTGTTCGGCAAAGCATGGTGCTGCAGTCTGAGTCTTTATGGGGCACATTCTTAATGTCCGTTTTAAAAGCCTGCTGTAAGCAGGGATTTATACCCACCTGGTCTGAGTCAATTCTTGTACCCATTTTTAAGAAAGGAGATCATAATGATCCGGTATGTTACAGACCAATTTCACTTCTGGATGCATTTGTGAAAGTGGCCAGCAGAATTATTTTAAATAGATTGCAGACATGGGCCGAGGAGATGGGCATAATTACGGAACTGCAATATGGTTTCCGACAAGGTTTAGGTACTATTGAACAAGGCCTAAATTAAAATTTTATCTGGGGCAAATTCATTCAAAATAAACGTGGGAATCTTTTCTTGGCCTTCGTCGACTTGAGCCCGGCATTCGATTGCGTTAGCCACCCCAAGCTTTGGGGCATCCTAGACGGTATGGGTGTGGACTCTCAACTTATTAATTTTCTAAGGCAACTGTACCAAGATGCGCAGGCCAGGGTTGGATAAGGTAGTGCAGGAGAGTGCAGTCACAAATTCCCTGTTAGAAAGGGGGTAAGGCAGGGGTGTGTGCTAGCCCCCTTTCTTTTTACTTTGTACATAAATGGCTTGGGCACAGTATGAGCTAAGGAATATTAGGATACCCCTCGAATCGGTAATCGTCTAATCACAGCGTCATTATATGCAGACGATCCCATCTTACTATCGCGCACACAAATAGGGCTGCAAAGAGTTGTCACTAGCTTTGCTACTTTTATGTCAAATCTGGACCTCCAGGTTAACATTACTAAAACATACATAATGAAATGCGTCAAGAACAGCTTAAGGTGTCGAGATGTTTTTATTAATAACAAAAAGCTGGAATTCACGAACTATTTTTCATGCCTGGGAATAGGTTTTGAAAAAAGGGGTTCATGGTAAACGCTGTAAGAGCGAGGAAATTATTCTTTGCCAAATATACGTCAGCTTTGGTGAATTCTGTCAGGAAGTTGGGGAAAATGACCTATTGTTGAACTGATAAAAGTGTATAACTCTAAATGAATTTCAACAGCCATATATGGAGCTGGTATTTGGGGCATTGCAGATGTACAACCTTTACAATCAGTGGAGAACATATTTTTTTAAGGTATCTTCTAGCCGTCCCTAACAGTACAGCTACATACGTCTGCCAGGCAGAACTAGGAATGCCGTATTTATCTGATATAATCAAAATACATTTGGTCTAATCCTGCCTCTGGCCTTAATTGTGACGTGATAAACGACTGTCTTAAACTGCAAAGGGAGTCACGCATACCATGGCTTAATTATGTTAAAGATTTTGTGACTGATTTGGGATGCCCAGAATACTTTTTTAACCCGACAAGCATTGCTATAGTTCAAAAGAAAGTCTTGAAGACTACCTGCATGGTTTTCCTGGGGAATAACAGACTATCTCGAGAAATAATCAAATTGTCTGTTAGAGAGAATCAACTGCTGTTAACACAACCAGGGATTCGACCATATCTTGCAAGTGTGAGCGGGATCTATGATAGGATGTAGCTAACTCGTTTTCGCTTAGGCAGTTTTTATAGAATGATTGCGTTTCCTAATATAAATGACTGGTCCCGACTTCTAGATCTGTGTCCTTCTGACGACATTTCCTCTCAGTCCTCTATACATGCTTTGTTTTTCTGCAAATGTTATGATTTTTTGCATAAAAGATGGATTTTACCAATACTGAAGAGGATGGGTCTGAGACAATGCCGTCCTGCCTTTTTTAAACTACAACTTTTAGATGAAGACATTTTTATTGATTGCTTAGCAAAATACTTGAAGGGTGTGATTAGAACTAGAAAATCAATGTCATCTCCCTATTTTTAATTGCTACATGATTTCGTTTTAACTCCTGTGTATGGATGGCTTTTTAAAAAGAAAAAAATATATTGTGATTTGATGAATGTATTAACTTATCTACGTGTTTGTTACTTTCAATCCTGTAAACCAATGGACCATGCAACATATGAATTTTATATTTTTATGTATTGTGCTTTTATGATTTAAGTGTTTAAATCGAATAAAGCTTGTTTTGATTTGATTTGATTTGACTACTACTTTCCAATATTCACAGAATCCGAGAGTAAAGTTACTTAAAAGTGTAGACTTACACATCTCCATCCACTGAAAAGTGGGGGTGGAGCAAAATTTACAAGTGAAAATCACTACAAAAAAGACAGTAGGAAGTCCTATACCACACATGGTCAACCATCAGTACCACAACACCCTCCCATAAAAAACAATAGGGTTAGGGAATTAAAAATAAGTCTCCATTGGTGCTAATGTTAAATTAAATTGATTTTTTTGAAGTGGTTAAAAATATAAATAAAATATTCTAATGTAATTTAAAATACATATAAAATAGTAAATATTTTTATTAAATTATAACATATTTTAATACTGTTTTTGCATTTATATGCAACAATAACAGTATTACATTTGATTAAAATATAATTAAATCACTTTTAATTAATTCTATACACCGCTATTAATAAAACTTTTCTTTTCTATGTTAGATGGGAATTTATTTTTAATTTAAACTTCAGAAAACTAATTTTAATTTTATTTAATATAGGTAAACTAATTTAATTCAACATAAAGTTAATAGTGCTGTAGTAGTTTCTTTAGATCTACATTCAAAATAAATATATAGAATTAATTTACATTACTATTTGGCATAAAATATTTTTACACATTTTTTCCAAGTTTAATAAACTTAGAATGACTAACCCATTTTATGGTTGCAAATGCTCCAATTCTTAGGAGCGTTTGTGACTGGAAAATAGGTTTTTCCTATGTATGAAAACCGCTTTAGGAGCCGGTAAACTTTTAACAACTCCTAAAATGGGTTTCTAAATGGTTATTAATTCGGAGTTTACAAGGGGCATGTTGTAGGCATCCCTTTAGATTTGGAATTGGTACCATATGTATCAATGGCTTGAAAGGTGTCTAACTCCCAAGTAGAAATGGTCAATGGTATCTTATTCGCAAAAGGTAGGGTCCCCTTTGCATCCCTTCCCTTTTGTGAATTGTAGAAAAAAGAAATCTGACCTCTTTAATTAAACAAAAAAATTAATACAACACAGACATGGTGGTCTACTGACCCTTGCAGGCCACCATCTCTACAATTGCCACCAATTGAAGTGATTCACAATTTGCGACCCACCATAAGATTAATAATGAGGTATGTCGACCTGCCACCCATTCCGATACATAATTTTGCAAACTGGTCTATTCGTTCAGAGGTCGGTTTGCAAGATTCAAGACTGGTCACTAAAAGACTGGTCACAATATGCAACTACAGTTTGTGATCAGTATATAGATACATCTGGCTCATACTTCTTTCATAATTGAAAATTATTGAGATGTAATAAAGTTAAATGTGATGGAACTGTCATCAGATTTAGCTTGATGATGGTGACTCAGTTGGTAATTCTCTCTCGTAATCATGTGACATGTATTTAGAGATATGTTTGAACTCAAAGTGTCAATAGATTATGGTGACAAAATTAGATTGAAGTTTTGAATATTAGGTCTAAATTCGGGAATTCTATCAAACATCTTTAATTTTGTTAGCAATGGCAGGATCACAATGGAAAAAAGAGACCATGGTGTTAAGATGAAATCCCAGATAACTCTAGTTCATGCTCATCTTGGTCCCAAATTGAATAAACACTATTCCAGGATTATCATTGCTGAATCTGAAAGCAAGACTAAACAATAGTGTGAGACGTGTCAAGCACCCTTCCTATGCCCAACGTTTGTGATTCATAACTATTGAGGTATAATTATACCAAAACAGTTTTGCAATTTGCTTCTACCCTATATTTAAAGGTATGTCCACTTTATTCAGAATTTTCATCATTCATGAACAATTACCGTGGTGAAATGTTTTTTTTTAAATCAATTATAATTTAATCACAGAAAATGTTTTCTTTATTATCTTCTTCATCAAATACCATACCATTCTAATTTTATCATTTGTTTATCTTCCAGTATTAAACCAGACTAATATCCAGAAATATCCGGTTTGAAAAACTGTTAGCCTAGTAGACAACTTTGCATTCAGGTAAACAAAATCAATTGGTGAAAGAGAGGCAATTGGTTAGGGTCTTTTCCAGGGTTTCTGCTCCTTTGATACTGCCTTTAGAGTGTGGGTGGGGCTAGCTGGAGTAGCTACTTGCAGATCTCACAGTTGTGCGCAAACGTTCGGGCCCGGTGTCTCCAACCAGGGAACTATGGAGTCTGGAGTTTGCAAACACAGGGCCTGGTTTAAAGTTTGGAAGATGGGATACAACATTAGAAATGTGAGGGATATCCCATGCTCCGTCTAACAAGTGCCACAGGATATAATGCACTTATAATATGGTGGACAGGTTATCCATCGCCATTATGCATGTATCCCATCCGCCAAACTCTAAAATATGCCCTTAGCAATTCTGGGCTCGGAGACACCAGGAAATGTAAAATGGACCTGAGCAGTATACCCCATGGGATACCTTTCTGAGGCTCTCATTATGAGGGTCATAATCACTGCACCAAAGTATGTGGTCATTTCAACATGTTCGACCTGGCCCTTTTTGCACATTTATCCCTTTACTTTTTGCCGTGTGCCTCCTATTTTTCTGACCTGTTTTAGTTGGCTTTAGGACTCTGGACACTTTACCACAGCTGATCAGTACTAAAGTGCATATGTTATTGGTGTAAATTGTAACCGTGATTAGTTATCCTTGATTGGCATATTAAATTTACTGGTAAGTCCATAGTAAAGTTCATTTGATGTGCTCAGGACCTGTAAATCAAATGCTAATATTGGGCCTGCAACACTGGTTGTGCCACCCATATGAGTAGTCCTGTAAACTTGGCTCAGGCCTGCCATTGTAGTACATGTAAGTGCAATTTTATGGAACAAATATTTTTATTTGGTTTCATGAAGCCATCCACAGTGTATGCCTTCAACCACTGGCCGGTATCGATTGTGAATGCAATTGAAAAAGGAAACACACCTGTATGCCTACAACCCGGAGGCCGGCAGCGAATTACAAAATATAATCTGTGTGAAAATCTTGTTGCGTGCTAGTGGTAGTCCCTCCGCTAACCCCATGCTATAGTCCATGAAAGAAGAAGGAAATATTAGGGGAAAAAATAAGGGGAGAAAAAAATGAAAAGAAAGTAGATAAGAAGAACCCATAGATAAAAAGAAGAAATAATCCAAATTACAGAGCAAGCAAAAAAAGGAGAAAAACGAAACACACTCCCCAATCCCAACACTCTCAATGTCCCCGTCTCCTCCGCACCAGCGAAAGAAGAAGTGCTGAACCCGTCATGCTTTATGCATTGTAGCCATTGAAAAAAATGTCTGCCCCTTAAGAATTAGTGTCTTGGGCACCAGCGGTGAGATGCAAGATAAGAAAAGATTTTGGGGCAAGTCACCTCCCTAAATTCCTTTGCTAAGATCTTAATAAAAGGTGACCATAGTTCCGCATAATCATTGGCTCTGTCGTCCACAATCATAGAAATTTGCTCCACAGCCAGCACTATCCATAGCCTTCTCAGCCAAGCTGTATGGTCTGGTATCACTGTCGTACCCCAAGGAGTTAGTAGTTCTAATCTAGCGGCATTAAGAGCTAGGGCTATCTACCTCCCTCTAAGTGAACGCTAAGGAAAAGTAAATGGGTTGGGGAGACCTAGCAGGGTATCAGTTTTAAAGCTTCATTTATATCTTTGAGGATTGATTCCCAGTATCTAACCAGTTTCGGGGAGTGCCAAAGTAGCTGTACCAGGGAGCCTGTTTGCCCACAGCCCCTCTAGCAATAAGGTGAGCGATCTTTATTCCATTGATTTAATCTGGTCGGCGTTAGATACCAGTATAATGCTATTTTAAATGCAGCCACTGTGCCTGGCATGTAATGCGCCATATGATGGGTTCTGTAGTGTATGTCCTGCCATTCTTTGTCTGTAGCTGTCCTGCCCAATTATTCCTCCCATCTCAACTGCCCTTTAGATTTTATAGGTGAGGGGGCGGTAGAGAGCAGAACGTATAGCTATGATATGATTCGTTTGTCATCGTTTTTAGTGAGGAGCCATTTTTCAAAATGGGTTAGTTGTCGGGCTGCCCCATTTCTCATGTCTGGGGACGTAGTCCAATCAATTACCTGATTATATAGGATGAGGTCAGATGCTGGGAGGGCATAATCTTGCTGAAGCTGTTCAAAGGGGATAGTCCCATTCTGATCAAATAGTGAGCCCACTCTCTGGCAACCCTGCTCATGCCACCGCTGAAATGGCTCTGACTTACAACCTGGAGGAAAGTCGGGGTTACCTATTAACAGGGTAATCGAAAAGGGGAACATTGTGAGTCCCTGACGTACTACTACTACATCCCAAATTTTTAGGGTGGTCGCCGTAACTGGTGAGGAATATGGACCCCATGCCCTGTGCTTACGTGGCAGCCAGATCTACCTCCATATATTAATTCCCGCAATTGATTGGTCCATGAATGGCCAGTGTTTCTCTGAGAGGGGGCGGTTCTATTGTAAAATGTAACATAGTTTTTTTTTGTATTTGTTTTTATTCGTTTATAGACAAAAAAAAGAAACAGTTCACATTATAGCACCAAGCATGATAGACAGTTTGCATGATTCAGCGAACGATCGGCAAGAATTATTGATACAGTACACCTTGACAATGGGCAGTTTGGCAAAGGTAAAAAGACAGGATAATGCACTCTTATGCAAACATAATGCATATAGATAGCCTGCGAAGCTAAGCACAAGTACCTAACAAATGTTACAAGCAGCCAAGTCTTCCTGTACAATTCCATGTACCTAGACCTCTTGGTTCCCAGGCCATCACAGGACAGCATGTAATCATTCATTACCAGCATCATTAACCTGTTTTGCCACTAGGTATTGCACAAACTAAAATGTAACGTAGTTTAGATGCTTGGAAATATCTCAGAATCACCAGAACTCCCATTCCTCCATCTGCTTTACGCTGAGATATCTGGTGGAATTTGAGTCGTGGTTGTTTCCAGCCCCATATAAAATGATTATTAACTCATTGTAGATTGCGTAGGGTAGCTGGAGGAGGGGCAGGAGGATAGTCTGGAAGACATACAAGATGCGCAGCAAGATTGTCATCTTAACTGCAGCAATGCGTCCTGCCCATGAAAGGTCCGTTCGGGTCCATGTATTTAGTTTTAGTAGTTTGTTTCAATAGTGGGCTGTAATTAGCCTCCAATGTTTTCTCAGGGGTACATGCCAGTGAAATACCCAGGCATGGAATATGATCACCATCCCAGGAAAATGGAAATTGTATGGTTATGTTTGCTACTGTATCAGGGGAAGTTGAGAGATTTAGCATTTGTGATTTAGAAAGGTTTACTTTAAACCCGGAGACCCCACCAAAGCAACTAAATACTACTGCCAGAGCCCACAGTGGAGAGGAGGGTTTCGTCAAAGAGAGGACCACATCGTCAGCATATAGGTTTATGGCATGCGTATCTGCTGTCAGGTGTATCCCCGAGATCAGTGGGTTGTCCCAAATTCTTTGAGCCATCGGCTCCAGATATAAAGCGAATAATAATGGAGACAATGGGCAGCCCTGCCTTGTTCCTCGTGGATGGGGAAGAGTCTGGAAGAATAACCATTGACCCGAAAAGATGCACTAGGACATTGTAAATACATTTCGTCCAGGCCACAAACTTCTCCCCAATGGACCCTATTGAACGCTTTTTCCTTATCGACGGAAAGTAGTAGTGCTTCTTCGCGAAAGCGGTGGATAAGATCAGTGAGATGAATGAGTCATTTAGTGTTGTCTCCGCATTGTCGCAATGGGATAAACACAGCTTTATGCAGTTCAATTAGGCGTGTCATGTAAGGGCAGATGCGCGCTGTCAAGATGCTCGCAAATATTTTTGCATCCACATTGAGTAGTGAGATAGGGCGGTAAGAAGCAGAGTCTAAAGAATCCTTGGTGGGTTTTAAGATAACGGAAATGGAGGCTTCAGAGAGTGAGTCAGGAAGACATCCCGTGTCTAGAAGCGAATTGCCAATATTGGTACTAGGATCTGGTAGTATTTTTTATAGAATAGCGGACTGAAACCATCAGGGCCTGGAGCTTTGGAAATTTTTAGACGGGCTATTGCCGCGACCACCTCATCTATGTGTATGGGGGAGTCAATTTGAAAGGTAATTTCAAGCGGAGCCTAGTTAAATGTGCGTCATGTAGATAAGAGTCAATGTCTCCAGAAGGTGAATCTTCTCCAGCATACAGCCTGCTATAGAAAATTTGGAAAGCTTCTGCGATTTCCGAATCAGAGTGTACGACTGTCCCCGACTGATTTTTAATTGCCGGTATTGTGCCAGTAACCTCCTTATGTCGAAGCCTATGGGCTGGCGTACAACTTGTGCGATCTCCACTAGTAAAGAATTTATGGCGGAAGCGTATGAGCGCATATTCAGCTCTATCTAGATCCAAATGTCGCATAATCAAGCGTTTCTTTTCCAGTTTCCTCCATACATGGGGGGCACCAGTGCGTTTATGGATTGATTCTAATTCTGCGACAGCGTCCTCTATCTGTTTGCGTTGTTCTGAACTGAGCTTATTTTCCCCCGCGGAAATTGCTATTAATTCTCCCCAAATTACTAGTTTTAATGCTTCCCATACAGAGGCGGGCCTCTACGTGGTCATTGATATCAAGGTAATTAGTGATCGCCGTGTGGATTGCATTTACAGTCTCGCAATTGCCAGTGGGAGGGGCGGGATTGCGAGGGGCCAAGGCTCAGAAATAGCATGATCGGGGTATAATCAGAGAGAGAGCGAGGCTCAATTGTCACATCATCTACGCAATCCTTTAGCCTATCTGTGATTAGAAAGTGATCTATGCAGGCATATGATTTATGAGCAGCTGAGTAAAATGTAAAATCCTGAGTGGTAGGGTGTGTTTGTCTACATATGGCGTTCAGTGAGCTGTTCGTGAGCCATTGAAGCCCGGAGGGAGATAAGGCCCCTGTTTGTGTAGTGCGTTGAATAGAACGATCTAAATCAGCGTTCATTACCAGATTAAAATCTTCACCTATAACTACAGAACAGTCTGGAGAAGTGAGAACCTGCTTTAGGGTGTTGATAAGGAAGCTTTCTTGGTGCTCATTTGGTGTATATATTGTGGCAACTGTAAAGTGCATGTGTCCCCATTGAAGCCTGATCCCCAGCGCTCTACTTCTGATTTCAGTCACTGTGGTAATAACCTTGCCATGGAACTTCTGAGCAAGAAGTATAGCTACTCCATTCCTCTTACTTGCATCTGATGACCAGTATTGCCTTGGGAACCAAGGAGAACGGATGCGGTTCATGTCCTTGGCTAACAAGTGAGTCTCCTGCAACAAACATATGTCACCCCTGAGCATTCCAAAAAGGACAAGATCGCTTTGCGCTTTACAGTGTTATTGAGACCTTGCACATTGAGGCTCAATACGGAAATGGATTGCGTCATATTTCCTTTGTTGTTCGAGCCTAAGGGAGATCGCTCGCCCCGAGAGCAATGGGGACAGACTTCCTGCTGGGGTATTAGTATCCACTCCGATAATCCCCGGTCAAAGATCACAGATAGGCCACCCGCCCTGGAACCATGGAAAGGAGATGTCAAGGATGTTTGTCTTTTCCCCCTCAAGAGACAACATGAATCGTTAATCTTTATTTATTGTAACGCAATAGTGAGGGGGGCAATGTGTGTCCGCTTCTTGTGCTTATGGGTCCTCTTGGGAAGGGTCGCAGGGACCAGAAAGGCGTGGTCGGAGACTCCGCTTATTGTTTTGCCAGGATTTTCTTTATTTGCCCTGGAATAGATGGCCCTGCGTACGCAGTGATCCCTCCGCAATCTCCCTCCTTGCCCTGGTTCTGAGTCCTCACTCCAATCAGAACAGGGCAATTTAAATGCTGTTCAGCACACCTGCACCCTCATCATTATCAGTGAGGGAGAGTAGATGGGGGACCTCCCCCTGCATTTCGGTGCCCCATGGGGGGGAGGGCCTCCAGCTATATTCACTGCTTCCTCCACAGCCCCTCCTCCTTTCCTCCTAGCAGATGTCTCGGGCCCCAATTGCAGACCACTGCTGCGGCGGACTGCCTCTCTGGCTATGAGACTCAGGGGTCGAGACTCCTGTACCCAAATCAAGCAAAGTTCTGCCCACCCTTCTTCTTGTGAGCAATGCCCCTAGTCCCCTTTCGCCTTACTTTAAAAGTTCTAAAATGGGGGGGGCTCACCACTATCCCACCAGTGTAGTCCTGGCCCCCTTCCGATGCACGCTATGAGCACCTCCCCTGTGCATGTCGGGGGACCCACCACGGCCCAGAGTCCCTTGCAGTACTCAAGCTCTCCCTAGGCTTCCACCAGCTCCTCACAGTTGGGCCCCTTGCTCTTTGGATTCAGCCACAATCACCTCTATGCTGCTGGTGTCCTGGTGGACGCCCCCCGTCCATCGAGGATCCGGGGCCCAGTCGAGCTGTCTCAGGGGCTTCGGCTTTCTTGCGCCGGGACCCGAGAGTGTAGGTTCGGTAATAGCTCCAACCCTCCCTCCTCAGCCCCGGCCGCGCTCACCATTGATGTTGCAGTCACTGAGGGTCCGCGATGGAGGCAGTCAATGTTGCCGCCATGCTCGGGATGCAGCAGTATCCTCTCCAATACTCGCCAGTTGGGCCTGCCCCGGAGAGTACTGCAGGCCGCAGTCACTCCACAGGCGTCGGCTGGTCCGCTCACTTGACTCCATGCTCTGTCTTTAGGGACCCGTTCAATCCCCACTGGTCCCTATCTATGCCTGCAACTCTCCACTGCCCACGTATATTCCCGAAAGGCACTGGAGGGAACAGGCGTGCTTTTAAGATGCTTTTTTATCAGCGACGGCTCGGAGCGAACAAAGGGTCCGCCATCTTGGCCACGCCCTCCCTGTAAGTGCAATTTTAAACTGTCATGTTGACCTGGGAGGTGCACCCACTTGCCAGGCTCAAACCTTTCCTTTTTCTACATGTAAGGCACCCCCAAGTTAGGCCCAAGGTACCCCCATGAAAAGGGTGCAGTGTATGTGAAATGTAGGTCATGTACTGGTGTGTTTTGCATGTCCTGATAGTGAAATACTGCCAATTTCGTTTTTCACTATTGTAGGGACTAACTGTCCCATAGGTTGTCATTGGAGCTGTCTTGTAACATTTTACAAGTGCAACTTTCATTTGGGCAAAGCTAGAGATTTGGAGTTAGGGCTCTCTGAGTTCAGAATTTAAAAATACACCTTTTAGTAAAGGTGTTTTTTTTAATTTGTGTTTGAAAATGCCACTTTTAGAAAGTGCAGAACACAAAACAATGAACCCGGCTCCGTACTACCGTACACTCCTACTACTCATGGAGTAACAAACAGTCAACTCTTTTATCTGCCCGAAAAAGAAAGACAGACTTATCAAATTCACACATGAACTTTCACGTATATACAATTCCCATTAACATACACTTAAAGACAAAAATGGACTTACACACTGTGAAAAAATTATTGGCAACAGCTTGCAACATGACAAAAGCAGGCATTTAGTTAATTCTGAATGCGGCGAGAATTGAAGGAAATTATTGGATAAAGGATTGATGTACTATTCAGACACTCTTTTGACGCTGGAGTTGGAATAACACATGTGGTTCATAACATTGGATATTTTCATGTTTATTACTAAATTTTGTATATGATGTAAATTTTCCTAAACATGTGTTTTGCATCAGATTAATGTATGAATTCATTTGCTGCTTTTGTCATGCTGTTGCCAATAATTTTTTCACAGTGTCTAAGTGTTACACTTCAGACTTAGAACCTAGTCCTTGGGCGCACTACATTACCCAGAATACAACAGCACAGAGAAGAAGGGTTGTGTGCGCTCTCAGTAATCACATGTCTATGGGAGGGGTTTATAAGCCTCCCTCAAGCAAGCATGAGTGCTTGACAACCTTCCTCTTGGATGGACCACGCCTTCCCGAGTACTCCTGTGATTTTCGGTATTTGGGATAACCTTTCGGAATTCGAAAACTCCATTTGAATCTTGTTTCTCGTTTCCCCTGTCTCTAGAGAAATCCTTGACTTTTTCTTCCCTGAATTATCGCTCCGTTATCTCACAGCTTCTTGGAATTAACCCGAGTTTCACGAAGCAAGGAGTTTTACATTTGCAGAACTCTGGTGGTGTTTATTTTTCGGATCTCCTTTAAAAGCATTGCTTGTTACACGGAGAGCTGCAGATTCCTTTCCCTTTCATTCCAGCAGGTGGCGCTCCCGCATTTCTTTGTCCAGTTGCTAGTCACGAACATTGGAAGCTCGTGTGCTTTGTTGGTGGATTCCTGGACATTTCCTAACACTTTTGGGATACTATCACCTTGGGTTGCTTCGGCTGTGCATTTCTAGTGGCCCTCACGATTATACAACCTGCCTCCCCCTTGAGACTACGTGGCGCTACATTTTCAGGACAAGCTATTGAACTGTGCCTTGAACATTTCGTCTGCCTGTCATTCCGACGCAGGAACCATACTAGTGGCAATAAGCTTCAGTGGTGCAACGCTCAACTGTATTCAGCCACTCGTTCTCTGATATTATTGCAGACCTGGACTGGCAGAAAAAGACGGTGTGTCTGGGAGAGCACAAAATTCTGCAGGGGCAGTAAATGCAGGGAGAACACAGTGGGGGTTTTGTTAACGGACAGTATAAGTGGGAATTACACTACAATTTAGGGAATAATCTGGTTTCTTTGTTGTCCCTCTTCTTTGCATTCGGAACCACGTACCTCCTCTCCATTCCTGTGCAGTCTAGTGCCTAATCTTCGCCTGGTGGTCCTCCGCACTCTCGCCCTTCCCATCAGGGTAGTCAACAGAATTTCGAGTTCGGTGGTACCCTGGGGGGAGAGTAGAGATAGGTCTTAGCTCCCGAGGATTTGGATTCCTCCCGTGTTGGAGGTCGGACCCTGACAGATTGTCAAGCCCACGTGTCCACCTTTTCCCCTGAGCGAAGATGGATAAGACCGAGCCACTAGACCCCCTTATGAGTGGGGCAATGGCTGACCCAGTTGAAGGTGTCACTATACATGAACTAGCAGCCGTAGTCACCAGTCTACAACAGGAGCTTCAGGCAGTACAGAACAATAATTTGCGACTCACATTAGAAGTGAATACTCTGAGAGAACTCAGACAACCAGCCAGTAGCATTCAGGATAGGTCTGTTAAACAAAAGAAACCGTATATCCAGCCTGCACGATTCCACATGCCCTCTTTGGCCTCTGACCCCTCTGCAAGTGTAGCCCCCGCACCTGTGAATGTCACGGTGGTTACCCCTCCACAAACCCCTTTGGCCATGCCCGAAAGGTTCAATGGGGAAAGCCAGAAGTATGCAGTCTTCATGAATCAATGCCACTTACAGTTCTTATGTAGAGCTGCTTCCTTTCCGGATGATGCTGCAAAGGTAGCTTTCATTATATCCTATTTGACAGGTAATGCGGCCTTATGGGCAGTTCCTTTGGTAGAAAGCGACGATCCTATTCTGTACGACTTGTCGCGATTTAAGGACCGCATGAAGAATCTATTTGCAAGACACGCCTATATGCAGGCAAGCGATAACAAGCTGTTAGGACTGAAGCAAGGAAACAAGGATTTAGTAAACTACATTACTACATTTAATCGGCTTGTAGCAGAAACACAATGGCCTGAAGATAAGCGGACTTCCTTGTTCTATAGGGGGTTACGGGATGAGTTGAAAGACGTTATTTCTCAGCTGGTAGACCCCCCAGAAGACTGCCCTTCTTTCATAGACCTCGTGGTCAAGATAGATCACCGCCTCAGTGAACGGAAGGGAGAACGCATAAAAGGGGTTTTTCCTCGTCTTCTGGTGAATAGTAGTGACAGGAAAGAGGTAAAAGAAGGGGTAGAGCCTATGCAGATTGGGAGAATCAGGGGTCTGCTAAGTAAAGAAGAAAAGGACAAGCGTAGGAGACTGGATCTGTGCCTGTATTGTGGCAAAGGGGGGCATTACGCCAAAGATTGTACTGCCAAACTAAAAGGGGGTCCTAAACCGGTTGGAACCAAGATAAGTGCGGCGCTGCAAGCGGAAAACTAACAGACTTGAAGAAAAAAGAGACCAGTTCTTCAAGTCTTAAATTGTCTCAGGTCTCCGTGTTCCTGGCCAACACGTCAGGTGAGACGCCCCGACACTTGACTATGCACGTGACGTTGATCCTGTCACCCCATGACAAAACCTCGCTGTCCCTGATGTTGGATTCAGGGGCCACTGGGAACTTTTTGGATATTACTTGTGAGAAGTTGGCCTGGTATATGCTGTTCACTAGTTCTAGTGACCACCTTGTACCATGCCAAGCAACCCTTATGGTGTGGTTGTAAGTCAACCTTTTCGGACTAGCTGCCCTAGTGGTAGCGTAGGCTAAGCAGTCTTTGAGGCTAAACTCGTGAAGCGTGTTAAGCAAGCTGTTTTACCAATAGTAACCCCCTTTTATACCAATGAAAGGACACCACACAGATATATATTCAAAATATATATGTATTTATTTCTCAAAGTAACCCCTAGTCTCTTTATGAGCACAGGAGCACAAATCGTCAAACAAGATTATCACAGAATACACAAAAGTTGCACCTTATATGGATAGGCCCTGGTGGCCACTCAAACCATATACTAAAATAGTGGTATAAGTACCACGAACAGAAAAGGGAAAAGGCCTAGGGCCTCTAGAATCGCTGGGCCTACAAGGAGCTAACGTCAGTTAGTGACCAGGAGGTCCACGGGTGGCGTGTGCAGAGCAAATAGTCACACGCGTGCTCCCATAGGTTTCAATGGGTGCGTAAAAAGTACAAAGTTACTGCAAAAGGAATCTTCCGGATGACCTAGGAACTTAAGATTTGGAACACAGGCACTAGAGATGTATTACTACACATGGGCACCGGAGTACCAGCTTTACCTCACCCACAGGAAGCGGGTGCATAGGCCTCAAAGTGCGTCGGGTTTCTTCTATCTGTTCCGTTGAGCCTGGGACAAAGATGCTGCAGGCGGTCGGTCGGGAAGAGATGCAGTGGATCCAAGAGTGGATCGGAGATGTTGAAGACCTGTAAGCAGAGGGGACAGTGTTCACAGTCACTAGCCAGTGACCAGCGTGGCACCAGGTGGGTACCAGGCGATGTCGGGTGCAAACAGGTGATGAGGGGTAGCTTGTCTCCGCAGCCACGTGGTCCCTGAAGGTCGACGACGTCCAGGAGTCGGCTCACGAGCTGTCCCACGCAGGCTCTCGCTGTCGGCGGTGTCGGCGACTTGATCGAAGCAAACAAGCCTTGGCAAAAGCAATTGCAGGAGGGTTCGGAAATCAGCTGTTGGTTCTGACCAGCAAGGTCAGAGGGATTGCTCCTTTGGAGGGGAGCAAGGGCCAGTCTGGAGCAACCAGACCAGCGGTGTTTGTCGTAGATTTCGTCGCCAAGATGGCCACTAGCCAGCGGGCCAGCAACCGGTTAGGCGCGTCGAGTGGCAAAATGCAGAAGGGCCCCACGCAGATCGTGGAGATGCTGGAGGGCTCACCTTTGGTGCAGATGCTGCTCGAGGGTTGGGCTTCTCAGGACCCAAAGCACAACTTGGAGGGAGCCTCGGTTGTTGCACTGGTCAGCTTGTCGTAGTCGTTCCAAGATGGCTGGCTCCACGTGTCTCGGTGCCTCCACGGGTCTCCTCTTTGCAGGGACTGTGGATCGGGCAGTGAGAGGTCTGGAGGTCCAGGTCTTGTCAGTCTCTGGGCTCGGGCTCCGGCGGGAGGCGGCGGCAAAGCAGACGGTGATTCGCTGGATGGTGCTTGCGTTAGCAAGGTGGTCACTCCCTGACCACAGGGGAGATTTTCTTCAGTCTTCTGTGCAGCAGAATGTCGAAGTTCCCGTCTTCTTCTTAGTTTCAAGTTGATTCCAGGATGTCTGAAGTCTTAGGACACAGCTCCTACCTTTAAGCGGATTCTAGGGGCCGGACTACCTGCTAGGTCCCTCCCTAAGGGTGGGACCAGGAAGGGGGGTGGTTACACCCCCAATCCTTTGTCCAGCTCGCCCCAGGCCCGGGACTGGTGTGCCCCAGGACCGGTTTGAACTGGCATATGCACCGAGGCTCCTTGTGAGCCACAGGCATGTCTGGTTTCTTTCAAGCCCTACCTGACCAATACACAAAATCCTGTCTGGGGTGGTGCATGCACCTCCCCTGGCAGGAAACCCTTTGTCCACACCTCCCAAGCTGGAAGGACTCCCAGCAGCAGGAGGGCAGACTTGTGTCTGTGGTGGCAGCATCCATTTTGTGGAGCTGAGGCTATGTCTGATTTTACCCGGGTTTCAGGTACTGTACATGTCGTGTCCCTCTAGGAGGGTGGAATGCTAACCCCGTCGCCAGAATTGGCGAGGGGTTAGTATTCCAATTCGTATGACACCTTACTCGACATGTTTTGATAAAGCCAAACCAAAGATAGCATTTAACCGCGAGGTTCATAATGCACTTAAGAGTATATGGTATGACGATATCTGGAAACAGTAGAAGGAAGTTGTTCCGACCACTGCAGACAGGCTCAGCTCATGCCAGAGCACCATCTCACATGGAACCAAGCACTCTGCCTTCAGGATTGTTAAGGCCTGCCATAGGAGTGACTTATAGGTTACCAGGTGTCCCATTTAAGGTTAGGTATAGGTATACTACACCTAAGTAAGAGGTGATTACACCAACTTACCCCAGCTGAGTGATCAGCCAGTTGTGTCAGATTGTTAGGCCAAGCCTGGGGTGGCATAATACATGCTGCAGCCCCTGGCAGGCCTTGGGTACACCAATGCCCTGGGTACCTAGTGTACACTGGTACAGGGGCTGACAGGGTGATCCACTTCCAATTGGTTATGCACCTAGGGTGCATAGTTTTAATTTAGTAGAGAGAACAGCAGGCTGGGGGTCTGATTGGCAGGCCCACAGCCTCAATATGTCAAAAACCAGTGAAGCAAAAAGCAAAAATTTGGGGTGACCATAGGATAGCAGACCCTACTCTCCTACACAACCCCCCCCCAAACGCTGGGACATTAAACTAGCCTTGACCAGTCTCGTCTTCATGTCCTAAGTGGAAGTACCTGGAGAGACCATCTGCATTCCCATGGTCAGTACCTGGCCGGTGCTCCACTGTAAAGTCCATCCCCTGTAGGGAAATGGACCACCTAAGCAGTTTGGGATTTTCACCCTTCATCTGATTTAGCCACAAGAGGGGCTTATGGTCGGTCTGAATCTTGAAGTGAGTGCCAAACAAGTATGGCCTCAGCTTCTTCAGGGCCCACACCACAGCAAAGGCCTCCCTCTCAATAGCTGACCAATTCTTCTCTCTGGGGGTCAACCTTCTGCTAATAAAAGCAATGGGTTGGTCTTGACCATCTACATTAAGTTGTGACAGCACAGCTCCCACACCCAACTCAGAAGCATCTGTTTGGACAATAAACTCTTTGGAGTAGTCAGGACTTTTCAGGATAGGTGCAGAGCACATGGCCTCCTTCAGGTCATCAAATGCCTTTTGACAGCTTACTGTCCACTGAACCTTTTTGGGCATCTTCTTGGATGTCAGATCATTAAGAGGAGTCACAATGGACCCATAGTTCTTAACAAACTTCCTGTAATACCCAGTCAAGCCCAAGAAAGCTCGAACTTGAGTCTGGGTGGTTGGAGGGGACCAATCCTTGATGGACTGTATCTTACTCTCCAGTGGTTGAACTTGGCCCCCACCTACAAGGTGGCCCAAATACACAACCTTACTCTGCCCTATCTGGCACTTAGTAGCCTTGATAGTGAGGCCTGCCCTTTGCAGAGCCTCAAGAGCCTTCTTCAGGTGGATCAGGTGATCCTCCCAGGTGGAACTAAAGACAGCAATGTCATCAAGATATGCTGCACAAAAGTCATCCAACCCAGTAAGGACTTGGTTCACCAGCCTCTGGAAGGTGGCAGGTGCATTCTTCAGACCAAAGGGCATCACCACAAACTGATAATGCCCACCTGGGGTTGAGAATGCTGTTTTGGCCTTAGACTCCTCAGCTAACCTGATTTGCCAATAGCCAGCTGTCAAGTCAAATGTGCTCAAAAACTTTGCAGAAGCTAGTTTGTCTATGAGCTCATCTGCCCTTGGAATAGGGTGTGCATCTGTCCTGGTGACAGCATTGAGTCCTCTGTAGTCCACACAGAACCTCATCTCTCTCTTGCCATCTTTGGTGTGAGGTTTGGGGACCAGAACCACTGGGCTAGCCCAGGGGCTCTCTGAGGGTTCAATGACACCTAATTCCAGCATTTTATGTACCTCAGCCTTTATACAGTCCCTGACGTGGTCAGGTTGTCTGTAAAGTTTGTTCTTTACAGGCAGACTGTCACCAGTGTCCACAACATGGGTACACCAGTCAGTTTGACTAGGTATCAAGGAAAACATATGTGAAAATGATTGTAGAACCTGTCTACATTCAGTCTGCTGATGGGCAGTGAGGTTGCCTCCAAGGGTCACTCCTTCAACTGAGCCATCTTCAGGGTTCTGAGACAACAGGTCTGGGAGAGGGTCACTCTCTTCCTCCTGTCCCTCATCTGTAGCCATGAGCAAGCCCATGTCTGCCCTGTCAACATATGCTTTAAGCCTGTTAACATGGAGTACCCTGTGGGGACTCCTGGGAGTTCCTAGGTCCACCAAGTAGGTGACCTCTCCCTTCTTTTCCAGGATTGTATGGGGTCCAGACCATTTGTCTTGGAGTGCTGCTGGGGCCACTGGCTCCAACACCCATACCTTCTGTCCTGGCTGATACTCAACCAAGACAGCCTTTTGGTCATGCCAAGCCTTCTGTAAGGCCTGGCTTGCCTCAAGGTTTTTAGATGCCTTCTCCATATACTCAGCCATCCTGGAGCGGAGACCAAGTACATAGTCCACTATGTCTAGTTTAGGCTTTTTGAGAGGTAACTCCCATCCTTCCTTCACCAAACACAGTGGGCCTCTCACAGGGTGCCCAAACAACAATTCAAAGGGGCTGTAGCCAACTCCTTTTTGTGGGACCTCTCTGTAAGCAAACAGAAGGCAGGGTAGAAGGATATCCCATCTTCGCCTGAGCTTTTCAGGTAATCCTTTGATCATACCCTTTAGGGTCTTGTTGAATCTCTCAACAAGCCCATTGCATTGTGGGTGATAAGGGGTGGTGAACTTGTAGTTGACACCACATTCCTTCCACATAGCTGTCAAGTATCCTGACATAAAGTTGGTACCTCTGTCAGATACTACCTCCTTAGGAAACCCCACTCTGGAGAATACTCCCAGCAGGGCCCTGGCCACAACAGGAGCTGTAGTGGTCCTAAGGGGAATTGCCTCTGGATACCTGGTGGCATGATCCACTACCACCAGTATAAATCTGTGCCCAGATGCAGTGGGAGGATCCATGGGACCCACTATGTCTATTCCCACTCTTTCAAAGGGAACCCCCACCACAGGTAGTGGTATCAGGGGGGCCTTTGTTGTGCCACCTGATTTGCCACTGGCTTGGCAGGTAACACAGGAGCGACAAAACTCCTTTGTATCTTCATTCATATGGGGCCAGTGAAAGTGAGGGACAAGCCTGTCCCAAGTCTTGTTCTGGCCTAAGTGTCCTGCTAAAGGAATGTCATGGGCCAAGGTAAGAAGGAAGCCCCTAAATTGCAGAGGTATGACCAACCTCCTGGTTGCACCAGGCTTGGGGTCTCTAGCCTCTGAATAAAGGAGCCCTTCATCCCAATACACTTTATGGGTACCTTGAGCATTCCCAGCAGCCTCAGCAGCAGCCAGCTGTCTGAGGGGTTCAAGAGAGGGACAGGATAACTGAGCCTGCCTCAAGTCAGCCCTTGAAGGTCCCCCTGTCCCCAGAAACTCAACCTGATCAGGTTCAAGCTCTTCAGGGACAGTTCCTTCAGGGTCCTCTAGATCAGCTTCCTGGGAAGGCTGATCATCACTCTGAGGCAGGGGGGAAGGCACAGCCTTGACCCTCCTGTTCTTCTTCTTGGTAGGTGCTTGGTCCATTGTTCCAGGATCCAAGACCTGTGGTTCAGTGAGGCACTTTTTGGCCTGTGACCTGGTCACAGCAAGGACATGTGATGATATACCTAACATCTCTGCATGAGTCCTGTACTCCACTTCTGACCATAGAGAGCTCTCTAGGTCATTGCCCAACAAACATTCTACTGGGAGGTCTGCACTAACCACAACCCTTTTGAGGCCAGTTACCCCTCCCCATGAGAAGTTAACAACTGCCACACTGTGTGAAGTAGTGGCATTGCTGGCATTGGTCACCAGGTAGTTCTCACCTGGTATGTACTGTCCAGGGTCCACAAAGCCTGGTGTCACCATAGTGACACTGGCACATGTGTCCCTGTAGGCCTGAGCCACTTTGTCATTAATTAAAGGAGTCTGTCTGTACTTGCCCAGGTTACTGGGGCTCACAGTCAGGGACAAATCAATGTCCCCATCACAGATCAAGACCGCCTGTGTAAGGGTTCTGTCTAAGTCAGAATCTCCTTCAGTTCCCATAGTGATTCCCACTACACCCTTTGTCTGGGGACCAACACTGCTAACAGTAGTACTGGGAGCAGGTGCCTTAGGGGCAACAGTGTTGGGGGCTCCACCCTTTTTGCAATCACTAGTCCAGTGAGTTGTATTTTTACAATGATTGCACCAGGGTTTCTTCTGACCTTCTTTCTTCTTCTTGGACTGTTGGGACCCACCCTCCTTAGCAGTAGTTTGGGGCCCTGTTGAAGACTTCTGGTCTTTAGGTTTCTGATCTCCACCCTTTTGGTCTGTTTTCTTCTGATCACCCCCTTGGCCCTGGTTCTGGTTCTTTTGCTTAACCCTGGTTCTGACCCATTTGTCTGCCTTCTTTCCCAATTCTTGGGGAGAGGTCAGATCAGAGTCAACCAAGTGTTGATGCAGTTGCTGGTTTTGACAGTTATTTAAAATCTGTTCTCTCATCATCAAATTATACAATCCTGTAAAATCAGATACCTTACTTCCCAGCAACCAACCCTCCAAAGCCTTAGTGGCACATTCAATGTATTCAGACCAGTCCTGAGTCTGTGTCTTTTGGGTGTCTCTGAACATTAACCTGTACTGTTCAGTGGTTAAGCCTAACCCATCTACCAGAACACTCTTCAGGACTCTGTAGTTTCTGACATCCTCTTCTCTAACAGTGAGGAGTCTGTCTCTGCCTCTTCCTTCAAAGGAGAGCCAGAGGATTGCTGCCCACTGGTCTTCAGGAACCTGCTGTACTTTGCAGGCTCTCTCAAGAGCAGTTATCCACTTGTGGATGTCATCCCCACTTTTGTAGGGGGGCACAACCTTAGACAGGTTTCTATTGTCGAAAACCCTATCTTTGTCCTTAGGGACAATGCTGCCACCAGTGGGTATAGACCCACTCTCTTTATGCTGTCTAGCCTTGCTAAGTTTCTCTTCCATCAGGGCTACTTCTAGCTCCTGCTTCCTGATCCTCAGCTGAGCCTCTTGCATCTTGGCCTCATGTTCCCTCCTCTGAGGGGTGGTCATCCTTCTCCTGGAGTGACCTTGAGAGCCTCTAGAGCCATGGGAAGCATGGGAGTCACCTGAGCGATTCCTTTGCCTTCCAAGCCCTGTGTTAAGTCCACTGGGGAGATCCAGTGGGTTGAACCCACTGTCAGTCCCCAATAGCCTTGGTTTAGCTGGGCCAAGTATAATACTTGGCACTGGGCTAGTTCTCCCTTCATCCTCACTACTGTCAGTATCCTTTTCACTCTCATCCTCTGTGGTAGGCATCCCATCTAAGGGGTGACTATTGGAACTGGGTACCTCTGTAGTATCTTCAGAAGGGGGGCCTCCTGTTCCTGACCCTAAGGGGGCTAACTGGGAAGCTTTCTTGAGTGCTCTCTGATTCTCATCATTCTGTAAGAGCTCTCTGAGCTCAGCAGAGTTTGGGTTCTTGGGCTGTTTAAGGCCTCTAAGAGTTGCCAAATGCCTGAGCTCATTCTGATTAAGGGTAGCAAAGCTGGATGGTGCCCTCTGGGGGTCACTCTCAACAGAGATGGGTACAGTGGACCCCTCTGCCCCGGCCATTGCTCTTAAGTGTGGGTGGATGTGTTGCAATCTACCTACACTTGGGTTTACCTACTAAACCTATCTAGTAGTTGTAGTCAGGGTGTGCTACTCCCTTTGCTCTACAACAACTAAGTTCAGTAGAACTTAAGTATATCTAATCTTGTTTTATATGTACCTACAGGTACCTATGTGATCTTTCAATTGGTAACCAAGAGATTACAATGGTAAAACACAGCAAGCTCAAATCCAACCGCTGCTCACCAATGTGAGAAGTTGGCCTGGTATATGCTGTTCACTAGTTCTAGTGACCACCTTGTACCATGCCAAGCAACCCTTATGGTGTGGTTGTAAGTCAACCTTTTCGGACTAGCTGCCCTAGTGGTAGCGTAGGCTAAGCAGTCTTTGAGGCTAAACTCGTGAAGCGTGTTAAGCAAGCTGTTTTACCAATAGTAACCCCCTTTTATACCAATGAAAGGACACCACACAGATATATATTCAAAATATATATGTATTTATTTCTCAAAGTAACCCCTAGTCTCTTTATGAGCACAGGAGCACAAATCGTCAAACAAGATTATCACAGAATACACAAAAGTTGCACCTTATATGGATAGGCCCTGGTGGCCACTCAAACCATATACTAAAATAGTGGTATAAGTACCACGAACAGAAAAGGGAAAAGGCCTAGGGCCTCTAGAATCGCTGGGCCTACAAGGAGCTAACGTCAGTTAGTGACCAGGAGGTCCACGGGTGGCGTGTGCAGAGCAAATAGTCACACGCGTGCTCCCATAGGTTTCAATGGGTGCGTAAAAAGTACAAAGTTACTGCAAAAGGAATCTTCCGGATGACCTAGGAACTTAAGATTTGGAACACAGGCACTAGAGATGTATTACTACACATGGGCACCGGAGTACCAGCTTTACCTCACCCACAGGAAGCGGGTGCATAGGCCTCAAAGTGCGTCGGGTTTCTTCTATCTGTTCCGTTGAGCCTGGGACAAAGATGCTGCAGGCGGTCGGTCGGGAAGAGATGCAGTGGATCCAAGAGTGGATCGGAGATGTTGAAGACCTGTAAGCAGAGGGGACAGTGTTCACAGTCACTAGCCAGTGACCAGCGTGGCACCAGGTGGGTACCAGGCGATGTCGGGTGCAAACAGGTGATGAGGGGTAGCTTGTCTCCGCAGCCACGTGGTCCCTGAAGGTCGACGACGTCCAGGAGTCGGCTCACGAGCTGTCCCACGCAGGCTCTCGCTGTCGGCGGTGTCGGCGACTTGATCGAAGCAAACAAGCCTTGGCAAAAGCAATTGCAGGAGGGTTCGGAAATCAGCTGTTGGTTCTGACCAGCAAGGTCAGAGGGATTGCTCCTTTGGAGGGGAGCAAGGGCCAGTCTGGAGCAACCAGACCAGCGGTGTTTGTCGTAGATTTCGTCGCCAAGATGGCCACTAGCCAGCGGGCCAGCAACCGGTTAGGCGCGTCGAGTGGCAAAATGCAGAAGGGCCCCACGCAGATCGTGGAGATGCTGGAGGGCTCACCTTTGGTGCAGATGCTGCTCGAGGGTTGGGCTTCTCAGGACCCAAAGCACAACTTGGAGGGAGCCTCGGTTGTTGCACTGGTCAGCTTGTCGTAGTCGTTCCAAGATGGCTGGCTCCACGTGTCTCGGTGCCTCCACGGGTCTCCTCTTTGCAGGGACTGTGGATCGGGCAGTGAGAGGTCTGGAGGTCCAGGTCTTGTCAGTCTCTGGGCTCGGGCTCCGGCGGGAGGCGGCGGCAAAGCAGACGGTGATTCGCTGGATGGTGCTTGCGTTAGCAAGGTGGTCACTCCCTGACCACAGGGGAGATTTTCTTCAGTCTTCTGTGCAGCAGAATGTCGAAGTTCCCGTCTTCTTCTTAGTTTCAAGTTGATTCCAGGATGTCTGAAGTCTTAGGACACAGCTCCTACCTTTAAGCGGATTCTAGGGGCCGGACTACCTGCTAGGTCCCTCCCTAAGGGTGGGACCAGGAAGGGGGGTGGTTACACCCCCAATCCTTTGTCCAGCTCGCCCCAGGCCCGGGACTGGTGTGCCCCAGGACCGGTTTGAACTGGCATATGCACCGAGGCTCCTTGTGAGCCACAGGCATGTCTGGTTTCTTTCAAGCCCTACCTGACCAATACACAAAATCCTGTCTGGGGTGGTGCATGCACCTCCCCTGGCAGGAAACCCTTTGTCCACACCTCCCAAGCTGGAAGGACTCCCAGCAGCAGGAGGGCAGACTTGTGTCTGTGGTGGCAGCATCCATTTTGTGGAGCTGAGGCTATGTCTGATTTTACCCGGGTTTCAGGTACTGTACATGTCGTGTCCCTCTAGGAGGGTGGAATGCTAACCCCGTCGCCAGAATTGGCGAGGGGTTAGTATTCCAATTCGTATGACACCTTACTCGACATGTTTTGATAAAGCCAAACCAAAGATAGCATTTAACCGCGAGGTTCATAATGCACTTAAGAGTATATGGTATGACGATATCTGGAAACAGTAGAAGGAAGTTGTTCCGACCACTGCAGACAGGCTCAGCTCATGCCAGAGCACCATCTCACATGGAACCAAGCACTCTGCCTTCAGGATTGTTAAGGCCTGCCATAGGAGTGACTTATAGGTTACCAGGTGTCCCATTTAAGGTTAGGTATAGGTATACTACACCTAAGTAAGAGGTGATTACACCAACTTACCCCAGCTGAGTGATCAGCCAGTTGTGTCAGATTGTTAGGCCAAGCCTGGGGTGGCATAATACATGCTGCAGCCCCTGGCAGGCCTTGGGTACACCAATGCCCTGGGTACCTAGTGTACACTGGTACAGGGGCTGACAGGGTGATCCACTTCCAATTGGTTATGCACCTAGGGTGCATAGTTTTAATTTAGTAGAGAGAACAGCAGGCTGGGGGTCTGATTGGCAGGCCCACAGCCTCAATATGTCAAAAACCAGTGAAGCAAAAAGCAAAAATTTGGGGTGACCATAGGATAGCAGACCCTACTCTCCTACATTACTCTTGCTAAAAGTTTGGGAATAGAATTTGTTCCTAAATCACATCCAGAGACTGTAAAGGCTGTGGATGGTACCGACTTATCATCAGGTAGAATAACCTATCAAACCCCTGCACTTACCATGGTTTGTGCCAACGGACATACTGAAGATGTAAGGTTCGACTTGATAGCAGCCCCCAATTTCGGTGCTATTGTAGGTATACCTTGGCTTCAGAAACACAACCCCAACATCGATTGGGTTACGAGAAGAGTGACTCTGAGATCGTCCTATTGTATGCAGCACTGTTATGTCGAACTCTTGCCCACAACACCTTCTGTGAGTTGTGCCCTGACAGAATCCAGTCCTACCACTTTACCCCCGGAATATCAGGAATTCATGGCAGTATTTGATGAAGTCAAGGCAGTAGCCCTCCCTCCACATAGACCTTTTGATTGCCGCATAGACCTCATCCCTGGCGCCACTCTACCAGTAAGTAGAGTCTATGCGTTGACAGAACCAGAAAGTCGGTATCTACAAGACTATTTACATGACATGTTGCAGAAGGGTTTCATACGACATTCGACTTCTCCTATCTCCTCCCCACTGTTCTTCATACCAAAACGTGAAGGGGGTTTGAGAGCCTGTTTGGACTATAGAGCCCTCAATAAGGTAACTATCAAAAATATGTATCCTCTCCCCCTCATTTCAGGACTCTTGGATCAAGTCCGCAAGGCGCGGATCTTTACCAAACTTGATCTAAGGGGAGCCTACCATCTCATTAGGGTAAAAGAAGGAGACGAATGGAAGACGGCATTTCGCACGAAGTACGGACGCTACGAGTATTGCGTAATGCCGTTTGGGCTCTGCAACGCCCCTGCGGCGTTCCAATTCTTTATTAATGAAGTGTTGAGAGAATACCTTGACGTGTTCGTGATTGTGTATATCGATGATATTTTGGTATATTCACAAAACAAACATGATCACGTTATCCATGTAAAACAGGTACTCCAGAAGCTCCAGGACCATCATCTCTTTGCTAAATTAGAGAAATTTTTCTTTCATGTAGAAAAAGTAGATGTTTTAGGGTTCGTGATTTCCCCTCAAGGTATACATACGGACCCTGCTAAAACCTCCGCTATCACACACTGGGCCAGTCCTACTTCTGTGAAAGAGGTGCAATCGTTCCTGGGATTCGCCAATTTCTACAGGCGTTTTATTGACCATTTTTCAGATATCATTACACCCATTACAAGACTGTTAAAAAAGGGTGTAGCTTTTGAATGGGATGACACAGCAGAAAAAGCCTTTCAGACATTGAAAGACAGATTCATTTCCGCTCCCATCTTAAAACACGCAGACGAGACACAACCCTATTATGTGGAAGCAGATGCTTCTCAATATGCTGTGGGAGGGGTTCTGTTGCAAAGAGACCTAGTATCGGGAACGCTCCATCCGGTAGCCTACTTCTAAAAAACCCTTGCTCCTGCGGAATAAACCTATACAATAGGGGAGAGAGAACTTTTGGCTATCAAATTGACCTTTCAGGAATGGAGACACTATTTGCTGGCATCCCCTCATGTCATCACTATCTATTCGGATCATAGAAATCTTCAGTTTTTCAAATCTGCGAAGGCTCTCACACCACGCCAGATGAGATGGGTATCCTTCTTTTGCGAATACGACTTTGTCATTAACTTTAGACCCGGGGCAAAACATGGCAGAGCAGACGCATTATCAAGAATAGGAAAAGAAAGTAAACATACAATGGAAACACCCTTGCCATTAATCCCTGAAAACAAGATAGTGGCGGTGGGGATAGGGAATACAGAAACGAACCCCCCTTTCCTTACCAAATTACTTGATACATACTCCTTGCTCAGTACCCAAGAATGGTTGGAGGACCCTATGAACAAAATAGAAAACAACCTTTTTTTCCATGGGGAGGCATTGTACATTCCGACTGCGGAATTACAGAAGGACATAATCAATTGGTGTCATGCATTACCCCTTTCGGGACACCCAGGGGGAGACAAAACAGTACAGCTATGCAAGAGGTGGTTTTGGTGGCCGTCTATGTCTCCAGACATATATGAATATGTAAAGGCCTGTCCTGTGTGCGCTAGACAGAAATCCACACATAGTGCCCCCGCGGGGTTATTACACCCCTTACCCATTCCTCAGGTCCCTTGGTCTTCCATCAGTATGGATTTCATCACGGACCTGCCACCATCTCAGGGTTTCTCTGTTATCCTGGTCGTAGTAGACATGCTGACGAAAATGGCACATTCCATACCCCTCAAAAAATTGCCTTCAGCTAAAGATATGGTAAACACTTTTATATCCCAGGTGTTACGCTTGCATGGATTGCCCTCTATTGTAGTGTCGGACAGAGGTTCACAATTCATATCCAAGTTCTGGAAGGGACTCTGCACTACCCTTCACATAGATCATCGCCTTTCCTCTGCATACCATCCTCAAACTGACGGGCAAACAGAACGCACAAACCAGTTTAGAACAATTCCTCAGATGCCTCCTCAGCACTATCACAAGAGACTGGCTACAAGCCCTCCCTTTGGCAGAATTTGCCTACAATAATACCAATCATTCCGCTTCAAAAATCTCACCTTTCTTTTTTTCTTATGGTTACCATCCCCGATGTTTGCCCATGTACCTACCTCCTTCTGTCTCTCAATTCCCCGCAGTAGAGGAACATCACACCCGGCTTACACAGATATGGAAACAAGCAATACATGAGCTCACCGAAGCTAAAGAACGTATGAAAAAAACACGCGGATGCACATAGAAAACCAGCACCAGAGTACAAAAAGAACCACCAAGTATGGTTGTCTACTAGAAACCTGAGGTTGCCTGGACCTCGTAAACTCCAACCCAAATATGTGGGACCGTATACTATTCAGGAAGTGATCAACCCTGTAGCCATGAAGTTGAGCCTTCCATCGGAAATGAGAGTACACCCGGTGTTCCACACATCTTTGCTTAAACCCTATGTCACCCCTTCCTGTTCTGACACCCCTCCACCTCCTCTACTCATAGACAGAGAGGAAGAATACGAAGTAAGACGTATTCTTGACTCTAGGTGATATAGAGGGAAACTACAATATCTAGTGGATTGGGTGGGATATGGTCCGGAAGACAGAACTTGGGAACCCGCTGCACACGTTCATGCCCCTGTTCTTGTAAGAAGATTCCATTCTTTACATCCCAACAAACCCAGGCCTGTGGGACGGTTGTTAGGGGGGAGAACTGTTACACTTCAGACTTAGAACCTAGTCCTTGGGCGCACTACATTACCCAGAATACAACAGCACAGAGAAGAAGGGTTGTGTGCGCTCTCAGTAATCACATGTCTATGGGAGGGGTTTATAAGCCTCCCTCAAGCAAGCACGAGTGCTTGACAACCTTCCTCTTGGATGGACCACGCCTTCCCGAGTACTCCTGTGATTTCCGATATTTGGGATAACCTTTCGGAATTCGAAAACTCCATTTGAACCTTGTTTCTCGTTTCCCCTGTCTCTAGAGAAATCCTTGACTTTTTCTTCCCTGAATTATCGCTCCGCTATTTCACAGCTTCTTGGAATTAAACCGAGTTTCACGAAGCAAGGAGGTTTACATTTGCAGAACTCTGGTGGTGTTTATTTTTCGGATCTCCTTTAGAAGCATTGCTTGTTACACGGAGAGCTGCAGATTCCTTTCCCTTTCATTCCAGCAGGTGGCGCTCCCGCATTTCTTTGTCCAGTTGCTAGTCACGAACATTGGAAGCTCGTGTGCTTTGTTGGTGGATTCCTGGACATTTCCTAACACTTTTGGGATACTATCACCTTGGGTTGCTTCGGCTGTGCATTTCTAGTGGCCCTCACGATTATACAACCTGCCTCCCCCTTGAGACTACGTGGAGCTACATTTTCAGGACAAGCTATTGAACTGTGCCTTGAACATTTCGTCTGCCTGTCATTACGACGCAGGAACCATACTAGTGGCAATAAGCTTCAGTGGTGCAACGCTCAACTGTATTCAGCCACTCGTTCTCTGATATTATGGCAGACCTGGACTGGCAGAAAAAGACGGTGAGTCTGGGAGAGCACACAATTCTGCAGGGGCAGTAAATGCAGGGAGAACACAGTGGGGGTTTGGTTAACGGACAGTATAAGTGGGAATTACACTACAATTTAGGGAATAATCTGGTTTCTTTGTTGTCCCTCTTCTTTGCATTAGGAACCACGTACCTCCTCTCCATTCCTGTGCAGTCTAGTGCCTAATCTTCGCCTGGTGGTCCTCCGCACTCTCGCCCCTCCCATCAGGGTAGTCAACAGAATTTCGAGTTTCATTCGAGTTCGGTGGTACCCTGGGGGGAGAGTAGAGATAGGTCTTCGCTCCCGAGGATTTGGATTCCTCCCGTGTTGGAGGTCGGACCCTGACACTAAGTCCATTTTTGTCTTTAAGTGTATGTTAATGTGAATTGTATATACGTGTGAGTTCATGTGTGAATTTGATAAGTCTGTGTTTCTTTTTCAGTCCAAAAAATTATTTTGATCAATTTTTAAATTAATAAGAAACTGGAATGGTCTAATAAAAATTCCATTCGGACAGATAAAAGAGTTGACTGTTTGTTACTCCATGAGTAGTAGGAGTGTACGGTAGTACGGAGCCGGGCTCATTGTTTTGTGTTCTGAATTTTGAATAGCCCTACCTGGCCCCGGTCCGTTGGGCTTAACCCCTAAAGGTTTTTGCACTTTTAGAAAGTGGGCATTTTCTTGCTTTGCCATCCTGTGCCTCTGCCTGCCTGTGGAATCAACGTCTGGTTTAGACTGACAGGGGTTTGTTTATGCATTTATTCTAGACAGTCACACAAAGGGTGTGGAGGTGTGGCCTGCATATATTGATTGCCCATCATGAGGCTGATGCTTCCTGAGCTAGAGTAGTGAGAGGAGTTGTCACTGACACCTGAATAGGACTGTGCCTGGCATCTCACAATGTTGTATCCACCCCCTGGAGTGTGTCTGGAGCCAAGACCAGACAGGACTAGAACTTGTGCACTACAAAGACAATCCTTTGAAGAATGTCTACTTGAAAGGCCAAAAGGGGTATAAGTACTGGATCTAAATCCCCAAACTTTTAGAACACTTCTGGAACAAGAGGAGACTCTGCCAGAGCTGTAAGGAGGAGTACTTTCCTTTTGCTGTGTATTGCTTGGCTGGGTTGGCCTGTAGTTGCTGCTTCTGCTTTGTAGAGGAAAAGGACTGGACTTTGCTGTGTATCCTGCTTGTGAAGTTTCTCTAAGGGCTTGTGTGTGCTTGCCTCCTGTTGGAAGTTTCAGGGTGATGGAGCAAAGTTTTGCATAAAAGGAAACTTGCTCGTATGCAATCCTCTCGAATAACCTGTAACACTATAATCAACTTGTCCGTGAGTACTAACAGCGCACCACATTCAACATATTGTATCTAGGGGACGCTTTCCTATGTGCTTCACTAATAAGTAATCTGTTTCCATGTGACTTCTACACATGCGTAAAACGTCTGCCTGCTCTGAACAAGGAAACTAAATTGACTGGTTACCAAACTCAAGCCCAGGAAGGACATGGGAACCCAACTTTTGACTCGACAAGAGTAAGGAGAAGAAACATTGTAAATTAGACTTACCGATCCGCATATGAAATATCTGTGGGAATAAAGCTTGTGGGTATTCAAATTAAGGGGCGGGAAGTTAGACAATAGACTAAAGAAAAATATTGCACTTGGTATGGTGTGATGTCCTCACCCCACTGCTTGGCCCAATCAAATTGTGGGTGAACATGGAATTGAAACATTTGGGGGTGGATCATACATTTGAATTGGTATAAAAGAGGTAAGTTCTAGATAGTTAGACACACTTGATGTTGAGATGCTGATGTTATGCTGAGATGCTGCCCGATTTTTCTGCAATCTGACTGAAGAATTCAACACTAGGGAAAATTTGCGGAACAACCGAGGAGGCACATCTAGGAAGGGGTACGGACGAGCCCGAGTAGGAGAGAGTAGCACCAGAGAGGGGTGTAATGCTGGCGTTACCCTAGAAGAGGTCACCTTTCCCTATCCCGAACCTGTCCTGAATCCTTGAGTCTTTGATGTCGGGGTCCTCACACCATTCTAGTTAAATATATCTGTAGGGTAAATGCTCCGTACTTGCTCTCTGTCCTTTCTCTCCTCAGGTGCTGTCATTGCAAGAATTTTTTAATGCAAACTGATTATAAGCTAACTGTTCTATTTTCCTGATGGAGATTTCTGGTATATTCATGTGTATTTTGATTTGACTCACAAAATTATTAATTCAGATAAACTTTTAAAACTCCCTCTGAGTCTGTGCTTTTTTAAAATAAACTTAAATGTATTATTGTCTTTCCTCCCTATTCTAATCTACTACTAGATCTTATCGAACGTTCATTTACTCAGGAGACAGGAATGGTAAGAATACTGGTGTAAAGGTTTCCTAGGGTAAAATAAAATGGATGACCAGTGGATATTTGTCAACTCATTGCGTGTATGAATGTATATGGGCCCAAATGAGTGTTGTGTGTATGAATGTGTAGAGCTGGTAAACTCCGCTGCATCAAGGGCCATCAAAGACTTCACCTACAGCACCTGAACTCCACTGCTGGGAGTTCTGACTTACCAAGTAGTGTCTATTCCAGTTCTGGGCCATTGGATGTTTTTGCTGGGCTGTAACTTCAAGAAAAGGATTCCAGACGCCATCACTGATGCAGCTGCCTGCACCGACGCTGGGTAAACACAGCACTGACCTCGTCGACACCGCAGCCTTGGTCTCACCGACGACGTTTGTCATTGTCATCGACATCGCTGCCTGCAGTGTGACCGTGGACACCGACTTTGACAACACCGCAGCCCTGGTCTCACTGACGACAATGCTTCATAACGTCACTGACTGCACCGTAGCCATGGTCACCGCCCTTGACAACACTGCAGCCCCTTGTCTGCCAACAACAGCACCATCAACTCCGACATCGTCCACTGAAGCCGTTCCCTGCACCAAAGCCACTGACACCGCATCGTGAAGTGCACGACGCACCACCCATGAAGACACGGCAGCCCCTGCACTGCTGACTTCAGCGCTCATGACTTTAATCTCACTGAGTTTGATCTGCAATGTGTGTGACTTCAAGGACTCACCGACTTTTGCAATGACATGCAGCAAATTCCAAATTTGGTACAGGTATTCCACATTTTAAGGATTTTCTTCACCAACTTTTGGTCAATAACTGATGAGAAGAGGCTGCTTGTTCGGCTATGGATTTAGAGAACAGTGTACTCAGAAAATGAAAATCTAGAGGGGACCCAGGAAGGGAAAAGTGAGACAGACCATTAGCTTAGCAGGCAATATGAGATAGACTGGTATTGTGAATATAGGGGAACATTTTGACAAGAACAACATTAGGACTCTAACCCAGCCTAAGCCTAATGAGCCTAATATGAAGGTGACACTTCCACTACACTATTGTGCCCATATTTAAAATAGGTAAAAGGTGTGGTGTGTACGATAGCTCCCCAAGCTGAGGGACCTTCCAGTGTTAAAACTAGCTCATAGTCACCTTAATAAAAGGCATCTGGTGGCGGAGAAAACTCAGCAGCCTATTCTACAGCAATCTTATTGGTTAGAATGATATACAAAGACCACTTGTTTTGCAAACAATGCCAGAGAGTCAAGTGGAAAATCCAGTGCTTTGTGCCAAAAGCTCCCCTTGAGCCCTTGCCCATTATTGCTAGGCCTTTGGGATGGACCTAATAGGAACCTATGGAACCCTCAGAAAGAGGGCATAAGTATATACCGGTATTAATAGATTATGTCGCAAGATATCCTGAAGCATTCCCTTACGGGGCCCTTTCGATTTCTATAATACACTCAACTGATATTTTTCAGAAGAGAAATTAAAGTACCAGGGTATTAAGAGTTGTTGTAGGAGGCTGACTTAGTATATGGTGCACAATTATTTAAGTGAAGAACCTTGCACTAATACAGACAACCCTTATGGTGGTATTAGTGGTCTTAGACAACCTTAGAAAGATCTCTAAGTGGTACCTGTGGAGAGCAACCTTCAGGCTTAGTCCTGAAGGAGTGTTAAGCAGCTTCTTTTACCAGATCTAATCATGTAGTGTAGGTTAGACGAAAAAGAATCACATAATGCAGTTATAAAAATATGTCTATTTAGTACACAACACTCACTAACACATTGGTATATATCCTACTGTAGCGGGAGGGGATCGGTGGGGTAGTGGTCAAAAAGGAGGTCTACTCCGCTTTCTGTCAAACACAGCTTTATTTTTCCATATACACGTAATTTTGGGAGGCCAGTGTCAAAATGTCTTAGTCTTTCGGGGATAATGCTTTTTATCCGGCTTTATTGCTCCGAGTAGCCGCGGCTCCGGTCGTCTGCTTCTTGAAGTCAGAGGCGGTCTTTTCACTCGGGTCGACTTGTATCTCCAATACCATTAAATGAAAATAAAAAATAAAATAAACCACGCGTCGGCCGGTTTGTACTTTTGCGCAGCACAGGGTAGGGGAAGTGCGGGGTCACCGATGTGCACAAACAGGCGTTCAAAGAAGATAGTGCTCGTGAGGGAAGGGGGACGGTTTAAGCTATGAGGCAACTCGCCCGAAGCTCCACAATCACTTCTCCTCCCTCTCCTTCCTCTCGACCCAGCCTGATACCCGGTTCCGTACCTGAGTGAGTCACACTCCTCCTGGAGTGTGACTGGGCGCTGCACAGGGACGTTGGCCTCCGGGCGTTTGTTCGGTCCTCGTTTCCTCAAAACCAGGGGGCAGCTTCTCGGATTCCTCTCCTCGGTTCTTCTTGCATCTCGGCTTGCTCCTCTCACGCTCACTGTCTCTCGTTCTTCCGGGTTCTTCTCCACCTCCGTTGTCCGGGCCGCACGATTCCATTGGCTTGCTCCAGGTGATGTCACTCCTCCAGGAAGAGATTCCGTGGTCTCCGTGGGTTTTAAAGGCATATCCCTCCGTATCTGGGGAGCGCTCAAACCAGACCGTGTCCGCTGTAGGCTTCCAGTTCTCCGGCTGCAAAGAAAGGAGATGTTGGTTCTCAGAGTGATTGGACCACCACTTCTCTTGAGACTCATTCTCTTCAGGTGGGTCCTTAAGTGGGGGAATCTCCGACCCGTGACACCTACCCAGAGATATCAACACAAATAAACACAGTACTTCAATTGTAAACAGTTAAGTAAGCACAATACACAGTGGTCTCTAGGGGGAGACCAAACCATATACTAGGAAAGTGGAATGCAAACTGCAACCGAAATCGGTACTTGGACCAGGAGACTCAGAATAGCTGGGGACACAAGGAACCACCCAAGGTAAGTAGCAAAGAACCTCACAGAGGCTGTGGGCAGAGTGGAAATACAACTGCGTACTCAATAGACGTCAACTGGAAAGTCACGGTTGCAGTTTTGAAGAAGGTGGACCCTTCCCAGTGGACCCTGAGGAAACCCCAAGGAAGACAGAAGGTTGGAGAGTCACCCCACCCGTGGATACCCCAGGAACCAGGATACCTACACCAGGGAAGCCGGGTGCATAGGCACGAAGTGTTGTCGAAAACCGCCATATACCACAATGGGGGGCTTCAGTAAAGATGCCACTGGCGAAGACTGTGCAAGAGTCTGGTGGAATCCAAGGATGGATTCTTGAAGAGAAGAACCTGTAAGCAGAGGGGACAGAGTCTGTGCCTCTCAGGGTGACCAGGAGGCAATGGAGAGCAATGCTCACCAATGACGACAGATGCAGGAGTGATTACGGTGACCTTGTCGCTGCAGCTGTGAGGACCATTAAATGCTGAGGAATACCAGGAGCCATTCACAAGCTGTCCCATTTCGGAAGTCGAGAACCAGGGGGTTGGTGCCAGTGGGTGCACCAACAAGCCATGGCAGCAGCAACAGACGTGTACAATAATGGAGTAACGTTGGGACCAGCAAGGTCCAAGGGGCTTACCAATTGTTGGAGAGTCAGAGAAGGCCCCACGCAAGCAGGGAAGCCCACTGAAGCAAGAGAAGATCCCCAAGAGGACCCACAGGCCAAAGGCACAGGAGTCACAAGAGGACCTCGAGAAGCTCACCAAAGATGAAGGCCCACGTGCAGAGGATGCAGTGAGGACACAGATCTTGGCAGGAAGAGATGCTGGGGTCTTGAGCTTCTTGCAACCTGAAGATCTCTGGAGTGCAGAGTCAACAAGTCTTGGCAACGGCACGTCAACACGGTGCACAGGTTTCGACAAGGGATCCTGGCCTCAAAATTGCAGAGAGGTCAGGTCAGCACCTCAAGGGAGTTGCAGAACTAACACCTGTGTTGCTGAGCCTTTCGAAGTCCGTGGGACATCAGGAGCAGCAGTCCGGTCAGCTTTGTTGCTTCCCCTGCAGATGCAGGGGAGTGACTCCTTCGCTCCAAGGGAGATTACTTCGGATGTCCTTGATGCCCACAGTTCTGTTGAAGATCCTAGAAGAAGCACAGACACAAATAAAGAAGAAGACTTGCAGAACAGCATGACCAGGAGCATCAGGAGTCTTCCTTGATGCAATATCAGTTCCAGGCGAATTCCAAGTGTCCAGACAGTCGAAGAGTGATTTGGTTTCAGGCTTGAGTCTTGTCCCACGAGGATTCTGAGGACCCACCCACAGCTAAGCCCTTTTATACCCTAAGAAAGGGGTTAGGACGATTCATAAGTCCCTCCCACAGGAGGGGCTGGACAGAGGGGAGGATACTCCCATGTCCTTTGTCCAGTTTTGAGCCAGAGCGGGTGCTATGGGCTCCCAGATTTGGTTCCAACTAGATGTAGCAAAAGAGCCACTCTTGTGATTGAAAACCCCGTGATGACGGTCAACTACCACCATCTTAGACTGACTTTAGTGTGTCATTTTATCCTAGCCTTAATGTAGGACGGCCTTGTATCACTGGGAGCTGTCACCGAGTAGAACAGTACCTTATATTATGAGCTCTTACTATTGGCTTTGACATTGCCTCATGTCATCTTGCTTCCTATCTCTACCTTGCTTTAAGCATCTCTGTGTGCATGGCAGCGTTTGCATAACTGACTCCATTTTCATAACTGATGCCATGTTCTGGGCTCGCACGTAGCTGCAAAGTGGGGAGGGCATGTTTTTCTGCTCCTCACTTGTTTTTTGCTCCTCACCGACCAGAGTGAACTGGATATTATCTGTAGAATGTGCAACTCTGCCTCGAAGTCAAAATACAGAGGCTTGGCCAGCCACTGTCTTGGGCTTGACGTAAACTGGTACCAGTCAGCTCGTTTTTTTCCAATGATAAAGGGGCAGGGTTTTCTAGAAGCTTTGTCCCACATTGAATAATGGTATTAAAGATGGGAGCTTTTGTGGGCCAGGTGGAAGGTTACCACAGAATAGACGTATTGCTGAGGATTGGTGCTGGAACTTGGGTCCCGACCGAACTCCTTACTGGGCTGTTGAAAAGAACTTCCTACGGGAAACAACCTAAACAACGAAGTTCAAACAACGACTTACTTTAGCAACGAAGTATTAACAACGAACCACGACTCTTCAACAAAGTACGGAACCACGAAGTCTTGAAAAACGAAACAACTCTTCAGCGAAGTCAAGAACCACGAAGAATTGAACCACGACTCTTAAAGGAATACCGGAACAGAACAACGAAGAATTGAAGGATAATGTCATGATTGTAACGTCAGTACTCTCCGCCCAGCAAAACATCACATGAAGTTTGAATCCGCAGTGTTTAAGTGTTACGTAACTCATCTCCGCCCCTCACCAATATGAAATGCACAGTGGAGAAAGTGGAAAAGACTAAAATAATGTAGAAATGGAACGATTTTTGGAGAATTTTTTTTTTTTTTCGAGCTCTATGCCTTCGGAAAGGCATTGAAGAAAAAATACCAGCGGAGTGAAAAAAGAGTGTTGGGAAGCTGTCTGCAATTAGCAAGTTTGGAAGCACAACGTGGGAATAGCATATGTAAGAATTATTGACATTTTCGTGTTAGTAAGATATTTTAGAGTATGTGAATGTTTAGAAAAATATGAGTAGTGACGGAATATTCAAATAAAAAAAATTTATAAAATAGAACATGCTCATTTAAAAAAAAAAAACAAGTGTAATATTGATTGTGCCGAGGGCAGGGACATGGGAGGCCAAGTATGCGGAAGAGCAATAGTGCCGAGTCAGTGCAGGAGGGTGCAGGAGCCAGGAGGGGGAGAAAAGGAGGAAGAAGGTTCGGGACCAGAGTCGAGTCAGTGCATGCGCCAGGAAATGATGAAAGGACGCCGGAGGCACATGACACGGTAAATTGGTAATTGAAGTTTCTTTTCGTGGTTAAGGAAGTCGTTATAAAAAAAAGTAGTGGTAAAATATTGTTCGTAGATAAGATTTCGTTGTTAAAGTAAGTCGTGGTTGTCACTCTTGCTAGTGGACTTACTTGGAGTAGTCTAGGGTGATCGCCAGCCTCCACGGGAGCGAAGATCAGAATCTCAACTCTCCCCTAGGGTGTAGTCATCATCAAGGTAGACCATAAACTGAGTAATGAGTTACACCCCGAGGAAGAGCCGGGACCAGGAAAAGATCTCAGGGTAGCCCACCAGGGAGGCTGTAGGGTTGCAGTGGTGAGGAGCCAGGAAGGGACACAGAAGACTGCAGAAGAGAAAAATAATAAACAAGGAAAAAAGGAGGGAAGGGAAGAATTAACGCAAGAACTGCAATAATCTAGAACCCCCTTATTTTCCCCACAGTGTAAAGCGTTAGGTAAAGCAATGGAAGTTGTGTACCTTCGCAATCTGTTACTTTGCTCAATGACGATGTTCTGTAGAATTTGTATATCCCATACCAGGGACTAGTAGGTAAGTATGAAGAAGAACGTGCCTCTCCTTTGTGAAGAGTTTTCAATGCGAAGGGCAAGTTGTAGTTGTGTCAATAAAGTTTTGTAGAGAGAAAAAAAAAACTTCATCCAAAAAGAAAGGAGTTCAGTAATCCGCTCTTATGTTTAGCGAGGGGCCAGGAGGCTATGCGATATGCGGTCACAGTCGCGAGGGTCTTTAGACTCTGAATCCGTAGTCTGCAGCACAGCCGGCATGTGATTGTTTAAGCACAGATGTACGCGCGCCGCGCGCGTAACGTCCCAAGATGCCGAGATCCAACTCGGGTAAATGAGCGGCGATGGACTCTGTTAACTGTTGCAGATTCCTCCTGATGCCGGTGCAAAGTAAGATTAATAATAAATGAAAAGACTCCTTAATCCACGTAGTCTGAGCGGGGAAGTGAAATGCACCGGCATACGATACCAACACTGGAAGAGGAGGGGTTCTGGGGTCTTTCACTTGAGAGGCGGATACAAGGTTTCAACGTTGCTCCTCGGCTCACGGAGAAGGCTTACGGAGGCGCGGTGATTCCAGGGAATACTAGATGCGCAAGAAAGTATCCACAGGTTTTCAGGAGAGTTTTCCAGTTCAGCTGCGTTCCGAAGTTTGTAGAATACAGCTAATCCCAATACCAGGTATAACAAGGCTCCAACGAGGTTAGCGAGAGCTTCGAAAAAGCCAAGCAACGAACTCAAGGAGGAGCTTAGTTTTAAATTCCTCCTGGACCAATGAGCTCGTTCAATGAGAGATTGGGACGGCACAGAACCCTAACACTGTAGTGATGCATTATGGGTGTTGTAGTTAGAATGAGGGATGCGGGCGTACGGCACAAGTGGAAGAGCGTGTAACAGTTCTCCCCCCCCAATGGCCTATTTACAGGTCGAGGTTTGTCTGGATACAATGCATGAAATCGTCTTACTAGACGGGGGGCATGAACGTTTTCTGCTGGTTCCCATGACCTATCTTCTGACGTGTACCCTACCCAATCCACCAGATACTGGAGTCGACCTCGTTGCCTGCGAGAATCGACAGGATGTATTTGATACTCAGGGGGCAATTCAAGTTTAAGAGCTACAGAGTTGATGATGCGGGAGACAGGAAAGGGTCCTATATATCTAGGTTGGAGTTTCCTGGGACCAGCTAATCTAAGATTCTTAGTAGACAACCATACTTGTTCTCCTACTAGATAAGTAGGAGCAGGACGTCTATGTTTATCTGCTTGCTCTTTCATTTGGTGTTTGGCTTCTTCTAGTTTTTGCTTAGCCATGTCCCAAATGGAGGAAAGATGTGCATGGTGTTCATGAACTGCAGGTATGTCCGATAATGAGGGAGGGAAGTGTACAGGTAGACAAAGGGGATGGTAACCATTCATAAAATAAAAAGGAGAAATTTGAGTGGCTGCATGACAGGCGTTGTTATATGCGAACTCCGCTAAAGGAAGTGCCTGTACCCAATCACTTGTGACTGTCCCTAATAGACATCGTAAATACTGTTCTAAGGTTTGATTTGTCCTTTCTGTCTGCCCATCTGTTTGGGGATGATATGCTGAGGACAGCCGGTGATCGATACGGAGAGTCTTACATAATCCTTGCCAAAATATGGAAATAAACTGAGGGCCTCGGTCTGAGACAATTGTAGAGGGCAACCCATGTAAGCGTACAATGTTTTGTATGAATATGTCAGCAAGCTCTTTAGCCGAAGGTATTGTGGTCAGAGGTATAAAATGGGCCATCTTTGACATCATATCCACTACCACGAGGATGGTATGGTACCTTCTGCTAACAGGTAAATCTGTAATGAAATCCATGCTAATGGAAGACCAGGGAGTGTGCGGAATAGGCATGGGTTGTAAAAGCCCGGCTGGAGCACAATGAAGGGCTTTTTGTCTGGCACAAGTGGGACAAGCCTTTACGTACTCATGTATGTCCTGTGTCATTCCTTTCCACCAAAACCATCGTTGGCAGGCGTTCGTTGTTTTATCGCCCCCAGGATGTCCTGCCAAAGGGGAAGAACGACACCAGTCCATAATCAGCTCTTTTAACTCTGGTGAGGGAACAAACAAACGTCCTTTATGATAGAACAAGCCATTGGTGATAGAATTCTTGGGATTAACTAACCAATCTTCTGACTTCAATGAAGAATACTCGGAGGCAAGTCTAGTCAGAAAGGCACATTCAACTTCTGTCTCTCCTATGGCCATAATTTTATGTTCTGGTATGATAAGTGGGGGACTTTTTTCAGTGTGTTTGTTCTCTTTCCCTAGTCTCGATAGAGCATCGGCTTTGCCGTGTCTGACCCCAGGTTGGAAATGTATGACAAAATTGTATTCACTAAAAAAAGACACCCACCTCATTTGTCTTGGAGTAAGGGCTTTGGCAGATTTAAAAAACTGTAAATTACGATGGTCTGAGTACATGGTAATGACATGTGGTGACCCTAAAAGATAATGCCTCCATTCTTGAAACGCCAATTTAATGGCCAACAATTCCCTCTCTCCTATGGTGTAATTTTGTTCGGCATTAGAGAGGGTTTTGGAGAAATAGGCCACGGGATGCAAAGTCCCATTATGAGGGTGTCTTTGTGAAAGGACTCCCCCACCGCATATTGGGAAGCATCAGCTTCCAGATAGAAAGGTTGCGAAGTGTCAGGATGTCGAATAACAGGGGCTGTGATAAACTTGTTCTTGAGTGCTTGAAAGGCCTGTTCAGCCATGTGATCCCACTGGAATGTTACTCCTTTCTTAAGAAGTCTGGTGATGGGTGTAATGAGATCTGAAAAGTGTTCTATGAATCGCCTATAAAAATTGGCGAATCCCAAAAAGGACTGTATCTCTTTTACAGAACTGGGACTTGACCAGTTGATTATGGCCTTCACTTTGGAGGAATCCATGTGTATGCCATCTGGAGATATGACGAATCCAAGAAAATCCACCTTGGTGGTATGAAAAAGACACTTGTCGAGTTTGGCAAAGAGATGGTTCTCTTGTAATCTTTGCAATATCATACGTACATGTTGTACATGTTCTTCTTTGGTTTGTGAGAATACCAGAATGTCGTCAATATAGACGATCACAAAGACATCTAAATACTCTCTTAGTATTTCATTAATGAAGAACTGAAAAGCAGCGGGGGCATTGCATAAGCCAAACGGCATTACACAATATTCAAAAAGTCCGAATTTAGTGCGAAAAGCCGTTTTCCACTCGTCTCCTTGCCTGACACGAATTAAATGATAGGCCCCCCTTAGGTCTAACTTGGTGAAGATTTTAGCATTCCGACCCTGATCGAGAAGAGTGGAGATGAGTGGAAGAGGGTATTTGTTTTTCACAGTAACTTTATTGAGAGCTCTATAATCCAGACAGGCTCTCAACCCGCCTTCCTTCTTGGGAATAAAAAAAATGGGAGAAGAGACTGGTGAGGTAGAATGCCGGATAAATCCCTTTTTTAGCATATCCTGTAAATAATCATACAAATACTTGTTTTCTGGCTCAGTGAGAGCGTATATTCTGTTTACAGGCAGAATTGCCCCCGGGATCAAATCTATACGGCAATCGTATGCCCGGTGAGGGGGCAATGCTACAGCTTTTTCGTCATCAAACACGTCTTTGTAAGCTGTATATTCCGATGGTAATTCTGGGGTCTCAGATGAGTCCGTTGCACAACATAAAGACGTGTGCCATGTGGGAGACTCCTGATAACAATGCATTAGACAGTAATGCGACCTTAGAGTGACCGTGCGGGCTGTCCAATCTATATGGGGGTTATGTACCTGTAACCAGGGCACCCCTAAGATTGCACCAAAGTTAGGTGTATCTATTAAATCAAACTGAATGGTTTCGGAGTGACCATTATCGCATACCATAGTGAATTTGGGTGTCTGGAAAGCAAGCAACACTGAGGACAGGGCAGTCCCATCTACTGCGCTGATTTTCTCAGGATGAGTCTTAGGCACGAATTCAATTCCTAAGGACTTGGCCAATGAAATATCGAAGTAGTTCCCTGTTGCTCCACAGTCAAGAAGTATAGGCATATTCTTCCGATATTGAGACGGTAAAATTAACACTACCGTTAAGTTGAAATGCTTGGGTACCAGAGGAATTGAATTGGCCAACACATGAGAGGTCTGTCTTACAGAAAGACTTGAAGGATTGACCCCTGGATCCCCAAAGTCCATTAGTTTTCCGAGGCAGTAGCAAGGCTGGTCAGAACAGGAGAAGGTTTAGCAAGTGTCTTAGGTTTAACGGGACATTCTCTAGCATAGTGACCTCCTTTCCCGCAATATAAACATAAATTGAGTCTTCTTCTCTTCTCACGCTCAGTACTAGATAACGGGCCCCTGATGCCTCCTATTTGCATAGGCTCCCCTAGATCTTTGTTTTCTTTCTCCTCTGTCTTTCCTAAGAAGAAGCGTGGATAATCGGGTTTGGTCCTTTCGCCTCTTCGTTCGCTAAGTCGGTGATCCAATTTCACTACCAGGTCTATGAAAGTGGAACAGTCCTCGGGGGGATCTACGATCTGAGAGAGTATGTCTTTCAATTCATCTTTAAGGCCTCTATAAAATAGGGAAGTTCTCTTTTCTTCAGGCCACTGAGTTTCTGTAACCAATCTATTGAAAGTGGTAATATAAGTCAAGAGGTCTTTGGAACCCTGTTTCAAGCCCAGTAATTCATTATCACTGGCTTGCATGTATGAATGACGAGCGAAGAGGTTTTTCATCTTGTCTTTAAATAGGTTTAAATCGTATAGGATGGGGTCATCATTTTCCACTAGGGGCACGGCCCATAAGGCGGCATTACCTGACAGATAGGAGATGATAAATGCCACTTTTGAAGCATCATCAGGAAAGGAGGAGGCTCGACAAAGGAACTGGAGATGGCACTGATTTATGAACACCCCATACTTGCTACTATCTCCAGTAAATAGTTCTGGCATGGCTAATGGTGTGGGAGACGGGGTTAAAACCATGACGTTTACAGGTGGGTTTTCACTGTCCCGGGACGGGGAATCTGCAAATGTAGAGGTATATGAAGGACCAGGGAAGACAGCGGGACGGATATAAGATTTCTTAGACCTGGTAGCTACCTCGTCTACACCAGCCCCCACCCTTCCTTGGTTTTTAAAGTGGTCTAATTCTGCAACTAATTTTTGGTTTTCTGTACGTAATAGACTGAGTTCAGCCTGAAGATTAACTACCGCTGAAGCTAATTCCTGCATGGTTGTTTCCTGTCTCTCACCGGACTGGGTAGCGTCCAAAAGGACGCGATCCATCTTCGCTCGGGGGATGGATATTTAACGTGGGCTTGGCTTTCTGTCACTCTTGCTAGTGGACTTACTTGGAGTAGTCTAGGGTGATCGCCAGCTTCCACGGGAGCGAAGATCAGAATCTCAACTCTCCCCTAGGGTGTAGTCATCATCAAGGTAGACCATAAACTGAGTAATGAGTTACACCCCGAGGAAGAGCCGGGACCAGGAAAAGATCTCAGGGTAGCCCACCAGGGAGGCTGTAGGGTTGCAGTGGTGAGGAGCCAGGAAGGGACACAGAAGACTGCAGAAGAGAAAAATAATAAACAAGGAAAAAAGGAGAGAAGGGAAGAATTAACGCCAGAACTGCAATAATCTAGAACCCCCTTCTTTTCCCCACAGTGTAAAGCGTTAGGTAAAGCAATGGAAGTTGTGTACCTTCGCAATCTGTTACTTTGCTCAATGACGATGTTCTGTAGAATTTGTATATCCCATACCAGGGACTAGTAGGTAAGTATGAAGAAGAACGTGCCTCTCCTTCGTGAAGAGTTTTCAATGCGAAGGGCAAGTTGTAGTTGTGTCAATAAAGTTTTGTAGAGAGAAAAAAAAAACGTCATCCAAAAAGAAAGGAGTTCAGCAATCCGCTCTTATGTTTAGCGAGGGGCCAGGAGGCTATGCGATATGCGGTCACAGTCGCGAGGGTCTTTGGACTCTGAATCCGTAGTCTGCAGCACAGCCGGCATGTGATTGTTTAAGCACAGATGTACGCGCGCCGCGCGCATAACGTCCCAAGATGCCGAGATCCAACTCGGGTAAATGAGCGGCGATGGACTCTGTGAACTGTTGCAGATTCCTCCTGATGCCGGTGCAAAGTAAGATTAATAATAAATGAAAAGACTCCTTAATCCACGTAGTCTGAGCGGGGAAGTGAAATGCACCAGCGTACGATACCAACACTGGAAGAGGAGGGGTTCTGGGGTCTTTCACTTGAGAGGCGGATACAAGGTTTCAACGTTGCTCCTCGGCTCACGGAGAAGGCTTACGGAGGCGCGGTGATTCCAGGGAATACTAGATGCGCAAGAAAGTATCCACAGGTTTTCAGGAGAGTTTTCCAGTTCAGCTGCGTTCCGAAGTTTGTAGAATACAGCTAATCCCAATACCAGGTATAACAAGATTCCAACGAGGTTAGCGAGATCTTCGAAAAAGCCAAGCAACGAACTCAAGGAGGAGCTTAGTTTTAAATTCCTCCTGGACCAGTGAGCTCGTTCAATGAGAGATTGGGACGGCACACAACCCTAACACTGTAGTGATGCATTATGGGTGTTGTAGTGAGAATGAGGGATGCGGGCGTACGGCACAAGTGGAAGAGCGTGTAACAGTAGTTTAGGAAGTAGTTGTTAAGTCATATAATCCTTCCTACAGCTAGAGTTGGCAAGGATGTTGCAGAAATAGTCGGTGAGGTGTTCCTAACCACTCTCTCTCTTTCTCTCTCTTGTATATATTCTCAATTCTTTGCTACCTGTGTAAATATTGCATTCTATTTCAATCATTTATTTGAATTACTTACTTGATATATGGGAGTCTGCCATGATTGATATATTCGGCCTGCCTTTCTAAAATATTGCATTAATAAACGTGTATGTGTTATTTTACCCATATTTGGGTGTGTTTTCTTTCCTCGCCTTAAGGAAGTGCTTGATTTTGTCCTGCCTTTTGGGGGTGTTGGGTTAGAGTGTTCTTTTAGAGAAAAGCACATTCATTACACTAGAGTATGCAAGGATGGCACCAAATGTGCCCTTCATAGCAGGCTGGTGGCACTCGCAAGCACCCCCCACCCCAGCCCAATACACAAAGCCCTGTCTGGGAGGTGGTCACACCTCCATGTGACAGGAAACCTATTGTTATACCTTCTCTTGCTCAAGCTCAGCTCAGCAGCAGGAGGGCAGAATCGTGTCTGGGGTCAGTAGCGGCACTAGCTTGCTGGTAGACCCTGGAAGGCTGTTCCAGGGAGCACCAGGACCTTCGCAGAGGAGCCCCCCCGGTGCATGGAATCATACCTCCAACACAGTAATGGTGTTGGGTTATGATTCCAACATTTATGATACCAACCCAGGTTTAGCACAGCCACGATATAGTTAGCCATCGCGTAATGACGCATGGCCACTATATGTATCAAAATGGCTGCCTGCACTTACAAAGACTGGAGAATTGACTCCAGGATTTGTAGGGGTGTCCTGCTCATGCAGGGGCACCCTCACACTTGTAACCCAGCACCCTGCCTTCAGGATTGAAAAGGCCTGCCTTAGGGGTGACTTATAGGTGTTAAGTGTAGTGACCTCAGATATAAGGAAACATATCTGTCGTAAATGGTGCTAGCACCAGCTTACACAGGGTGGAATGGCAGGCCTGTAGTCACAGTTTGAGTGGTCTCTCATGAGTGGCATAATACATGTTGCAGCCCATGGGAGACCCCTGGTGTACCTATGCCCTGGGCATCTTAGTACTATATACTAGGGACTTACAAGGATACTGCAGTAGCCAATTGTGGAGATACAAGAGTACTTACCATGTCAAATTTAGGGAGGAAGCACAGTGACTAGGGTCCTGATTAGCAGGATCCGAGTCAGACTAGTCAAAAACACACTGACACCAGTGCAAAAGTGGGGGTAACCATGCCAGAAGGATCCTACCTTCCTACTGTAGGAAAGTACTTTATTTGGCCGTAGGCCCTTAAAGTAGTACAATAAAGCAATTAAAAACATGATACATTAATTTCATAAAAAATACATCAAAAGCATTAAAATACTGCATAACAATATTCCACTGTCAGTCTAATTGCACAAAAGATAATTTACAAGAACCAACCATAGAGAAAAACCTAAATGGTCCTCCATGCTTAAACGCAGAGTTCATGCATATCATTATATAATTGGTAGTTTAAGCTAAGTGCAATCACAGACCCCTAAACAGTTGACAGTAAAGGAAATATATCAATCAAATCATTAATAACATATTACTGTGAAGGATAAAATTCATGTACCATTCGGCTAAAATGTAAATACACAAAACATAAGCTGGCAGATAGTAAGAATGTCCTCACACTGCAGCAATGATGTGAATGCGAATCATGCACAGTCCCGCGGGGCAACCATAATAGATAAAGTGCAAGCACTTTGTTACTCAGGCGAAAAGCCTAGTGGCATCCTGATCCCTCCCAGTGCCAAAATAACTATAATGTTACACTCTAGTGTTAAAGTGGAAGGCCAAGCCGCTTCCTGATCATGGCCACTGCTAGTAGGAATCTGCTTACACAGAAAACAGTCAGCCTACTCCTGTCAAAGCTCAAGATTTGAAAAGCCATGAGAAATTATAGAACCAGGGACTCTGACAGTAGGGTTTCAGCCATTTTGCTCGCGCTGCATAATACAATGGACAGCAAAACAAGATATGTTCTGTGGTCTCTACCCTACCCAGACAATTCAAACATGATCGCTTGTCACTCGCCTCGAAGCTCGTCATGTTCCATCTATGTGTGTAGCTGTTCACTACTAGTGTGCCAACCCTGAATTTGATCAAAAGGGTCTTTACCCGCTGTGGAACAACCTCATCAAGATAGGTTTAAAAATGAAAAGAGGAATTTATAGGCAAAAAACTCCCAGTCGGGCTATCACTATCAGCTTTCTGTGTGCACTCGCTTTTTATGTGCCCCCAAAAATGCTTTCTTCACAAGGCCCTTTTTGTGAGAAGTAGGTGATAGAGGGATTGGTCCACAGCGATTGTGTTTTTTGTTTTCTTTAATCTTGGTGTTTGTAGAAGCAAGTTGTCTCATCTTTTAAGGGTGTTGCCTCCTTGCGATGGTCAGGTTTTGTACAATGTAGCTGTGGGATGCCAGAAATAGAGTTTGTATGTGATGCAAGCAAATTCACAAAAGATTCTCTTGCTTCAACCTGGGCGCCATATAGTCTCCGGATGTGGGTCAATTCTTGAACCCCTGTGAAAATACGTGGATTTCTTCCTAAAACCTTTGGCTGAACTAACCGGGTCATATGTACGAGACACGATGCAGGTTATCAACTTAATTGATGGTATGTCTTTCAATCCTGATACCCAAATCCTTGTTACGCTGGATATTGTGTCTCTATATACCAGCATTCCACAACAACATGCTCTAGACGTGATGTCAAAATACTTAGACACAAGAACACAACCTACACATGTCCCATCTGAGTTCATAATTCAATTACTCACTATAGCGATGACACAAAATTTCTTTCTCTTCCAAAACGAGTACTTCATGCAGACTAAAGGCGTAGCGATGGGGGCCAGCTTTGCCCCGGACCTGGCTATCCTGTATATGGACGACTTTGAGCAGACCTATGTGAACAACATCATGAATCCTTTTAAAACGCAAGTTGCGTATTGGAAGCGTTACATCGATGATGTCCTCATGATTTGGACAGGCAGTGATTCGGAACTCAACAATTTTTTCAAATGGCTCAATGAGAGAACAGGTGATATCCAGTTTACTATTCACAAAGACAAGTCCACCATTGACTTCCTGGATATCTCTATCAAAACCGCGGATGAGTGCTTATACACGACCCTTTACCGCAAGCCTACTGAGAGAAACACGTTACTCAGATATGGGAGTCACCATCCAAGAGGCCTACGTGATAATCTGCCCTTTGGCCAGTTCCTCAGGATCAGGAGAAACTGTACACGGAAGGAGGACTTTTTTAATGAATCTGATGATCTGATTGCTAGACTAATTGAGCGTGGCTACCCCAGACGGTTGGTTAAGAGGGCCCGTAAGAGAGCATGGTTCAATCACAGGGATATGCTTCTAACTCCAAAGAACCGTGAAGAGGACCTCAACAGACTAATATGTGTTACCACCTTTAACACCAGGAGCAACGAAATCCGGCATATCATAAACAAACACTGGCATCTGGTATCATCGGAACTACATCTTCCTGAACCACCAATGCACTCCTTTAAAAAGGGAAGAAATGTTCGTGATCAAGTGGTAAAGTCCTTTCTGGACACACCTCCTAAGCCAACAATTGAATCAATGTGGCACCTTCCGGCACCAGTAGGCCATGTCAAATGTGGACAATGTAAAGCGTGCAATCTTACCATTGAAACTAAAGTGTTTCAATATAGTAACTGCACGGTGCCCCTAAAAACATTGACAAACTGCAACACTAAGAATGTCATCTATGCGATTGTCTGTCCCTGCAATAAAATATACGTAGGTGAGACTACTCAGAGGATCAAGTGCCGCATCCTACAACATTGTAGCAGAATAAGGTGCAACACCACGGGGCCCCCATGGTTGAACATTTTTTAGCATCTAACCATCCCCCTGAATCGATGAAATGGCTAGTTCTTGAGGCCATCACTTTGGGTATCAGGGGAGGCGATTTGGGAGCAATTCTAAATACCCGGGAATGCAAATGGATGGACAGGTTTGATTCTGTCCGTAATGGCCTTAACGAACTTGACGCTACATATGCACAATTATCCCTGTTGAATAACACCTAGCTTTTACATTCGGGGCATTTTTCGTCCATGTACACCTTTTATGGATTTTTGTTACATGGCACATATCACATTACTGACACTCTTTTCATCTTTGCAAGCTTATAATTGCCTCTATTTCTTTTTTTTTAAATCTGAGCAAAGCTTTACCTAGATGTTTATTAATAATCCGACGAGGTCAGTCTATTACTGCATCAGAATGTAAGCTGCCTTTGCAGTCAGGCCATTAACTTTGCATCCATTTCACCCTGGAAGCTAAACTGTTCTCTCATTCTTATGCTGTTTAATGAATTGGTTAACGTTTTTCACGCTGACGTTATGACAAAGTGTTTTTACCTATCTTTGTATTTACTTACATTACTGTGAACACCATGCCTCAATGTTTGATTATGTAGAAGCAAGATATTTAGATTGTAGGCTGTTTGACAGCAGTTTCTATCGGCATACTTGAGTGCCCTTCGTGCGGTGTTAAACTTTGTTTGCCGCCCGGGTGAAATCACTTTCAGTTTTGCCGTTGTTGAGTGTTCATCTACGCTGACACACACACCCCCTGCCTTTGTCCAATGAGCGCGTCACGCGCAAATCTCTGACGTACCTGCCCTCGTCAGCTACTTAAAGAGTCACGTGACACCTCCCAGGGTTAGCTGTCAGATGCTGTTGACGCTGCCCGGGAGGTATGTCAGACCGCGATGCATGCGCGCGTCCTTCTCTTACTGGAGAGCTTCTCTCACCGCGCTGCTCGCCTGCCTTTGCCCCCTTAAGAGACTGGGTGTTGCTCCTCCTTACCTTTCCATTTGCGAATCTCCCGTTGCGAGTCACATCGCCTGTGTTGGGTTTTAGAAGTAAAAGCCGCCATATGGCCTTTTGCCAGCCACATATCATTTGACTGGATTCCGGGCTTGTAGAGCCGTCAAGCGGGTTACATGTTAATCCGTAATACGCTGGGTGTTCACCTACTATAGATGTTTTAAACTTTAAAGACCCCGCAGCGTTGTTTTATGCTCTAACTTTTCCGTACCCCTGGTGTCTCCTCACGGTGACTCCTTTTTCAATACCATTTGATATATTTGCCGCCAATTTGTTTTTAAATATTTTCCGTTACTCTTGTGGGTCCCTTGATGTTTATACCATAATGTTTTAGGTATATTTCCAAACCCGGTTTTGAGGTTTGAAATCCGTGTTCTTGCCCCCCCAGCTCTGGTTACGTATGAACCACTGCCTACTCTGATTCTTCAGATACCGATAAGAATATTCTCAGCAATAGTACCGGTTTTTCAACATCGAATGGTGAGTAGTACACCATCTTGGAGAGTGGCTTGATCATTAGGCCTTAATTGAGACCCCATACAGATGTACCTTTTCCTCTTGTTCCGTCTTTTTGTTTTAGGAGCCGTTTGGGCCCATTCCACATATCGTCCAGCATGAGTCATCCCTGCTGATGTTGGTAAATAATACCTTAATTCTACCTAATGACATTTAATGATCTCATAGACACACCGTATTAATACTACTCATTATCCCTAGGTGTAAGTCCATCTTCTCCCCCCCCTACTGGTCCTGAAGAAGACCCCGCTTCCAAGAATTCCTAATTGCTGGCTCGATTAGGGGTCGAAAAGTCGACGACTTTTTCCCTTGTTTATTTTCAATACATGAGACTGACAGTGATTTTACAACTGCTTTTTTTGTTCATGTTATTGCATTTGTGTATATTGCCATTCAAGTGGCAGGTTAGGTCTTCAAATTGATTTTGGATGTTCTTAAACACACGACCTTCCCCTTCACATCGTCTGCACTTATCCCTATTTATGTTGCACTTTTCACTTTACTTACACCCTTATTAATTGAAAATGATGATTTTGACATGCGTTTGTCTGTCGAACAGGTTGATATGTTGACCTCTTTCTATGCTCAAACGATTAAATGCAGTCATTTGTGTATCTCAATAAGGTGTTGTCATAACTCTATCTAAGTTTACATTATAAACTTGTGTTCTAACTTGAGTTAAATTGTTCCACTGTGACTGTCTTTTCATATACCAGCAGAATACAATGGACAGCAAAACAAGATATGTTCTGTGGTCTCTACCCTACCCAGACAAGTCAAACATGATCGCTTGTCACTCGCCTCGAAGCTCGTCATGTTCCATCTATGTGTGTAGCTGTTCACTACTAGTGTGCCAACCCTGAATTTGATCAAAAGGGTCTTTACCCGCTGTGGAACAACCTCATCAAGATAGGCTTAAAAATGAAGAGAGGAATTTATAGGCAAAAAGCTCCCAGTCGGGCTATCACTATCAGCTTTCTGTGTGCACTCGCTTTTTATGTGCCCCCAAAAATGCTTTCTTCACAAGGCCCTTTTTGTGAGAAGTAGGTGATAGAGGGATTGGTCCACAGCGAATGTGTTTTTTGTTTTCTTTAATCTTGGTGTTTGTAGAAGCAAGATGTCTCATCTTTTAAGGGTGTTGCCTCCTTGCGATGGTCAGGTTTTGTACAATGTAGCTGTGGGATGCCAGAAATAGAGTTTGTATGTGATGCAAGCAAATTCACAAAAGATTCTCTTGCTTCAATGGGGTAGTGTAAGGAAGTGGGTTTCTGTTGCAGTAACCCCCCCCCCCCCCACGTTTTGCCTGATAACTGATGCACTTTTCCTTGGTGTGCCCTGGGCTCCTGCCAATCAGGTGCCCAGGGCCTGTGTTCCTTCCCTAAAAACTTTCTAACAGCCAAAACCCATTGGCATCTATGGTCACATGTCGGCCCCTGGTAAATGGTACCCGAGGTACCCAGGGCCTTGTGACCAGAAAAGGCCCCTAAGGGCAGCAGCACTTATTGTGCCACCCTTAGAGGCCCTGTACCCTGCCACACACACACTACCTTTGCAGGCTGAGTGTCTTGGTACAGAACAAAACAAAGAGTCGACTTGGTACACATACCTGTGAGCCATGCCCACAACACACACTGCCCTGGCATACCTCAGTCACCCCTCTAGCTGGGTGCCCTATGCCAGTGGAGTGGGCACAGGTGCATGAGCCCTGTGCCCCTACAGTACCCAGATCCATTCCTGGGCACTGTAAGTGCAATGTTGCCATTAAGAGTATATGGTGCTGGGAGGTCGTCAACACGAACTCCACAGCACCATGATGGCTACACTGAAGACTGCGAGGTTTGGTATCAAACTTCTCAGCACAGTAAACCCAAACTGATGCCATTGTGGGATTTACTGCCAGATGCAAGACAGAGGGCAACTCGGAGTTGCCCCCTGAACCTAACCTACAATCCACGTCTTATCTGAGGGGCTGCCTAGGCTGCCACACAGCAGACATGTTGCTGGACCCCTGGGTAGAGAGCCAACCGCTCTCCTGGATCTGCAACAATGCACATCCTGGGCGAGGTGCTAGGTCTCCTCCCCCAGGATGGGCAGGGGAAGCTTCAAAGGCATGCCGTCTTTGTGAGCTTCTCCAGGCCACTTGCTGTACTCAGCAACTGGCCCCCACCGGTTCTGACCCCCTCTCTGGCGGGAAGATTGGCGGGAAAAGCTAAGTGAGGAAAGGGGGTGTGCCAGCCTCTGCCAACCCCACCCTTCAGGTGGGGGGTGCGAGGTGAAGCACATCCCTGGGCTCTCGCGATCTTGAAGATGAGGAGCCCTGCCCATTCAGGATTAGGCTACTGCCCCCCTCCCACAGGAGAGTGGCATGATAGGGGGTGTACCTACCCCAGGGAAGGGACCCATTGGTCCCTGCACTTTACCTACCTGTAACCAGTGTTCCCTCGAACCTGCGCGCGTGCGCGCGCGCCCACCTCTTTCACGCCGAGCGCGCACTGTCCTATATGAAGCGCGCACATAGCCGACCCCTGGAGCAGCTTGCAGCAGGGGGCTAACTCACTCAGCTCGAAGGGGCTGTCAACAAACGATCTGGGCTGTCAACAAACGTAACACTCACTCTGCGTGGCACATTCAAATTCACTAGCACCGATGTGACAATCAATTAAGCAGCCTATTATGATGGCTTAACGTCGTTCGTAAGTCATCCACGCAAAGACCACCCACTCAGCTGCCCATCTCCTAAACGTAGCACATCCACCATTGCGACCTTTCAGAACGGAGACTGCCCGCACAAAAGTCTGAATCTCCGCTGACCATAGAATAAAAGTAACAAGTCAATGGTCTTTTAAAGACCTGTGAAGTACTCTGGTGCGGCTGGCAGCTGAAAAACTGTCTGTGTGGTGACCAGGAAGCTCTCTCAGCCCGGGCTGACACACACGACTGGGGAGGTGGCGGGAGGGGAGGGGTGGGGGTGTTCGGGGGAGACCAGATGGCCCAGATGGAGCCCTTCCCTGGGATAAATGATTAATATTTACATAGCAACTGGTGTATATGTAAAGAAAAAAGGTTAAAGTTACAGGGGGAGAAGGACTGAAGTGAGAAAAGCATTTCGTAAATAAAGGAAAGTGAAATGGAGGAGAAGCAAGAGCATTGATGAAAAGTCGAATGTGAATTAACCAATAAGAAACTATAAAATCAAAGAAAAACGAAGAGGTGATTTGTAGTTATTTACACCCAGTGTAGCTTTTTACTAGCGGATTTGATAGGGGTGGTAAAGAGATGGGAGGAACAACTTCTATTGTGTCTATGGACCACTATGCAAACCCAAAGGCTGTTCGTAGCGCTCATTTGGTGGCACAGAGACTAGGGTGACCGTCCGTAAATTGGACCTCACGACCGTTGGGATCCCGTAATTTTTGGCCTTTTAGGGAACAGAGCTGTTCCCTTGTGAAAGGCCTCCGTCCCTGATGTGGCCGCTTCGCACTCCTCTGAGAACAAGACAGAGCAGCCCCACCCGCCCATTGTCACATGGTCAGTGACTGGCTACCGCCCTCCCCCTATGTCCACACCACCCCCGGACACAGCACCCTGGACGTGGTATCTTTGGAAGGCGGGAGGTCGAGAGACCCCCCCGGCCGTATTTATTAAGTACAAAACAATAAATTTTAAATTTGCATGATAAACAATTATACAAAAATTCAGCAGGACATTAGATACATTATTGTCAACAGGTGTGAGTGACTATCCTTAACAAAGACTCTAATACAGATTGTTTCCTAACCGAGTCTAACATCCTCCTCTGCATTTTTGTATACTAACATTTCTGGGCCATATGGCAAGGTCGCTAACCGGTGTCAGGTCCTACTAGCTGCGCCTCCCCTACAGGTGTGCGCATTCGCAGCCGGGCCCGGTAATTACCCGGTCCACGCCGTGAACTCCATTTACCCACTGAAGGAGGGCCCTTACTCTGCGCCATCCGGTGACGTCATGAGTATGCGCGCGCGGGGTGGCTACCAGCCTAAGGAAAGCGTGACTCCCCAACCCGCGCCCCTTTGAAGCACCAGTTACCTTGCCCCTGAAGTTCTAGGAGGAGCCAATGGCCCCTCCCCCTGGGCGGGCACCTCCGTAGGATGATGCCCGCCCCCTCAGACCTTCAAATAGTTGCTCACCGGTCATGACCTTACCGCATGCCCCCATACCTAATAAATACGATGACCTATGGGAGAAAATTCTAAAGGACAACTACACTGACTAAAATCACACGTCATGTATAACACCATAAAGCTACAAGGGAAAGAAAAGGCCTAAACACGACTGCATCAGTTACACATAATACAGTATCATTCACTACCTTGGGAGAACAAGGCCTACAAGAAAGCATAGTCAAGAACATAACTGCACAATACCATATTGATCACTACAATGGGAGAAAAAGTCCTAAAAGAAAACCTCATCAGAAACTAACATCTCATAACAGTTTCACGCGCCCAATGCCCGCTAGTTGGACTAGCAACGCATCAACCACGTACTCCAGGGATGGTGGGTGGGGAAAATTTACCGCCCTGCGCGCCAGGGCACGTCCGATGTGGGGGAGCGTCCAGGGAACAAGGGGGTCACCTGGGCGCTCCCCGCCGCTTTAACCCCCCAGAGCCCCCCCCCCTCCCCTCCGACCCGGATGTCGATTAACGTCATCCGGGTCACGCAGGCAGCCAATCGGTGGTAGGGCGCGCCCCCAGTGAACACGCCCCACCACCGAGAAGTCCGGGGGAGGTCGCCGCACTGCCATGCAGGCGGAGGGGCCAAGGGCCCCCCCTTTCCACATGGTCAGTGACTGGCTACCGCCCTCCCCCTATGTCCACACCACCCCCGGACACAGCACCCTGGACGTGGTATCTTTGGAAGGCGGGAGGTCGAGAGACCCCCCGGCCGTATTTATTAAGTACAAAACAATAAATTTTAAATTTGCATGATAAACAATTATACAAAAATTCAGCAGGACATTAGATACATTATTGTCAACAGGTGTGAGTGACTATCCTTAACAAAGACTCTAATACAGATTGTTTCCTAACCGAGTCTAACATCCTCCTCTGCATTTTTGTATACTAACATTTCTGGGCCATATGGCAAGGTCGCTAACCGGTGTCAGGTCCTACTAGCTGCGCCTCCCCTACAGGTGTGCGCATTCGCAGCCGGGCCCGGTAATTACCCGGTCCACGCCGTGAACTCCATTTACCCACTGAAGGAGGGCCCTTACTCTGCGCCATCCGGTGACGTCATGAGTATGCGCGCGCGGGGTGGCTACCAGCCTAAGGAAAGCGTGACTCCCCAACCCGCGCCCCTTTGAAGCACCAGTTACCTTGCCCCTGAAGTTCTAGGAGGAGCCAATGGCCCCTCCCCCTGGGCGGGCACCTCCGTAGGATGATGCCCGCCCCCTCAGACCTTCAAATAGTTGCTCACCGGTCATGACCTTACCGCCACAGGCCAGTATTGTTAACCGACGATCTGGCCTCCCCCCCAATCCTACAACTCAGAAAGGTCATGCCCCTGCCTCAATTCCCTGACCACACCTATGAAATTTCTCAACACTATGTCATCACCCACCCTAGTCGAGTGAACCACGACTTCTATAAAGCACAATTCGCCCTGACACCCCCTGTGACCAGACTATGCTGCAGCCCTGTTACCCCTGTGCTAACCGGCCAACCTCGAAGATTACTCCCTCCCACAAGACCCTTCTGCCTAGTGGTAACAAGCCATTCCTCTACTAACTATAGGAACTATTGCGGCGAAGGACTGTATCTCCTCAGAATATCAGTCCTAAAGAAAACCCCGAAACTGACTGAGGCCAAGGACCTATACTTGAAAAAACCACCCTGTTCTCAGCTCTGTCTGCCTAGTCTGCCGGCGTAAAAACGCTAGCCAGCCCCCTCCCTACTGGAATCGCTGCACTCCATGTCGAAGTGTACCTTGGCATAGTCATGTCGCATTCCCAACCCCATGCGAAGTATTCCCCCCGTTCTACCCAGTGGGTAGAGTACGCAACCCCCCACCCAGTGTGGGGCAACACAAAAAAAATCCCAGAGCTGACTGAATCTGACAAACACGACATACCGTCAAGGAGCCACAAAAATGATCTTGATTGACACATCGTGATGTACCACGTCGGAACCCAAACCCCTAGTATTATTAGCACCCTGCTCAAAACCTACACAGTTGACCAGCCACTCACATAACCCGGTACTCATTCCCAATGTAATTGTACAATTTGTGATACCACCCAGAATAGTGCCCCCAGGGTCCCAGATAATCCCCATGAGCATCCCCCAGGGCCTCATGTACTGCTGAAACTGAACCAATATGCTCTAAGCTATGTTCTGTGTTGGCTGCTGCCCCTACTCCGGAGCCTCCCAACCCACCCAGTGACTAATGTAATTACAAGGTGCGTTGAGGAATAATTCCACACCCGGGCACTCCCATTAGCAGGACAATAATGCTACGGTGCTGGATTCATCATAGGGAGTGAACCTCCCATTTAGGACCCCCTAAACCGTGAACTATCTGCATCCAAGCCCAAGGTTCTGGGATAGGCCCCGTGCCTGCCTATCCCCCTACACGGAGCATCCAGACTCTACTCCATGTCCGCATTGATAGGCGCCCGCGTGCATGCGCCGTAATGGCAGTTAACCGTTCCATGACACAGGAGTTGTGTCACCTCTGCCCCTGATACTCGTGTTTTTTACCATTGGTAAAGGTGTTTACTTACAAAGCGGCGCCCTGCCGTCAGAACTCGTGTGGCAAGATTAAATGGTGACAACCATACCCTCTCACTAGAATGCATCAGCAGATCTGCAGGTATAAACCTGCCAGGCAGACGTACTGCCGACTTACCACTAATGGTAACCACAAACGCATGACAGCTATACAGTCCGTTATGAAGCACCATCCAGGCTGGCACCACTTGACCACTGGGTTGATCACCCATCCAACTTGACGGCGCCGCTTGCCCCTCACATTCCGGATCCACCGGTCCCCTTGATTGTCCACTTTTGCAGTCATAGCGGCACGTAGCGCTTCCAGGCACCAGGCGTTGATCCAGGTAAACAAACGAAAATCAAAGACAAATGATTAGTGCCTTACACCGAGAGGTGCCCAACAACGATGTTTGACTGCCTTGCTATTCCGCGAGACTGTACTCTCCCCCCTTTTTCCCCTACTCCCCACAGGCTTAAAACGTGCCAAAATTACGTGACCCACACTTACATTACACTGTGGGAGTGGCTGGGCAATGGTGCATAAATACAACATGACACACCCCAGGCATATAATGACGCCGTGTAACGTACTGGGGGAGCGACGGTATCCTGTGCTGCCATACGACGTACAATAAGAAGTACACAAGCCCCATAAATGCAGAAATCCTGTGTGATACCATACATCATTGTGCACCAATGTGCTCCCTGGATACTAGTGTACAGACACTGAGCAGACATTGGACCCCAGTCCCTACCTGTATAATTGGACCGGCGCAAAGGCGCCGTGTGACTGAACGCCCTCCTGCAGCTACTTCCCCTGCACATAGCGCCTAGGGCTTCCTTACCCCACCTTCCTACGCACCCCCCCACTGCACATATGGATACCCTTGCCGATGTGACGACAAGGCCTATACCTGTTCAAATTCACCTAAATGACCCTGACCCCCAGCCAGTGCCTAATGGGCCCCACCCCATAATCATTTTAAAGACAAGACATTAGGTAACACGCTGAGCCTCGCTTGCCAACTAAAAAATTGTAACAGACTGTGCAACCCAGTAACCTACCATAAAGGTACTTCATATGTAACGGAGCGAAGGGTTGCTCCAACCTGGCAAATTACCAACTGTTTTGAGCAGATCCTACAATGATATGTCTGAGACACCGTGTTAACAAAAAGGTGGGCCACCCCGGCAGGTGGCAATGCTGGTGGTACGGGCCCATCATGTGTACTTGGCTTACATGCCATGGCCCACACCTCTTGTATTCTTAACGATATTCCTCAATAGACCTGGTACCCCCCCCCCCTAGGACGCCGTCGTAAGCAATATTGACCCGCTTTGCAGGAACAAAACACCGACTCCTATTCTACATTTCCTATTCCTGCCCACTTTATTTTCCCTTATCTATAGCTAATCCCCTTAACGCTGCTTATTACAATGTTACCAAATGGATTTGACCTGCAGGCCAAGGCATTGGCTCCCGCCATCTAAAGAATCTCCAAACTGCCTGGATTAGCCCCCAAAAGCAAATGCTGACTGATTACTGACTAGCATATATCACCCATATGTGTTCCGCCAGCATGAGCAATACTCGAGGAGCATCGCCCACGCTTTAAATGAAGACCGCCTATGCTAGCACCTGTTGCCTAACATAGCACAACATGGTACACTCTGCAACAGTTGATGTACAAAATGCGGGTTGTTAGCACGAAAGCACTTCAACATCCGACTAACATAATTGTGCTCCGCAAGGGAACATAACCCCTGACCGTTTCTCCAGCCTATGCGAACTTGTGTAAGGCATGGAAGGATAGGATTCAAGTTCAAATGTGTTAAAGCGCACCATCGCCCCGCAGGTATTGGGAAGCTTTACATGAGCACCCGTTACATTACACAAGGACTCATTCACGAACTCTCGTAATGCAAGAGCCCCCGTTACGCGTGGGGAGATTTGTCCATATGCACAAGTTATGTACGCGACCCCGAGGCGCGATCCCTGATTTGAAAAAACCCCCAAACTCGGCAACTCTAGCCCTCACACCCCCTCCTCTCCCCTTTCCGGACGCAATTCATATATACGGGGCTTTGTCGCCTAGTGCATGCTCTCTTGCCTTTGCAGGGCATAGCCTATTATTGTTGCCACCTTGCCATGCAGTTTAAATGGTGGCCCACACACGGCGAGCAGCGCTACGCTAAGGTGAAGTTCGAAAAAACCCTCGGCACATTTTCTGTATGTGATATTGTCCCCATGACCCACTTAGCCTCGTAACCCCGACACCAACGCGGATGGCAAACACGAAGCACCAATTTTACCATCATGAAATTAAATACCAGCCTTACATTGCTGCTCCAGGACATGGAAAGAGAACTACCTGAACCAGAATCAATGGGACAGTGACTTTACCACTGAACAACCCACGCTCCAGCTGCCTACCGCGTTGTCCTCAAAATTCTCTCTAATACACTAGCGCACACCGTTAAACCACTGTGTTCTAACCCTTTCTAGGAGACCCTGAAATTCAAGGACTATAGGAATGTCAGATGTATTGCTCCATTCCAGTATATGCACAAAATAAATACCAAGCGTGCACATCTTGCGCACTAGAAAGCTGACTTCACAATAAAACAAAATGCGTAACGCTGTAAACTGTCGTCATAGAATAGATGCGCAGCGCATCTTAATCCATTTTCTCCACACGTTACATGCATTCAGCGCATAAGGATCTGAGAACCTTTTGACACTTCCACGGTTACAAAAGTTAAGATGGAGGCACCTAGTATTGACGTGCCCCTAGTGGCTCATGCCATGACTCTGCTGCAAGGCATCCCACAGCAGCTCCCCGTGACCCATGGAAACAAACACCTGAAAGGAAAGTCTCAGCGCGTCACAAAGACCACAGTGTGTATGCGTGCGAAACACCCGGCTCACATGTCTGTTTTCAAATCACAGTAGGAATAGTTTAACCGACAACGTTGCTAGATGGCCAAAGCCACAGAACAACCGTAAACTAAAAATGCCTACTCTCTCTACTCGGGCAACTCACCAAACATGGCCAAAACACACGATTGGACAAGACGTGCCAAGCCAACGTTGAAACGATTAATTAATACCGAAAACACCGTAATCCCTCCATGAAGGCCAACAAAACGATGAGCCAAGTTCCAATACCCAATATAAATTAGGGAAAAACTATTCTATTCAGCCTTGCGCAGCCAAGTCAAATGAGCAAACTGCTCTGTCTGCTTCACCTACGAAAACCTCTCCACTGCGCCGTCAAACAAACACCCTCTGCTTAGCTTCCAAAACGCAGGACAACATTTTGCCAATTTATGACACCCTGACAGTGTTTGCGGGACTCAAGCCCTTGTCCTGTGAGAGCCTCGCTAACCCGAGGCACAAGACTTACCATTCCGCTTTAGCCCCTGGTCCCGGAAGCATGAAAACACACAATAGTAGTTACGCGCTCCGGTCCACACTCTGTGTCCCGTGTCATATGACCCTCCTTGGTCACGTGAGACACGTAATGGACAGAACAGAGAAAACAAAGCCGTGAGAGGGCTAGACCGCTAACCTCTTATCCAAATGGTGTGTGGAAAACTTTATTAAACCACATCTTGCAATAGCGCAGACATAATGATTGACAAATTCTACCCAGATTGACCCACAGGTTATTTACCAAGATGGTCTATCATAAATTACTCAGAATATCAAGAAGATATCAGTGTCAGATGTAAATTCAAGGGGAAAAGACGGGGAGGAAAAAACTAATTAAAAGAATAGGTCCCAAGTGCCTTTAACCTCTATTAAAGGATAGTTGATCTCAACAGTAGCGGTTCATAGGAGGGCTTCAAAAATGAAGGAACCTATTGATGGTTATATTCTATTAGGGGAGCAAAGATCTGGCTCATCTTGTGAACCAAGGGTCATAGTGTCCAGGGCTAGGACTAAAACACCCCATAATTCAAAACCATCAGATAGACCCACATCATAATCAACAAACCGTGCAACCGGGCCCCCCACTTTCAAATAATACCTTACAGGGCGCGAGCGCCAAACCAACGGAGCCCCTCCCATCCAACTCCCGTCGCCGAACAGGTAGACAGACCACAGGCCCGCTTCCGCCGTACTCGCGCTGCCCCGAGAACGCCTCGCCCACGACTCTTCGTAGAAGTCAGCCACTGGCGCTGCATAAACTGTTCCTCCACATCGACTGGAAACGAACCGATGAATCCCCGAACCTGCAGGGAAACAAAAACAAAGAAAATTTACCGCCCTGCGCGCCAGGGCACGTCCGATGTGGGGGAGCGTCCAGGGAACAAGGGGGTCACCTGGGCGCTCCCCGCCGCTTTAACCCCCCAGAGCCCCCCCCCCCCTCCCCTCCGACCCGGATGTCGATTAACGTCATCCGGGTCACGCAGGCAGCCAATCGGTGGTAGGGCGCGCCCCCAGTGAACACGCCCCACCACCGAGAAGTCCGGGGGAGGTCGCCGCACTGCCATGCAGGCGGAGGGGCCAAGGGCCTCCCTTTCCATTCTGTGTGCGGCTGATTGCCACATACAGCATGACAATGGGTCTGGGCTGGCACAGCATGTGATGGCCTCCGCCAGCCTCAGTCCAGGGCAGGGCATTCTGTCCCATAGAAGTGCAAAAACGCCCCTGCTGCTGCTAGGTGAGAATCCAGTTAACCAAAGGAAGGCGGTGAAAAGTTCAAAGGAAAGGATAATAGTTCACTCAAAGTCTCATCGTTTTAGAACTGACGCATTTTCAAAATTATATTCAAGGAAGCCATGGTTGCTGCTGTATTATTTTATGCAACTAACAACCACTGACAAAGCCAATAGTTCTGGCTTGCTGTAGGTGTAACGTTACTTGTTCTAGGTGTAACGTTACTTGTTGTATTATATATCTGGATGCAATGACAGAAGCAACAAAAAATACCAGTCGGGCGGCACATTATTCTAAGCACAGATTTTTAGCCTATGTGTTTTAAGCCACGCCCTTAATTACATCGAACACCCTTTTGGCGAGACGCCCCTCGTTTTTTCATCCCACTTAAAGCTCTGGAAATACCACCATGCCACAGTCACCCCACGTCCAGGCACTGTGCATCATGCATGACTCATGCCTTCCACTTTTTCGGATTACCTATGTGCAGGGGCATAGTGAACCCTGCCCCACCCCACCCCTTGCTTTAGGAACAACAGTGAGGGTGGAGTTCTTGATGGGACTCTTCTGTCTGCAACTCTGCAGACAAAGGATCAGCTCATAATTAATGTGAAAAGGTGAGTGAGTGAGTAAGTGAAGGGATGGGTGGATGGATGGCTGGATGGATGAGTGAAATGATGGATGGATGTATGAGAGAATGGGTGAATTGATGAGTGAAATGATAGATTGATCGATGAATTGATAAGTGAAAGGGTGGATTGATGAATTGATAAGTGAAAGGGTGAATGGATGGACGGATGAGTGAAAGGGTGGATGTAAGGGCTTGTAGATGGGCAAAAGGATGGATAGATGAGTGAAAGGGTGGATGGATGAGAGAAAGGATGGATGAGTGAAAGCATGGATGAGTGAGGTTCAATGGACGGATTCATGAGTGGATGAGTAGATGGATGGGTGGGCGGATGGAAGGATGGATGGCTAAGTGAAAGGGGAATTGAGAGAGAAAGGAAGGATGGGTAAATGGATGACTGAACGTGTGAATGGGTGGAAGGATGAGTGACTGGGTGGATGAATGAGTAAGTGAAAGGATGGCTGGATAGGTGAATGGATGGGTGGAAGAGTGGATGGATGAGTGTACGAATGGATAGGGTGGATGGATGGATGGATAGATGGATAATGGATGGATGAGTAAAAGGGTGGATGGAGGGATGGATGAGTGAAATGATGGATGGAAGGATACGTGATGGATAGGTTTGTAAATGGTTGAATATGGACATGGATGGGCACCAGATGGAAGGACAGAATGAATGGTGAAAGACTGAATGATGGATGAAAGTATGATTACACATTGTAAGCCCCATTATCTTAAGCAACATTTCCTATACATTGACTTTCACATTTATATGAGTCATTGTCTCTATAGAATATGTGTGTGTTGTAACGCACTCCAACACTGTCCCAAATACTTGGGATGAGTAGCACTATAGAAGAAATTAAAAATACACACAAGAGAGGGTCTATGCGAAGATGAGGGGCGCCATTGCAGGGTGGTAGCAAGGCCCGACTGGCGGGACCGGGCATCAGGCGTTTTCTCTAGGAGCTGGAAAGGTGGGGGCGGTTTTGTTACCACAAAAAGACCTGCACATTTGCGTAAAGCTGCGCACATACTGAAAAACCATGCAGTGCCAATTGTCTCAACCTAATATAAACTTACTTTCACTTGTACTTAAGTGGTTGTCTTTTTACTTACTTATATACTATTGCGCAACCTCCTCTGATGTGTCTGTAAAACTTACCTTTTACCTGAATTTTGACTGCTCTGCGAGGCATGGTTGAGTTATGGCATAGAAGCTCTGCCCATTTCCCACCCATCTTTTTAATTGGCTCTTATTACTGTCCTTTCTAAATCGATGCTTTTCATTTGTGAATAGGCTTAGTAGTCCCTCCTTGGTACTGCCTTGTCTGTATTTGTATCCTCTCATAACGACTGGACTTTTTACTTGTGTTGTTACACGGTCTGCTTTATCTAGTGGGTGAGCACTGCTTTCTTTAATCATCTTCCCTATTCCACCCAGGATGTTGCATCACGCCGCCACCTTTTATATTATGTCATTTACTCATGTATTTTTACATTTCTAGCGCAGTCCGCTTTAACTACCATGGCCGTGCTTATTTATTTAATTTACGGTGCAGTCCGCTTTCACTTTAGTGGCTGCGCTACAAAAGCTTTCTTTCTTTCTTTTTATTACACTTTGTGTAAAAGTGCCCCATAGGCACTTTCACTTTAATGTTGGCCGCGCCCCTTTCTTTAGACGCTGCACCCACACACGCGGTCTGGTTCCTGGCGCACATAACCTTGGCTGCAGCGCACAGAGACCTTACACTGCCGCACATAGAGGAAAAAAATTAGAGGGAACATTGCCTGTAACACCCCTAAATTTAGTATTTAGGGGCACCCTTCCTCAGATCCAAATTCCAAAACAAGAAAGACGATCAAGGAACAGGAAGACCTGCCGTGCAGCTACTAACAAGGGGAAGACACCAACTGATTTGGCCCCAGCCCTACCGGCCTGTCGAGCCTCGAACCTGCTCCTGCTAAACCCCAGCATCTCCAGTGGTCAGCAACCTCTAAAACCCCGGAGGACCTGACTGCCTTGTGACTCTAACTACCTGGAACTCCTACGAGCAGTGGTACTGCTCAAAGCAAGTAACTGACTCCTGGCATCAGCCAGGAACCGCGGAACCGCGAACCCTGCAAACTCTGCACCCGCCAAACCTGGCTTGTGCTGGAGTGAAAAAAGACCACGAGGACGTCCCCCCGGCGACTGTGACCCCGAATCCAGCACCCAAGGACCCACCTCGACACTCCTGACGATGCCTGCAGCCTCAGAACCAGGGACCCCTCTAACCGCGACCAGCAGAGGGTAAGTTTCCCGACACCAAAAGGCACCCCTGCACCCGGCGCCCTGCGGCCACCTGTGCCCAACTCCTGGGTGCCTACCTATCCTATAACTACCCAACTTACCTCTCAAAGTGGTGGTCGCACCTGAAGAATCTTCGTCCTCGAGCTTGCAGCCTTTGTTCGTTCTTGAGCTTCTCCATTGAAATCCATTGAGTGCCCGACCGCTCAAAAGCACCCTGCACCCAGCCGCCCGAGTGCCCCTGGCAGTGCAACTTCTACTCTAATCTACTTCCCCATTTGCCCTGAGCAAGTGACCAGGAGCCCAGCTCCCACAGCCGCGTGTCCTGCTAGCCAGCAGCCATCAACCACAGGCCCCCTGCCTCCCATAGGATAATATTGGACCTAACTCACTCTGCACCCGGCTGTCCCTGTGCCGCTGAGGGTGTAACAACTGTACCTACCTGACCCTAGGAGACCCCTGAGTCTATGCCCAGAACCTTAACTCTGCCAGTCGAGTACTTACCCAAAAGCCGATAACTCACTTTTCTTCCATAGGGTAACACTGACTGGTTTCACTTGGAACTTCTACTGTGTCGAGTTTTGAAACTTTAAAATATTCATCTAAAATCAGCTGAATTACGAAAACGAATTTACTCACCTGTTATCAGGAGAGATCCCACTGCTGGATCTTGGTGCCCAGCACTGACCCTGAAAAGTAATTACAACCGTACTTACCTTTAACTTGATTTTCCTTCTATAGGATAACATTGCCTGGTTCTCACCAGAAATTCTTCTAAGGGTCGATTTTGCAAACTTACAAATATTCGTTAAAAATCGCCTGTATAAGAAAAACACATTCTTTCAACTGTTTACAGGAGATGCCCCAGTGCTGGATCCAAGATCCAACACTGAGTTAGAAAAAGTAACAATAACCCCACTTACCTGCTAAGTGAATTTCCTCCCATAGGATAACATTGGTGATTCTATGTGAAAAAGTTTCTGTCAACTTTTAAAATACAATAATATTCCTTAAAAATCACAACTGTAACCAAAACGTTTTTACTCAACTGTTTACAGGAGATGTCCCAGGACTGAATGTAGGATCCAGTCCTGTGGTAAGAAAAGTAATCCAAAAAGTAATCAATTGCATTTAACTAGAAATTTCCATTGAGCTCAATGTTATATTGTGTTTAAAATTGTGTTGCCTATTGCAACAACTGTATCTATTGCATTCAAAAGTCTATTGCATATTGAAAGTATTTATCTAAAGCATCTCATTCTGAGAAAGTAAATTTTGATACCTATTGTTGGTTCTAAAATAAAATAACTATATATTTTTAGACAAAACCATTGGCCTAGAGTTCAGTTCTTGAGTGATTGAGACCATTTGCTGACTGAGTGTGTACAACAAATGCTTTACACTGACCTCTGATACTGCCTTACTGCTCGACCAAGCTACCACTTTAGAGAGTAAGGTTATATCTAACTTTAGCCTCTGCCAAACCTCTGGGGACTGTGTACTCTGTGCACACTGTACCTATTTGGGAACAGTATATACAGAGCCACTTTCTTACAGGTAGCCACTTCAGTGACAACAGTACTGGTCGAAATGTGGGCAAACTTTCTCGTATTGGTAGCTGTCCTAGCTGTGACAAGGAGGGTTGCTTTTAACGGGTTCTGGGAGTACATTTAGAATCTCAGCTAGAAGGTAATTTCTGTAGTGAATCCTGAACAGTACAAATGATTGGATTTTTAGTTTTAAATCTACTACAGGTATATCAGGTTGATTCTGCGCAGGAGCGTAAGTTGAAGTTGTTCCCCTTTCCCATGTTATTCATGTGTAACTAAATATTAGGTTTAGCGAAACCAAGGCAACGTGATTTTGGAGACTCGAAGGTTGTGAAGTTGAAATTCACACCAGTGATTTCATGACTGAATGGGGACAGTGGAATTCGATGATGATATTATGAGACACTCAGGACAGTGCTGCTCAGCTTCTTTCCAATACAGAATATTTTTACAAGGGTGGCATGCGTGACTATTATATCAAATACGGCTGAGAAGTCTGGAAGGATCATTAGGCATGCAAAACCTTGGTCCAGGACCCTCCCCGCCCTCCTGGCTACCCTTCCGCCTTCCTACGTGGCCCTGCGTGCCGATCGTCCGGCGAACAGGGCTGGCGGTGGGGTCGCCTTAATCGCCAGGTCAGATTTGCATTTTTTATCACTTCCTTTTCCCCCTATGTTCCCTGCTGATTTCTTAGTAGTCCGCTCCCTCTTATCCTCTCCTCCCATCACTTGCCTTCTTGTGTACCGTCCTCCTCAGTCTTCACCTTCATTTTTACCTGCTTTTCAAGACCTACTGGCCAATCTGGTGGTCAATTATGCCTCGGTTCTGGTGCTGGGGGATTTTAATTACTGGCCCTCGGACCAACACGAGTGCCCTGCTTCAAAGGAATTCACAGAATCCCTACTATCTTTTAACTTCGTGTCACATATAGTTGTCCCCACTCACTCTCACGGGCACACACTCGACCAGGTCTGGTCTCTCAACCTTCCATTGGCCTCGGTGGCTGTCTCTCCTTGCCCCTGGTCTGATCATGCCCTTATCTCCTTTTCAATCCTCTATAACCCACCTTCCAAAACCCCGCGTGCAAAAAACACCTGGGCGCGGAATTGGAACAGGCTGGATCTCCCCTCTTTGACCTCCCTGCTCCGCAACTCCATTCCCTCCTTTTCTGGCCTATCATCTGCCTCTCAAGCCAAGGCCATTAACACCTGGCTGGCTGGAGGTTGCGACTCAGTGGCTCCTCTACGTCGCATTTCCATTCGTCGACTCAAGGACTCCAATAGATGGTTTAATGACCACCTAAAAGAACTCAAACTGAGTGCCCGACGGGCGGAGAGGCAGTGGAGGAAAGATTACAGCCTTTCATCTAAAACTCATTTCCTGGCACTACTGGCTAAATATAAATCAGCAATCCTGGCTGCAAAAACTGACTACTTTTCCATGAAAATTACGTCCGCTGACAACAAACCCAGGGTAATCTTTGGCATTGTGAATGACCTGGCATTCTCTGACCGAACCTCGTCCCAAATCCCACCCTCCCAGCTCCTCTGCGATCAACTCAATCACTATTTCGTGGACAAAATCACAACTATCAAGGCCAATATCCCATTACCTTCGCCTGCTTTCGCTGATCCCTCCCCCCCCACTGTCCAGAATCTTCTCACTCTGTTCCCTCCCCTCACTCAGGAATCCTTTCTAGCAATACTCCCTAAAGTAAAGTCGGGGTCTCCGGCGGATGTCTGTCCCGCACGCATCCTACAGCAAATCTACTCTAGCTGCCCTGACCCCCCTATTGCTTTCCTTAACAGTTCCTTGGCTCAGGGTGTTGTGACCCCTGTACTTAAGGCCGCTACCATAGTGCCTCTGCTGAAGAAACCCGGCGCGGACCCTTCCATCACGGCTAATTTTCGCCCCATCTCCCTGCTGCCCTTTCTGGGCAAGGTGATGGAACGCCATGTCACCGCGGTACTGAGCGCTCACATTGAGGCAAATGGGGGGCTTGCCTCTCGCCAGGCAGGATTCCGCCCCAGGCATTCGACCGAATCGGTCGTAGTCTCAGTCTTTGATAACCTCAGAAAGGGTATGGATGACAACAACTACCAGGCACTGGTCCTCCTTGATCTTTCCGCCGCCTTTGACACGGTGGACCATACCATCTTACTTGCCCGTGTCAAGGCGGCCGGCATCGGGGGATCAGCTTTGGTCTGGCTCTCCTCCTTTCTGAGGGACCGCACTCAGGCGGTCCGACTAGGCGATTTCACTTCCACCCCTCTCTCTGTCACTTGTGGTGTCCCCCAGGGCTCCTCTCTCTCTCCCTTACTCTTTAATCTTTATATCTTTCCTCTTATCTATGCACTCCAGCAGCTGGAGGTCACTGTTTACAACTATGCGGATGACCTCCAGCTCATCTTTGATCTGTCCCCCTCTCCCCTTTCGGTCTCTAATTTCCAGTCAACTATGACATTCATCAGGGACTGGATGAATCACAACCATCTCAAACTGAACCCTGATAAGACCGAGTTGGTTCTCACTGGTGGTTCATCCAGCCCCTGGAACTCCCTTTTCTGGCCCCCCTCTCTTGGCCCTGCACCATCCCCCTCCACTGTGGTCAAAACTTTGGGTGTTAAAATGAATAACCAGCTCACTCTTCACTCACAAATTAGTTCCGTGGTTTCCTCCTGTTTCCTCACTCTCCGTACTATCCGTTCCGTTTCCCGCTTCTTCTCCCCCCAGGCACTTAAGATCATCATAGCCGCCCTGGTAATTTCACGATTGGACTACGCCAACGCCCTTTATCACGGCATTCCAGCATACAGCTTGCGTAGACTCCAAGTTATCCAGAACCAGGCGGCCAGGCTGATATACAGCCTTCCACGCTACCATCATTCCACTCCCCTTTTAAAAAAGCTTCACTGGCTCCCCGTGAAACAACGCTCCCTTTTTAAGATTGGATGCATGGTTTTTCAGGCCCGCCTGGGCACTGCCCCCGCTTTCATCGCCTCACTAATTAAACCCTATGTCCCTGCCAGAAATCTCCGGTCTTCCTCCAAGTCCCTTCTTCAGACCCCCCGCTTCTCACGCAAAAAGTGGGGCGGTTCTAACTTCTCAACTTTGGCCCCCATTTTCTGGAACTCACTTCCAGACAATCTTCGTTCTGCCACTCAGTACCTCTCCTTCCGTAGAGACCTGAAAACTTTTCTTTTTAGCCAGGCTTTCCCCGCCTAAAAATTTACTCCACTCTTTCACGGTCTTTCCTCCTCAGTTACTGAACCTCCAGCGCCAAGAAACCGCAAGGTGTACGCCGCGCTCTATAAGTGTTTTAAATTAGAAATTAGAAGGGCATCGGCGACTGTTTAGGTCTCGCCTGAGCTATCGCGTAAGCGATGCTCTGCGAGACTTATTGAGAGGGCTCCAAAAAGTGCTACCAGCCCAGCCAGACCCACAGTGCATGTGCGCGGGCGCGCGCGCCATGCTTCTCCGCAATTACTTTCATTTTCCGCTTTGATGTTTGATTGCGATCACTTTGGCGGCCGCACGGCCGGCGCTTGTTTTATCTCTTGCTTGTTATCCTTGGGAGACAGGATGTTTTTATTTTAACACATTTTCACTTATGTTTCAGAATGTCCTTAACATCTGTGGGGGATGGCTCCTCCAAAAAGCAATTTTCCAGCTTTTGCTCAATGCAGTGAAGTTTGGCAGGCCCTCAAATTGTGATTCATGGAGCAGGAAACACTGTTTTTTTTTTTGCCATGCTTGTCCTTTTCGACACTTTTTTAAATTGCTGCCACGTTTCTTTACACATAACAGGGTAAGGTCGAGCCTTGCTTATTAAAATGCAATAAAAGGAAGCAGGTTATATTTTTTGTTCTAAACTTCAGCATATTATTGTCGTGTTACATGAGCGCTATTACGTCAGAAAAGACATGTAACATAAAAATGGTGTCACTGCTCACCTGTATAACTTATTACAACTGAGCAGTGAGGTCGTTCTACCCCGTACTCCTTAGTGCACTTAACAGGTGACTTCCCTTCCACGCGGACGTTTGGTGAGAAATGACGCGACGCTGTTCAAAAACAAACTTTAGGCATGAAAGAAGGGAGATAGAAACATTCTAGTTCTTGATGGCGGCCAGTGCCACCCACCTCAGTTGTGCTTAGGATGCTACGATAATGACCTCCCCAATCTCTGATCCGCTACGCCTACCCACGGCCTTCACGTGTCATTAATTAACCGTTAGCACAGCCTGGCGCGAGAGCTCCCATTAAAGGAAGCAGTGCCACATCACCAAGGACAAGTCGAAGCTGTCGTCTGGGGCAGCACGCATATCACATTTGCTCGTTTAGCTGCTCCTCATGTTTTTTCATTAGAGAGATACCCGCAGCCCTGGGCCAAAAGATGAATATGGCAGTGATTGACAATGATGGGATTTCTATTTTGTATGGGCGAAGGTTGAAGAAAAATACTGTTTTACATCAGGATAATTGTTGGCTGTGCTGGTTTGGAAAGTATTGTTGCATAGTTACCAAGTGGTGTCATTTCAAATGTGACACGTTCAGCCACTCTACTTTTTAGCCAACAAGTTGTTGCATTCTCACACTTGTAGTTCAAATATTAAAATCGTGCATGTAGTGGGGAGGAGCCAAGATGGCGACCGGAGCAGACGCTTGAGCGCCCGGCTCCGTCGGCCCTTGGCCTCGGACTATCATCCTGATTCCTATCCTCGCCGATTCTCGAGGTGAAACGTGTGCGACGACGCGCTGTCCACGCCGCCGCTTCCCCGAAGTCTCAGCCCGCCCGGATGCCGGAGTTCTTGGTGCTTTTGTTCTCCGCACTGGACCCCTGCTCCATTGTGGCCTTTGCCGGCCCCCTGGAAGCTCCGCAGTCACCGGACCCGCTAGCGCAAACCCGAGCCCCGCGGTCCCGACCTCACCTCACACCACGGACTGTCGCCAGATGAGCCGGGGGAGGGACGGCCGGACACCTCCTGCACCCTGCGCCTGACGGGCTGGGGCTGTAAGGTAAGCCCCGGTGCGGCGGGTCTCCTGCCCCGATCTGTGGACCGTGCTGTGGGAGACTGCAGACCCCCTTCTTCTATTGCTTAGTCGGCTGCAAAGAGAACCCGAGGGAAGGGAGGCGACTGTTGGCTTTCCCTGTTGCGGCGCAGACCTGAGGGGAACTGACTCCTTGCTACGACCCCCCCCCCTGGCCATTGTACCGTCCGGCGGTAAAACATGGCGTTGTTTGCCTGCCCGCGGCTGGGAGGTGATACTCCGGTCTCGCCCGCTGCCCGCTTCGCCCTCCCTCCACCAGACACCAGCTCCACAGTGCCGTCCCGGATTGCTGCCGATGTGGGGGCGCAGCTTCCGCTGACATGCGGCTCCGTTCTGGCTGTCCTGCGGGACTTTCGTCTACACATGTGTGCTCGCTTGCAGGCGCTGAGTGAGCGGTTTGTCTCCATGCTGTCGGCTGCGGGTCGTGAGCGCTCCGTTTGTCATCAACACGGCGTGGGTCTGCCAGTACTTTTGTCCTCTTGCGGGGACGTAACGGCTGTGTGTGATCGTGCTACACTGGTGCCTGCATCTGGCTTTCCCGGCACCCAGGATCAATTGCTCTCCAGCTCAACAGCGGATACTTTGTTTCCCCGTTCATTGCTGCCTGCTTCATAGTTGCCTGCCTCACCGCGTCTGCAAGAATATCCAGCTGAGCAACGCCTAACATCCTCGAGGAATCGTTCACGGTGGCCTACTGCTTCTTTTCTGTGGAACTCCTGTACTTTACATGCTATGTCTGGACTTTATGTGGTGCACAAAGGGATCTCTATAGATGGTCGGCGGCCATTTTGTGATCCTACTTCACCATCTTCTCCCAAGCGGCCATATTGTCTCTGTCTGCACGGGATGCGGGGCCTTCACGTAGGGGCTGGCTTAATCTCAAGCCCGCGATCGGGCCAGGGCTAGACTGATTTATATCGCCATGGTTTCACGGATGGGCTGGACTGGGACTGGAACTGTATGTATATGTTGTGCGCACTCGTCGCGATTTGTCTTCCTTCATTTAAATTGTTGTGACACGTCATTTTCACACGACCGCTTTTGGCGTAGTGGGTTCTCAGTGTGTGGAGGCCATAGCTGGCCGATGGTTTGGGGCGCTCTGAGGATACGTAGGCTCCTCCCCACTTTCTTCCTTTTGGGAGTTTAGATTAGAATGGTCCTATTCTTTTCTCACTCTTTTTATCATAGGTGTACTGTTTTCTTATCTTTCTTTATTCTATTCTTACTTTCTTTCTTGTCTATATTTCGGGTTTATTGGGCGACAGGCACTATGCTGGGGGGGGGCAGGCCGTAGCCTCCGCATTGGTGTAGGGTGGGGGGGTACTTCACTGTTTCTAATTAGTTCTATGGGCCTTTTTTCTTTTTATGTTTCTGCGCTATACTTGTTTCGATTCGGGGTCCGGGTGTGGGGTGGATTGAGTGGGGGCGGCTCTGGAGGGGTGCGTAACTGCTCATGTGACTATCCTGTTATATAACTGCATCGCCTCACTGCCTGAGATTTTACTTCCATTGCTGTTTTAATGATGCTGCTGCTCTCCCGTGTGGTGAGGATATCTGGCGGACTCGAATCTCCTTGGTTCTTATTCTTCACTGACTTTTTCCCTGATAAAATTATTTTGAAAACTTTAAAATTAACCTTCACTTCTCCTCCCCCTGGTGTCAAGGATCTCTCCAGTGTATACTTCATAATTCGTTGCTAATCTTGACCGTTGAAGCACAGGGGCCGTAATGTTTGTATCAGTGCTTAACCGTATCGTGGCCGGCCTGAAGGTTGTAGGCCCGTATTTGTTCTTTTAATATGCACGAATAAAGGTTTTTAAAAAAAAAAAAAAAATCGTGCATGTAATGTTATACAAATTCCAGCATGCAAAGTTCTTGTGAACGAAAGGCTAGGACTGGCCAAGGATGTCAACATGGTGCAGACTCACTTGGCAGCAATGGAATGAGTAGGGCAATTTAGTATAACACTTCGAGGATATATTATAATAATGTTATTGCAATTCATCTCATAGTTCTGTGACTTTATAAAGCACTCGCCCTGCAGCCTCATGCCTCTATGGGTCCACATAACTGTTTAGTGTCTAGCAGTATCCTCATAAAGTATATAGCAGGGCATACTTTGCCCCATATATCGTGAAGTCCTAAATTTTTGAAAGCGATTAAGACTTTCTCCGTGCAAGCCTCACCTAACATCCGAGATCAATGACTTTCTAATAAAATGAAACAGATACATGGATTTCATGTGCTCACTGACAATGCTTGTTTACACTATACTTTTACTCTTAACTCCTGGTTTGATTTGCACCAGCGGTGGGTTTTGTGCTCATAAGGGTTTCAGCGGACAAATTGTATGTATTGTTTATGTTGCACCACTGTTATGCCAGTTAAATGCCCGTCCCACCCTACGCTATCAGATTCAGCAATAAAATATAAATCATACCATTTGACGTGACTGGCAAGTGGCCCAAAGTTATGCAGCAGCTTCAGCAGCCTCTGGAGTTTGATTCTCAAGCTTGCATGCTGGCTGTGTACACTCCAACATACACAATGACCAATGTCTACGGTACTCGCCCTCTCTGACCCCTGCACTCTTATCTAAGCTTATAGAACGGCTGTTGCACCGGAAGTGAAAGCAGGAAGGCCGTAGACGCTCTAGTCTAGCCGAAAGGAGAGAGAAGCAAAAGAAGAGATCTGCAGGGGTGTGTCCAAATATGTACACAGACAAAGGACATAAAAATAAGCACCATGGCACGGCTCAAGCAGCGAAGGGACAGGGGGTTGGTGGGACGTACAAGCCAAACCTGGCAATCAAATAAAGAAGCCTGGGAAACAGAGGAGAATGGGAAATGATTAAAACCCATTGGAAATACATTTTAAAAATACGCATTTAAATATTTATATTAGATTCCTGCCGTTATATTTTTACACCTCACTGACCGCGCAGTGAGTGCAGCGCGCAACTGCAGGCATGTCATAGGAGCAAGAAAAAATAGCTCTGGCATGGCCAATAGGTCTCGCCTTTGGGACCTTATAAGTGTTTAACCATGCAACAGGTGCATAACTAAACACTTATAAGGTCCCAAAAGCGAGACCTATTGGATATGCCAATGCTTGTTTTAATTTTGTGTGTGTCTCAGAGCTGCACTCTGGCTGGGAACCTGATTACATCTCAGTAAGAGGGTATGTTTGAGTGGGTTAAGAAGATTAACATTTTGCGAAAAAGCAGGATGGAGGTGATTATCTTTGTGTTCTGGGGTGTGCACTAGACATTTCAGAGGAGAGGGCAAGCAGTTTCAAAATGAATTATTCTGTTTTTTTTTTTGTTGCATTTTTATATAGCGCGATCTTGACCCCATGTTATCAGAGCGCTTTACATGAGTAGCAGTTGCCTTACAGACACATTCCTTCTTAAATTTTGAGGCACGCACGTCGCACGGGGAGAGATTGCCCCGGAATTACAGGCTGCTTCTGCCGCCCTCAAGACTCGATCCTAGTTCCCCGCTTTAAGGTCGGCCGTTCTAGCCGTTAAGCCACATCAGTCTGGCAAACTTGGCCGTTCTAGCCGTTAAGACACATCAGTCTGTCAAACTTACACCGTAAAACCTGAGGATTTCCTCTAGGAGTGGGTACTGTACATAGACCTTATTCAGAAAAATACTAGTGAATTGTACAAGATACCTCATTTACTTTACACTCTCGAATTCACTTTACACTCTCGATAAATCCAAGGTGGACCACTTGCTTCTGTTGAAAGCAGCTCTTCTTCTCCAAACCTGTCAGTGTTCCCGTCATGCCTTCGTCGGGTTGCACCCATTATAAATGCAGTGCCATATATCCTGTGGACGCCATAACTGCGGTTCGCCGGGTACAGGACTACAGGTCCCAGACTGCCTTCTGCCAGGAGGAGGAGCTTAAATGTAGCCATAATTCCGCGCGCTCGGGTATAGACTTGGCCAACAGGGGGCCCTTCATCTCAAGGAAGAGGCTGGGCCGCGCCTTTCGGTGTCGGCGTCTTCGGGTAAGGTGGGTCGGAAAATCTCTCCACCGATTACGCGAGTTTGTAATGTAACTTCTATTCTGACACTTCTTAACTCTGCTGTGGGAACCATTAATGAGAACATCTCGAGAGTGGAGGTGGAAATGTGATATACTTGTGACCGCAAATAAGGAGGGAGTTAATATAGCTCTTCTACCGGAGTCATTTTATGTTGTGCGGACTCTGACTGGGGGGGGGGGGTATTTGTTGAGTATTGAAGTGGAGGTTAATCAAACGAAGCCTCGCGAACCTACTTACCCTTTACTTACGGCAAAAACTAGAAAGTGCCTTGAGCTTGCACCGAACTCTGCAGTTAATTCGGGTCCGCCAAATGTTTGGGAGGGGAAGCTCAGCTGAACCTGTTTTCCGATTATTATCGTAATCATTTGGATTCTAGGTTGGATGGCTTTCTCCAGAAAACTGAATTGGTAATGTCAAGCTCAGGGGCGTAACAAAGGCCCCAGGCTTACCCATACCGGAGGGGGCCCCCCTCAGAGCCTACTGATGTGAGGGCCCCCTTCAGCACACCGTGCAGGGGGGCCCCTCTCACGTTTTGTTAGGCCACTGGCAGCGGCTGGGGCCTGAGTATTTTAAAGTCGTCCTACCAGCAGGATTCGACAGTCCTTTCGAGGCCTAGTTTAAACATTACCTCTGCACGCCCGCCTCGTCCCTTAGATGGGAAATTCAATTTCAGTGCAGGAACATGGTGCCTAAGTGCGAGTGCCAGGTGAGAGCGCTAGTTGAATGATGTGTCTGTGAGTGGAGGCTGTGAGAGGTGCGAGTGCAGATTGAGATATGTGTGAGGAGCAAATGATTGGATGAAGGAGCAGTGCATTGAACTGGGATGAAGGTGGTCCCACTTTTTCGAATGTTGCATGCTCTCCGGCATGTCTCCCCTGTGTCATCACATGCCCTGGGCTTGGTGCCAACTTTCAAAAGGTACTTTGCAAAAAGTAAAGAAACTGAAAACGGTACCCAGGGTACCAAGAATAGAAGCTGTTGGTACAGGGCGGCCTCCAAGTGACAAAGCAAGCTTCTAGGCTTGAATGAACTGGTTTGGTTGGGTTTTCAAACGAATGGTCGTCTTTGCCTTTGTGGGGAATACTAGCTTCTAGTGACTCCTCATTGGGAGCTCTCGAGCCAAAAGTCTTACTGGTGCTTAATTTGTAAAGTATTAAGTGCTGGCGCCGCAGGTTTTTCTCAAATGCTGCCTGTGCCACTGGCGAAGATCGGTGTTATCGAACACTAAGTTTGTGTACTTCGACCTCCTGCCTTCCACTTTTGCTAACTCTTACAAGTTCTTATTTATCCATGCTTTTCTCCCTTTTCCTCTGTTTTTACATCTTTTACTTCCTCTTTTCCCCCTCTGCCGATTTTCTCGCTCTTCTTCTGGGTGAAAGTGTGATGACTAAAAATAACTCTTGGTTCCCAATAAAATAGCGGTGCGGGGCATCACCTGCAACCACTGGCTCAAATTAAGCACTGGCCCTTACTAAACTATGTCCCCATTCCCAGCTGTGACTTTTATTGCAGGTCGCTCTGTAAACAAGAGCTATGGCTTCTCTATCGATTTTAGTTACTCTCCCAAGTATCCTGCATCTTGTAACCCCTTGGTTCAAATAGCGAGTTCTGAATGCCAACAGGCAATTCATGATGTCAGTAAAAGACACTTTTGAAAAAAACATTAGCTGCGTTAAACAGAAGGGTCATGGAAAAGTGGGCTTGTGAAAAGGCGCGTTGATTGGACCTCTGTGCTTGGGTTTGGATGCTCAATTGGGGCTTTGGATTCCAAAACCGAAGCACTAAATACTAGACAGACCAGCGTGGGGCTTAACTCCATGAAGGGGGGGGGGGGTAGATTGGGTCCCAGGTGTGGCCCAGTCACGAGTAGCACTAAGTATTTCAACGATGCACAGCAGAGAACACGCCCTACCCTCACACCTTTGAAGATGAGGTGGACGTCTGCATTTACTTTTATTTAAAGACTTAGCAACACTGCCATTGGACTCATTACATCGAAGAGCAAGCAAGAACTCTCATTAAAGCGAAGGTTGAGTGTTATGTATTTCTGTCAGCAAGTATTTTGTTTCCGTTCGTTTGTTTCGCATCAGCCCCTCTGAGCGGAGGGTGCATGATGTACCTGTCCGAGCTCCTAGTGCAGTTTGAGCCCATGTGAGTGCAGAGTGACAGCTGAGCCGTGTGAATGCAGTGTGAAAGGGGGGCCTCTGTGAATGCACCTCAGACCTTGCAAATGCAGGGTGTGCCTCTGTGAGTGGCGGTTGAGACGTGAGCTGATGCTCATGCAGGGTGAGTGGCATGTCTGTGTGAGAGAGGAGTCTGTGTGGAGGAAGGGTGAGAGGCGTACCTATGATGGTACATGGTGAAAGGTGAGTGTGCGACAGTGCATGGTGAGAAGTGAGCCTATGTGAGTGCATGGTTACATCTGAGCTCTTGTAAATGCATGGGTGCCAAGGAGAATGCCGGGGGATATTTGAGGCCTTGTAAATGCTTGATGAGAGATAAACCTTGGTGAGTGCATGGGGGAGGATGTTCCCAAAGGAAGGATGTGCTTTTGAGAATGAGCAGCGGTCTACCCATGTGAGTACAGAGTGAGAGGGGTGTCAGTGAGCAGAGAGTGAGTGATGTCAAATGCGTGTGCAGGGTGAGTGGTGTGGCTTTGTGAGTACTGGCAGAGTGATGTGCCCATGTGAGTGCAAAGTGGGAGGCGTGCTCGCTTAAGTAGAGGGTGAGTCATGTGAGTTCAGGAGGAGTGTGTGACTGTGTGAATGCAGGGTGAGAGGCACGTCTGTCTGAATGCATGGGAAGAGAAGGGGCTGGGTGACTGCAGAGTGAGAGACATGCCTGTGTGTAATGGATTAGCCAGAAAATTAGAATATCCCACCACTTCGCACCAAAGCTCTGATGCCGCCAAGCAATTGCCACAACTGAGTCCAAAACACCCTAGAAGTGCTCCTCTGTCTCTTCCATCCGAGCATCTATTTATTCATCCTTTCACCCTCCCATCCACCTTCTGCTATCAATCATTTCACCTTTACATTCTGTCATCCATTCATTATTTCACCAAACTTTCAATTGTTCACCATTCCATCCATTGGCCATTTTATCCAACCATTCATCCATCCTCTAAGATTTCCATTTACTCTACCATCTTTTCATCCTTCCTCAGATTTCCATTTACTCTGTCATCCATCCATCCTCTAAAATTTCCCTTTACTCTGTCATCCTTTCATCCACCCATGTATCTATCCTCTCACTTACTTATCTTCTCACATATATATGTATTTGTAACGCACACGTTCATGCACAAGGGTATCTTGGCATTGAATAACAGATGTTTATTGTCACCCAACTCAATGGTATTCATTTTATCGACCCCAGAAGGATGAAAGTCTGAGTGGACCCGCCGGGATTTGAATCTGTGACTATGAGGTCAAAAACAAGCCCCTATAGTTGACGCATTAGTCCACTGACCTACCAGATCCACTCATTCACCTATCCTCTCACCAGTGACATAACAATAGCCCCCGCAAACCCATTGGTGGGGGGGTGGTAAGCTCCAGAGGGCCCGCTCCAGCACTGTGCATGAGTGGCTGGCCCCTGGCCTGAGAGCTCCTGAATGGGTCTAGAGCATGGGGGCCCCCCTCCATGTACTTTGCAGGGGGGCCCCCCTCAAGTTTCGTTACGCCACTGATCAAGCTCCTTGTATGATTGTTTGCAACATCTGACAAAAATGGAAAAAAACACAGTCCTCTAATTACAGGTTTATTTAAATAACGTCACGAATCAGACAGGATCAAACCGCAGTCAGCGTGGCGCCTTCCCTCACCTCTCTGGATCTCAGAGGGGGCCCGGAAAGGGCTCCCCATAGGGAAACCTGGATGTAAGAAATCACCTGTGCTTTTGGAGAAGCCTGCATTTGTTTCCCCTGAATCTTCTACTAACCGTGGTAAAGAATATACACTAAAGGGGTCACCGGTCCCTCTATGTTCTCTTCCTTCATACAGGCGGCCCATGTGACTGGTGGTGGGAGCAGCCCCTATCTAGTAACCTCCTTTTTTGGGGGGCTTTGCATACCTCGTTTGTGTTTGGTGGCATTTGAAAGTGGTGGGGCGTAACAGTTAGGGATGACTTGAGGAGCCAGCGAGCCCTGCATTTTCATTTACTTTCGCCTTGTTATTATTTTGAAGACTGTGCACCCCCATAATGGGGGTCCCATCACACCCATTTGCAAAGAATCACAATTACGACAGGAGTACATGACCACTGCCCTGTGCTCTCTACAGAGAGGCCAAGGATTGGATGGGCATGTATTCCGAACACATTTTTGACTGACTGGCACACATTGGGGCATATCAACAACAACCAGCGATAATTATCGCTCAGCGCTCTTAGCGTGAGGATAATTATCGCCGGCTAGCGTGAATTTTTATCGCTGAGATAGCGTGCTATTAGCAACGCTTATCTCAATAGCGATAAAAATCTACACGCTAACAGGCAAACGTGAGATTATCGCTGGAAACCCAGCGATAATCTCACGTTACCTTGTTGATAGGGACAGGCAAACTTAGCCATGATATCCTCCTTCCATAGGATATCATGGCTAAGTCTGAAAATTAGCAGACGTAAAAAAGCAGCGTTAACCGCGGTTAGCGCTGCTTTTTTTTGTCTCTAACAGGGTTAGCGACATTCTTGATAAAAGGAGAAATGTCGCTAAGCGACATTTCTCCTATTATTTTACTCTGGAACGCCCCCTTTGCATCTCATTAGAGATGCAAGAGGAAGCGTAGAGTAAAAGGGTGCTAACATGCAAATTTGCGTGTTAGCACCCTGTTGTTGATAGGGCGCTAGTTTTATCTCTGCTTTTTTGGCTTTTAAAGCCAAAAAAGCAGAGATAAAGCCCTTGTTGATATGCCCCATTGTGAGAAACTCAGTGCCTTCAGCCTCAGCTCTAGAGCTCTCAATTGCAGCATAATACGTAGCGCTGCTGGTGTGACTCTGTTCAAAGGATGGGTGTCAGGAATGAAAAACTGCTCCAATGTGTTCTGGCCTGAGATATTGAGTGAACTGATGTATAAGGCGGCTGCATGCCTCTTCTGCAATATCAATTCTGTTGTGTAAGGGCAGCACCTACAATGCAAATCATGTAATGAAGCTGGCACCGTCTCCTTAACTGTATGTTTGGCGTGCTGCTGGCGTACGTGTGTTTCTGAACAGTGTGCAGAAAGTTAACACGACCTACGCTGCGCTTGCAGTCAACGTATTTGAACACATTAATTAGATAATGAGTGGGCCAGTGCGAAATGTTAACTGAGCCACTTTATTGAGGAAATTACAACTGGTGCCTCTATTGGCATATTTGGGAGCATAAAACGGCTTCCTGCAGTAACTCACTATGAGTGCACATCATGGTACGTACTGACTGTGTTGGTCTCCAGCATTGCCACCGGCACACAAAGGCCAGGCAGGATGCAATCACAGAGCCAGGTCCATACAAACAGGGCTGAATGTCATGCTGTTGGCATGTTTGACGCTGCCTTACATCACAGATGTGGTGGCAGATTTGAGATTTAGTACATTCTGCTAAGTAGCACTGTTAACAATCAGTCACATCTTTTTACAATTTTTTACAATTTTTATTTCATCCTCAGGTTTATCATAAACAGACACATAGTTCAGCGAAGGACTGAATCTGGGGTATCATTACTATTGCTCACTTTGCCACTGGATTCAAGCAAGCCTGGCTGAAGACGGCTGAAATGCCAGAAACCGGTCCTAGGAAGCTTGTTTCCGGTCCAGAGAAGACATGGCTTGGCAGTTCGGGATGGACTGTTCCCATGAGGCACAGGGTCAGACTGATTTGCATATGGCCATGTCTGAACTGGGGTGGCAGAGTGGGCTAAAGAATGGTGATGGATTAAACCCAGATCAGTTGACTGGGGGTGAGTGCTTGCAATGTTCAACACTGCGTCCATCATTTCCTTTGGTATCATTACTATATGCATCTAGAGAGAACGATACATACAGATCGTGTCACATGGTCACAGCCACACTTTGGAAAGATGCAGGCATGGCAAGGCAAGTAGTGCACCGGCCTGTCTGTCAGCGGCAAACCTCAATCAGAGCTCTCAAATATCACCTCCTACTAGTATGAATGTCAAGCTCAATATAATATTAAATATACCTCCCTGGCACGAATGGAATGCAGTGTGTTTTCACCTGAGCAAAAAAAGACTTCTACCCTATGTAGCATCACAAGTGTACCCGTGAGAGTCTGGATCCCTGTGCCGAATGATAACCTTTCATACCAATTAAATAGCTTTCCAGATCCATCCCAGAGTAGCTAGGGTACAGTTTTCTTTGCATTCTGGAGATTGCATTACAAGAACTACAAGTCCCATAATGCAAAATTGCAGACATGTCCGCCCTTTAAAATAATCTGTGACGGCTCCCTGTTTAAGAAAACTCTCAGTTAGATTAAAATAAGGACTTCAACAAACATGCCCTCAGCGGGACAGATATGACTATGCATTTAAGCACACTGTGATATTAGAAACATGTATTATCGAATTTATCGCTGCTTGAAAAAGATGTAGCTGGCTCACATCTGAGGGGAAAGAGTGAGCAGGGCCTCCTGAGGTGGCGAACGGTCAGACACATGGTGCCATGAGCCTGCCTATGGACCAACCGGTCCTCAGTATACTTCACCTGTCACCCCAATAGCAATTCAAAAAGCAGGAGGGCAAGCCCAGTAACCTGGATTTAGGCGTGTTCATGGCTATGCTTGGAGTGAAGATTAGCTATACTGGTTATAGCTCATAAAAGGCAGGCCTGAGCCCGAGTGAGTTATTAAAGGTTTCTTATAAGGGTAAACTAAATGTAAAAAAACATTATTTTCCGGTGATATTCAGTCGGGCCTGCATCTGCGCTTTCCTTTCCCTGTTGGCACTTTCTTCCTTCCCGCCGCTGTCTCTTCCTTCTAATTGCCGTCGCTTCCCTTACTGCTGTGGCTTCCTTTCCTCTCACCACCGTTGCTTCCCCTCTCACCACTGCCCCTTCCTTCCCTCTCACCGCTGTCGCCTTCATTCCCTCTTAGCGCTGCTGCTTCCATCTCTTCTCTGTTGCGTCCCTTACCTCTCACCGATGTCGCTTCCTTAGCTCTTATTGCTGTCTGTCACAAAAGATCAGCAGTAACTATCTTTCCTCCTGTCCTCTTTCGTTCTTGCTTCTCACATCTTACTCTGTCCTTTTCCTACGTTCTTCTTCCTTCTCCTCAGGCTTCATCCTGGCCACCTCTCATTCGTTTCTCCCCACCCCTTATCTCGTCCATAGATCCATGACTTTAAAACGGACTTCAGTTGCTGACTTCCCCTGAGGGCGCCAGAGCAACACATAATAGTTTATATTTATAATGCTGACAATATGCAGGTTACTGTTTTGAATTAGTAACAATAACAGCAAGTGGTGTCATGTGGTTAGGGGCAGCGGGCTTCGGATCAGTAGATAAATCACAGAATGCCTCTGGCAATTAACCCGCTGAGCCATCGTTCCGCATAATAGCATCACCAGGCACCGTGCACGCAGTATCGCGAGGCGCTGAGTACTAAAATTATCACGAGGCACTCTGTACTCACAGTAACACAAGGCTCTCTACAGTATCACAAGGCATCGTGCACGCAGTATAACAAGCCACTGTGTACTATCACTACTACAGAATGGAGGGGGGAATAATAAAATTAAATAAAAACCAATAAACTTACCAGGATGAGGTATCACCTCCGCCGGTCCCGCGTCTCATCAAGTCTCAGAGTCCTCTCACGGATGTTGGCAAATCATAAGTCTGGATGCGACTGGGGGCAGCTACTCGGCTGTATGTTCTTCAGTTCAGACCGGGTTCACTTAAAAATTATTCTCAGTTGGAAACCAATGTTGTAATTCCAGAGCCAACAGCACATTTTCCTTGTTCCAACATATGAACATGCTCAGAAGGGTAGCCTGGGTCGATAGGGGGCTAAGATCTTTGAGAGGCTCTGTATAGTTGTAAACTTCAATAGACCAGATATAGCAGGTCATATGATCCCCTTTTTTGCTCCTCTGCTTGGTGGTTACACCATAAACCAGGTGTTAACTTTGGGCTACTTTTTATAGGCCTACTCCCATCCACCCCCCTCCCTCCAAGAATGACATCTTACATCTGTATTCGTTAAGAAGTAATGTAGATCCTCGTGTTTCACATGCTTTCCCTACTAAAATCGATTTGATCCCCTGGACAATTTGGAGTGCTGACTCTTGACTGTATTTCTTGTGTTGATCCAGCAGCCCCATGCTTTGAAGTTTCTAACGAGAGCAGTTTGGTTCACTCTGGGAAGGCTCATGACTATCTTGAGCATAGAGACTCTTAACATACTTACCTTGATCGTTGCTGATATTGGGTAAAAAAAGGATGATTTGAGTTGAAAACCTTTTCAAAGGGCCATAAAATGATTTGCCTGCAGGAAACCTGGGCTGTCAAATACCTTTCACCTGGAGGGTCCTTTCTCTCTTTCCTCCCGCCATTCCAGGGACCTTTGGTAGAGCAAGGGGCAGGCTACTTATATAGATTACTCGTTCTCAAGATTGTAAAATCAAGGAAATACCCACACTCTCAACTTTTCTGCTTACCTACCAAATTCTTCTAGTCTGTTGGCGATACATTTCTATAACTCTAATAGCTCTTCACAGAATATTAATCGTGTGAATTCCTTGAAATCCTTCTTGGAGAATTTGAGTAAAATCAGATGGGTCTGGCTGGAGATTTTAATTTGCCTGCATGCTCTTCATGCCCTGTTATTCCAAATCATTGTAAATTTAATGATTTATTCATGGGTTTAAATTCTAGCACGGAGGAGAGTGGGCTATTATGAATTGCATTTTGACCAAGTTTAATTACCAGTTTGATAGCATTGTTGTGGAGGCTGTCCATACCAACTCATTAACTCCTCCATTTACTGACGGAGGATGTTCTTCTGTCATTGACTATATTTTGGTTTCAGCCCCTCTTATTCCCTTGAGTATTGAGAACACTGTAATATGGGACTCCTAAAAATAAGATAATGCATTAAGGGTTGTCTTGGTTTGGAATGTCTCTTCTTGTACAGTCACTGAGCGGGCTCAAGGGAGGTGAGAGTTGTGGCCCAGGGCCTGAGATTGAGATGGGATAAAGTTATATCTAGTTAATTCTAGAAGGAATTAATTAATCTTTGTATTGTAGGTTTGGGCGATGACTCTACACCACAAGCTATTCTTAATTCATTCAACTCCATTTGTTTGAATATTAAGACGTTGTTGAGTATTCCCTCAAAGCCCACTCTAGTTATCCCTCGTTGCTGGTTTGGTCATTAATGCTTGAAAGCTCAGTGACTTGATTTGTGTCCTGAAAAAATGACCTCTGGTTCAAAAAGCAGTTTTAACTTGTAGAGCTGCTTACAAACATGCAGTTAAAGAGAGTAAGAGGTTGTTTCAGGAGGAGGCCTGAGATCAGCTGCGGTTTGCTAGTGTAACAACTAACTCGGCTCTTTTCTGGGAAATTATCGATCATACTTCGCCCCCCCCCACCCCCACCCACAACCAGGAAAACGTGTGCTCGCATCCCCGCGGACGATTGGGTTAATAATTTTGAAGGAGTATACTATCTTCCCAGTGGTTTGTCATCTAGCCATGTTCTCCTGTACCTATCTGCTGCTTTGAGTCTACAGGTCACGGTGCAGGTAGTCACAAAGGCCATAAATATGTCCTCTATAAATAAAGTCGCAGGTGCGGATAGTGTGCCGGTTTACATGTTTGAAGCAGAAGTTTTGTTATGGGTCCCACTCCATTCAACAATTATTAATTCTGCAGTGGTACATGGTCTCCCTAGCTCCTAGTCACAATCGGCGATAGTGCTGGTTTTCAATAATGGCATCAAGGATGATCTTTGTTGCTATAGGCCGATCTCCCTGTTAGTCATAGGTCAAAATATTGGCGCAAATTGTTCTGATCATCCAACAAAGAATCTGGCAAATATAGGCACTTTTGCGAATTAATCTATATATCGGATACCAATGAGGGAAGATATCTTTATCTAAAGCCTCAGCCGGCTATCATTATAGCATAGTCTGGCTGTATCCTCAGCGCCCATTACTTTTAAAATTGCAGAAAAGAAGAAAGACAAACAAAAGGAAGTGATCAGTCAGTACACTCAAATTGACACATACTCCCAATTAAAAGTGTACATGTGCTCAAAAATGTGTGGAGAAAAGAGAAAGTATCTCGGGTGCGCACCACCAGAGGTGCTACTGGTCGGTTCTCACCAGCTTGCCCACGTTTGTCATCATCGATAACTTTATCAAAGAAAAAAGTGTGATATGTCCAAAAAAAGAGGAGTGCTAAAAGATAAAGACCTTGTGAAAACAGTGAGACTCAAAAAACTCACTTAAAATTGGATTAGACTCACAACAGCTGGTCACTTTTATTCCGAACTGTGAGTCAGCACCAAATTAAAAACACAGCATGTTGTGGACCACTTTAATGACAGCCAACATGTTTCATTGCCAATTATATCATGGCAAATTCGTCAGGGCAACCGAGGTCAACAATCCCCTCCCTGGACATCTAACATCAAAGAGAGTGACTGACAGACACACACAACAGAGAGAGAAAAAAAGGAAAAAACATTTAGAGACATTTTACTGGACCCAACAGGCTCTCTTCAGTACAGGTATGAACTGAACTTGTATACCATGGCCGTCTAGATTGACAAATGGCCCATAATTCATCATTATAATATTAACCTAGTAGGAGCTATGGGCCCGCATACCAGCTCCTACTACGTCGTAGGGATGTGTATCATATACAGCTTTTATCCCTACAAACAGCACTTATGTTGCTTCTCATTTTATCTGTGGAATGAGAATACATATCGTATATTCCATCTAAAATACATAAAGGTCATGGGCTATAAAAACAGCCCTGGCGTCTTTGCAGCACGTGTAGTCTCTCTGTTAGATAGCATTGACCCTGATGCGTACTCGTATGTTGATGATATTTATCTCACAGACGACTAATTATGGCCGCATCTGTGTCACGTTGACCGCATCATTGTTACGTTTGCGGACTTTGTTTAAAAATTCAACTTTGCAAAGTCACACATTGCAGAATATAAAGTGTTGTTTTTGGGCTATGAACTCAACAATGAGGGTTGAGGATTAGCCCCTCACTTCCTGGAGAAGTGCGTGTGCTTGCGTGCTCCAACAACACTGAAAACTACAATCTTTGCTGGGTTTTCTAAATTTCGGGCGTACTTACATTCCCGATTATGCCCAGCGTATCAAGCCGCTATATGCCTTGGTACAACCTAATTTTTCCAAATCGAGCTGGCTGCCAGAACATTCAGCTATCTTGCAATCTTTGCAGGCTGACCTGCTTGCTTAGAAATACTTACTGATACGTGATAACCACACTAACCTGGTAATAAGAATTGTGCCTGCCGCAGTGGGTTTCACATACTTAACGTTCAATGAGGGCGATACAGTTCCCATTGCTTACAAGTCACACCTGTACACTTCGGCTGAAATGCGTTTTTCCACTGTCGAAAAAGTTTTGAGTGCAGATGGCAATTCTTAGAGAGACCACTGTCGCAGGGGAAACGCATGTTGGTTGTCACACCGTATCCTGCTCTTGAGGCAGTGACGAAAGCCAGTGTACCTAATTCTAAAGCTTTGCATCCACGTTGGATACAAAGGGCCACTTCTTTGACCTCACCGGATGTCACCTACATCTTTGATGCTTCATTGCAGACTCAGGAGTACTTGCAGTATGAATTTGTTCATCCAACTCCTCTGTCTTTGCGCCCACTTGAGGATTACCATTGTCATATACACAGACGGTTCTGCGCAACCAGCAACGGAATCAAAGCATGCTGATTCAGCGGCCTGCGCAATTGCGGCTGGTACTTTCGTGAATGGTGAATTCAAGTCTGATGTCGTGCATACGCAGTCATTGGGTGATTGAACCGCCCAGTTGGCAGAGCTACGTGCTCTGGTGCTTGCACTGGAGTTTGCTGATCCTCGGGTTACTACTCTTATAGTGAGTGACTCGTTTTACTGTGTTCAGTCTTTTAATGACAATTTATTCTTTTGGTCTCAAAATTAATATCGAGATTCCAAGGGTAGCACAATTAAGCATAAAATGCTTTGGGTTAGAGTGGCAGAACTTAAACAGAATCTGCCTCTTGTGAATGTAATTCATACTCTTGGGCACCAGCGAGTTGGTGTCCACGCTGTCAGGAACAGCTTAGCTGACGAAGCAGCGAAAACAGCACTGGCAACATATCTAGTAGCAGCAGTTACGAGATCCAAAAATAAGATTGATGATGACATCTTGGCAGCTATTGCTGCAACAGAGAAGGGAAGTAATTACCCTAGAGGTTTCCCTTCTAGGTACTCTTATCATCTAAGTCCTGATAAAGTTCCCTATGTGAGAATTAACAACGTTGGTGACAGATTGATTCCCAACGCGGACTGCAGACTTTCAGTGAGAACAGCGGCTCACAAAGGTATGGCAAGCAATTGAATACATTTATCTTTGTATTGAAATGAGTAGCAGGGTAGACAGGATGCCCAACTGAAAACTAAGATGGTAAGATAAAAGAAAATAGGGCATTTGTGAAATCTCTAAATTTGTATGAACGTACGTTTGCCGGAGGTTGCCAGAGACCCGATGTCACTTACACTCTTGGACGCTGAGAAAGCCTTTGATCGGGTCTCCTGGCAATTTCTGTGGGCGGTCATAAAGAGAATGGGATTTGGACCAAAGATCACGCAGGCAGTACTAGCCCTCTACGTTAAACCAACAGCTTGTGTCTCAGTCAATGGGCAACTAACTTGTCAGTTTAAGATCTCCCGGGGCACTAGGCAAGGCTGTCCATGCTCCCCTTTGCTGTTTGCCCTTTATCTTGACCCCTTCATCAATCAAATGGAGAGAAATAATGAGATCCTCCAAGGCAGCTGTACTAAGATCATGGCTTATGCCGATGACCTGGCCATTACCTCACCTGACCCCTCAAACACCATAGTGGCTCTAGAAAAAGAGGCGCTAAAATTTGGGAGGCTTTCTGGCTATGCTCTGAACCAAAACAAAACCCAAATAGACAAGTTCTATGGACTGACTCTCGAGTTGTTTCTAAAGCCAAATACTTGGGAGTTTCTATAGCATCAAATTTGGATGAAATTGTCACAGACAACCTAGCCCTCTGGCACTACACACAAAAAAGGCCCTGAAACAAATTAACAACTTACATTTAACGCTTGTAGGCAGATGCAATGTCATAAAAATCATACTTTCCCAAACTCTTGTATTTCTTCCTTACAATACCCTTGGAGTTCAGTAAGCCCAATTTGCTAAAATTTCAACAAATTTTCACACAGTTCATCTGGTCTTACTCCCAACCCAGGAGGGCACTAAGGCAGCTTTGTCTACCAAAAGAGCGAGGGGGCTGGCCCTTCCCCAATATCACACTTTACTACTGGGCTTCGGTTTTACAATATAGCACAGAACTGCTAAAAGAGGCTCCACCCCTTCAGACCATAGGGCTCCCTATGCCTTTTCAGCTTCTGCTAGGTGAACAGACTTGGGGCTGCCTACTTCGGGAGACCACCTACGGATACTACAAAAGGGTGAGGTTTAAGACACTACTAAACTCTTTTAAAACCTTTCGCAGCATCCGTAAAATTCTTGGATTGGGTAGATTTAACTTCTACACTTCCACGCTGAATAATGGCAGCTTGCCTGCTATATTCGGTAGGGCACAAGGCCGGCACACTGAAATTAGGGGACCTTGTTACCTGTGAAGGGGTGGTCCCTTTTTCGGAGCTACTGGTTAAGTTTAACCTCAAAAATGAAGATGCTTTTAAATATTACTGTGTATCTGAATTTTTGTCTAGGAAGGTAGGGGGGCTCTCTGGCTTCAGGGAAATTGATATGGCAGTTCGGGCTGGACTGTTCCCATGGGGCACAGGGTCAAGACTGATTTGCATATGGCTGGGTTCAAACTAGAATGGCATGGTGAGCAAAAAAACGATGGATTTAGGCCCAGATCTCTGTACTGGGGTGAATGTATGACATTGTTCTGCATTCTGTCCATCATTTGTTGTTTTTGCAAATTGATATGCTTAACATCTTACGTAAGTCAGCTGCGCCATGAATTGGCTTATTATACAACATAATAAATAGACAGACCCCTCAACAACCTACACAACATAGCTGATAAATGGTCCAGCAAAACTGACACTCCTAACACCACTTTTTTTTAATTCACTCTCCCTTTCACAGAACATCCTAATCTCAGCCAAACTACAGGTGCAACATTTTAAAATTATTTTCTTTCTATATCTCACCCCTAGTAAAATTGCTAAGTGGGGGTCTGGCCAAGGCACCCTTTGTCCTAGATGTGCGGAATACAGAGTCAACTCTATCCATATTTTCTCTACATGTTTAAAACTCTCCATCACTTTAAACAGAATACAGGAATTCTTAAGGGAAGTTACAACTCAGCCCATCATATTGAACCCTACTATTGTTCTGCTAGGAACGCAGACGGAGACTTCCCAGTTGAAAAGAGATGGTTTAATTTTCATTGCCATGACTGTCTGGAGGCTCTGTGTGGCTTCCCCCTGGCTAGATCCAGATCCATCGTTCTCACACTGACTAGCCCGTTTTATTGCCACATATCTAGAAATTGCCATATATGCGAAGAAAGAGACGGAAGAAGGGATTAGAGCTTTGGGAAAAAACTGAGCCTATGGCTTGCACAGTCAAGATAATGTATGCGTTTCACTCCTTCCTTCGTTTTATTACTATTTTTTTTTTCATTTTCTTTTTTTTTCTTTTCCCTCTGGTTTACCGTGTCTTTTCTTTTCTCGTAACCATACGCAAGTTCTTTCTTCTTTGTGGGGTGGGGGGGATGGGTGCCTTTTTGTAATGCTTATTGAAATCTCTTTTTCTTTTTTTTCTTTGTACTGGCAAATTAAAAATAACAAAAAAAAAAAAGCAGTGGCAGTGTTTCACAACAGATTTTCCCTGCCTCGCCGAGACTAAAGCCAAAACAAAAAAAAAGTCTTCCGGCGTACGGCATCATTTTACCAATTTATATGGCATGTAAAACTCTCACTCATTCCTTTGGGCAATCAAAAAGACGTTCACTAGATTTGAATGGCCTCACTACCTTATAGTGGGGTCCCGTGTTTGAATATAATTTTGTCAAGATGAAAGAATTATATATCACATTTTGTTGGTCATGACAGTTAATAAAAGTCTGACTGCCTCCAAGGCCACCAAAGCCTGCTTTACATCCTGGTGCTAGCAATATTCCATCCGAGGACAGTGCTGCCTTTGAGGCTCGTGGTGGATTTTTAAGGATCATCCCTGTTTTTGTATCTCCATCCCACTTTCAAAAAGGCCCCAATGCATTGACTGGTTCAGAGCCCTTTACCATTCCACCTCCTCCTTGCCTTGCAGTCATGAATACAGATAGGAACCGACTGCATAATTGCTGATATCACAGCCTCCTGTGTCACCTTCACCCAGGGCGATTGGCCCAGCGGTGCTCTAATATCATGCAGTTAAGGCAGGATGTCGTCTGACATGAGGGCCACTCAGTTGCCAAGCAAGCAATAGAATACCTTTATCTTGGTATTGAAATGAGTAGCAGGGTAGACAGGATGCCCAACTGAAAACTAAGATGGTAAGATAAAAGAAAATAGGGCACTTTTGAAATTTCTAAATTTGTGCCTAAGAGTCTCGACTTCACTATTGCTGAACCGGTAGAATTTGGCTAAAATTAAGATGGTAAATATGCTATTCATAGTTTTTATTATTCCCACTAACTATAGCATAAGCCTTCCTCTCTCAACTTATCAGCTGACATAATTGCTACTGGTCTGCCATATCCTAAAACAATTGAAGTGAGATGGGTACGATGCAACTTGGCTGGCAACAAGACCCATTTATCTATCTCCTAATGTACGTGCCACAGTTGAGAGAGCGTTAGCAAATGAGACATGGGATTCAGAGAAGCATGCAAGGTTAAAAACACAAAGTGAGATTTGAATTTCTAAGGAGCTGTTGATTTCACAATAGTACAGGCTCCATTGAACTGATCTGTTTACGCATTATAAAAATCAAGATTTTTTTTGTATTGCTTATAGTAAATGCACTAACAGTGGACTTTTCCATCTGCAGATTCTACTGAATGACCAGCAGTGGCAGTGTTTCACAACAGATTTTCCCTGCATCGCCGAGACTAAAGCCAAAAAAAAAAGTCTTCCGGCGTACGGCATCATTTTACCAATTTATATGGTAAGAAACTCTCAATTATTCCTTTGGGCAATCAAAAAGACGTTCACTAGATCTGAATGGCCTCACTACCTTATAGTGGGGTCCCGTGTTTGAATATAATTTTGTCAAGATGAAAGAATTATATATCACATTTTGTTGGTCATGACAGATAATGAATGTCTGACTGCCGGCAAAGCAAACATCTGTCTCGGACAAAAGTTCAGTGAGACTACTAATATCTCTAACCTTTGAAGTGAAGCACAGCTCTGCCCCGGGCGCACCAGGATCCTGTGCAGAAGGGGCTGGTGCCTGCACCTGATGCCGGCAGTAGAGGGTTCTGGCTGCGGTGGGAGGAATGCCCATGCCTCCTGGAGCCTGGCACTCCAAGTGACCTCAACGCTGCCTTTGAAGGAGAGGGATTCTCACCCTCCTGGCCTCTTGCATCAACCCCTCACTGTGGGAGTAGGGCTCCTCACCCTGAGTTGGAGAGTGGCTGGCTCTGCTGTGGAAGCAGGACTTTGCTTTCTCCGGAGTGCCCTCGGGGAGATCCTGCTTTTAGGAAAAGTGTAAATCCTGGACATTACTTTGTGGAAGGAAGCAGCGCCTTGAAGCCGGTCGGTGTTTTGGTAAATGCCCAACGAGTCCCAACAACCTCCGTCTCCCCTGCGGCTGGAAGACCACTTCAATGTCTGTCATCCTACAACACCCACGGCGGCGGCAGTGGGGACCCGGAACTTCTCTCTGCCTCCGTGCCCGCTGCTTCAAGAGGCTGGAGAGTGACGAGCCCGCCGCTAAGTGCCCCCGGCTCGCCGAATGCCCTTCGCCAGACAGTAGCGGCTTCCTGGGCTCGTCCCCGCCCAGCCCCCCGTGCCCACTGGGCACCGACCTGAGCTGCCACCAGGGACCCACCCGCATCGCCAACTACCTGCTGCTGCAGCCGGACGGGCGGGAGAGTGTTTGCCGGGCGGTGGAGCTCCACACGGGCGAGGAGCTGCAGTGTAAGGTGTTCCCCTTAAAGCACTACCAGGACAAAATAGTGCCCTCCCTTCAGCTGCCCTGGCATAGCAATATCTCCGGCATAGTGGAGGTCATTGTGGGGGAAAGCAAGGCCTATGTCTTCTTTGAGAAGGACTTTGGAGACATGCACTCCTACGTGCGGCGCTGCAAACGCCTCGGCGAGGAGGAGGCGGCCAATCTCTTCAAGCAGATCGTCTCTGCCGTCGCCCATTGCCACCAGTCCGCTGTTGTCCTTGGAGACCTCAAACTAAGAAAATTTGTTTTTTCTAATGAAGAACTGAGTCAGCTGCGATTGGAAAGCTTGGAAGACACCCACATCATAAAAGGGGGAGACGATGCCCTCTCAGACAAACATGGATGTCCGGCTTATGTCAGCCCCGAAATCTTGAACACAACAGGGACCTACTCAGGGAAGTCGGCCGATGTTTGGAGCTTGGGGGTGATGCTCTACACTCTTCTGGTGGGCCGCTATCCCTTCCATGACTCTGACCCCAGTGCCTTGTTTTCTAAAATCCGTAGGGGACGGTTCTGTATACCCGACCACGTCTCGCCTAAAGCGAGGTGCCTCATCCGCTCGTTGCTGAGGCGGGACCCCTCAGAGAGACTGGCAGCCTCTGAGATTTTGCTTCACCCCTGGTTTGAAGCGGTCTTGGAGTCGGGGTGCATCGATCGCAACACTGAGAACTCTGCCTAGGTTGTCCCAGACCATCACATCGACACAGACGACATCAGCTCTTAGTGACCACACCGTCATCCGCTTCAGTCAACACGCATACACAGCCGTCACCCAATGATTACACTGACACTTTCTTTGTGGGTGAAGAACTGCTGCAGGTTTATTTCATACAACATAGTATGATAATAAAATTGGGTTATCTTACGGGCGATCCAGGGCAAGCAGCCCCTTGCTGCTCCGCCCGCCTGGTGAGCCAGCACACACGGTGGGTCGATGCCCGGCAGTGTGGCACATAATTATTTACAGATCATCCACTGGGTCACGTGATCTGTCTCCTACTCCCGCCCCTTCCGACAGGGGCGGAGCGTGTTGTGGCACACCCCCGGTTGGTCAGGCCCCCCAACCGCCCGAAGGACTAACGGGGCGCCGTCGCGGTCGTCCCAGAACCCCCTTCGGCTCCTGGACCTTGGCTCGGGCACCCTTACTGTGCCGGACAGGGGTACCCTTACTGTACCGCCTGTCGCAGAGGTACCCTTACTGTACCCGTCTGCCTCCAGATCGCCCTGTAACTCCGCCACAGCTCTGGGGAGGCTACCGTCGCTGCCAGAGCCCCCCCTTCCGACCTTCGCTGTTCTAGGTGCCTTGCCCCTGCGAGCCAGCTTCTAGTGGGCTGAATTATGGGTCCTGTTCTGTAACCCGTAAATATACGGCATTAATTTGCAAATTACTCAGGAGCCCAGGGCAGACTAACAAAGAATGTCTTTTGGCCCCACTGCCGTTCAGCTTAGACGTGACTGGTGTTCCTAGCTTTCTTAGCGATGCCACTGCAGATCTTCCTAACGTAATTATGGGAAGATCTAGCACCTACATATGGAGCCAGAGCTGAACCATAGCTGAATTCGTCAATCCATCAATCCCCTTCATATCCTAGCACGAAGGTTTTCATTTCCACTTTGTCTACAAAGGTGATGTATAGATAGTCATGGTTCCTGAATTGCTGCTGCGGGGATTGCACGATTTCTAGCAGGAGAAAACATTTTAACGTAACTGCTAAATGGACGTATTTTATCATGACTCCGGATAAAGCCAATATGACTGACTGAGCTGCCGAAGAATACATCGCTCAGCTCGGGACCCAAAGCTGTGAACGTTACCCACCTCCCTGGAACCAGGGAAAGGCTGGCCGAGAAGAGCAACACCTAAATCTGATTCTGAGGCTGAAAAATATGGCATAGGTCACAAGGCAGTGGTGAAATAGGCGCTTGTGGACCCGCAATCCTGTTAAGATTCTTTCAATTGGCCAAATTAAGTGCCTACCTGGCTTGGAATAGTGTTCCCTGCGGCTACAGCACAATAAGCAGGGTGAAGGTAACCACCCTACCTACGTATCTAAACACAAGCTGACACCACGGGTATCTAAATTTGCTTCCTTTCACATCGTATTATCCTATTGTTTACTACAAACTGACCCCTATCTTAGCAACATCTCCTTGTTTTAGCCTTTCGACTTGCAAATTAAGGTACATTAAATTGGACGGTAGAGTCTCATACTGGTCCCTCTGTTTATCCCAATCTTTTCTTACTCTCCACTGGGACAGCGAATCCAATTTCCTTGCTTGTTGAATAGAAGCTAGCTTTTGGACTTTATTGCTGCTGAAAGGAGTTAATAGATTTGCCTACAGTCCTTGTTATACCGGTGTTGCTGTGCTATAGGTAATTCGTGGCACCGACATCGTGGCTTGAAAGGAAACTTCATGTTATCAAATAATTTGTTGTGAACCCCAGTTATGATTCCGTTCATATCCTCATAGTTGGCAGGTCTCTATCTTATGTCAGTGGAGAGCAGCACAACTCCGGTCCTGCTTATTTCAGAAGGTGTTAAGCCCTTCCCAGTACCAGAAAGTTTAAGTGCAAAAATCAAGAGGTATGGTCGCTCTCTGCTCTCTCAATTATTACCATGTAGATGAGGGCATCAAATTCAGCCAGCCACCCCCTAGGTGGAGGCTTGCACCCCCAAACTTCTGCTAGTGTAAAACCCGGCCTCACCTCCGGTTCAGTGAAGTTTAGTAATTCACGACACTGACAACCCCAGGGGCCAAATACTGGGCTGTGCAACTGCAGCCCAATGTCACCATGAACAATTAGCTTGGAGTTGATGGGTGTTAACCTAGACTGGCTGAAGGCAAAACCTTTGACAATCACTCCTGGCAAGGTGTGCCAACGCAGGTAGAATAAAGAGTTATCCAGCCCGCCTTACTTCCTTTCCCAGTTCGACACAGGTCGAAGAAGAATGCCCCTTCCAGAAAGGTCATGGCCTTATCCCTGAAGCCTATCCATACAGCATTCTACCGGAAATCTACAGCATTGCTTTGTAAAGCTTTACCTGGTTCCACAATTCATTATGGTCGATATGCTCTCTCTCAGTTTGAACAAACTCTTAGCTAATCGTACGCCTGCCTAATTCCCAGGGCTGTCTGGCCTAATGCTTTGCGCCTGGAAATGACCCCACCAAATGTGGCCTTGCACTGAAACTCAACTGGGAAGTCTCAACTTTCCTTTTAGCGCTAGAAACGCCCCCGTGCTCCTTGTGCTTACTAAATGGACCCGCTCCATAGTTTCCAGCACAAAACGGGGAGAATAACCTCAAAGATGTAAAGTATGATAGACAAACCCAGGCCTTCCGCATGTCAAAAGACCGCTCAGGCTGCTGCCTTTCCTGTATAGACTAAGCTACCACTATGACTGAGTTCAGAAAAATATCACACCAGCTGTTTCCGGATAGCAAGGCTAAAGATGAAAGGCAGCCGCATCTCTTAACTCAAGCGTGGAACTCACAAAATACCTTCAAGATGTTATGTATGATACACAAACCCAGGCCCACAACTTGCCTCAACACAGCTCAGGCTGCTGACTTTTCTATACACACGAAGCTGCCACTGTGACTGATTTGAGAGAAACCTTACTCCCAGCTGTTTTCTAAAAGCAAGGCGAAGATGGAAGACTGCCACATCTCTTGACTCAAGCGTTGAACTTACAATAATAACATTGGTAGCTCAATTTCTGTGTTACACCTTTCCACAAGCTGACCATTGCATCATGGTTGTGACTGGGTTTAGGCTGAACCTTGACATCTTTGTACTCCTGCTGCCAGGGAACATATATCATATATATACACCTTCCCTTATCCTGTTGCACCACTTGGGACACAACTTCGTCCCTCCGTACCTACCGGCATGGAACTAATGCCAAAGCGATTCCCCCCTAGTACCGGATAAACCTAATAAACGCTGCATTTTGGGGCAAAGATACCAGGGAATGAATGTAAAGGGGGCTCTCCAGTGCGTGTGAACCCATGTCATTGCGCTTAGTAACTGTTGCTCTGTTCGAGCTAGAACATGCGACTTTATTCATTTAATCAATTAACCAGCAAAGCATGCTGGAGATGGAGTATGTGGCCGGGCCAGGGATATACAAAATGAGCCACGGCGTTGAAAGGTTCCAGGGACATGGTTGAGTATAGCGGCCTCACGACCTTTGTGATCGTGTGGCGCAGGTACGGCTGGCCCTTGAAAATTATTTTTAACTGACACCACAAGATGAAGCCCTACATGTGGACCTACGGAAAAAAGCTGCTGTATTGCCAGCGGCGCAGGAGTCTGCACAAGACACTGCATAAGGGGCATAAGCAATGTGGGTTATATCCCTATTAAATGCGTGCCTATGCACGATGACGCCGGGCCGATACCGAGGGCCAAGGCACTGGGCACCATAATGCAAGCTTGCCTGTATCACAAGAAAAACCTTCCCCAATTTGGACATACACACAACCGCTTCTAGTGTCCCGCAATAACAGCTATTCCGAAACTTGCTAACAAAAACTACCATTGGCAAAGCAGTGGACACTGAGAGATGTTGCACTTGGACACCAAGAACGCACAATCGGTCCACCTGCCTGGCCCAACCCAGGCAATAACCGGGAAATCACACCCTCCCGGACAAGGGACGTTGATGGACACAACAAAACGGGCCCCCCACCCTGTGCCATTGACCGGCTCGGGCCCACGAGGTAATCTACTCTGTTGGAGGACACCTACCCCCTGATGGATGCCGTTAACACATTACCCCTACAGGACATAGCCCCCAAGGTGGCCGACTCACCACATGCTCTCCGAAAGTTTTTGCCCGGGCAAATCCTGCTACCTATAGTCAAAGTTCTTCCCCTACTCCTCTCTTTACTCTCCCAGTAGTAAGGAATTTATGGAAGTTTGTACAAGGTTTTCTCTTCAAATATGTTGGGTTCTCCCAGGGATCTTAACAATGAGCTATTTACACGAACGCCTTCCGCCTCAAGCCCCTGCATATAGCCGCAGTTCACAGTTTGCGTTGCGACTACTTCAGTACCAAATTGTGTGATGCAGCCCTTGTGTCATTAAGCCATATATAACATTTCACAAAAAACAAGGCAATGAAAAACATGACTCCTACCTTCCTCCTTAAAGTTATTTCTAATTGTGCCAAACTGACTATGTTGTCCCCTAAGAGCCCTCTCCATATATACCCTTGCGAGATGACTCCTCTCACACACATGAAGCAGAGTTCTTAAATAGTGCCTAGTCAAACTACAGACTTGAGGCAGTCAACTCAACTGTGCTCCTCTACCATAAGATGGTGCTATCTAGACAGTCGTCGCCAAGTTAAACCATATCCTGCATTGCCACAAAATTAAACAATCTCAGGCGGGCTGAAGTTCAAATTACAACTTATGCAGGATTATTGCATTGGTCTCAACACCCTGCGCGCCAAATGACGCTACACCAAGGACACACTCATTTTCTTTTTTGGCACGGGGAGATTAAGTGATTTGCCCAGAATCACTGCATATTGAAAAGGCGCTGAGACAAGGAGGGTATTATAAATAGAAGCTTGTGGCATTTGAGGAATTATAAGCAACCTGACACGTTCCATCGGTCTATACTAGTAAATGCGTGCTAGTATATGGATGCCGTTCACGTTTAGCAAATGCAGCAGCCACATAAGCAAAAACACAATCAATGCACCGCCATCCGAACTGTATACCCGCTCCGACATGGCCAAAGGAACTATACTGCGCAATATCCTGGGAAATAACTACATGCGCTGTAGACTGGGACTACCCACCTATTCTTCGAGACAAACCGAAAAGTGAAAAGGCAGAGCTCAGGCACATGATGGCGTGGGTGAAACGTGCAGCTCCGGGGCCAGTGCCCAGCGGCAATCTCACGCGCGGGGGCACCCCTGCGGTATTATGGAGCGCTGCAGCGTTCACAATACCGCCAAGGCACCCAAGTCCAGCAAGCCTCTTTAAATTTAGGCCCGACGCGAACGCGCCCACGAGAGGTATTGGAGCAAAATCGTGTGAACCATGCACGCACTGGCATCATGGATCTGCCAACATGAGCCGCCAGCCATCACATGTTGCATATTTATAGACACGGAACGCTCCTCTTAGATACGTGCTGCTCCTGTAATAGTGCACGTTGTTACTACCTTCCCTCAAGTCCCTTCTCCCAACCCTTGACGCCCCTTCCTAAGCCGCCGCTAGCATCGCGGGTGTGTGCACAAATCACCCCGTACCTACTGGGGGCCACCTGAGCTGGGGGACACAGACAGACGTTAATGCGCAACTCCCCCTCCATCGCGCAAGGTGTGCCCACTATCCTGCCCCTGCCTCCTGCTCCCGAGCCATTAATAGTGCTTTATAAATGCACCGGTGAAAGGAGACACCATTTTAAACCATGTGAGATATGTTACTAAACATCTTAGCACAAAGGCCAAAGACCACCCTTAAAAAGGTGCACCAAATTCCACATTTGTGAGGTGAACCAAAAAAAATTAACCGAATAAACTTCGAACAGGTTGAGGAACAATGGAGCAGTGCCACCATGTGGCCTACACGGTCACGGTAGGCCCCCATCCCCGAATTACCAGCCAGAAATGTTGGGGAGAACCAGGCCAGGGATAGACACGACCCGCCCACAGAGCCCTCCTCTCCACACCGGGGCCATGCGCACCACAGGAGGAGCCTCCAAGAACTCGGGGGAGAACAGCCAGCCAAGACGGATGGCAGCAAACCCCAGGTACCCCACCCCTTGCAATGGGTCACAGCTCTGCCCATAAACAACGACCCCCACCACCTATTGCAACAGCCACAATACTGCGATCCTAACAGATGGAACAAGCGGCATCTCCTGAAAACCAAAGAAACCATTGCACAAGTTGGCGTTTACCATTAACACGCGACAACTACAACATGCTCCATTCTCTTTATAATTAGCACGGTAATCAGCTGGCCGCATGGAGGCAAATGCGCCATGCGAAAACCTCTTACGGCAGTAGTGTATATAGACTGTGAGGGGGTGGGCAGCGCACTCACACAGCGAACTCCTGCGCGCCCTCTACACGGTGCCGGATGTTACCCCCAGGGCCTACAGCACCATCCTGGAGCCCCAGAGCGCAAACTGACGACATCACCAGCGGTCGCGGCCCCGGGGCAGCAGATGACCACTGACCCGCCCCAGAAACCAAATGTCGGTCCTTGCATACGATCTCCTATCTATGCCTATATGCTTCATCTAGCGGGTACTCGACCCGAAGATATTGGCGCGCGCAGCACCGATTTACAAACATATGCAGGCACGGGGAGACTAAGTGATTTGGCCCGAAGCCCCAAAGCGGACGCGGCCCTGAGACTACAAACACGCCGACCAGATTGCGATTGAGGACCCCAGCCCCGGTCGCCGCACATGATCTGCCCACCATGCCCACAAGCTCTACCCGGCGGGAAATCGATCCAAAGGAACTGGAGCACACAGCACGGTAAGGAAGGGGGCTGGCTTCTGGCACCGAGGACGATAGGAGGGTGTCCGGGCTCAATGGGGAACGTACGCTACACAGAAGGTAAGAGAGGTGTGTGGTGCACTTGTCACAGGCAACGCAGGGTGACTGGTCAAAGGCGAGGAGCACGCGCACGATTGCACAGGCAGCGGTTTGGGCTCCCAATGTGGCGTTACAAATGTGTAGTCCAGTGTCCCCTTAAAAGGAATTCATCTCCCAGCATGATAAGTAGGACTGCTAATCAAGAGATCGCATACGCACTGACAGGGGCGATTTTCCGGAGCTTTACCAATATGCATGTGGGAGCCTTCGTAACAAGTATTTGGGGCTTTGCAAGCGGATCAGTGTTTCAAACAGCCTTTACTGCAATGCACCGACTCGCAAATCGACGATCGACACCGTCCGAGCCCCGCGAACGACCCCGCGTCCTCCCAGCCTGTAAATAGCGCCTCTCTTAAAGACTGCCCCGTTCTATTTGCGCGCCACCAAAAACCCGACTGCAGCGTCCTACCGACGCGCAGGAGCCCACTTGCGCCCCCCCCTACCCGTGACCATCGAGCCACAGGGCCCCGTCAACCTGGTACTGCCCAGGGCCGGGGTGGGAGGGTTGTGCAAGACTCACCGTTGCTCGTAGCCTCCAAAAACATCCACTAAGGGCCCGGCGCGTGGCAAGATCGGAAACCACGAGTCCAAACTGCGACCGAAAACACGTCGAGGGGCAATTACGCGTGTCCAGGCTGGAGCAGCGCGCAGGGAACAGAGGAGGAACTGGGCGAGAGGGCCTCCTAAGTAGGGGGGGGGGCAAGCCTCGCCCCCACTGGCCCGCCTCCACCTACACACTATTGGGAGGTCATAACCTTCGTGGGCGTAGCCTCGCGCGCGAGGCAGAAAGGGGGAAAGCTCCGACGGGCGGCCACTAGAGGGCTGCCCTGCTGATGTCCCACTGCTTGGGACGCGGGCAGCGGCATTCTCCTGTTAGTCTCTACAACCCTGTCAAAGTACATTTCCAGTTCGTTTTAGCTCCTAGATTCTAAATCAAGGACATGTGGACTAATTTGCAGTCTTACAACGATGAAAACAACAATATTTTGATCCTGCACATGTCTCTTTCAACATAACGTATGGCAATAGAGAGCTGCCAGTCCCTCTTCGCTGTCCACCACCTTCTTTAATAGAAATAACAGCACGGGAGCGGGTCTTATTTCGTTGAAGAAAGTCGGGATTGTTTTGTATTTTGAAATGTTTTTAAGTGTCTTTAAACTTAATTGTAGCACTCAAAGAGTTAAAAAGTAGCTGACATTAAAATTCTGTAATTTGGATTGTGACTGGTGCTGGAGAGGAGGCCTGTGCTGGGTTGGCACAAGCTCTGCACGCAGCTCAACAAGCACAATGAGACAACTTCCACTGCCCCAAAAGAGTATTCTCAATCTTTGTTCCGTTGTAACCTCATGTTTGAAACAGTTTGCTTCTGTTTTGCAATTAACAGGTCTTTGTAAGGAATGTGATTTCGAATGTTAAGAGACCTAGGCCAAAGTGTGGGTAAAACCATGCATGCATCTGCAGTGGAGTGTAAGAGTGGCAGGATCTGTGTTACACCTCTAGGTGGAAGGCCCGAAACATACTACTTTGGGATGATGAAAACATTTCATGACAGGATTGTGGAATATTTTGTTCCATCAGATGACAGAAAGATCGCAGTGAAATGCATGAGCTCTAACTGGCGGGTGGTTCCTAATTAAAAAAAAAAAAAAAAGCAAAGCAGTGGCTTCTTAGGTTTCCACTGCCAGAAGGTGCCAACTTGCTGGGGTTGTCAAATACGACCCTGAATAGTGTTCATTCCACAACATGACTCTTTTATCCATCAACCCACGCTTCTTGTCTCTTGATCTCACGCTTGCTGGTTCTTTTTCATTTCTGCTTTCTCTCTTTGTCACCGTTTTCCCATTTTCTCTTCCTCATTCCTTTTCCCTTTCTCTTGTTCTGGGTCAAAGTGTAATTAAAAAATAGTCCTGGTCCCCATAAATGAGTGCCACTACCCTCAGTCACTGGCATAAATGAAGGCTAATGGAACCCACTACATTCTACTTCAGGTGTGGAACTGAGTCCTCAAGAAACTGCACTTTTCCCACCGTTTGCCTGAACATTTGTCCCAGGCTAATCAATGGGTTACACCATGGACTATATTGTGTGGCAATATCGTCTGACATAAATATGTTGTCATAAAAGTCGTTTACAAAAATATCTTCCCATTAGTTGTAGATTTTCTATTGCTGGAGCAGAGTTTTCTGTTAGAAAATTCTGGGGTTTTTGAAGCTCTGGCATGTCTATGCGTTTATTAATTATTAATAATTAACGATTAATTATTTGTCTTGTGTAAATGTGTCTTATTAACCAACCTGTTTGTTTTAACACGGAAGGGGATTATACATGGGTTAGCGTGTATGTGCTTTATTTGTTTTATAATAATGTGCAAAGTTTTCCATGTTTTATGTTGCTGTGTGCTATTTATTTTAAGCACAAAACGCTGTCTGAATTAATGCTCTGTATGTCGCAAAGCTAGATAAATGCATACACATAAGGGTATTAGTGGGGTTAACACTGTTTAATCATTATGATGTAGTAATTTTTATTTTGTCTCTTTAATTAAAGATGGTCTATTGAGGCCTATGGAGGCCTTTCGAGAATAATTTGAAGCCTGGCTGAGATGTATTTCAGGCGTAGAAATTTTGATGTATCAAGAGAGACCCCTGCTGGTGTTCAGCTAACAGAGAAATTGTCGGTAGTCCATATAAGGATATATCCGGGAGGACATCAGCAAGCTTGGAGGATCTCCAAAAGTAATGCTCGTCCTTGAAAGACAATAAGCCTCAGAGAACTCTGTGCGAAAACCGGCTTGTCGAAGGAAACAAATATGAAATGTTGCAGAATCATAGTTAAGACTTTTCTTGAGCGGAGTTTCTCAGGACGCAGTCAAGATACATCCCATCCTTCTTCTTTTACATAGTGATACAAACTTTTAATGTGGGTTTTCATTGTATTTCGTGGTATAAAAATGTTAGCATAGGGAGGGCTCTCCCCACTCTTTCTTTCGTCGCTTGCTGCGTGAACTTGCGTTGCAGATGACCAATGCTGAGGACTCTAACCTGAAAAGACTTTTCAAGAGACTGGTCCTGACCCGTTCTGACACTAGTTAGAATAGGTAATTATGAGAAATGATTTATTCTGATTTCATTCTGACTAATTTTAGATAAAGCCATATAATTTTGAACATGGTGTTGGTTGTTTCTTTCCTTGTCATTTATTGAATTATTATTGATTATTGTTTATAGATTGTTTATATTGTGTTGGACAGCCACTAAAACTGGTCCTATCGCCTAGATGCAGGTGCAGGGTGTTTAGGTGTTTCCTTTTTACAGGTTTGCCGCTGATGGAGTATCGGAGTACGTGTAAGTGAAATGGGCCCAAGTGTATGACGTATGTATGTGCGTGTAACTGTGAAGATTACTCTATCTATGGTAGTGGATATTATTTTATCATCCTGATCTGCATCAGATTCTCTGGTAGCAGAGGATGGTTTTAGATGGTTGTCTTGATCTGATAAGATAAGATAAGATTGCTTGTAAATTAGCTTATTGATTATTGATTTTATTTTGATGTTTTTGGTATATGTACTAATACTAAATGTTGGAGTCGTCATGTTGAGTTAAATGTAGTGCTTCTGGAATTTGGAAGCTGGAAGCAGTTCCGTAGTAGAGCAGGAGAAGGTGTATATGCTGCTCTCGGGAAAGACGGAATTGTAAGGAATTACGTGTGACAATAGAAGTTGCGCGTTCATTCATTGTCTGGGTTCGGAATCAGTGACATTGTATGTTACTATTAGAAATTTCTGGTATATAAGGAGTGTGTATCGTAGTGAAGGTTATCTGTGAAACTCTGGTCTTAAGTCCCAGGGATCCGTAAGGATTGCCGTTAAAGCTTATTGCGGGAGGAGTAATAGGTATTCACTGAGCTTGTTTGCAGAACTGGGCAGAGGTAAGCTGCTTGGTTATTGTGAGATATAATTCTGTGCAGAGGCAGATTGTGCGCTGTTCTCAAGAAGCAGGATTCTGTGTGTATGTATTATATTTTCCTCTTTTGTATGATTGTGTGTGAATGCATATACATTTATTGATTGTAATACTCTTTTGGATACGTCCTGGAGGAAACAGTTATGAGATGTATGTAAAATTGTTGTCTCTTGAGAAATAGACTCTTTTACTATTCTGTGGTTAGCGAAGCAGACAATGGAAATGTTTTTTATGTAGTGACTAATAGATTTTGTAAAATTTTGACACACGGAGTCTACTGAGAGTATTTTGTAAAGGAGGGGTAGACAAGTGACAGAGACAGGAGACAGAGACTGCAGCGGCTGCTGACGTTAAAAGGTTCGCGCACTGATTGGCTGCTGACGTCAGGAGGTTCGCGCACTGATTGGACAGTGACTCAGAGAAGGGTTCGCGCTAGGATTGGTGCGTTAGTGTGAGTCGCGCAGGGATTGGTAGAGCAGTTTAGTGACGTAGACGCTTCAGGACTGGTGCGTTAAAGAGAATTAAGTTTGCGAATCTTTAAAAATAGAAAGTTTTAAAATAAGATTAGTTAAAATGTATTATCAAGAAGAGAAAAAGAAAAAGACATTTTTTGGAAAAGTTAAGAAATGGTTTAGTAAGGATAAAGAGGTTAAGACAAGAGAGGGTGAGTTGCTACCTCCGCCGAAAACACCTGCATCCTTTATGGTTGCGAAATATGGATTACATACTTGTGTATGGTTACAGAATTGGGTAAGGTATACGAAAGAAGATGGTGTTTTAGCATTCCCGGAAGATGGTTCATTTAATATGGCTGTGTTGAGAAATTTACGAGAAAAGATGCTGTGCTTAGACCCGAGACCGAGACCTACACAGTTTGAGGCTTTAGTGGAATGGGAAGAAGAGGTTCATGACAGAGAGAAGCAAAGGTCTAGAGGGTACCACAGGTACATGTTTGGGAGGAGACATGATAGTGAGTCACATCAGGAAAGGATGAAAAGATGGCGGGAAGGTTGCATGACAGAGGGATTATACCCGATGAGAACAATTGAAGCTTCTGCTCCTGCAGAAGAAAGAGGTTCTGAAACAGAAAGGAGGAGATATGGAGAGTATGAAGATGAGGTTTTAAATGACATGATGTACAAGAGACCACCTCCATATAGATCAGTATCGGAAGAGCGTACACCAGTTGTTTCTCCGATAAAAGATACAATTGAGAAAGAAAAGATGACACCTGAATCAGTAAATGATAATTCTTTTAGAGAAGAAAATGCCAGGAATGCCAGACAATTAGCAAAGACGACAACAGAACTGACTGAAAAGATTAGAGAATTAACGATGAACATGGAAGCTGTGACAGTGCCTGTTACTATAGGTCCAGTACTTCCTATATTTGATGGACAGAGGATAAGTGAAAATGGGTTGGTAGTTCCATATGTTGCAAAAAATTCAGCTGGTCCTTCGGGAGATGCAGGGAGAGGAGCAGAGAAAAATAACATGAGACAAACAAGACTTGACACAGATGGTGAACCAATGGATAGTGAAGCGAGTTTTTCAGGAATGCCAATTTTAGAACCACAGAGAAAGGGGGTTCCAGGGAGACAGACAACGGAAATAACAGTTGATGATTTAAACGACTGGATGAAAGTGCTTCAGAAAAAAGACAAAAATCAGGAAATTATTGATGTGAGCAAATTAAGAGTAGAATTAGAGGAGTTAGTGACAGGAACAATCCCGACAGAAATTTTGAAAAGTCACAATGATGGTGAAATATTATTTATGTGTAAAAACATAACATGGAGAGCCAGACATACACATGATAGATTGAGAGCAATAGCAAATGACCAAGGAGTTGACATTGACAAAGTAAAGGCTTTACAGAAAACGTACAGGATGGATTTCACAGAGAAGGATATAGAAAATTTGAATACTTCTGGTAGAATAGGACAGATTAAGGAAATGGTGGCTTTACTGCGTAGATGGGGTGATGTAGAAAAGTGGAAGGATAGGTGGTATAAAAAGAGAGAGGAATCTGAAGATAGAACAACTTATTCAGCATTTCCGGTGAGAGAAAAATCAGAGAAACCAGTGGAACAGTTTCCCATGAGAGAAATACCTGGAGGAGGGTATGTACATGTTCCATGGACCAGACAGGATATTTTGTCATTTACAAATGATTTCCCTCGATTGAGAGAAAAACCCGTAGAGTGGTATAGGCAGGTAGACAGGTTTGTGAAATTGTCAAAAGTGCTGTGGGTTGACTTGAATAGTTTGTTTGACATAATTGTTCCAGGAGACTTGTGGACTGAGTGTAAAATAGTTGTGAGTTGGCCTAGTGAGGAATATCCAAGAGATCCGAGAACAGGGGCACCAGATCCAGAGGTAATGAGAAAGTACGATCAGGTGATGGTATACCTGAAGAGTAAAGTTCCCCCAAAAGAGACAGATTGGGTTAAGATAGATCGTACACAACAGGAACCAAAGGAATCAGTCCATGCTTTTTACGAAAGGCTGATACTGGCTTTTAAACAGTTCAGTGGAGATGAACACCTGGGTGACAAAGATCTGAGCCATTTTGTGTACAGGTTTGTATATGGCCTTAGACCTGAAATAGGTGAGAGAATTCGTGAAAACACAGTGGATTGGCAGAGTAAGAAAGTGGATGAGATTCTGAGACATGCAAAATATTTCAGTGATGAAATTGAAGCAAAGCAAAGAAAGCTAAAAGAAAAAGCAATGTGGGCACAGGTGAAAGTTGCAGAGAGACAGGAAGCACAGTTGGTGGAACAGGCAAATAATCCAGGAAATAATACAGGGAATAGACCAAGATTTACAGGTAAGGGAAGGGGAAGTCTTGAGGAAGCAAAGAAAAAGTTCCCGTGTCACAACTGTGGCCAACTGGGACACTGGAGGTCTGAATGTCCAAATCCACCATTAAATGATGGAAAATCATTGAATCAACAGGTGCAGAATGAAGGGAATAATCAGCAGCAACAACAGCAGCAGCAGAAAGTTGTGAGACAGCAGCAGAGTCAAGAGCCAAAACCACCTTTACCGCAGAATAGAGGGGTACAAAAGTACAGTCAGGATTCGGGATTCTTCAATGATGAGCAGGTAAACAAACAAAGACGTACTAACAGGGTACAGCAGTACTTGTTAAAAAGTGAAGGGAGTGAGTCTGAAGGTGATTACTGACGGTGCCGAGGGGAGGAAGAAGAGTGCATACTTGGTGCATCTCTAGAAATAGACCAGGCAGGACCATTTGTGGATGCGAAAATAAATGAAGAGGGTGTTACCTTTTTAGTAGACACAGGTGCGACGAGATCAACTGTCAGGTCAACAGATGTTAGAAATCTTCCTCTCTCGGATGAAGCAATCCAAGTAGTTGGTGTAGCCAATACACAGATCAGAACACGTCTTACTGAGCCAGTGAAAGTACAGATAGGGAAATTTTCAGACATGCACAGATTTATAGTCTGTGACACGAGTCCAGTGAATCTGTTAGGTAGGGACTTATTGTGCAAAATGAACTGCACGATTTTCTGTACACCAGATGGAATAGCTTTTGAGACACCAGATGATGATGCTTTCTATCGAATGACTATAGAGACTAGGGAAAGTGAGTTAATTGGTACATTTCCAGTATTCAATCCGGAGGATTTACCTCAAGTGCTGAGAGAGACAGTGAAAAGAGTAGTTTGGGATTTCACAGGAGAAGATGTGGGATTGATGATTAATGTAGATCCAGTAAAAATAGCACTGAAAGAAGGAATTGCATATCCTAACATTCCTCAGTATAAAATGACACCAGAAATAATTGAAGGGATAACTCCTATAATTGAGAAAATGATTCAGCAAGGAGTCCTGAGAGAATTATTGAGCAGTCCGTGTAATTCACCAATAATGGGACTGAAAAAGCCTAATGGTAAGTTCAGAATAGTACAGGACCTGAGAAAAATTAATCAGATTGTGGTGGCATGTTGTCCCATTGTGCCAAATCCATCAGTGATTCTGTATCAAATACCACATGATGCTGAGTGGTACACAGTGATTGATTTGTGTCATGCATTCTTTTCAATTCCATTGCATCATGACAGCCAGCCGATTTTTGCATTTAGGTTTGGCCAGCGTATTTTAGCATGGTGTCGTATCCCACAGGGGTATACGGAGAGTCCTTCGATATTCAATCAGTTATTGAAAAAATCGTTGGAAAGTTTGATCATGCCTGAAAGCTCAGTGCTAGTGCAGTACATTGATGATTTGCTTGTGGCATCAAAGACACGTGAAGCTTGTGAAGTGGATACTATAGCTTTACTGAATCATCTGGCAGATGGAGGGTTAAAAGTATCCCCAGCTAAATTGCAGTTTTGTAAAAAAGAGGTGCATTATCTTGGACATAATATTGAGAAGGGTCTAAGAAAAGTGACTACTGACAGGATTAAAATAATCAGAGAAATGAAAGCTCCAAAAACTCAGAGAGAAGTGAGAATGTTCCTGGGTATGGTGGGGTATTGTCGTCAGTGGATAATTAATTTTTCCCTGATAGCAAAGCCATTGATTAAGTTGACAAAATGTGACATGACAGATCCATTGGAATTGGATGCAGAACAATTGGCAGCATTTGAAGAGCTTAAAACAAAAATGTGTGAAGCTCCAGCTCTGGGTATGCCAGACTATGAAAAAGAGTTTGAACTATACTGCAGTGAGAGAAATGGATGTGCACTTTCAGTGTTAATCCAGAAGCATGGGCAATTGAGAAGGCCTATTGCATATTTTTCATCGACACTTGACCCTGTAGCTGTGGGTTTACCAGGTTGTCTAAAATCTGTGGCTGCAACATGCAGAAGCCTGGAGCAGAGTGAGGGGATCATAATGGGGTATCCTGTAAGGGTATTCGTACCTCACAATGTGGCAATTCTTTTGACAAGAAGCAGAACTCAGCATATGTCAAACAGTAGGCTGACAAGGTATGAGAAAGTGATTCTGGGAGCATCGAATGTGACTCTTGAAAGATGTACAAATGTGAATCCAGCAACACTTTTGCCAGACATTGAGAATGTGGGAATAAGAATGGAAGATGATCACGATTGTTTGGATGTGCTGGAATACTGTACGAAACCAAGACCAGACATTAAAGATGTTCCTTTGCCTGAGAATGATGATGTGTTTTTTGTGGATGGATCATGCTTGAGAAATGAAAGTGGTGTGTTATGTGCAGCATATGCGGTGTGCACAGTTTCAGAGGTTGTGGAAGCATCACCGTTGAAAGGAGTGAAATCTGCACAAGTTGCTGAATTGGTGGCATTGACAAGAGCTTGTGAGATTGGGAAAGATATGAGAATAACTGTGTTGACTGATAGTCAGTATGGGTTTGGAGTGGTGCATGATTTTGGCCAGTTGTGGCTACAGAGGGGTTTCTTGACATCGAGTGGAACTCCAATAAAGAATGCTGAGCTGATTGGAAAATTGATTGAGGCAATACAGTTGCCTAAAGAATTAGCAGTTGTGAAATGTGCAGCACATGTTTCAGGAGAAGATTTTATTACTGTTGGCAACAGATACTCAAACGATTTGGCACAATATTGTGCGAGGATGAATTTGTCAATTAACAGGGACAGGATGGAGGAAATGTCTTTTCTTTCTGTGATGTTTACTAATGTCTTAGAAACATGGGATGAAGTGAAACAGTTACAAGATGAGGCAGGTGAAGAGGAAAAACAGGATTGGATTAAAGCAGGATGTGCTCCAAGAGAAATGGACCATGTTTGGGTCTACAGAGATGGCAGACCAGTGATGCCAAACTCAATTTTGTCGTCAATGGCAAGGATGTATCATGGCCAGGGACACCTGGGGAGGGACGCCATGATCAGGTCTTTTAAGCAGACCTGGTATAATGCAAAGTTTAGAGCAATTGCGGAAAGCATCTGTCAGAGATGTTTAATTTGTCAGCAATTTAACACTGGGAAGAAGACAGTGGTGAGTTTGGGGACCATTGGCAGAGAAGGAGGTCCTTTCACGAGAATACAAATTGATTTCATTGAAATGCCTCAGGTGAACAGACTAAGGTATGTCCTAGTGGTAGTCTGTTTGTTTTCAAGGTGGGTGGAGGCCTATCCAACAAGGAGAAATGATGGATTAACAGTGGCAAAATTACTGTTGAGGGAGTTGATTCCTAGGTTCGGGTTTCCAGTTACAATTGAATCTGACAGAGGCAGACACTTTCAAAATGAGCTTATTAGTTTAATTTGTGAAGCATTGAAAATACAACAGAAGCTACATTGTGCATACCGACCAGAGGCTTCTGGTGTGGTTGAACAGATTAATGGCACGATCAAGAACAGATTGGGAAAGATGTGTTTAGCCACTGGCATGAAATGGCCAGACGTTCTTCCTCTAGTCTTGATGACTATGAGATCTACTCCAGACAGAACTACAGGTTTGAGTCCACATGAAATTATCATGGGACGTGCTATGCGCCATGCATTTGTGCCTGTGAATAAATTGATGGCAATAAATGATGACATGATTTTGGATTACTGTAAAGGCCTGGCTGACGCAGTCCATTCTGTGTTTCACCAGATTGGAGGAGAAGCTACCACACTTGAAAAGAAGCAAGCCCATGATCTAAGTCCAGGAGACTGGGTGAGGATTAAGGTGCACAGAAGAAGAAATTGCTTGGTTCCAAGGTGGGGAAGGCCAAGACAAGTTATTCTGACTACAACGACTGCTGTAAAGTGTGCTGGAGTGAGACACTGGATACATGCGAGTCATACTCTGAGAATCCCAAGCCCGAGAGGGGGATCTGGTGAAGAGTATTATGAAGAGTCAGATTCCAGTGATGGTGAAGATCCTGAAGATACAGAATCAGTGAGAAAAGAAGCAGAGACAGCTTCAAGAGATTCACTGCGAGTATCTGAGAGGAGATCAGAAGATACAGAATCAGTGAGAAAAGGAGCAGGAAGAGCTTCAAGAGATTCACTGCGAGTATCAGAAGAAAGAGCAGATTCTGATTCTGTGAAAGAGCCTGAAGTTTCGAGTAGCAGTGGTGGAAAAAGAAAAGAAAAAAGAAAGCACATAGAGACTACTTCTGAATCAGAAGAGGAAGAAGAGATTGAAGAACCACTTGAGATTATTCTTGAAGAAACAGGGTTAGAAGAAGATAGAGAGGGACAGATTGCGGAAGACCCCCGAGGAGGTGTAGGGTGCATTCATGAGGAGCTAGGTAAAGGGACAAATAGACAGCAAGAAGATTGCGTGTCGGAGACTCGAGGAGGGACAGAAGTAGGGAAGTCTCAAACAGTGGTGAAAGAATCTGTGCAAGAAAAGAAAACTGCTAAGAAACGAAAGCAAAAGGCAATTGAAACAGAATCGGATGATAAAGATGAACAAACAGAAAGTCGAGTTCTGAGGAAAAGAATTTCGATTGGAGAAAAAGATGAACAGACAGAGGGTCGAGTTCTGAGAAAGAGAACTTTGTTTGGAAAGAAAACTGTCAAAGAAGTGAAGCCGAAAAAGGTTGTGAAAGGAGATCGTTGGCCTAACAACAGAGTGAAAAGACTGAGATACAGGATAATAAGAGTAGATTCACCGGAAGCTGAACAAGTGAATGAAGTATCCAGTCAAACTTCAAAGGCTGAAGAAGGAAAATCAATAAGTACAGAAGAACCAGTGGAAATAAAAAGAGTTAAAAGACCCAACCAAAAGTACAGATCACCGGAATGGTCTTATGTGACACTGTCTGAAGGAGGACAAGAAGAAACAGTGACTCGAGATAATCCGGAAGTGGTCTTGAGAAAAGTGGTTGAGGAAGAAACTGGTGAAATTCTGAAAGTATTGCTGAGTGACATCAGAGAAGAATCAGAGACTGAAGAACTGAGTGTTGGAGATCTGATACAATTTGATGTTGAAGAAACTGGAGTAAAAGATGACAAGTATCCAAACTGAGTGAAAGAAAGATTCACTTGGACTGAGTGAATAGAAAGATCTTTGAAGAGCTGAAGAGTTTGGAACAAGACGTTGGAGTTTGAAGAGTACTAATAACTGTAGTGGAGTAAAATGGCTAACACAGAGAATAACCCAAATAGATGTGCCTTTCTGAAAAGGTGGTGTAGGATGTGTTTCTGTTGTACTGGAATATTAATGCTTCTATGGGGTGTTTTAGTTTTATTAGTTACTTTTAAGGTTGAATTTGGGATGGATGAAAACATGACTAATGAAGAGAAGAATTCACAAAAAGTAGTTCCTAGTTACATACATAAAGATAGGTCAATTAACAATTTTTCTAGTAATGTCTTTTCAAAACTGTTATATGAATATGTGAAAACAATGGAAGTAAGGGATTGCTATGTCTGCATGCAATTACCTGCATCTGTTTCAGAAGGTGTTACTTATCACCATTTACCAGCTACATATGGTATTTCTTGCAGTATTTTGAGTAGTGTATTTTATTTGTTAGGGAAAGTAGATTATAAGATGTCTAACAGAGATAGTATTTTTGGGCACTTGCCAATGAACAAAGAGCTGAATCCAGCTAAAGAAGCTAACACTTTTGGTGAGATTTTTATTGAAGAAAAAGGATTAACATTAGATTACATTTTTAAGAATAATTTAACTTGCAGTTTGAAAGAAGAAGAGAAAGCTTTCCTGGATATGGTAGAGGAAAGGAGAGTGAACATGCAGGGGAAAGCGGGAAAATATGAAGTGAGTGAGACAATTTGGGACATTGAAATGGGAAAGGAGTTGAAGAATGGGGTTAGTCCAACTTTAGCTTTGGATGCACCGCAGAAAGGTAAACTTTGCATTACCAGAAGGAAATCCCAATATGATACGTACTTTGTGGGGACTAGTGAGTGCCATGATACATACTTCGTTGCGACTGGTTGGGGTTTCAGAGGTGGAGAAGATACTATTTTTCCAGGAGTGTATTATGTGTGTGGGAACAAAGCTTATTACAGATTGCCTGACCATTGGTATGGCACATGTTATGTAGGTTTAGTTTTTCCTAAAATTTTTCATACAGATAAAATAAGTGATGTAGAAGATATTAATGTACTAAAACGATTTAAGAGAGAAACTTGGTCTGAAATTGTGGGTGACATTTTTGGGGTTTTGATTCCAGCAGTGGGAATTTCTTTAAATGCTTATGGAATTCGGAAATTGTCCACAGTGGTTGATCGTTTATCGACAAATACCGCAGGAGGATTTCTTTTGGTAAATACGGAATTGAGTGCCGTACGTGCCATGTCTATGCAAAATCGACTTGCTCTTGATATTCTTTTGGCCAAGGAGGGTGGAGTTTGTGGAATTTTGAAGGTTCAACATTGTTGCACTTACATTCCTGATGAAAGCAGAGATCTGAAAGTCTATATTAGAAATATTACTGATTTGCATGAAGATTTAGTACCACTTGAAACTGGGAGTATATGGACTAAACTAGCTAATAAGATGATAGCTGTTAAGGATTTTATTACTAAAATAGGTAGTACTATTGTAGGTAGGGTGTTGTTTCCCTTGTCTTGTATAATCGTTGCTGTGTTGATACTGAGATTGGTGTGTGTGTGTTATAAAAACAGGAGAGGGAAAGAGAAAAATTTGGAAGACAAAAAGAAAAATAAGGAAAATAAGATTTTTAAGAAGTCAAAAAGAGAACCAGAAGAGATCGAATTAGAAGAATTGAGGGAAAGTGTTTATTTAGAGACTAAGAGAGATGATGAAAGAGAGACTGGTGTTTAATGTTGTGTAAAGGAAAAGACATTTCTGATTTCTTCTAAAATGGGTCTAAATTTTCACTAATTTTTTTTTGGGGTTTATTTGGTGATAAAATCACCAAAGGGGGGATTGCTGGAGCAGAGTTTTCTGTTAGAAAATTCTGGGGTTTTTGAAGCTCTGGCATGTCTATGCGTTTATTAATTATTAATAATTAACGATTAATTATTTGTCTTGTGTAAATGTGTCTTATTAACCAACCTGTTTGTTTTAACACGGAAGGGGATTATACATGGGTTAGCGTGTATGTGCTTTATTTGTTTTATAATAATGTGCAAAGTTTTCCATGTTTTATGTTGCTGTGTGCTATTTATTTTAAGCACAAAACGCTGTCTGAATTAATGCTCTGTATGTCGCAAAGCTAGATAAATGCATACACATAAGGGTATTAGTGGGGTTAACACTGTTTAATCATTATGATGTAGTAATTTTTATTTTGTCTCTTTAATTAAAGATGGTCTATTGAGGCCTATGGAGGCCTTTCGAGAATAATTTGAAGCCTGGCTGAGATGTATTTCAGGCGTAGAAATTTTGATGTATCAAGAGAGACCCCTGCTGGTGTTCAGCTAACAGAGAAATTGTCGGTAGTCCATATAAGGATATATCCGGGAGGACATCAGCAAGCTTGGAGGATCTCCAAAAGTAATGCTCGTCCTTGAAAGACAATAAGCCTCAGAGAACTCTGTGCGAAAACCGGCTTGTCGAAGGAAACAAATATGAAATGTTGCAGAATCATAGTTAAGACTTTTCTTGAGCGGAGTTTCTCAGGACGCAGTCAAGATACATCCCATCCTTCTTCTTTTACATAGTGATACAAACTTTTAATGTGGGTTTTCATTGTATTTCGTGGTATAAAAATGTTAGCATAGGGAGGGCTCTCCCCACTCTTTCTTTCGTCGCTTGCTGCGTGAACTTGCGTTGCAGATGACCAATGCTGAGGACTCTAACCTGAAAAGACTTTTCAAGAGACTGGTCCTGACCCGTTCTGACACTAGTTAGAATAGGTAATTATGAGAAATGATTTATTCTGATTTCATTCTGACTAATTTTAGATAAAGCCATATAATTTTGAACATGGTGTTGGTTGTTTCTTTCCTTGTCATTTATTGAATTATTATTGATTATTGTTTATAGATTGTTTATATTGTGTTGGACAGCCACTAAAACTGGTCCTATCGCCTAGATGCAGGTGCAGGGTGTTTAGGTGTTTCCTTTTTACAGGTTTGCCGCTGATGGAGTATCGGAGTACGTGTAAGTGAAATGGGCCCAAGTGTATGACGTATGTATGTGCGTGTAACTGTGAAGATTACTCTATCTATGGTAGTGGATATTATTTTATCATCCTGATCTGCATCACTATCATTAATCCTAATTTGATATTTTTGTAGGCATTATTTAGGACACAATATTTATATAGGATGACATTCTATTACAACACCCTATCAATGACTCTTTTAACTCATCCTCTTCTTTCTCTTGTCGGGCTGTAGCTATACACAGCCTAGGCCCTTATAATGTGTGTATATTGAAGCACCTCAACAATTAACGGTTCTACACTTACACCAAAATGTTTCCATGTCCTGTTTCACATCACTAGGAACCAGTAAGATTCTGTAGCTAAAGTAACTGGCCTTTTGTTGATGATGTGCACACGATATTGTGGTTCATTGTCAGACCTTCCAGTCATGCACCACACCAAATCTCACGAAGCATAGTTGTTTTCATGAAGACAGGGTATAAAAAAACAACTGCAACCTTAGTTAAGTTCTACATGTATTAAACGGGTAATATTGTTCTTCTCTGAACTACATCTTCACGACAATGCAATGACAACTTTGCACGCTACTTTCTTGCATTGAGAAAAAAATGCCATGCATACCTCGTGTATTGTGTACTTTGTACATACACCGTTTGTTTAATTGTTATGTGCGATTTACTGTATTTTTTGTAACAGGAGGGAACCCTTCTGTCATCAAGTGAACTGTGAGAATTAACAAGGAGAGAGCAACTCCTTTGCACTAAGACCTCACAGTTGTTCTAAATTTGTATCTGTGATACACTGTATGCTTGTATATAAGGGCAAAAACAACAATTGATGGACAGAATGCAGAACAATGTCATACATTCACCCCAGTACAGAGATCTGGGCCTAAATCCATCGTTTTTTTGCTCACCATGCCATTCCAGTTTGAACCCAGCCATATGCAAATCAGTCTTGACCCTGTGCCCCATGGGAACAGTCCAGCCCGAACTGCCAAGCCAGGTCCTCCCTGGACTGGAAACAAGCATCCTAGGACCGGTTTCGGGCTTTCAGCCCTCATCAGCCAGGATAGCTTGATTCCAGTGGCATGGAGAGCAAGGGACTCACGTCTGAGCATACCCTTCCCACTCGGGGTGACAAATGCAAAAACAACAATTGATGGACAGAATGCAGAACAATGTCATACATTCACCCCAGTACAGAGATCTGGGCCTAAATCCATCGTTTTTTTGCTCACCATGCCATTCCAGTTTGAACCCAGCCATATGCAAATCAGTCTTGACCCTGTGCCCCATGGGAACAGTCCAGCCCGAACTGCCAAGCCAGGTCCTCCCTGGACTGGAAACAAGCATCCTAGGACCGGTTTCGGGCTTTCAGCCCTCATCAGCCAGGATAGCTTGATTCCAGTGGCATGGAGAGCAAGGGACTCACGTCTGAGCATACCCTTCCCTATATAAGGGCAGCATATGTCTGCTGGCAAATACTAAAACACTATGTCAGACATATAAAAATGTATATTTGAGAAAACCTAATTGAGGTTCAGATTGTAAATATTTAAAAAAAAAAAGAAGAAAAAAAAAAAATATATATATATATATATATATGCTATTCATAGTTTTTATTATTCCCACTAACTGTAGCATAAGCCTTCCTCTCTCAACTTATCAGCTGACATAATTGCTACTGGTCTGCCATATCCTAAAAAAATTGAAGTGAGAAGGGTACGCTGCAACTTGGCTGGCAACAAGACCCATTTATCTATCTCCTAATGTACGTGCCACAGTTGAGAGAGCGTTAGCAAATGAGACATGGGATTCAGAGAAGCATGCAAGGTTAAAAACACAAAGTGAGATTTGAATTTCTAAGGAGCTGTTGATTTCACAATAGTACAGGCTCCATTTAACTGATCTGTTTACGCATTATAAAAATCAAGATTTTTTTTTTGTATTGCTTATAGTAAATGCACTAACAGTGGACTTTTCCATCTGCAGATTATACTGAATGACCAGCAGTGGCAGCGTTTCACAACAGATTTTCCCTGCATCGCTGAGACTAAAGCCAAAAAAAAAAAGTCTTCCGGCATCATTTTACCAATATATATGGTAAGTAAAACTTTCAATCATTCCTTTGGGCAATCAAAAAGACGTTCACTAGATCTGAATGGCCTTATAGTGGGGTCCCGTGTTTGAATAGAATTTTGTCAAGATGAAAGAATTTTATATCACATTTTGTTGGTCATGACAGTTAATAAAAGTCTGACTGCCTCCAAGGCTACCAAAGCCTGCTTTAGATCCTGGTGCTAGCAATATTCCATCCGAGGACAGTGTTGCCTTTGAGGCTCGTGGTGGATTTTTAAGGATAATCCCTGTTTTTGTATCTCCATCCCACTTTCAAAAAGGCCCCAATGCATTGACTGGTTCAGAGCCCCTTACCATTCCACCTCCTCCTTGCCTTGCAGTCATGACTACAGATAGGAACCGAGTGCATAATTGCTGATATCACAGCCTCCTGTGTGTCACCTTCACCCAGGGCGATTGGTCCAGCGGTGCTCTAATATCATAAAGTTAAGGCAGGATGTCGTCTGACATGAGGTCCACTCAGTTGCCAAGCAAGCAATAGAATACATTTATCTTGGTATTGAAATGAGTAGCAGGGTAGACAGGATGCCCAACTGAAAACTAAGATGGTAAGATAAAAGAAAATAGGGCATTTTTGAAATTTCTAAATTTGTATAAACGTACGTTTGAGCCTAAGAGTCTCGACTTCACTATTGCTGAACCGGTAGAATTTGGCTAAAATGAAGATGGTAAATATGCTATTCATAGTTTTTAGGTCTCGACTGACCCAGCGCATGCGCTGGTCTGGCGAGACTTATTGAGAGGGCTCCAAAAAGTGCTACCAGGCCAGCCTAGAGCTACAGTGAATGTGCGCGGGCGCGCGCGCCGCGCTTGACCGCGATTATTTTCACTTTCACTAATTTATAGTTGTCCTTTATCTCTGTCTGTCCCGCCCTATCCCCGCAGAGTCCGCATGATTTGATTGCAGCTATCTAGTTCATCGGTGTCCTTCTTCTCTGTCTGCAGCTCCCCCTACAGACTTCGCCTGCATTGGAATCCAAGCGCTCCCCATCCACAAAGCACTGATGTCGTGGATACACGAACCACTCACATCGGAGATGCACTTCTCATTCAGCCTCGCGTACCGCTTGGCACTCACCTTGGCTCCAGGCTGGCATTATTGTCTGGGCTAGAGATGGCTGCGCATCCTCCCCTGAGCGAGGCTGTCTACAGTTTCCAAATCTCAGAGACATGCCCCTAATGGGTGTTCGCTTTCAACAGACTTCCGTCACAGCTTACTCCAGCGCCCAGGAACTGCGGGCTCGTCTGCTCCGCTGGCTCGGAGTCACCTTCCATTCACCTGCTCATCCATTCCCTCTTCCAGTGCCTTGTTTTTACGTTTCGATTTTCTCACATCCCCTCGGTTTCGCTTGTAATTTTGCACCTGGATTTTGCCTCGTGCGCTTCTCTCTGTGCTCCACCTGACACTTGAAAAACAATTTCACCTTCTTCGTGCGAAATGTTAGTAAATGATCGTGTCTCTGACGAGTCTGCTGAAAAATTCACATGGGCTTCACTTCTCTTCATGTTTAAATAACATTACTATTGCATGTCGTCAAACTGACTTCCAAAAGAAGAGAACAGTGCTATCAATATTATATTTCAAGAAGACTTCTGCCGTTCATTTGAAAGTTTTTACCAGGAAATGCAGAAGCTGAAATGACTTTTAAGGTACACCTAAAACACAATCACTGAACTGACAATGTATGCATGGGTGGCCTTCAACATTTTGAGTAGGTCCAGCACAAGGCTGGGATGTGCCCAGCGCCTAGTGCGCGCGCACTCAAAACCTTTAACAAGGTGCCGGCGCCTGCGAGCCTGCCTAGAATAGTTTATTTAGGCTTTGGCTGGGTTGCTGCAAAACAATGACATGCTAGACAATAACTACCTCTGAATTTGTGGAATACCAAAGAATCAACAGCACAACCAGGATTAGGTATGGGCAGTGGTCGAATTGGGCGGGATCGGAAGGGCACGCCATGCCCCTACTTCTTCAATTCCAAGGATTCCGTTCCCCTACTTTTTTTATTTTGAAAATGCGTCCCGGGACGCAAGAAATCACCATCGCCTTTAAATAAAGCTCGGCGTTTCCTAGCATTCGAGGACGGGCGGCAGAGAAGTAACAGGACTCTGTCTTTTCCTTCTTGCTCAGAGAAGAAAAATACAGTGTCCACTTCTGCTATTCTGCTTCAGCTGCCCCTCCCCACTCTTTAATTCTTCCCTCTCTTTCTGTCTAGCAGTTCTTCTCTTACTGAAAACCGTGACTTCAAGATGGGGTTCTCACTCTCTTTCCTCTCCATTGTTTTATTTGCTCCCCTATGAAATTGATCCAAAAAAGAAAATAAATTTTGGTGGAAATGTCGTATTTAATTCCAAAGTGCAGCATCTGTAATAAAAGGTAAAAAAATATGAAAACTAACTAAATTAAGACAGAGTGGTAGCAAACTGGCCAGATTGATTTTATTCACACCCAAACACATTAGCGCCACTTTTACAGAGTTTGCGAGTGAAGCGCTATTTTTGTTTTCTTGTCTTTGTTTTACCTGGGCTTGCAACTAGTGCACCAATCCTGGAGGTACTGCAAAGTGTGGATTGGAAAACAAAATGTGTACTGTAGCTCTGCGTCCAGGGATGTGGTGTTTTTACCATACTGCTAACGTTTTTTAAGGATATCAGCAATGGACATTGAAATGGGTCCATTCAAGGCCCTGTTGTCATGTCCTTAACTTTTCAGGCAAAAGCACTCACTAATTTCTGAATCGTGAGTGTAAAAGCGTTAAGGTAACCATGTTGTTCCTGCTTACATTTCACATGGTTTGCTAAATGTTGCATCCCCCTATGAGTGTTTGCTTTTTTCAGGATGATGTTACTTTTTTTTGTAGGTCGCATATTGCTCTTGTCTATTGCGTCATTTAAATTGAGCCTCATCCGGGTGTTTATAGCCGGCAGCAATTGGGTTGTAGTTCAAGGCAGTGTGAGTTTTTCTCAGTGGGGCAGTATGTTGTTCAGTGGGGGAGAGGATGTGGCACTATGGCCAGAGCTGCTGAATTTGGAACTGGGGAACCAGGTTCAGCCTTAATAACCAGTCCACCAGACGACTCTCCTGAGAGCACAATCCCATGCTAGACCTTAGAAGGCTTCGCAAGACCTTAGAAGCGCTGGTGTCTTAGCACCAGCAGGTGGACCCTAGCACTGGCAAGTCTGGGTTAACCTTCAAGGTTTGTCCACCACAATCCATACTGAAGTTCACCTCCAGTCTTGCTAGCAGGCCTATGAAGCAGTACAGCCAAGAACAACAGTGACTCTGTCACTGAGGTCACAGGACCCTTGAAGGGCCAGCTCTAGGGCAGTGCAACCGGTGTGACCGGGCCCTGACTTTGGGTGGAGGCATTATGTTTGCAAGTATATTAAGTTTTTAAAAGCGTTTGCTGCCTCCTTCCTGGCCTCCAGCAATTTTCGGCAACAATAAAAATGTCATGATGACTCTGGTGTTTAATGTTCTTCCTAGAGAGAGATCAGAGTTTTGTCTAGTGGAAGTTTTGACTCATGGAAAGATAGCACATAGGGTTAATGTGCCTGCTGCAAAGAACATGTACCATGCAGATCACAAAGTGCACATAATGTAAATAGGTCAGTGGGCTGCTGCTTTTGTCAGAGAAATCCTTTTGTTGCTTGCAGTTTATAAGTTAAAATCCTAACATAGAACAGTGCGCTATTAACTGTCATCTAAGAGCTGCATACAAACTGCAAAATATAAATTAGAGCATTGTGTTTTTCCCCCCAGTCTTTGGTTATCCTAATGTTGCAAAAAGTGTTCTTTTGGACAGAAATCAATTCTGATTATTAAAGAGAACCCCCAACCATGGTATTACGTTTTAAATTCTGAGTCTGTGTTTCTCCAGACCAATCACTATTAACCTATATGGCCTACTAGTATGGTTGTCAAGTGACTCCTACACCTTGTAGTCCTTAGTCTTATGTAACATTTTCTATACAGTGATTTACACACATATTGATTGTCTCTGAGTAATGTGTGAGATGTAAAGTGCTCGGACACCCTACACTGGTATGAGCGGCGCTGTAAATCAAATTAAATGCATCAGAGAGAGTGTGGTTATGGAGACTTGAGGGGCACTGTTAAAGGGTGGTAGTGAGGGAATCCATGGCAGAGGTAGTCATTGGGGGGCAATAACAAACATTCATGCACAGTGCACCACCAGTGCTAAGGCTGGACCTGCCCTTGAGGCCAGTCTGCCTCACCCATAGGTACCTCCATTGGCCTTGTTTCAGAGGTAGTAGCTGCAATTTACCAGGGATTGGCAATGCAGAATTTGCAGGCACGCCAAATTAAGTTTGCAAACTTTCCAGTCTCTCTGCTTCATTCACATGCACTTTTAACATGTGCTGCTTGCTGTGGGGCCACTGGAATTAATTATGCAGCAAGCAAAGGAGGACAAAATTATGCAGCAGTGTTGACTAAATTATGCATTAAAAAAAGGCTGCAGAGTAATGCAGTATATTTTCTGGTATGTTATTATTTTGACATGTGTACACATGCTAACAGTCTCTGGAAAGATTTTCCCTTATTAGTTCCAGTGCAACATACAAATGCAACAATGAGAAAGGTGATCAGTCAACCTTTGCAATAGGCCATCTACTCCGCAGCAAAACAAGTCACATTTTTTATTAACGTTTGATACGTTTGAGCTATAAACAATTTATTAGTTTAAATGGTCAGATCATGCAGCAGATCTTGCATTATGAGGCAAATATGGCAGCCATAATTATATAGAAAGCGGTACAAAAGGGGGTGGTGATGGACGGAGCATCAGAACCAATCAAACACTCACACCCAGTCAACAGATCTGGGTTTGATCCATCACCGTTCTTTAGCCCACTCTGCCACCCCAGTTCAGACATGGTCATATGCAAATCAGTCTGACCCTGTGCCTCATGGGAACAGCCAAGCCATGCCTTCCCTGGACCGGAAACAAGCTTCCTAGGACCGGTTTCTGTCATTTCAGTCGTCTTCAGCCAGCTTGTTTCCGGTCCAGGGAAGACATGGTTTGGCAGTTCGGGCTGGACTGTTCCCATAAGGCACAGGGTCAGACTGATTTGCATATGGCCATGTCTGAACTGGGGTGGCAGAGTGGGCTAAAGAACTGTGAAGGATCAAACCCAGATCTGTTGACTGGGTGTGAGTGTTTGATTGGTTCTGATGCTCCGTCCATCACACCCTATTTTGTACCACTTTATAATTATATAGAAAACATTTGCAAACTAGGATATTTTGCCATTCATGTTTGAACTGCTGTTGTGGAAAAAGGGACAAGTGCTGATGACAAACTCCATGGCTCGGCGACAAATGTCTTGTGCTTCCACATTTTATCGTATTTGGGACATTCTGTGATTAGAAGCATATCCCACTTTGTGAATGTGTTTTAATGTCAATAACTCATTATAACCTTAAATAATCATGTGTATCCATTGGTTGATTAAACTGGGCAGTGAAATGCCAAACAAATACTAACAAGCATTGGCATAGCCAATAGGTCTCGCCTTTGGGACCTTATAAGTGTTTAGCTATGCAACACTTGATGTTGTTGCACCAAGGATATTGTGCTGGATAACTAAACACTTATAAGGTCCCAAAGGCAAAACCTATTGGCTATGCCAATGCTTGTTTAGTTTGTGAAGAACTCTACTTCTTTTGGGCACCACACCCTGGTCGCCTCTTGGGTCTTTTCCTGGGTTCCCGAGCCTATGGTGGTACCCTATTGTTCTGAAATGCCTGGGGGCCCTCGGTCCTGTAGGCTTCAATCCATTCCCACGCAGACCTCGGGTCATCGCAAAAATGAGTTTTCCCATCAGGGAGTATACGCAGACGAGCTGGTAATATCAAGGAGTACTGAAGTCCTTCTCTGTCCTTTCAAACCTCAAGAAAGGAGGCACGTAATTTTGGAACATCAAACGTATAGTCCGGGGAAATAGAGACTCTGTTGTAGTGCACATCGTACGGGCCCTCACTCCGAGCCTGTTGCCAGAGGGTGTCTCTATCCCTGAAGTGGAGGAGCCTAGCCACCACCAGCCGCCGGGGCTGCCCTGGGGCCGGAGGCTTAGCTGAAACACAGTGCGCTCTCTCCAGGGTGTAAAAGGTTCATAGTCCCTCAGATGCAACCACCGCCTGGAGCCACTGCTCCAGGAAGGCCACCATGTCGCTCCTTTCCACTCCTTCTGGTAGGCCCAATTCCCTGATTTTGTTCCTCCCGTTCCTACCATCAGCATCCTCAGCTCATTTCTCCAGCAAGCGGACCCTATCCGCTAGGTCTTCCACCTGTGTGGTCAGTTCTTTTTGGGCTGGCTCCAGCTCTGTAAGTATGGATTCCGTCTATTTCACCATCTCAGACAGTTTCTTATGTTCGGCTCGAAGGAGACCCAACCCTACTGATACCGTGCTTATATCCTGGTGCAAGGTGGCCTTCGGGTCAGCGATTGCCTCCAATATTTTAGTCAATTGCTGTTGTACTAGGTCCTCCTAGTCTCCCTGCATTCTGTCATGTCAGGTCTCTTCTTGTTCCTGGGTGGGCCTAGTTTGTCTCGCTCTAGGTATGCCCATTGTATTGGGAGGATCCCCCTCAGTGCTATCGTAACAAAGGTGCGTTTTGGGGTAACGCTTTGGCTCGTGAGCACAATTATATGCCCCAGACCTTCTAAGGGATGGGGTCATCTAGCCCCAGCAGCTAGCTATCTGGGTTCAGGTGTATCTCTGGGTCTCCTTGGGCTTGGGCTGTGTCCAGCGCCACACACTCCCCCCACCATCAGGTAAGTTCCATGTGCTGCGGGGCGTGAGCACAACTCCCCTGGTGACTGCACCGCTCCTAAATCCAATCGACTAAATTTATTGCCAATATATCTAGACGGGGGCCAAAGCCCGCCTTCTGACTCTCTTGGGTCCGGTGTGGTATGAACCTTACTTAGTCCGTCCCCCTCTAAGCAGGCTTCAGAGTTGTGGTCCATTGGGCCTGGCCCTGGGCTGTGCTCGGTCTTCTCCTGTGGCTCCTGCCTCTAGATCACGGGTGAGCCACTCCGAATTCAAGGCCTCATTCGTGTAGCGTCCCCAATAAATCAAGGCCCTCACTCTCCTCAGCTCCCTGGAGTTAGCAGTCTCTGGCATTGCTAATCTTCTCTATTCATTATTTGCCCCGAGGGGTCACTGCAACTCTCCTCCTCACGCCAGCATTCCGGTCGGCTCCCCTACTGCATGGGTACCGCTCTGTTGCGTTTAGTCTCCCAGGGCGCTGTCAGACCTCCAGGCCTCCGCCCGCTCCTCATGGCGGCACAGCTCCTCTCCGTCACCGGGGCTGTAATCGGCCTTCAGGGCCCTGCCTGCGATCCAGCAGGCTGACTCTCGTGCCTCTCTTCAATCCGCTAGGGGGTCACAGCCGGTGCTGTACTGCTGCGTTGGGCTAGCATTTCCGACTTTCGTGGCCCTGGTTTCGCCCGGATCGCTTCGTTTCTCCGACACCTTTTCCGCCATCTTGGGCCTGTGTCATCCGGAGCGTCCCCTTCTGGACTTAGCTATTCATGCTCCGCCAGGCAGTGAGCAGCACAAAACCTGTTCCGGAGTTCTTCCTGGTCCCCGAGGGGTCCTCCACCGAGCTATCACCGATATAGCAGGATATATGGTAGGCCGGCGCGGAGCTGCAGGCTCTCGCGACCGCTATCTCAGGCGCCCAAGACACGCCCACCCTCCTCCCAGATTTTAACTTTCCCGAGTTGCTTTGCCTTTCACTCAGTGTTGCCAGATTTTGAGACCCATCCCAAGCCCAAAGCCGCTCAAATATAAGCCCAAATCCAGCCCAACGCAGACCAGTTCCAGCCCAAACTTGCAAGTCTCAAATTATGCAGAAATAGTCATCAGAAACAATTTTAAGGACAAATATACATTCTATTCAATATACAGATAGTGGGAGAGAGTTAACTGGGCACCTGCCTTAACGCTACTCATTTTTAAGACTAGTCCTCACTGTGACTTTGTCATGTGAACCTTAGACCCATCTTAGGTTCTACTAACTGGATTTTGTCATTTTATTAATTCAAATTCGCTCCATTTTGTAAATTGATTTGGAATTGGAATTGTGCTTCACTTTATTAGTGCTGGAGTGCTGCATAATTATTTTACACATTGGCACAAAAGCCATCAGGCTTAACTTGAAAGCAATCTACCAGTGGGATAATCACAAATGTATTTATTGCCTTTTGTGGCGCACCCTGACAGCGACTGTGTTTATTATTTGAGTGGGGCTTTCACTGCTCTCAACTAATAACCCAATTTCTTACACTTTACAATATTATTTATGAAGTTTATTTGCCCCTAGAGACAGTAGTGTATATTTACCTAAACATATAAATATACATACTCCGGATATGTAAGAAGAAACTGATAATCGTTTTAAACATATTTTGACACTGTTCCAGAAAAATATGCATCTCTACCAAAATCTGGGGGCTAACTGACATTGAACAATATCAAAGAGCTTAATGTGTTCAGTTTGTCCAACTGCTGGTGTGAGTGATTCAGACAGCAGATTCTATTAGTACTGCATTTTTAAGTTGCCATTTTGATCTTGTAAATACATTACAAAAACTGTATGTCTAAGAGCAAACAACAAATAGATTGTCCACCACCATATTGGCCCTTGCAAGTGGACAGAAATTATAAAAACAAGAAAAATGAAAATACCACACCTTGGCATACTGTAAGCACAGCAGTGCCAGACATAGGCATACATAAACCTGCCACTTATGTGCATGGAACAATAAATAACAGTACATCACAAGGCTTCCAATATTTGCTAACTAAAAGGTGTGATGCTCATCCCAGTCTCACTCGAACCACGCAATACCTGGCTGAAGAGCCCTAACTAGGCTGAGACTCCTCCTAGGTTGCTTGGGTTCCGGTTCAGGGAGAACCTGGGCTGGACTGTTCCCATGAGGATCAGTGTAAAACATGATTTGTATATGACCGGGTCAAAACTGAGGTGGCACAGTGAGCAAAAAAACGAGTGACCATACATTTAATCCATATGTACATTTTTTTTTACAGCGTAAGCTGTTTACATTCACGAAAGGCCCAAAAGAGCATTTAAAAAAATATAAAATAAAGAGGCAAGGGAAAGGATTCATGAAGCCAGTCTTTAACAACATACTGCAACATTTTTGAAGCAGGCACAGAGAAGGCTCAGGCCAGACTCTCCAGCGCTGTGACCGAATTGAGCTCCTGGGCTGCCTGTGATATGGGCGTATGGCTGTACTAAATGCAAGGGGAGAATCACTGCTGAAAGACTTCTGTCACGTTTAAACCTAGCATGGCAATTTACATCAGTAAAGAACGGGTAGAATAATCGATACAAGACAGTGATGAGTTAGCTCTTCCGAAGATAGACTAAAGGGGAGAGGACAGAGCTGCTTGCATGGGTAGCGATGGAAAAGGGCGACACAAGACTCGGGATTATGCTCAAGAAATACTGGCATCTTTTACCATAAGGTAGGTAGGCCCCACCACTAGTACAGCCATATATCACTACTTAATTCAAAGCTTATGCGCAGCTATATGCTCACCGGCACAGCCTGGAAGCAGGCCCTTTGGTATATAAACACACACACAAAATACGTCCCACGCCGGCCACACCACATTCTCGAATTTCTCTCCATTCACATCCCAACTCTCACAAGCCTATGCGTCCTACGTCTCGCTCCTTTTCCCCTCACTACACAAGGCGCAGGCATACAATCAAGATAGCAAAACACGTAAGACACTGAAACAATACAAACACGAGTCACAAGAAGAGCACGCTTTTCCACCGGATGTATGACGTTACAACGCATGCTATTACAACGCATACCATGACAACGCATTTTTTACAATGCAAACACTATTGCACCGCATTATTTTACAACGAATACTGTTACAACGCAAAACTGAGTAAAATAATTAAAAGTGCATTTACAACGAAAACAATTACAACGCATACCATTACAACGCCAAAATATATATAATTTTTTTAAAAAGTACAATAAAATCTGGCACGGGATGCAGGGAAATTAGGGGTTTTAGGGTGGGGAAGTGTATTAAAATGTGGAGCAAAACTGAACGTAAATTAACTGAAATGCATTACAAAATGAATGCTCGAGTATTAAAATTAATAATTGAGTATTAAAATTAATACTAGAGTATTACAAATACTCCAATTTCCCAAAATCCGTTTTTTCAAATTTAAAAGTTTTATACAAATAACGAATAATAAAACAGTAAATATACATGCAAATCATGATTATATCAGAAAATAAGTAAACGGATTAAAACACAACACATACAGTCGCCATTTTAACCATCCCACATCTAAAACTTGTCCTACAACACTTTCTATGAAAACAATAGCAAAATACATGTTCCAAAATGGATGCCAAAACGGAGCTAATAAATGAAAACAACACATCTTTTAATGCTATTTTAAATTATAATTTTCCACAGCAAATAAAAGTATAATAAACACAACGAACGCAGTTTTTAAAAAAATTAATAATGACACTGACTAAAACTTATAAATACCAGCAAGACACCATTTTACAATCAGTTGATTATCAACTACCAGAGAGACCAGACGCAAAAACCTGACCCTCTGACTCCTAGATTGAGAGAACACTGCAATCCATTGGAGAAGCATTCTTTCTTTCCTACTACAAGTAAGTTTCTATTATTTTTTAACACCATGTTTTCTTAAAAATCATGTTTCATTACCATCCAAACAATGCTGCAAATATAATTTTTATATTTTTTTAAATGTACTCTAACCATTTTTTTCCTGTGAAGTAACTTTAATATATACGGACTTATAATATCTTTTTTTTTTCCTAAAACAGGAATTTGTTTTTCTATCAAAACCAACATATCGTTTGCAAAATTTTCGTTCAACACAACCTACACGACTCACCTTTCTAAATGTGAAGGTAAATTAATTTATCATATAAATGTAAAATTTTGAAAATAAAAACATTTACTTCACCATTCGTAAAACTGTTGGATGGTGTAGGAGTAACAATTACTTTTTTTACTACTTGAAGGTGCATCATTAATGAAAGTGTTGGATGGTGTATGGGTAATAATTACTAATCTAACTCCAGGAAGGTGCAGCAGTAGGGAAAGTGTGGGATGGTGTAGGGGTAAAAATTACTAATCTTACTCCAGGAAGGTGCAGCAGTAGGTAAAGTGTGGGATGGTGTATGGGTAATAATTACTATTCTTACTCCAGGAAGGTGCAGCAGTAGGGAAATTATAGGATGGTGTACGGGTAAAAATTACTACTCTAACTCCAGGTAGGTTCTACATTAGGGAAAGTGTGGGATGGTGGAAGGGTAACAATTAGTATTCTAACTCCAGGAAGGTGGAGATGAAGGGAAAGTGAGGGACGGTGTAGGGGTATCCATTACTATTCTAAATCCTGGAAGGTACTAAATTTTTGAAAGTGTAGGATGTTTAGGGGTTCTTATTATTTATCTAACTGAAGATAGGTGCAGCAGCAGGGAATATGTGATTGACTTTAATAAAATGTTACCTTTACAAACAAGTTTACAAATGTTGCAATTTTCTCCAACGTTGTCAAAATTGTTCATTTCTTAATAGTATTTTTTTTGTTTTTCTCACATAGTTCTTTTCAACTTTGTCGAAAAGGTAAAAAAACAGAAGACCTAACAACCAAAAACTCCAGCCAGCAGGCCAAAACCGTACCACAAGCAAATCCAAGAAAGAAACACCAGAAACAAAAGGTATTTTAAATAAACACTGTTATAAATCCAACAATATAAAAGTTCAATTTTTCAAAACATTGACAGTTTCCCATTTCTGAATTGTTTTTTCTATCTGTTTTTCAGATAAATCTTTGCTACTGTATATGAAAAGTTGAAAAAAAGAAGACCAAACAACCCAAAACTCCAGCCAGCAGGCAATAACCATACCAGAAGTAAAACCTAGAAAATATCTCCTAAACCAAAAGGTAATAAACACTTTTATAAATCCAACAATCTTATGGACTAACTTTTTTTTTAATTTTTAAAATAAGCTGCCACAATATATAAACTATGGGTTGTAGTAGGAATATCAATTACTATTCTTACTCCCAGTAGGTACAGCAGTAGGGAAAGTGTGGGATGGTGTAGGGGTAACAATTACTATTCTAACTCCAGGAAGGTGCAGCAGTAGGGAAAGTGTGGGATGGTGTAGGGGTAAAAATTACTATTCTAACTCCAGGAAGGTGCAGCAGTAGGGAAAGTGTGGGATGGTGTAGGAGTAACAATTACTATTCTAACTCCAGGAAGGTGCAGCAGTAGGGAAAGTGTGGGATGGTGTAGGGGTAAAAATTACTATTCTAACTCAAGGAAGGTGCAGCAGTAGGGAAAGTGTGAGATGGTGTAGGAGTAATAATTACTATTCTAACTCCAGGAAGGTGCAGCAGTAGGGAAAGTGTGGGATTGTGTAGGGGTAACATTTACTATTCTAACTCAAGGAAGGTGCAGCAGTAGGGAAAGTGTAGGGTGGTGTAGGGGTAACAATTACTATTCTAAATCCAGGAAGGTGCAGCAGTAGGGAAAGTGTGGGATGGTGTAGGAGTAATAATTACTATTCTAACTCCAGGAAGGTGCAGCAGTAGGGAAAGTGTGGGATTGTGTAGGGGTAAAATTTACTATTCTAACTCCAGGAAGGTGCAGCAGTAGGGAAAGTGTGGGATGGTGTAGGGGTAAAAATTACTATTCTAACTCAAGGAAGGTGCAGCAGTAGGGAAAGTGTAGGATGGTGTAGGGGTAACAATTACTAATCTAACTCCAGGAAGGTGCAGCAGTAGGGAAATTGTGGGATGGTGTAGGGGTAACATTAGAGCTAGTGTATTTACTTGTACAGACTAATTTTTTTTTCTTCTCTTCTCTTCACAGATAATGTCTACTCTTGAAGCTGCTAAATATATTAAATCTAGGAAAGGGAAAAATGTATTGAACCATGCAGGATACATATATAGTAAGGAAAGAAGTTTTCCTAGAAATCATTGGAGGTGTGTGCAATACTACTCTACCCATTGCAGTGGCAGAGCGGTTACACTTGATAATTTAGTTGTAAAAACAGAACAGAACCACTCTGCCTCTGCAATGGAGGTAGAAATAAGAGAAACTGTAAATGAAATGAAAGCCATTGCAAGCGCCTCCAATGATTCTACCGGATCCCTTTTAAGAGAGGTTGCACAGCATGTCCCCAGTCATGTTGCTAGTAATATGCCTATAATTCCTAATTTGAGACGGATTATTCAAAGACCAAAGCAGACAAGTAACATCCAATTATCTACACCACATACATTTTCTGATATTAGAATTCCACATGATCTTTCTATTTCTTTTGCTGATGAACCTTTCCTTCTGCATGATAACGAAAACCCTCAAACGAATTCTTATTTTTAGTACCCCACGTAACCTAGCTAAGTTAGAAAATAGTGAAATTTGGATGATGGATGGGACGTTTAAAAGTACACCCCATCCTTTCACTCAAATTTACACTATACATGCAAAAATTAACAATAATGTAATCCCCTTAGTATATAGTTTGCTACCTGATAAGACTTCTGCAACATACTCTGAACTTTTATCAGTTATTAAAAATAAAACTTCCCAAAGTCCAAGGAAAATAATAGTAGATTTTGAATTGAGCATGATCAATGTGATCACTAAAACGTACATGGATACCCAAATTCAGGGATGTTTTTTCCATTTTTCCCAGGCATTTTGGCGTAAATTACAAAAAACATCCCTAGTTGCAGAATACTGTTGAGATAGCAAACTACAGTTTGAATTAAAAAAATTAACAGCACTTTGTTTTGTTCCTCCCGATAGTGTGGACGAGTACTACACTGCTATTACAGAATCTGATTTTTTTTTTTTTTTACAAGTAATGAAGAAAAATTGGCACCCATCCTAAATTATTTCGAGGACACATGGATTAGGCACCTAAGCAGATCGGGTCGCAGGAGGAAGCCACGATTCCATGTGGAGTGGTGGAACTGTTACACGAGCTGTTTAGAGGGAGAAGCAAAAACAAATAATGCCATAGAGGGATGGCATAACTCCTTCAACCATACAATTGGCAAACCTCATCCTAATTTCTACTCTTTCTTGGAAACTTTGAAGAAGGAGCAAAGTTTTCAAGAAATGAGACTTTCCCAAACACTTGCTGGTAGTCTAAACCCACGAGTAACTCTAAAAACAAAGGAAATGTCTGAGAGACTATTGGGTATTTTACAACAATTTACGTTGTGTGTGGCTCTAGATTACCTGGAAAATCTTGCTAACATTCTTTCTTTTTAAAAATAGTTATCTACTTACTTTCCTGCTTTGCTAAAAATTTAAATAACCATTATTTACAATTGGCATACAAATCTTACACAAACATTTTTTCAAAATTACGAGTCGGGTCTACTAATTTTTCCCTTTTTTTTTTCCAATCTACTTTTTTTCCAAACGACCAAAGTATCCAAAACGACTTCCCTATAATTTTTTTCCAACTTTCCAATGATCAAAAGCAACATATTAATGTCTAGTAAACTTCCTAAATGACTACCACCAAAAAAATCCAAAATATCTCAACCTCTTAATTTCCAAATGTCAATCCATTTTACGAAATGCACATTGCTGCATAAACAACAATAAAAAATCAATCTTTTTTTCACAAATTACGAAAACGCAAAACTTTTTTTTTTAAAACAAAGATATAAATCATTTATATTCGTACCGAAGTGTTTAAATGCACATTTTTTGTAGAAACTTAATGTTACAGTTAATCAAGATTTTTTTTTGTTACAATTAACTTTCCTAGACCCGACATAGGCATACACTAATGACATGAACGTGGACATGCTTTTTTACATTTTAAACATCAATTAGTTATTCCACAACCTCTCCTTATTCTTTATTTACTATATATGTATCTATTTTTAACTTTATATCTATAAATAAATGTGAAAAAGTTTCCTGCTGCTTCCTCCTCCGATGCTCGCCAAAATGGCGCCTTACGTTTACGTTCACATCCTGACGTTATCCCGTGCATCAATATTAAAAAAGGACTATTTTATTTACTGTTTCAATAAATATATGTTTAAAATTGGTAATAAATAATGTATATTTTTTATAAAATATGTACATTATGTTATAAAAAAGAATAAAACAAAAATGTTTATCCTATGTTTTTTTCAATAAAGAATTATTTAATACATCTTATTTGTTTACTGTTATTTATTATTAATTTGTTATTTAAACATGTTAAATTTATATTATAATATCTAAATTTACTAAATGTGTTCCTTACCTCGACTCTATTTTCTTTTCCTTTCAAACTTGCGTTTTCTTCTCTTTTCACTCCTTCCTTTCTCGTTCCGCAGGTTTTATCTTCTTAAGCTGCCAAAATAAATGAAGGACAATTTTTCACATAGACTTCAATACAAAAGCGTGGGAATTTTTTTTAAGTGAGTTCTATTTTGTTTGATCTTTTTTGTTTTGGTAATATTAAATGTTTAATTATTTTTTAAAAACTCAAATCTTTTTAAAATTAATTTTATTTTTAAATCATTTTTGAAATATCCTTTTTTTTTAAAATTAAAAAATATATTTTTAAAAAAAAACTTTTTAGTATTAATGTCTTGTATCAGTGCAACATTTTTATTTTTTAAATTTATTTATTTATCCTACATATATATTTTTAAATTATTTTTAGTATTACAGTTCAAATTAAAAATTATATATTAATTAATAATATAATTAATAATTAAAAAATAAATATTTTAATATAAATGGTTTATTTATTAATTTCCATAAATGGTTTATTTATTAATTTCCTTTTTTTTTTTTTTAAGTAGTACTCAAGTATTTTACATTTTATTATTATTTTATTTTAATCAATAAATACTCAATCTTTTTTTTTATATTATTTATTTTATTACTTAAGTTATTATTAAATACTCTATAAATACTGAAGTATTTTTCTTTATTTTTAATACTCTATTATTTAACAATATCTTTTTTATTTTACTTTAATACTCCTTTAGTACTCATTCTTTTTTTAAAATAATTATTATTAACATTTTAAAAAAGAAAGCTAAAAATACTCAAGTATTAATCTTTTATAATACTACTCATATATTTTACTTTTTCTTATTTATTTATTAATACTCAAATATTACTCTATCATATTTTTTAAATATTAATATGTTTACTAAATACGAAAATATTAATTAATTATTGTATCAATTTTTTTTTTTTCTTTTTAAATTAATAAACATGCGTTGTAAAGGTCTATGCGTTGTAAAAGTACTTACCATATAAAAGCATGCGTTGTAAATGCATGCGTTGTAAAAGCTTTTGCGTTGTAAAAAATGCGTTGTAAAAGCATTGCGTTGTAAAAGTTGCGTTGTAAAGGTTGTTTACCTTTTCCACCCAATACTCCCAGAAGTAGCATGTTATCACTCTACAAATGCTTGTTGTTAGGGCTTCGAAGAGATATACAGATAAAACTACAAAGCAATAAAGGCAGTTAGTTCTTCCTCGAAGAGAAACAGGAGCCTTCCTTATTTACTGTCAATGTCTGACTTATAACTATACTTATAACTGAGGCCATCAACAAAGGGTGCAGGTTTGTTCATACCAACCATACCTTATCGGGGTGCCTACGCCATGTACCGGTGCGGCCGGCGGTTGCTGCATGAGGACCGAAGCAGAGGAGTCAGATGGTGGAGATCCCGAATTGAGACAGGAGGGTGCACACAAAGAAACTTCCACGGCCATCTTATGCCTCCAACCCTGTGCAGTCGTCCAGGGTTGTTGTCCCGAGTGACATGCGCCGAAACTCCGAAATAGAGAGCCCCCCCCCAAAGCCAGCATTTTCAGGAATAGGCAGCGCGGCGCCGCCCAGAGCTGTCAATTATTGGTAGCCCTTTCGCGCGCTACTAGATTGACAGCCCTGGGGACTCACATTGGCCCACACACAAACTACCATGCTAGGTGTCTTGGCTGCACTTCACCACAATTCACACAAGTGTGGGTGTGTGGTCTTGGGTCCGCCTCCAATTATCAGCACCTTCTGCGCCACTGTGATAGGCGCACGCCAGGACTCCTTGTGGTCGGCGCCCGCCCAAACCAGTAAATTGCGCACACTGCACTAAATACCGCCCAAAAAGTAGCCCCCCGCCAGGCATGGGTTTTTCCCGCACAACTGGGAAAAATGTCACCCAATTGTGCGGGAAATAGCCCAATCTGGCAACATTGCTTTCACTTGAGTTTCTTATTTTATTTTTCAGTTGGTGTTATCTTAATTTCAATTAGCTTTTCATTAGTTGCTTTTGATTTTCCTTCCTTCAGTTGCTATAGATTTCTATCACCTTACCTTATTTTCTCCTTCCTAGAGCGTCACTGCTTTTAATGTATGTTTATTCATTAATACTGTTACTAGCAGATGTTACTGTTACCCAAGCTAAGGTGGGACCCAGTTTGTCAGCCTAGGAATGATGAAAGATTGAGCTGTCCTTGTCAGGAATCAAACTCATGCCTGCCAATCACAGAAGTGATGATTGTCACTTTCTCAGCCATCCTGAGCTCCATTTGTTTTCCTGATTTTCATGATTGTATGTGGTTTCTTGAGCTACACTGACTTTTTCTCCAGTCCCATTGACGTGTCTTTGATTCTTGATGTGTGTCTTGAGCTGAGATTCTGTCTCTGGGCTTCAGCAGCTTTTCCTCGAGTTCGAATGCTTTTGATTTAGCAGTTGATGGTCAAATTATCGAGGTCAAGAAGAAACCCTTCTTTAAAATAGTAATCTAAAAAAAGTTATCATTAAAAATACTTTGCAAATATTCCCAAACCTAGAGCACAAAAGCAATAAAAACATATAGATTTGTGAATGAAGAGCTGATGGTTGAGTCACCATTTTGAAAGGAAGTGGAAACATCTAAGAGGTGGGTGAGTGGGTTTGGAGAACTGTGGGTAATTATGGTTGGGCATTGTGCACTGTAAGGAAGGGTTCGATGTTGCTAGAAGAGAGAGAGGGTGTTGCAGGAAATGTTTGGAGACTGGTAATGTATGTTACCCCCATTTGGATGATTTAGTTAGGGGCATGGTGTTGGGTTAATAATATTATGTAAGCTATTTTACAAAATAAAATCCAGTGTTTTTGTAGATTTTTTTTCCATTCAACATCCTGCGTTTTTTTCTGGAGTTTCTTTGTGTTTTCTTGAGATATCGTAGCAGGTTTATGGACTCTATTGGCTTTTTGGAGCTGTTTGTGCTGTCATTGAGTACTTCCTGTTTCTCCCGATTACTGTTGTTTTTTTAGGTCTTGCCTGACCCAGCGCATGCGCTGGTTTGGCGAGACTTATTGAGAGGGCTCCAAAAAGTGCTACCAGGCCAGCCTAGAGCTACAGTGCATGTGCGCGGGCGCGTGCACCACGCTTTACCGCAATTACTTTCACTTTCGCTTTGATGTTTGATCGCGGTCAATTTCACTTTCGCGGCCGCTTGGCATAGCCAAAAGGTCTCGCTTTTGGGACCTTATAAGTATTTAGTTATGCAACTGTTGCATGGCTAAACACTTAAAAGGTCCCAAAGGCGAGACCTATTGGCTATGCCAATGCTTGTTATTATTCCCACTAACTGTAGCATAAGCCTTCCTCTCTCAACTTATCAGCTGACATAATTGCTACTGGTCTGCCATATCCTAAAACAATTGAAGTGAGAAGGGTACGCTGCCACTTGGCTGGCAACCAGACCCATTTATCTATCTCCTAATGTACGTGCCACAGTTGAGAGAGCGTTAGCAAATGAGACATGGGATTCCGAGAAGCATGCAAGGTTAAAAACACAAAGTGAGATTTGAATTTCCAAGGAGCTGTTGATTTCACAATAGTACAGGCTCCATTGAACTGATCTGTTTACACGTTATAAAAATCAAGATTTTTTTTGTATTGCTTATAGTAAATGCACTAACAGTGGACTTTTCCATCTGCAGATTATACTGAATGACCAGCAGTGGCAGTGTTTCACAACAGATTTTCCCTGCATCGCCGAGACTAAAGCCAAAAAAAAAAAAAAGTCTTCCGGCGTACGGCTTCATTTTACCAATTTATATGGTAAGAAACTCTCAATCATTCCTTTGGGCAATCAAAAAGACGTTCACTAGATCTGAATGGCCTCACTACCTTATAGTGGGGTCCCGTGTTTGAATAGAATTTTGTCAAGATGAAAGAATTTTATATCGCATTTTGTTGGTCATGACAGTTAATAAAAGTCTGACTGCCTCCAAGGCTACCAAAGCCTGCTTTAGATCCTGGTGCTAGCAATATTCCATCCGAGGACAGTGTTGCCTTTGAGGCTCGTGGTGGATTTTTAAGGATAATCCCTGTTTTTGTATCTCCATCCCACTTTCAAGAAGGCCCCAATGCATTGACTGGTTCAGAGCCCCTTACCATTCCACCTCCTCCTTGCCTTGCAGTCATGACTACAGATAGGAACCGAGTGCATAATTGCTGATATCACAGCCTCCTGTGTGTCACCTTCACCCAGGGCGATTGGTCCAGCGGTGCTCTAATATCATAAAGTTAAGGCAGGATGTCGTCTGACATGAGGTCCACTCAGTTGCCAAGCAAGCAATAGAATACATTTATCTTGGTATTGAAATGAGTAGCAGGGTAGACAGGATGCCCAACTGAAAACTAAGATGGTAAGATAAAAGAAAATAGGGCATTTTTGAAATTTCTAAATTTGTATAAACGTACGTTTGAGCCTAAGAGTCTCGACTTCACTATTGCTGAACCGGTAGAATTTGGCTAAAATGAAGATGGTAAATATGCTATTCATAGTTTTTAGGTCTCGACTGACCCAGCGCATGCGCTGGTCTGGCGAGACTTATTGAGAGGGCTCCAAAAAGTGCTACCAGGCCAGCCTAGAGCTACAGTGCATGTGCGCGGGCGCGCGCGCCACGCTTGACCGCGATTATTTTCACTTTCACTAATTTATAGTTGTCCTTCATCTCTGTCTGTCCCGCCCTATCCCCGCAGAGTCCACATGCTTTGATTGCAGCTATCTAGTTCATCGGTGTCCTTCTTCTCTGTCTGCAGCTCCCCCTACAGACTTCGCCTGCATTGGAATCCAAGCGCCCGTCCATCAGTGCTGAGCGCTCCCCATCCACAAAGCACTGATGTCGTGGATACACAAACCCCTCACATCGGAGATGCACTTCTCATTCAGCCTCGCGTACCGCTTGGCACTCACCTTGGCTCCAGGCTGGCATTATTGTCTGGGCTAGAGATGGCTGCGCATCCTCCCCTGAGCGAGGCTGTCTACGGTTTCCAAATCTCAGAGACATGCCCCTAATGGGTGTTCGCTTTCAACAGACTTCCGTCACAGCTTACTCCAGCGCCCAGGAACTGCGGGCTCGTCTACTCCGCTGGCTCGGAGTCACCTTCCATTCACCTGCTCATCCATTCCCTCTTCCAGTGCCTTGTTTTTACGTTTCGATTTTCTCACGTCCCCTCGGTTTCGCTTGTAATTTTGCACCTGGATTTTGCCTCGTGCGCTTCTCTCTGTGCTCCACCTGACACTTGAAAAACAATTTCACCTTCTTTGTGCAAAATGTTAGTAAATGATCGTGTCTCTGACGAGTCTGCTGAAAAATTCACATGGGCTTCACTTCTCTTCATGTTTAAATAACATTACTATTGCATGTCGTCGAACTGACTTCCAAAAGAAGAGAACAGTGCTATCAATATTGTATTTCAAGAAGACTTCTGCCGTTCATTTGAAAGTTTTTACCGGGAAATGCAGAAGCTGAAATGACTTTTAAGGTACACCTAAAACACAATCACTGAACTGACAATGTATGCATGGGTGGCCTTCAACATTTTGAGTAGGTCCAGCACAAGGCTGGGATGTGCCCAGCGCCTAGTGCGCGCGCACTCAAAACCTTTAACAAGGTGCCGGCGCCTGAGAGCCTGCCTAGAATAGTTTATTTAGGCTTTGGCTGGGTTGCTGCAAAACAATGACATGCTAGACAATAACTACCTCTGAATTTGTGGAATACCAAAGAATCAACAGCACAACCAGGATTAGGTATGGGCAGTGGTCGAATTGGGCGGGATCGGAAGGGCACGCCATGCCCCTACTTCTTCAATTCCAAGGATTCCATTCCCCTACTTTTTTTATTTTGAAAATGCGTCCCGGGACGCAAGAAATCACCATCGCCTTTAAATAAAGCTCGGCGTTTCCTAGCATTCGAGGACGGGCGGCAGAGAAGTAACAGGACTCTGTCTTTTCCTTCTTGCTCAGAGAAGAAAAATACAGTGTCCACTTCTGCTATTCTGCTTCAGCTGCCCCTCCCCACTCTTTAATTCTTCCCTCTCTTTCTGTCTAGCAGTTCTTCTCTTACTGAAAACCGTGACTTCAAGATGGGGTTCTCACTCTCTTTCCTCTCCTTTGTTTTATTTGCTCCCCTATGAAATTGATCCAAAAAAGAAAATAAATTTTGGTGGAAATGTCGTATTTAATTCCAAAGTGCAGCATCTGTAATAAAAGGTTTTATTCACACCCAAACACATTAGCGCCACTTTTACAGAGTTTGCGAGTGAAGCGTTATTTTTGTTTTCTTGTCTTTGTTTTACCTGGGCTTGCAACTAGTGCACCAATCCTGGAGGTACTGCAAAGTGTGGATTGGAAAACAAAATGTGTACTGTAGCTCTGCGTCCAGGGATGCGGTGTTTTTACCATACTGCTAACGTTTTTTAAGGATATCAGCAATGGACATTGAAATGGGTCCATTCAAGGCCCTGTAGTCATGTCCTTAACTTTTCAGGCAAAAGCACTCACTAATTTCTGAATCGTGAGTGTAAAAGCGTTAAGGTAACCATGTTCCTGCTTACATTTCACATGGTTTGCTAAATGTTGCATCCCCCTATGAGTGTTTGCTTTTTTCAGGATGATGTTACTTTTTTTTGTAGGTCGCATATTGCTCTTGTCTATTGCGTCATTTAAATTGAGCCTCATCCGGGTGTTTATAGCCGGCAGCAATTGGGTTGTAGTTGAAGGCAGTGTGAGTTTTTCTCAGTGGGGCAGTATGGTGTTCAGTGGGGGAGAGGATGTGGCACTATGGCCAGAGCTGCTGAATTTGGAACTGGGGAACCAGGTTCAGCCTTAATAACCAGTCCACCAGACGACTCTCCTGAGAGCACAATCCCATGCTAGACCTTAGAAGGCTTCGCAAGACCTTAGAAGCGCTGGTGTCTTAGCACCAGCAGGTGGACCCTAGCACTGGCAAGTCTGGGTTAACCTTCAAGGTTTGTCCTCCACAATCCATACTGAAGTTCACCTCCAGTCTTGCTAGCAGGCCTATGAAGCAGTACAGCCAAGAACAACAGTGACTCTGTCACTGAGGTCACAGTACCCTTGAAGGGCCAGCTCTAGGGCAGTGCAACCGGTGTGACCGGGCCCTGACTTTGGGTGGAGGCATTATGTTTGCAAGTATATTAAGTTTTTAAAAGCGTTTGCTGCCTCCTTCCTGGCCTCCAGCAATTTTCGGCAACAATAAAAATGTCATGATGACTCTGATGTTTAATGTTCTTCCTAGAGAGAGATCGGAGTTTTGTCTAGTGGAAGTTTTGACTCATGGAAAGATAGCACATAGGGTTAATGTGCCTGCTGCAAAGAACATGTACCATGCAGATCACAAAGTGCACATAATGTAAATAGGTCAGTGGGCTGCTGCTTTTGTCAGAGAAATCCTTTTGTTGCTTGCAGTTTATAAGTTAAAATCCTAACATAGAACAGTGCGCTATTAACTGTCATCTAAGAGCTGCATACAAACTGCAAAATATAAATTGGAGCATTGTGTTTTTCCCCCCAGTCTTTGGTTATCCTAATGTTGCAAAAAGTGTTCTTTTGGACAGAAATCAATTCTGATTATTAAAGAGAACCCCCAACCATGGTATTACGTTTTAAATTCTGAGTCTGTGTTTCTCCAGACCAATCACTATTAACCTATATGGCCTACTAGTATGGTTGTCAAGTGACTCCTACACCTTGTAGTCCTTAGTCTTATGTAACATTTTCTATACAGTGATTTACACACATATTGATTGTCTCTGAGTAATGTGTGAGATGTAAAGTGCTCGGACACCCTACACTGGTATGAGCGGCGCTGTAAATCAAATTAAATGCATCAGAGAGAGTGTGGTTATAGAGACTTGAGGGGCACTGCTAAAGGGTGGTAGTGAGGGAATCCATGGCAGAGGTAGTCATTGGGGGGGCAATAACAAACATTCATGCACAGTGCACCACCAGTGCTAAGGCTGGACCGGCCCTTGAGGCCAGTCTGCCTCACCCATAGGTACCTCCATTGGCCTTGTTTCAGAGGTAGTAGCTGCAATTTACCAGGGATTGGCAATGCAGAATTTGCAGGCACGCCAAATTAAGTTTGCAAACTTTCCAGTCTCTATGCTTCATTCACAAGCACTTTTAACATGTGCTGCTTGCTGTGGGGCCACTGGAATTAATTATGCAGCAAGCAAAGGAGGACAAAATTATGCAGCAGTGTTGACTAAATTATGCATTAAAAAAATGCTGCAGAGTAATGCAGTATATTTTCTGGTATGTTATTATTTTGACATGTGTACACATGCTAACAGTCTCTGGAAAGATTTTGCCTTATTAGTTCCAGTGCAACAGTGAGAAAGGTGATCAGTCAACCTTTGCAATAAGCCATCTACTCCGCAGCAAAACAAGTCACATTTTTTATTAACGTTTGATACGTTTGAGCTATAAACAATTTATTAGTTTAAATGGTCAGATCATGCAGCAGATCTTGCATTATGAGGCAAATATGGCAGCCATAATTATATAGAAAGCGGTCCAAAAGGGGGTGGTGATGGACAGAGCATCAGAACCAATCAAACATTCACACCCAGTCAACAGATCTGGGTTTGATCCATCACCGTTCTTTAGCCCACTCTGCCACCCCAGTTCAGACATGGCCATATGCAAATCAGTCTGACCCTGTGCCTCATGTGAAGAGTCCAGCCCGAACAGCCAAGCCATGCCTTCCCTGGACCGGAAACAAGCTTCCTAGGACCGGTTTCTGGCATTTCAGCCGTCTTCAGCCAGCTTGTTTCCGGTCCAGGGAAGACATGGTTTGGCAGTTCGGGCTGGACTGTTCCCATAAGGCACAGGGTCAGACTGATTTGCATATGGCCATGTCTGAACTGGGGTTGCAGAGTGGGCTAAAGAACGGTGATGGATCAAACCCAGATCTGTTGACTGGGTGTGAGTGTTTGATTGGTTCTGATGCTCCGTCCATCACACCCTCTTTTGTACCGCTTTATAATTATATAGAAAACATTTGCAAACTAGGATATTTTGCCATTCATGTTTGAACTGCTGTTGTGGAAAAAGGGAAAAGTGCTGATGACAAACTCCATGGCTCGGCGACAAATGTCTTGTGCTTCCACATTTTATCGTATTTGGGACATTCTGTGATTAGAAGCATATCCCACTTTGTGAATGTGTTTTAATGTCAATAACTCATTATAACCTTAAATAATCGTGTATCCATTGGTTGATTAAACTGGGCAGTGAAATGCCAAACAAATACTAACAAGCATTGGCATAGCCAATAGGTCTCGCCTTTGGGACCTTATAAGTGTTTAGCTATGCAACACTTGATGTTGTTGCACCAAGGATATTGTGCTGGATAACTAAACACTTATAAGGTCCCAAAGGCAAAACCTATTGGCTATGCCAATGCTTGTTTAGTTTGTGAAGAACTCTACTTCTTTTGGGCACCACACCCTGGTCGCCTCTTGGGTCTTTTCCTGGGTTCCCGAGCCTATGGTGGTACCCTATTGTTCTGAAATGCCTGGGGGCCCTCGGTCCTGTAGGCTTCAATCCATTCCCACGCAGACCTCGGGTCATCGCAAAAATGAGTTTTCCCATCAGGGAGTATACGCAGACGAGCTGGTAATATCAAGGAGTACTGAAGTCCTTCTCTCAGTCCTTTCAAACCTCAAGAAAGGAGGCACGTAATTTTGGAACATCAAACGTATTGTCCGGGGAAATAGAGACTCTGTTGTAGTGCACATCGTACGGGCCCTCACTCCGAGCCTGTTGCCAGAGGGTGTCTCTATCCCTGAAGTGGAGGAGCCTAGCCACCACCGGCCACCGGGGCCGCCCTGGGGCCGGAGGCTTAGCTGAAACACAGTGCGCTCTCTCCAGGGTGTAAAAGGTTCATAGTCCCTCAGATGCAACCACCGTCTGGAGCCACTGCTCCAGGAAGGCCACCATGTCGCTCCCTTCCACTCCTTCTGGTAGGCCCAATTCCCTGATTTTGTTTCTCCTGTTCCTACCATCAGCATCCTCAGCTCATTTCTCCAGCAAGCGGACCCTATCCGCTAGGTCTTCCACCTGTGTGGTCAGTTCTTTTTGGGCTGGCTCCAGCTCTGTAAGTATGGATTCCGTCTATTTCACCATCTCAGACAGTTTCTTATGTTCGGTTCCAAGGAGACCCAACCCTACTGATACCGTGCTTATATCCTGGTGCAAGGTGGCCTTCGGGTCAGCGATTGCCTCCAATATTTTAGTCAATTGCTGTTGTACTAGGTCCTCCTGGTCTCCCTGCATTCTGTCATGTCAGGTCTCTTCTTGTTCCTGGGTGGGCCCAGTTTGTCTCGCTCTAGGTATGCCCATTGTATTGGGAGGATCCCCCTCAGTGCTATCGTAACAAAGGTGCGTTTTGGGGTAACGCTTTGGCTCGTGAGCACAATTATATGCCCCAGACCTTCTAAGGGATGGGGTCATCTAGCCCCAGCAGCTGGCTATCTGGGTTCAGGTGTATCTCTGGGTGAAGTACTGCTTCTTTTAAACGTCCAAACCAAGGTAGTTCCTGGGTCTCCTTGGGCTTGGGCTGTGTCCAGCGCCACACACTCCCCCACCATCAGGTAAGTTCCATGTGCTGTGGGGCGTGAGCACAACTCCCCTGGTGACTGCACCGCTCCTAAATCCAATCGACTAAATTTATTGCCAATATATCTAGACGGGGGCCAAAGCCCGCCTGCTGGGGACTCTCTTGGGTCCGGTGTGGTATGAACCTTACTTAGTCCGTCCCCCTCTAAGCAGGCTTCCGAGTTGTGGTCCATTGGGCCTGGCCCTGGGCTGTGCTCGGTCTTCTCCTGTGGCTCCTGCCTCTAGATCACGGGTGAGCCACTCCGAATTCAAGGCCTCATTCGTGTAGCGTCCCCAATAAATCAAGGCCCTCACTCTCCTCAGCTCCCTGGAGTTAGCAGTCTCTGGCATTGCTAATCTTCTCTATTCATTATTTGCCCAGAGTCGAGCCCCGAGGGGTCACTGCAACTCGCCTCCTCACGCCAGCATTCCGGTCGGCTCCCCTACTGCATGGGTACTGCTCTGTTGCGTTTCGTCTCCCAGGGCGCTGTCAGACCTCCAGGCCTCCACCTGCTCCTCATGGCGGCACAGCTCCTCCATCACCGGGGCTGTAGTCGGCCTCCAGGGCCCTGCCTGCGATCCAGCAGGCTGACTCTCGTGCCTCTCTTCAATCCGCTAGGGGGTCACAGCCGGTGCTGTACTGCTGCGTTGGGCTAGCATTTCCGACTTTCGTGGCCCTGGTTTCGCCCGGATCGCTTCGTTTCTCCGACACCTTTTCCGCCATCTTGGGCCTGTGTCATCCGGAGCGTCCCCTTCTGGACTTAGCTATTCATGCTCCGCCAGGCAGTGAGCAGCACAAAACCTGTTCCGGAGTTCTTCCTGGTCCCCGAGGGGTCCTCCACCGAGCTATCACCGATATAGCAGGATATATGGTAGGCCGGCGCGGAGCTGCAGGCTCTCGCGACCGCTATCTCAGGCGCCCAAGACACGCCCACCCTCCTCCCAGATTTTAACTTTCCCGAGTTGCTTTGCCTTTCACTCAGTGTTGCCAGATTTTGAGACCCATCCCAAGCCCAAAGCCGCTCAAATATAAGCCCAAATCCAGCCCAACGCAGACCAGTTCCAGCCCAAACTTGCAAGTCTCAAATTATGCAGAAATATAGTCATCAGAAACAATTTTAAGGACAAATATACATTCTATTCAATATACAGATAGTGGGAGAGAGTTAACTGGGCACCTGCCTTAACGCTACTCATTTTTAAGACCAGTCCTCACTGTGACTTTGTCATGTGAACCTTAGACCCATCTTAGGTTCTACTAATTGGATTTTGTCATTTTATTAATTCAAATTCGCTCCATTTTGTAAATTGATTTGGAATTGGAATTGTGTTTCACTTTATTAGTGCTGGAGTGCTGCATAATTATTTTAAACATTGCTTTCAAGTTAAGCCTGATGGCTTTTGTGCCAATCTACCAGTGGGATAATCACAAATGTATTTATTGCCTTTTGTGGCGCACCCCGACAGCGACTGTGTTTATTATTTGAGTGGGGCTTTCACTGTTCTCAACTAATAACCCAATTTCTTACACTTTACAATATTATTTATGAAGTTTATTTGCCCCTAGAGACAGTAGTGTATATTTACCTAAACATATAAATATACATACTCCGGATATGTAAGAAGAAACTGATAATCGTTTTAAACATATTTTGACACTGTTCCAGAAAAATATGCATCTCTACCAAAATCTGGGGGCTAACTGACATTGAACAATATCAAAGAGCTTAATGTGTTCAGTTTGTCCAACTGCTGGTGTGAGTGATTCAGACAGCAGATTCTATTAGTACTGCATTTTTAAGTTGCCATTTTGATCTTGTAAATACATTACAAAAACTGTGTCTAAGAGCAAACAACAAATAGATTGTCCACCACCATATTGGCCCTTGCAAGTGGACAGAAATTATAAAAACAAGAAAAATGAAAATACCACACCTTGGCATACTGTAAGCACAGCAGTGCCAGACATACATAAACCTGCCACTTATGTGTATGGAACAATAAATAACAGTACATCACAAGGCTTTCAATATTTGCTAACTAAAAGGTGTGATGCTCATCCCAGTCTCACTCGAACCACGCAATACGTGGCTGAAGAGCCCTAACTAGGCTGAGACTCCTCCTAGGTTGCTTGGGTTCCGGTTCAGGGAGAACCTGGGCTGGACTGTTCCCATGAGGATCAGTGTAAAACATGATTTGTATATGACCGGGTCAAAACTGAGGTGGCACAGTGAGCAAAAAAACGAGTGACCATACATTTTATCCATATGTACATTTTTTTTTACAGCGTAAGCTGTTTACATTCACGAAAGGCCCAAAAGAGCTTTTAAAAAAATATAAAATAAAGAGGCAAGGGAAAGGATTCGTGAAGCCAGTCTTTAACAACATACTGCAACATTTTTGAAGCAGGCACAGAGAAGGCTCAGGCCAGACTCTCCAGCGCTGTGACCGAATTGAGCTCCTGGGCTGCCTGTGATATGGGCGTATGGCTGTACTAAATGCAAGGGGAGAATCACTGCTGAAAGACTTACCTAGCATGGCAATTTACATCAGTAAAGAACGGGTAGAATAATCGATACAAGACAGTGATGAGTTAGCTCTTCCCAAGATAGTCTAAAGGGGAGAGGACAGAGCTGCTTGCATGGGTAGCGATGGAAAAGGGCGACACAAGACTCGGGATTATGCTCAAGAAATACTGGCATCTTTTACCATAAGGTAGGTAGGCCCCACCACTAGTACAGCCATATATCACTACTTAATTCAAAGCTTATGCGCAGCTATATGCTCACCGGCACAGCCTGGAAGCAGGAGAAGTGTGGCTCACTGGTTAGAGCAGGCAGACCCTGAAGCAGAGGTCAGACCCGGGACCAGGGTTCAATTCCCGACGCGGCAGGGTCTTGAGCTCAAATGTCCATGGACTCGATAATTCTCGCTTCGGTGCCTGACCTAATCATGGGTTCACACTCTGCAACTCTGGGCATTAAGCTTGCTTAATCTCCACAACGGCCCCCCGCGGCGGGATGCCTGGCTTTCACCTTGGGGATGCCCTGTAGGGGCTATCTCACAGAGAAAAGCCAGGACGGGTTCCCAAGGCAAGCGCGGAGATACCCCTTCGGGGGTCATTCAGGCGCTATATAAGAAACATAATAAAACATAATAATAATAATAAATAATAATAATAATAAACACACACACAAAATACGTCCCACGCCGGCCACACCACATTCTCGAATTTCTCTCCATTCACATCCCAACTCTCACAAGCCTATGCGTCCTACGTCTCGCTCCTTTTCCCCTCACTACACAAGGCGCAGGCATACAATCACGATAGCAAAACACGTAAGACACTGAAACAATACAAACACGAGTCACAAGAAGAGCACGCTTTTCCACCGGATGTATTACGTTACAACGCATGCTATTACAACGCATACCATGACAACGCATTTTTTACAACGCAAACACTATTACACCGCATTATTTTACAACGAATACTGTTACAACGCAAAACTGAGTAAAATAATTAAAAGTGCATTTACAACGAAAACAATTACAACGCATACCATTACAACGCCAAAATATATATAATTTTTTTTAAAAGTACAATAAAATCTGGCACGGGATGCAGGGAAATTAGGGGTTTTAGGGTGGGGAAGTGTATTAAAATGTGGAGCAAAACTGAATGTAAATTAACTGAAATGCATTACAAAATGAATGCTCGAGTATTTAAATTAATACTCTAGTATTAAAATTAATACTCTAGCATTACAAATAATACTCCAATTTCCTAAAATCTGTTTTTTCAAATTTAAAAGTTTTATACAAATAACGAATAATAGAACAGTAAATATACATGCAAACCATGATTATCTCAGAAAATAAGTAAACGGATTAAAACACAACACATACACATAGTCGCCATTTTAACCATCCCACATCTAAAACTTGTCCTACAACACTTTCTATGAAAACAATAGCAAAATACATGTTCCAAAATGGATGCCAAAACGGAGCTAATAAAACACATCTTTTAATGCTATTTTAAATTATAATTTTCCACAGCAAATAAAAGTATAATAAAAAACACAACGAACGCAGTTTTTAAAAAAATCAATAATGACACTGACTAAAACTTATAAATACCAGCAAGACACCATTTTACAATCAGTTGATTATCAACTACCAGAGAGACCAGACGCAAAAACCTGACCCTCTGACTCCTAGACTGAGAGAACACTGCAATCCATTGGAGAAGCATTCTTTCTTTTCTACTACAAGTAAGTTTCTATTATTTTTTAACACCATGTTTTCTTTAAAATCATGTTTCATTACCATCCAAACAATGCTGCAAAAAATGTACTCTAACCATTTTTTTTCTGTGAAGTAACTTTAATATATGCGGACTTATCTTTTTTTTTTCCTAAAACAGGAATTTGTTTTTCTATCAAAACCAACATATCGTTTGCAAAATTTTCGTTCAACACAACCTACACGACTCACCTTTCTAAATGTGAAGGTAAATTTATCATATACATGTAAAATTTTGAAAATAAAAACATTTACTTCACCATTCGTAAAACTGTTGGATGGTGTAGGAGTAACAATTACTTTTTTTACTACTTGAAGGTGCATCATTAATGTGTTGGATGGTGTATGGGTAATAATTACTAATCTAACTCCAGGAAGGTGCAGCAGTAGGGAAAGTGTGGGATGGTGTAGGAGTAACAATTACTAATCTAACTCCAGGAAGGTGCAGCAGTAGGGAAAGTGTGGGATGGTGTAGGAGTAACAATTAGTATTCTAACCCCAGGAAGGTGGAGATGAAGGGAAAGTGAGGGACGGTGTAGGGGTATTCATTACTATTCTAAATCCTGGAAGGTACTACATTTTTGAAAGTGTAGGATGTTTAGGGGTTCTTATTATTTATCTAACTGAAGATAGGTGCAGCAGCAGGGAATATGTGATTGACTTTAATAAAATGTTACCTTTACAAACAAGTTTACAAATGTTGCAATTTTCTCCAACGTTGTCAAAATTGTTCATTTCTTAATAGTATTTTTTTTGTTTTTCTCACATAATTCTTTTCAACTTTGTCAAAGGTCAAAAAACAGAAGACCTAACAACCAAAAACTCCAGCCAGCAGGCCAAAACCGTACCACAAGCAAATCCAAGAAAGAAACACCAGAAACAAAAGGTATTTTAAATAAACACTGTTATAAATCCAACAATATAAATGTTCAATTTTTCAAAACATTGACAATGTTTCCCAGTTCTGAATTGTTTTTTCTATCTGTTTTTCAGATAAATCTTTGCTACTGTATATGAAAAGTTGAAAAAAAGAAGACCAAACAACCCAAAACTCAAGCCAGCAGGCAATAACCATACCAGAAGTAAAACCTAGAAAATATCTCCTAAACCAAAAGGTATTTAAAATAAACACTCTTATAAATCCAACAATCTTATGGACTAACCTTTTTTTTTAATTTTTAAAATAAGCTGCCACAATATATAAACTATGGGTTGTAGTAGGAATATCAATTACTATTCTTACTCCCAGTAGGTACAGCAGTAGGGAAAGTGTGGGATGGTGTAGGGGTAACAATTACTATTCTAACTCCAGGAAGGTGCAGCAGTAGGGAAAGTGTGGGATGGTGTAGGGGTAAAAATTACGATTCTAACTCCAGGAAGGTGCAGCAGTAGGGAAAGTGTGGGATGGTGTAGGGGTAACAATTACTATTCTAACTCCAGGAAGGTGCAGCAGTAGGGAAAGTGTGGGATGGTGTAGGGGTAACAATTACTATTCTAACTCCAGGAAGGTGCAGCAGTAGGGAAAGTGTGGGATGGTGTAGGGGTAACAATTACTATTCTAACTCCAGGAAGGTGCAGCAGTAGGGAAAGTGTGGGATTGTGTAGGGGTAAAATTTACTATTCTAACTCCAGGAAGGTGCAGCAGTAGGGAAAGTGTGGGATGGTGTAGGGATAAAAATTACTATTCTAACTCAAGGAAGGTGCAGCAGTAGGGAAAGTGTAGGATGGTGTAGGGGTAACATTAGAGCTAGTGTATTTACTTGTACAGACTAATTTTTTTTTCTTCTCTTCTCTTCACAGATAATGTCTACTCTTGAAGCTGCTAAATATATTAAATCTAGGAAAGGGAAAAATGTATTGAACCATGCAGGATACATATATAGTAAGGAAAGAAGAAGTTTTCCTAGAAATCATTGGAGGTGTGTGCAATACTACTCTACCCATTGCAGTGGCAGAGCGGTTACACTTGATAATTTAGTTGTAAAAACAACATAACATAACCACTCTGCCTCTGCAATGGAGGTAGAAATAAGAGAAACTGTAAATGAAATGAAAGCCATTGCAAGCGCCTCCAATGATTCTACCGGATCCCTTTTAAGAGAGGTTGCACAGCATGTCCCCAGTCATGTTGCTAGTAATATGCCTATAATTCCTAATTTGAGACAAATTATTCAAAGACAAAAGCAGACAAGTAACATCCAATTATCTACACCACATACATTTTCTGATATTAGAATTCCACATGATCTTTCTATTTCTTTTGCTGATGAACCTTTCCTTCTGCATGATAACGAAAACCCTCCGAAACGAATTCTTATTTTTAGTACCCCACGTAACCTAGCTAAGTTAGAAAATAGTGAAATTTGGATGATGGATGGGACGTTTAAAAGTACACCCCATCCTTTCACTCAAATTTACACTATACATGCAAAAATTAACAATAATGTAATCCCCTTAGTATATAGTTTGCTACCTGATAAGACTTCTGCAACATACTCTGAACTTTTATCAGTTATTAAAAATAAAACTTCCCAAAGTCCAAGGAAAATAATAGTAGATTTTGAATTGAGCATGATCAATGTGATCACTAAAACGTACATGGATACCCAAATTCAGGGATGTTTTTTCCATTTTTCCCAGGCATTTTGGCGTAAATTACAAAAAACATCCCTGGTTGCAGAATACTGTCGAGATAGCAAACAACAGTTTGAATTAAAAAAATTAACAGCACTTTGTTTTGTTCCTCCCGATAGTGTGGACGAGTACTACACTGCTATTACAGAATCTGATTTTTTTACAAGTAATGAAGAACAATTGGCACCCATCCTAAATTATTTTGAGGACACATGGATTGGGCACCTAAGCAGATCGGGTCGCAGGAGGAAGCCACGATTCCATGTGGAGTGGTGGAACTGTTACACGAGCTGTTTAGAGGGAGAAGCAAAAACAAATAATGCCATTGAGGGATGGCATAACTCCTTCAACCATACAATTGGCAAACCTCATCCTAATTTCTACTCTTTCTTGGAAACTTTGAAGAAGGAGCAAAGTTTTCATATATATTTTTAAATTATTTTTAGTATTACAGTTCAAATAAAAAATTATATATTAATTAATAATATAATTAATAATTAAAAATTAAATGTTATTTTAATATAAATGGGTTATTTATTAATTTCCATTTTTTTTAAAAGTAATACTCAAGTATTTTACATTTTCTTATTATTTTATTTTAATCAATAAATACGCAATCTTTTTTTATATTATTTATTTTATTACTTAAATTATTATTAAATACACTATAAATACTGAAGTATTTTTCTTTATTTTTAATACTCTATTATTTAACAATATCTTTTTTATTTTACTTTAATACTCCTTTAGTACTCATTCTTTTTTTTAAATAATTATTAACATTTTAAAAAAGAAAGCTAAAAATACTCAAGTATTAATCTTTTATAATACTACTCATATATTTTACTTTTTCTTATTTATTTATTAATACTCAAATATTACTCTATCATTTTTTAAATATTAATATGTTTACTAAATACTAAAATATTAATTAATTAAATTTTTTTTTAAATTAATAAACATGCGTTGTAAAGGTCTATGCGTTGTAAAAGTACTTACCATATAAAAGCATGCGTTGTAAATGCATGCGTTGTAAAAGCTTTTGCGTTGTAAAAAATGCGTTGTAAAAGCATTGCGTTGTAAAGGTTGTTTACCTTTTCCACCCAATACTCCCAGAAGTAGCATGTTGTCACTCTACAAATGCTTGTTGTTAGGGCTTCAAAGAGATATACAGATAAAACTACAAAGCAATAAAGGCAGTTAGTTCTTCCTCGAAGAGAAACAGGAGCCTTCCTTATTTACTGTCAATGTCTGACTTATAACTATACTTATAACTGAGGCCATCAACAAAGGGTGCAGGTTTGTTCATACCAACCATACCTCAACGGGGTGCCTGCGCCATGTACCGGTGCGGCCGGCGGTTGCTGCATGAGGACCGAAGCAGAGGAGTCAGAGGGTGGAGATCCCGAATTGAGACAGGAGGGTGCACACAAAGAAACTTCCACGGCCATCTTATGCCTCCAACCCTGTGCAGTCGTCCAGGGTTGTTGTCCCGAGTGACATGCGCCGAAACTCCGAAATAGAGAGCCCCCCCCAGCCAGCATTTTCAGGAATAGGCAGCGCGGCGCCGCCCAGAGCTGTCAATCATTGGTAGCGCTTTTGCGCGCTTCTAGATTGACAGCCCTGGGGACTCACATTGGCCCGCACACACACTACCATGCTAGGTGTCTTGGCTGCACTTCACCACAATTCACACAAGTGTGGGTGTGTGGTCTTGGGTCCGCCTCCAATTATTAGCACCTTCTGCGCCACTGTGATAGGCGCACGCCAGGACTCCTTGTGGTCGGCGCCCGCCCAAACCAGTAAATTGCGCACACTGCACTAAATACCGCCCAAAAAGTATCCCCCCGCCAGGCATGGATTTTTCCCGCACAACTGGGAAAAATGTCACCCAATTGTGCGGGAAATAGCCCAATCTGGCAACATTGCTTTCACTTGAGTTTCTTATCTTTTTTTTTCAGTTGGTGTTATCTTAATTTCAATTAGCTTTTCTTTAGTTGCTTTTGATTTTCCTCCCTTCAGTTGCTATAGATTTCTATCACCTTACCTTATTTTCTCCTTCCTAGAGCGTCACTGCTTTTAATGTATGTTTATTCATTAATACTGTTACTAGCAGATGTTAGTGTTACCCAAGCTAAGGTGGGACCCAGTTTGTCAGCCTAGGAATGATGAAAGATTGAGCTGTCCTTGTCAGGAATCAAACTCATGCCTGCCAATCACAGAAGTGATGATTGTCACTTTCTCAGCCATCCTGAGCTCCATTTGTTTTCCTGATTTTCATGATTGTATGCGGTTTCTTGAGCTACACTGACTTTTTCTCCAGTCCCATTGACGTGTCTTTGATTCTTGATGTGTGTCTTGAGCTGAGATTCTGTCTCTGGGCTTCAGCAGCTTTTCCTCGAGTGCGAATGCTTTTGATTTAGCAGTTGATGGTCAAATTATCGAGGTCAAGAAGAAACCCTTCTTTAAAATAGTAATCTAAAAAAAGTTATCATTAAAAATACTTTGCAAATATTCCCAAACCTAGAGCACAAAAGCAATAAAAACGTATAGATTTGTGAATGAAGAGCTGATGGTTGAGTCGCCCTTTTGAAAGGAAGTGGAAACATCTAAGTGGTGGGTGAGTGGGTTTGGAGAACTGTGGGTAATTATGGTTGGGCATTGTGCGCTGTAAGGAAGGGTTCGATGTTGCTAGGAGAGAGAGGGTGTTGCAGGAAATGTTTGGGGACTGGTAATGTATGTTACCCCCATTTGGATGATTTAGTTAGGGGCATGGTGTTGGGTTAATAATATTATGTAAGCTATTTTACAAAATAAAATCCAGTGTTTTTGGAGATTTGTTTTTCCATTCAACATCCTGCGTTTTTTTCTGGAGTTTCTTTGTGTTTTCTTGAGATATTGTAGCAGGTTTATGGACTCTATTGGCTTTTTGGAGCTGTTTGTGCTGTCATTGAGTACTTCCTGTTTCTCCCGATTACTGTTGTTTTTTTAGGTCTCGCCTGAACCAGCGCATGCGCTGGTTTGGCGAGACTTATTGAGAGGGCTCCAAAAAGTGCTACCAGGCCAGCCTAGAGCTACAGTGCATGTGCGCGGGCGCGTGCGCCACGCTTTACCGCAATTACTTTCACTTTCGCTTTGATGTTTGATCGCGATCGCGGTCAATTTCACTTTCGCGGCCGCTTGGCATAGCCAATAGGTCTCGCTTTTGGGACCTTATAAGTATTTAGTTATGCAACTGTTGCATGGCTAAACACTTAAAAGGTCCCAAAGGCGAGACCTATTGGCTATGCCAATGCTTGTTATTATTCCCACTAACTGTAGCATAAGCTTTCCTCTCAACTTATCAGCTGACATAATTGCTACTGGTCTGCCATATCCTAAAACAATTGAAGTGAGAAGGGTACGCTGCCACTTGGCTGGCAACCAGACCCATTTATCTATCTCCTAATGTACGTGCCACAGTTGAGAGAGCGTTAGCAAATGAGACATGGGATTCCGAGAAGCATGCAAGGGTAAAAACACAAAGTGAGATTTGAATTTCCAAGGAGCTGTTGATTTCACAATAGTACAGGCTCCATTGAACTGATCTGTTTACACGTTATAAAAATCAAGATTTTTTTTGTATTGCTTATAGTAAATGCACTAACAGTGGACTTTTCCATCTGCAGAATATACTGAATGACCAGCAGTGGCAGTGTTTCACAACAGATTTTCCCTGCATCGCCGAGACTAAAGCCAAAAAAAAAAAAGTATTCCGGCGTACGGCTTCATTTTACCAATTTATATGGTAAGTAAAACTCTCAATCATTCCTTTGGGCAATCAAATAGACGTTCACTAGATCTGAATGGCCTCACTACCTTATAGTGGGGTCCCGTGTTTGAATATAATTTTGTCAAGATGAAAGAAGCATATCACATTTTGTTGGGTCATGACAGTTAATAAAAGTCTGACTGCCTCCAAGGCTACCAAAGCCTGCTTTAGATCCTGGTGCTAGCAATATTCCATCCGAGGACAGTGCAGCCTTTGAGGCTCGATGTAGATTAAGGATAATCCCTGTTTTTGTATCTCCATCCCACTTTAAAAAATGCCCCAATGCTTTGACTGGTTCAGAGCCCTTTACCATTCCACCTCCTCCTTGCCTTGCAGTCATGAATACAGATAGTAACCGAGTGCATAATTGCTGATATCTCATCCTCCTGTGTGTCACCTTCACCCAGGGCGATTGGTCCAGCGGTGCTCTAATATCATAAAGTTAAGGCAGGATGTCGTCTGACATGAGGGCCACTCAGTTGCCAAGCAAGCAATAGAATACATTTATCTTGGTATTGAAATGAGTAGCAGGGTAGACAGGATGCCCAACTGAAAACTAAGATGGTAAGATAAAAGAAAATAGGGCATTTTTTAAATTTCAAAATTTGTATGAACGTACGTTTGAGCCTAAGAGTCTTGACTTCACTATTGCTGAACCGGTAGTATTTGGCTAAAATGAAGATGGTTAATATGCTATTCATAGTTTTTATTATTCCCATTAACTGTAGCATAAGCCTTCCTCTCTCAACTTATCAGCTGACATAATTGCTACTGGTCTGCCATATCCTAAAACAATTGAAGTGAGAAGGGTACACTGCCACTTGGCTGGCAACAAGACCCATTTATCTATCTCCTAATGTACATGCCACAAATGAGAGAGCGTTAGCAAATGAGACATGGGATTCAGAGAAGCATGCAAGGTTGAAAACACAAAGTGAGATTTGAATTTCTAAGGAGCTGTTGATTTCACAATAGTACAGGCTCCATTTAACTGATCTGTTTACGCATTATAAAAATCAAGATTTTTTTTGTATTGCTTATAGTAAATGCACTAACAGTGGACTTTTCCATCTGCAGATTATACTGAATGACCAGCAGTGGCAGCGTTTCACAACAGATTTTCCCTGCATCGCTGAGACTAAAGCCAAAAAAAAAAAGTCTTCCGGCATCATTTTACCAATATATATGGTAAGTAAAACTTTCAATCATTCCTTTGGGCAATCAAAAAGACGTTCACTAGATCTGAATGGCCTCACTACCTTATAGTGGGGTCCCGTGTTTGAATAGAATTTTGTCAAGATGAAAGAATTTTATATCACATTTTGTTGGTCATGACAGTTAATAAAAGTCTGACTGCCTCCAAGGCTACCAAAGCCTGCTTTAGATCCTGGTGCTAGCAATATTCCATCCGAGGACAGTGTTGCCTTTGAGGCTCGTGGTGGATTTTTAAGGATAATCCCTGTTTTTATATCTCCATCCCACTTTCAAAAAGGCCCCAATGCATTGACTGGTTCAGAGCCCCTTACCATTCCACCTCCTCCTTGCCTTGCAGTCATGACTACAGATAGGAACCGAGTGCATAATTGCTGATATCACAGCCTCCTGTGTGTCACCTTCACCCAGGGCGATTGGTCCAGCGGTGCTCTAATATCATAAAGTTAAGGCAGGATGTCGTCTGACATGAGGTCCACTCAGTTGCCAAGCAATCAATAGAATACATTTATCTTGGTATTGAAATGAGTAGCAGGGTAGACAGGATGCCCAACTGAAAACTAAGATGGTAAGATAAAAGAAAATAGGGCATTTTTGAAATTTCTAAATTTGTATAAACGTACGTTTGAGCCTAAGTCTCGACTTCACTATTGCTGAACCGGTAGAATTTGGCTAAAATGAAGATGGTAAATATGCTATTCATAGTTTTTAGGTCTCGACTGACCCAGCGCATGCGCTGGTCTGGCGAGACTTATTGAGAGGGCTCCAAAAAGTGCTACCAGGCCAGCCTAGAGCTACAGTGCATGTGCGCGGGCGCGCGCGCCGCGCTTGACCGCGATTATTTTCACTTTCACTAATTTATAGTTGTCCTTCATCTGTCTGTCCCGCCCTATCCCCGCAGAGTCCGCATGATTTGATTGCAGCTATCTAGTTCATCGGTGTCCTTCTTCTCTGTCTGCAGCTCCCCCTACAGACTTCGCCTGCATTGGAATCCAAGCGCTCCCCATCCACAAAGCACTGATGTCATGGATACACGAACCACTCACATCGGAGATGCACTTCTCATTCAGCCTCGCGTACCGCTTGGCACTCACCTTGGCTCCAGGCTGGCATTATTGTCTGGGCTAGAGATGGCTGCGCATCCTCCCCTGAGCGAGGCTGTCTACAGTTTCCAAATCTCAGAGACATGCCCCTAATGGGTGTTCGCTTTCAACAGACTTCCGTCACAGCTTACTCCAGCGCCCAGGAACTGCGGGCTCGTCTGCTCCGCTGGCTCGGAGTCACCTTCCATTAACCTGCTCATCCATTCCCTCTTCCAGTGCCTTGTTTTTACGTTTCGATTTTCTCACATCCCCTCGGTTTCGCTTGTAATTTTGCACCTGGATTTTGCCTCGTGCGCTTCTCTCTGTGCTCCACCTGACACTTGAAAAACAATTTCACCTTCTTCGTGCGAAATGTTAGTAAATGATCGTGTCTCTGACGAGTCTGCTGAGAAATTCACATGGGCTTCACTTCTCTTCATGTTTAAATAACATTACTATTGCATGTCGTCAAACTGACTTCCAAAAGAAGAGAACAGTGCTATCAATATTATATTTCAAGAAGACTTCTGCCGTTCATTTGAAAGTTTTTACCAGGAAATGCAGAAGCTGAAATGACTTTTAAGGTACACCTAAAACACAATCACTGAACTGACAATGTATGCATGGGTGGCCTTCAACATTTTGAGTAGGTCCAGCACAAGGCTGGGATGTGCCCAGCGCCTAGTGCGCGCGCACTCAAAACCTTTAACAAGGTGCCGGCGCCTGTGAGCCTGCCTAGAATAGTTTATTTAGGCTTTGGCTGGGTTGCTGCAAAACAATGACATGCTAGACAATAACTACCTCTGAATTTGTGGAATACCAAAGAATCAACAGCACAACCAGGATTAGGTATGGGCAGTGGTCGAATTGGGCGGGATCGGAAGGGCACGCCATGCCCCTACTTCTTCAATTCCAAGGATTCCGTTCCCCTACTTTTTTTATTTTGAAAATGCGTCCCGGGACGCAAGAAATCACCATCGCCTTTAAATAAAGCTCGGCGTTTCCTAGCATTCGAGGACGGGCGGCAGAGAAGTAACAGGACTCTGTCTTTTCCTTCTTGCTCAGAGAAGAAAAATACAGTGTCCACTTCTGCTATTCTGCTTCAGCTGCCCCTCCCCACTCTTTAATTCTTCCCTCTCTTTCTGTCTAGCAGTTCTTCTCTTACTGAAAACCGTGACTTCAAGATGGGGTTCTCACTCTCTTTCCTCTCCTTTGTTTTATTTGCTCCCCTATGAAATTGATCCAAAAAAGAAAATAAATTTTGGTGGAAATGTCGTATTTAATTCCAAAGTGCAGCATCTGTAATAAAAGGTAAAAAAATATGAAAACTAACTAAAGTAAGACAGAGTGGTAGCAAACTGGCCAGATTGATTTTATTCACACCCAAACACATTAGCGCCACTTTTACAGAGTTTGCGAGTGAAGCGCTATTTTTGTTTTCTTGTCTTTGTTTTACCTGGGCTTGCAACTAGTGCACCAATCCTGGAGGTACTGCAAAGTGTGGATTGGAAAACAAAATGTGTACTGTAGCTCTGCGTCCAGGGATGTGGTGTTTTTACCATACTGCTAACGTTTTTTAAGGATAACAGCAATGGACATTGAAATGGGTCCATTCAAGGCCCTGTAGTCATGTCCTTAACTTTTCAGGCAAAAGCACTCACTAATTTCTGAATCGTGAGTGTAAAAGCGTTAAGGTAACCATGTTGTTCCTGCTTACATTTCACATGGTTTGCTAAATGTTGCATCCCCCTATGAGTGTTTGCTTTTTTCAGGATGATGTTACTTTTTTTTGTAGGTCGCATATTGCTCTTGTCTATTGCGTCATTTAAATTGAGCCTCATCCGGGTGTTTATAGCCGGCAGCAATTGGGTTGTAGTTGAAGGTAGTGTGAGTTTTTCTCAGTGGGGCAGTATGGTGTTCAGTGGGGGAGAGGATGTGGCACTATGGCCAGAGCTGCTGAATTTGGATCTGGGGAACCAGGTTCAGCCTTAATAACCAGTCCACCAGACGACTCTCCTGAGAGCACAATCCCATGCTAGACCTTAGAAGGCTTCGCAAGACCTTAGAAGCGCTGGTGTCTTAGCACCAGCAGGTGGACCCTAGCACTGGCAAGTCTGGGGTAACCTTCAAGGTTTGTCCACCACAATCCATACTGAAGTTCACCTCCAGTCTTGCTAGCAGGCCTATGAAGCAGTACAGCCAAGAACAACAGTGACTCTGTCACTGAGGTCACAGGACCCTTGAAGGGCCAGCTCTAGGGCAGTGCAACCGGTGTGACCGGGCCCTGACTTTGGGTGGAGGCATTATGTGTGCAAGTATATTAAGTTTTTAAAAGCGTTTGCTGCCTCCTTCCTGGCCTCCAGCAATTTTCGGCAACAATAAAAATGTCATGATGACTCTGGTGTTTAATGTTCTTCCTAGAGAGAGATCGGAGTTTTGTCTAGTGGAAGTTTTGACTCATGGAAAGATAGCACATAGGGTTAATGTGCCTGCTGCAAAGAACATGTACCATGCAGATCACAAAGTGCACATAATGTAAATATGTCAGTGGGCTGCTGCTTTTGTCAGAGAAATCCTTTTGTTGCTTGCAGTTTATAAGTTAAAATCCTAACATAGAACCGTGCGCTATTAACTGTCATCTAAGAGCTGCATACAAACTGCAAAATATAAATTAGAGCATTGTGTTTTTCCCCCCAGTCTTTGGTTATCCTAATGTTGCAAAAAGTGTTCTTTTGGACAGAAATCCATTCTGATTATTAAAGAGAACCCCCAACCATGGTATTACGTTTTAAATTCTGAGTCTGTGTTTCTCCAGACCAATCACTATTAACCTATATGGCCTACTAGTATGGTTGTCAAGTGACTCCTACACCTTGTAGTCCTTAGTCTTATGTAACATTTTCTATACAGTGATTTACACACATATTGATTGTCTCTGAGTAATGTGTGAGATGCAAAGTGCTCGGCCACCCTACACTGGTATGAGCGGCGCTGTAAATCAAATTAAATGCATCAGAGAGAGTGTGGTTATGGAGACTTGAGGGGCACTGTTAAAGGGTGGTAGTAAGGGAATCCATGGCAGAGGTAGTCATTGGGGGGCAATAACAAACATTCATGCACAGTGCACCACCAGTGCTAAGGCTGGACCTGCCCTTGAGGCCAGTCTGCCTCACCCATAGGTACCTCCATTGGCCTTGTTTCAGAGGTAGTAGCTGCAATTTACCAGGGATTGGCAATGCAGAATTTGCAGGCACGCCAAATTAAGTTTGCAAACCTTCCAGTCTCTCTGCTTCATTCACAAGCACTTTTAACATGTGCTGCTTGCTGTGGGGCCACTGGAATTAATTATGCAGCAAGCAAAGGAGGACAAAATTATGCAGCAGTGTTGACTAAATTATGCATTAAAAAAAGGCTGCAGAGTAATGCAGTACATTTTCTGGTATGTTATTATTTTGACATGTGTACACATGCTAACAGTCTCTGGAAAGATTTTGCCTTATTAGTTCCAGTGCAACATACAAATGCAACAGTGAGAAAGGTGATCAGTCAACCTTTGCAATAAGCCATCTACTCCGCAGCAAAACAAGTCACATTTTTTATTAACGTTTGATACGTTTGAGCTATAAACAATTTATTAGTTTAAATGGTCAGATCATGCAGCAGATCTTGCATTATGAGGCAAATATGGCAGCCATAATTATATAGAAAGCGGTACAAAAGGGGGTGGTGATGGACGGAGCATCAGAACCAATCAAACACTCACACCCAGTCAACAGATCTGGGTTTTATCCATCACCGTTCTTTAGCTCACTCTGCCACCCCAGTTCAGACATGGCCATATGCAAATCAGTCTGACCCTGTGCCTCATGGGAACAGTCCAGCCCGAACAGCCAAGCCATGCCTTCCCTGGACCGGAAACAAGCTTCCTAGGACCGGTTTCTGGCATTTCAGCCGTCTTCAGCCAGCTTGTTTCCGGTTCAGGGAAGACATGGTTTGGCAGTTCGGGCTGGACTGTTCCCATAAGGCACAGGGTCAGACTGATTTGCATATGGCCATGTCTGAACTGGGGTGGCAGAGTGGGCTAAAGAACGGTGATGGATCAAACCCAGATCTGTTGACTGGGTGTGAGTGGTTGATTGGTTCTGATGCTCCGTCCATCACACCCTCTTTTGTACCGCTTTATAATTATATAGAAAACATTTGCAAACTAGGATATTTTGCCATTCATGTTTGAACTGCTGTTGTGGAAAAAGGGAAAAGTGCTGATGACAAACTCCATGGCTCGGCGACAAATGTCTTGTGCTTCCACATTTTATCGTATTTGGGACATTCTGTGATTAGAAGCATATCCCACTTTGTGAATGTGTTTTAATGTCAATAACTCATTATAACCTTAAATAATCATGTGTATCCATTGGTTGATTAAACTGGGCAGTGAAATGCCAAACAAATACTAACAAGCATTGGCATAGCCAATAGGTCTCGCCTTTGGGACCTTATAAGTTGTTAGCTATGCAACACTTGATGTTGTTGCACCAAAAATATTGTGCTGGATAACTAAACACTTATAAGGTCCCAAAGGCAAAACCTATTGGCTATGCCAATGCTTGTTTAGTTTGTGAAGAACTCTACTTCTTTTGGGCACCACACCCTGGTCGCCTCTTGGGTCTTTTCCTGGGTTCCCGAGCCTATGGTGGTACCCTATTGTTCTGAAATGCCTGGGGGCCCTCGGTCCTGTAGGCTTCAATCCATTCCCACGCAGACCTCGGGTCATCGCAAAAATGAGTTTTCCCATCAGGGAGTATACGCAGACGAGCTGGTAATATCAAGGAGTACTGAAGTCCTTCTCTCAGTCCTTTCAAACCTCAAGAAAGGAGGCACGTAATTTTGGAACATCAAACGTATAGTCCGGGGAAATAGAGACTCTGTTGTAGTGCACATCGTACGGGCCCTCACTCCGAGCCTGTTGCCAGAGGGTGTCTCTATCCCTGAAGTGGAGGAGCCTGGCCGCCCTGGGGCCGGAGGCTTAGCTGAAACACAGTGCGCTCTCTCCAGGGTGTAAAAGGTTCATAGTCCCTCAGATGCAACCACTGTCTGGAGCCACTGCTCCAGGAAGGCCACAATGTCGCTCCCTTCCACTCCTTCTGGTAGGCCCAATTCCCTGATTTTGTTCCTCCCGTTCCTACCATCAGCATCCTCAGCTCATTTCTCCAGCAAGCGGACCCTATCCGCTAGGTCTTCCACCTGTGTGGTCAGTTCTTTTTGGGCTGGCTCCAGCTCTGTAAGTATGGATTCCGTCTATTTCACCATCTCAGACAGTTTCTTATGTTCGGTTCGAAGGAGACCCAACCCTACTGATACCGTGCTTATATCCTGATGCAAGGTGGCCTTCGGGTCAGCGATTGCCTCCAATATTTTAGTCAATTGCTGTTGTACTAGGTCCTCCTGGTCTCCCTGCATTCTGTCATGTCAGGTCTCTTCTTGTTCCTGGGTGGGCCCAGTTTGTCTCGCTCTAGGTATGCCCATTGTATTGGGAGGATCCCCCTCAGTGCTATCGTAACAAAGGTGCGTTTTGGGGTAACGCTTTGGCTCGTGAGCACAATTATATGCCCCAGACCTTCTAAGGGATGGGGTCATCTAGCCCCAGCAGCTGGCTATCTGGGTTCAGGTGTATCTCTGGGTGGAGTACTGCTCTTCTTTTAAACGTCTAAACCAAGGTAGTTCCTGGGTCTCCTTGTGCTTGGGCTGTGTCCAGCGCCACACACTCCCCCACCATCAGGTAAGTTCCATGTGCTGCGGGGCGTGAGCACAACTCCCCTGGTGACTGCACCGCTCCTAAATCCAATCGACTAAATTTATTGCCAATATATCTAGACGGGGGCCAAAGCCCGCCTGCTGGGGACTCTCTTGGGTCCGGTGTGGTATGAACCTTACTTAGTCCGTCCCCCTCTAAGCAGGCTTCCGAGTTGTGGTCCATTGGGCCTGGCCCTGGGCTGTGCTCGGTCTTCTCCTGTGGCTCCTGCCTCTAGATCACGGGTGAGCCACTCCGAATTCAAGGCCTCATTCGTGTAGCGTCCCCAATAAATCAAGGCCCTCACTCTCCTCAGCTCCCTGGAGTTAGCAGTCTCTGGCATTGCTAATCTTCTCTATTCATTATTTGCCCCGAGTCGAGCCCCCAGGGGTCACTGCAACTCGCCTCCTCACGCCAGCATTCCGGTCGGCTCCCCTACTGCATGGGTACCGCTCTGTTGCGTTTCGTCTCCCAGGGCGCTGTCAGACCTCCAGGCCTCCGCCCGCTCCTCATGGCGGCACAGCTCCTCTCCGTCACCGGGGCTGTAGTCGGCCTCCAGGGCCCTGCCTGCGATCCAGCAGGCTGACTCTCGTGCCTCTCTTCAATCCGCTAGGGGGTCACAGCCGGTGATGTACTGCTGCGTTGGGCTAGCATTTCCGACTTTCGTGGCCCTGGTTTCGCCCGGATCGCTTCGTTTCTCCGACACCTTTTCCGCCATCTTGGGCCTGTGTCATCCGGAGCGTCCCCTTCTGGACTTAGCTATTCATGCTCCGCGAGGCAGTGAGCAGCACAAAACCTGTTCCGGAGTTCTTCCTGGTCCCCGAGGGGTCCTCCACCGAGCTATCACCGATATAGCAGGATATATGGTAGGCCGGCACGGAGCTGCAGGCTCTCGCGACCGCTATCTCAGGCGCCCAAGACACGCCCACCCTCCTCCCAGATTTTAACTTTCCCGAGTTGCTTTGCCTTTCACTCAGTGTTGCCAGATTTTGAGACCCATCCCAAGCCCACAGCCGCTCAAATATAAGCCCAAATCCAGCCCAACGCAGACCAGTTCCAGCCCAAACACCAGCCCAAAGTTGCAAGTCTCAAATTATGCAGAAATAGTCATCAGAAACAATTTTAAGGACAAATATACATTCTATTCAATATACAGATAGTGGGAGAGAGTTAACTGGGCACCTGCCTTAACGCTACTCATTTTTAAGACCAGTCCTCACTGTGACTTTGTCATGTGAACCTTAGACCCATCTTAGGTTCTACTAATTGGATTTTGTCATTTTATTAATTCATATTCGCTCCATTTTGTAAATTGATTTGGAATTGGAATTGTGTTTCACTTTATTAGTGCTGGAGTGCTGCATAATTATTTTACACATTGCTTTCAAGTTAAGCCTGATGGCTTTTGTGCCAATCTACCAGTGGGATAATCACAAATGTATTTATTGCCTTTTGTGGCGCACCCCGACAGCGACTGTGTTTATTATTTGAGTGGGGCTTTCACTGTTCTCAACTAATAACCCAATTTCTTACACTTTACAATATTATTTATGAAGTTTATTTGCCCCTAGAGACAGTAGTGTATATTTACCTAAACATATAAATATACATACTCCGGATATGTAAGAAGAAACCGATAATCGTTTTAAACATATTTTGACACTGTTCCAGAAAAATATGCATCTCTACCAAAATCTGGGGGCTAACTGACATTGAACAATATCAAAGAGCTTAATGTGTTCAGTTTGTCCAACTGCTGGTGTGAGTGATTCAGACAGCAGATTCTATTAGTACTGCATTTTTAAGTTGCCATTTTGATCTTGTAAATACATTACAAAAACTGTATGTCTAAGAGCAAACAACAAATAGATTGTCCACCACCATATTGGCCCTTGCAAGTGGACAGAAATTATAAAAACAAGAAAAATGAAAATACCACACCTTGGCATACTGTAAGCACAGCAGTGCCAGACATAGGCATACATAAACCTGCCACTTATGTGTATGGAACAATAAATTAACAGTACATCACAAGGCTTCCAATATTTGCTAACTAAAAGGTGTGATGCTCATCCCAGTCTCACTCGAACCACGCAATACCTGGATGAAGAGCCCTAACTAGGCTGAGACTCCTCCTAGGTTGCTTGGGTTCCGGTTCAGGGAGAACCTGGGCTGGACTGTTCCCATGAGGATCAGTGTAAAACATGATTTGTATATGACCGGGTCAAAACTGAGGTGGCACAGTGAGCAAAAAAACGAGTGACCATACATTTTATCCATATGTACATTTTTTTTACAGCGTAAGCTGTTTACATTCACGAAAGGCCCAAAAGAGCATTTAAAAAAATATAAAATAAAGAGGCAAGGGAAAGGATTCATGAAGCCAGTCTTTAACAACATACTGCAACATTTTTGAAGCAGGCACAGAGAAGGCTCAGGCCAGACTCTCCAGCGCTGTGACCGAATTGAGCTCCTGGGCTGCCTGTGATATGGGCGTATGGCTGTACTAAATGCAAGGGGAGAATCACTGCTGAAAGACTTCTGTCACGTTTAAACCTAGCATGGCAATTTACATCAGTAAAGAACGGGTAGAATAATCGATACAAGACAGTGATGAGTTAGCTCTTCCCAAGATAGTCTAAAGGGGAGAGGACAGAGCTGCTTGCATGGGTAGCCATGGAAAAGGGCGACACAAGACTCTGGATTATGCTCAAATACTGGCATCTTTTACCATAAGGTAGGTAGGCCCCACCACTAGTACAGCCATATATCACTACTTAATTCAAAGCTTATGCGCAGCTATATGCTCACCGGCACAGCCTGGAAGCAGGCCCTTTGGTATATAAACACACACACAAAATGCGTCCCACGCCGGCCACACCACATTCTCGAATTTCTCTCCATTCACATCCCAACTCTCACAAGCCTATGCGTCCTACGTCTCGCTCCTTTTCCCCTCACTACACAAGGCGCAGGCATACAATCACGATAGCAAAACACGTAAGACACTGAAACAATACAAACACGAGTCACAAGAAGAGCACGCTTTTCCACCGGATGTATGACGTTACAACGCATGCTATTACAACGCATACCATGACAACGCATTTTTTACAACGCAAACACTATTACACCGCATTATTTTACAACGAATACTGTTATAACGCAAAACAGAGTAAAATAATTAAAAGTGCATTTACAACGAAAACAATTACAACGCATACCATTACAACGCCAAAATATATATAATTTTTTTTAAAAGTACAATATAATCTGGCACGGGATGCAGGGAAATTAGGGGTTTTAGGGTGGGGAAGTGTATTAAAATGTGGAGCAAAACTGAATGTAAATTAACTGAAATGCATTACAAAATGAATGCCAGAGTATTAAAATTAATACTCGAGTATTAAAATTAATACTCGAGTATTACAAATAATACTCCAATTTCCCAAAATAATCCGTTTTTTCAAATTTAAAAGTTTTATACAAATAACGAATAATAAAACAGTAAATATACATGCAAATCATGATTATATCAGAAAATAAGTAAACGGATTAAAACACATACACATAGTCGCCATTTTAACCATCCCACATCTAAAACTTGTCCTACAACACTTTCTATGAAAACAATAGCAAAATACATGTTCCAAAATGGATGCCAAAACGGAGCTAATAAATGAAAACAACACATCTTTTAATGCTATTTTAAATTCTAATTTTCCACAGCAAATGAAAGTATAATAAACACAACGAACGCAGTTTTAAAAAAAATTAATAATGACACTGACTAAAACTTATAAATACCAGCAAGACACCATTTTACAATCAGTTAATTATCAACTACCAGAGAGACCAGACGCAAAAACCTGACCCTCTGACTCCTAGACTGAGAGAACACCTGCAATCCATTGGAGAAGCATTCTTTCTTTCCTAGTACAAATAAGTTTCTATTATTTTTTAACACCATGTTTTCTTAAAAATCATGTTTCATTACCATCCAAACAATGCTGCAAATATAATTTTTATATTTTTTAAAATGTACTCTAACCATTTTTTTCTGTGAAGTAACTTTAATATATACGGACTTATAATATCTTTTTTTTTTCCTAAAACAGGAATTTGTTTTTTTATCAAAACCAACATATCGTTTGCAAAATTTTCGTTCAACACAACCTACACGACTCACCTTTCTAAATGTGAAGGTAAATTAATTAATTTATCATATAAATGTAAAATTTTGAAAATAAAAACATTTACTTCACCATTCGTAAAACTGTTGGATGGTGTAGGAGTAACAATTACTTTTTTTACTACTTGAAGGTGCATCATTAATGAAAGTGTTGGATGGTGTATGGGTAATAATTACTAATCTAACTCCAGGAAGGTGCAGCAGTAGGGAAAGTGTGGGATGGTGTAGGGGTAACAATTAGTATTCTAACTCCAGGAAGGTGGAGATGAAGGGAAAGTGAGGGACGGTGTAGGGGTATCCATTACTATTCTAAATCCTGGAAGGTACTACATTTTTGAAAGTGTAGGATGTTTAGGGGTTCTTATTATTTATCTAACTGAAGATAGGTACAGCAGCAGGGAATATGTGATTGACTTTAATAAAATGTTACCTTTACAAACAAGTTTACAAATGTTGCAATTTTCTCCAACGTTGTCAAAATTGTTCATTTCTTAATAGTATTTTTTTTTTCTCTCACATAATTCTTTTCAACTTTGTCGAAAAGGTCAAAAAACAGAAGACCTAACAACCAAAAACTCCAGCCAGCAGGCCAAAACCGTACCACAAGCAAATCCAAGAAAGAAACACCAGAAACAAAAGGTATTTTAAATAAACACAGTTATAAATCCAACAATATAAAAGTTCAATTTTTCAAAACATTGACAATGTTTCCCATTTCTGAATTGTTTTTTCTATCTGTTTTTCAGATAAATCTTTGCTACTGTATATGAAAAGTTGAAAAAAAGAAGACCAAACAACCCAAAACTCCAGCCAGCAGGCAATAACCATACCAGAAGTAAAACCTAGAAAATATCTCCTAAACCAAAATATATTTAAAATAAACACTCTAATAAATCCAACAATCTTATGGACTAACCTTTTTTTTAAAATTTTTAAAATAAGCTGCCACAATATATAAACTATGGGTTGTAGTAGGAATATCAATTACTATTCTTACTCCCAGTAGGTACAGCAGTAGGGAAAGTGTGGGATGGTGTACGGGTAACAATTACTATTCTAACTCCAGGAAGGTGCAGCAGTAGGGAAAGTGGGGGATGGTGTAGGGGTAACAATTACTATTCTAACTCCAGGAAGGTGCAGCAGTAGGGAAAGTGTGGGATGGTGTATGGGTAATAATTACTAGTTCGAGGCATGTGGGCTGCTGAATTCATATCTGTGCATAGATCGCCGCCTAGTGTTGGGTCCGGATGTTTGCACGTTGTTGTCCTGGAAGAGTCTTCGAAGTATCTTTGGATAGGTGACTCCTCCCCTGGACTACAGTGCGCATGGGCATCCTCTCCATCCTCAGATTGTTTTTTTCCGCCATTGGGTTCGGATGTGCTATCTTAGCTCAAGTTAGGAAAAAATTTTGTCGAGGCCACAAGGCCTTTAGTTCGCGTCGGTACTGTTTATCGATCGGGTTTCGATACTCTCTGTTAGTTTACTAACTTTCAGCACCGACTTTGTTCGCATTTACCTGTCCATCGACTACTTCGACGATGGAATCGAGGACGCCATTCAAAAGGTGTCCGGTATGTAATGCGAAGTACCCACACATCGACGTCCATCCGGTGTGCAACAAATGCCTTTCGCCGGACCACGACGAGTCGACATGTATGGCCTGTGCCCGGTTCCGCTCGAAGAAGACTCTGCGGAATCGTCGAGCGGCGAGGCTCGAAGCGCAGCACGCGGCACCGGCCCCAGCTGACATCTTCGACGAAGCAGACGACGTCGAGGAAGTAGAAGTCTTACCCTCCAGTCCCGTTTCCGAACACGAACCCGGATCGGACGAGGCCGACGAGTCACTCTTCCACAGAGGTGAAGACGACACCGAGGTAGGAGACGACGAGGAGGCCTTAGGGGCCGAAGAAAGTAGCTCCGATGATGAACAAGGCCTACCTGTTCAAACCGAATCTTCACCAGCGCCACAGACTATGGCTCCGGTCGAGGGATCGCCTTCGGGCCTTACCCGAGACCTATCACGCAGTCCTTCGGCCCCGCCCTCAGGCCCGGCCTCGGACGTTCAGCGGCAGCCATTACCGCTTAAGCCAGCTGGTTTCCCTTCCACGAAACCGAAACCGAAAGCTGCTCAGGTTCCTACGAAACCGAAACTGAAAGTGGCGCTAGTCGGATCGAGGCCTTCAACACCTTCGACGCCAGCGCACCGTGTCGGCACCGACCACACCAAGAGAGACTTCGGTGCCGAACTCGAAACGGGCGACGTGGGAGTCGACAAACGGAGGAAGGTCATCGGCGCCGACAAACCTGCTCGGTTACCGGCGTCGACGCCACCGACACCGAGGGCCGTACCGCCTGCTACGCCTCGCATCACTCCCTCGACGACGCTACAACCGCACGTGTCGAAGACGTCGAAGGGGGGCTCCGCACCTCGACTCGATGCACCACTGGTGCCGAAGATATCTACAGCCGCGACCCGGGCCGGGGCCACGTCCTCTAAGGCGCCCCGAGTACGAACGGGCGCAAAGCCAGGCTGCAAAACCACGGCTGCCCTCCAGGACCCGTCGGGTTCCGGTTCGATCGGGGCTCCAGCGGTTTCGTCGGTGCCGACCAACATTACCTTCGGCTTGCCTCCATCCACAATCCCGAAGGTGTTTCAACTCAGGTCACAGGTCACCAAGACTACGGCTCCGCCTGTTGAGACGTCTCAGTCGCACGTCATCGACGCCGACACTGGCAGGATGATTCTCCACGACCGAAGGATAACTTCGGAACCGTCATTGGAACCTTTCAGGATCCCGCTAAAGAGGAAGCTGCCTGTGGACTCAGAACCTCTCTTGTATGAACCGTTTCATTCACCCTACCAGGATCCACATCGGGCCTCCCCCACACGCTCCGACACGGATGCATTGGAGGACTACATGGATGAACAAGTCCCCTACCATTTGGACACGGACCCTGATGACCAGCAGGACCCTGACCAAACTTGGGGCGACCCTGCTGACCCCAGTGCACCTCTTGATGCACAAGAACCACAACTATATGGGGCAAAAACATCACCCACAGAGGATACTGCAGCGTTCAACGCTCTGATTGAACGTGCGGCAAACAACCACGATGTACAGCTTCACTCGGATATCATCGAAGATGACTTTCTAATGGACACCTTTGCATCCTCAGAAAGACATGTTAAGACTCTGCCAATGCTGAAGGGGGTCCTCAAGCCAGCCACTGACATTTTCAAAGAACCCACCAGGGCACGAGTGATAAACCCCAGGATCGATAAAAAATACAGATCAGCACCTGGGGATCCTACTTACATCAGAGGCCAATTACCACTCGACTCCATCGTTGTGGCGAATGCCCGCAAGAGGGCACACTCGCAGACAACGGGTGACGCTCCTCCCCCGGACAAAGAGTCCAAGGTGCTGGAGACCTCCGGCAAGCGAGTTGCCGCACAAGCTGCAAACATATGGCGCATAGCTAACACTCAAGCGCTCCTCGCTCGCTACGATAGAGCGCACTATGACACAATGGAGCAACTTCTTCAACACCTCCCTGACCCCTACAAAGAAGGTGCAGAAATCCTTATCAGAGAGGGACAGCTACTCACAAATGCTGCCATCAAATGTGCACTAGACGCTGCAGACACGGCCGCCAGGGCCATCAACACTAGCGTCATCCTACGACGTCACGCCTGGCTACGTATCTCAGGATTCAAGCCTGAGGTACAAAACAATATACTGAACCAGCCCGTCAACCCCGACTACTTGTTCGGGCCTGAGGTTGACACCACCCTTGAGAAGATAAAAAAGGATACGGACACTGCAAAGTCCATGGGCGCCCTACAAACTCAGTCCTTTCGGAGCGGCTCCTTTCGTCGCCCCGGAAACAAGGGAGCAGGCAGAGGACAGGGGTCACAACAAACATATAACAAGGGCAATACGCAGACCACCTACGATAAGAACACCCGAGGTGGCTATCGTGGCTCCAGTACCAAGGGCAGAGGACGTGGCTACGGCAACACCAGGTCCTCCCCCAAGAACAAGCAGTGACGCCCTCTCCCTTCCTCCCGACCACATAACACCTGTCGGGGGAAGGCTACGACGGTTCCTGTCCACGTGGAACTCCATCACCACGGACAGGTGGGTCAAAGATATTATAAAATACGGTTACTGTCTGGAGTTAACCTCCACTCCACCCACAATACCGCCAAGAAACCGGCCTATGTCCTCAGAGCACTTAACGCTCTTACAGCAAGAGGTAGAAAGTATGCTTCTAAAAGGCGCTATCGAGGTCGTACCCGTCCACGAGCGGGGCACGGGGGTTTACTCCCTCTACTTCTTAATTCCAAAAAAGGACGGGTCGCTCAGGCCTATATTAGACCTGAGACCCCTGAACCAGTACATTCTTTCGGAGCACTTTCACATGCTCACTCTACAGCAAGTCCTTCCGCTTCTCAAGCAGGGAGACTTCCTAGCATCACTGGACCTCAAGGATGCGTATTTTCACATACCCATCCACCCCTCACACAAAAAATACCTCAGGTTCACTGTTCAGGGGCAGCACTATCAGTTCAAAGTCCTTCCCTTCGGCGTGACAACAGCGCCCAGGGTTTTCACGAAGTGCCTAGCTACGGTGGCAGCACATTTACGGAGACAGCACATACACGTCTACCCCTACCTAGACGACTGGCTCGTTCAAGCGAGGTCAGCCCAGCAATGTGCAAGCCACGTGTCCCGTACCATTCACCTTCTTCACAGTCTGGGATTCTCACTAAATTACCCAAAGTCTCATCTCCAGCCCGCACACGTACAACAGTACCTAGGTGCGACTATAGACACTCTGGCGGCCACAGCTCAGCCAAATTTAGTGAGGATCAACGGCATACAAGCGCTGATCTCCAAGTTCAGACCCAACCACTCGCTTCCAGCGCGAGTGTTTATGCAGTTGATAGGCATGATGGCCTCCTGCATCTTCATAGTCCCGCACGCGAGGTTACATATGCGCCCACTTCAGGAGTGCCTAGCACGTCAGTGGAATCAGGCTCAAGGACAGTTGAAAGACCTAGTGTTGGTGAGCGGTCGGGCATACAACTCTCTGCATTGGTGGAATCCACAAAACCTTTGCAAGGGCCGACCGTTCCAAGAGCCTGTTCCACAAATAGTACTGACAGCGGACGCGTCTCTCCAGGGATGGGGAGCTCATGTACTCCACTACACAGTGCAGGGACTATGGACGACACAACAGAAGAAGATGCACATCAACCTTCTGGAACTGATGGCAATCTTCCTGGCCATGAAGGCTTTCAAAGTACATCTGTGCAACAAGGTCGTGTTGATCCGGACGGACAACATGACCGCAATGTACTACATACAGAAGCAGGGAGGGACACACTCTCCACAGTTGTCTCATCTGGCTCAGAGCATGTGGAAGTGGGCCATTCAGAGGAACATGTTCCTCATGGCGGAACACCTCCCGGGCAAGGACAACCAGATGGCGGATCTGCTCAGCAGACACAGCCACCAGATGCACGAGTGGGAGTTACACCCATCGGTACTCCAACCGTACTTCCAGCAGTGGGGTCACCCAGAGATAGACCTATTCGCGACAAGCGAAAACGCAAAATGCCAAAGCTTCGCCGCCAGATTCCCACATCCGCAGTCGCAGGGCAATGCGATATGGATGAACTGGTCCGGCAAATTTGCGTACGCTTTTCCCCCAGCACCGTTGATACCGCTGGTGGCTCGCAAACTCCGACAACACTCCCTGACACTCGTCCTAGTTGCTCCCACGTGGGCACGCCAGCCGTGGTACACCACCTTCCTCGAACTTTCCGTGGTACCGCATCAAAGGCTGCGGATCAAACCCGCGCATTTGACGCAGAACCATGGAGAGGTTCAGCACCCAGATCCGCAACAGCTGAACCTGGCGATCTGGCTCCTGAAGTCCTAGAGTTTGGCTACCTCAATCTGCCACCTGACTGTATGGACATCATCAAGGAGGCCAGGAGACCCACTACAAGAGCTTGCTATGCAGCCAAATGGAAAAGGTTCGTCATTTATTACAGTAATAATGACATTAACCCGCTGGACGCATCCATCTACAACATCATATGTTACCTCTTACACCTATACCGATGCAATCTGGCGTACACCTCTATACGTGTCCACTTGACCGCAATATCAGCCTATCTGCAAACCAGGCAGCACCTCTCTCTATTCAGAGTGCCTGCCATCAAAGCATTCTTGGAGGGACTCAAACGAGTCATTCCACCTAGCCACCCACCGGCTCCAATGTGGAACCTCCACTTGGTCCTCACACGCCTGATGGGTCCACCCTTTGAACCTCTCCACTCATGCGAGATTCAATTTCTTACCTGGAAAGTAGCCTTCCTGGTAGCAATCACTTCCCTAAGGAGAGTTAGTGAACTCCAGGCACTAACCGTTCAAGAGCCATTTATTCAGGTTCACGCCAACAGGGTCGTACTACGTACCAACCCCAAATTCATGCCCAAGGTAATATCGCAGTTCCACATGAATCAGACTATTGAACTGCCCGTTTTCTTCCAAAACCCACAAACTGTTGCAGAAAGGGCGCTACATACACTAGATGTACGGAGGGCCCTCATGTACTACATCGACAGGACTAAACCCTTCAGGAAGACAAAACAACTGTTCGTTGCCTTTGCCCCACACCACAAAGGTAACGCCATCTCCAAAGCAGGGATAGCCAGATGGATAGTTAAGTGTATTCAAATCTGTTATCAAAAGGCAAAACGCACATTAACTATTCCACCACGAGCCCACTCAACACGCAAGTTGGGGGCTTCCATGGCCTTCCTAGGAAATATTCCCCTGCATGATATATGCAGAGCAGCCACATGGTCCACTACACACACATTTACAAAACACTATTGCGTAGATGTGCAGTCAAAACAGCAGGCAGCTGTAGGACAGGCTGTTCTCAAAACACTTTTTCAGACCGCTGCAGCTGGCACGGGTAGCCGCCGCCAATAGAGGGCACTGCTATGTATTCTATGCACAGATATGAATTCAGCAGCCCACATGCCTCGAACTGAATATGCTACTTACCAGTATGCATCTGTTCTTGGCATGTAGGGCTGCTGACATTCATATCGCCCTCCCTCCTCCCCGGCGCCTGTCGCAGCTGCAGCTCTCAGAATTATTGCAAGCATGGTCATCACTTTCTGTATCTACTCCATCACTGCCACAATGGCGAAAAACAATCTGAGGATGGAGAGGATGCCCATGCGCACTGTAGTCCAGGGGAGGAGTCACCTATCCAAAGATACTTCGAAGACTCTTCCAGGACAACAACGTGCAAACATCCGGACCCAACACTAGGCGGCGATCTATGCACAGATATGAATGTCAGCAGCCCTACATGCCAAGAACAGATGCATACTGGTAAGTAGCATATTCATTCTAACTCCAGGAAGGTGCAGCAGTAGGGAAAGTGTGGGATGGTGTTGGGGTAAAAATTACTATTCTAACTCAAGGAAGGTGCAGCAGTAGGGAAAGTGTGAGATGGTGTAGGAGTAATAATTACTATTCTAACTCCAGGAAGGTGCAGCAGTAGGGAAAGTGTGGGATTGTGTAGGGGTAAAATTTACTATTCTAACTCAAGGAAGGTGCAGCAGTAGGGAAAGTGTAGGATGGTGTAGGGGTAACAATTACTATTCTAAATCCAGGAAGGTGCAGCAGTAGGGAAAGTGTGGGATGGTGTAGGGGTAAAAATTACTATTCTAACTCAAGGAAGGTGCAGCAGTAGGGAAAGTGTAGGATGGTGTAGGGGTAAAAATTACTATTCTAACTCAAGGAAGGTGCAGCAGTAGGGAAAGTGTAGGATGGTGTAGGGGTAACAATTACTAATCTAACTCCAGGAAGGTGCAGCAGTAGGGAAATTGTGGGATGGTGTAGGGGTAACATTAGAGCTAGTGTATTTACTTGTACAGACTAATTTTTTTTTCTTCTCTTCTCTTCACAGATAATGTCTACTCTTGAAGCTGCTAAATATATTAAATCTAGGAAAGGGAAAAATGTATTGAACTATGCAGGATACATATATAGTAAGGAAAGAAGAAGTTTTCCTAGAAATCATTGGAGGTGTGTGCAATACTACTCTACCCATTGCAGTGGCAGAGCGGTTACACTTGATAATTTAGTTGTAAAAACAACAGAACATAACCACTCTGCCTCTGCAATGGAGGTAGAAATAAGAGAAACTGTAAATGAAATGAAAGCCATTGCAAGCACCTCCAATGATTCTACCGGATCCCTTTTAAGAGAGGTTGCACAGCATGTCCCCAGTCATGTTGCTAGTAATATGCCTATAATTCCTAATTTGAGACGAATTATTCAAAGACAAAAGCAGGCAAGTAACATCCAATTATCTACACCACATACATTTTCTGATATTAGAATTCCACATGATCTTTCTATTTCTTTTGCTGATGAACCTTTCCTTCTGCATGATAACGAAAACCCTCAGAAACGAATTCTTATTTTTAGTACCCCACGTAACCTAGCTAAGTTAGAAAATAGTGAAATTTGGATGATGGATGGGACGTTTAAAAGTACACCCCATCCTTTCACTCAAATTTACACTATACATGCAAAAATTAACAATAATGTAATCCCCTTAGTATATAGTTTGCTACCTGATAAAAGTTCAGAGTATGTTGCAGAAGTCTTATCAGTTATTAAAAATAAAACTTCCCAAAGTCCAAGGAAAATAATAGTAGATTTTGAATTGAGCATGATCAATGTGATCACTAAAACGTACATGGATACCCAAATTCAGGGATGTTTGTTCCATTTTTCCCAGGCATTTTGGCGTAAATTACAAAAAACATCCCTAGTTGCAGAATACTGTCGAGATAGCAAACTACAGTTTGAATTAAAAAAATTAACAGCACTTTGTTTTGTTCCTCCCGATAGTGTGGACGAGTACTACACTGCTATTACAGAATCTGATTTTTTTACAAGTAATGAAGAAAAATTGGCACCCATCCTAAATTATTTCGAGGACACATGGATTGGGCACCTAAGCAGATCGGGTCGCAGGAGGAAGCCACGATTCCATGTGGAGTGGTGGAACTGTTACACGAGCTGTTTAGAGGGAGAAGCAAAAACAAATAATGCCATTGAGGGATGGCATAACTCCTTCAACCATACAATTGGCAAACCTCATCCTAATTTCTACTCTTTCTTGAAAACTTTGAAGAAGGAGCAACATTTTCAAGAAATGAGACTTTCCCAAACACTTGCTGGTAGTCTAAACCCACGAGTAACTCTAAAAACAAAGGAAATGTCTGAGAGACTATTGGGTATTTTACAACAATTTACGTTGTGTGTGGCTCTAGACTACCTGGAAAATCTTGCTAACATTCTTTCTTTTTAAAAATAGTTATCTACTTACTTTCCTGCTTTGCTAAAAATTTAAATAACCATTATTTACAATTGGCATATAAATCTTACACAAACATTTTTTCAAAATTACGAGTGGGGTCTACTAATTTTTCCCTTTTTTTTTTCCAATCTACTTTTTTTCCAAACGACCAAAGTATCCAAAACGACTTCCCTAGAATTTTTTTCCAACTTTCCAATGATCAAAAGCAACATATTAATGTCTAGTAAACTTCCTAAATGACTACCACCAAAAAAATCCAAAATATCTCAACCTCTTAATTTCCAAATGTCAATCCATTTTACGAAATGCACATTGCTGCATAAACAACAATAAAAATCAATCTTTTTTTCACAAATTACGAAAACGCAAAGCTTCTTTTTTTTAAAACCAAGATATAAATCATTTATATTCGTACCGAAGTGTTTAAATGCATATTTATTTGTAGAAACTTTAATTAATGTTAGTTAATCAAGATTTTTTTTTGTTACAATTAACTTTCCTAGACCCGACATAGGCATACACTAATGACATGAACGTGGACATGCTTTTTTACATTTTAAACATCAATTAGTTATTCCGCAACCTCTCCTTATTCTTTATTTACTATATATGTATCTATTTTTAACTTTATATCTATAAATAAATGTGAAAAAGTTTCCTACCTGGACGCAGATCAGCTTCCTGCTGTTTCCTCCTCCGATGCTCTCCAAAATGGCGCCTTACGTTTACGTTCACGTCATGACGTCATCGCGTGCATCAATGTTAAAAAAGGACTATTTTATTTACTGTTTCAATAAATATATGTTTAAAATTAGTAATAAATAATGTATATTTTTTATAAAATATGTACATTATGTTATAAAAAAGCATAAAACAAAAATGTTTATCCTATGTTTTTTTCAATAAAGAATTATTTAATACACCTTATTTGTTTACTGTTATTTATTATTAATTTGTTATTTAAACATGTTAAATTTATATTATAATATCTAAATTTACTAAATGTGTTCCTTACCTCGACTCTATTTTCTTTTCCTTTCAAACTTGCGTTTTCTTCTCTTTTCACTCCTTCCTTTCTTGTATCTTCTTAAGCTGCCAAAATAAATGAAGGACAATTTTTCACATAGACTTCAATACAAAAGCGTGGGAATTTTTTTAAAGTAAGTTCTATTTTGTTTGATCTTTTTTGTTTTGGTAATATTAAATGTTTAATTATTTTTTTAAAACTCAAAAAATATTTTTAAAATTAATTTTATTTTTTAAATCATTTTTTAAATACCCTTTTTTTTTTTAAATTAAATTTTTTTTTTTTTTAAATAAACTTTAGTATGAATGTCTTGTATCAGTGCAACTTTTTTTTTAAATTTATTTATTTATCCTACATATATATATTTTTAAATTATTTTTAGTATTACAGATCAAATTAAAAATTATATATTAATAATATAATTAATAATTAAAAATTAAATATTTTAATATAAATGGTTTATTTATTAATTTCCATAAATGGTTTATTTATTAATTTCCTTTTATTATTTTTTGGAAAGTAATAAAGTATTTTACATTTTCTTATTATTTTATTTTATATTAATCAAATACTCAATCTTTTTTTTATATTATTTAGTTTTATTAAATTATTATTAAATACTCTATAAATACTGAAGTATTTTTCTTTATTTTTAATACTCTAATATTTAACAATCTTTTTTTTTTATTTTAATACTCATTTAGTACTCCTTCTTTTTTTAAAATAATTATTATTATTAATAATATTTTTAAAAAGAAAGCTAAAAATACTCAAGTATTAATCTTTTATAATACTACTCATATATTTTACTTTTTCTTATTTATTTATTAATGCTCAAATATTACTCTATCATATTTTTTAAATATTGTTTACTAAATACTAAAATAGTAATTATTGTATCAATTTTTTTTTCCAATTAATAAACATGCATTGTAAAGGTCTATGCGTTGTAAAAGTACTTACCATATAAAAGCATGCGTTGTAAATGCATGCATTGTAAAAGCTTTTGCGTTGTAAAAAATGCGTTGTAAAAGCATTGCGTTGTAAAAGTTGCGTTGTAAAGGTTGTTTACCGCGGCGGATGTATGACCGCGGCAGGAGTCGCGCACTCCTCCCCCACTGGCGCACCATCACTTTGGACAGGTGGGTCCTACAGATAGTCCGAATGGGCTACTCCCTCCCCTTCGAGACTACCCCTCCAGCCATGCCGCCTCAGTACCACCGCATGTCGGGTGATCACTTGGCACTTCTCCAGCAGGAAGTTGCGGCCCTCTTGGCCATGGCAGCTATCGAGCGTGTTCGGACGCCAGAAGTAGGTTGTGGTTGTTACACTCACTACTTCCTGGTTCCTGCGTCCTATCTTAGATCTCCGGGACGTCAATCACTTCTTCTGGAAGGAGAAGTTCAAGATGCTCGTGCTTGCTCAGGTCCCGTCTACCGTAGACCCCGCAAGTCTGGATGGTAGCGTTGGACTTTCAGGATGTTTATTTTCATATCCCCATCCTGCCGGCCCAACGGCGTTACCTGCGGTTCACGGTAGGCCACGAGCACTTTCAGTTCACTGTGTTCCCTTTCGGCCTTACCGGCGCCCCTCCGGTGTTCACAAATGTGATGACGGTGGTCGCAGCTCATCTGTGCAGATCAGGGGTTTCAGTCTTCCCCTATCTCGACGACTGTCTGTTGAAGGTGGGCTTGCCCCAAGCAGTCTTCACCCACCTCCAGACTACAGCCAACCTCCTGCATTTGCTGGGGTTCTCCATCAATGTGCTGAAGTCGCACCTGATTCCTTCTCAGAAGCTCCTCTTCATCAGAGCGGTTATGGATACGGCGCAGTTTCGTGTTTATCCTCCCGAACAGCAAGTCTGGGACATTTGGGCTATGATTCCGATCTTTCAGCCTGAATCCTGCTCATCAATCATGCCAGGTCGCATATGCGGGCTCTGCAGTGGGACCTGAAATTCCAATGGATGCAGCATTGGGGAAAACTGTCTGACTAAGTCCAGATCTCGGAGGGCACTGCACAAGACTTGCAGTGGTGGCTCACGGACCAGCGTTGGGTCAGTGGCAGATCCCTCTCCCTTCCCAAACCGGAGTACACAGTAGTGACGGATGCGTTCCTCCTGGGATGGGGCGGCCACATGGGAGAGGCGGAGATCAGATGCCTCTGGTCTCCGGCGGAGGCCAAGCTCCATTTCAACCTTTTGGAGCTCAGTGCGATCCTACTTGAACTGAAAGCATTCCTTCCCTCTGTCAAGGGGAGAGTGGTGCAGGTGTTCACGGACAACACCACTGCCATGTGGTACTGCTACAAGCAGGGTGGGTTGGGGTCATGGACCCTATGTTAGGAGGCTCTGCGTCTCTGGACATTGCAGGAATATCAAGGCATTTCCTTGGTGGTTCATTGAACGCCAGGGTGGACAAACTCAGCCGCAGGTGCATGTTGGATCACGAATGGCGTCTTCACTCGGAGGTGGCACAAGGTCTCTTTCTGCAGTGGGGAGAGCCTTGGTTAGATCTATTCCCCACCGAAGAGAACGCGCAATGTCATCAATTCTGCGCGTTGGAATTTCCAAGGCGGCACTCGCTCAGCGACGCTTTTCATCACGACTGGATCTGCAGTCTTTTGTACGCATTTCCACTTCTGTCCAGAGTGCTGAAGAAGATTCGGCGCAACCGGGCCCAAGTCATCCTGTGGCTCCGGATTGGGCATGAAGATACTGGTATCCCGAGCTACTCAGCATGATAATCGCTCCCCCAATCCGACTGCCTCTTCCGGAGGATCTTCTGTCGCAGCAGCAGGGGATTGTCCTCCACCCGAACCTGTCCAGCCTCCACCTCTTTGTGTGGAGATTGAGCGGCGGCTGTTGATTCCTTTTGACATGCCTCCTGAAGTCTGTTATGTCATTCTGGCAGCCAGGCATCCCTCCACTAAGTTGGTATACTCCTGTAGGTGGAACAAATTTGTGGCGTGGTGCACAGCGAAGGCTGTGGATCCCCTTGCTGCCCCTCTTTCAGAAGTTCTTCTGTTCCTTCTTTCTTTGGCCCAGCAGGGCTCTACTCTGGGCACTATCAAGGGCTAGCTTTCTGCTATTTCAGCCTTTCTCAGGTTCCCTGATCAGCCCTTTCTTTTCAAGTCCTCTGTTGTAAATAGATTCCTTGAAGGCATTGCTCATCTTTTCCCTTCTATTCCTTTCGTAATGCCACAGTGGGACTTTAATTTAGTTCTTACATATTTAATGTGCACTCCCTTTGAGCCTCTTCACAGCTATCCTCTTCATCTACTGACTTTGAAGACTGCTTTCCTGGTTGCCATCACCTCTGCCAGGAGAGTGAGTGAGCTCCAGGCTTTCTTGTAAACCTCTTTTTCTATCTGTCCATCCGGACAAGATTGTGCTCAGGACACGTCCATCCTTTCACTGCCTTTCACATCGGGCAGACCATCACTTTGTTCACCTGCTTTCCGCATCCTTCTAGAGAGGAACAGAGGCTCCACCGTTTGGACTCAAAACGTGCGCTCTTGTTTTACTTGAACTGCACACAACAGTATCGGGTGGATGACCAGCTCTTTGTTGGCTACGTTGGCGTCAAGAAAGGTCGGGACCTACACAAGCGGTCGTCTTGTGTGTTAAAGCATGTTATTCTCTGTCTAAAAAGGAAGCTCAGTTGGGGTTGCCTGCCCATTCTACCAGGGCGACAGAATTGGGACGTGGTGTCCCCCTGCAAGACATGTCAGGCAGCTACGTGGGCCTCGCTGCACACTTTTACTAAGCACTATTGCCTGGACAGCCAAGTCCGGAGAGACTGCTTCTTTGGCCGTTCTGTTCTCCGAGACTTCCTAGTGTGATCTTGGTTCGCAGACTCACCACCGGAGTTGGTATTGCTGAGGTATCTATTCTAAGGTAAGGAATCTATCACTGTGTTTCTTTCAGATGAACAAGTTACTTACCTTCGGTAACAATATATATGTAAGAAACATTAGTAGTGATAGATTCCTTACCGCACCACCCACCCTCCCTGTTCTGCGAACTGATTACTAGGGTTAAGGTCATCCCTTTCAGGGCCCTAGTTTCAAGGCACCAGTGGTCAGTATCTTGCATGGCTCTGTGTTTCTGGCGTGGAAAGTCGTGTATAGAACTGACGTCAAAGCGCAAGTGAGGCGTCTAAGTAGCTGCCGCAACGTCATCTCGCCGACCACGACGCCAACGACTGACGCAGAAACGCACAACGCCACCTTCCGACAAGCAGGGGTACTGCTGACGAACACTTTCTGGATCCAGTCTGACACCTGGGGTAATTCTAAGGTAAGGAATCTATCACTACTAATGTTTCTTACAGATATATCGTTACACAAGTAAGTAACTTGTGCAACAGTGGACTTTTCCATCTGCAGAATATTTTGAATGACCAGCAGTGGCAGCGTTGCACAACAGTATTTCAATGCTGAGACTTAAAAAAAAAAAAAATTAAAGAAAGAAGTTGTCAAGCATACTGCATCCTTTTACCAATTTATATGGTAAATCCAATTCCCATTCAATCATTTCATTTGGCATTAAAAGACGTTCACAATATTTGAAGGTTCTCACTACCTTATAGTGGGCTCCTCAAGTGAATATCATTTCTTTCAAGGTGGAAGTAATATGGATTACATTGTGGTGGGCATGTTAGTTAATGGAAGAGTTTGACTGCCTCCAAGGCTGGCAAAGCCTGATTTAGATACTGATGCTGGCAGTATTCCAGTCGAGAAAATGACTGCCTTTGAGGAAGGAATGTAAGGTAAGTAACTTGTTCTTTTAGAAACAGGCTGGTGGCAGAAGCCTACAACCAGCTGACCGTTAGGTCCATTGAGTGAGAAGTTAATTTGGACTCATTGGCAACAACTCACGTTTGTTCAGCAGATAATTAAATAATCTCTGCTTTCTGTGTGTTGTTCTTTGACTTGCATTGACCAATGTTAATTGATGTAGTTTGTATATATTTGTTTTGTCTGTACCAAATGGATATGATTACCATAGAAATGGTAATTACTAAAAATATTTACATAATGTGGAATGAGATAAATACTCAAGCACACTAGGTTGATGTGTATGTTGTGGTTCTTGAAGTAAAGTTTATCATTGGCCTTGTGGGGTAATTGATATTTTTTTTGTTTTGACATTGATCCCTCCCCATACATTAGGCCTTATTGGATCAAACTTCTTTGCGTTTTCACAGTGAGTGAGAATGGGCCTTTCACAAGGAGATGCAAATCTGGGTGTCCAAGAAAGAAAAAGAAATACAGAATCAGTCTACTGAAGAATGTAATAATACCATATCCAAATTTAAACACAAACCCTTTCAGAAACGTGTCAGTGGAGAAAAAACAATTGTCGATTCTTTGTGTGAGAAGCTGGCCTGGTATATGATGTCCACTAATGTAAGTGGGCACCTTGCACCAGTCTAGGCAACCCTTATGGTAATTTAAAAGGTCTCAGACAACTTTAGAATGGTATCCAAGTGGTAGCTGTGGAGAGCAGCTTTCCTGCTTAGTCTTGAAGGAGTGTAAAGCAGCTTGTTTTATCAGAATGTAATCTTATAGTATAGATTAAATGAAAGGAGAACCACACAGTAGTTATAAAAAAATATGTATTTATTATATAACCCTATCTATTACGTTACAGTATCTCCCACACGGAGATAAACACAAAGCACACAATACTTTAGCAAAGAAATCACAGTAAAGAGCCCTAATACACAGTGGGCCCCAGGGGGGACTAAACCTTCTGCTAAGAAAGTGGTATAAGAACCACAACTCGAGTCAGGACAATGTCGAGAGGACATAGAATTGCTGGGACCCCAAGGAAACACCCATGGTGAGTAGATAGGGACCCCACGGAGTGCGTGTGCAAGTCATAGTTGGATTTTTAAAGATTAGGGACTCTTCCCAGTGGACGCTGAAGAAACCCCATAGACAGAAGGTTGGTGAGCCACCTCACACGTGGATACCGAAGTACCCAAGTTACTTATCCCAGAGAAGCCGGGTGCATAGTAGTGAAGTGGTGTCGGAAACTGCAGTCGAACCCAATGGAGGACTTCAGGAAAGTGCCGGTGCTGGAAGAGGAGAAATTGTCAGTGGGAATCCAAATGTGGATTCTTGAAGAGGAGTACCTGAAAGACAAGGGGACAGGAGATGCCCTCTGATGTCAGGTGCTTCAGGATAGTTGACGGTGACCTTGACTCTGCAGCTGTGGGGGCCAGAAGACGCTGAACCAGGAGCCGGATGCGAGCTGTCTCATGAAGGATGTTGACAGCTATGGGGTTGGTGTCCAGCTGGAGCACTAACAAGCCTTGGAAAATGCCACCCAGGCAGGAAGTCAAGAAAGTGTACGGTTTGGACCAGCAAGGTCCAGGAGACTCACCAAAAGCAGGGGAGTCAGGGCAGACCCCGAGTAATCAGGGGAGCCCAAGGAAAACAAAGATGACCCTCAATTGGACCCACAGGCCTAAGGCACAGGAGTCGCTAGAGGACCTCGAGCAGCTTTACAAAATGGGCCATGGAGCACACGGTGTGATGTGGTTGAAGATCTTTGCCAGAGAAGTTGCCAGAGGTTGGGGCTACTTGGAGCCCAATGCACTTGCTGCAGAATTGCCAACAAGCATTTGCACTTGCAAAAGCACGCGGTGCACAGCGGTTTGGGTATTGCAGCCCCCACGAGGGATTCTGACCTCAAATTGAGTGAGAGGGCAGCTCAGGCCTCGAGGGTCGTAGAAATCCACCTCCCGTGTTGTTGAACCCTTCGGAGTCCGTAGGAGCTCGGGATCAGCAGACCAGTCAGCAGTGTTGCGGTGCCTGCGAATGCAGGGGAGTTACTCCTTCACTCCGAGATTATCATCCGGTGTTTTGGATGCTCCACAGATCCTACATGGATCCTGTATGGTGCACAGGCACAGACGATGCAGCAGACTGTGAGGGAGATGATGTCCGGCCCAAACAAAGTCCAGCGAAGTCCAGAGTGCCCAGACGGTCTAAGTGCAGTGGTTTCAGTTCTGAATCTTGTCCACGACGAATCTAAGGACCTACATCCAGGTAAGCCCTGAAGTACCCTAAAGAAAGGGAACATTCAGGGGACCCTCCCAGGGGAGGGTCTGGACAGGGGGGAGGATACTCTCCATGGCCTTTGTCCAGTTTTGCGTTGGAGAGGGAGTAAATAGCTCCCAGGACTGGTTTGAACTGGACTATGCACAGAGACACCAAATGTGCCCCTCATGCAGATTTTCAGGCGTTGGCAAGCGCACCCACCCAGCCCTAATACACTAAATCCTGTCTGGGCGGTGGTCACACCTCCCTGTGACAGGACGCCTATTGTTCTGCCTTCCCCTGCTCGAGCTTGGCTCAGCAGCAGGAGAGCAGAAATGTGTGTCTGGTTGGCTGCATCCATTTTGTGCTGTCCGGGACTAGAAGGCTGGTACCGGGAGCACCAGGAGCCCAACGGAGCCTGGTTCTGGTGCTTGGAATCATACCTCCCACAGTGTGGGTGTATGATTCCAACATGTTTGATATTAAACATGTAGGATTCGTTTCAGCCATTTTTGAGATGGTCATCGCACTGTCACATAATACTTCTCTATATAGTATATGGCTGCTTCACTAACAACCCGGGAGAATTGACTCTGAAAGCTGCAGGGGTGTCCTGCTCATGCAGGGGTACCCTCTCACTTAGAACCAAGCACCCTGCCTTCAGGATTGTAAAGGCCTGCTATAGGGGTGAATTATAGGTTTTAAGTGCGGTGACCCTTAGATATAGTAAACCTATATCCTTAGTAAGTGGTGCATGCACCAACTTATACAGGCTGCAATGGCCGGCCTGTAGTTCCATTTTGCATGGTCTCTCATGGGTGGCATAATACATGCTGCAGCCCATGGGAGATCTCTGGGGTACCTATGCCCTGGATACCTGGGTACCATATACTAGGGGCTGACAAGGGTACCCCAGTATCCAATCTGGAGTGTACCTAAGTACATAACATAACAGTTTAGGAAGATAGCCGATTGACTGGGATCCTGCTAATCAGGACCCCAGTCTGACTTGTCAAAAACAGAATCACATCAAGCAAAAAGTGGGGATAACCATTAGAAGCAGATCCTACTTTCCTACACTTTACAAACATACTTTGAAAGTGGAGTTGAAAATATAAACCTTGTAGAAGGATAACGGAGAAGATTTCATAAAAGATGTGAAAGGCCTCGGAAATTAACTTGAAGGGATTGTCTTGAGTAGAGGGAAGAGAGATGTCGAGGTCAGGAATGGCGCTGGTGAATGGGATCTGAGTTGAGACCATAATGAAGAGAGAAGGGTCTAGAAGGGCAGTGCAGAGCAGTGGGAAGAAAGAAGTGCACATTTTCTTCGAGGGTTCTTTCAACTGGATGGTTGTGTATAAAGACATCGGTCTTTACTTCTTTCCTGAGAGGGAGAAGGCATGTAGCTGGATGTCTGGTGGATGTGGACTGGGATGGAGCTCCAGATCCTTTGCACACAGCTGTTGAAGTTCTGGCAGCTTGTCTTTTCCTGTTTCCATTTCTTTGATTACAGTCTATTGATGCTGTGCAGCTGCTCGCTCTATATAGTTCCCAGTGGTCTTGTTCTTGTTTGCCAGGTCCGGTGTATTTGAGTTTATTTCCTAGTAGACAATGTAGCACATCTTGAATGTAACGCAAGCAGAGGGAGTTACATAAGGATCAATGTAACTAGATCATAGTTTTAAAGATATTTGAAGAGACCAGGTGCTGTCTTAAGGACACTTTAGAGGGTTCCCAGGAGATAATTCTCATATGCATTGCCTTTATTGAGAGAGGAGAGGACTAATGGAGGGCTACAAATGGTTTTCTCTGAAGTGCATGTCCAACTGGTTTTTGGTGGCCTTTGTCATATGATACAGACATCTAGCCGCTGGTTCCTTACCTTTGAACTTCAAAGGGACAGGCTGGATCCAGAAGATGTTTGAAAGCAGTACCCCTGCAAGTCGGTAGATGGCGTCAGTCGACTCTGAGTGACATGGGTGACGTCATGTTAGTCATCGTGGTGACGTCTGCATCATCAATATAACCAGCAGTTATTTTCTTCCTGCACCAGCCAGCGTAGATCGGTGCAAGAGAGCTTACCCTTTGTCATTTTTTCACATACTTTTTTCAACTTTTTGTCGACTCATTTCTGTGTGCTATGGCTGTCTAGCAAGAAGGCCTCGGGGTTCAAGCTGTGAGTCATCTGTCACCACGTCATGTCAGTCACAGACCCCCACCTAGTATTCCTCTGGTGCCAGGAGTGCGACCTCGACACAGTCGTGCTCCGTTTGCTGAGCCATGGCGCTGAAGGCTTTGAGGAAGCGGCACCTAAAGCTGATCGCAGCCTGGTGCCACAGAGGTTGCCTTGTCAATCATGTTCCCGGTCCCAGTCTTGGTCGAGAGAAAGGTCCGAGCACCGTTCCGGAAGATTGAAGTACTCTTCCTCGAAGTCATCGTCGTTGGGTAAGAGGCACCACAAAAACCACAAAAAATTTAAGTGTGGGGGAAAGGGGACATCTCTCTATGTGCAACAAAAAATCCTATGCACACGCTGTTAGTGTTCAATAAAAGTTCATCATGCGTTTGAAGCACAAACGTTAGTAATGTCTCATAAAGTCTTTTCTTTGTCTTTTTATTCCAACACAAAAAGTCCAGCCAACATGTGTTCGTCGCTTGGGGATTAGCCCTCGACTTCTTCAGGGCTGGAAGTGATACAACATGTATCATATAAATATGTATACACACATAAGGAGACAGTATGGTGAGCAATATCCCCCATTGTTGAAAAGGTGAGCACAAATCACCTTAAAAAGAGGAAACTCTATACATATCCAAAATAAAATGGAATATGAAAGTGACTACGGAACAGTTGGATCAGTGGAGTGAACACACACGAATAATAATGCCAAAATATTTACAAAGGTGAGGCGTGATGTGTGTTCTGTTGTGAACCATATAACCTGCACGAATATACTAAATAGTACAACGAAGGAAGACCTTATGTGAACCCTGAAATAAACACATACAAAGTCTGGTGAAATTTAAAGTTGTCTGTAGTTCCTATGTCAAAAGGAAGGGTCATACTTGTTGAGGTTTTCGTATTAAGTGTTGAGTAATCTAGAAACAAGAGACATGTGGGCAATAAAGTAAAAGCCCTGGCCAGAAACACAAGGAATCCAGTAGCAAATAGAACTATATCTGAAAGAGAATACTCTCACCACTCCGCCGGTTGTAATTCTGACCCGGCTGGTCAATTAAGTCACATTTCAATAAGTCCAATTAATATCTCCAAAGGTTGTGTATGAATCCTGAAGGAGTAATAACCATTGTAAGTAGAAATCACATATGCCCCTCAATATCCATTATCAACAAAAAGGCCCTCATGCCCCCTACCTGAGTAATGAGTTGATAGTCTGTCCGTGCCCAAAAATGCACGATCTGTCAAAGAAAGTGAAATTCCCCATTAGAATACCACCAAAACTGAGAACAGAAATTCGTTAATCATATTTGTCTGACTACATGTCCAAAAATCCTTCTTACCTGCAGCGAGTATGCTCCGGTCCGAGATCGGTGCCGGGTGTGCGATCTGTGCCGAATGCGGAGAGGAGCACTACCCAGAAGTGAAAATATACTGACCGGGGATCAAAAGGCTAGAGTAACTCTCCAGAATTCTATTTCAAAATGTCAGCGCTTTATTGGTAGTCGTCTTTTGTAACACAAACAGATGGAAAGAACCCTATTCTTATGCCAACCGCTTACTATGGTGGATACTTCATTTTCAAAAGTGCGTTACTGTCACTCTGGTTTTGCCACTGTCACGAAAAATTGTGTGAGTTTGTATGCGTCAATGCCCAACGGAGTATGCCACCACCATCTCTATTGGCAAATCAAAATTACAGATAAAGTCCGTGTTTGCACAGTTTGTATATGTAAAAAATTGTGACCTTAGTAGGAATCATGCAAATGCATGCAGCAGTCCATTGTAGAACATATTCATCCAACATTTAATATAATCACTGGTGTTATAATATTATTTCTTTAAAAGTTAAGGTCCTCTTCGTATTTGTTCAGCATTTGTATTCCCATTAGTGTTACACATATAGGCAGAGGTGAACCCATATGTATGAGATCCCAACCGTAATCATAAGCCTGTATTTAGAGAATACAGATGCCTATTCCCCCCCTCTGCATCAGAGAACGGGACATATACTGGTTTGACATATCTCCTGTTAGATCTTCTTAAAAGCAGTAATCTTAGAGACCTGTAAATCAAGTGAAAAATGTATATATTTGATTCAAAACAGAGATTGTAGCACCATAGTTGGTGTGCACTATTGGTCAGGATTGTTAGTAAAGGATTGTCAATACAGATTTGTTAATATACTGTGAGTACATATAAAGCAAAAAATATTCCACATGTGAGGACAACCATATTGATATAAAGCACTTCCCTCATGGGTTGTGTCCCCCTTGGGCACTACTATGCGATATTTTGTTTCAATTTGTTTCGTCAAAATAAACAGGCTTGAATATCTGTTTCCGTGTTTTATTCTTCATACTTCATATTGAATTTATTAGTTAATTTAGTAACTCATAATGTATGGACTATTGTTTATCCAATGCATTTCGGGTTATTCAAAAAACCCTTCATCAGGGATTAGTCCTAGGATAAATATTAAATAATAACATGAGGAATTGTCATTCATTCTATTTGAACGAAAATAAAACTTGGCATTATGCGTACATACAGTACATTTTGATAGTTCAAACCATTATATCTTGTGTTCGAGTTTGAATAAAGATTTGGGGTGGTTGAAAGAGTTTGGTGGTGTAACGATAGTTAATGTGATTTAATCAGATAGTTCGGTGAAGGTTGGTGATTGGTGTCTTGAAAAGCTCTTTTAAGCTCTCGTGAGAGGAGTTCGTGATAGTGGTTGTGGTTGTGCTCATATACCGAGACAGTGTCTAAAATAGTTTTCATAAAAATTTAAACATGCGGGATAATTGTGCTCAGGTGGCGATATGAAGAAGAAATAATACAAAAAGCGAGATTTTTTGTCTGAAGAAGTCATGAGGGTAAGTAGAGTGTAGTGATTCACTCAGGAACCAATTGAAGTAAAGTGAATTTATTGAAGTTACAAGACTACACAGCTCTTGAACTGACAACCATCTTCAGCATCTGTCAGTATCTCTAGTTGAATTATAACATTCTAACAGTGACATCATGAGCTGACATCACACACACACACATAACAAGGAGCAGGAGAGTAACTCAGGCTTACTTAGCATTGACTACAGGATATAACATAGAGTTAAGACGATAGTGACATAAAAAGTAAGTGGAATTGAAAGCATGAAAAGTAATACTCGTACCTTACTCGCTTACGGTCGTTTCGTATACCGCTTTGCCGATCTTAGGTTACTGTGCAAGCGTTTCGAGTGAAGTTAGTATCTACGCGTTAAAGGTGAAGATAGAAATAGGACTGTGCATTTGTTTAGAAGTAGAAAACCCGCTGGGTGTACAGAATAAAGGTGGCCATTTTGTAGTGGGTTTTGAACATGGAAAAACGGCTATGTGAACATGCTTGAGCCATGGAAAATGAACACAAAAACGTAAATTATAAATAACATGATAGTTCAATACGTTCATTCATCCCGAACGGGTGAATGCTTTCCAGTCTTTTAATCCAATGATTTTCACGTTGGAGTAGGTGTTTTCTGTGATCACGGCCTTCTTGTTGTGTTACTACTTCGAGGACTAAGAACTTTAGTTGACTTATATGATGGTTATTTAATGTAAAGTGATTAGCCACTGTTAATTTGATGTTCTTCATACGAATGTTTGATTTATGTTCGTTGATTTTTGTTTTTATTTTTCTCTGTTTTTCCCACGTAGACCATGCCACACGGGCACTTTAATAGATACACCACGTTCATAGATGTCACATGTGGCTGTGACATTGAGTTTGATGTTGTAACCCTTTCTGGGGTGTGTTATTTTGGCTCCAGGAATGATGTTGTGGCAGTTGTTGCAATTTAAACACGCAATAGTTCCTTTGAATGTTTGTGTATCTTTAATCGTCTTGTGTTTTAACATTTCCCCCAGGTTTTTATTCCTGGTGTACGCAAAAATTGGCATATTTTTTAAAAGGTTTTTGAAGGCTGGTTTCATTGTTAGGATCAGCCAGTGGCGTTTAATGATTCGTTTTACCATGGAGCTGGCTGTGGAAAATTTAGACACCATTGTGATGCGGTTTTCTTTGGTGGTTGTTGGTTTTGATAGTAGTTGTCTGTTTTTTTTGTAAACTACGTTTTTCTGCCTCTTCAAGCACTTGTTTGGGGTAACCTCTTTGTTGAAATCGTTCCTTTATTTCATTCAATCTAATGGTTGATGTTTGTGGATCAGATACAATTCGTTTTACCCGTAACATTTGTGAATAAGGTAAATGCCGTTTTTAAAGAATCCTGATGAAAACTTGCATAATGTAATGTGTTTCGATCCGTGGGTTTCCTATAGATGTCTGTTACAAAGATGTTGTTGGTCAGATTTATGAGTACATCCAAGAATGTAATTTGCTGTTTTTGTACATCGTATGTGAATTGTATTCTGTTGTCGATGAGATTAAAGTTGTTTAGGGCTTCAGTTAATATGGTTTCAGGGCTGTTCCATATGACAAAAATGTCATCTATATATCTCAGAAAAAGTTTACAACATTTCTTCCATGAATTCTTATTTAAGATGTGGTCTTGTTCGAATTTGTCCATAAACAGGTTTGCGTATGCCGGTGCGGCGCAATTTCCCATGGACGTGCCTGTTTGTAAAAACCATTGGTTTCGCCAGGTGAAGTAGCTTTGAAACAAAGTAAAATGTAGTAGTTCCATTAGGAAGACTTGCATTTCTAAATTTATTTCTGAATGTAATAATGCCATTTCGACGGCTTCTATCCCTAGACTGCGTGGTATTGAGGTGTACAGCGCTTTTACATCTATGGTACACATAAGCATTGTGTCTTCTTTGTTGATATCGAGGTTGTGAAGTTTATTTAGGAAATCCGTGGTGTCTTTTACAAATGTCAGAATTTTAAATACCAGCGGTTGGAGATATCGATCTAAAAATTGTCCAACTGGTTCATGCAGGCTTCCTTTGGTTGATACTATTGGTCGGAACGGTGGATGTATCAAGTCTTTGTGTATTTTTGGAACCATGTAGATGGTCGGGCTTCTTGGATGTTCTTTAATGAGGAATCTTTTGGTTCTGTCATTGATCACTCCTTTTTCAAAGGCTTGGTTGATAAGTATTTTCAGTGTGGTTTTGTAGTTTTCAGTGGGATTCATGTCCATCTTAATATAAGTGGTTTCGTCTGAAAGGTGTTTAGTGACTTCTATTTCATATTTGTCCATATTAAGTACAACCAAAGCTCCTCCTTTGTCTGCCTTTTGGCATATGATGTTAGGATTATTAGCGATGCTTTTTATGATGCCAAGTTCTTTTTGTGTGAGGTTGGTATTTTTTCTTTTTTTTGCGATGTTAAGTTTTGTTAGATCTTGTTTTACCAAATTTTCGAAAGTATCCAAAGTTTTATGGCTGATGGGTGCCATATAGGAACTTGGAGGTTATAGTCCTTTTAATTGGTCGGGTTCGATTTGAACTTGTGGTGTTAAGATGTTTTCGAAATAGTTCCGAAGTCGTAGTTTTCTCATAAGTTTAAAGAAACTTACTTCAAGTTCTAAATGGTTGGTGTTGGTTGTATGGACGTACGACGTGCCTTTTTGTAATGTTTGTAATTCAATTTTGCTGAGATGTTGATCGGAAATATTGATAACAAGGTTCATGTTATTGTTTGTTTCTTGCCCTTGTCTCTCTTTCCACCCGTAGTGGATCTTTTGTTTGGTATTTCTTTTTCTTTGGCTCCTCCTGGGTCGCCTTTTTGTGGGTGGCCATCCTCTAAAAAAGGTTGTCCTAATGTCTGGGCTTGTTGCTCGGTTTGGGTTGGAGTTTGTGCAGGTTCAGTGGTTGATGATGATGGTTGAGTTCTAGGTGGTATTTTTGTGGTGTCACTGTCTGAAGATGATGTATCTGTGTTTTATGAGTATGGTTTGTTTTGTCGTCTTATAGCATAAATTTCAGCCCAACTATAGACTTCTCCAAGTTTATAATCAACCGTATCACGGCGAAACTTGCGTATCTTTCTTTCATTTATTTCTTGGGAATGTTTGGTGAGTTGTTCATTAATGTCTTCCAAAACTTTTGACCATTCTTCTGTGGACATTGAATTAGTGAGTTCATTGGTGACGGTGACTATTTCTTTGGATAGCTCCTCAAGTATTGTGGATAATTCCTCTATAATAAGTAATATTAAATCTAAAGAACATTTGTTGAGGATTGCATACCAGCGATCCTTGAATTTTTGTGTGTTCTTGCAGAGAGATGGTTTTAATGATATCCTTAATCCTCGTGGTATACGTTGTGTTCGATGGTATTTGATAAGGGTGCTGGCGTGCAGTCTTTGGTTTATCTCACGTTTTGATAAGTAAATGAGTTGTCGTATATTTTGTTGTTTGCTTCGGTTGTTTGTGGCTTGTGATGTCTCCTCATGTATTAATGAATAGATCCTGGATGCTTCGTCCTCTTTGAAAGCAAAGGTTTCTGCTCGTAAATCCGTCATATTGGATATTTCGTCATAAGCCATGTTTTATGGGGGGTGTGCTGCGTATCGTGGGAATGAAACGTGACAACCATATTGCCACAGTCATAGGCTGTATCTGCTCAAACTCAATCTCCCAGGAAGTATTGCATCTCATGATCACTGTTCAGCCCCAGATCCACGGCTCTAAGATGCATAATCCATGTGGCCTCAGTGCGTCTGAGTCTCAGTTCTCTGTTGCCTCCTCAGTGATTCGGTTCCACTAGGTAAATCCCATAGAACGTGAAATGCTTGTGTGGTCCTTGAGAAGGACAATCCACAGTGTTTAGCGCCATAGGATATCTTGCGTCTTGTTGCTGTAGAGCCCTAGTGTGTTCCCCAATCCTTTCTCTGAGGGGTCTGATAGTACTGCCCACGTATTGTCGCTTGCACTCGCACTCAATAATATATACCACAAATCTAGTGTTGCAGTTGATATTGAATCTTATTGTGTATGTTTTGTCATTGTACCCTGTAAACACCTTGGTTTTATGTTTGGCCCATCTGCAAGTACCGCAGGAGCCACATTTGTAAAAACCTATGGTTTGAAGGGTGAGCCATGTGGAGTCTCCTTGAGCCCGTGGGGCTGTCTAGTTCTAAGGGTCCTACCCCTCCTGAATGTAATTTGAGGTCTTGGTGCGATGTGATTGTCTAATGACCTGTCTGATCTCAGGATCCCCCAATGTTAGGTCATGCTTCTCAGTAGGATGTTACTCCAATCGTTAAAATCGGTTACAATTCTTACTGGTTGTTTCTGTTGTTTGCGTATGTTATCCCTCAGTGTTTCATCTCTTTGTATTTTTTTAATTCTACTCTCTGCTCTCCCAATGGTATTTGGTGTATATCCTCTTGTCATAAATCTGGATTTCATCTCTGATAGACATGCTTTAAACTCTCCCTCTTCGCTGCAGTTTCTCCTAGCCCTCATGAATTCTCCATAAGGGATGGCTTGTATCTGATGTGCACTACTCACGTGCAGGATTGAGTTGCAAGCAGTCTCTTTGCGAAACAAACGTCTGTGTACTTTGTTCTCTTTGATGTATAGCTCTATGTCTAGAAATGTAATGCTGACCTTACTGAATTCCTGCGTGAATCTAATCTCAAAGATATTAGTGTTGAGATAGGCACAGAACTGCTCAAGTTTGTCTTTGGTGCCTGACCAGAGTAAGAGGCAGTCATCGCTGTAGCGACCCCCAAAAATAATAGAATCATTCCATGGTGCCCCCTTGTGGCCCCAAATTCATTCTTACTCTAGGCTGCCCATGAATAGATCAGCAAAGGAGGGCGAAAATATAGAGCCCATTGCTACACCCCGTTTGTACCATTGTTTCTCAAATATGAAAACATTGTTCTGTAAAATTAAATCCTTCATAGTTATAAGCATATTGGTATGTTGCCACTGTGTAGCTGGTCTATTGGGATTGAGAGCAGTGCAACGACATCAACACAAGTCTACCTTGATACTACATCCAAAGTTGCTAGGATCATATCCTGTTGCCACTGAAGGTCTGTCAAGATGCTAAGAATATGCTTAGTGTCCCGGATATATGAGGGGAGATTCTGTACAAGGTGTCCGAGAAATAGATCCATATATTCAGCAAAACTCTCGGTAGGGCCTCCTATTCCAGAAACTATCAGTCTACCTGGTGGAAATGGAAGGTGTTTGTGCACTTTAGGTAACGTGTACAAACACGGTTTAGTGCTAGAGGCACTCTTGTGGTCTGACACCCTGTGATGACTTTTGACTACCATTATTTTAACTGACTTTGGTGTGTTCTTTTATCCTAGCCTGAATGTACATTGTCCTGCATATGCCTGTTTCTCTTAAAGGTTTCCTTCTTGTAATCTTGCAGTCTTTCAGTGGGAGCTGTCACAGAGTAGGACAGCTTTGCCAAGAACAGAACATATGGGATTTGCATTTGAAAGCATAAGAGGGGGAGAGAGGTGTGGAATTTACTTTTTGGTCTCGAAGTGTAGTGTTGTGAGCAGTGATGTACAAATGTGCTCAGTGTTGTGCATTGAGAGTATATGATGTTATAGGACATTGAGAGATGAAGTATGTGAATCTATAAGCAGTTGTGCACAAATGTGCATTGTGTGTACATTGATGAGTATTATGAATTTCTTACTATTGGCTTGGACATGGCCTCATGTCATCCTGTTTTCTGACTCTGCCTGGCTTCAGCTTTTCTGCGTGCTCAGCAGCGCTTGCAAGTTGTTTGGGTTAATCACGTTCAAGGATTGTTTTGTGAGAGATTGTTTAATGTACTCTGAGAGGCTTTTGTGAGCTTCATCAAAATAAATGCTAGAACATGTGAGATTGGTGAAGGGGACGTTGGAACTCCTTTCTGCCAGGGAATGCTTGCTTGGAAGCTGGCCAGTTCTGGTAAGATTCCTCTGGCGCGGGGGGAGGTTTCTCTTGAACCTTCTAGTGTGTTTTGACATTATAAAGCTGAGGGTTGTTGACTTCGAAACCGGGATTTTGGAATCCAAATGGTGAAGGACGCGTCCACTTCGGCGGGACCCTGGTTGCTGAGGCTTTTAACCTTGGCTGTCTCTTAACCACGGCTGTTAAACCCCCCAGTGAGGAGTGGGCTAAGATCAGTGTTTGCACCAGGGGAAGTGTTGAGTTTTGATTATTGCTGTTGTGATGTTTGGCAAGTGGCTCTGATTATTTGGGGTGCTTGAGCTTTGATTATTGCATTGTGATGTTTGGCCAGTGGCTTTGATCATTTGAGGTGTTTTCCTTGTGATGTGTGAGTGAGTTGAGGTGCACATCCAAAGTAATCATTTGATGTATCTAGTATATATCTATATCTATATATATATATATATATATATTTTTTTTTTTTTTTCTGATTTCCTGCAGGACGTCCAGTATATTATATTTTCTTCAGTGTTCTCATATTATTTGCTCCCTGTTTATTCATGGTATTACTCATACATTTAACTGTTGCATTTATCAAGTGTTATTATTACTTGCATATAAACATATATATCTCTTTGTGTATTTGAATGTTGTGCATTTGGCATCTGGGAAAGCCTTTCTGTTAGAGAGCATTGTGTAAAATAAAACCCCAAGCCTTATTCTAAAAAGAGAGTCCTTGCATTTTGTAAAATAAAACCGTTTTCTAAAGGTGTTGTTTGTTTGGTGTGAATGTCTTTTGCTTCGTTGGGTGAAGCCACCGTGTGGCAGATTCTGTTTTATCTGAAAATCTAAGCAAAACACACGGAAATGTAGGTCTGAAAACTTTCATGTACATCATTGTCTACTAAACCCATTGTATTCCACACTTTAAGATGGTTATTGATCTTGGTCGTCAAAGGTCCTATCTGATTAGATGTCAGTCCTTAATACCATGCTTCTTCACTCTACAATCCCTAACAGTTATCATCCCTGTTCATAATTTTGACATTACTTCCTTTGTCTCCCTCTCTGATCATAATATCCTCGTCTGCAGTTAGTTTTGAGGTCAAGACGTTCCACGCTAATCAGATTGTCTCGGTGTATGTCTCTTATCCTCTCTCTTGTCATTGTATTTGTCAATGTCCTCTAGCGCCATTTTGTTAAAAGTGTCAATGGAGTTACCGCCTGGGAGAACAGGTGTTTATTAAACCACCACTAGCTATAGTGTCTGTGTCCACATTTATTTCATCTAAGAGTCTCTCCATGTTGTGTGGTGACTGTTTCAAGTCTGTTAAGGACAAGAGCAGTTGAGGGTCATACACATCTTGTATGCTTAATACATCAGACAATTTGAGGGTCTGGATGTTTTTATTGCCTTTATTTAAGGTTGGATTGCAGCTAAAGTGTTTCTTCAACTTAAGACCCCTCACATACTTGAATAAGTCAACTTTGAGTTTACATATGACACCTTGTTCCTTGGGATTAAAACTTAAACCCTTTCTCAGTAAGGAAATCATGTCATCAGTTAGTAACTTCTACCTCCCCTTTAGTACATTCTACTTCTTCTTGTCTCCTGATCTCAGTTTTCTTTTGTAGTCTTCTTTGTCCTGCCCTTTTGCCTCTGCAGGTCTTATTCCTTGATCCCCACGTTTGGGTTGTGTTCTGTTGCCTTTCCGGATCCTCTGTACCTCCCTTTAAAAAGAAGAGTTAACCTCTCTCGCTTCGCCCAGAGAGCCTGTGTTAATGTGTGCCTCACTATCGCTTGTCTGGGGGGCACTGAGAGAAGTTGAACTGGAGGAGATTGAAATAGTTTCAAGTCTCATTGGTTTGTCCCGATCTTGACCTGTGTGTATGAGCTGGTCATATTTCTTGGTGAATGTGAAAATTCTGCCCTCTCTGTAGTCTCTCGTCTTAACTTTCTAGCTTTGCTTTCCTTAATGTCATCCTGGTGTTGCTGTAAAATGTTGTTCAAAATGACGTAATATTTTTCGGTGGCTTCCTTGATATCTAAATCCCTGATTTCTCTCTCCAAGTTTGCGATCTCCATCTGGAGTTTTGATACCTTGCGATCCGCATTCTCAATAAGTATACCCATCATTGTTTTGGAATTGGCCGTCAAAGCATCCTCCCATTGCTTCAACAGATCTTCATCGAGGTCATCATATGTGGGGAAGATCTGTGGCCTGAGACCTCTAGAAACCCTGTTGAGTCTCGGGTATTGTTTCAAAGTGGCCCCATCCCACCTTTTTGAATTTTTGTTTTTCTTGAGTCTCTCTAGTCTCAAGAATTTCTCTCCAAGTCCCTCTCTATGTTGTGGGTTTCCACTAGTTGAGAAAGTGGTGGTTGTATTGCCTTTGGCCAAGTTTTCAAAAAGTTGTTCAGCTATCTTGTCCCTATCCATTTTAATGTGTAAGCAAAGAGTGGACCAAATTCTATAATATCTCACGCTGCGGCTGCCGTTCCTGAGAGGTGAAGTGCTAATGTTAATCTCTATTTTCCCCGGTTGCAAAGAAGGACCACCCCACTGGTCCCACCGGTCTCTTTGAAAGCCCCAATCTGCAGAGCATCTTGTGCCCCTGGCCAGGCTCTAGTGTTTCCATTGCCAAAAGACCACTCACAGATCAATCTCTGCAGAGGTCAGGTTGTAGTCATTTCAAAAGCAAAATAGATAGTGTAAAAATGACACCCTCGCTTCGATCTTACTTTAAAGTCTAAGCCAAAGGAACCCTGGCTATACCTCCTTCAGTGGCATTGCCCCAAGTCCCTGAAGCAAGAGGACACTTAAAAGCTATCGAAGACCCCTCTATTACCAAAGCTGGAGATGGCGCATTACAGCCAGAAAATAGATTTGGCCCCCTTGCAGAAGGAAACATCACTCCGGAGCAGGCAGGTTGCATCTCCGCGACCCTGGAGATCTACTCCCAGGCTCAGGGAGGGCCACTCTACAATCACTGGCCAGTCCAAGAGCTCGGAAACTGAGAGACTTTTATCTACTCTAACAGAGTTCAGAGAGACGTTTGCAACCTATGAGTCCAATCAACAGAACATCCAGGGTACATGTGTGGCCTTGGAGGATAAGATAAACAATCTGGTAGAAAGAGTCGGAGCTATAGAAGCTTCATTAGACAACCTCTCTAATAAAGTTAATGCTAATGAAGAGGAGATTCTGAAACTTAAAAACAGCAGCCAAGATCTTAAAGAGAAGCTGTGAGCCCTTGAGAATAACACAGAAAGGAACGACATCCGAATTTTGATTGTTCCGGAGGGCCTTCAGGGGAAAGACATAAGGAGTTTTGTGATCCACCTCCTGAAGGAATTTATCTGAAAGAGACACATTAGTGGTAGATTCCTTACCTTAGAATATCCCCAGGCGTCAGACTGGATCCGAAAAGTTTTTCATCAGCAGTACCCCTGCGCATCGGAAGGTGGCGTCCTGCAGCTCCGTGTCCATTTCTGGCGATGTATGCGCCGAGATGACGTCACGGAGACTACTTAGGCGCCACCCATGCGCGCTGACATCAGTTCTTTCTTTTTCCACGCCAGCAAGCGCAGATCCGGTTAGTGCTCGTACCCTAGTCACTTTTGGACTAACTTTTTTTTTTTAGACTTTTTGTCTCCACTATTTTGAGTCTTTGACTCCTGGTGCCACGTGGGGATGCCTTGGTTTAAATCCTGTTGGCCATATACAATAAGGAGCTATAGGAGTAAAGAACAGGTCATCCCTCACTCTTATAGTAATACACAACAAAGGACCTGTTCACACAGTGAATATAATGCTCAAATCCCTTCTAGTTCGTTGTGATACATTAAACAATCTATTAGACCAGCGGTTAAACATTTACCATCTATGCTGTTGGGATCTGGATCACCATTTTAAAAAAAATGTTAAGCCATCTGTTGCGTTAATTCTGACCCATGTCTCCCAAGGTCAAACCCATCCCTTCATGTGATATGACCTGACTCAAGTGAGCAAAAAAAGTGTAAAAATGGGAGAAAATATTGGTGGTGCCTCACGGAGGTAACACCAAAGGAGTAAGCCGGATGGTACTCGCCTGCTACCTCAGGTTCTCATCATCCGCTACCACCAATCCAAAACAAAACTGTGATAGAATGAAGAAAAAGAAAAACGTGGACTAGGTTCTAGGGTGTGATGTCAAATATTGCCTGTACACCAAGTGGTGCAGCAAAATCAACCCCACACTTGGAACTGCGGAGTCAAGACTCTAGCTCCGTCAATCCCAATATAAAACCGAGCTAGATCACACTCGCTATTTAATTTTATTCAGTGCTGTGTCTGCTCATTAAAAGCCGACATGTTTCATTGCCCAAGGAAAGACTCACGGCAATTTCTTCAGGGCGTGGGTCAATCACTCCACCCTGCACCAATGCTGGTCTGTTTTAATATTCCTGCGGGGGAGACGAGATAAAAAACACATACAGAATGCAACATATTCAGTTGGCATCTGATCACAACTAAAAATGTTTTTCCTCATTGTGGAAAACCCCCCACATATTTGTCACAATTTTTACCGGGATATCGCCCCACTTGGGCATACCTGTACCCTTATGCACTTGAGTGTGTGCGCATTCACTATCTCACTGGCTCAGTCACTTCCAATAGTCAATCTGCAAAACATAGTGAAGTGTGGTAAGACTCCGCTTAAAAGAGGCATTTCAATATCACGTAATTAGTGTTATGCCTTGCCAATTGTTTTTATGTCCAATCTAACAAATGCGGAGGTGAATTGGTGTCCTTACTACGCTTAGCCCCTGTTTCAATCATCTGATTCCACTAATCGTTTTAATGCTAGAGTCAAATCCGTCTTTATCAGTAAAAGGAATTGCCAATGCTCTCATAATGCCTTTCTACTAAACATCATGGGCTCCGCTCTACTAGTAACCGCTTCCGATCCCTCTTACCGTGACCGCGTCGGTGTCTGGCGTTAACTCAGCACCACGTAGGTCCAGTTCGCGCCAGATGTTTTTGCCGGGCACGCCGCGTCATCGCACGCGCCCCAGGCCCGTTCAATGCATGTTAGCTGCATAAACAAACCAGCTGTCAGGATCTTACCGGATAAGGTTCTGCAGGAGCGCCACCGAGTTTTACAGATGCTGTTGCTAAATCCCACCTTTCCACCCTCACTCTGTGTATCTATCAAACCCTAGAATACACAGGTAAGTGGGGAAAGAGGGGAAACAAAACCAGGAAAGAGGGGTAGTGTCCAGAGAACGGCAATCTTCACCTCATCTGTGGTCTGGGGACTTGTACATCTAGTAAAAGCACAAAGAGTGAGTGAATATCTAGATAGTATATGAAAATATACCCTGACCCCTCCCCCCAGACAATAATGAGGGACACAATAGTCATATGCCTACCTAGCGTAGGATCAGTGATGGTAGCAATGGAGAATCCTTAGGAGTCTAACAGGAAAGGCACTGGTACTATTTAAGACATGCACTCTTGTTCTACAGCATCTTCCATTTGGTGTATCACTAAAGACAAAATTACAGTGATGAGTAGTACTTCCTAATTGGTATACTACACCCTCTGACTACCCCTGCACAGTACCTTTGTCTTGATGGGAAGGACCTTGTAATGATTCAGTAACACCACTGTCTGCCGAAGCGCAGGTTCACATCCAATCCAGACCTCTCCCAAATGCGATGGATACTGATTGTCTCTGTGAAACTAGAGAGAACGTGGCTGCAATGGGTCAGATGCTGATTCTTTGGTGTCCGGAGAAATAGGGGGCGGGAGCGGTTAAACCCGGCCGGCCCACGGGACACGATCCGGTAAGGTGGGCGGAGCACACCGCTACCCACGAATCCCTGTCTAATACTGAGAACAGGGACTGGAAGCGCATAGCGCGCGTAAAGAAAAAATACCCCGAGCAAGAGAAGAAGGGCTCGGGAGTCAGAGCTCTGACAAAAAGGCTGAAAACGGCAAGGGTTCAGCACAAGCCTAAGTTGGGAAAATGGCACGAAACAGGCAAAGAACAAGGGCTCAGAGAATCTACGGAATCTTCAAGGATGGGTCGGAACAACAGGAGTCACCACAACAGCCTGAGGAGCAACACTGGAACGCGAAGCCCCGAGCTCACCGGAAGTCAGGCTTTTCTACTCGCCTGACCTTGTCGCACATGCGCATTAGTGAGCGGCCATATTGAACGGGAATGCGCTCTTCCGTGGACTGTGATCGGCAAGCATGACACCAGCGCCATTATTAAGTGGGGGTTGCTCCACTATCCTGCTATTTAAATTGACACTGCGTGGGAATCAAGGAGTTGATAGACAACCTCTGGCTTTTATTATCCATATGTTTCCTCCCTAGTGTCTATATAGGTTTTCTTATACATATTTGTGTATAGTTTGTTATAATGTACTTCGCTAAGCGTCATAATTCAATCCATTACGATGTTAAATTGCATACATATATGGACTTAAACCGGTGTTCAAACACTGGTTTAGGCCCTAAAATGACGAGCTTGAATTTTTTTTTTAATAAGGCTAGAAAAATGTTTTTGAAAAAATCGCGATAACTTTATTAAAGACATGGTGAACATACATAGCCTTCCCAAGATTCCTGAAATGATGTTTATTATAACAGCATCCTCCATATAAAAACGGAGACTTGATGTATTCCTACCTGCCCCTGTAATAAGGAGGGATGTTCTATGATGCAAACTACAAATATTTAATCGGCAAGATGTGATCTGATTTTATCTGGATAAAGTCCCATTGTAACAAAGCCTCATATTTATCAAGAGTAGATGCATGTACTGGAGCAACTGGGAAACATCAGAGTAAAATAAAAATTCCTTAATTACACGCTGACCTTATTCCATTCAATGAGGTCATTCAACCCAGACTGGTCTGCCCCCTCTTGATAGATCCAGCGTGCCTCTCTAGTGCTAAGCCTAGTTTCCATATTGTAGTGGTCATCCACTACCCTCTCAAGCACAACCCATCGGACATCCCTCGGCGCGTGCTTGAGTGCTTGAAAATGCTGCACCAATTTTGTTAGTTTCCCTGCACGCAGTGTGCTCAGGTGTTCTTGTATCCTTACTTTGACTTTCCGTGTTGTGAGACCTATGTAATGTAGGTCACACGGACACGCAAGTCTGTAGATGAAATTAGTGGTGTTACAATTGCTAAACCTGTTCAAATACCAGGTTTTGTTACTAGCAAGGGTAACATTTTTAGTCAGGGCTGTAAGCTCACATACTGAACAACTACCACATGGGTAGTGTCCCTGCGGAACACCGGTGTCTCTAAGTTCTTGTTTGGGTCTGGTGTGCACTAGTCGATCGCGGATATTAGCTGATCGTTTAAAGGCGAATCGAGGTTGTGGCATACTCATATTAGGGGTGTTCAACAGATGCCAGTGCCTCCTGATGATTTGTCTAATTTTAGTAGAGTGTGGACCAAAAGTGGGGACCACCGGGATACACTCTCCACTATTCTTAGGTGTCCTTTCCAGCAGGGCGGCACGTGGAGTATTGAGTGCTCGTTTTCTTGCCAGCTTGATAATCTTTTGGGGATCAGCATGATCCTCCAACTTTCTGGATAGTTCAGCAGCCTGTTCTGAGTAGGTTTGTAGCGATGAACAGTTCCGACGGTAACATAAAAACTGTCCCACCGGCAGATTATCTCGGAGGGCCCTAGGATGGTATGATCTGTAGTGTAACAATGAGTTTTTGTCGGTTGGTTTTTGGTGCACATTGGTCACCAACTTGTTGTTTTCTGCTTGAATATCAAGATCAAGATATGTCGCTGAGCATCTACTGACAGTCCATGTAAACTTCAAGCGCTCATCGAGACTATTTAGCCACTCTAAAAACTCATTGAGTCTTTTTTCTGTGCCTGACCATATGCACAGGACATCATCTATATATCTCTTCCAGAGGACAATGTTCCTCTGGAAGAGATTGGTGTCAGGATTTATGTAATGCGCCTCAAACTGGCCTATATAAATGCAGGCCAGACTAGGAGCGAATGTCGCCCCCATCGAGGTGCCAGACACCTGTAGGTACATCTGGTCCTTGAAGGCAAAGAAATTTTGAGTCAGGGCAATTTCTATACATTGTACAACAAATGTCTGAGGAGTGTCATAGAACCACTCTCACTCCCCCAGGGCGCGTGCTGCTGCCACCAGTGTTGCTTCCTGTGGGATGCTCGTATACAACGATTCAATGTCTATGGTTACTAAGAATTGGTTATGCGGATCATATATTACATCTTCCAATATTCTTAGCACGTCAGTTGTATCTTGAACGTAAGACGGTTGTGTAATGACACATTCTCTCAAGAAATAATCTGAAAACTGTGACAAAGGTTCCAATAGTGACTGAATCCCCGAAACTATCAGGCGCCCAGGTGGTGGTCGCTGGGCTTTGTGGATTTTAGGTACTATATAAAATGCCGGCACCCTTGGTTTCATATTGATAAGGAATTAAACCTCTTTATACGTTAACCATCTCTTTTCCTTAGCTTCCGTAACCAACCTGATGATGGTTGCCTGCAAATCTTTGGTTGGGTCCCTCACAAGAGGTCTATAGTTATGACGATTTCCCAACAGTCTGGTTACTTCGGTCTCATAGTCCTCGGTGTCCATCACCACCACCGCCCCGCCCTTATCAGCCAGTTTGATGGTGATGGCAGAATTGCTCTGTATGGTCTTGCCAGTCCCGACCGCTCGTATTGCTATGTGTTGTACCATTCATATTTTGTTCCAGGCCTGAAATGTCCTGTAGAACTTTCTGCTCAAAGACTTGCAGTCCTGGATCTATCAAGTTGTTGGGTGAACAAAATTGTGAGGGACAGCGTAGGTTAGTCGAAAAAAATAGAGGGATTATCCTGTTCTCTGCCTTCAAAAAACTTTCAGTTTATCTTTCTCATGAGGCCATGTAGTTCACCCCGAAGTTTAAAACCATCATGTTTAGGGGTGGGGACATACCCCAAACCCTTATTAAGCACCCTCAATTCACCCTCAGTCAATTGATGTTGTGAAAGATTGACCACTATGTTCCCATCACTCGAGGTTAGAGGGGTGTTCTGCGCCTGCTGCGTGTAATCCTCGGGAAGAACGTCTGCCATGTTGAATTCGAATTCTGGCGTGCACAGCCCCGCCCTCTGCCCCTGTGACTGGCCCCTCTTTCATCTGTAGGGTGCGGGGTTGTTGTCATAAACAAAAAAAACTAAATAGAGCCCCCTAAGTCCTCGTTAGTTCTATCTTGGGGATTGAATCTCACCCTTTGATTAGCAGTAAATGGTTGGGCACTATAATCCTCGTCCTCACTGATCGTATTCTCAAAGGTCCAATTATTTGGGGTCCTCCTGCCCTGTCGACGCCCACCCCTAGATCCCTGTGGTAGTAATGTCTGTTCTGGGGCTTGTTGGTAGTATTGATCTTCTACGTATGGGAAAGCCCACTCGTGACTAAATCTGTCTAGGTTCCTTCTCAATCCTTTGATTTTTTGATTGACCATGCATGTCTGATACTCCCCAAGGTCACTTTGGATCAGTTGTTCTTTGATGTCCCCAATGGTGGTATCTGCTTTCATTGCTTCCTCTATCTCTAAGATCTCTTTTAGAAGCTTTTCGCTTAACCTCTTGGCCGTATTAATAATCAAGACAAGCCAATCCTGGGTGCACTTATTAGCTATGTAGCTCCAGTCCACCCGGAATTTCCTGTCTTTCAAAAACTTTTGGGCTCAATGCAGACCGGAAGGCTTGCTGGTGCTGCGCCTGCCCTCAGATACTCAGTCATTAATGCTCCATGAAGCGCAATTCTGACTTGGCGTTTCCTGGTGTTGGATAATTTTTCCCATTCATCGCGGGCTGATGACGTCCCGCTTAAAGGAGCTTTGGGCAGTAATGATGGACCCGAAAGAATAGATGCTATGTGGTCATCAGTAAAGGCTAAGCAGAACTTGTCCATACACTAATATTTATGTCAAAAAGAGAGGGGAAACCCCTCAATGATAGATCAGTGCCAACTGATATAACAACCACTGTTAGAACAAACAGTGCTGTTTTTTTTTTTTTTTTAATTTTTCAATTAAAAAAAAACATTTTTGAAAAGCTCTCACTGCTAAGCTGCCTTTCTCAAGACCATATACAATAAGGAGCTATAGGGGTAGAGAACAGGTCGTCCCCCACTCTTATAGTAATACACAACACAGGTCAAATCCCTTCTAATTCGGTGTGATACATTAAACAATCTATTAGACCAGTGGTTAAACATATACCATCTATGTTGTTGGGAATGGTGATCCAGATCCCAACAGCATAGATGGTATATGTTTCACCGCTGGTCTAATAGATTGTTTAATGTATCACAACGAATTAGAAGGGATTTGAGCATTATATTCACCGTATAAAAACATAAAAAACCTTTGTGTTTTAAATCCTGTTGGGCCTGTCGCCGTACGATGTCGGTGGCCGACATCCCCCCATGACACGTCTCTACTGCTTGGAGCGCGACCATGACTCCCGGTCATGTACCGAATGTCTGGCCATGGCTCCGAAGGCCCTACTTGAGTGGTCCCGCAAGCTGCTGGAGGCCCAGCAGTCGTCTCTGCGCCGTTCGAGATCCAGGGGTCGATCAAGGGACCGACTGCGGATCCGTCATCCTCGCTCCTCGGGGTCGAAGTCTTAACACTCGGAATCTGGTAAGAGACGAAAATAAGAAAAAGTTGAAGAAGCTTTTGCGCTCTCCAACATCCTCCTGTCGGTCTCTGGATGCTGGGGCCAGGGGTACCTCCCCTGCGGCTCTGTTGGAGACTGTGAGTCCCATGGCCTACCCACCTTATCCGGGTCCGTCGGCGACTCCAGCCCAGTTGCAAGATTTTCTTGCTGCCTGTCCCATGCCTGAACGTATCCTCAGGATCGAATCGATGCTTTAAGGGGTCCACCTCTCAACCTCCCCAAGTCTGGACATCAATATTACGCAGACTAAAGGGTGGTTAAGCGGAGTAAGGAAAGGTAGGGGACAGCAGGGAGGGAGACCTGTAGGAGACAAAAAGAGGAACACAGGTTATTACCAGAACCACCCCTCCTACTCTGTGTCTCTCTCCCTCCTCCTCCAGTACCTCTATTCTACTAACCTGTAAAGAAAAATGACAAAGCCCAGCCAACAGGGGTGCAGAGTTTGACCTTTGTGAGCCCACAAGAGGATATGTATTGCGGGAAACCTTGGCTCTCTTGGGCACCCCTGTGGAAACTAAAGAATAGCTCAAACACAGGTGGTTTGACTATGAGAGTCAAAATAGCAGGTACGCAGTTCCCCAAAGCACCCACTGCTCAAAGTAATAGTTTGCCAAATACAATAGTCACAATAGCAGGTACGCAGTTCATAATTGCACACACTGATCAAGGTGATATGTGGCCAATAGCAGCTGATCCAAACCAATCAATTTCCAGTAGTTACGTCACTCATACCTCGGGTAATGACAGAAAAGCGAAAGGCGTACTGAGGGCATCCCCTCTTTCTTCTAGGTTCTACTGGTATTGTCCCTAGGTGACAGCACAGGTGCGCCTCGCCCGGCGAGCCCACAAGCGGTGGGGTGGGTGAACTCAGGTGGGCAGAGGGTGCCTGGCGTGTCAGTGAATAAGGGCTCAAGGAAAGGCCCATCATCTGCGAGATATATGTGCCCTAGGGCAGCAGCACAGCTGTCATGCAGTCAACACAACACGTCATGCCTCTCGGGAGAAGTTCGAGTATCTGTAAGGTAATCATTGTGAGTCATCCTCCGCTTCCTCCGATGTGGACTGTTGCGACGATGCTAATGACCCAGTAGTGCGGCTCACTCTTTTCAGATGCTTTAAAAATTCGTCCACCTGCTGCGACTTAGTAAAGAATCGCTGTTTACCTTGGTGGGTGACCCTGAGGCTCGCAAGATATAACAGTGCATAGTCAATTTAGGCCAACCGCAACTTGTTTTTGACGTCCGTTAATTTGCACCGTTCTTCCTGAACTGTGGGAGTGAAGTCTGGATAAATGGAGAACGTGGTGCCATCGTAGGTCAGCTGTTTGCTTGTCGCCACACGCAGTGCGAAGTCCCGATCCCTATAGTTCAATAGTCGTGCTATAATAGGGCGTGGTGTGCTGCCCGGTGGCGGGCGCGCACCCAAGGAGCGGTGGGCACGTTCCACTATGAATTGATTGGAGAAGGCCTCTGCCCCAATCGACGAGAGCAATAACTTCTCCACGTATGCTTCTATCTTCCCCGTATTGGTTGATTCAGGGACCCCAAGAATGCCAATATTATTCCACCTACTGCGCGCTTTTAAGTCCTCATTCTTCGCAGCAATTACTTTCAGTAGTTTATCCATGTGAGCAACCTGGGTCGCGACTTGGGACGTTGTGTCTTTGGTATCCGAGATGTGGCGTTCTGCCTCTTTGATGCGATCCTCATGCCTTTCGAGTTTGTGCGCAATGGCGTCCATTCGGGTCGACATTTTATCCACCTTGTCTACGATAGTGGCAAATCCTTGCCGAACCTCCACGTCCGCAGAAGGTGAGGTCGTGCTTCTGTGGGTACTTTCCCCTTTATCCAATTCCTGATCCTCTGGTACAGTCCGGACGCTACGTTTGGTAGTGTCGAAATTGAGCTTAGGCTGGCGAGTATCTGTTTTCCCCATGGTGGCCATTATGCAAGGTTAGTCAGTGTCCGAGTTGCACTACTGCGTGCGTTTCTTGGGGGGCTTCAGAGTTGATTAGTGTGGAACGATGGATATCTGAGCAGCAGTGTGCAAGTGGCACACCGCCTAGCTGCTAGCTTTGCGCCTGGGAGAGAATGTGGTGCAGCTGACTGGAACTTTTTGCTGCAATCAGGGCAGTACCGCCAGTTTCCTGCACCCACGGACCGATCCCGGTAGGTAACTACTATAGCAGGGAGAAGCTGAGTGTTTGATGTAGTAGGGGGGCCAATACAGGTGCCAGGCCAGTTCCCACAGGCGGTACAGAGAAGGGCTGAAGGAGGCACAGACGCCTAGCGTGTAGGTGTCTATGGGCGCCTCTCCATGCAGGCAAGGTAGCGCCGCCCAGGTGAAAATGGGGGCCTGCAGCAAGTGAGTACGCAGCGACATTGTCCCAGGGAGGGCCGAGCTGTGTAGGTGGCTGACATAGAGGCATATAGTCCATACAATGGTTTGTGGCGCCTTCTGATCTCACGGGTTGCAGCATTGTGAGGCTGCCGGTAGGGAGATGAACGGCAACCTCATGCAGCTTCGCAGGCCACCAGGTCGAGCCGCAGTGCAGGATCGCGGGTATGTGCAAGTTCAGTAGTGACGCTATGGCTGTGGGAGGAGGACGTGCTCAGGGTGTCTCACCGGTATGTCCAGGGTATCGAGGCATCACAGGTTGGACATCGTGGGGGGGGTCGCAGCTTCGCCTCACCTACCGCTCGTTCAAACAGGGGGGGTGGGGCTTGCCGCAGGCGATAGCTCCTTATGTGCCTTCCCCTGATGTTGTGCAGCGAGCAGCTGTTGCGGGCAATGTAGCGATCCGCTGCCCGGCCCGTGGCGCCTCTTCCGGATTCGCACCAAGGGGCCTGACCGCCTCGTGGGCCGCCGCGTGCTCGCGTGAATCTTGCCGCCGCTCCTGAGCACCGCTTCACACCCCCTGCGCTGATTTGGTGGCAGTGTAGCTGGGGCTGAGAGCTTTCAATCCGGACAAGTTTTACACAGGAACCTCCGCAGATCAGCAGCTGTGCTTAGCTTCAGTTTGGGGTGCAGATGGAATGGGTGAGCAGGATAAATGAAGGATTTTTCACGCCAGGCTGCAAGAGCCTCACAATAGTGCAGCCATCTTGTGTGTGCGCCACCTAGCGCCCCCCCATTCCTGGTTTTCGTTCCTTTCGTGGCCATGGCAGAGGTGCCCAGGCCCGTTCCTTCAGCAAGCCTGTGCAGAACCAGCCTCAGCGTGGACACGGCTTCAGCAGAGGCGGTCTGGGAATCAGTATGGGGGCAGTCCACCTCTGCCCCCACTGTTTCTACCTCCAAACCTTCCTAATCCGAGCTTTGTGGAGCACCCCATGCCAGTGGGTGGCAGGAGCCGCCATCAACTCCCCCACTGGCACGTTATTACATCGGACAAGTGGGTGTTGCAGATCCTCGGCAAGGGTTACTCCCTTCCCTTTCTGTCCACCCCTCCAGCCATGCCACCTCGGTACCACCGCATGTCGGGGGACCACTTGGCAACTCTCCTGCAGGAAGTTACGGCCCTCTTGGCTAAGGGGGCCATCGAGTGCATTCCTGGGCCGAAAGTAGGGAGTGGTTGTTATTCCCGCTACTTTCTGGTCCCCAAGGAGGACAAAGGGGGTCTCCGTCCCATCTTGGACCTCCGGAACATCAACCGCTTCCTACGGACTCTGGCTCAGGTCTTGGCTGCTCTCGACCCTGGAGACTGGATGGTAGTGTTGGACTTGCAGGACCCATATTTTCGCATCCCCGTCCTGCCGGCCCACCGGCGTTACCTGCGGTTCACAGTAGGTCAGGGGCATTTTCAGTTTGCTGCGCTCCCCTTCGGCCTTACCAGTGCCCCTCGGGTGTTCACGAATGTGATGGAGGTAGTCTCAGCTCATCTGCGCAGGTCAGGGGTGTCAGTCTTCCCCTACCTCGACGACAGGTTGTTGAAGGCAGGCTCGCCCCAGGCAGTCGTCTCCCACCTTCAGAGTACGGCCGACCTCCTGCATTTACTGGGGTTCTTCATCAACGTGCCGAAGTCGCACCGGAGTCCCTCTCAGCAGCTCTCCTTCATTGGAGTGGTTCTGGATTTGACGCGGTTTTGGGTTTATCCTCCCAAGCAGCGAGTCCGGGATATTCAGGCTATGATTTCGATCTTTCAGCCTCTATCCCGGTTTGTCAGGATGACCCTCCGGCTCCTGGGCCTGCTGGCCTCCTGCATCCTGCTAGTGCAACATGCCAGGTGGCGTATGCGGGCTCTGCAGTGGAGCCTGAAGTTCCAGTGGGCGCAGCATCAGGGCAACCTGTCCGATCATGTCCAGATCTCGGAGCGCACTGCACGACAATTGCAGTGGTGGCTCACGAATCGCGATTGGGTCAATGGCAGATCCCTCTCCCTTCCCCAACCGGAGCACACAGTGGTGACGGATGCGTCCCTCCTGGGATAGGACGGCCACTTGGGAAAGGCAGAGATCAGAGGCCTCTGGTCTCCGGCGGAGTCCCGACTCCATATCAATCTTTTTGAGCTTCGGGTGATCTAACTTGCACTGAAGGTATTCCTTCCCTCTGTCCAGGGAAGTGTGGTGCAGGTGTTCACGGACAACACCACCGCCATGTGGTATTGCAACAAACAGGGCGGGGTGGGGTTATGGACCCTATGTCAGGAGGCTCTGCGACCCTCTGGACATGGCTGGAACATCAAGGCATTACCTTGGTGGTTCAACATCTGGCAGGTTCTCTGAACGCCAGGGCAGACTAACTCAGCCGCCAGTGTATGATGGATCTCGAATGGCGTCTGCACTTGGACGTGAAGAAAGGTCTCTTTCTGCGGTGGGGAGAGCCTTGGTTAGATCTATTCGCCACAGAAGAGAACACGCAATGTCCTCAGTTCTGCGCGTTTGAATTTCCAAGGCGGCGCTTGCTCGGCGACGCTTTTCATCACAAGTGGAGCTGTGGTCTGTTGTATGCCTTTCCGCCTATACCACTTCTGCCCAGAGTGCTGAAGAAGATTCAGTGCGACCAGGCCCAAGTCATCCTTGTGGCTCCGGATTGGGCACGAAGATACTGGTATCCCGAGCTACTCAGCATGGCGATCAGTCCCCCGATCAGACTGCCTCAGGGGACGGTCCTCCACACAAACCTGTCCAGCCTCCACCTCTGTGGTGGAGATTGAGCGATGACAGTTGATAGCTTTCGACCTTCCTCCCGAAGTCTGTGATATCATTCTGGCAGCCAGGCGTCCCTCCACTAAAACGGTATACGCCTGCAGGTGGAACAAATTTGTGGCATGGTGCACAGCAAAGGCTGTGGATCCCCTTTCTGCCCTTCTTTCCAAGGTCCTTCTGTTCCTTCTTTCTTTGGTCCAGCAGGGCTCTTCTCTAGGCACTATCAAAGGTTATCTTTCGGCCATCTCCGCCTTTCTACGGCTTCCAGATCAGCCTTCTCTTTTTATGTTCCCGGTTGTTAATCGCTTCCTCAAAGGCATTACCCACACGTTTCCTCTTGTGCCTTTCATAATGCCTCAATGGGACTTAAAACTTGTCTTGACTTATCTGATGTGTGCTCCCTTTGAGCCCCTTCATAACTGTCCCTTACGTCTTCTCACTTTAAAGACGGCTTTCCTGGTAGCTATAACCTCTGCCAGAAGAGTGAGCTCCAGGCTCTTTCTTCTAAACTTCATTTTCTTTCTGTTCATCCGGACAAGGTGGTTTTAAGGACTCGTCCTTCGTTCTTGCCAAAGGTTGTCACACCCTTCCACATCGGGCAGACCATCACTTTGCCCACCTTCTTTCCGCCTCCGCATCCTTCAAAAGAGGAAGAGAGGCTCCCCCAAATGGACCCAAAACATGCGCTCTCGTTCTATCTAAAGAGCACACTTTTTGTTGGCTTCGTGGGCGCCAAAAAATGTCGGGCCGTGCACAAACGAACCATCTCTTGGTGGGTCATTCTGTGCATCAAAGCAGGTTACGTGTTGGCTAAGTAGGAGCCTCCTGTGGGGCTGCGTGCCCATTCTACCAGGGCAACGGCAGCCACTACTGCCTTGGGACGCGGCGTTACCTTGCAGGACATTTGTCAGGCAGCTACGTGGGCCTCACTGCACAAGTTTACCAAGCATTACTGCCTTGACAGTCAAGTCTGGAGAGATGGCTTCTTTGGCCGTTCTGTTCTCTGTGACTTTCTGGTGTAATCCTGTTTGCAGACCCACCACCGGGGTTGGTATTGCTGGGGTATCTATTCTAATGTAAGGAATCTATCACTAACGTGCCTCTTTCAGATGCACAAGTTAATACTTGTGTAACGATATATCTGTAAGAGACATTAGTTAGTGATAGATTCCTTACCGCCCCACACATCCTCCCCGTTCTGCGAGCTGATTTCTAGGGTTAAGGTCATCCCTTTCAGGGCTCTAGTTTCATGGCACCAGTGGTCAGTTTCTGGCATGTCTCTTTGTTCCTGGCGCGGAAAGTCGTGTACAGAACTGACGTCAGCGCGCATGGGTGGCACCTAAGTAGTCTCCGTGACGTCATATCGGTGCATACGACGCCAGCGAGTGACGCGGAGCCGCACGACGCCACCTTCCGACGCGCAGGGGTACTGCTGATGAAAAACTTGACGGATCCAGTTTTACCCGTGTCAATCAATGTCTTAGCCGTACCTTGCAGATACGCAGTGACATAGGGTCCATGTTGATTTAAAGGTGCCAGAACTGGTCCCTTGCCCTGTCCCTGGTTGTCCTAGCTGTGGGACATACCCTCACCTCATCCAAGTCATATTCATCATGATAGGGAACTATTTTGATGACCCTGAGGCCGATAGTACTCTCTCTCTCTCGAGTCTACGATGTATTCTCTGACTGCATCTCCCCTCAGCCTCCTCCTCACCTTCCACGTCCTCTACAACCTCGACCTCTCAGGGCTTCACCTTTCTGCTACAACTCTGGACACTCATAAGCAGGAGGGAAATTGGCAGAACAATATGCACATTGGTTGAGCCCAATGGGGGCACTCGAAGCACCACCCCTGTTAGAGGTTCGTGTTCGGCCAAGCGGCTACCCTGGTCTGCCTCTTCCACTTCCTCTCGCTGCTTGCTGCATCAACACCCTCTTCTTCAATTCCTTCAACTTTTTCTCCACTTACTCTTTCTCCTCATTCTCACTATGCTCATAGTACTGTGTCATACTCAATATTACTGATGGGGAGGAGGTGCTCCAAGTACTTTCCGAGCCCTGCAACCTGGTTGCAATCTTGTTGAGTAGGTTATTAACAAACCTGCTGACAAACAACCGGACACCTCCCTCCAAAGACAGATCCTGACCACTAAAGTCTAGAAACACCCCTTCAAACCTGGTAAAGAAATCAGACACACTCTCGCCCTTCGTCCTTATTCTGACAACATGCAGTCAACTTATCCCACTGAGACGAGTGAGTGGATTGGGACAAGGGAATGCATATGAGTGATAATGCGACCCGGCAAGGCTAACAACTCCACCTACGGCTAATCGCGGACTTGCGTTCCTTGCCCCAAGTCCTAATCTGGTCCCATGTGCCATCCAATTCTACTGCATGATCCTGTGTATGTACTTGCCTCCATATGTCTACTGGTACCAACAAGCCAAAGAACAACTCAGAAGCAGCCCCCACACGGTGATGACGATTGCTGATATTGTCAATTCTTTATAGTACGCAGTTGGATTTTTGCGAGGGTCCAGCAACTGAGCCTTAAGGGATATTACCTCAGTCCGCTTCTAAGGAGTATAGATCCAATGTTCCTGAAACCGAGCATCGACTCGTGGCCTAATCACAGTATCTGTTGAGTCACACAGTTCTTGTATTTCAGGATGGTAAATGGGATGGACGTCCCTCATGGGACACTGCTCCAAAAGGTCCCAACGATAGTGACAATCTGCCCCAATAACCCACCAAGGTCGTTACATTACTAAAAACCTCGTTGGGGGCCATTTCTGTAGCATACACCCTGTCCCGTTTGTCATAGATGATCTGCGTTGCAACATCCTGAAAAAAGTATTCCCACAGTGTTATCAGCGTGGCTGACATATGCTTAAGGGCATGCTGCTGTATGAAGGGCTCATAATCTTTCATCACACTCCACACACTAGATCGAGTTCCGAGCCCACTGAGTTGCCACCATTAGCTTTTCCTCATCACCCACAGCAGAGCGCACTAACACCTTCTCCAGAGCGCACTAACACCTTCTCCATGCGGTCTCGCGCTGCTGCCCAATTCGCTTCTTGCATACCACGCACAGGCGTCTCGCCATTTTGCCGTGCTTGTTCATCTGCTTTTTCCCCCTTAAGTGTGACACCTCAGATAGGTATCATCATGAACGGAGACTGCGCTGTAGGGGTAAAAGGGGGCATATCAGTCGAAACAGAATCAGTAGACCGGACAGGAGATCTAAGGGCTCCAGCGACTAGCGTGAGTAGAGGAGAGGCAAGTGGGGCTGGGGCTGAGGCAGTAGAGCTAGAAACAGAAACACTAGAGAGGGCGGCACTAGGGGCCAAAGACTGGGACATCGGAACTGTTGTATATATAATTTCAGGGGCATAAGGAAGTGGGGTGGGGGGCGGGTATCTAATAACTCTTCAACAAATACCTCCTCTCTAGCGACATAACATTTATCATTCTTTAATCGAAACTTCCTATCTGCACATTCTATACCTTTCTCTATCTTTTCTCTATCATAGACCACTGCTTTCTGCATCTGAAAGAAACACGTTGTGATAGAGTCCTTACCTTAGAATTACCCCCAGGTGTCAGACTGGATCCGGAAAGTTTTTGGCAGCAGTACCCCTGTGCATCGGTAGGCGTTGTGCGGCTCCGCATGCGTCGTTTGCGTCTGGATGATGTCGCTGGAGCTACTTAGATGCGCTCAGTTCTTTCTTTTTCTGCGCCAGCAAGTGCTGATCCGGGAGGAGCTAGTACCCCCAGTCACTTTTTGACAGTTTTTTTTTTTTTAAAAACCTTTATTTACATCAACATGGTACACAGCTATTCAGCCGACATCCCGGAGGTTCGGCAGCACGATGGGAACAAATACGTAGTAAGGTCCATATCCGTACATCAGGAGTAACAAAGGTTTAGTTTTAATGTAAACCAAAAAATAAAAAACACAAGCAAGGCAAAGCATATAATAAACATGCGCTAGTTCTCAGCCGGGGCGAGGTCCCACCCCCATCAGCGGAGCAGGACATCACGCCAAAGAAGTGAGGGGAAAGCAGGGGTACAGACTCCAGGTTATGAACAGTTTTACGTATATAGTTGGGAGTAGAGCTAGGGGGAAGGTTGCACATCGAGCATCTCAGCAACCGGGGGCACACAAATATCTCCCCTATAATAGTTCCATTTCCCCCATATCTTATGCCACTTCTTAGGGCGACCCCGGGCACTGTACACCGTTTTCTCCCGGAACATGCCCCAGTATATATTTTCCATCCATGTTACCAAGGTGGGAGGTCTCTAGGATCCCCACAGCTGCGCAATATCTCGCTTAACCACCATATTCCCCAGAGTCACCCATTGGGTCTGAGCGGCATCATAGTCGGTGGGGCCCCAGACATTCAATAGGCATCGTCTTGCCTCCGGGAAGAGTGCGATACCCGTGACCTCTTCCATCACATCATGAATTTGTTTCCAGAACTCTATGATCTCCCCACACTCCCAAATAATGTGTAGAAAGGTGCCCAACATCCCACAGCCTCTCTTGCATAAGCCTTCGTCAGAGAAACCCATATGGATCAGGCGGGGCCCCGTGACATAAACCCTGTGAAGTATCTTAAGCTGCACCAGCCGCAGTCTAGCCGGGATCGCAACCTCCTTCGGAGAGGAGATGGCATATTGCCAGTCCTCATCGTCCAGTTCGAGACCATCCCTAGTCCATTGTTCTCGCACATCAAGGAGGAGGTCGGTCCGGACATTTACAAGCTTCTTGTAAATCAAGGAGATTGTACTCTCCGGCATATGACCATCCAGAATCCGATCCTCCAAAGGAGAAGACTCAGGCACGGCCTCCCCCTCGGCACAAACAGATAGCAGAGCGTGACGCACCTGGGCATATCGAAAGTATTCAGTACCCCCTAATTCGTACTCCGTCTGCAGCATCTCAAACGATTTCACCTTACCCTTAGTCAGCAAATCCCCAACTCTAGAAATCCCAATTAGGTCCCACTTCTCAAACCCTTTCGTGTGCCATAATTTCCCTAGTATATCGGATTCAAAAAGCGGAGTAGCCTGGGTAAGCCTGTCCTTCCAGCCCAACGAGTTTGTAACCGCCTTCCATACATGCACTGCCATCTTGGTTGGTCCTGTGAGGGACCCATCCAATGATTTGGAGTACAGCGCCCTAAGGTAATTACCCCCGCGCAACAGCCACCGATCCATAGCAAACCCAGGGTTCAACGCCGGACCGTAAACACCATGGTTAATCGCTCCCAATTGGGTAGCCCAATAATATCTTCTGATGTCAGGGAGTGCTATCCCCCCATCATACCATGGAAGGGTCAACTTTGCTATAGCTATACGCGGTCGGCCGTCCCATAACAGCGAACGCTGGAGGCTCTCCACCTCACGAAAATAACAGGCAGGAACTTACTCTAGGGTGTTCTGTAAGGCGTAGAGAAATCGGGGAAGAGACATCATTTTAAACAATGCGGCGCGGCCTAGGAGGGAGAGCGGTAGCCGCCTCCAACCCGCAACATCCCGTCTCAAGCGTGACAACGGAGGGAGTAGGTTCTTCTCGTAGCGGACAGAGGGATCGGTGGAAATATGTATCCCCAAGTACAGAAAGCCCCGCTGGGCGATCTGGATGGAGCAATCCCGCGGGACGGTAGGGGTGTCCCCACGGAGAACATATAGGTGCGACTTTCCCCAATTAATGGCGAGACCCGAGTTACTACCAAAAGACTTCAAGACGTCACAGACCACTATGAGGGATTTCCTAGGCGAGGTCAAGTATAACAAAATGTCGTCTGCATACAAAGAAATGCGATCCTCGTGGTCTGGCGACCATCGGATCCCTCTTATGTCTGGCTGCCATCTAATCCATGCCGCCAGCGGCTCAAGGGCAAGAGCGAACAATAGTGGCGACAGAGGACAACCCTGCCGGGTGCCCCTCCCAAGCTCGAACGGAGATGACGCCCTACCGTTCACCGCGATTTTAGCCAAAGGTTCCTCATAAAGTAGCCTAATCCAGACTACAAAACCCGGTCCGAAGCCGAATTTTGTGAGCGCTGCCCACAGATACGGCCATTCCACAGTGTCGAAAGCCATCGTGGCATCGAGTGACACCAAGATGGCCGACTCCCGCAGCGTCCCAACCCTCGCTAGCATGCCGTGAAGTCCCCTGAGGTTCAACGCAGTGTTGCGGTGCGGGATAAACCCGGACTGGTCCGGGTGGATTAAGTCCCCAATGACCCTGATCAGACGGTTAGCCAACAGTTTGGCAAGAATTTTGGGCTCGGCGCTGAGTAAGGAGATCGGCCTATATGATCCGCATCTGTTCCGGGGCTTGCCATCTTTATGTATAACCACTATTGTCGCCAGACGTTGGTCAAATGGAAGACACCCATGCTCCCGCGCCTCTACAAACATATCTCGCAAATACGGAGCAATCTTATCCGGTCTGAGTTTATACAACTCGATCGGTAAACCATTCGGGCCCGAGGCCTTGCCCGGGCGTAGCGAGCGGATAGCAACTGCAACCTCATCCGCGGTGATGTCACCATCAAGGTCCTCCCTGTCGACGTTGGATAGACAAGGCAGGGCAATGTCTCGCAGCAGTTCATGCGAGTCCTCCTCCGGCTTGTCCGACACAGACGTATAGACCATGCGGAAGTGGTCCGCGAAACACTGGACTATCCCATCGGATTCTGTGACAATATCCCCGCCATCCGTCAGTATTTCTGGCACAACTCTATTCACTCGTTCTTTCCTGTCTAACCACGCTATTAATTTCCCAACCTTATCGCCCACATCATACAATCGCCCTTGCTGGTCCCTGCTAAGAACCTTAGCCGCGTTTGTCACCAGTGCTTTATACTCAGACTGTTTTAATCTCAACTTATGCAGTGTTTCCGCCGTTACCTCGTCTTCCAGGACAGACTCTAATGCCACTATCTCAGCCTCGATCTGCGCCACCTCAGCATCTCTCCGACGTTTGACATCCGCTATCAAGGAAAGGGCCTCCCCTCTCAGTACTGTTTTAAACGCTTCCCACAAAAACACCGCGGAGGTAGCCGTGCCAAGGTTCTCCAAAAAGTAGAGATCAACCGCTTTCAACAACGCGCCACGAGTCTTAGGGTCACGGAAATACCAGGGGTTAATCGGGCCAACCCTACCTGCCGCTACACGGCCAAAATCCATACTAATCCACACCGGCGAGTGATCGGAGATGCCCCTGGCCATGTGCCTAGCCTCGGACACCAAGGAAGCGTGGTCAGCCAAGGTGAGAACATAATCTATTCTAGAGAGACTGCCGTGCGCCCCAGAGTGAAAAGTGTACTGCCGCTGGGCGGGGTGCAGCAGCCTCCAGCAGTCAACCAAACCTAGTGTATCATTAAAATCTGGGAGCCATCTCTGCGCCCCCCCCGAGGTCCCGTGGCGGATGTCTGTCTAGTGATCCGGAACCAACTGCATTAAAGTCACCACCCAGTACCAACACGCCCTCGGGGGGGATCCAACATGGCCCTCCCCAAGTCGGCAAATGTGGCGGTCTGCAGGCCAGGAGGGACATAAACAGAAACCAAAACCAGTGTCCTGCCCTCCCATCTCCCCGCAGCCGCCGCAAAGCGCCCCCTCTCATCAACAGTAGTAGAATCAATCTCAAACTGCAGCGAGGTCCTAACAAGTATCTCAGCCCCCCGAGATCCCGAGGAAAACCCAGAGTGGGCGATAAATTGATAACCCTTTCTATTGAGGGCATGACACGTGTTGCCTATTAGGTGCGTCTCCTGCAGCAAAACTATGTCAGGAGAGCACCTCTTCAGAAATTGCAAAACAATCCCCCACTTAATACGATCCCCCAAGCCATTAACATTCCAACTAAGTATATTCAAACCCCTACCCCCATCACAAAATGGCAAGAGACCCCCCGCCCATCCCCGAGAGCAGCACACGAGACGAACATTGCGATACCTTGCAAAATGAAAAACAACAAACACTCCAACAAGCCCAAACCACCCCCCACCCTGCACCCCTGCATAAGCCTAAAAGCCCCCCCAACTTGCAGTGTGCCTGTCGCCCTAGCAAAAGCTAATCTACAAGAAGAGACCCCGTAGGAGGAAAGAGATCCCATAGTGCCCTCGCCACCCCCGGACAATAGCTAGCAGTGAAAACAACTCAGCGAACCACTGTCCCGAGCTTATCCAGAATGTTCAATCACCAGAGTCCTCACTCTTTTGCGACATGGCCTCCTTTCACTCCGCCAGAGTGATCCCCGCTAGTCCGCCGCTGAGGCAACGTGTCGAGCCATTCCCCACCTCGTCTGGCAAGTCAAAGAAAAAGGTTCGTTCTTCGTACTCGATGCGCAACTTGGCTGGGAAGAGCATGGCATACTTCAGGCCCCTCTCACGTAGCCTCCTCTTGACCCCCAGGAAACTCTGCCGTTGCTTCTGCACCGCCTGGGTGAAGTCAGGATAAAAACTCACTGCAGTGTTCTGGAAAGTAACCGGTCCCGACCCTCGTGACACCTGCAGAATGGCATCGCGGTCCCTGAAGTTGAAGATCCTGGCGATGATCGGTCTCGGGGGGGGCTCCCACCTTGGGCCTCCCGCCCGGGACTCGGTGGGCCCGCTCGACCGCAAAGAACTTACTGAGGCCCTTAGGCACCAAATGGTTAACCACCAAGTCCTCGACAAACAAGTCCGCTGATTGCTCCTCCGATTTCTCCGGAACGCCAACTATGCGCACGTTATTGCGCCTCGCCCGGCCTTCAAAATCCTCCATCTTGCGGGCAATGAGGTCATTGGCAGTCCTCAGCGTGCGGACCTCTATTTGCAGATCAGAGACGTCCCCCGTGAGGCTAGTGGTTTTTTGGTCCAATGATTTAACACTCATTAGTTTTCCCCAGGTCAGCGCGAAGCAAATTAACGTCAACTAAGATGGTGTCCACTTTGTGTGCCAGGGTCTCAAACTGTTGCCCAATAGCGGACTTCATCTCCTCGATGGCGCCCATAATGTCTTGCAGTGTCAATTCCGGTGCGGGGACCGAGCCGTCTCCCGATGATTCCTGTGTCTTCCCCGGCCCGCTTGGCGATCCCTTTTGCTGGGCATAGCGATCCATATTGTTGGTTTGGGTGTAGCCCCCCCGCCTGGTATTCTTGGGCTTCTGTTTGTCGGCGTCCGATTTGGTCGACATCCTCAACCCCGGAACAGTCAGCGTCAAAAAACAGGCCGCTCAGCCACGCAATTGGCACGAGGTCCGCTGGATCCGGGTCTCCGATGCAGGCCCATGCGTGTGCAGGCCGAGACACAGGCAACTGTTGTCCAAGACACTCGCGGGCGAGGCACGTAATTGTGAGAGAAAACGAAAGTGAAAGTGGAAACAGCCCCCATCCGATCCGCACACGGCCGCTGTTGTTCAATTAGTGTCCGGGCCCTTGCCAACGCGAGACCCGGGCACCTCCCGGGGGATAGGCCGCAAACTTCCACCTGTCACAACTTCGGTCTCCGGTGTACAATTTCAGTCCGGACAACGACGCTCGCCTCAGCAGTAGTTAATCTCCAATATTCCGGATATTTGACACAGGATTTTTCCAGGATAATCGCCGGAGGGAACGAGGGTCGCGGGAGCTCTGTGCTCACGTGGCCATCTTGGTCCCGCGCTAGGCTCCTCCCGACTGAGTTTTTTTAGGCCTTTTACCTCATTTCTTCGAGTCGATCGACTCCTGGTGTCGTAGGGATGCCCGGCTTCAAGAGCTGTGGGGACTGTCACCTCATGATGTCGGCGACGGACCCACACCTCGTGTGTCTCTACTGCCTGCGGCACGACCATGACTCCAAGTCGTGCCCCGACTGCTGGGCCATGGCGCCGGTGACTTTGCGGGAGCGGTCCCGAAAGTTGCTGGAAGTCCGCCAGTCAACTTTAATGGTGACGGCTCCGCGACCGGGACCTTGAGCTGCGCATTCTTCTGGATCGAAGTCTTCATACTCTGGGTCTGGTAAGTCTAAACATTCCAAAAAGAAGTCGAAGAAGCATCGTCGCTCTTCGACTTCCCCTCCCCGTCGCGGCTGAGGGTGCAGGTGGTGCCACCCCCGCGGCTCCAGGGGAGCCTGCGACGCCGCCCCCAGCCTACCCACCTTTTCCGGGTCTTTCGGCGATGCCTGCTCAGGTGAAAGTTTCTTGCTGCCATGGCCTGAGTTTTTGGGCCGTCTGGCCCTGCCGGCGCACCTACGGGTGCCGGCAGGGCGCCGGTTGACCTAATCACTCCACCGGCGTCGCCCTCCCCGGCACTACCACCGACGTCGCCCGCTCCTTGGGACGACGACATCCCCAGGTTCAGCCTGGACATGGCGCTGGGTCGGCGCCGATTCCGATGGGGCCCTTTTCGCCCTATGTCCCTCCTCCTTATTTTCAGTCTGTTCCACAGACTTCGGGGGGAGGACTCGGAGGGGTCTGAGGACCCTCTAGCACAGGAGTGGGTAGAGGATTTGGGAGAGGCCAGTGATCTTGACCCTTCACCTGACCTTGGCATGCTGTCTCCTCCTACCTTGTGTACAGAGGAGGGAGCCAGTTACGCAGTGGTGTTGCATAGGGCAGCTGAGGCCCTCCACCTCGCACTCCCTACAGTGGCCGTCAGGACTAACCTCCTCACTGAAGTGCTTCAAGCGGCGGCAACCTCTTCGGAGCCATTGCTGCCTTTTAATGATGCACTGTCTGATGTTCTTTTGGGCACTTGGTCCAGGCCCAACACAGCTTCTCCTGTGGACAGGAACGTGGCCCGATGCCATCGCCCGGCTCCGGGCGACCCCCTCTTGCTCTCCCAACACCCCACCCCTGAGAGCTTGGTTGTCCAAGCCTCTACTTCCCAGAGTGCATTCCCTTCCGCACCTCTGTATAGGGAATCCAAGAAGCTGGAGCAGCTTGGCAAGAAACTGTTTTCATCTGCCAGCTTAGGGCTGCGGTCGGTGAACACCGCATGCCTCTTGGGCCTTTACTCCCACTCTGTGTGAGACACGGTTGCACAGGTACTGCCCAACTGCCCGGAGGTGGTCCAGGCAATGCTCAGCTGCGTCTCTGCCACGCTATTGCAGCTGAGAAAGTTCACCATTCGTTGTGGGCTTCATATCGCTGGGCAAGGCGATTTCCACGACGGTGACGCTTCGGCGCCACGCCTGGCTTAGGACTACTGGCTTCTTGGGATGTCCAAAACACCTTGATGGACATGTTCCCAAAAAGGCGAATGCCATCTAAGGGCAAGGTGGATAGTGCATTGGAGCACTTTCAGGACTCGCGGGCTACGGCCAAGTCCTTGGGCCTGCTGGCCACTTGGCCGCCTCCGCCTTCCGCTTTTCGCTCCTTTCGTGGCCACGGAAGGAGTGCCCCGCCACGTTCCTTTCAGAGCCGCAGGCTTGCGCAGCAGCAACCTCAGCGCGGACGTGGGAACCGCTGAGGCGATTCTGGGGGCCAGCGGGCGGGTCAGTCGACCCCACAGCATCCACTTCCAAGCCTTCCTAGTCCAAATCTTCTTGCCCATCAAACGCCAGTAGGTGGCAGAATCTGCCATCATCTCCCCCACTGATGCAATATAACCTCGGACAGGTGGGTGCTGCAAATAATCTGAAGGGACTATTCCCTTCCCTTCGAGACTACCCCTCCAGCCATGCCACCTCAGCACCACCGCATGTCCGGGGATCATCTTGTGCTTCTTCAGCAGAAAGTCAAGGCCCTCTTGGGCAAGGGGGCCATCGAGCACGTTCCTGGGCCAGAAGTAGGTTGTGGTTGCTACTCCCACTACTTTCTGGTCCACAAGAAGGACAAGGGTCTGCGTCCTATCTTGGACCTCAGGAACGTCAACCACTTCCTCCGGAAGGAGAAGTTTAAGATGTTGACGCCACCTCAGGTCTTGTCTGCCCTGGAGACTGAATGGTAGCATTGGACTTGCAAGATGCATATTTCCACATCCCCGTCCTGCCGGCCCACCGGCATTACCGGCGGTTCCCGGTAGGCCAAGAGCACTTTCAGTTTACCGTGCTCCCCTTTGGCCTTACCAAGCGCCCCTCGGATGATCACGAAAGTGATGGCGGTGGTCACAACTCATCTGCGTAGATCAGGGGTTCCAGTCTTGCCCTATCTCAATGACTGGTTGATGAAGGCGGGCTCCCCCCAGGCAGTCATCTCCCACCTCCAGACTACGGCCGACCTCCGGCACATTGATGGAGAACCTCAGCAAATGCAAAAGTCGCACCTGATTCTTTCTCAGAAGCTCCTCTTCATCTGAGCGGTTCTTGAACAGCGAATACGGGATATTCAGGCTGATTCCGATCTTTCAGCCTCTATCCCGGGTTTCGGTGAAGATGACCCTCCGACTCCTGGGCCTCATGGCCTCCTGCATCCTGCTAGTGGATCATGTCAGGTGGCATATGCGGGCTCTGCAGGGGGACCTGAAGTTCCAGTGGGCACAGCATCAGGGCACCCTGTCTGATCACGCCGAGATCTCTGAGGGTACTGCACTGCACGACAATTGCAGTGGTGGCTCACGAATCGCGATTGGGTCAATGGCAGATCCCTCTCCCTTCCCCAACCGGAACACACAGTTGTGACAGGCGCGTCCTTTCTGAGATGGGGCGGCCACATGGGAGAGGCACAGATCAGAGGCCTCTGATGTGGAGCTCACTCTGCTGGAGACCAACCTTCTGGAGCTTCGGGCGATCCGGCTTGCACTGAAGGCATTCCTTCCCTCTGTCCGGGGAAGAGTAGTGCAGGTGTTCACGGACAACACTACCGCCATGTGGTACTGCAACAAACAGGGCGGGGTGGGATCGTGGACCCTATTTCAGGAAGGAGGCTCTGCACCTCTGGACATGGCTAGAACATCAGAGAACCTGCCAGGTGTTGAACCACCAGGAAAATGCCCTGAACGCCAGGGCGGACGAACTCAGCCGCCGGTGCATGATGGATCACGAATGGCGTCTGCACTTGGATGTGGCGCAAGGACTCTTTCAGCAGTGGGGAGAGCCTTGGTTACATCTGCACGTTCTCTTCAGAGGCGAATAATGTAATCAGTTTTGCGCGTTGGAGGCAGCACTCGCTCGGCGGCGCTTTTCGTCGCGAGTGGAGTTGCGATCTACTATACGCCTTTCCGCCTATACAACTTTTGCCCAGAGTGCTGAAGATCAAGCGCGACCGGTCCAAAGTCATCCTTGTGGCTCGGGACTGGGCTCAGAGTATGGTATCCCGAGCTACTCAGCATAGCGATCAATCAATCCCCCGATACGACTGCCTCTTCGGGAGGATCTTCTGTCGCAGCAGCAGGGGACAGTCCTCCACCCAAACCTGTCTAGCCTCCACCTCCTTGTGTGGAGATTGAGTGGCGGCAGTTGGCGTCTTTTGACCTGCCTCCCGAAGTTAGTGGAGGGACGCCTAGCTGCCAAGATTACCTCACAAAGTTGGTATACACCTGCAGGTGGAACAAATTTGTGGCATGATGCACAGCAAAGGCTGTGGATCACCTCTCTGCCCCTCTTTCAGAGGTCCTTCTATTCCTGCTTTCTTTGGCCCAGCAGGGCTCTGTTCTGGGCACTATCAAGGCCAATCTCTCGGCCATTTCAGCCTTTTTACGGCTTCCAGATCAGCCTTCCCTTTTCAAGTTCCCTGTTGTAAATAGATTCTTAAGACATTATTCATCTTTTCCCTCCTGTTCCCTTCATAATCCCTCAGTGGGAATTGAACATGGTTCTAACATATTTGATGTGTGTTCCCTTTGAGCCACTTCACAACTGTCCTCTTTGTCGTCTCACTTTGAAAACTGCATTCCTGGTGGCCATCACCTCTGCCAGAAGAGTAAGTGAGCTCAAAGCCTTTCTTCTAAACCTCCTTTTCTCTCTGTCCACCCGGACAAAGTTCTAAGGACTCATTCTTCTTTTCTGCCAAAGGTTGGTCTGCCCAATGTGAAAGGCAGTGACATCACTTTGTCCACCTTCTTTCCGCCTCTGCATCCCTCTAAAGAGGAAGATAGGCTCCACCGTCTGGACACAAAACCTGTGCTCTCATTCTATCTAAACCGCACACAGCAGTTCTCGGTGGATGACCAGCTCTTTGTTGGCCAAGTGGGCGCCATGAAAGGTCGGGCCATGCACAAGCGGACCATCTCTCGGTGGGTCGTTCTGTGCATAAAGGCTTGTTATTTTTTGGCTAAAAAAGAGCCTCCAGTGGGGTTGCACACCCCTTCTACCAGGGCGACGGCAGCCACTACTGCTTTGGGACGAGGAGTTCCCTTGCATGACATCAGTCAGGCAGCTACGTGCACACGTTTACCAAGCATTACTGCCTGGACAGCCAAGTCCGGAGAGACGGCTTCTTTGGCCGCTCTGTTCTCCAGGACTTTCTGGTGTGATCTTGGTTGGCACACCCACCACCGGGGTTGGTATTGCTGGGGTATCTATTCTAAGGTAAAGAATCTATCACTACATGTTTTTTTCAGATGCACAAGTTACTTACCTTTGGTAACGATATATCTGTAAGAAACATTAGTAGTGTTAAATTCCTTACCGCCCCTCCCATCCTCCCCGTTCTGTGAACTGATTTCTAGGGTTAAGGTCATCCCTTTCAGAGCCCTAGTTTTAAGGCACCAGTGGTCAGTATCTTCCATTGCTCTGCGTTCCTGGCATGGAAAGTCGTGTACAGAACTGACGTCGGCGCGCGTGGGCGCGTCTAAGTAGCTCCAGCTATGTCATTTCGGCGACAACGACACCGATGACGCTCGCGGAGCCACATGACGACGCCTACCGACGTGCAGGGGTACTGCTGACGAAAAAACTTTCCAGATCCACTCAGAATTACCCCCAGGCATCAAAGGTAAGGAATCCATCACTACTAATGTTTCTTACGGATATATTGTTTCCGAAGGTAAGTAACTTGTGCGATTCTACCAAAACTACTTTACTTATTCAAATCAAATCAAAATAAGCTTTATTCGGAAAGTTAATTTCAATCCATAAAAGCATATACAATATTACAATTCATCTTATACAATTAAAAGAAGTAAAAAAATTTAAAATGTGTGTACAAAATATATAGCAAGGGAATCTCATTTACATAGTTCCAATTAATGTATGTGCAAAACTAGCAGCATGTGGGCGTGGAAAGACAACATATCATTTTAACAAATTCATAGGTTTGGCAATCAATTTAAAAATTGAACAGTTAAAAATAATGTGCAGACTGTGCCAGTGCTACAGTTAGCAAGTATACTGGAGGTTGATTCCAGGTTGAACTATCAAATTATTAATGTGTCAAGAGTAATGAAATTAGTTTACGTCTTTAGAGCAAGGAAGAAAAGGTAATAGCCCCCTACTGCGTTATTGGGATGCATTGGGGGATAAATCCAAAACGTCGTTTGGTATCTATTAAGTACATTTCTTCATTTTTTTCTTTTTATTTTTTTACTCTATTCACAATAAACCTGGATCAAAACTATTGCGGCATTTGATCAAATTTTTTAGAAAAGCAGCAACGTTATATTTTATACAATCATTGTCAAGACATTGGAGAGCCAAGAATGCGGGCGGCATTGGCGGATGCCCCAAATTTTAAGAATTGGTAAGATCCATTTCCTTCTCGATTCTTTGTAAAATTTACAGAATACTATAACATGAATAGTTGATTGTTCGGGAACAGAATCACATGGGCAGTTTGGTAATTTGCTTGACCAATTGTTAACGGTTGGGAATGTCACCAGCCTATGGAAAGTATTCAATCGAAAACGGGTGAGAACAAATCTGTCATATCTTTTGTCAGTTTTTTGTAGGTATGATTGCATGCCCAATGAAGTTAATATCATTAGGTTGTGACTCACGGACAGTTTTGTAGCTTCACTCGTAAATCTGTCTCTCCATGTGGTTCATACAGCGTTTCTTAAAGTCTTTTTTTGTGATGCCCGACATAGAAAAAGGGTTGTTAAAATATTCAGGATTACCAATGTCTATCATAAAGTCCCTCACATATTTGATCCATTTTATGTAAAGGCAATAGTCCAATTTAAGAGCATCCTGAAGCACTAGCTGGTTAAAACGGTTTATATCTGACTTCCAAATACGGTGCCATAATATTACGGGTTGAATTTTTATGAGATCCGTTATGTAGGGGACTCCCAACTCCGCATGGCAGACATATGTAGATGTAGAAGCCGGAACCGCCAATAGGTATCTAAAAAAAGCATTTTCCACTTTCTGCAGTTCGGAAACATTACAATGTCCCCAAATCCCTGCCCCATAGGTTGCTACACTCATACATTTTGCATTATATATTTTGATCAATTCCAGAGGGGGACTTTTTCCTAATTTTTGGGAGAAATTAACGAGAGCAGTGGTGGCTCTCATAAAAAGGAGTTTTCTTGACGTAATTGCTTGGCCCCAAGAGCCTTTATCGTCTATAAGAATCCCCAAATATGAATAGGTAGGGGTGGTAGCCAATTTACTCCCATTTAAAAAAAATGTCCTTTCCCTTTTTGTTACCTTTACCACAATTCATTACAAAGGTTTTTGAGGTATTTATCCTCAGATCGATGGCTTGCATATAATTATTGTATAATACCAATGCCTGTTGAAGAGCTAAAGGCGTCCTGGCTAAAATAACAGTGTCGTCCGCGTAAAGCAGTGCTGGTATGCGTCTGGGGGCCAAATCTTTTTGTACTTGGGGGACGTCCTGACTTCCTTCCAATAAGGCCTTCTCAAGACCATTGGTATATAAAGTGAAAAGGAATGGGGCCAGGACGCACCCCTGTCTTACCCCTCTGAGCACCCTAAATGATGAGGTGCATTCTCCCGCTCTACCAAACCGGACACGCGCTGAGGCATTGCTATAAAGGGCCTTCAAAAAGTCTATTAGGGGTTCCTCTACTTGCATTTCTTCTAGAATGTGCCATAGTTTCCCATGGGAAACGCAATCGAAGGCCGAGGAGAGATCGACAAATGCTAGGTAAAGTTTTCCTCTTTTCGCCCTCGTATATTTACCCAGCAGAATAGCGAGATTAAGGCCCTGGTCCATTGTCCCCAGGCCTTCCCTAAAACCAAACTGTAGATCAGACAGTATGTTCTTTTCTGTGGCCCAGGTTTGCAACCTCGTGAGGAGGATCCTTCCTGCTACTTTTCCTAGTGAGTCTAGGAGTGAAATTGGTCTGTAGCAGGAAGGATCCTGTCTATTGCCCTTTTTATAAATGGAGACCATGATGGATTCCGTCCAGCTGTTAATAAGGCCCTGCGAAGAGGTTGCATTAAGAACACGTGTCAGAATTGGGGCCCAGAGGTCTGTGTTGTGTTTATAAATATCTACAGGGACCCTGTCAGGTCCAGGGGCCTTAGAACCTTTGCTTTCATGTAATGCTTTTAAGACTTCATCAAGTGAAAAAGATATCTCAAGTGGGAGGGTCATAATATGTTCAGGTGAAGATGATGGTAATATATCTGCTGTATCTATCAGCTCCGAGGGGCCAAAGATTTTTGTAAAGTGATTCACCCATTGGGCCTCGTCTATCGTTGCCTCTATGGAGGGAGAATTATCAGAAAGCGGAAACGGAGACCTAATTACTTTCCAGAATGCTTTACTATCATTCTGGGTACTGGCCCTATGTAGGTCTTCCCACAAGGAGTTTTTCATTGTCTTTTTCCTGGTCGAAATAGCCTGGTTATATAGTTTTCTTGCTTGCTGCACCGCTTGTCTGTCTATATCCCTATTATGCATCGCTTTTTTTAATGTGCGGTAAGCGTTCGTGCAATTAGTATCAAACCATCTTGGTTTCTTACAGTCACCCTTTTTTCTCTCTACAAACAGGCAGCTTTTTTTTATGGCCGTGATGTGGTTAAAACTTTCTAGGACCAGCGAGAGAGAGGAATTCTCGTTCAAAGAAGTCAGAATGTAAGGTAAAGCCTTGACCACCACCGAAGATGTGGTGGTATCGGGATCTACTAGTTCCCATTTCAAAGAGTACCCGTTCATATTATCAATAGCCAGGTTAGGACAATTATGGTATAATCTGTTCGTTTTGCTTTTATTATGGGAGATAGGGTTTTTTTCTTAATTATTACAGTTTGTGGAAAGTGATCGCTAATGGCGATCTTATGGGTAATAAATTGCTTAACCCTATTCCCGAAGTTATTGGATACCAGAATATAATCTATTTCTGAACCTGTCCCTCTCACATTATATGTTGGTGTAAAAGCAGTTGGAGGAATTACTGTTTCATTTGCAAAACTCAAATTCAACATAAATATGGTCTCATTCAAAGCACTCCCCAGGATGTTATGGAGGAGGTGGGTTAGAGTGCGATTTTCCTCATCATTCAGGCCGCAAATCTGATTATTTCTGTTGGGGCACAGATTAGCATTAAAGTCCCCTCCCCATATAATCTGGGAGTTTCCTGAACTGACCATCTGAATTTTATATACAACTTGTCTCAATTGGTCTATAACTTCAAATTCATTCTCTTTAAGGATGTTATTATAGAAATTCACAAGTATCAATGTGTCATTCCTATCCGTTATAAGAGTAAGAATTTGGTAATAAGAGTTTGAGATCTCAAGTGTGTTTTTTTGCTATCACCAGGTTAGAAACATATATGCATAGGCCTCCCTTTGATCTTCCATGGGTTGAGGGAGAAGCTGGTGTATGAAATGTTTTAAAGCCATTAATGTTAATTTCGTTTTGCGACCATGTCTCTTGGAGACAGAGAATATCCAAGTTCTTAACAAAATCAAGAAAGAGGTCGTTATGGAGTTTGGAATATAGGCCCCATATATTCCAATATGTAATATTGATATGTCCTTCCTCTTTCCAAGGTATTAGGAGTGGCTGGGGAACTAGTCCTGATGCATCTAGATTAGATGGGATGAGATTCATGGATTCCTCACTGGTACAAGAAGAATTAGGAATTACCTGCTGCATTAACTCATTCTGTGGCTGCCCATAAGTGAAGTGATCTCGGGCTACTAATTGAAACTCAGGCTCAAATAAGCCCCTTTGAGGTGTGGTAAGCGAGCTAATATCTAAGTTTTCGGCTAGAATCTTTGTTTTTTTTATTATCTCTGAAAGTAGTCAATCTAGGTCCTCTAATGAGGTAAGTGCACTAAAGCGGTTATATACGGGGACGCTATAATTTTGGTTGGACGTGAGCTGATGCTGGACCGATTTCATTAAGTCGATGGGAGGGCGATAAAAGAAGCCTAAGGGGAGTATGTTAATCCCTGTTTCGCGTGTACTTTTGGCTGCTAGCCCCAGGATTTTTTCTACTAACCAGGGAGAGCGAAAGGTCAATACCAAACAGTCGCCAGTGAATAATTTCCTAGTTCTTCCGATCCGTCCTATTCTACGTATCATCTTAAATTCTTCAAACAGAGTTCTGGTATCGCCCACTCTATCCCCAAGCCAATGTAGTGCTTTATTCCTTAGTGATTCATAGGACTCCTGGTCATCCTGTCGTAAATGTGGAACATTTCCCATAATCACTGTGTAGGGAGTACAGGCTGGAGGAAGATCTAAATGAGAAAAAGGTGGTGACTTTATAAGTGTTGGATTAGAGGCAGATATGGTGTCAATAACTGGATGAGACATGGGGACATGGTTTTGTTGTGTCCTGGTTATCCTGGAGTGGTTTCTGATTTCGGTTATGGAGGTATCGTCCGAAAAATCAGAATGGGACTGAAATTGTCGTGGTTTCCTAATATTATTCACACCATTACTAGTGGGCTTAAGGCTGGGGGATGGAATAGTCTTATGATCATTACAGGAAGGGAGTTTGGCCACAAGGGTTTCGATCCGATCTAATCTTACGCCGATGGACTCGACTGCTTCTCTCACGAAAGAATCCAAGCTTTTTATAGAAGAGAGGATATTATCCAAGTCTATCCCTTTAATGTGTTGTTTTGTACTGTTAGCTGCTGTTAAAGATATAGAGGGGGTTTGTGGAGTGCTAAAAACCTTGTCCTGGCCATTTTTCCTTACTATATTCTCCCTGTCTCTGAGCGCCCTTGGTTTATTTGTCTCCCTTATACCCCTTCCTGGCTTTCCTGACTGTTTCCTGACTGTTTTTTTCCCCTTATTTGGGTGTGAGGGGATTGTGTCACCGTGATTGTTATGCACTATGATGTCACAGGTAGTATGTTGAATACATCCGTTGACTGATGTTCCGGTGGCAGGGGTCACAATAGGAGTGGGGGTTTGATTAGGAGTGAGTTGGTCTTCCTCTACTCTAGCTTCTCCAGTCATTAATGATCCAGCTGCTAGGGTTTGTTCTACTGTAGAGATTTGTTTTTCTAAAAAAAAAAAAAAATCCGTTTGGCCGCACTCTGCTAGTCCTACCAGCGTGTTACCCCAAAGAATTGTGGTCCATGAAGTAGCGTCGGTGGGTACGCCTATGCCAAAAGTTTAAAATGAAAATAAGTGTTGCGTTAGCCATCCCTGGACACGTGTTTCGAGGTAGTTGCCTCTCGTCAGCAGGGAGTAGGTATGTGTGTAGGGTTGCTGCGTAGGCTGTCAAAAAATATTCTCAGGTAAAGTACCACTCAAGGCGCGCAGGTGCGTAGCCATGGGCTCGTCAGCCCCACCGGCTCAAGGGAGCCTGAATGTAAACAAAAATCCGATTGGCCGCACTCTGCTAGTCCTACCAGCGTGTTACCCCAAAGAATTGTGGTCCATGAAGTAGCGTCGGCGGGTACGCCTATGCCAAAAGTTTAAAATGAAAATAAGTGTTGCGTTAGCCATCCCTGGACACGTGTTTCGAGGTAGTTGCCTCTCGTCAGCAGGGAGTAGGTATGTGTGTAGGGTTGCTGCGTAGGCTGCCAAAAAATATTCTCAGGTAAAGTACCACTCAAGGCGCGCAGGTGCGTAGCCATGGGCTCGTCAGCCCCACCGGCTCAAGGGAGCCTGAATGTAAACAAAAATCCGATTGGCCGCACTCTGCTAGTCCTACCAGCGTGTTACGAGAGGTACATACCTGATAATGATTTTAGCAGCCTACACAGCAACCCTGCACTCTTTCCTACTCCCTGCTGACGAGAGGCAACAACCTCGAAACACGTGTCCAGGGATGGCTAACGCTATTCACACTTGCACTCACGACACGAGCATAGGTGTACTCGCCGACGCTTACCTCAGGGACCACAGTTCTTTGGGGTAACACGCAGGTAGGTCAGCAGTGTGCGACCATTTTGGATTTAGATATTTGTTTTTCTATTGCCCCCATAGCCCCAGTTAAGTATGTTAGAAGTGTTTGCTTTTTGGGTTTCTTGGTGTCCATCCCCTCTGGTGGATCGCAACTAAGTGCTTTCCTTTTACCCATATTAAAAAAAAAAAATAACTTTTTTGAACTTGACAGCAAATAAAATTATCACCTTACTTTACAATCAGTCTGAACATTTATCTGACGACAATCATCAAATTGCGAATCGGGAGGAGTTTCAATTGTGACAGAGATTACCTACGGGGTTAGTCCAGTCCGTGCAGGGTGGTCATATAGGCTGCTGGGGAGATAGTATAGGGCCACAAGGGGGGGCCCGGTCCGGTCCCACGCGGGCACAGACGGGCTAAAACGGGCCCGCCCTTGGCCCGGGCTTCGCCCGGGCGTGTCCCGCGCTGCGTGAGCACCTGATTGATTTTAAGGTGTTCCGGTGCTGGGTAGCGTCGTCATCAACAGGCTGGGAAATGGAGTTTACACGGGCCGTTCCCCTCACGGCGACGAATCTCCAAAGAAACACAGCCCGGCGACCCCTCTGCGAGCCGTTCCCCTCACGGCAGGTAGGTGTTTGTAAGGCTCAGTGCTCAGTGATCTGCACAAGCGTCCCGCGCTGCGTGAGCACCTGATTGATTTTAAGGTGTTCCGGCGCTGGGTAGCGTAGTCATCAACAGGCGCTGCAACGAAGAATGCTGGGAAATGGAGTTTACACGGGCTGTTCCCCTCACGGCGACGAATCTCCAAAGAAACACCGCCCGGCGACCCCTCTGCGAGCCGTTCCCCCTCATGGCAGGTAGGTGTTTGTAAGGCTCAGTGATCTGCACCAGCATTCCTAAATATACCGTACCACCCAAGCCACACTCAGATCCCAGCTAATCAAACTGGCATGTGGTGGCAAACAGCCCTGAGTGAGTTGGCGGACCCTTACACAACCATTTTCGCAGGGCGGCTTTGAGGCGCCAGACATCGAACTATATTTCCTATGCGCCCAGGCACACCATGAGATATATTGGCTTCACCCACCACCATTCATGCCGCGTTTAGCCATCGAACAGGGCTAAATGGGCCCCCTTACTCAGAACCTCCTTCCTGGGAGTGCAGGTTCTGGGGGAAGACACCTCCTATTCAACAGTGGCATGTACAAATTTGGCATGGAAGCGACTTGTTAAAGTATGTGAGCCCTTGTTATACTCACCATTGATGCCCCTCCCATACCATTACATTGCACCTGTCACTCATGAAGCCTCTTGTCGAGGCATGCTTCGCAAGAGACACTTAAGTACTTGGAGTGACCTCTACCATGAGGGAGTGTTCAAGTATAGGCAGACGTTCCTGGTTGGGGGAGATGCCACACCTTTGGAAATCTTTCTATGCATTATTGAAAGCCAATAAGCCTGAATTCCCCAAAAACCACCAACATGTGACACCCTACATGCCCTTCTGCAGATGACAGGACCAGCAAATGCAGTGTCTAGACTTGACCGTACTGCTTTATTACAGTGCCCAAGCACACAACATGACGCTAGGAAAGGCTAGGACCTTGAATTAGATGCCCCGCTAACTGATAAACAATGGGTATATTGCTGCATGCAAACAGGTGCTATAATAGCGAGCAGCAGTTTGTGTATACATTTAAAATGTATTATCCGCAGAGTAAATTACACGCCTGTGTGATTACAAAGGTACAAATTGAGGGCGGATGACCGCTGCGATAGATGCTGGCAAGAAGGAGCAGGTTTTTTTTACATCTGGCATGGCAGTGTGAGAGGTGCAGAAATACTGGGTGGAGGTGCTTATGACCCTGTCCAAGATGGTTGGCTCATCCATTCCTATCCCACCGATTCTGGCATTGCTGGGGTACACAGAAGACCTATTAACAGCACTATGAATGTCTTATGTGCTGAGCCTGCCGCTGGCAAAGAGAAGAGTGGAGTGCAGATGGGGCAGGGGCCGTTCCCCTAAGTTCAAAGATTGGCTCACAGACTTGTAAGCTGGTCTTTACAGTATGATACCAAAGGGGATGATGGACGGAGCGTTTCAGCAAATGACTCACTCACCCCCAGTTAACAGCTCTGGGTTTAATCCATCATCATTCTTTAGCTCACTCCACCACCCCAGTTCAGACATGGCCATATGCAAATCAGTCTTGACCCTGTGCCTCATGGGAACAATCCAGCCCGAACTGCCAAGCCATGTCTTCCCTGGACCGGAAACAAGCATCCTGGGACCGGTTTCGGGTTCATAACCCTCATCAGCCAGGCTATCTTGAATCCAGTGACAAAGTGAGAAAGAGACCCACGTACAGGCACAGGGTCAGACTGATTTGCATATGGCCATGTCTGAACTGGGGTGGTGGAGTGAGCTGAAGAATGATTCAGGATTAAACCCAGATCAGTTGACTGGGGTGAGTGTTTGATTTGCTCAAGCGCTCCGTCCATCATCCCCTTTGGTAGGTCTTTACAGTATATCATCTTATGTGGAATGATTACCCCCATTGTTTCACCCAAAAGACATCCGGGACCCCCTAATGACTTTACTGTTCCGACCTATGTGATCAAGCAGGTAAGTGCAATGGGGGCCAACGTGCTCTCTCAGGCTATGTTATAGAGTTGAACGAGTACACTGATGAGGTCAGCATACCACATATAGACATTGGGCATTTGGTCATGTACTAATGGGTCAAGTTGCTGAATCATCCAATGTGTCCATTATCCTGCATAGAAGATTGTCCAATTCACCAAATCGTGTTGAATGTTTAGTAGCTGCTATATCTGCACTGTCTCCTTTAATACCCCATGGCAGCTATACTGTAAGATGAACGTTGTTTTCTAAAAATGATCTGTGTCCTTGACAACAACAGATGTATACCCACGTAAACATGTATGTAATGCTGTACTTTTTTTTCTTTAAATACATTTTACCAACAAAGAAATCTAATCCAATTTGTACTAATAGTACTCAGTACTGTAGGCAAGATGCTCAGACCATCTAGATCCTACATTCCCTCATAACATGTACAAGAGCATTCTTAAACCTTAGGGTGCAGCTTTAAACCTATGACTAAATGCTCGATTTTCTCATTTTTTGTGCTGTTGTAGGCAGGGTTATTTGGCTTTTTTGTCATAGGTTTAAAGCCGCATCCTGAGGTGCAAAGATGCTCTTGTACACGTTATAAGGGTATGCAGGATTTAGATAGTCGGAGCATCTTGGCTATAGTACGGATTACAGTTAGTAGGATGAGGGGGGAAAAAAAGATCACCACTTCCAATGCCAAGACCTTACAATTTGAATAATAAAGCTAAAGGACACATTTGGCAGAACAGCTTATAAAAGTGCTTGAAACCAAGGCATCCTCTGGGAACATTATTAAGATCATTGGCCTAGCCCAACATTCAACATGACAGTTCAAACACATATCATGGTTGTAACCAGCTAGAGATCTTTTGGAGGAGCTCTTGAGCCTCTGTTCAGCTAGTAAACATATGAAATTACCCTTTGTCCAAGATCTTTAACTTGGATTGTTGTGCAATAGTAGCTTGAGCACCCTGCTCCTTAAACTGCTAAAAAGAAGTTGTCAAAATGTTATGATGGCAAGCTGCCGTGACTGACATATCTGCAAATATACGACAGAGAGCAGTTCTCAATAGAAGAAATATCTCATTCTCAATGGCCTTGTGCCAAGGAGCGCATATTAGCCAACAGTCAGCAAAGTTCACCAAGATAGAACCTGGCACTTGCAAATTTGGAAACGGTTGCACAGGACCCGAAGGGTTTGTGTAATAGTCAAGTCACCTGAAAGTTCCAGCAGGATGCGAGTTTTAATAAAATAGTCCACCCATTGATTGTCCTGAGGGAACCTCACAACCCTCCAGGATCCCAAATATCAGAAAACCACTCTCAAAGCTCTAGGCTATTACTGCTTCAATTTTAAATTCCAGTGAAGTGTTGCTTTCTGAACTGGCTGACTTCTTCCTGCATTGAACTGACTTGATCCTCCAGAAGAAACTAAGAGGCCTTCAACTTTGATGAAATTTTAGATTTATGTTGAGCATTGTCTTGATATCACATTGTGCAGAGACCCTTGTGTCCTTTTGTGTTTGAAAATACCACTTTTAGAAAGTAGGTATTTTCTTGCCTAACCATCCAGTATATGTCTGCTAGGTTTGTGTATTTCATGTCTGCTGGAGCCAAGGCCCTCTCCGCCCCGTCACTCACAAACCAGTCTGATGGACCAGGGCTGGGCTGAATAGGACCTGCAGTGAATAGAGAGTAGGGGGAGGAGATTTCCTTGCAGCTACCTGGGCCAGGTCTGCTCTCAAACAATGCTATCTCCACCTCCTGCCAGGAAGCTGCACCCAGGACAGAACTGGTTTTGACTAGGTGCAGACACACTCTGCCTATCCGATCTGTTTATAATTGAGAGGGCACATCGTGCATTGATGGCTGCCCCTCCGGCTGGTGCTGTGCCCCGCACTCTCATAGTGAAAATATTAAATTATAGAGACCGTAATTGCATCCTCCGAGAGGTCAGGCGGGTGGGAGATCCATATTATACGCATATTTCCTGACTACACGTAACTGGTCCAGCAACAGTTTCTGCTTTACACTAGTAAAGGACATCCTCTGAGGGCCATGTAGCTACAGCACATGTTGCTCTACCCAACCAAAAAAGTGATGCATGAGCGCAGCTCACGTTTCTTTACAACCCTTGAGGCGGTGTGGGACTGGCTGCCGTCAAGAAATACAAAGGGGAACCCCCTCCACGTACCTTCAAACACCTCGGCCGAGGCACGCAGCAATCCCACAAGACCCACAGATGCAGAGCATATACTAAACAATCCTTCCGTTCATCTGGATAGGCGTATGGCAGGATGGGTTCCTCGACCTGGAGAGTGCCACCTCAGACCTGACTGATGGGCGCCTGCCACACATGGACCCAGCACAAATGCAAATTGAATGTGAGGAAGCCAGGTGGAGGTAGTTTGAGCTGGTCGCCGTAACAAACACTGGAGAGGTGGTGAAAGACACACCGCAAGCAGATGCTACTTGACTCCTTGCAACCCCGTCAACATAGCTCTGAATGGACAACGACGATGATGTGGTGGTTGGGGGGCATGGGCTGATTACATGTGTATGTTTGGCTGTGGTTGCATACGGTACGCCTGGACCAAGTGGTGCCCGGGCTTACACAGGGTAGGGCGGGAGAGGCATGCATGAGTGGGCCGGCCCCTTCCCTTCTTTGGTTCTTTTTATTTTTCTTCTCTTCTGTGTTGGCATTTTGGCTATTTTCCCTTCTTCCCTTCATTGGTGTGAATGTAATTGAGTGAGAACGTGGTTGCTTGCGTGGCGGAGGGGAGAAGGGTGCGTGCGGCGTGACATACCACGCAGACAAACTCAATATGGTGCTGGACGGAAAAAGGCACCCAGCGCGGCAGCAGATAACGCTGAGAAATTTTACAGCATAGGCGTGAGTGGATTATAATAGACTACTGCTTATAACACATTCAGTGATAGTTCACTCGTATTATGTTATTTACGTAGTATGTCTAGAGTTAGGCACATGATTGGGGAGGTACGAATTGTTCACATAGTGTTTACCCAGGGGGGGATTGTCATTGTTATAGGAACACTTGTTGACAGCAATGGCAGCACATGCGAAACAAAACAGCATTAGGCTATTAAAGGACAGATGACACACTTTAGAATTGTGACATGGAATGTACGGGCCTCAACTCCTTCACTAAGCGATATAGAGTACACAACTACCTCCGCCGGCATGGCATACACATAGATGCGTCTCCCGTAGCATTGCGGTCTGAGTCAGAGGTAACTACGCTCCACAAAAAACGGAGGGGTCACATGTTTGCTGCGACATACTCCACATATTCCCGATGGGTTATTACCTGAGTGGCCCCACAGGTACCGTTCCAGCTCCTTAACAGTGAAGCAGATATTGAGGGAAGGTATGTCAGGATACATGCAGAATTAAACGGTAGAGAGATATGCCTGCTGAATATATATGCTCCCAATATAGACGCCTGCGTTTTTTTTCCTGCAATCGGAAGCCATCCTTCTGCCATTTGTGGCACACCAGTGGGCTGGGGATTTTAATTGTGTACTGGATAACGCATTGGATAGACACCCCCCCCCCCCCCCCCTGGATCGCCACTAAGCCGAACATGACTGATGCTCTTCGGGAGTCATGGACCGGTTGGTGTATACGGACGTATGGTGCACGATGCACCCGGGCGGTGGGGGTTACACCTGTTACACTCCTGCACATACAGTATCTGATAGAGACTACTAGACGCAAATTCGTTAACGTAGAATTATCACCAGGAGTGAGACTGGACCCGGAAAATGTTCTCGTCCCAGCATCTCGGCACACCGGGGGGCAACACTATGCGGCTCCGCCCCCCCGGCGTGACGTCAGCGAGGTCACATAAGAAAACTGACGTCAGCGCGACGGGGTGGGGCTTCTTTTCCACGTGCAACGTGGATCCGGATCGTGTCCCTGGCCTGTTTTCAGGCCTTCTTTTTACACTGCGTTTTCTTGAGAACAGTGTGCGAATGCCTTCGGACTTCAAGACGTGCTCGTCTTGCGCGTGCCAGATGTCGGCGAAGGACCCTCACCCCATTTGTATGTGGTGTTTGGGGGAGCATCATGACTCCAGCTTAATCTGCTGACAAGCCTCGCAGTCCGTGGAGTCCCGGCGGGAGCCCCGCATGAAACTCCTCTTGCCCCGCATGTCCAGGCCGGCAGCGTCGCCGCATCCATACCCCGCGGAAGGGTTCAAGAACCACCGCTTCCATCTCCGACATCGTCCCTCTCTTAGGCCGCAAGGGCGTCGCCCACCTGTTGGTAAGTGTTGCAGTTTGTCCCCGAGGCCCGGTCCCCGCCCTATGGGGGGCACGGGTTCTCTGCGGGTTGTGCAGCCCCACGTGTCGCCACCCTACCCGCTGTTCCCTGGCGTGGGGGCGACCAGAGCCCAAATGGAGGCCTATGCGGTGGCCTTGCAGGCTTCTTTGGCTCTTCCCCCTCCTCTTCCTGGGATGTATGCAGATCCCTTGCCATGTGCGGGGCCTTCTGCGGCGTCGCCGGCTGCTCCGGCGCCGACAGGTTCGGATTCAGGTTCTGGAGATGTGGTGTTGTCTGGGTGCGGCCCAACGGGGTTCCCTCCTACTGACCACGGCGCCAGGTGGCGGCCTTGTCCGAGGCCGAGCTGATGCCGCTCAAGTGCCGGCAGCTGCTGGCCCTAGCGGCGCCGCAAGGGCTGGCTAGGGGCTGGGGCGTGTCCCCAGACCCCCCTCGTCTCTCCCCGCAGGCAGCTGCCTCGTCGGAGATCGAGTCAGTGCCTTTTCAGCGCCGTTCTTTGGCTGCCCCAGCTCCGACCCCGCCCGTTCTCCCGCTGCATGAGTCGTGGCAGAGGTCGTCTTGGCGTCCCCTTCGGCGCCGGTCGACATTGAGCTGACGCCAGTGGTGGACTCCACGGCGCCGTGCCGGCGTCAGATCGTTGATTAGTCTAAGGGCGCCCCCTCCTCTCTAGAGGTTCGGCAACTGTTTGTTTCTTCTCCGGAGATGGGACGCTGCGTCGTGGCCTTTACCCCGGCGTCTTCCAAGGACTGCTCTTCACCATCCCTGCACCCGCAGTCTTCCCCAGAGGTGCCTCAGGCTCCCCACTCGTCGGTCCACCTTCCCTCGTTCCGAGCTTAGCCTTTCCTTCCTCCTGTTGGGCTGGGGGACGGCCGGCTTAGCTTACAGCCGTTGCCCACGGAGGAATTGCTCTCCCCACCGCGTTGCCCTACGGAGGTGAGTGCTGCCTTCGTCTGGGCTGTTTCCACAGCTGTGGGTATTTTGCGAATGGGCGACCCGACCTGCCGATTTCCCCGCGGATCATTTGCTGGAGGTTCTCCATCAGGGCTCTGGTGGACGGGAGCTGCTGCTTCTCTTCGAGGATTCGCTCCATAATTCTCTGTTGGGAGCCTTGGGGGCATCCTGCCACAGGGGACCCGGTGCCCCAGCTGCTTTTGCACCGCCACCATCCTGCTCCCCATGATCCTGTCTGCCTTTCCTTCCACCCTTCTACCAGGGGCCCTCTTTTGCAGACTGCCTTTCCCTCCTTGCCATCGGTGTTGTCTCCCCCGTCGCGGGAGGCCTGGTGGTTAGATTCCAGGGGGCACAACATCTTCACCTCCTCCTGTGCTGCCTTGCGGGCGCTTAACACGCTTTGTGTGTTCGCTGAATCCCACAAGTAAGAAGTGGATCTGGCAGAGTCCCTTCTGTCTTCCGCTTCTCAGGAGGGTGCCTGCGCTGATCTGCGGCACCATGTGTTGGATGGCTGGGAGCTGGGAGCTGGCAGCGTTTATTCTTCAAGCATCTCAGAAATGTCCAGAGCCGAGCGGTCGCACCATGGCTTCTTCAGTGGCCCTCTGTCCCTCAGCCAAGCTTGGCGACGGTGTTTTCCCTGAGAACGTTAGGGAGCAGCTGATTGACCTTCCCTTCGATGGCTCTCTTTTGTTTCACGCCCCTGCGGATTCTGCCATTCAGAGGTTCCTTGCGGGGCTTCGTCCTCCTCATCCTCCCCCTCCTCCTCAGTGAACCTGGATGTTGGTACTAGGCCACAGAAAACAATAGGAGAACACTTCCCAGAACACAGACAGAGTTCCCCCGGTTGTGTGTTCTGTGTGATTGGTTTGCATTCAGGGTCCTTGGGTTGACCCTTCGGAGCTGCTGGTTCAGCCCCCCTTTTTTGACTTGTGGTTTTGGCTGTTGGTAAGCCCGTGTAGGTCCTGAGATTGGGTCTTTTGTGTCTTTTTTGTTGGCTGCTTGGCCTGCAGATAGAACGGCAGACGGCTTGCCTTTTTGTTTGTCCTCTGCTGCGGACAAATTTTCCTAAGAGGTGTTCCCATGTTTTCTTGGGACTTAGGGTATGCTATTACATAGCTCTATGGGGGGTACTTGTAGCTGTCATGTGCTGGGGAGGTGTGGTCACCCTCTTTGGGTTCCTTGATCTCCTTGGCTTCACTGTATATTGCAGGTGCGGTCTCTTTGACAATTGTCTTGGCGCAGCTTGCGTTGCGCTCAGGTCTGTCCTTCTCCATGTTAGCTACATCTGGTCCACCGTCGTGGCCTTTGATGTGTTCCCTTATGCCCCTGCCTCTGGTTCCGCTGGAGCTTCGTGCACCTGTGCCTTTCTTCTTACGCCTGCGCTATTGACAGTAGGGCCGTTTCTGCCTTGTCCGCTGCTTGTGGCCGAGGTGTGTTCAGCTGTTTCCTGTTACTGTGTGTGCTTCTTACGGCAGGCCCTGCCTCCAGTTCTACCTCTTCTCCCTGGGGTTCAAGGTGGTTCTTTTGTTCCTTGAGGCCCTTCGGGCGCTGTCTGCCCCTGCAGGGTGTTGGGCGATTCTCCCTTACTTGGGCTTTGGATCTCCTGGCTTTCCCTTCTTCCTGTGACATGTCCCCTGCTGGGGCCCTGTCTCTCTCCTGTTAGGGAGGCTCTCTTGCAGGCCCTCCTCCCTTCTGGGTATGGCTAGGGTATCTATTCTGGATGTAGTGATTTGGGATTGTTCATTGTTTAGCCATCGGGGTTGAGGAATTCGTGGTTTAGGCAGTAGTGGTTTAATCATACTTTTTTTAGAATGAGTTCCTAAACCACAAAAAAATATTTAAATTACACACATGTTCTCCTCTTTTAAACAATGTCAAATATGCGGATTACAAATAAAATTAATCTATTATTAGATTACTTTTATAAAAAATGTATTTGTGGGGGAAGGCCCCCCATCTTCCCTTATTGGCTGAGTCCAGAGCATTCCCAGTGCTGTGCCCCCGACGTTGCTACAAAGCTGACATGATTTAAGCTGACTGCATCCCCAAGCTCCTCATAGCCCGCCTGCCTGGTGGCTGCAGTGCCAAGTGATTCATGCCAGGGGTCGATGAGCGTGTCAGGTCAGTGGCGTCGAAGGGGAGTGACTACCATGCAGAGTGTTTCTCTTCAGCAAGGAGGCTTCAGAACGGGGAAGAGCAACTTAAATAGCTTTATCTCTTCTTTCTCACCACTGAAATGCACACCTGCCCTGTCGTGCGCGTGCATTTATCATTTTGACATTACTTAAAAGAGAAGCATCAGTTGTGACTCCTGTTTCTAGCATTCATAGGAGGGGGCTTAACTAAAGTGTGTTGCTCCTCGCTACCTCAAATGTTTAAGCAATTTACAATGTGTCTGCCTGAATCACAAATGTAGAAGCCTTTCCTGTCAGGCCTTGGCAGTCTTAGATCGTTCATGGTTTAGAAAAGTCGTGGTTTAGGAAAGTCGTTAAGGATTTTCGTTGTTCAGGCTTCGTTGTTCAGGTAAGTCATAAATAAAACTTTGTTGTTAAGGTTGTTTCCCATCTATTCTACGTTAAGGAATCTGCGGCTAGTAGTCTCTATCAGATTTACAAGTTACTTACCTCCGGTAACGATGTCGCCGTCCAATTGTCCTCTGGGTCGCACGATGCTGTAAGGGGTCCACCTCCCGATAGCCCCTTGGTCCGATATATAAATATGACAGACACAGAAGGGTGATCAGGCGAGGGAAGGAAAGGAAGGGGACTGCAGGGAGGGAGACCTGGAAGAGAAATAAACAGTACGCTGTGGTTAGAACAACCCCTATGTCCCTGGTCACATTGTTTTCCCCTAACTCCCCTGCTGTACCTGTAAAGGAAATGAGGAACTCCTGAACTGGGAGACCTGGATAACCGGGGAGCTGGTATTCGTGAATCCTACAGAGAAGGCACTGATTAAACTGCGTGTCAACACCCTCTATAATCCCCCACTCGTATTAGCTCCCTTGGCTAAGGTACCTACCACCAATCCTGGGTTTCTGTCGGTACGGGGGGGGGGGGGGGGGGGGGACACATATGCCAGTAGTCACCTCACCGCCCCTGTATGAAGTACAAATAAACAAATGAAATGCAGCGGGGCTTAGAACCTCGTAGATCCCAATAACCATTGCCACGGGTTCTGTACGACCCCTTTTCACCGCTCCAATGAGTCTTGGGCAGTGCCAACAATGAACATGATACGAGCCCCAAAATGTCGGTGAAGTCGCTCTATCACAATGTTCTGATAGGAATCAACGAGGGCTCATGAAGACCTCACTCGGACTTTACGAATAAGATACCGTCCTGTAAACGGTCTTTAGCTGGCTCACGCAAAGGTATACCTCAAGAAATGGTCACACGGAACTCCCGGCCCCGCAATGCCTAGGAAGGCGTCCAACGGGATCAAATACTTTCCGCTTCTCTAAACCGTGTATGGCCGAGGGAGTTGGCCAGACCGGAGAATCTAAGACTACAGCATGAAATAAAGTCAGCGAGGAAATGTAAGTCGGTGCTGTGCACCCCTACCAGAACGCCGCACTCCTCCTCATACGGACCAGGAAACCAAAATAACCGGCACCCGATTGACGCAGGATGTTCCTTTTCTTCGTGGTTGCGCCGGGCGCGCTGACGTCATGCGCGTCTGCCTGCATTGCGCCTTGGGAACTGTAGTTCCCATTACTCCCGTCTACCGCGGGTGTTTCGCCCCGTGACATGCAGTGCTCTTCTGCGCAGTCTGTGGGCCGCAACAAACGATGCATCTGGTAGAGACGATTCTAGCCACAGATTCCTTCACGACTTGCCCTTCCTCCCCGTTCTGCAAGGACCCTCTGCTTGGGTTTCTGCACTCGCCTCCCTTTGGGTGGCTTGTCTTCTGTGGGTGTCCTCTTCGTTTTCTTCTGGTCAGGCTGTCTGGTCAGGCTGTCCGGTCCTGCTTTATGGTTCCATCCCTCCTCCTTTCTTTTGATACAGGGATAGTTGGTTTCTGCGTGCCTTTGCTTCCCTCTGGCTGATTTCTCTCCAGTGTAGGGCTCTCATTTTGCTCTTTTTGCCTCGTTTTTTTTGGAGTTTCTGATCCCCTTGCGGTCTTCTGCATTGGGAATTCTTTCCCTGTCCTTTCGCCTCCTGCTCCTTTCATGGGCCCTGGCCCTTCTTGACTGTGTAGTCTGGGGTGGATTGATGTTGCTCCTCAGTTCCGGGCTTGTGGCCCTTCACTGTATGGTTTGTGGTTGCAGCCTCTCTCTCTCTCATCGTGTTCCGGCGCTTTCATATGCTTGTGCCTCCAGGATGGCTATCGCCTTGGCTTGCTCGGTTGTTCATTGGGAGGGCGCTCTGCTCTTTCGCTGCTATAGCTTTCTGGTACCTTGGTGCCGGTTGGTGCTGTTCCTCACCCTTTGTTTCTCTCTGTTTTGTTTCTCTGCTTTTTCGCACACTGTGCCCATGCTGTCCTCAGCTTTGTTGTGATGGCTCAGCGCTGTGGCACGGAAAAGTTCTCTGAAAAACTGACGTCAGCGCGTCGTGGTGGGGCTTATGTGACCTCGCTGACGTCACGCCCGTGGAAGAGGGCGGGGCAGTCTCGCATGGTGCTGCCCCCCGGCACGCAGAGATGCTGGGACGAGAAAAGTTTCTGGGTCCACTCTCACGCCTGGGGATAATTCTACGTTAAGGAATCTGCGGTTAGAATCGTCTCTACCAGATACATCGATACCGAAGGTAAGTAACTTGTACCTCAGGCATACTAAATTCGACTTTCCTATCCTGTTCCTTGGGTCAATTAGGATTATACCACTTCATAAAGTCAATTTACAATAGGGAGAGTTCGCACTGTGGCACAGATGCGCTGGGCGCTGTGCCACTGCCATTCAAACACCAGCAAACACAGAGGAGATAAAAGCAAAAATGGAAGGGGGACCCACGCCAATGGTGTCAGGTCTAACAATCACCTTGGCCTGGACGGGCAAGCAAACTCATGTTCGATGGGAGACTCTGACTTTACCTTGTGAACAGGGTGGACTGGCAGTGCCAGGTTTTCACTTTAATTACCATTGCCCTTAATGCACTTAGCAGTCAGCCCTGCCTTACAGGCTGCTTTTAAAATTACCTTATCAACACAATGGCCAATTTCAACTTTGGAGATAACAATTTTGGAAATCCTTTTATTTCTACATATGAGTCACCCTTAATGTCTACCCTAGGTGCCCTAGGGTAGGGTGCCATGTAATAATAAGTAGGGACATGTTAAACAATATTTTATATGCCCAGGTGAGGGATAAACAGCCTATGGAGCTAATGTACTACAATGGGGAAAAACATAATTCAAAGTTTAAAAAGTCTTCTCATATTTGTAACTCACTCCTGTCAATAGTTGGACTTTAATCTTGGGAAGTTGTCAGGTTTGTTCCAACGACCAGTTTCATACTTCAATTAGATTTATTATAACTATCACAGAAAATACGTTTTAGAACTTTCTTTTCTGATGTGCCAGAATCCAGCCTTCTAGCAGTCTCTCTTTATTAGCCAGCCTTTGACAGGCCACTGGAATCAAGCTATCCTGGCTGAAGAGGGGTGAAACCCCAAAACCGGTCCTAGGATGCTTGTTTCCAGTCCAGGGAGGACCTGGCTTGGTAGTTCGGGCTGGACTGTTCCCATGAGGCACAGGGTCAAGACTGATTTGCATATAGCTGGGTTCAAACTGGAATGGCATGGTGAGCAAAAAAACGATGGATTTCGGGCCAGATCTCTGTACTGCGGTGAATGTATGACATTGTTCTGCATTCTGTCCATCAATTGTTCTTTTTGCATTTGACAGGCTGAGCCACATTGTCTCAATGCAGGTCACGTCACTCCCCCCACCAGATGTCCCTTTGTTCTGATGCAAAGAGGTGTGGCTGCAGACCCAAATGCTTGGAGGAGGCTGGGTAGCCAAACTGGACAAAGAGAGAAGGACAGTAAATACAGAAATCAGGCTCGCCTCTACTTCCCGCACCACCAGCCAGATAGGAGCCCCAGTAATTGAATTAGCTGAGGGGGTGGAAGGGGCTTGTTAAAGAAAGTTAGCTACACCAGTAGGTTGGGTTAGGCAGACCTACTTTGCTGTCTGGGACACAGGAATGCCAACTTCCTTCAAAGTGTAGCATATTTGAGGGTGGCAATCTGTACCCCATTGGTCAGGGATGCCTACCTGCTCATCAACCCAGAGGCCTGGATAAATATGGGAGACCTGCCTAGCAACTCAGATCCCTGCCTGAAGAAACAAGGACTGCTCTGCTGAACCCCTGGCATGCACCAAGAGAACTACACCCTGAATGACTGCACCTGCTGTACCCTTTGGGGCTTCACCAAAAGGAGGACTTTGCCTTGCACTAAAAGTTTAAGGAGTGAACTCCCTGAAAGTAACAGGTTAAAAGAGCTCCACCTGCATCATCACCACCACCACCACCACCAAGAAGAACCCAGCTGACCACCTTCAACTTTAAAGGATTTGGCCAGGTGCATTGTGGGTGCCAACTTCCCAAGAAGCAACGCCAAGCTTCTGGAACCTTGGATTGTTGTTGTAGACACTTTGAACCACCAAAAGGACCTTCTGGAAGTTTGAGATCATGGAGATTTTTGACAAAAATGCTCTAAATAACTTGCTCGACCGATCATCGAGAGCCAAGCCAGGCTACATCAAACCCCAACTCGTCCTGAAATCCAGATTTGTCCAGCTGAAATTTCGGAGCCCCGCCTCGTTGACGAGTTCTCCAGGACCAAGTCACCATCGCAGACTTCAAAACGCAGTTGGCCTGAAAATTTGACTTGGTCACGATCTGGTGCGTCCAGTTAGTTGCGGTTAGTGCTTTTCACCTTTTTTGGGCTAGAAAGCACAATTTCACATTTAATCTTTAAAAATTAATATCTCCAGTTCCCTACTTTTATAAATTGGTGTTGGATTTTTATTGTGTGTTGTCTTGCTTATTTAATATATTGGTGTTTCTAAAAGCTTTACACACCTGTCTCCTAGTTTAAGCCTGGCTGTTAGTCTGCAGCCAGCTACTAAAGGTTGAGCAACAAACTTATTGAGACCTTGACTGGACCTTATATTATGATTGTGGTGTTGGTTAGTAGTAGGTGCTGGTGGGTACCTACAGCTAGTATCACCTTAAAGCAATAGCACATCCCAAACCATTGGGGGCCATGCTGGGCAGGCCCACGCTGCAACCAAGTAGATTTAGAATCTGTGGCATGCACACATTTGGCATGGGACAAGATCTGTAGATGGCTTGGTTGCCCAATACTCTAGTCAGCAGTATTAAACAAAAGTGATGCAAGGAATGTCATGGGAATAAAGATAAAGTTGTCCTGCAGAGGTTGACTAAATGGAGGGTCCACTTGGGCAGTTCAAAAATTGCAAATGTTGGTGAGTAAGCTATTCCCTACCAGGCAAACACAGCTGACTTTCCCTGATGGACACATTCAGCTACTTTTGTGTTTGTGCAGGGAGCACTACCCTAAGCTCGATGTTTCCTGAGGAGCTGTTGAAGCCAAGATATTAACCATGTTCTTAAATGTACAGACGACTAGACAAAACCGAGCTCTACTCCTCCATACAATCCGAGGCCTCTATCCGTAATTACATCCCCCAGGTCCACATCACACAACACGAAGGCCTAGTACCAAGGTGCTAAGAGTGATCTTACTGTCATACCGATAGGAGATAGCTCCTCAATTTAGGTACATTTACACCGGACATACCATTCTCTCCTCAAACTGTTTACTCACAAATTACGGTCCACTCCTGGTGTGTAAGATGTAATGCGCTAGAAGTGGGCTTCCTGCACCTGTCCTGAGCATGTCCACTGATAGCTAGGTTCTGGGGCAAAGTATTACATGTTCCAGGGGCTATATTAAGGGCACGTCATAGACCCGGCAATGGTTCATTTTGAGGACACTACTTTTGGCTAAAAGACATATGCCATGTGTGAGGGGTAGGAGTCCCATACCTACTGTGAGGACTGGTTGCATGATTTGCTATACTACAATGACCAACTGGAACTCTACTATTCCACTATTCTCCAGGGTCTCTGTTCCAAGAACATCTGGAGCCCATTGCAAACATATGGTTTATTTTTATTTATGTATACGTTTTTATATAGCGCAAACTTCCCCCGAAGCTGGCAGAGTGCTTGACAATAGAACCAGTTACATTACATAAGGACTTCATAGTACATGAATTACATAAAAGATACTACCATTGTTTGTGAGTTTAGAGGGTTATCTGTTTCGTAAGTACATGTATATATGTAACTCCAACCACTTATATCTGTAGTAGACATATATTACATATTTAATCTTGAGTGAATTTGCAACTTATATTTGTTCAACCATAATCGCTTCAACTTTTCCTAAAATGTACAGAGCATGATCTTCTCGCCATTGCTGGGGTTCTTGCAGTGCTCGTTCAGCCAGGCCTTCAGCGTGTTGTTGCAATCATGTGCGATGATCCTGGGTCTGGAGGGATCCCTGAGCGGTGATGGCCAGTTGTCCTCCACGCTTGTTGTCCCAGTTGCCTCAACATCTCCAAGACAGCAGCAATCCCCGAGGGCCTGTAGAGTGTCGACAGGGGTACGGGAAATCGCTTTTTTGTTGCTCAACCCAGCACACATGGTGGGGGGCAGCTGAGTGGGACGATCTGCACAGATGTCCATCTTGACCCCCAGTCCAAGTGAGAAGGGGCCACAAGCTCACCTTTACCGCAACCAAAATGGAAGCTCCAACTCAGCTCCAGTCTCCCTACTATCAGCTGGCGGGGGCACAGTGGGGAACGAGCAGTGGACCCGGGGCCACATGGCAGAAGATCAGTGGCAGTCTCCAAAACACCAGACAGCTATGCACAGATGAGCAGTACCCGCAGCAGACCCAGGACCAACACGTTGGACAAGACGGGGTCGGGTCACAGAGTGCACATCGCCCTCCCCCCCCCAGAGCACGCCTAGTCACCAAAATGGTGTTCTCCAGCATCAACCCGTAGCCCCTGGTACACCGGCTATCCACCTGGACAGCCCATGATCGATGGTGCACAGCAGTCTCCTGACCACCGGTCACTAAGCATGGTGGAGCACATCACCAGACCCGGGACCATAGGTCGGGCATGCCTGGGCCGTGCCACAAAGCATACCACCCTCCTGCTGTAATGGGCTTCACCACCAAAATGGTGGTCTCCCGCGTTTCCCTTGTTTGTTGTTGTGCGGGTCTCGTTGTGTTGCCCAGTTCCATTATTTTAGGCTCTATTGTCCGCTATGGGAGATCGAGCAATCGTTTCTCTTGACTCCTGGTATGCAGTGGCTAGATGGTGGGGCTTTGCTAGGATTTACACTGAAACGGCGATCCTGAGCACAGGAGCTCCCTATGGGAGCTCCTTAGCAGGCTACCTTCTTGAAGCTAACCAGGATGAGCAGGTCTTGACTTACACCCGGCTCGCTCAACCAATGGGCTTTGGGAACGTGTGCAGGTAGGCAGTAGATGTTGTTGTGCCCTGAAGCTGTGAAACAAAGAGTTCCACATCAGATGACCAAGATGACCTTTGTTTGTCATCAGCGCGTTACTCTGTGATTAATCACTGCCGATGGTGAGTCTTGTGGCGCAGCTGGTTGGGCACATGTACAAGGCTGTTCTTGAGAGCGTCATGAATAGTCTTGCCGCACGATTGAGTAGGCCCATGCAGAAGGCTGCTTGCGCGAGTTTCACGTCCTTCCATCTGAAGGGTTGCTTTGCGGCTCCCGCTGTCACGGTGGCCGGGGAATTCTCTCCTCAGGATGACGCTGATGCTTTAATGGGGTCCACCTCCCATCCGTCCCCAGTCCGGAAAACGTGTGACACACACGGACTATGGAGACAGGTGGGCGAGGGAAGGAAGGGAAGGAGCAGCTGGGAGAGGGACCTGGAACGAAACAAGCACACCATAAGAAACACGTCACTTGTGACCCTCCCGTTACCTCCCCACCACTCTGTAGTCGTGTTCTCACCTGCTACCTTCCCACCCTTATGGAAGAGGGCCCCCTGGCCTGGGACGACGTGTAGCTCAGTTGAACGAGAGCACTGGCTAACGGTCGCAGAGCCATGGTGGACCCTTGCGACTGGTTCGGATAGTCAAGGGGGCGCGACCTCTCTGGGAGCAAAGACCAGCCCTTCCAATGCAGTGCTTAATGCCCCAGAGCGCGTCCACGAATCAGGGTCAAACACGGAGAACAAAGAAAGACGCCTCCCTGAAGGCAAATGTAAAACAGTACTCACAGTTACGTAGAACTGAGAACGGAGCGGGCGCTGCGACTATGAACCCGGAACTCCGTGGGCAGAGGAGCGCCTCTGTTCGCGCTGCTACTCTGGACCCGGAACTCCGTGGGCAGAGGGGTTTCTTCAGGAAGACTGGAACGTTGAGGGCACAGATCTCTCAGACGCCTTACTAGCGTCGGGGGTCGCCGGCGAGGTTTTCACCTTTGCGCTTCCACTCTGGACCCGGCACTCCGTGGGCAGAGGAGCGCCGGAGGTGTCTTCCGGGAGGCTGGGACGCTGAGAGCAGGGAACTCCCCGAGGTCTTCCTAGCGTCGGGGCTGCCGGCGAGGACACACCACTGGAGCAGGGGAGTCTGGGTCGGAAGGACGAGGGCGAGGCCGAGGATACTGGACTGGAACGTTGCGTCAACACAAGGGTTTAGACGGGCCAGGCAGGAATCATCGGCACCGCTCGTTGTCCGTCGGCGGCTTTATCCGCTGTCGCGCTCGACGCAGGTCACGTGGGGCGTGTTCCGCCGGGCGTTCTGGGACATGTAGTTCCCATGGAGTCCGTTTGGCGGGGAAGGCGTTGTGGTGACGCGAGCAGCGCGCTACCGGTTCTCGCCACCTGACAGTACACCCCTCTCCCCACCGACTCGAGCACTGAGAGCAGCACCGGGCTTGTCGGGGCAGCGGCGGTGAAAAGCAGCCACCAGGCGGGGGGCGTGGATCGCCGTAGCCGGCTCCCAAGAATGTTCTTCTGGACCATACCCTTTCCATGCCAAGAGATACCACACCCGGCCCCGCACCAGCTTGGAATCCAGTACCCTCTCCACCACGTATTTCCGCTCGTGTTATACCCATACGGGAGGAGGGACTCTCTTTACAGGACAAAGCGAGGGTTTGAGCAACGAGACGTGGAACACGGGGTGTATGTGCATGTGCGCCGGGAGACGGAGCCGCACGGCCACAGGGTTGACGTGACGGACCACTGAATAGGGGCCTATAAACTTGGGGTTGAACACACTGGTTTTTTTTTTAAGGTGATGTTTCTTGTGGACAATCATACTTTCTCCCCCTTATGGTATACGGGATTGGGCCTACGGTGCTTGTCTGCCTGCGCCTTGTACCTCTCCTTCGCAAGGCGAAGGTTTTCGCGGGCAGTCGTGAGGGTCGAGCGTGTGAGAAGTTGGCCTGATGTATGATGTCACTAGTTCTAGTGTACACCTTGTATCAGTCCAAACAACCCTTATGGTGATTGGTTGTAAAGTCAACCTTATAGACCAGCTATCCTAGTGGTAGCATGGACAAGAGCAGTCTTAGGCTAAACTCTGAATGGCATGTGAAGCCAGCTGTGATACCATATATAATCCCTTGAATACCAAATGAAAGGCCACCACAACAGATATATATATAAAATAAAGTGTATTTATTCTAGACAAACCCTCAGCACTCTTTATGAGATTAGAGGTAAGTACAACACAGTCTTATTTATGCATACATTAAGTCACACAGGTAAGTAATACAGTTAGGCCCTAGGGGCCACGCAAACCATATACTAAAGAAGTGGTATAAGGACCACTGTCACGGAAATAGGATAAGCCTAGGCCTAGGGAATCGCTGGGGCTACACTACACTAGCAACAGTTAGGAAGTGGGAGGCCCACGGGATTCAGGTGCAGAGTGGAAACACTCACGCGTAATGCGTAAAAGTCGATAGAATTACTAGTAGTTAGAAATTAACAGTTTAAGGACACTTCTGAAGCAGCTAGAGAGTCGAGACTCGGAAACTAGACCCTAGGATAGTCAATACCCGTGTGAGCACCAGAGTACTCAAGTTACCTAGCCCACGGGCTGCGGGTGCATAGGTGTGAACTTGCGTCGGGTTTCGTCGTGGACTTCTATGGATGCCTGAAGGAAAGTTGCTGACAGGCAGTCAGTGAAGAGTGTCCGGTGGATCCCAAGGCTGGGATCAAGAAGAGAGGAGACCTGCAAGCAGAAGGGACAGAGTCAAGGTCACTAGCCAGTGACCACGTGGAACCAGGAAGGAACCAGGCGATGTCGTGAAGATTGCAGGTGAAGGTGAAGCTTGTCGCTGCAGCCACGGGGACAAGGAGACGTCGAGGATGACCAGGACCAGGAGGCGAGCTGTCCCACGAAGGCTCTTGCTGTCGGCGGTGTCGAAGTTGAACTAGGACTCACCAAGCCTTGGCAAGCGGAACCCACGAAGAACGGAGGACTTGCTTCTGGTGCAGACCAGGAAGGTCTGGGGTGCTTCTCTTTTGCAAGGAAGCGGGAGCCAGTCTGGAGGAGCCAAACCAGCAGTGAAGATTTCAGGATGCATCGTCACAGAGGCCACTAGCCAACGGGCAAGCAACCGGACAGGCGCGGCAAGCAGGAAAATGCAGAAGGGCCCCACGCAGGACTCGTGGAGTGTGGGGGGCTGATCTTCGGTGCAGATGGTGCTTGGGGCTTCTCAATCCCCGGTGCACAACTTCGAGGGTGCCTCAGAAGCTGCACTGGAAGATACTAGCCACTTTTCCCAGGTAGCCGGTCCCACGTCTCTCGTCGCCTCCACGGATCTCAGCTCGGCTGTGGATGTGGAGTAGGGTCAGAGAAGTCTGGAAGTCAAGGCTCTGGTCGGGCTCTGCAGTCGGTCCCTCGTAGAACTTCAGCAAAGCAAAGGGTAGTCTCTTGATGGTGCCTGTTTGCACAGGGTAGCCACTCCTTGGCCACAAGGGAGATTCTTCAGTCTTCTTCTTTCGTCGAATGTCGAAGGTCCAGAGTTTCTGTTCAAGTTGCAGGTTCAGGATAATCTAATCTCCTGGGGCCCAGCTACCACTCTTATACTAATCTGGGGGGCTGGGTTACCTGCTAGGTCACGCCTTATGGGTGGGACCTTTGTCCAGTTTCGCGCCAGGACTGGGGCTGGAGTGCCCCAGCACCGGTTTGAACTGGACTATGCACGGGACACCTTGTGTGCCCCAGGCAGTGTCTAGTTTCTTTCATCCCTCCCTGCCCCAATACACTAAGGCCTGTCTGGGGTGGTGCTCGCACCTCCCAAGGCAGGAAACCTATTGTCCAAGCCTCCCTTGCCGGGATCACTCCCAGCAGCAGGAGGTCAGACTCGTGTCTGTGGCAGCAGCATCCATTTTGTGATGCTGGGGCTCTGGTTAACTTTAACCGGGTAAGTAGGTTACAACATGTCTTCTCCCTCTAGAAGGGAGGGATAATATCCTCATCCCCAGAAATGGGATGGGGGTATTATTCCAAAGTGTTAGACACCTTACACGACATGCTTTGATAAAGCCAAACCATAGTTACCATAACCGTTTAAGATTATAAGGCACTTTAAGAGTATATGGTAGGCTATATCATAGAACAGCTATAAGGACATGGTTCCGAAAGCTGCAGACAGGCTCAGCTCATGCTAGAGCACCATTAAGGCCTGCCATAGGAGTGGCTGATAGGTACACATGTGTCTATATGTAAGTTGGGTATAGGAATACTACATCTAAGCAAGGAGTGATTACACAACCTTGCCCCAGCTGAGTGATCAGCCAGTTGTGTCATAATGGAAGGCCAGGCCAGGGGTGGCATAATACATGCTGCAGCCCCTGGTAGGCCTAGGGTACACCTATGCCCTGGGTACCTAAGGTACACTGTACAGGGGCCAATAAGGTGATCCTATCCAAATGGGTTATGCACCTAAAGTACATAGTATCAATTTAGAGAGAGAACAGCAGGGCTGTGGGTCTGATTAGCAGGCCCACAGCCACATCTAAGTCGAAAACCTTTAAAGCAAAAGCAAAAAGTGGGGGTGAACATAGAAAGCAGACCCTACTCTCCTACAGAGCGTATCTGCGCGAGTCGGTGTTGGAGATCGGGCAGAGTGACGCGAGCGCGTGGGAGCAAAAAAGGGGTGAAACGAGGGTAAAACCCAGAAGAGAGGTAGAAGGGAGTGTGTTGTGTGGAAGCATGGATGGTGCTGTTATAAGCTATCTCAGCTACCCATAGCCAATCCACCCAGGCCTCAGTGGCCTTGTTCACGTAGCATCGGAGGTACTGCTTCAGGGTTTGGTTGAGGCGCTCAGTTTGGCCATCGGATTGGGGATGAAAGCTTGTGGACAGGGATGATTGAATACCCAACTCGGTGCACCAGACCTTCCAAAAACGGACGGTGAATTGGGACCCTCTGTCCGACACGATCTCCAAGGGAAGGCCGTGTAGCCTCACGATGTCTTTTAACATGAGCTTTGCCAAGGTACCTGCCGTGGGTATCTGCTTGCACGCTATGAAATGCCCCATTTTGGTGAGGTAATCGATGACTACCACGATA